>NC_044310.1:68327275-69632275 GCF_007474595.2 Lynx canadensis
TCTAGAAGTGGAGAATCATCTACAACCATGTTTGACCATGTTTTTCCTCCAGTCTTGCCACCCTCTCCCCGCAAGAATGTGCCAGTTAGCCCTAAACAACAGTGGCTCTCTCCAATGATGATTCCTAAGTTGCTCAGAGTGGATTGTAGCGAGCAGATGGAAAGATAGCAGATTGGGTGGGGTGGGGGGATTTCAGTCTCTTGCTGTTATTTACATTTGATTTAGTGTAAAATGAGATTTAATTGTTCATATTAGAGCCAATTAACGGGGAAACCCAAGAAACCTGGTATGGCGTATTGAGAGCCTGCTGTAGGATGAAGAAGAGTATGTTTTCTCACACAGAAAGATTGGTGGCTGAGTTATATACATTGTATATAAAATAAATAATGAAGTTGTTAGAAAAGATTAGAAGTTAATACATTTGACCCAAACTTATTAAATTATGTGTCACAAGTATTAAATTACCTCCAGACTTGTGTAGTTCCTTAAATTGGGAATTAAATTGATCTGAAAAGCAGTAGATATTTTATTTTTAAACTGTTTTAAGTATTTATAGAAACAGTGATAGAAAGTAATTGTAATTTTCTGATATAAGTAGCGATCTATTGTCGAGGAAGAGCTAAAAATGATGGAATTAAATTTTTCTTCATTAGACATCACTAAAACTGAAAATTTACATTTCCAGCATTTCAGGTCTTTTAATTTTATATTTAGTATGCACTTACTAACTGTAAGTATGGGTCAACGATGATATGGCAATAGTCATAAACATTCCAAAATACTAAGTTGTCACATATATTTCATGGCTTAATTCCATATATTCTTCTAAGAATAAGGTCCTCAGTGTGAGTTTCAAAACTATCAAGTATGAAGATTTTGTTGTATGCAAAATTAATTGCCAAATGGTGTGTCTGAAGGCGGCATATCTCTTGGCAAATGTGTACATATTTAGTCAGGACCTCCTTTTGATTTGGAAGAAATTGAGTGTGTTTCCCATAGCACTGAGACAGTATAGAAAAAATCTTTTTCCTTTTTCTCCAAATAGCAGTCATTGACATAGGTACCATATTGCACAAGAGAATGAATCAGCAAATGGCTTAACAAGATTAAAATTATGTGTATATATTGGGGCATCTGGGTGGCTCAGTCAGTTAAGCCTCTGGCTCTTGACTTCGGCTCAGGTCATGATTTCACAGTTTGTGGGTTCGAGTCCTGCACTGGGCTCTGCGCTGGCAGTGCGGAGCCTGCTTGGGATTCTGTCTGTCTCTCCCTCTCTCTCTGCCCCTTCCCACCGTGTGTGCTCTGTCTCTCTCTCAAAATAAATAAACTTAAAAAAAGTTCCCAAAAAAATTATATATATTAAATGATTACTACATGGTTTCTATGTAATTTGACAGCCTCATTTGCATTTTTGAATATGAAAGTTTCAGTTACTCTAAATATACAGTGAAGTAAAATTAGATTTTCTCGTCTTCTTGGATTTGATTGTCCATTTTACTTTATTTCTAAAGCTTGTGAAAACTCCCATATACTGCTTTGCAGGTGGTAGATTCCTTCATATGTGTTAGCATTTCTACCCTTTTTCTGTATTTACTATTTTCTCTAAACAAACAGGCTAAACTATTTTAAAGGGATAATTAAGCTAACATGCTCCATTGTATTTCAGTGTTCCGTATGTTTTCCAAAACTGTAACCTCATTTTTTCCAAAATTTAATTTAGTTTTAATTGGTAGACAAATCCAGTTGTTTTTTTTTTTAATTTTTTTTTCAACGTTTATTTATTTTTGGGACAGAGAGAGACAGAGCATGAACGGGGGAGGGGCAGAGAGAGAGGGAGACACAGAATCGGAAACAGGCTCCAGGCTCCGAGCCATCAGCCCAGAGCCTGACGCGGGGCTCGAACTCACGGACCGCGAGATCGTGACCTGGCTGAAGTCGGACGCCCAACCGACTGCACCACCCAGGCGCCCCGACAAATCCAGTTTTGAAGCACTGGCCAACATTGTTTTCGGTTACTTGCGTGCCGTCTTTCACTTCTGACTTACTAGCTAAATAAGATATTGAAATATTAAGAGCTGGTGAGCAAGCCATATCTGATTCCCTAATTAGACTTTACGGACACAAAGATAAATGTGAAGTATTAAAACTGGAAACATTTTAGTAGCATTACTACATTGTAGCTGTTGGGTTTTTATCACTTTTATTTGGGGATATGGAATGTTCACATGGTATCTTACTTACATGATTATAATTTCTTCAACTTTCCCTACTTTCTTCCAATATGAAGAGATCACTTTCCTCTGAGCACCACAGATTAAGAGCTACCTGTTCTAGCAAGTAATCTCTAATTCTTCCTAGTTTCTTATATTTCCTCAAATGTGGGATTGGTAGTTTTCGCTACTAGTTTCAAACCAGTAGTTTGTTTCTTCTAAGAAACACCCATGGAAGTGAAGTGACCTTTATAAAGTAACCTTGGTTGTGTGCCCCACAGAGAGTACTGAGAACAGAACTCCCAGGGAGACAGTTCATCACCCTAAAGGGAGGGAAAGGGAGGGAGAAAGGTTTACATCACAACTTTCCATGAAAACTTAATTATTTAAAGGGGCATTGAAAATTTTGCTCAAAATAATTTTATTTAAAATGTTCTGTATAGATTGTGAAATTCAAAAAGAAACAATTGGTATTTGTTTAAAATTCAGAAAGATAAAAGTGATACCACTTTTGGAATAAGGAAAGAACAATTTACTGGGCATTTTTTTTTTTTTTTGCCAAAGATTTTTTTATGCTAATGGTCATAAAATGTGGATCTTATTCTCTAGACTGAGTAGATTAGGAAAAAAAGGGCCTAAAAATATTTTGATAATTTAGTGCCCAAGATCACATAGTTTCTAAGTTAGTATACCTGGAGTCAGATCCAGACTTTGCTCCAGAGTCCATGTTCTTACAGTTAAGGCATTCTGAGCTTAGAGGAAGAGGGCAGAAATGTTAACATTTCATACCCTTGTCTTCCTTCTGTTTCTGGAACATGCTAGGCTTTTTCTTATGCCTGGAACTCATTCCTCGGCTTGTCACATCACTGATTTTTTTCTCATCCTTTAGGTCTTGGCTCTAATTAATGTCAACCCCAGAGAGGGTTTTCATAACAATCTTATGGAAAGCACCTCCCAAATTACATCATCCTATTTATTTTCTTGTTTAACAGTTGTAGTATCTGTAAATACTTTCATTTGTGTGTCTCTTCCACTATAAGTTCTATGAAGACAGGGACCTGTCATTTTCCCTTTTGTTTCTTCAAGTTTTATCTCACATAACAGTACTTGGCACATATTAGCATATTTAGTAGTTATTGGTTCAGTGAACAAGTACAACTTTTTATGTATTTGGTTCCCTTTTAAATATATAGAGATAAGCAAGTACTATTTCCTCAGATTTTTTAAAAGAAATAATTAAAATTGCATTTCAGTTTTAATTGTTAGTTGTTACTGTGGTAGTCAAAAGTTATTTGAAAGAAATAAGTTATATGTAAATTTCCATGAAAATTACTAGAAATCCCTATTGAAACTGTGCTTTCCCAGTATAAGACATTTTGTAAGCTTGCATTTATTTCCCACACAAGATCCTTTTCTGCAGGCATATTTTAATTATTGAGTTATTAACTTGATTGTATATCTTACACAAAAGAAAGTAATCTTTCACTGATATTTGAGATTTATGTGTTTCAGTTTTTGCATGAAATAGATACTGTCAAGACCTTGTGTTTAGCATCAGAATCTTACACAAGTCTTAACAAACAGTAACCAAAAGTGAGCTCAAAATACAGAATCCCAAGTGGCAGGTAAATGCTTTCATCGCTAGAATATAAATTGCTATCTTTGGTTACAAAAAGAATTTAACATTGGGGCACCTGGGTGGCTCAGTCGGTTAAGCGTCCGACTTCGGCTCGGGTCATGATCTCGCGGTTTGTGGGTTCGAGCCCCACGTCGGGTTCTGTGCTGACAGCTCAGAGCCTGGAGCCTGCCTCGGATTCTGTGTCTCCTTCTCTGTCTGTTCCTCCCCTGCTCACTCTCTGTCTCTCTTTCTCTCAAAAATAAATAAAGATTAAAAAAAAGTAAAAACAAACGAAAAGAATTTAACATCTATGTTATATAGCATAGTGATTACTTTTTAAACTATGGAGAGCAGGGAAAAAAACTCCACTAAGTTAAGTAGTTTTTCTTAAGTAAAGTAGGAATGATTCCTTTCTAGTCCAATTAATTAGACAGGATAGAGGGGAGAAAATTAACCTGGTAAAGAATTTCTAGTAATATTCTAGTAGCCACTTGATTCTGCTATAAAAGTTATGGTATTTTCATATCTCAAAGTTCTTATGCGTCTTACTTGATTTTGGCAGTAAGCTACTATTACGATTCGTGTTTGTTGACTACTGCCATCTCAGTGTTTTGAAATGCCTACTTTCCAAAAATAACAAAACATAGTTTGGATATGATAGTGTTTTGTGATACTAGTGGACAAGGTAGTGTTGTTGCTAAGCCCTGTGGGAAGAGGGGAGTGCTGTGTAGAGTGTCTATAAAAACAAAGCAGACTGCTTCCCTGGAGTGTTCTGACTTCTTTTGTTATGTGCACATGGGCCTGTGCCATGTAGCCCTTTTTAGATATGATTCAGAAAGTCAGAGAGTAGGAGGTAGTCTGCTGATCTACAAGGGAGAAAACAAAATTGAGGCTGGTGAGTGAGTTTTGTATTTAATTCTCTACTTGAAAGTAACTAGTTAAATAATGTGTAAAACAATATTTGATTAAGTGAGTGAGTTTTGTATTTAATTCTGTACTTGAAAGTAACTAGTTAAATAACGTGTAAAACAGTATTTGATTATCTACAGATAAATTCTTATCCACAGACATTAGAAAAAAAGCCATGCTCTTACACTGCTTCTTCTTTCTTGGGATTGCTAATAAATTAAGTACTTAAATGAAATACAGTTATAAAGGAAAACCAAATACTTAATTGCAGAGTCAAGAATAAGTAATATTTTAAAAACTTTTAATTCCTATGATATTTGCACTTCATTTGAGTATCAGGAATTAACTTATGCATCTGTGAGGAACTTAGACTGTATTTCATTGTCTGTTCTATTTTAGATTGTTCTTTTTATGTTCTGTGACAACTCTACCTTCTAGAGTTATGGTGAGATATAGGCTTCAGTGGCTCTTAAAATTTTGGAGCTTGTAGACTCCCTGGAGAATCTGATAAAAGCTAGGCAATAACTCCCAGGTACATATGAAGGTTCATACAGACACCAAGTCTTACACCCTTAGGATCTATTTAATTATAAACCTCCACTTTGGATAGATCGTGTGTGTGTGTGTGTGTGTGTGTGTGTGTGCGCGCGCGTGCGTGTGTGATATACAAATTTTGCTGATTTTTTTCTTTTTCACTTTAAGGGTTTTTTTCATAATATCCATCTTTGCCATTGCTGTATCCCAGACGCTGGTGATACTGTTGAAGAAAAAACAGACAAGGTTTAACTTACATTTAGTTAAAATCTGGGGGAGACATGCATTAACTAAATAAATTATAAATGGGAGGTTCTAAAATGATGGTTTCTTGGTGTAGTGGCCACATTCATCCTTTCCGCCCCCAATTCCCCATTCTTTCTCCATTTATTCTCCACAGGTCAGCAAAAGTGAGCTCTGTAAAATATAAATTGGGTCACTTCCTTTTCCTATTAAAAACTCTTTGGTGGTCTCAATTGGTGTAAACTCCAAGTGATCTAACTTAGGATTTTCTCTCCAGCTTTCCATGGAATCACACTTGGACAGGCTCCCTTGCCTTCAGGCTTACTAGTCTTATTTTAGTTCCTGTAAACATCTGAAGGTCTTTACACCTGTAGTTTCTTTGCCCAGAATTATTTTCCTCTCCCCAACTCACAATTACTTCTTTTATCCTTTTTAGATTAAAATTTGTATGTTCTTGTCTTAGACAAAACCTGCCCAATCAAAACATCCTCTTCTCCCACAACTTCCAGACATACAGCACTTTAATTCCTTACCTATTTCTTTATTAGTACCTACTATGGCATGAATGTGTGTGTTGATTTTACATTTTGGGGGGAGAGGTGGGCACTAATTAATTTGCACTAATTTTGGCTCCATGTAGCTGGTAATCCTATCTTTGTTTTAGCCAGCTCCTTGCATACTGTATGCTGTCATCCTTCAATAAATAAAAAGAAGAGTTGGAGTGTAGGTCCAAATACTTGACCAAATTAGGGGAGTCAAGTTATTCTTGTGTGGAGAACTGAAAGGTGCTTGTACATTTGACTAATTGAAGTAAAATGTAGTGTCTGAGCTCAGAGATCTTGTGTTCAAACCAGGTGGGACCCCGTGGCCTATGTTTAGGATTTTCATCTTTATATTAAGAGCTGATAGTAACCAGGAGCTTGGCCTGATGAGATTGATTGAGTTTGAAAGGTCACAGTTGCTATGAGGAGAAAGGATTGTGAAGTGGGGAGAGAAGAACTAAAACATATGGCAGGGAGATTTGAAAAGATGTTGTGACAGCATTGGAATCAAAGATCAGTAGGTGGCTTATCTTGCTAAAAGTAGAAACATGGTGGGGGGGGGGGGATGCCAGGGTGGCTCATTCGGTGAAGTGTCTGACTGTTGACTTCAGCTCAGGTCGTGATCTCACAGTTTGTGGGTTCATGGGTTCGAGCCCCACATTGGGCTCTGTGCTGATGGTGTGGACCCTACTTGGGATTCTGTCTCTCCCTCTCTGCCCCTCCTCTGCTCTTTCTCTCTCTCTCTCAAAATAAATAAATAAACTTTAAAAAGTAAATAAATAAAAGTAGAGACAAAGGGGGCGCCTGGGTGGCACAGTCGGTTAAGCGTCCGACTTCAGCCAGGTCACTATCTCGCGGTCCGGGAGTTCGAGCCCCGCGTCGGGCTCTGGGCTGATGGCTCAGAGCCTGGAGCCTGTTTCCGATTCTGTGTCTCCCTCTCTCTCTGCCCCTCCCCCGTTCATGCTCTGTCTCTCTCTGTCCCAAAAATAAAACGTTGAAAAAAAATTAAAAAAAAAAAAAAAAGTAGAGACAAAGAGAAATGTATTGGAAGGATACGTTAAAATCAGCCAGACTTGGAGATGTCTGGTGTCATGGACGACTCCTGGGTTTCTGGATGGTATAACCAGCTGTTGACCGAGAAAAGGAACATATTGTGTCCAGTTACAGTTACAAATACGTTTCTTGGTTTTTTTCGCCAGTCTCTTTTTGTCTTTCATTTTCATCTTCCAAGTGTTTTCCACTGTTTGGCCACCCTTGTTATTAACAATAGATCACTGTGTATAATGACTTCCAACCATGCTAAATGTACTTGAGTTAACATATAAAAATATTAGAATAGAAAATTACTGGGGCTCCTGGTGGCGCAGTTGGTTAAACATCCAACTTCAGCTCAGGTCATGATCTCACGGTCCATGGGTTCAGGCCCCCCGTTGGGCTCTGTGCTGACAGCTCAGAGCCTGGAGCCTCTTTGGGATTCTATGTCTTCCTCTCTTTCTGCCCCTTCCCCCACCCTCAAAAATAAGTAAACATTAAAAAAATAAATAAAAGAAAATTACTATAAAACTAGGTATATTTTGAATACTTTAACTATTCTCTTAATAATTTACAAGGAAGTATAATTTCTCACTGATGTGTAGAGAAGAATGATGAATGTCAGTCAAATTGATCATCAAAGCCATTGACTTATTAAAAGTTTATGAAATGTAAAATATAATTGGTGACTTCTTAAAATTGGATAAGATACATTAAATGTTCAGATCATACTATCTGTTCATTTAGGTTGACATGTTAGCCTTTTTTATTTAAGGGAGATTTAAATGCAGTCTTCATGAGGTCAGATTTAATTTTGAATTCTTTTGTATTTACTTATTTAGTGTTTATATCTCCATGTGACATTTGTTAGTCATTTGAGCTGCATTGTCAAATATAATGGCTACATATCTTGAAAACTGTAGTGTTACACCATGTCAAAGCTGAACAAGGAGGAAATGCACATTTTCCTGTATGAAGCAACAATAAAAAATTAGTAACACTCGTTATGAGAGTTGTATGAAATTAGAGACTTGGCTTGTGCCACAAAATTATTCAGAGTGAATTTCATACACATTGGGTATCTGCGCCTAAAACTTTTTATACATATTCATGAGTTTTTATAAAAGAAGAATAAAATGTGGTGAATTTATTAAAAATACATTTTTTGATAACCTAACATTTAGTGAAGCTTATGACTTGTATAAAACTTTTTTAAAGTTCTAATTATCTAAATTAGAATAGATTCCTTAGATCTTATTAGTACATCTACTCAGTCTAAAAACAAGGAATAACCAGTGTTTTTTTTATTTGTATTTGAGATGCTCTAGTAAGAAGTAAATACTCCTGTTTATCCTTTCTTAAAACATCTTGGTATGTTAACAAAACAAGACTTTATACAGTAACATTTCTAATTGCAAGAATCAGTTTTCAAGTAAAACAGAAGTTGATATACGGGGACTTACCAATTTCAAATAATAGCTTCATATTTTGGAAAGTGTCTAGGATTATAATCAGGTTAAATGAAATTATTTTCAAGATATAGGAATATAAACTACATTTTAAGTTGACAGAACAACTAGTCCTAATGAAAGCATTTTTACATTTATTTGCAGGCAGAATGTTATGAAATGATGAAGGTTCTGATTTTTATCAGTGTTATACTGTCAGAAATTGTTTCTATTTGTACTTAATTCATTTCCATGTTAGCATAGTTAAAATAACCAAAAGCATATTTTTTTAAGTTTTTCATTTTTCTGCTCATGAATATTTTTACATTTATGTTGGTTGGTACTTACTTATATAAAACTACTTTTTAAAACGCTTTGTTCCATTTTACCTAAAGTTATTACCTAGTTAAAGCATTGGTAAATGATAATCTTTTCTGCCTCTTTTGGAGACAATATTTTTATTGTCTTGTTCTGAAATGTATAACATAAATATAAATGACTATGTTATTGGTGGAAAATGAAAAATAAAACACTATGTTTCTTTTAAAGTTTATTTATTTTTTGAGAGAGAGAGAGAAAGAGCATGAGCCAGGGAGGGGTAGAGAGAGAGCATCCCAAAGCAAGCACCATACCATCATCATGGAACCTGATGTGGAGCTTGAACTCGTAAACTTTGAGATCATGACCTGAGCCAAAATCAAGAGCTGGGCGCTTAACTGACTGAGTTACCTGGGTGCCTCTAACACTTTACTTTTCAAGTCTTAATATTAGTGTTTTAATAAATCTTACTTCATTTATCATATTTTAAGTATTAATTTGTCACTAGACACTGATAGCCAGAGAGATTAAAATTACTTAGAGATTAAATTTAGCATCTTTTTAAAAAGATGAATATGTAGATTGGTTTGTTCCGTACCTATTCTGTAATCTCAAGGAAATGCACGAGGCCACAGTAGTAATGAAAAACAGAATTAAGTCCGGCCATAACATTCTGAGTTGTGAGTTTTCATGGATATGCAAAGTTCCTTAGAAGTCTTGACTTTAGTCTGAAAAACTACAAGTAGAATCATCTCCCCTACCTCAAAGGATTCTTAACCAATTTTTATAATATGTGGTTTAAATCTTCCATATTTTTATTGTGAAGGCACTTGTAATGCTGATGATTTGAATGTTCTCTGTAACCTCTTTGTGTTGACATATTCTTCTCACAAAGACTTATTTATTCACCCTGTTAAGTATAGGTGCTGAGTGACTTTTGTGTTTCAGTGTTTTTTTGTTTTTCATTTTTTTAAAAAATTTTATTTATTTTGAGAGAGCGAGCAGGGGAAGGGCAGAATGAGAGAATCCCAATCTAAGAGTGCGGAGCCCGACGTGGGGCTAGAACTCACAAACTGTGAGGTCATGATCTGAACTCAAACCAAGAGTCGGATGCTTATCCCACTGAGCCACCCAGGGGCCCCTTGACTTTTATGTTTCAGTCTGGCTCTTCTAATACTCATGTCAGATTAAGTAGAAGGCGACATATGTCCTTAGAAATTAGAGAATTTTGTACATTTATTTCTGAAAAATCGTTGCCAGTAGATGACACAAAGACACTTTTATAGGGATGCCTGGGTGGCTTAGTTGGTTTAGTGTCCTCCTTCGACTTGGGTCCTGGCCTCAAGGCTTGTGAGTTAGAGCCCTGCATTAGGCTCTGCTCTCAGCATGGAGCCTGTTTCAAATCCTCTGTCTCCCTCTCTCTCTGCCCCTTCTGCACTCATTCTCTCTCTCTCTTTCTCTCGCTCTTTCAAAAATAAACATTTGAAAAAAAAAATACTTTTATGAATATCTATGTAGACATATTCTGTTTATCTTAGGGCTAGCACATAGCCAATATAATCATGATTTTCCTGTTGTGATAGTGTTAAAATTTTTTTTAATGTTTACTTATTTTTGAGAAAGACGGCGTGAGTTAGGGGATGGGGAGAGAGAGAGAGAAACACAGAATCCAAAACAGGCTCCAGCTCAGAGCTGTGCGCACAGAGTCTGATGTGAGGCTCGAACTCCTGAACCACGAGATCATGACATAAGCCAAAGTCGGAGAGTTAACCAATTGAGCCACCCAGGCACTCCTAAAAATGTTTTCCAATGCTCGTCAGTAAAAAGGAATGCTGATGGGGCACCAAAGCATGACTGGCTCAGGTCATGATCTCACTGTTTCTGAGTTCAAGCCCCGCGTTGTACTCTGTGCCGACAACTGAGAGCCTGGAGCCTGCTTCAGACTCTGTGTCTCCCTCTCTCTCTGCTCCTTCCCCACTCATGCTCTGTCTCTGTCTCTCAAAAATAAACATTAAAAAAATTTTTAAAAAGGAATGCTGGCAAGTCTATAGAGTGCAAAAATAAACAAAATAAAATAAGACTATCAGAAACACTTATAGTTTCTTACAAGATCATTTTGTCAGCTCTGTTAGCTTAAATGCTTCACTCTTTGGAGAACATGCAGGATTAAAATGAGCAAATTTATGGTATGAAGCCAGAATGTGGAATGTAGATTAAAATAAGAACAAACTAAGTACTATGTTTATTCTGTATTACTGAATCTTGTAGAGAAAATGATGAAGTTAAAGCTCAAGTTTATTTTTAATTCAGGGTCTTGACTGAAATGTAAAGGCATTTTAAGCCACCTACCTATTTCAAAGATGGTATGGATAGACCACCTGCTGTTAACATGCTGTAAGGAAAATGGAGGGATGTAAATGAGTTTTGGTGATTTGCCTGCCTCTGAATATAAATGAAGCTGAAAATCTTCGGTCCTATGCTCTTAATAGTGAACTGCTAGAGTGTTCAAATCTTTGTGCAAGAGTGAAGGCTGTTATAAGGGATTAACATTAGCTTCTTTTAATTTTTTTTTTTATTGTGTGAATACTTTTTAACACTGGATAACCAAATATAATTCAGTTATAATACTTTTAACATGTCTTTAAATGCGGTATTTTGTGAAGGTGCTTTGACATATCCTGACTAAAATGTAGGAAAACCCATTTTATTTTAATTCCATAAATGATACATCAGAGTAATGGCTGACAATGGGAGAAAACGGAGTAGCCTTTACAAGATATACAAAGTCAGCCTGGCTAAGGTAGTCAAATTATTTTTAGAATTCAGATGCCTTCCACATGAGACAAGACTGATACAATTTTCTCAGTATATTAGATGGCAAGAGCCTGGAGATTTTTTGAAAACTTGGATGGTATATTCTGTGAACAGATTTGTAATGTTTGAGTAGAGAATGAGGGAACTTGACATCATCACATGATTCTTCATTTTCCCCCAATGTGTAAATAACCTCTTACCAGTGAACACATCCAAAGTGCTGGTGTTGCTGGAAAGAATTTCAGCTTTGTTTGCGTTGATAAAGTTTACTGTAGGCTCACATTCCTTCTGATGGTTGTATATTAAAATGAGAAAAATGTACAAAACCGTCTAATTTTAGATGCAGGTAAAAAGATGGAAGAGTGAGAAATTGTATTTGTGCATAATTAAGTCTAGATTTCTGTGTGACATTTATGTGGCTTTATCCTAAGAATGCATAAAGAGTTTCCTAGATCTTTTCCCACTCATAAACTTTCAGAACCACAAAATCATGATTCATTTTGGATGAGTGTCTGCTCCAGCATGCCCTCTTTATGCTCATCCATGGCTTGGAAAACTTGCCATCCCACTTTTCCTGCCTGCTTCTCTTTAGAAACAACTTAATTGCATAAGATTGTCATAATGTAGCTTTAAGCCCTTCTGAAGATCATAGGTCAAGCTGCAAATTAAAGGTGAGCCTTGCTTTATAGTGTCAATTATACCTTTTGGATCACTGGTGGAATATTGATCAAACATTTTAGTAATAAGTTTCAGTCTAGATTAATTTATATATTGTGTAAAGTTCATTATAAGTAACAATCAATATGGAATGAAATTGTGAAACTTTTGATCTTGAAGGTCCCTGCCTTATTTACTACCTACCCTTAATGGAATTAGTCATAAATGAAATTTTTACTGAAATTTAAAATAAAAGAACTGTAGGATTATAGCATCAAGTTTTCCAAAAGTGTTCCTGCAATTGCTGCTTTCCAGATCTTGAACTCATTGTAAAACAGCAGACGAGCAACATCTTAGTATTTATTCATATGTGCTTGCAAATATTATTTTGTAATTAAGTCTGCCTTTTATACCACTGTCATGTAAACTTAAAGGAAAGAGGATTTATGGCGAAGTCATTTGCTTTTGTGATTGAGCTTTTTGGTTTTTGAAATTAGGAAAAATGTTTGATTTGCTCAATGAGCAAAAAACTTTTTTTGTACAAGTCTTGATTTGCTCATGCTACCAAAAGAAAAATACCTAGCTTGCTTATGTTCTAAACTCTTAATTCTATAGGTTGCACATCCTTTCTTCCCAAAATCCCTGCAGCAAGTGACCTTGTCAAACAAAAGTGGGGAATAATGGGAGGCAGCCCAGGGACAGTGGCTCATTTACAAGCAGCTGTTTGCTACTGTCAGAACAAAGGCAAATCAGAGTTGCATTAAAGGGATATGACAGGCAGAGTGAACAACTGTCCACCTGCCAGCCCACTTCCCTAATAATACTTACCTTTTACTTCTTGGTTGAAAAACTGACTGGCTCGAGTAGTTATTCCTAAGGGAATGGAGTGAAAATGGGTAAGAAAATAAAGATCCATTTCTATAATTTCAAAAAATAAAGAATTACGGAATGAGATTTATTAAAGCCACCTGTATAACGCTTTTGAATGACAGAAACATTATGAATATACATTCCATAGACTTTTAATTGCACCGTTCCTTGTCACATAGGATTTGAACTATGATGTATTTGTATCTATTAATATTGTACCATGTTGTGATTAAATTCTTGATGCACTTTTATAAATTTAACAACAGTTAAATCTTATTCTTTAAAAGAGTAATTGAGCACAGTACCCTTCTTACTATGTGCACATGGAAAAAGATTTGCCTTTTATTTGCATTCTGATATAAACTCTCCCTTTTGGTGATTGTTTTTGGAGGGGGACTTTAGGTTTATTGTGACGTATGTGCTGATGTGAAATGGAGAGCATTGCCTGTATCTGGCATTTGCATTTCTTAAATATTGCTTTTAAAATGTTCTAGAGCTGTACATTTTCTTCTACCCTGCCTCTTTAATGCACAGTTGGTAATATGTCCTTCACTTGAACTTTTCCCCCATAAATCAATTATGCATTTGCAATAGTAGTTCAACTTCTTAAAGTGCATAAAGGAGAATACTGTATATCAAGTGCTTATGAAATAAGTATTCATTTGAATAAGAATCTAGACCTTGAAAATCTTCACATTTTTTGTGTCTTTCACTGAACGGTGTAGGTACTTTAAAAAGTTGACATTTTCGAAAAGTTAGCATATTTGAGCTAATTTTTTAAATATGTGAAGCTAAACTATCAAAATGCTTCTCACATACAACTTTATGTGATATAAAGTCATTCAAAAATATAAAAAGTTTTTAATGCCTGGCCAAAAGAGGAATTCACGTTTGTTTTACCATATGCTTTGAATATGATCTTCAGATATTTTTTAAAGCAATACAGGTCTTTTTTTTTTTTTTTCATTTTACTCCTGTCAAAACTTTATATGCATTCTACCATGAAATCATATTTAAGAATCCCAACATTTGTTAATGCTGTACCTTTGTTACATTGTGTTCCATTATTTCCTGTAAAGCTCTTAATTATACTGAAATGGACATGTGACCTTTTGCACTTACTTAGATGTGCTATAAAAATTACCTTTTTCCATTGATTCTATTACACCATTTTGGACCACGAGAGAAATCCTTGATTTACATTTAACAGAGCTTTTCGTTTAATAACAAGTAGAGTTCCCTGACTAGCAATAAATGCTTATTTAACTTGAATAACTTCAGTTAAAGACTGTAGAATTTAAAAAGGACTTTGGAGAAAATTTAATTCAACCCCTTCATTTTTTAGAGGAATATTTTATGACGATGTTCGTTCAGGATAACATAGTAAGTTAGTGGTAGACTCAAGGTAGCAGTCTCAAATTGAGAGAAAAGTTCTTGACTTTCATTGTTATTCCCTCCCTGCCTTTGGTTTTTACACTGCTAAAAACTTCCCACGTTCCATCTACTGATGGAAGCTCAGCTTCAAAAATTCAGCATCGTTTCTAAGCTGTGGACTGGTATGGGTTATGTATCAGCAAGTCAGTCTCTTAGGTCGTCGAATTGAAAGTAGAATTAATTCCTTTTCTGAAACAAGATTCCCTGATTCATCTTAACGACTCCTGCTCAACCCCTCATTTGAGAATATTGAGACTCAATTCCTATTCCTGTCTCCCTAATCACTTTCTTCTTTTTTTTTTTGGTTTAGTTTGGTTTGGTTTTGAGTGCCAGTGAAGTAGCAACATTTTGTTGTAATAGATATTCTCATTCTAAGATGACATAAAGTGGATTCTCAGGATTGACTTTCAAACTAAAAAGTGTTTGCCTTTATCTCTGTGCATCAAAATTTATCGCTGTATTTGACATGACTAAGGTGACATGACACAGTGCTGAAGAGCATAGCATGGTTGAGTGTGAATATCAGCCTTTCAGTTTTAAACAGGAGTGCTCTCCTGTTCATGACCTTGGGCTGCTTACTTAACCTCTTTCTGTCTGGTTTTGCTTATCTTTAAATGAGGATTATTACCATACTGTTAGGAGGATTAAAGAAATTCATATTTGTAAAGCACTAAGACATTTTATTTAAAAAAAAAAACTTGGTATTTTGGGGAAAGAAGTTAGAGATAGATCTTAAAAGAAATTTTGCTGGCTCAAATAGATAGCTATTTGCGTAAATAGATTAACTATAGGGATACCTTGCCCTTAGAAGTTATTGAGAGTGGCTTAGCTGCTTAATAGCAATCAAAATCATTTGAAATGTTTACCAGGTGTTAATCGTGAGTCGGGCTTGACAAGGCAATTAAATTGTGTGTGGAAGAAAGAAAAATCTCTGTAAATCATGTTTACAGATGTAAAAAACAGACTATGAGGGAGTAGTTATAAAAATCTATACTTTTCCATTTGTTTTACTATATTAGAATATTACGTAGTTTGAATAAGCATTTACAGTTCCTGGTCCTAAACTTGTACTACAATATAGAGGGTGGTTTGTTCTCCTCTGATATGCTTCCCTAGAGATTCAGGGAATTCATAGTTGTCCAAGTGAGCAAATCTCTTGTTTAAAGTCCACACCTTAGGCACAGGAAGCCCTGTCTATATATGGTGGCCCACTTACTTTGCTGCTCTTCCCTAACATAACCTAATATGATTCAGTTTCTCATTAAGTATGTATCTTACATACTTGTACAGGCCCCACATTATATACATACATAGAAATTACTATAATAGAAATCAGAAATCTAGATATTAGTTGATTTGACATTCTTACATTTATAAATAAAGTATTTTTAAAAATTTCTTAATGTTTACTTTTGAGAGAGAGAGAGAGAGCATGATTAGGGGTGAGGCAGAGAGAGAGGGGGACAGAGAATCCGAAGCAGGCTCTGCGCTGACAGCAGAGAAACCCCATGCAGGGCTCGAACTCCCGAACTGTGAGATCAGGACCTGAGGCACAGCTGGTCACTTAACCAACTGAACCATCCAGGTGCCCCTAAATAAACAAGTATTGAACTCAGGGTGCCTGGGTGGCTCAGTAGGTTAAGCATCCGACTTCAGCTCAGGTCATGATCTCATGGTCTGTGAGTTCAAGCCCCACATTGGGCTCTGTGCTGACAGCCTAGAGCCTGCTTTGGATTCTGTGTCTTCCTCTCTCTGCCCCTCCCCCGCTCACACCTCTGTCTCTCTCTCAGAAGTAAATAAGCATTTAAAAAAAAGTATTAAACTTTATCTCACTCATTGAATACTGATGACATGAATTTTTGGAAAATGTTTCAAAATACATGAAAATAGAGCAGTGAATGAAATTTAAGTTACTATGTGTATGTTTTTAAAATTGTATTTGGATGATATTTATGTTGGGGACATAACCTAACTATGAATAGATGGTGAAGAAATCACATGAGAAGAAATGATAGGAAGTTTGATTTTTTGTTGTTCGTTTTGTAAATATATTCTTGACTTAGAATAAAAAATAGATTTTAAAAGATTTTTTTATATTTTTAAAGCATGCATTTAAAAATTATTGTGTTTGGAAATTAAGTAATTAACGAAAAATGCTTTTTCCATGGCATTGAATCAATCTGTTGGTTTCACACTGCTTTTTCTGTATTTCTTTCATTTAATGGTCTCCTCACAGCATAGCATATTTATTCATTGCTTTGCCTGAATAATACTAACACCCTAGCAGATGGTCACTTCCCAATGATTTTGTCTCCAAAAAAGAAATTAAAATATTGTAATACCAGAGAGAAATGTTGTAATGTGTCCCTTTTAAATTAATAGGTTATTCTTTCCAACTATAATTATGAAATAGCTCAATATCACGTAAAAGGCTAAAAATTAAGAGTAAATGGCCTTATGGGAAACTTGAAATAAATACAAGCCTATGTGGTTTATAGTTTATAGATTCTTAAAGATACTAGGAAGTATTTTCTTAAAAAGGTAACATGTTCTATGCTATAATTGATTCATATAAAAAGTTAGCAGTTTTAAATACACATTCTGAAAGAAGATACTTCCCCTAAAACCATTTAATTAAATTTATTAGCCTAACAATGAAATTAAATATGAAAATAATTTTTGTGTTTCTTCCTTTTACTCATACCTGGACCCCTTCAGGGAATGATCTGTATCTCTGATTGGTTTTGAGACTATTGAATTATTTACAAATCTAGGACCAGACTGTGAGAATCTGTAGCTTTGCAGGATTAGAAATGCAACATATAGATATGTAGACTCAGGGTCAGTTTGATCAGGACATATCTGGAAGAATGGAACTATTTTTAAAATAACAGAGTAATTATTGAACATACTTGGGAAAAATCTCAAAATACTTATGACTGAAGTCATAATTATGAGAAACTAGAATTGTCACAGTCGAAAGTAAATCATTTGTTTTGACCTTTCCCTGCCACTGATTTGCCACTGAACATAGCCTTGGGCAGACACTTATTATTTCTGGGACATCATTTCCTTATCTAGAACATTATCCAATTGGATTAGACAACTCTTAAGGCATTATTTAAAGCTTTATAACTATTTGATTGGTGATTATTTACCCAACCAGAATAAAATATTTAAAATGAATTTGCCCAAGTGAGACAGGTATATCTGTACTGAAATATAAAGGAGTTCTTTTAGTGACTCTTCTTCATACCTGTGATAAAAAGGTTCCAGTGTTATGGAAGCTAAAATATAAAACAAACTGAATTTTATTTCCAATTCTAATTACTATTACTGTGAGCAAAAACAGCCCTATAAATATGCTGAGATTTGGTTCTTCATCTGAACACTGAAGATAATAATACTTCAAGTTGCACTATGTCTAAGGAAATTCTCTGTTTTTTAATTTTTTTTCCTTTTCAAAGTGTGGTCCCTTGAACATATTGTGGGTGCCCTTGTTAGAATGCTTTCTGTCCCATTATTTAAGCCTCAGATACTGTCAGGGGAGTTATTTGTCAAGTACTCGGACATTCCCTGTTTCTCTGAGTTAAAACACATGAAACAACCTTCTCTGATTTCTACAGATGGAAGATTAAGTCAACCTTAAGTTCTTTTGTAACTGAGGGTTTTTTGTAGAAAGCAATTTTAAGATCTCTTAGTCTTATCCCTTCAAATCCTGAATTAGCCAGTACAACAGCATCTTTCAGTCTTTAAAATTGTGGTGGTATTACTCCCCTAGGCCTCCAACTTAATTTCTTCATAAATTTCTTTGAAATACTAGTGTACTCAAATTGTATATTATGGGATAAATCGGTTTATATGCTAAATATGTAGCTATATATTGTTATGAAACAGTATGAGGAGTAATGGATCTGGTGCTCAAAATAACGAGTAACAGAACTTCTTTTGGGTAAGGTATTAATTCCTCTGTATTTTAAATATTAGCCTCATGCTAATGTTTACATTTTTCCTATCAAATTACTTTTGTTATTTTCATGTTGTTACAAACAGCACATAAGAAAGACAGACATAGAGAAAAAAAGAAAGAGAGAGAGAGAGGAAGGGAGGAAGGAACAAACGAACAAACAAACCAAGAAAGCTGCCTTTAAGATTGTTCTTAATCCTGGTCATCATCATCTCTGTATTGTCTCTGCTCATCTCTCAAGGTTAAAATGAGATTTCCCCTCCTTCGTAACATCTTACTTCACTATTCTAGTTATCATTAGTGTTTCTTTTTATTTCAATGTTTATTTAGTTGAGAGAGAGAGAGAGAGAGAGAGAACGAACACGAGCAGCGGAGGGTAGAGAGAGAAGAGGAGACACGGAATCCAAAGCAGGCTTCAGGCTCTGAGCTGTCAGCACAGAGCCCGACACAGGGCTTGAACCCACGAACTGTGAGATCAGGTCATGACCTGAGCCGAAGTCGGACGCTTAACCGACTGAGCCACCCAGGCGCTCCATCTTTAATGTTTCTTTACTCTCAATTTTTACACCAACAGTCTGTGCCATGTAATTGAATATATATAATATATATTCATTACATAATATTTATTCATTATATAATCAGAATTATATATATATATAATCATATATATATATATATTCCTAGTATAGATCTGTTTCCTGCTCCCCAAAATTATCCAAGGTGAAGACAATGTCTTATCCTAATTTTGTCCTAAGTCAGCTTCAGACTGTGCTAAAGCATCTAAGTGGTGGTCAGTGGATACTGGATTGATTCACATTTTCTTTCATCGAGGGTGAAAATTGTTTAGCGATCTTCTCCTTTTTTCCTGAGTCTGCCATTTCAATTAACCTCCCTGCTTTTCTGGTATGTCAACACAGAGAGAGGTACTGTAGAAGCCTTTAGGTTATATGGAATATGTGCATTTTGTTTTCTGATTTTAGGTATCAGGAAATGAAGATAGAAAAATGATCCTAACTAGAAGTGAGAAATGTGGCCAAACATCCAAAAATTAGGTTGGTGCTAAATAGGTAGAGGTGGTTTTTTCCTCCATAATCCTTGTGATTTGCAGAGCTCACTGGTTTCTACTATATAGCTTAAGAGACTGAATTTTAGCAAACCTATTGAAGGATTTCTATTATGCCAAATGTACTACCAGTAATTAAAATGTCCCACATATTTTCTTGGTCCTTTCAGTATTCATTACATTTCAAGTTAATTATCTAAAAAATTACAGTGAAGACTTTTTTTTACAGTAAAATATCATGCTTCCTGCACAGCATGTTCAAATAACTGGAGTTGTTTATATGGATAATGACATAGTGAGCAAATGTGAAAGCAGTTTGAAAAATTAGGACATTGTAAACATATAAACTAGCTTTATGGTTAGAAGATACTCCTGAAGGAGAGATTAAATGCCTTTTGTAGCCGTAGCATCTTTTAAACTGAAGAGTATAGAGTCTGTTCTCATAATTTTTAAGAATGCTCTATTTGCCCCTTTCAGCTATTTCTGGTAGGTAATTAAGACCTAACACATCTAGCACTCGCCAGTGCATCTAGAATAGCAGAATTGGAAAAATAGACCTTCAATTATTTTATGTAGGGCTTTATTCTCTTGTGGAATTCTACTTGAGAAAAGCTGAAAAAATTTTTTTAATTTCTTTTAACCTTTATTTGCATAAAACTTTATTTCCCCACAAATACGTTTCTGTGAGCTTTTTCCTTCTAGATTATTTTTATTTGACCCAACTGGTTAGTGGTTAAGATGGTTAAGGTGCATTGATATACAATCTATTCCTAATCTGGTTGGCCTTATTTGTTTTAAATATTGTAGCCATGTTTTATTTGACAGCATTTTTTCTATTTAATTATGTCTTTTGTTGACAGCTCAAACTGTTTCTGTTTACTCTTATTTAGAATGCAGCTGGCAACAGCAGTTTGTTTGTGAAACCAAAGCACATAATTAACTTACCTAGTTAAGGTATGGTGTGTTTCAGTGGGACAGGATCTTATGTTGCTTTATTTAGTTTGAGAAGTTACACAGTTTATTTTCAGGATGATGTATTTTATATGAGAGAACTTAGGCAGAGAGTAAGAATCACGTGTAGTACCCTGACACTACCTGTGTACTGAAGTACTACAAAAAGTACTTTAATTTTTTTTAAGTTTATTGGTCACACTGAGAAAATCAGATACCAATATTCATTGTGATGTTGAGTTAACATAGTGGAACCAATAGGAATATTTGGGATCATGTTCTTATCATGTCTACTTGCATGATTGATTAAGCTTTGACTGTATTGCTTTGATGCAGATTTTTGAAGAAATGTAAATACCCTCCTGGTCCTCCTATTTTCTAGGACACTTTGTAGTTACTAATTCTAAAAGAAAATAAGTAAATCCATTAATTTGAATTAAGATAAAAACAGGGGGAAAATATTTAAGCAGTAAATTTCATACTGTATGATTTGTTATATCCTGGCTACTTGGGCTGGGTTTTTCCTGACATTGTACCAAACTTTGATTCTAGATCCTTTTCTTCCAAGTATCAGCCAGTTCAACTTTATTATTTTTCTATTTGTAAAGTTCTGCTTGAATTCCCATAATGATTACACTTTCTTAATTAGTTTTAACTAGTTACTTTCTCTACTTAGGCAAGACAAGATTTTTTTTTCTTGCTTTTTAAGGATTTTATTTTATTTTATTTAGGTTCAAGTTAATATATAGTGTAGTATTGGTTTCAGGAGTAGAATTTCGCAATTCAAGATTTTATTTTTAAGTGATCTCTACACCCACTTTGGGGCTCAAACTTACAACCCCGAGATCAAGAGTCACATGCTCCACCAACTGAGCCAGCCAGGTGCCCCTACTTGTCTGGTATTTTAATTTTGAATTGAATATAGGAAAATTGCTAATGATGTTGGAAGCTAAAATTTACTGAATGCTTTCTGACTAAACATGTACTGAACAGAACTAAACACTTTTATGCATTCTTTTATACAATACTCAGGAACTGTTAACACTTCTTATGACATAGTCAGTGTCACTATCTTTCTTGCTAGATAAGTGATCAGCTCTAGAGAAACGTATTGAGTTTAATAAGACACAAAAGAATAAGGATATTGAATCATAGCAGTTGTCCTCCTGATGAAGATAATTTTGATTTTCAATGTAGACTGATAGAATTTAATGATAGAATGGTAATAATGCTTTTATACTATATAGTGGTTGAAGTGAGTAGAGAGAACTTCAAAATCAAATAATCTAAAAAATCGTATTCCAAACAACACACTGCTAAGGGAAGAAAAAATATTGAAAACAGTAGAAGCAATGTATGGAATTAAGGACATAAAACTGCGAATTTATTTCAGGATTTTATTTTAAAATAGTTACTATTTTTAAAATGACCAATATAAAAAAATAGAAGGAAAGTAAAGTAAACCATTTTGAGCCAGTAATTCCTACTTGGCACTGCTTTTACTGTTTCACCTAAAATAATCAGTTTACCAATATTAAAGGTAATGTTTTGGTGTATTTGTGTTTATTATATATATATGTGTGTGTATGTGTGTATATATATATATATATATATACACACACATACACACACACACATATAAATCTTTCAAACCTATTATCTGATCTTTATTTGAAGAGGAATCAAAAAATGATATTTAAGATATTAATGATTACCAGTT
This sequence comes from Lynx canadensis, assembly GCF_007474595.2. NCBI lineage: Eukaryota > Metazoa > Chordata > Mammalia > Carnivora > Felidae > Lynx > Lynx canadensis. Next base: position 68,349,606 of record NC_044310.1, read on the forward strand.
CACAAATAGGTCTTCTGAAAATAAATTAGTAAATTAGTGAAAACTTCCTGTAAACACAGCTGCTAAGACCTGCCAAGGCGCCTTGGTCCCATTTCTTATGCCAAGCTTGATAGGAATATACTGCTGCTCACCAGTTAATTACCGTCTCTAGATAGAAAAGGAAAAGGCCTTGAATTCAATGTTTGTATGGTCGCATGGCCCTGTTCAGTCAAGCTCAATGCATGTTACATGATTGCCTGAAAGGAATAGAAAAGCTACTCTCAGTCTCTGACCAGAATGCATGATAAGGCTTGGTGTCAAAAAGGGCAAGATGGGGATCACAGCAATTATGGCAGAGGCAAAGTAGTTTCCTTGACAACCAGATTGAGGATTCATTGTGATTTATTATTTACTACTTCAAAACCTCATTCTGTGATTTAATTAAGCATTGGGATTTCCATAAATTCTGTCTTTTCCAACTTTGAATATCCTATTACTATTGTTGAAATGTACGTTGAGACAATTCCAAATTGATGTTACTCTAAAACAGGGACAAATTAGGTTTAGCCTGTAGCTTTGTGAAAATCTAGGCAGGTCACTTAAATAACAGTTAACTGAAATTAAATGGATCTTATATTAGGTGATATTAGTCAACACTCACTAATAACTTAGTAATGACCTCCCCAGAGGAGCATGGTTGCAACACGTAAATTTTATCTTTTTTCCTTGAAAGTAGTTTTAAATAATTTGTACATGATTTGTATTTCAGTGTATTGTTTTAGATGTAAACTACAAGTTAACTTCTTTGCAGTTATAGTCATAATTATATACTTTTTATATTGTCCAAATTATAGTCTTTTAAATTTGGTAGTAATCAGATAATTTTTTGCCAGAAAGCAAAAGTTCAGCTTCTTAGAACAAGGTAACCATAGATAATTTTATATTTCCTGTGTTTTCCCCTCCCAAATGTTCCTTAGATACTTATTATCTTTGCAGAAGAAGCTCTTGGTTGAATACTTATTCTGCATTATTAATAAACAAATGTGATAACCTTTTTAGCATTATTAATAAACAAATGTGATAACCTTTTTAACATGTGGTTTTTATTTAAACAACAAAACCTGCCAAATAAAAATAACTTTAAATCTTTATTGAATTCCTACGCAAAATGAAATATTTGCATGTACTCTTTTTAATTAAAATAGCATCTGCTTAGCTCGTTTACATTCTTTCTGTCAGAATTTCTGCCTGAGGATTCTATATATAATTAATGTAAGAAAAACAAGACAGTAATCCCTTGATAGAAAACTAGTAATGGATTAAAAGACCATAGCTCTGAAATTCCAGGAATGTGACACACTTTCTCAGAAAGATGCACTTAGGCCTAAAGTCTAGAGATTTTGAAAAGTGCCCCCTAGTGTAATTAGCCAAAGATAGACCTTCTGAGTGTATATTGTATATTTATTAGGGATTGTTATAAGTAAATTTATAACTGGTATTAAATATGATTTGAGGTGAATCATTACTTTGTCGGAATAGAGCTTTGAGTATTCATTGGAAGCTTCAGATTTCTTACTGAACCAATTGATAGATAGAATGTACAAATATGCATACTGAGAATGTGTAGAACAGTTGCCTTAGAATATATTGCCTAATATTAACTAGGTTCAGGAATCTTGGGGGATTCACGTAACGATTGCCAAGTTCCACTTTCTCATTTAAGGATTTAGACTAGATCAGTGCCTTTTAGATTGTAGGTTGCAGTTTGTGAATGCAGTATTTGGTGGGTATGATACGCACTTGAGTGAAAGAGAAAAGCAAATTAAATAGGTTATATATGAAGAATATCTTTCATGAAATTTCTATTAATTGTATGTGAACATAATAAGTATATTATGTTTTGATAGACAGTATCATGCCTGTGGGATATAGTTTATAAATACATACATACATACATACATACATACATACATACGGGGCTGCGTGATTCTGTCTCAGTTCTAACATTCCCAGATGAAATTTTAATTGTATAAGTTTTTCTGAGATTGATTTAAAAAAAAAATGTAACTTATCATATGAAGATACTTTTAGGAATAAAAGGATAAATAAGAAACATACAAGTGTTGATATTCTGAAAGAGTAGTACCTATATAAATTGTAATTATTCCTAATCACTAAGTGTGATAATTTAGGCCCTGTATAAAAGCTATGAGCGCATAGTGAGCAAGTGATTAATTCTGATTGTCAGGCTCAGAAAATACCTCATGACTTTAGAATATATCCTTGAAAGATGAGTATGATTAGATTCATTTTAGGTAGAGAATTGAAAGAGATGAGTCTGGACACTTTGGATGTGGCTAGAAAGCCAAGAGGTATCGCATGCCACACTTAGGCATGTGAAGTCTATCATGGAGACCAGGCGAGCTGCTAAGCCTATTAAACCTGCTAGAATGAGATCTGCTTTTAGAAGGAAAAAGGTAGCAGCTTGGTTGTTTAACTGAAGTAGAGAAAGACTCAAAGATGGAGATGATGAGTTATGGGAGAATTTCAGGAGGGGTATTCATGAATTCATGAATACATGTCTCACTGTAGACAGTGAGGAACTTCTTTTTTGATAAAGAGTAAAATGAGTTAATTTTACAAATCTTTTTACAACATGCTAGTTGAGTTTTATTGAGTTTCCCAGCCAGTTGGGTTTTATTTTAGTATTTTGGAAATACTGGAGCCGTCTTCTAAACCTTTGCAAAATACCTAGGGGAATATATGAAATCTTGAATGACGAACAAGGCTACCTTTGTTGAGTAAACGAAAAATAATAGCGAGAAAAATTTAGTTTTAAATATAAATTAGTAATAGGCTAAAAATGATCTTCATGTGGTCTTTCTCTCATTTCATTTCTAGTCAGATCCTTCCCTGTTTGAGTTTGTATATTGTTGATATTGTGGTTTTTAAAACATTGCGTTTTCTAAGGAACCGTCCTTGATATCTCTTCTGTCAAGATAGTTATCTATCTTTTATGAAGTCATTCACCTTTCTCTCGCTGTGTGATGTGCTCTGGCTTCATACTTTTAAGACTGAGCTGCCTAAAAATGGAAACTGCAAAATTCATTTCAGTGCAGTGTATCTTGCATAGCTTATGGTGACCACTCAATAAATGTTTCAGTGATGAATAACTGAGCTAACAAAATTGAAATAGGCAATAAAGTTAGAGTGATTAACAGAAAATTAAATTTAAAAGATTAAAAATGGAGTTATCTCAAGGAATTAAAATTTAAAATTTGATATAAAAACATGTGGACATAGGATGGTTACTGTTGGCATGTTAACATGTACTTATTAAGTACCCATGTAGGTGCTGTGATTATAATTGTGAAGAGAACAGAAACTGTATATACCCTCACACAGACTTTCTTTTTCATCTTTAGTCTGAAAGCATCTGAATGCAAATTATAGCATGATGGACACTGAGAAGATATCATAAAGAAATTCCTAATTATACTTGAGAAAATAGTGGAGTTGCTTATTAAAGGTAGTTACATAATTTTTTTGTAGAAGTTACTGACCTCAGGCGTTTGACACCACAGTATCTCCTGTTTTTTCAGACCATATAACATTTAACATATTGAGTCTGATAAAGTGAATGGTAAGACTGTTTAGAAATAGTGGGTGCCATCGGATTATTTTGGTTCAGGTAAAATTGTTAGTGGAAAAGGAGATTGAGATACAGGGGCTCAGGCAAGGTGACAATGCCTCCATAAAAATCCAAGCACATATTTTCCAACTCCAGAAAGCACACTCCAGTGGGCTTCTGTTAAAGTTTGTGTGGCTTAGGAAAACTGTGGCTTCCTTTCCTTTTCATATCCACAGAGGGCGTATCTCTGTAGACTATCAATATATAATTTCTGCAAAGTAATGTGTAAGCAGGCATATTTCCTCAGAAATAATGAAATGAAATTTTAGTGAGATGATTAATTTACTGACTTTGTGCTAGACACTATGAAACCAAGGTGAACAAGGCAATAGACCAAGATATATAGAACCTTTTAGTCTGTTGCCTTTGAATCCTGCAGAGGTTTTATAGTCTTTGATCATTTGGTTTGGGTAATAAGAAATGCTGACATCTGAATGCTCAGAAAAAAATTGTAATAATGTTATGTGTAATGAAGTTTTCATCATTAAAATGTTTGCTATTAACTTTTGGATGACTTTGAGATTTTGCCTATCAGATTTCCAAATAAGTATTCTATTTGTATAATACGCAAAAGTGTTACTGAGAGAGTTATGTATTCAAACATAAAGTTTACAAAACAAGTTTAATATAACCTATGGAAAATCTGGAAAAAAGTATCAGTGTGTCTCTTTAATGTGCATTTAATGATGGATTTCATTTAAATGTCTGGGAAAAGTTTTTAGGGGCTTAGGATTGCAGCGATTCCCATGGTAAAATAGGCTTAAAGGGTGTTGAAGTAAAGTGGCTTGGAATTTCAAAAAATAACTACTGATAGTAGTCCTTGACAGGGTACCATAGTATAGTGAGAGGAGGATTAAAGCCAGTCATCAGATTTCCTTTGCAGTAATGTAACCTTGGATCTATATCCCAGAGCCTCCATTTTCTGAGCTGTAAAATTAACATCACATCTGTATTAAGTGTTTACTATAACTAGGCACTCTGCTAGATGCTTGGGACACAAATAGGAGTAAGTGTTTATGCCTTCAAGGAATGTATAGTCTTAAAGGATAAACAGATAAACAGATGAGTTTGAAGCCATGTGATAAGTGCAGAGAATGTCCACGGATGCCTTGTCAGATCATGACACAGGTTAGGAGGTGAAGTGGGATGGCATGGTTATATGGTCAGAGAAGACTCCTCAGAGGAGGTATTTCTGTTTCTAATGTTAAAAAGGGAGGAGTGAAAATTCACTATACAGCCAGTATACTCTGTGGATGCAGCAAGGTCATTGTGATAATTAAGTGAGATAATGTATACTGTGTCTAGAATATGTATGTAAGTTCTTACAAGTCAGGGTCCTTTTTTCTGACTGGTCTACCAGTGTACTTTGCATGCACATGCATTTGCGCACATGCACGCACACGCACACACACACCCACACACACACACACACACACACAACTGGCAAATGAACTTTGTGCCCTCAAAGAAAGTATAGGGAAGAGAAATGGGAACAACATGGACTAGCTTATTTCTAATTACCTATAATTATGATTTCATAATCCGTAAATTATCTACATCTAATGAGTTATTCAATTATCTCTAGTTTATAATTTACTAGTTATGCTATTTCCTTAGTTCACTCCAGAGCCTGTGACTAGGTGTCATTTTAAGAGAAGTGTGTTGGCAAAATTGAGCACTTAGAGTTGCCAGGCACTGTTTGTGAATACATGTAGTAACTTCTTTAGCCCTCACGGAACCCTCTGAGACAGAAGAGCTATTATTATCTCAGTTTTGCAGATAGGGAAACTGAAGTAGAATTTTCTATCTGAACAACATCATTCAACTAGTAAACAGGAGCCTAAGTTCAAATCTAGACAATCTGTGCTGGACTATACAGTACATCTGAAAAATAGCATATGATTAATAAGTTCCTAGAAGTCTTCTTGTTCCAGAAGACTAAAACTTTAAAGACAAATGTGCAGCCGACAACTAGATTTTAAAGCACACAGGGAGCAAGCTCAGTTAGCCAGCCTGTGGGATGTAAGTGGATCCTTCTCTTACAAGTTAATATGGTTGACAGGCTTGCAGACGAATACTGTTGCAGAGCAGAAACTGAAGTCAAAAGTCCCCATCATCAGGGGGATGGAGAGAGCATCTTACCAAAGGACAGGAGTGGTTTTTTGTCTCTGCATTCTTGGGGCAGCCTCAGGAATATGGATGTCTGGCTCTACTCTTTGCCTGTTCAGTAAGACTCAGTGTATAAGAGTGGTGCCTGTGGGGCACTATGATACCCAGTGACCCCTCCTTTAATGATCTTGTTCCTTTATTAGTGTGATTTTGGGAGTCTTGTGAACATAATTTGTGTAAATGCAAAGCTTGTCATCCCATCTCTCGATTAGGTGTGCCTTCTGTTAGGTTCTGATGGCTTTAAAACATATCTTCTGCTAGCAAAGACTGTAGGAGGAGGGAGCTCTTGAGCTGTAAAGAGGGGGTGGCCTGAGCATATAGGAAGGAATTCCAAAGTGGGGTGAATTGTATGAAAAAAGTTACAAAGTCAAGAATGCACATACTAGATTTAAGACTCAATTCCATAGTGTAAACAGATTAACTTTGTACATTTTAATACATTATATGGAATATGTAAATTATTAGAATTTTCTACATGGCACCTTGATGTCACCAGTACCATTTGCTTCTTTCTTTTACATGAATAGTTAATTCCATGAAAACAGATTATTCATCCACCTTTCAGCATGTAAAGACTAACACAAACAACAGCGAACTGGCCACCCTGGGATGTACTTGGAGGAAGTCTGGATTGAGTTGCAGGACATTTGGAGCAAACAACAAGAAGAAAGTATAGAGGCTCCTGGGTGGCTCAGTCGGTTGAGTGAGCGTCTGACTTCGGCTCAGGTCATGATCTCGCTGGGTTTGTGAGTTCGAGCCCCGCGTCGGGCTCTGTGCTAACAGCTCAGAGCCTGGAGCCTCCTTCAGATTCTGTGTCTCCTCCTCTCCCTGCCCCTCCCATGCTCATGCTCTCTCTCTGTCTCTCAATAATAAATAAATGTTAAAAAAATAATTTTTATAAAACAGAAGAAAGTATAAGTTGGGAGAGGTGGGGAGTAGGAGAAACCCATGCAGTCTTTAGGAGACAGGTCCCTGCATGAACAAAATATTTCTTACTGTATAAATGTGCTTTGGCATGGATTTCCCAAGAAAAACGTATCTCAGATGCCGTGAGGGAATTGTGATATAGGGAGGGAGGGACATATGCAGTGTGTTGGGAAAAACCACCAGGAGCTCCACGTTCAGACAGGCATCTGGTGTGCACAGTCCAGTAACTCAGAACCAAGGAGGTCAAGGAGGCACTTTGATTGGTCAGGGTGAGATATGGTATATTTTCAGATCATTCTCATAAAGGAGAACAGGATTTCTGTTAGCCTCTTAGGCTGAGTGTTTCTTTGTTCACCTGTTCACTTTAACCCAAGTTCTGCCTCTCGGTATCTCAGGGTTGGTGGCCAGTTTTCTTCAGTTCCCAGTTGGTTATGGTGATGGTCTCTGCTATGCCACAAAGGGTTCCTTTACCCTGTGCATTTATCTCTCTTTATATGTTGAAGTAGATTTATAATTCTTTTGTACAATTTTCTGGGAATGCATTCCCAAAGTTTATTATTTATTATCTATAATACTTAGTGTTACTTATTATATTTATTATAATATAGTATTGTTGCTTAGGGTTGTATCCTATTCTGTTTCAGCAGTGTACTTTTACATCATTTCCCTAATTTTAGCCTTTGGTTTGTCTCAAATTTTTCATTATTATGAATATACAAATCTCTGTCAAATTTTTGGGTTCTTTTTAGAGTATGTTCTTACAAAAGGAATTTTATAAGGCTCTTTTTTAGAAAGATTATACCAGTATGTAAAGCCTCAGAAATATATTAGGCTGTCTGTTTTATAATATTATAACAAGTCTGGTAATTTATAGGAGAAATTTTTAATTTTTTGCCTGTTTGCTTTTACCAATTAAATTCACCATTGTAAATGTTTGATACTTACATTTATTTCATTTTTCTTTCTTTTTCTTTACCTGCTTTGAAGTCAATGCTTATGATTTATATAAAGTATTTAACCTTTGATTATTTGCTTAGACAGTTTATCTTGGGAGATAAATTTTCTGAAACATTCCTGTTGTCATTATAAATCAGATTCACCTAAAGTTACTCTCATTTTCTGATAAGAAGCACTGCTTGTTTTTGAGATTCTTATCAAGCTCTTCTATTGTTTTTCTTTTTTCTTCTTTTTTTTTGCCTTGAATAGTAAGGGAGTTGTTTTTTTTTTTTTAATCTGGGAAAAACTCAGATTCATAAGGGTGAAATTAGAAGTAGTTGAGGTTGTAAAGGGAAATAAACATTTTAAGTACCAGGGAAGGGGCAATAGAGTAGTACGCAAGGGCATAGCAACACTGGTTCAAACAGGGTTCCTAAGAGCCTTTTTCCTACAGTTCCTTATAATTCGTTAGAATGTCTGAGTCCAGAAGTCGGAACTGCTGTGTTGTCTGTGCACTGTCGGTACCCGTAGGGAGCAAGTGTGAAAGACAACAATGGGCTGTGTATGTAGGGGCAGGGCCTGTGCTGGTGGATCTGCTACCATGCTGTTCCTTAGTTCCCTTGATGTTTCGTTTGGCAGTTAAATAGGAGCAAAGATGTAATTTTACCTCTGCAGAAAAGTAGTAGTGTTTCTTTTTTAAGGCAACATTTTATAACTTTACAATGTAAGATTAAACTTATCTCTTTCTGCCTCCTTGCGTCCCTCCCTGAGTGTTCTGGTGACCCATATTTGAGAACAGTTTGTGTGCTCTTTAAGAGTCATATGTTCTAATGACTGAGTTAGCCGGCAGTTTTGTGTGTTCTTTAAAACCTCGTCTTTCATTAAAAATTGAACAGACCTCAGCAGCCCAAAACAAAAATAACAGCACTGACACCAAGCATGAACTCAGCCGTACTGTCATTTAAGGAATTATTTGACAGCCTTCATAGCATTTGGGGAAGCGGTTTCCGTTTTAACTCATCACAGTTAGTAGAGGAGTGAGTACTTGCATTACTCATCTTTACTTCAAGGAGCCACTGTGTGGCTTCTGTAGTTTGTAGAAGTAGCGGGATTGCCTGCAATCTGAGGGGTTGTTAGTTTCTTTGACTTACTCCAAAATAGTCTGATGGAGGAATTTGAATGTGCCGGAAACACAAATACATAATGGATGAATGAATGAACAATAAATGTATTTGGGTGAGGCTGCCAAAGATGTTAGTAAGAGATAATGTTAGAAATGCTGTTTTCCATTTAGTGGTGGTTTGATTATTTTGAATTTGTGGGTTTAAAAAAAAGTTTTTTTTAATGTTTATTCTTGAGAGAGAGCCAGAGACAGAGCACGAGTGGGGGATGGGCAGAGAGAGAGGGAGACACAGAATCCAAATCAAGCTCCAGGCTGTGAGCTGTCAGCACAGAGCCCGATGTGGGGCTCGAACTCACAAACCATGAGATTATGAACTGAGCTGAAGTCAGACGCTTAACTGACTGAGCCCGCCACCCAGGCACCCTGTGTTTGTGTTTCAAAGCGAAGTTCACAAAATGGGCTCACTACTGTGTAATTTTCACTCATTATACCACCAGGATCTCCTAGTTTCACTCATTTTGTCATTTTGCACTTTTTAATTGGTCCAGGAGCATTCACTGAGAAAAGTAATAGCGTAATAGTACAGTGTTTACTGGAGTAATTTTATTTCTTATGTATCATTTTACCCACTTGATTACTTGTTTTCATAAGCTCCTTATATCTTTTAGAAATGCATCTTTACAAATTGTTCATGAGATGCAGATAACCTTCAGTTATAAAGTCTTACATGTTAGTAGTGATAGTCCACAGTTTGGGTTAATGAAATTCATGTTTGTGGCATAATTTAGAATCAGATTTTAAGCATCATTAAAGAGAAAAAAGGAAATTTTAAAAAATCAACTTTGGTGTCATAAATAGCTTTTTTGAGGTGGGAAGCTACTGCAGTAAGCATTCCGCGGAAGCCCCCAAGCCCCCTTGCAGGACTTTATTGGAAGATGCTTTCTCACTCCTAACCGAAAAGCCTTTCTATCATCTTCAATAGTATTGTGCTCGGTAAAAAAATAAATAAATAAATGAAGTTCTAACTTTCAGAAGTCCTTTCAGGTTTTAGGAAAACAAGAGTGCCTTTTGCAGCAGGTTGAGGAAAGACCTGAAATTTCTCCCTTTTTTTCAGTGGGAAACAGGTTAAACAGCTGACACTTTTTAAATGATTGAAGTGTTAGTGTGGGTGACAGTTTGTAAAAAGTCAAGATAAGAGTTGAGACTGGCTTCAGGCTGCGTTAATCTTTCCTAACTGAAGTGAGAAATAAATACTTCATAGGAATGTGTGTGGAGATACAATGCCTTTCTCTTCTAGGACACTTGTTTTAGTCAACAGTTAAATGTGATCACCTTTGGATGGTTGTTTGGGATTGAGAGAAATGAGTGGGTGGTTTCAGTGCAGTTTCAATGTAGTTAACTCAAATAAATTTTAGAATTAGTATTAATTTGGCCCCCCTTACAGATACCTTTAATGAGGAAGCCAATTGTTACACAAGTAACTTCTCCACAACTTTATTGTTGTCCAATAAAGGTAATTGACATGGAAATCTTCTATCCATTTACATTGTTTTCCCTCTTTGATTCAAGTTAAATGTACCTCCTCAAGAATGAAATTATGGCCGATAGTTTCTCCTAGGGTCTTTTGGTGTTTAAAAAAATATTGGTTGTTTTACGCTTAAATACATAAGACATTAACAAAAAGACTTAGAATCCAAATTTTGACTCTTTGATCTGGAGATCTAGCTGTGGAGTACTTTAAATGAGGGCTCTGCCCCCAACTAGTTTTATTTGTCAGATTAATACAGTGACAAGAAAGGAATAGAATCTTTTAGGTAGTATGGCTTTTTACCTAAGTCACTGGATGAAGGAACAAATCTCAGTTTTGCATTTCTGCTTCTTGTTTAACTGCTTTTAAGAACAAACACTCTGAGGTTAGGGTGGGGTTGCTAATGGAATTTATGATAACAGAAGAGTAGTGAAAGAAAGAAAATTGTTAGAAAATTATATTAATCAATGTGGAAGTAGAAATAAACTATTGTGCCTGAGGAGATGATGAAATTGTTGTGCTGTTACTTATTCTGTGACTGTATCTCTGTTTTTTTGTTGTCAGTGAATAAATTATACAGAATTAGTTAAGAATTTTAATTTGATAATACAGTGTGAATGACTTGAGAAATTGCATTTCTGATAGTAATTTCTTTTTTCTTTATTAAAAATCTTTTTAATGTTTATTATTTTTGAGAGAGAGAGACAGAATGTGAGTGGGGGAAGGGCAGAGAGAGAGAGAGAGAGAGAGGGAGACACAGAATCCGAAGCAGGCTCCAGGCTCTGAGCTGTCAGCACAGAGCCCAGCGCTGGGCCCGAACCCACAAGCAGCAAGATCATGACCTGAGCCAAAGTCAGACGCTTTAACTGACTGAGCCACCCAGGCGCCCCTCTGATAGTAACTTCTTAATGTTAAGTTGTTTCCAACTAGTTATAAAAGATAATCAATGTAAAGAGTGTTTCCTATTTACTGGGGTAGAAAAAGGAGAGGGGTAAAGTTGTTATTCTGGTTTTGTAATCCTTTTTACATGACCAATGACCAGGATTCCTGGATGATTGTGAACTCCTGCTGATGTTTTGTCATTTAAGGGTACATTTCATAGTTTAGGCCCACTGATCTGGAGAAGATACCATGTTTGTTACATTTGTATTTTTTATTTACTGGTATCTGAATTTTAAAACATTTTAACATATATAAAAAAGATTTAATTGTGGTGTGTGTTTTTGTTTTTTTGTTTTTTTTTTTTTACCTTATAAAAACATCTTTGTTTTAGTTTCTGGGTATATTTGACATCTTTTTGGTAAAAGGAATTAAAGCATAAAATCCAGCATAGAGTAAAATTAAGTAAAAGTCGAATGCCTGTGGTGTGTTATGCACTGTGCTGAAAACCAAGGATACAAAAGTAAATAGGCTTCACTTCTTTCTGTGGAGTAGCTCCAAGTTGAGTAGGGGAGGAATATTAAGTAGAGACCTTTAGAAGCACGTTTCCTCCTCTGACAGAGGAGCTCATAATTGTTCATTTGCTTATTAGTTCATTCATATACCCATTTACTGACGATATCTTTATTTCATGCCCTCTATAAGAGAGCACTGTAAATTGACTGTTAGGTTTGGGCATTATAATGATGGACTAGATAAATACGATACCTTTCCTCAAGGAGAACTCACTCCCCATGTAAATTACCCCAGGCATAGTGACCATTGTCATTTTTGTTCACTGTTCTATCCCAGTGTCTACAAGAGTGCTAAGCACATAGTAGGTGCTCAGTAAATATTTATTATTGGAAGAAAGAAAATAGATGACCCAAAACCTGAGCTCATATTCTCCTTTGCCTGTTGTTGGAGAAGCCTTGATAGGGTTTTAGAGAGTAATTGTTGTCTAAGAGAAAAATGAGTAGAATATTCTATACAAAGGGAATAGTTTAAACATATGCATTGAGTAGTAACGGTAATATTGAAACTTAATACAAAATTCACTAATTTCTTTTAGAAGTAGATCAGAATTAAAGTATCCTGTATTTCTAAACATTGAAGAAGTTACACTTTTTGCTAAAACTATTAAAAGCATCTCTTTATGTGGCATATATTGTTTTTAATAGACATGCTTATCAGGAATTTTTCTTTTAGAGCTGTATTAAACTTTGATAGAATTATATAACTTCTAAATTGCTGTACTTTAATGGTACTTGTGAATTAACAATCAGTGGAAGAGAATTTACAGATTTTTAAGTGGGAGAGGTCAATTTCTTTCTAATGGGGAATTTAATCCCAAAATGTTTGGACATACTTATAACGTATATTTTCTTTTTAAAATAGCCAGAGGATTTTCACAAGTGTTAATAATTTAACCTAATAGCTGATGGCATTAGGAAGGTACTTTTACCTTTGAGTGTACAAAGTATCCAGAATTTTGCTACTGTTAGCAAGCCTCAAAGATAAGTTATTTTTCCCTTTGGTTGTTTGTGTAATTGGATTTAATTGGGTAGTGTTTTTTCATCTTGCATTTATTTGTTGGGATTTTTTGTTTGTACTCCAATGTAAATCATAGTTTTTTGTATATAAATTGGATATAAATAAGAAAACTATAAATATTCTTCTTAAATTTTTTTTGTTTGAAATGCTTCATAATTTAAAATTTATTCAAAATTAAAAGTAAACAAACAAAAAACCCCCCACATCCTGTAAGCCAAGAATGACACAAGAATCTAAGGCATATCATTCATAAATGGTGAGATGATTATTTTGTAGTTTCATGGTCTTAAATTACTTGAACACTTTCTTTTACAAGAAAGAACTTGGTATTTCTGTAAGGATTAGATCTGTGTTTCATGCTAAGTTTACTTACACAAAAATTGCTACATTTTCAAGGCCAGTGTGCTTATGCTAGAAAATGACATTGCATTGCCTTATTTTCTTTATTCTTGGCATGAAAACAAGTTCAAAGATGAAAGTAGTTTTTGTTTGTTTTTACTCTCTGCATGGCATAGTTTTAGGTTCCTCACATAAGACTGATAGGTTATGTTTATATATGTATATACATATGTGTATATATATGTTATATATATTATATATATACATACATAATATATACATGTAATGTTTATTTATTTTTGAGAGAGTGTGAGCAGGGAAGGGGTAGAGAGAAAGGGGGACAGAGGATCTGAAGTAGGCTCCAGGCTCTGTACCTACAGCAACAAGCCCGGTGTGGGGCTTGAACTCACAAATCGTGAGATCATGACCTTAGCTGAATTGAAGTCAGACGCTCAACCCACTGAGCCACCCAGGCACCCCAAAACAATTATATTTTAGTGAACGTACCAATATTAGATGTTATTAGATGTTTTAGGAGTTGATTGATAAAATTACTTCTTTCGTTTTTGATAAAATTATTTCTTAAGTGAACTAATAGAATAAAACAATAGAGTGTGACATTCTGTAAACTTAATGAAATGAGTTTTTGATACACTGCCTTTCCGTAGACAAAGAAGGTTTTAAATCTCATTTATTTATTTTTAAAGTGAGCTGTGTACCCAACGTCAGCTTGAACTTACAACCCTGAGATCAAAGGTCTCTGGGTTTACTGACCTTTACTGACTGAGATAGCCAGGTGTCCCGACCAAGAAAAGTTTGATAGTTTTTGAGTTTTACAATTTTGTTTTAATGACCTCATGAGTTTTCAGAGAGAAAGGAAAATGTTATTAGTGAAATAATTTATCTTTTTGACTTAATTTTAATGTTTTCATCTAAGCTAAAATAAAATGAAAAAAAGTTTTCTGGAAGCTTATAAGCTGTAGTTCAGCCTGGTTGAAATCATGTCCCCTCTTCATTAAGTATTTTTCTCATTTCCATTTTAGGAAAAAAATCTCATTAACATATATAAACAGAAATAAATCAGATTTCAATATGCCAGCACTCGTAGTAGACTGTGGCTTGAGTTAATGTTTGAGTAGAGCTTGAAGTCACAGCCTCAGTCCCATCGAGGTCCCTGATAATCAGAAGGCATGGTGCTTACTGGGACCCTGGACCACATGAGCGGTAGTGTCCATGACAGGGTTTAGTTCAAAGTAATTAAGAAAAACAGTACCAGAAAAGTTGATGTTTTTATATTACAGCTTAATAAGAAGACTTTTATAGGAATGTATGATTTTACAGCCGTATGTATAAAGAGCAGGCTGAATGGAGACAATGTTAGAAAAGCCAAGTGTTCATAATCAAGTGCCTAACGTTTATGAGAAATACAAGCTTATGGACCAGAGTGTATTTGCATATACAGAGTAGTATATAGTCTCGCAAAAATGCTCAGATGATGCAGAATCCAGTAACAATTCTAATTCTGGTAGTACAAATTCCCATCTGATAGCAGTGCATCTGTTTATTAGGAATTACCCACTGAATGTGAATGATTTCAGTCCTAAGTCACTGCACCTGTTGCCGGGAGGTATTTATTCCAATCACTAGCCTAAAGCGCAGAGAGTTATTGCTTGACATTTTATAGCTTGGGGGGAAAAAAACCTGTCTTTTCAAAATCATTTGTTCAGAGTGGAGAAAATGGAGCAAAACAGTTCATTTTACTCTAAGCACCACTATTTGGCGGTATTCACATTTGCACAGCACAAAGCTACAATATTGATTTTTTTTTGCTCACAGGGCCTCCCACAAGTTTTTTCTTCGATTGTCAGGGTTGCAAGATGGATTGGATTACACTTTGCTTGTTGGGATACTTCACCCCCCCCTTTGTTGAAATAGAAATAGATTGAAAATACAACTTAGAATACATGTCATAGGAATAGTGTGATTAAAGGACTTTAATTTGGGGAATTTCTTTGTGTTGATTATGTTGATTGAACAGTTTCATTGAAAGCTTGACAAACAGACACGCAATTTCCTTTCTTGATCTTCTTCCCCTAAGCCTAGAAAGCACCCAGTACACGCTACTAACTATGCTCCCCTGCAACAGGGGTCTGCAGACCTGCTGCTAATTGTTATTATCATTTGAAGAGGCATTAAAGTAACACTTGAATATGAACCTCGGAGCTGCATTAACGTATGTCAAAACTTGATTTCATTCGTAGTGGATGGTATGATCATAGGAAAAGTAACTTTTCGGTGTCTCAGTTTCCTCCTTTATAAAATGTCTCAGTGTGTTTTTGTTTTTTGGGTTTTCTTGAAGATTTTAGTCAGTAAATATTTCTAAAGTCCTTAGAAGAATTTCTGGAGATGGGATTTCTGGGTAAAGAGGGCAGCAAATCCTCTCCCAAAACAGGTGTAAAACTGAACAAAATTGTGAACAACTCTTGAGGGCTCTGGAAATTAACCAGAGCCAAATGAGAAATTGGGAAGCATTTATTTATGAAAAACTAGAATTTCTGGTATAAGCAGTGGAAGTTCAAAGCCTTCTAGCCTGGGGCTGCTCCTACCCTCCACCCTCCACTCCTTAGCTAAGTCTGTGTGGTGGTTTCATTAGGGCAGGGCTGGCCTTGAAGTTCAATGAGTGCTGCCAGAGAGAATTGGCTTGATTTGGAGCGCCTGGCCGTGTTGCCAATGAAAGTAGTAAACACCGTGGTAAACAGATGGGAAAGACTCCCAGCTCTGCTAGCCCGAGGTTGTGGTCCCTGTTGGGGAGACTGGAGGCCAGTCTGAAACAAAATCAGGACATCTTTGAAATGAAAAAACCAAAGTTCTCTATGCATTCTTGACTAAGTGGGAAGCTACACACAGGTGCTGAAGAGACGTGAGAGAAGTTCACAGAAAGTAAATAACCAGGGCTGACTTGAAAACTGTCTGATGAACTTTGAACACTCTCCCTAACACACACGCAGCTCAATCAGCAGAGGGTGGAGGCCTTCTTATGGGTTCATACTGTTTGTGCCACGTCTCTTCCCAGTCATTGGCTGATCACTAAGCTATGCAGAGACAGGAGTGATCCCTAGGAAGCCAGACTATAAAATAAAAATGAGAATTAAAACAAGAACAGTGAGCAGAGCAGCAGCATACACTCTGGGGGAGGCAGATTCTGTAGATTAAATCCCGTCAAGATACTAAAAAGAAAATATCACAATAGCAGCAATTCTCAGGGGAAAGAAATCTGGGTATGCAGTTGTTAGCAGAATATTATTTAAAATGTCTACTTTCCAATAACAAAAAATGTATAAGATATGCAGGGAAACAAGGAAATTGACCCATACTCAGGAGGAAAAGCATTCAATAGAAACTACTGCTGATGTGGGCCCAGATGTTGGATTTAGCAGATAAAAATTTCAAAGTGGCTATTATGAATATGTTCAAAGATTAAAGTAAAACTACAACTATATTAGAGAATTAAGAGGAAATATGATGGCAGTGATTTAATAAATATGTGATCCCAATAGAGAAATAACTATTTTAAAAAGGCCTTGGAGAAATTCTTGGCACATCTTACTTATTATATCAGTGTGTTGCAAATAAATTAACAATTTCCTCCCCAAATACCGAATTTTATCTGAACCCAGAGATTCTGAATCAGTAGGTATGGATTAGGGCTTGAAGATCTGTCTTTCTAAAAACATTTACCAGATGACTCTGATACAAAATCATGTTTGGGAATCAATTATATAGTCCTGGCAAGTGACTTTGAAAAAAAAAAAACACCCTAAAATATCCACTGGAAACACTTAAGAATTGCATCAGATACAAAGGAAAAAAGTGTGGTTAAGAAATAGTGACCATACCTGTGATTATTTCCATGATTCAATATAACAAGTTATTAACGTGTTATAAATAAGGGAATAAATAAATGTATTTAGAAATAAGAGTTGTACCATCTTTTCGTAACATTTTCTTAGTGAAAATGTTGAATTTTAATAATTAATATTAATTGCAGCAGTTGTATTTTAGACTTTTCCAAACTTCGCAGTACCATTGTGGGTGGAAAAGGTTGAACCCAAAACCCTTGAAGTTTTCAGGGAAATAGTGTGAAGTGGCCAAAGAAGGCACGGCAATTTACAGTATGCAAATTTTTCTTTTGATCCCGTAATTGCCCCATGTTTATTTTATCCCTTTCCTTGTCTTTGATTAAAAGAGTTAATCTAGGAAGATGTCTGTCTGTGATTTGTCTGAACACTGCCTGCCTAGTTCATCACATGTGCTTTTGATAATTATCTTGATAGTACTGTAAAGTCCACGTGGCTCTGCCACGACACATCCAAGTTGCATTCTCCTGTATGTTTGTATTTTAAAGAAATAGAGCAAGGAATTTATTACTTAGTGATCACTTGAAAATGTCAGAATATCCTGTGTTACCTGATAAAAAGGAGCTTGACTATTTAGAATCACAGATTGGTGAATTGGTGAACTTTGAAATAACTGATTCTTCAGAAAAAGAAATTAAAACCTGGAAAGGTAAAATGACTTAGCCAAGTTCACAAGGCTGACCAACACACTTTAGTACTCAGTAATCTTTCCATATGTACATATTTGAGCAGTGTAGACTATGCTCTCTTTGTATATGTGTCTTACACAACACTACATTTCCGAAAATATAATTTTCATCATGTGTATGTTTTGTGAACATTTCCTGTAGTTGTTTCAAGTTGACTAACATTCATTGGTGGATTTCAGATTGCATGAAAACTTATAAAATTATTATCAACTAGGGGGCTTGAAAAGTCATACGGTACTTTTCTATTCATGACCTTTAATAAGAACACGGACTCTGGAGTCTGACAACCATGTGTGTGTTACATTCAAACCCTTAGTAATCCTGGAGAATCTGAATTTAACGTGTTAGTTTCATACTTTGTAAAGTTGTTCTTATAACAATAACCTACTCCATTGTTTTTTGTTGTTGATGATGATGTTGCTTAAAACAAAAAAAGTGATCCATATAAAGCATTTAACACAGTGTCAGAACATATTGATTGCTGTGTAAATGTTAACTGTTATAATACAGTAAAACCTTGGTTTGTAACTTGTTCTGTGAATGTTCTGTAAGGCGAGCAAGCATTTCTAATAAACTTTAACTTGATAAACAAGCGATGTCTTGCAATAAGAGTAGTACATGTTGCTCACTGTTACAGGATCACAACTGAGCCAATGGTTCTTGAAATTCACTTTGATATACAAGTGCTTTGGATTACCAGCATGTTTCTGGAACAGATTACGCTTGCAAACCAAAGTTTTACGGGGATTTACTTTTCTTTCTTCTTATTTGAATTTTTGTATTTCTGATTGGAAACACAGGGTTTAAACACGAAAGTTCATAAACATGTAATTCATCTGTCTTTGTGAGAAACACTAATGAACCCCAGTAGGACCTAGAAAATAATAAATTGTCAAAATATAAATACTTTTCTTTTTTTGAGGATGACACATCATTTTCATTGATTGTAAATGGTTTATCTGTTTCTTAATGTTTACTATTTTTATTTTCATTATCAAAGGAAAATAGATATGACACACAAAAAATGCAATTCTATATGGTTTTAACAAATACTAGTCGATTTAGCTTTGGTTCAACAAATACTTACTGGAATTATGTATCTTGTACCCACCTAGGCATTGGAATTATAACTAAGAACGCTATCATCATAGTTAGCAAGGAAGATATAAATTAAAAAATGAATATGCATAGTACCATGGGGTAATAATAAGTACTTTAGTAAAGATGTGTATAAAGTTCAATGGAAACAGGGGAAAGAGCAAGACTTTATAAAGGAGAACACGTACGATGCAAAACCATAGACACTGTAGCATTGAATAAAGCAATATTCACTGTTAAGAACTCATTCAGTTCTGTGCATTGAAAGTATAAGTACCATGATCTCTCTTCTCCAGAAGATTCTATGTTAGAAATCTCAATTATTAAAATGTGTTGATTTTCCGTTTCTTTTTCCTTTTCTTTTTTCTTACTTTACCTGTTTGGATGATTGTACCTAAGGATTAAAAATCCTCTCCGAATTACCAAAACAGCAGGACACTCAACGACACAACTTCTTAAATATCTTCCAAAGGCAGGGGGAAATTCACTTAGAACCATAACTGTAATCCTGCAGATATCAACAACTACAAAAATTAAGGGCTTAATTTAAAAACCACAGTGCTTCATAATATCCTATATTTTTGACAAGTAGTGAAAGTTGTGAAATATGGCTCCAAGCCAGTCTTCTAATAATGTGCTCTAACATTCATAATATTTTCTAATAATATAAATTTATTCTCATTTATTAAGGAATTATAATTGCAAAGTATCTCTGCCTTTAAAATACTCTGTACTTCAAATTTTTTATGATGCTTGTTTGAATTTCCATTAAAAATTTCCACAGCTTTTGCTATTGAAATGAAGCTCTAAAGCATCTTTTCAATCAAAACAAATATAACAATATTAGTTTAAACTGAATTATTTGTATGGGCAGTACGGTACAGTATCAGGAAACAGAAGAAGCAATAATACGTGTAAAAGTTTATTTACTTATGAACTTTCACAAATAAACTTTGAGAGGTCGGCCTGTTTACTGTCTGTCTTGACATTTGTCCAGCTCCATTTCTGTATTCCTTCTTCATTGCTGGTGTGCCTCCCACATACTTGTAATAACCTCATAAGACCATAAACCCTCTTAGTGAAAACGTCCGATGTTTGGGGTGTGGTGCAATCCTCTGAAGATTTCTATGCTCTAAATTATGCCTTTTTCTGCTCTCTTCATTCCGGTTACACCTTTAGTTTTCTCAGTAGAACTGAGAGCTTAGCCAAGTCTGAGAATTGGTGATTTTTTAAGCCATATCAAAGTGTAACCCAGTCACCCTTCTGGAGGACTGTTTGAGTGTTAGAAAGAAGGTGCATGTTTTACCAGGTGATTTTATTACATTGAATTAGTGAGAGGCATTGCACAATAACATTAAAGAGAACAGGTTTTGGCATTGCATTGACCTGGACATGACCCAGTTTTTCAACTTGAAGTTTATAACTTGGAACTGTTTAGTTCTGAATGTTAGGGTGGTTTTTTTTCCCCTATAAAAAGGCATATAGGGGATAGTTGATGTGATGCAGAGTAATTAATTAAAAGGATAGAGAGAAGGAAAAAATTACTGAAATTAATGCTGGTCTTTTATAAGAGTAATGTGCGAGATGGTGACAGGTTAGAGAATTGAATTAAAAAACTTGAGTCCGCGTTGAAGTTTTTGAAAATGGTAGCTAACCCATAGGTAGAACACCCAACAGTGAAGGTGGACCTCTTGCTCACATAGCTCCTCCCAGCTGTTCTTGGCTTTCTTTCTGTGTGTTTACCCTTTGTCCTAGGCTGTGTTACTACTTCATGGGTCCAGTGGCTGAAAACTTAAAATTCTCATTTTTTATTCCATCTGGGAATCTTTTTTCAGCACTTATGAACGGTCGTTTTCTGCACTCTTCCTAATACACCACACTTGAATTCATATAGCACTTTTAATTATTGAGCAGTATTATGTACATTATCTCATTTTAGAGTCACACAGGTAGGAAAAGTAACATCATACATGTTTCATCTCTGCTCTGTAGGCGACAAAAGTGAATCTTAGATAAATTTTGCCCTTCCCGGGTTATTTCAACTTGTCGGACTAGATTGGAGCAGCGCTGGCCCACTGCTGCGTGCTTCCATTTATACCAGTTTTAAATAAAGTGTCTATAAATCTAAATCAGTTATTGTACCATAAGTGTATTACTATCATAGCATCTTAGTTTTTTTTTGGGGGGGGACTGCTAAGACAAATATTTTTTAAGATAATGCTAACAGCAATGAATACGTCTACATTAAATGAGAAAGTGAAGTCAGTGTGTATCAGAGCTTATATTCCACTGCCTAAATGAACATTGTTTCTTGATTAGTTGTTACATTCTCTATTTGTAAAACTTGTCATTTATAAGTCTGTCGATTAAATTTGTCCTTTTTCTTTGGATTTACTCAAAAAGAGCCACTTAGTTTCTTATTGTGAATAGATTATACGTGAATAGATTATACAGATAGTATTTGCTAGAGTAATTTAAATTTTATTATACAGGTGAAGAGTCCAGCCAAAGATACATATTAAAAAAACTAAAAAATTCTTGACATATAGTAAAGAATCAAGGAGTTATTTAATAAATATATGGATGACTTAAAAACATACTTTTGGTGACATCTCTTGAATATAGACATGAATCGTATTACTTGAAAATGCCTTATTAAAATAACTTATTTCATACTTGTCTTAATTTTAATTTTCTTTCTTTCTTTTTTTCACTTTTAAGGTTTCAGCAGAGCAGCTTTACCATTCGGGTTAGTTAGGCGAGAATTATCCTGTGAAGGTTATTCTATAGATCTGCGATGTCCAGGCAGCGATGTGATCATGATTGAGAGCGCTAACTATGGTCGGACAGATGACAAGATTTGTGATGCTGACCCATTTCAGATGGAGAATACAGATTGCTACCTCCCAGATGCCTTCAAAATTATGACTCAAAGGTAGATGCTTCTGTGTTATTATCCCATTTTAGCTACTACATCCAAAGTAGATGAATAGAGTCCGTTCTCAGCCCATTTATTAAACTGAGTGAGGGTTTTACCTACTACTGTTGATTTCTACTTTTAAGCTTTCAACATGTAAATCTCTGTATCATTTTTATATAGCTTAACAGAAAGAATATGCAATATGCATCTTTTGATTTTTATATATCATAAGATACAGAGAAAAGAATATTTCAAATGTAATTTTGTTTTTTGGGCCGGTACAGTTTTGAAATATTTTTTTAACAACAAGAATGTTTAACTGGGTCTTTGGCAATAGTTGGTCTTTAATTTTTTTTAAAGTTCATTTATTTATTGTGCGAGAGAGAAAGAGAGCGAGTATACACACCCACAAGTCGGGGAGAGGCAGGGAGTGATGGAGAAAAAGAGAATTCCAACTCAGAGCGTAACTTGGGGCTCGATCTCACGAAACATGAGATCACGACCTGAGCAGAAATTAAGAGTGGGATGCTTAACTGACTGAGACACCCAGGTGCCCCAGGTCTTTAATTTTTTAATTAATATTTTTTACAGCAAAAATGGGCAGAGAAAGTACAGAGAGTTACCATGTCCCATTGCTACACAGGCACAACCTCCCCAGTTATCAACGTCTTGCATCACAGTGGTCCATTTGTTATAATAGATGAACCCACACTGACACCTCATTATCACCCAAAGTTTATACTTCACATTAGGGTTTATTCTTGGTGTGGTGTATTCTATGGCTTTTGGCAAATTTATGATGGCACATGTCCACCATTGTGGTATCAGGCAAAGTAGTGTTGCCATTGTAATAGGTGTATAGTGATATCTCATAGTTTTGATTTACATTTCCCTAATGACATTTCATATTGAACATCTTTTACTATGCTTACATATTTTCTGTTTGTCTTTATTGGTGAGGTGTTGTTCAGGTGTTCTGCTCATTTTCCAATTGGATTGTTCTTTTTTTTTTTTTTTTTTTTTTTTTTTTTTTTTTTCTGAGAGAGAGGGTGCACGAGAGAGTGAGCAGGGGAGGGAAAGAGGGAGGAGAGAGAGAATCTTAAGCAGGTCCCAGGCCCAGCACAGAGACTGGTGTGGGGTTCATCTCACAACTGTGAGATCATGACCGGAACCAAAATCGAGAGCTGGATGCTTAACGAACTGACCCACCCAGACACCCTGTCCATTTTCTTATTGTTGAGTTTTAAGAGTTCTTTATACATTTTAAGTAACAATTCTTAATCAGATAGGGCTTTTGCAAATATTTACTGTCAGTCTGTGGTTTATCTTCTCATTCTCTTGATCCTTAGCTTTAAAAAACAAACAAAATACAGCAGATTCAAGTTAAGAAAGCATATACTGGGCTTTCTCTCTTTCTCTCTCTCTCTACCCCCCCTTCATATATATATATATATCTCATTGGTTAATATTGTGTTTTAAAAATGATGCGTTTGAATTATAAAATTTAAAATATATAAATGATACCTCTTCACAGGATAATTGCCTGCCTATCTCTAGATAGAATACCAAAACACTGCTGACAATAGGTATTGCCTTTCCTCTGCCCTAACACACAGCACATAACTCCTGGTCTCTCTCTTTTTTTTTACCTCACTTTTGCTACACTTGGCATCTTAATCAAAAATCTCTTACATATAAAATATTAAAATTGTGGTTAGTTATGGCCAAACTAGTACAATAGTATCCAGCAATTCTAGTTATTTGGAACATAGAGACTCTCTGAAGGAACATTTAAGTATCATAGAGTTTATTATACATTATCGCTTTTGTATTTTGTTTACTAGGAAAACCCTTCATCTTTCTATTCAAAGCTTTCACCCTCTTCTCCTGCCTCTTTCCCCACTCTGGACTCAATATTCTGTCTATTTTCTGGCTTATTTATTAGTCTACCTTAAAGTAGAATAGCAAATTTTCTAGACTGGGGTCTGGTCAGTGTAGGGAAAATGAAAATATCAAGGGGTGGTAAGAGATGATGAAGAAAAAAATGAAAAAACTATTTAACAAAAAATCCATGCCATAGTAAGATGGGTACAAATTGCTGTAAAATCTCTGATTTCACAGAGACTATGTATTAGCATATTTTTTTATTGATAGCACATTATGAGTAGTTTTTCATTAATGTTAATGTGGATCAAGATGCTTTTTAGAAACCAGAGAACATATACAATACTTTTGATAGATTTCCATCAAAATATTTTTTATTTTTGGGGTGCCTGACTGGCTCAGTCAGTAGAGCATGGGACTCTTGATCTCAGGACTGTGACTTTGATTACTTAAAAAAATACGTAAAATCTTTTTTTAAAAGTTTCTATTTTTAGTTCTTAAAGTGTTATTAAAAACTTAAGACAAAATCTTATTTGCATAAATGGCATTTGAGAAAGGTTTTTTAAATTTAAAACAAATTTCATTATGGATTATGCAGTATTTTGAATCAAAACGTAACTTATCTTCTTTGGAAGAATGGATTCTGTACTCCCCTAAAATTGTAACACAACAGTTTACACATACTGTATCAAAAGTTGGGAACTGCCCATGCTAGAAAGACAATAAAGGCAGCCACTAATAATTGACTGCTTATCCATTCTTTATATTATTGAACTGTTTAATTTAATGATATTAGATGAGCATCTAGAAGTAGGCCAGAGAGAAATGGGAAGTAAAGAATTATTACATAAAATGACCTGATTTTACAAAATTGACAGGCAAAAAAGCAGTGGAGTTGGTACAAAGAGAGGGTCTGAAAAAGCTGGCCTTAAGGAATTATACATTGTCGGTCACTTATCTTTGTGGATTTATACATTTAAATACATAATTCAGTATCCACCAAGATATATGTCTTATCACATTTATATCTATTAAATATAATTACCTATTGTAGGAAATGTACAAGATAATATAGCAAGTTATTTTCATTGTTTCATGATGTTATAAAACCAGGACTGCATTTTTTATAATTCTTTTAAGTTTTTATTTACTTATTTTGATAGAGTTAGCAGAGGAGGGACAGAGAGAGAGGGGAGAGAGAGAATTCCAAACAGTCTCCACACTGTCAGCATGGGGCTGATGGTGGGCTTGAACCCACGAACTGCAAGTTATAATAGAGCTGAAACCAAGAGTCAGACACTTAACTGACTGAGCCACCCAGGAGCCCCAATAATACTTTTAAAAGGCACCAGAGTTTTGGGGTATTTAAGATCAGTGAAAGCATAGACTTATTCTCTGTAGCCTTGTTATCAAAATATCCAGTCTGTGATGTTTTAATGCAAATAAGGTGTTAATTCCAAAACTAGCTGTAGAAACCCCATTTTTAAATTGTATTATACTGGTAGCCTATAATTATTTAGTCAGCACAATGACAATTTAAACAAGAACACTTTTGGGGGCACCTGGGTGGCTCAGTCGGTTGAGCGTCTGACTTCAACTCAGGTCATGATCTCATGGCTCCTGAGTTCAAGCCCCACCTCAGGCTCTGTGCTGACAGCTCAGAGCCTGGAGCCTACTTCAGATTCTGTGTCTCCCCCTCTTTTGTCCCTCCCCTGCTCTCTCTCTCTCTCTCTCTCTCTCTCTGCCCCTCCCCTGCTCTCTCTCTCAGAAATAAACATTAAAAAAATTTTTAAACAAGAACCGCTTAGTGACAATGAAGACAATATTAATAGGACTTAAAATGAGTTTCATAGTGGTAGCTTATAAGAGTTCCATTCTGTGAGTGTCAGAATATAAACCTTTAAGGAAGTCTGCCATATTTGGTACATAGTTTAAAATAGCTGGAAGAAAATATATAGATAATATTTTTGCAGCTGAATTATTAATGAATAATTATTGAATATCTTATTTTTTAAGTAAGTGTAGGGTTTGAACTCTTGGCCCCAAGAGCAGAGTCTCATGCTCCAGACAGGCAGCCCATTTAATTTAAGTATATCCCTGTTTTTTTTAATTGAAAAATAATTTTCAGTATTCACAAATGAAGTAAGATTTATTTTTACCATACTCCTAATAATTTGGCAAATTATCTATTTATAATTGTCAGAAAATGTGATATTCAGTAATGTAGGAAAAGGCATTTTTTTTTGGCTTTAAGAAAAGAACTTCTCTTTTGAAAGCTCAAATAAAAGCACTTGATGTTTTCTATTGAATTTCTAAAACACTGTGATGGAGATAAACACAATTTTCAATACCATTAATATATGTTTGTCCCCTTTCCTTACTGTCATCACTTCAACAGTTAAGAATCAAGTAAATAAATACACTTGTAATTCTGACTGTGGTGGTGGTAAAGTATTAATAATTGTTACTGATTCTTCATTTTCTATTTCCTGTTCATTTAAAAGTGTGAAACCAAGGCTCTGTCCGAAAGTGATAGTACACTTGTCTTGTAAGTACACCAAATGGCTCACCCTAAAAAGTGAGAAAAGAACTTCTTCCCTAAAATGATTTTAATACTCTATAAAATAATCACCATTAGAGAGAGTATTTTTAGCACTCTTTGAAGATAATATAGTGAGGTTCCTTAAAAAAAATGTGCAAGGGGTGCCTCGGTGGCTCACTAGGTTAAGCATCTGACTCTTGATATTGGCTCAGATCATGATTTCGTTGTTAGTAGGTTTGAGCCCTGCTCTGGGCTTTGCACTGACAGTGTAGAGTCTGCTCGGGATTCTGTCTCTCTCCTCTCTTTTCTGCCCCTACTCCCACCCATCTCAAAATAAATAAATAAACTTAAAAAATTTTTTTTAAAGAGTAAAAAAAATGTGCAATAGTTTTAGCACTTTGATTTCATTAAAGCAAAAAAGAAACAAACAAAAAAAAAAACCTTACTACAACTCTGAAGTATTTGATGAATAAGTAAATTAGAGTTTGCTAACAATGTCGGGTTTTTGCAGCACTTAGGGACAATCTAGTTAGTGTCTTAAAGTGATGTGCTAAATTGTATCTGAGATCCTCTTGTAGTGTCATTTATGACTATCCCTTTGTTCAAGTTCTTCTCCTTGAGAGCCTGACCATTCTGATTAAGGTAGATTGCTGCCGTTCGCTATGCTTTATAATATGCCCTTAAGTTTTGTAGCACTTTGGTTTAGAGATCTGAAAGTAAATGTGTACTTCCCACTCCCCTCCCCCAATATTTAATGTTAGGGTAACATGCATGGGTAGGTGAGGTTTTACATGTAGAGTATGAGTTACAGAGTTAATTCATACTAGCAGATATGCACCAGTGTTCTTCTGTCAATAAATACAAAGAGGTTCTAAAAGTAATAATGTATTCCTCTCAAGATAGAATACATGCCTCAGGTTTTCCCTATGGTAGGAAAGGTATATTTTTTGCCATTGACTCGAAAATAAGCTGTTTTTGTATTGAAATTGACTAAGACAAAAAAGGACTGTCCTACAAGTGGAGAACTAGCTCGTTCCTTTAAAGCTTCTGGCCAAAATTTGAGCCCACATATAGATAGCAACTGGCTAGAACCTCATAGCAAAACTATGTTACGTTTCTGGGTTTTTTTTTAAGTTTATTTATTTTGAGGGAAAAAGAGTGCACGGTTATTAAATAAAATTCAGTGTATTTTTGGTAGTTATACTACTCATATCAGTTTATTTGGGAACGAGTTTGCCTATAAATAAATGGTTCAGCAAGCGATTGCTTATACAGATTTGGTGCTCACAAGAGTGGTGAAGGAACATGTAGATGAAGCAAACATTAATGTAAAGTTAAATTTGCTGGTGAATAGGTGATATCATTCACAGACGTTATGTAGTTTGAGCATGCAAAAACTCTAGAGAACACCTGAATATAAGGGACAGAGGTAAAGTTGCCATCAAGGAAACCAGGACAGGCACAGAAAGATAATGTCTCATAAAGCCAATAGTAAAGTTAATAGCAGTCGTAATAGTAAAATAATAGTGAAGTATAAAAGATGTACACTTTTTTCCTTGTTGATATTGAAGGTTTTGTTCTGTCTAGATAGCCCAAATAAAAGAACATTTAGGCTTTTCATGATAGAGTTTCAGAATAGATATCAAGAAAATAGAATTCAGTTTTGCCTAGACCAGAAGAATTAAGTATTTCCCTAGTCACAGAACCAACAATGAATAAATACATGGCCTAGATTTATAAAGTAGGTACACTATTCAGGGACTTATGTCTTAAAAGGAAAAAAAAATCTAGCTTCTAGAACTTGGGTACAGTTTCATTAAATTAAGCTAAGTCAGTAGGTGACAAAACTTATTTCAGAGCCTAGATCTTTTCCAACAAGGGTTGGGATGATGGAAGTAAGCTCAAATATATAGGAACCAGATCAATTTGTTCCTATCCTACATCCCATTCAGTACTTTCCATCCTTGAATTTCTCTTTTGTCAACCTATCAGTGTCCCACCCAACTCTTTACAAGCATAATCACGTTCTATTTAACATGTCAACCCAACAGCAGCTCAAGTGGTGACAGTTTCTTTTCCATGACTCATTACATTACAGCAGATGTAGAGTGAGTCTGGAAATTGAGTGCGTATTCACAGCGTGCCGTTAGAAGTAAGACTCCATGGAAAGGACCATGCCTGCCTTAGTTAGGAGTAAGCTTGAGGATCTCTCCCTCTGCCTTTCCACCTGTAATTCTTACTACTAGTCAAGGCACATAGACTTTCTTTGGGGTGGGTGGTGGGGACATACGTGATTGTTTAAAAGAGTTATTGAATAACATTGTTAGACTGCTGAGGAACTTGGGACTCATCATATTTTGGCTCTGTTTCTTTACATCCGGTAACAACTGTCATTGCATTCAGTACATTTTGTTTACACGACATATGTGCTCCTCACTGATTTAAAAAATATCCTTGAGAAGAAGTGGCAACATGATATGCCTTTTTTCACTTTGTGAACTTTTAAAAAGGTTGAATTATTTGCTATAAGGGCTGAAACTTCAATTCGTTTAATACCTAGAATCTCATTAATATCTTCATGACATGAAAATTTATTATTAAATAATAATTAATAACTAATCTCATTAATTCTGCTATCTAGACTTTAAAAATCCACTTCTGTTATTTTCTTTTTTTTAAACTTTTTTTTTTTTTCAACGTTTATTTATTTTTGGGACAGAGAGAGACAGAGCATGAACGGGGGAGGGGCAGAGAGAGAGGGAGACACAGAATCGGAAACAGGCTCCAGGCTCTGAGCCATCAGCCCAGAGCCCGACGCGGGGCTCGAAGTCACGGACCGCGAGATCGTGACCTGGCTGAAGTCGGACGCTTAACCGACTGCGCCACCCAGGCGCCCCCACTTCTGTTATTTTCAACTATACTGATAAGATATTGCGTATAAAATATTTAAAAGATATATACACATAGTCATACAAAACCTTCCTATGACAACTGATGAATATTGGAAGCGTCTCAGAATTTACCAAGAAAATCCACCAAAATGCAGTCACAATTCTGCTAGTGTCCTCTGGCAGACTTCATGATTATAGATTTCAGTGTGGATATCCTCTCCTTGACATACCGCCCTCTCAACTTTTATATCATTTTAGATCATTCGGTCTTCATAAAGAAGCTTTGTATCCAAGTCAGAGCTTTCTTATAGAAAGAGTTTATTTAATTATTTTTTTATCTCCTGATCTCTCTTTACAGGTAACAATATACTTAAAACCTGTTTTTCTAAGATATTCATATCCCATCCTTATTAACAGCACTTTTTTAGAAGAAAAAAAAATTAGCCAAATCTGCTTTTTCACCTAATTTGATATTTTATAATTTATAATTTTAATTTTATAATTTATAATTTTATAATTCTGGGGGTTCGTGTATTTTATTCTTGCATGATTGTAAATACTTACTGGTCAGGGATACTTTCGCTTAGTCTGTTTATTCATTGAACCTATTCGTTCTCATAGAATTTAAGCCTGCCATTTCTGAAGAACTATATTCTTACCTTTACGCTGCTTATCTCAAGTGCTTTTATCTATCTGTGGTGTCAGATTTATCAGCCTTTTGTCCATTAAGATGAAATGTATCTGGGGAAAAATGAATAACTCAGATGCTACTAACTCATCATCTGTGTGCATTGTACTTAAGTTATTTTCTGTTAGGTGATGGATTTCCACGAATTCTTCACTTTTGGCCGAGTTGTTTTAAGACACCTAATGGAATCACAAGCACCTCTCTTTGGCCAAAGATTGGGAGGTTACTAGTATAGACTCTTGAACCTGAGTATAGTAATAAATAACCATTAAAGCTCTAATTGGTATATCTAATTGGACACATACTTTGCATGTCACTTACCAATGGGCATTTAAACCAAAGCAATTCATTATAGGAAGAGGAGACTAGTGGCAGTAATAAACATGAAACATATTAAACATTCACATTTACTATGCAAGAAAGACTAATAAATTGTAAAATGGCTTAGAAGACAAATAACATAATATCCCTTACAACCCTGGTTATCAAACGTAGAAGAAAGAAACAGTGTCACATCAAAGATTCTGCTCTACAGGGTTCTCTGTTTCTCCTTTTAAAATGAGAATTAGTAAACAATTCTACTGGATAATGAGTACTAAGAGAGTAAGTGTGAATTAACAGTTTTCTCTGGTACTTGTGGTTAATATGTGGGTTGTTAACCTTTTATAATATGTCTTTTGGTCAAGGAAGCTAGGACGATTTTCCCTATGAACAAAACATTACTGATCTTCAGTGTTTCCTAAGAATTAAGAGGTTTGAATAATACCTTAAAAGTCTGAATTTGATTTTGGTTTTGGAGAGATACTGGGCGGATGAGGGAAAGAGAAGTTAGGTTTTTAAATTTTTTTTTTCAACGTTTTTATTTATTTTTGGGACAGAGAGAGACAGAGCATGAACGGGGGAGGGGCAGAGAGAGAGGGAGACACAGAATCGGAAACAGGCTCCAGGCTCCGAGCCATCCGCCCAGAGCCTGACGCGGGGCTCGAACTCACGGACCGCGAGATCGTGACCTGGCTGAAGTCGGACGCTTAACCGACTGCGCCACCCAGGCGCCCCGAGAAGTTAGGTTTTTAAAAGGAAAAACCTATCTCATTTCAACTCTAGTGATTTTGGTTCAGTTATTATTTTTATTATTTTTTTAAGTTTATTTATTTATTTTCAGAGAGAGAGAGCACGAGCAGGGGTGGGACAGACTGACTTGGGACTTGAACTCACGACCATGAGATCATGACCTGAGCCGAAACCAAGAGTGGGACGCTTAACCAAATCAGCCACCCAGGCACCCCTGGTTTTTATTTTTAAAAGTTATCTTTATTTTTGAAACCACAGTGGAGAGGTGAAGAAATAAAAGCAAATGTAAACATTGATTTGACATACAGATTTTAATATTATTGTAAATACTCTGTTCATAATCCCTTTCAAGCCTTGAGTATCATTTACTCCAGCTTTATTTGAAAGCTGTTTCAGATGAGATTACAGTGATATTTTAATAGTACATATATTGTTATCTACCTTATAGTTTTTTCTCACTTAGAACATACCCTGCTTCACACTATAATACTGGTTTCTATTTACAAAGTCAACTTAAACATTAATTGTGTTAACTGACAGAAACAAAGTCCAATTTAGACTTATATTACCTAAATGTACTAGATAATCAGTGTTAAATAACTGAAAGCACACTGTATCTGCTTACATAAGACTAGTTTCAAATACCCATTTGAGTTTTGTTTTGTACCTAAGTGTGACTTCTTTTTAGTATGTAGCTGCTCCTTATACTACTAGTGTTGTGTATAAATACAACTTACAAGCATCCTTTTAAATTTTGAACAAATAAAAATAGTTAATCACAGTTATAGAGAATAGAAATGAAATTTATTAGATTTTCAAATCAAGACATAGTCACTATGTTTTCTCTGTATTTGGCTTTCTCTCCCCACTCCCCACCGAAAGCTCATAGCCAAATGCTAGTGAAATGTAATATATTGCACATTTTTTCTACCACTATAAAAAATGAACAAATTATGATTTGTAACTTCACTTAAGAATTTGTAATTCCTTTTTGTATGCAGTGCAGCGTCTTATCAGCATGTTTATTGCCAGGAAATTAAATGTATTTGTTGAAGCTTTGGAATAATTTTAGTGTCTGAAAATATACTGTTTATTACTTAATGCATTTTTATTATGTAATAAATAATAACAAAATGTAATTTTGAGTGAAATTGATAATTTTCCAGCCTAACAATCCTTTTTATTTTATTGAGATTTCTCGGTCAGTAAAAAAAAAAAAATCCTGTGTGTTATTGGGTAGAGGGAAAAAAAATCCTTAGTCACTGTTATAGTCCAAATCCTTACTTTATTTTCTTACTAGCAGTTTAGGAGCCCTGCTTTGCCTCTCAAAAGCAGGTAGCAGTTGTGAATCAGTATCGCTTATAATATATTCTATTGACTTATCAAATGAAGACAAAAATACAGCTAAGCTGTCATTCATTGTGGCGTTGCTGATTTTTCTATGTATCACATAATGAAACTGAACCTAGACCAAATTCGCAAGAGCAGCAGTAACAAAAACACCAGTATCGATACACGGCTTTGTACTTTGCCTAAGAAAATTATTGTGGTTAATTAGGTTTCTGATAGCATTACATATTTATTTGTCCTACAGTTTTTAAAGACCTATTTTTACTTTGCTATGTATTTTCTTGAAATAAAGCAATTAGTTACAGTTGGTAATGCTGTTTGCTATTCCACAATTAGATTTAGACCTAATATCTCTGATGTTTCTAGGAAAAGTCAGGTTTGGAAGAAATACAAAGTGAGTGATTCTGTAATCTTGATATTTGTTGCACATAACAATCAAGTGTATCCTTTAACCAATGCATGCCACCGTTCTCCCAGTAGTTGTTCAAATGTCATATGCAACCAACACCAACATAGTTTTAGAACTCACCTAAGCACGCTCCCCATTGCCTTAAAGAGAATGTCTGAAGTGATCGTCACTCTGTGTAAGTTGTCTTGAGATTATGGCAGTGGTCTTTCTGTTCAGTTTTACAGACCAGAGATCCATCATTGTTATTGAACTCACCTGTAATGTGTGAAAATACTACTCTGTCTAAAAGTGGATTCACCATGAAGTTAATGAATCTTAAACATCAGAGCCCTTCACTTGAACAAGCTCTTCCAAGTCATTGTTAGAACCCCTAGCGGTATGCTCACAGGGTCATATGTTTTTGTAAAGTTGGCTGAAGTATGATATTTAAACACAATCTTAAGGTTTTGATTTCATTCTCTGACTTCTCTGTTACACTTCCCCTCATTTATGGTCACTTAGGAGTAGCCAAGAGCTAGTGGGATTCTGTTAAGTAGAGGTTCTGGTGGTGATAAATTCAGTTTGGGTTTAGTGGTGTATTTTTATGTGGTTTGCAGACACTCGTGTACAGTTTAGTTATTGCTGGCAATTCTGGTGAAGAAATGGCCTCTAGGATTGCTCCTATTATTCATTATATTGCCTTACTGATTGTGACATAAATGTGCAAGGCCAGATGTCATATTACAATTTGAATGTGTCCTGTGGCACCTGAAATATGTGGCAAGTGGAGGAAAAGTAATGTTTGAAGTGAATGGAGCCAGAAGCTACTCTTTGGAAAACCTTTTCAGTCATTAAATGTGTAAAAAACAGTAAGTGGGGGATTTGGTTTTCATATATAATGAAAGCAGAAGTTCTCTCCCTTGTATTCTGGAGGGAGTATATAGACAACAAGTCAGATGTGGTACTTACAATTATAAAAGCAACATGCTGTTCCCCTCTTTTAGTGAGTAGCATATAAAATAGAATTTACCAGAATACCTGTGTTTGTGGGACACGGGCTGTAGGAGTTCAACAGGCATGAGCATCTGTGACGTTGTAGGTGTGTACTTTGTGTATGCTGACCATCAGTAGTAAATAACAAATTTTGAGTAGCTGTTCTAGAGGAAAACCAAAACTATAGAAAGTGACAGTATGAAATTGTTATATATGAGACAATGGTAGGATTTGTGGTGAAAAAATATTAAACAAAATATGAAGGAATGCCGGCAATCAATTTGTTAAAATGTTATTTCAGTTTTCTGGATTTTGTTGCTTGTGATGCTTGTTGGCTTTTACAAATGTGTTGTTTATTGTGATTTCTTTTCTTTTTTTCTAAATAACTATTCACTTTGGCACCTTATTTTCCACTTGAAATTTTTCTGGTTTTTATTCCCCTTAAAGTGGTACCTTTAAATTTTATAAGCTTTGGACCTCCCAAAATTTTAATCTGCCCTTACCATTTTTATTTATAATGTGATGAGTTTGAGAAATTGTCAGTCCTCTACTCGACAGTCATAAGTTGATCTATATACTTCAGGACGTTTCATCGTATCTTTTTTTATTTTTATTTTTTTCATTGTGTCTCCATTGTATTCTAAAGATTTAGAATTTGGGATGAGAATGTGAAAAATTAAAAATTTAACAAATAAATTTATTAAGGGGCATTAATTAAATAGATAACAAAACATTTCATTTATTCATTAAATAAAAGATTTAAGATTTAAAAACATTCTGATAGTTTATGTTAAGTAAATGCTTTGTTTAAACTAAAGGGATTTTTTTTATTTTTTTAATTTTAATTTATTTTTGAGGGAGAGAGAGAGAGAGATAGAGTGTGAGCTGGGGAAGGGGCAGAGAGAGGGAGACACAGAATCTGAAGCAGGCTCCAGGCTCTGAGCTGTCAGCACAGAGCTCAGTGCGGGGCTCGAATTCATGGACTGAGAGATCATGACCTGAGCTGAAGTCGGATGCTTAACCGACTGAGCCACCCAGGTGCCCCTAAACTAAGGGAATTTTTTTTAGGCACTTTCCAAAACATCTTATTTAATTTCTCAAAACATGTTACAAATGATAGATCTGAAGTTCTAAAAGTAACTTCTTGATGACTCAGTCTTTTTTTTTTTTTTTGTAATTTAACTTTATTTTTTATATTTTAAATTTTACATCCAAATTAGTTAGTATATAGTGAAGCAATGATTTCAGGACTGGATTCCTTGATGCCCCTTACCCATTTAGCCCATCCCCCCTCCCACAACCCCTCCAGCAACCCTCAGTTTGTTCTCCATATTTATGAGTCTTAAACTAAGGGAATTTTAAGTTGAGTAAGGTTTAAACAAATTTTTAAGAAATGATACTAATGGGCTTTGCTTTTATACTTTTTTTCCATTTTTCCCACTCCCCATATTTGGAAGTTTCCTGCACCCTCACCCCAGACTCCTATTGCAGCCAAGAATCTTATGGAGGAAAAATATGACTTTTAAGTTACTTTTCTTTAGTAATGACTTCAGGTCCATAAGATCCGTAATCAAAAAGTCTTTTAGTAAATCAAACATTTTTTTTTTCCTTACTACTCTTGGAATTTTCCAAAACAATGCATCAAGAGGAGGCAAGGGAAAGTATGCCAATTTTTCTAGGACATGTTATAATTTGGTATTTTTTTTCATACATTAAATTATCTTAGGACCCAGTCCTAAGATGTTCTCATTGTTAATTCATGGGATTCTGTATATATAATTTAAAAGAATGTTTATAAGTAACTTTTGAAATCTATTTGTGGGTTGTTAGGTGAATGAGACTCTACCCTTTGGAAATGTAAATAAACAGATATGTTAGACAGAAAGATAGATAATGGTCATTACAAATACATTATCTGATAAGTTGATTTGAGACCTTTATATGTGCATTGCCATTTATTTCCACCCTTGACGAGTAGACCTTTATTAAGCTGTGATGATTACTGAATATGAAATGTAACCAAGATTATTTTTTATTCAAATATAATTTAAATATTCATCAAAGAGAAGCTATGCTTGAGACTGACAGAGACTATTAACATCAAAAAATATAATTAACTGCATTGGGTATCATGAAGCAGAGTTAGCCAAATAGCCGAGAGGTCTAATTGCTCTAGAGTTTGAGAAGCAATGGTTTTATTTTATGCCGTAGCTGTGGAATTAATAGTAATGCGGTTGCCTATGTGGGCCAATTAAAAGCTGCCTGTTAAGGTTCATTGCTCTATAGGAAACCCTTTGAATATCGCTTAGTAAACAGGATTGACATGTCAGTGTGTACAAGAAGATGCAATACAATAAAATCTGTGAAAATGAGAAGTAACGTTAAAAGAACTGTTTTTGAAAACAATTCATTAAACTCTGTACAAGTACAGTGTTGTAGTGGCTGTCGTGGTGTGCCCTCGGATTCCCCATTCAGGATGGGGGACTCTTTCCCTCAGCTGCCAAGGCTGTTGCCTGCTGATGGGCTCTCTGTGAGTCCCCGCCCAGGACCGCGGGCTGAAGGGATCTTAAACCCTTCTCCCCAGAGGCAGCCCTCACCGAATGCCAAAGTACAAAGGCTTTGCCTCCTCATCTTTTGCTTCATTTTGACACAGCTCCGAAGGGCCTTCCCAATTCCAGAGCTCCCTCCCTGAGGAATTTGAGGGGCCTTTGTTGCAACTGCATTAGACTTCTCCCCAGTCCCGCTTCCCTGATAGTTCTAAGAGCTGTGAGCCTCCCAGAGATCTCTGCCTCAAATTCTGCTTCCCATGTTACCCAACCTGAGAAAGGTACTGATGATAAATATAAAAACAAGTCCTGTCAGTGGTACTGGTTACATACATTGTAGGAATCTGGCAACTAAACACTGAAGTAGTTTTAACCACTCCCCCCAATTGCCCAATTCAGGTCTACAAGTGGCATTTTATCTTTGTCATGTGATCCTTTTTCTTTAATAAAGGTAATATGCCGACCTTTGTGATGCTATTACGCTTTTTAGCTGAATACAAAAAGAAAGCACTCCTGATTGAACCCAAAAGATTTTGCCTTGCCCAGACTGTAGAGATTTAAAAGTGGGCAGACATTCTCATGACACTTTGACCTTAACGAGGTTGTTGAAATGGAAAGTTGAAGGGCCAAAGATAAGAGCAGTCGCAAAGCTCTTCTCGTGTTTCTTTTCTTAATGATGATATATCAAATACACTTAATAAATTGTGATTCCTAACAAAATATGTAATGTTATGCGTTGAGTGTAGTATTTTAAGGATTAGAATACTTTTTTGCAAATAAAAATAATTCTAACACTGTAAATTATGCAACCTCAAATACAGTTTATTAAATTAAGATATCCTATTTATCTAACTGTTATAAGACATGTAAAAAACTTAGATTAGCTTAATAGGTCTTAATATGCATGAAGTAATAAGGTGTACCTTTTGCCTTTCGTCTGCAGTGATAAAGATGTTTTCCTAGGCATCCATTATTTAATATGCTTACCCTGTTTATATCTGTGGCCCAAGACTGCATGTCAGCTTTCAGCGGAGTGGTGTTGCTGCTTCACAACACACAGCCCTGTACTCCCAAGCCTGTACATGGTGTTAGCGGTATTTTAAAGCTCTTGAGTCTAACATTTTATAGGTCACAACGAACTGAGCCTTTCAGACAAGTTACTGATAGGAAGCTAATTCCGGCTAGGAATATAACATGGAATGGAAGGCCCTGCCTTCATTGTAGTTTTTAAAAACTTACACAAACCATGTAAATCAGAAACGTTTTAATTTGGTTTCTGTCCTATGGGTATGGAACTCTGCTTGACTTCTGAAAATTGTATTTTATCTTTCATTCATTGATTTATGCTCCCAAATAATTACTGAGCTGCAGGATGTACAAGCTAATGTGCCGAACACTGTAAAGGTATTTATGAACAACCGGTAAGAATATATACTTGCAAGCCTACATACTGATGTTTATAGAATTAATAAATTTTAGACTAAGACACAGCATTAGGCACTGCACATATTTCGGGGATTCTTAAACTGAGCATGAACCCCTCAAAGATGTAGTCTGGTGAAGAAGATGAGATGTGTACAGAAATAAGTATGATACCAAATCTCTCAGCACAATAAACTTCCAAAACCTGATGGAGAAGGGAAAGTGATGAGCAATCTCCTGAGGTGGGAAGATATACTATATGTTGAGGGAATACTGAGTAGCTCTGTTTAGGGAGTTATTCAACTTCTGACCTTACCCTCTCAAACTTTTATACTCTGAAGCATCTTACCAGCTTGCTTCTTCCTTTTGGACATTCTTAATTCTCCCCTTGTACTTAGGCTAAGGAAGAAAGGATCTTTCAAAGATTGTGTTCTTTATGTTTCTCAAAATATGGAATAGTTCTATACCATGTATTTAAAAAATACATTTTTAACCCTGTAATGTGAACATGGCAAATGACACTAGGGCCTCAGGTCCTTCGTATTAATTCTGAAATGACGACTTCATTTTTTTATAGCAGAGAACTGTAATACACAATTTCACATCCACTTCTTCATTTTCTTCTGCATAGATATTATTTAGTCTGGTTTATTTAGGGTATTACTATGCTTTCAAAATTGTAGGTATTTCTACACCTAGAATGTAATAGCATATGATGTCTTATATTGCTGTTTCTAGTGCCAGAATCATAGGTGGATATTAAATTATCGTGTCCTTCCTTCCTTCCTTCCTTCCTTCCTTCCTTCCTTCCTTCCTCCCTTCCTCCCTCCCTCCCTCCCTCCCTCCCTTCCTTCCTTCCTATTTATTTCTCTATCTCTCTTTATCCGTCATCTATCTATTTATAGATAATTTCTTGCCCTTGAGACTGAATTGCAGTAAGAGGACACTTCCCTTGATCTGTGCTTTTTTAGAAAAAGAGCACTTTGGGTTAATATGCTGAAGACTGAATGCTTATGAGTAGGTAGGTGTTCAGTTATCAAGAATGCCATGAGCAATGCCTTGTTGCTTTCTTATCAGCTACTTCCTGCTGTCAGCTTGGCACTTATTTCAATAGAAAAGGATTTGCATCAAATGTAATGCCTTATTATATACAGCTAACACGGGGTTTTTAATTGTGCAAACACATGAGACTCCTGCAGTGATAGTCAATTTGATAAAAGGATTAGATTATGAATATTTTGTCATGATTAAAGATTAGTTCTGATTTATCATAAGTAAGCCAGTGAAATTTGCCATATTATTTATCAGTCAGGTGAGACTCCATTAATTTTGAGAGTGTATGAACCACAAAGTATCCACCTCTTTATAGAGTCTCTAATGAATTCAATTATTTATATTCAGATTATAGGTATTAAGGATTGTTTTTAGCCTTCCACACCTGCTCTACTGCTAAGAGTATCCCATGAGTCTGTGGTTCCAGCTTTTTGCCTTTATTGTTTTTCATCTCTTGTCTTTCAGAACAGTTAGGTAAACATCTGTACAAAATTTCCACAGTTTTTATTAAAGAAGTGACAACTAGTATGTATCAACAGGACATTTTGAGTTGTCCCTTTGATTAAAAGAAAAAAAAACCTGAATAAAAAAATAGAAGAGTGAGAATTCTAATTTAGAAAGTATTTATTGAGTGAGTACTTGTTGCTGTAAACAAGATTGGGCATTCTGGTGGATTTAAAAGAAACTTAACAACATCTAACTGGAGAGGGAAGACTAGTGTCCTAGAAATAAGACCTGATACAAATAAGTGCCCGGCACTCTTAGGGGTTGTCTGCAAAAGAATGTAAACAAAACATAACGAGTATATCACTTAATTCTAAACATGGAACATACTTACCAAGTTAAATAAAAACTAAAATGTGAACTATACAAGAGATGACACAAAGTAGAATATGACTAATTGCCAAATTAGTTATATAGACCATTCCTGCCGTAGGGAAAGGAGACAAAGATCACTTCCGGTTTGGATAATCAGGGAAGAAAGTATATTATACTGTTTGGCCAGCATAGTTTATGTGTTGGCCTTCTCTGTACCTCCTCCTTACCTGATGCTTCCTGCAAATGTGTTTGCCTCCCTCACACTTAAGTACAGGACAACAAGTTGCTACTCTTAGACTTGTATAGAGAGCACTGCTGTGAGATGGAAAACAGCAGTTCAACGCTAGTAGCCTAGTGTCCTCAGCTCTAAAAATGTTCTGCCTCAGAGACTTAAGGTCCTTCATATGGTGCTTCATATTAAGAAAGAAATAGTTCAAGATATATACATAGTAATTTCTGTGAGAAGTCTGTTCTGGTGCATCTTTCTAGATGAGCAAGAACAACATAAGGAAAACACAGATAATGGTTTTTATGGGATGCAACATTAAAACTAGATAATAAAAACATCCATACCTTTTAGAACAATTATGTAGCACTTTGTTTTCAGAATGACAGTGTTTTCCCTTTGTTGACCTTTTGGAGAAATATTAACTCTATATACTCTGCTCCAACATTAATTTTTTCAATTTGTATTATTAAGATAACTACTCATTCTTTTGCGTCTCCTTTTACACAAGGCATTCCTATACATTTGTTTAAAAGCTATGTCACATATTTTACTACCAAAATATTTCATAAGTTGCATGAGTAAAATCGATTACTTTAAAATAAAAGTAATGTAAGAAAAGTGGATTTAGCTGAAAATTTTTGATGAAGAAATCATAGTAGTAAAATATGTAAAAGATTTTATGCCAAAAGAATTCACTTCAGGTAAAGAATAGCAGTGTTTTCTTGCCTCTTGATTAAAAAAAAATCAAGGCACTTATATAGAATGTAGTCATTTTCATTAAAAAATGACAAAACTTTTCCTGAGTCAGTTAAATGCTTTAGCAAAAGTTATGTTTAGTCTTAAGATTTGCATAGATGGAAATTTTTTTTTTTAATTTTTTTTTTCAACGTTTATTTATTTTTGGGACAGAGAGAGACAGAGCATGAATGGGGGAGGGGCAGAGAGAGAGGGAGACACAGAATCGGAAACAGGCTCCAGGCTCTGAGCCATCAGCCCAGAGCCCGACACGGGGCTCGAACTCCCGGACCGCGAGATCGTGACCTGGCTGAAGTCGGACGCTTAACCGACTGCGCCACCCAGGCGCCCCATAGATGGAAATTTTTTTAAAGCCACGCTATCAGAATCTTAATATTTTATTTCTTTGCTTGCAGTTTAATTGGTATAGTTCTGCGAACATTTGTTGCTGTGCTGTAATCAAAGTGAGGTCTGTAAAAGCAGAAATTATATTAATCGTCAATTAGACCAGATACGTGTTTGTTTTATATGTAGAGATTTATAATACTGACCAAATGATGCCCCATCAAACATCTTGGGAAACAAAAAATGTATTTATGGCACAATTTTCTTGTTTATCAAAATCCTATCCAAACCAAGGGAGTAATCTTTAAGGTGAATTTAAAATAGCGATGACAAAAATCTAGTTTACTCACTCTTGTCCTCTAAAACTCCTTTTAGTTGCAGGTTCTTTTGCATTATCTCAAACTCTAATCCTCTGAGCGGGTAATTAACGGACCAGAAAAGCCATTTGTGAAAAAGAAGAGCCATAAGAGTGGAAATATTTCTTCACAGAATGATCTCTAAGAAGTAAATAATTACAAAAGGAAAAGATTTGGGATGACCAATCTAAATCTGAGGATAATTAGAAGGAATAGAGTATGAAAATCGAAATGCTTGCCATGTACAACAATTCTCATATCATAACAAGACTAATTAAATATTTAGAAGCCAAAAATCCCCTCACAATTTGAAGAAAAATAACCCACGACAAAAGGGTCTGCAACTTTGCAGATAATTAGCAAGGGTTATAGGAAGGAAGAACATCACAGATTGGCTCCAAGGCTCTGCAAGGTCATGTCTTATTAGGCTGTGTCTTTTATATGGTCTGGTAACAAGTTTCTTGCTAATTTAATCTAACTAGGGCATCCCATAGCGATTTCCCATTTCCCTTGTTAAAAATGTGATCGTTTCTGCAAGTGCAAACTGTAGTAGGTTAACATTTTTATAAATAATTGCTTTTAATTGATACAGGTCATAATAAATTTTTGAATTATTTAAAGCAGTAGTCTTGAAAATTTGGACATAGAAGCGATATTTTTTAAGTATTTCAAAATTTTATAGTTTTTATCCCCACTTGAATTATCTTATTCCTTTCATTAAGTAG
This sequence comes from Lynx canadensis, assembly GCF_007474595.2. Lineage (NCBI taxonomy): Eukaryota > Metazoa > Chordata > Mammalia > Carnivora > Felidae > Lynx > Lynx canadensis. The sequence continues at coordinate 68,391,431 of NC_044310.1, forward strand.
TTAGACCTGATGACCCTGTGAATGAAACTTAGTCTCAGTGGCATGCTTTGTAAATAAATACTTCTTATTTTGCTAATAAAAGCAAGCACATTTATGTTGAATGTGCATTTCTGCAAACAAGAGATTTTGCACTGGATTAATAAGGCTCTGAGTGAGTCAAGCCTAATTTGCATTAAACTGACCCCAAGGTCCAGTAAAAACTGCAAGGAATTTCAGAGGTTTCTAAAACATAGTAAGTTGTTTTTAGCAAGTCCGCACTGCCATTTCAAATGCTTATTTTTGTAATTAATGTGGAATTTTTGAGGAATATTTTTAAGTTTCTAAGATGCAAATTTAACTATAAATATTAACATATGCAAACTTTCTGGTTATAATTCCTGATACAGTATTTTATTCAGACACAAAGTGATTGTGGAAGGTGTCACTTTTATTTTATTCCTGTTTTTATCGTACTCAAAAACGGAATGACGATATTCTGGACATGGGCTTAAACAGGATTTTACTGTCAAAGCTTTTGTTGACTTGCTGTGGGTTACCTGGTATTTATTTGTCTATTTATATTACACACTGTACACTTTTTTAGTCAAATAGGTTTATGTTTATATATTGATAGTACAGAAAGATATTTTGTATTTTTGCTGCTGGTTATCCAATTAATAAATTGGCTTTTTCTATACCTTTTTCTTTTAAATACAGTTGCAAAGGTTTAGTAAGAGGGGCAGTTTTGTCGTTGTTGTTGTTTTTTGAAATCAGGAATGTTTTGAAAAATTTTGAGAACACCAGCATATAGGAAACTAAATGGAATAGAAATTATTTTTTCCAAATTATGTATCCATGAAAGTACTATTAATACTCAAGCATATTTTCCTAGAGATTCTACTAGTAACTTTATTTCTATAATTTAGCTTTACCTCAGTGACTTTAAAATAGTTCTAACAAGACATATTCTGTAATGCTTCAAGTATAATGTTTTAACATGCTTAAAGAATTAAATACCGTGATGGGTAGAAATCTTCTAGAATACACAAATTATTAAATAAATTATGAGAACATAGTTATGTGACAAATGGGAACATTACTATAGAACACCTCTTCTTTTACCATAATAATTACACACCATTTGGCTTCCTAATGTTATGTTTACCTAGCAATTAGTTAGACTCACAAATCATCATTAATAAATATTTAAAGAGAGCGAGCCCACTTTCCTTAGCTCTACATAATAGAAGTTTAGCTGCTAAAAGAGCATTGTATACAATAATAAAATAAGAGGTTTGATGTAACATTCAACTTGGTTTCCCTCTTTGATTTGTGAAAATGATTGTCACCTTATATCTTGGAACATAACTCCTTTTTTATCCCGTCAGTTTTCTTGAGTAAATCTGTTTGCATTGGGAACTTACCTGTTCATATTATGTGCATAAAAATTTGTTCTAAATGTAGACTCAAAAGGTCAGAGGGGTTCTAGTGCCTATAGTACTATACGTTCCTTGGTCTTTTGGAATTGTTAGTGCATGAAGTGATTTGGAAGCTTAAAGGGCACTTTCTTCCTCTGCCTTTAGTCTATCTCCTAAGTGCTGTATTATTGGCCTTCATGAAACAAAATTATGTCCAAATTGACAGAATTCTCTGAGAATCAGGTTCAGCTGATTGAAGCAAAACTGGATGTGTGGTATTTATTTTCTACTAACTGTGTTTATTTACAGGCAGAAATAGCCAGGCTAACCATTCATCATTTCATTCATTCAAAACAATTACTGAATTTCTATTAAGTGCCAGGCATATAATCACCTCCAGAGAAAATGTATAGGCTGATAGTGTCCTTTTTCTTTTGTTTCTTTTTATTTTTGCCCTTTGTAGAAACATAGTAACATTTCTAGATTTGTTTACTCTTGTGTATTTGAGTAGAATAAAGTTTACTTACAGACATAAGATAATGGGTTTCTTTTAGTAATTGAGACTCTGTTTTTTTAATGAGAGAATGGATTTAGTTACAGTAATTCAACTGTAGGTGTTGTATTCATTTAAAAGAAATAATCTCCCATGTGGATGTGGTTTAAACCCTTCCAGCGTGCTCTAGTGAATGTTCTGCTTATACATGACACTTTGGAAAGGAGTGTCATCACATGATGCCCTGGTACCTTGAAAGCATTTATTTTGTCTCCAAAAAGTGAGCGGTTTTAACTAAGATAGAAGATTGCTCATGAAAGAAAACAGAGCTGTTATTGCTAGTATTTTCTAATTGAATTTAGAATGTGACAGATGCCACGAAGAGACTGAAATTGTTGAAGCAATCTTCCCTGAACCTATAGGATCAATAAAGAATTGGACTGATTCTAGAGGATGACTCCAAATTTCAGCAAACATTAATTTTTAGTTTCTGTCATGATATACTGAGCTTTTCTGTTGAATGTTGGAGTATTTGTTCAAGTCGGTAGATTTTGCATTTTTAATCTTCCTTAGAACTGTGGTGAATAATGGCCCCTGGCAGGAGATAATGAAATTTTCTTAATTTATATTTTCAAGCAGAAGCTTCAATTGAAAATGGCATCCTATGGCCTGGAGACATAGCTCTAGTGCAAGTTTTAGGGGGGATGCAATAATAATGCAGTGCCATCGAGACAGGGAATGATGGGACAGTGAAGAAGTAATTTAAGGAAGAAAAGAGAATGTACCAAAGCTTTATTGTAGCATATCTAATGATCTGCTGAAGATTCCCAATGGTTTTTGGAGCATGACTGGAGAAACTAATGTTATCTTGCCAAAACAGAAGCCCCTGCTTAATCAGCAGAACAAGGCTATTGATTAAAACACCTCTCACAATAGATTACACATGGAATCTCATCTCCATACTTTGCACTTGGTAAAGTGTAATAATGAGCATAAGATAATCAAAAGTAGAGTAAAAGCAATTTGTTGGGCATTGTACAATTCAAGATTAGAGTTGGAAAGGAAACAAATTTGCATGAATAGTGGGCCTGCTTTTAAAGCTGTACACAGGAAATCATTTGTGTAGTGTAGGAACTACTCTGGAGCAGTAAAAGATATTCTGCCCCTTTAAGGTTTGCAAATCTGTGTCCATCTTATACAAAGGAGTGTACTTATTATTGATGTATTTATTGTTGTTAGTAATTCATATTTGTTGAGGCATTGTGCAGAGAGTTTGCCTCCGTTATCTTATCTATCCTTAAAAACAAACTTCTAAAGAAGGCTCAAAGGTTTAATACATTGCTTACAGACTCATAGTTTAAGTAAGCAGACAAACTGTAACTTAAATTGCAGGGTTTTTTCTGATTCTAAAGCCTCTGCTTCTAAACACTAATCTTCCCAAATAGCAAATGACTCCACTTCTGAACAGAGTCAAATGATATGCTATATTGTTGTTTTTTATACTTTATTCCCAGATTATAAGTAATGTGTGCATTGAGCCCTCTTTCATTCAGTTTTAAAAGATTAAGGAAAAGCAACATATTAATAGTTTGTTTGCATTATTAATATTTCATTAGTGATGACTCACTATTATCTCCAAAATAAAAAAGATAATGTTTCTTCAAAGTACTGCTAATTTGGGCATGACAGTTTCTAAGGTAATTTCCATGTAGTAGTATGTAAATTAATGATAATATACATTTATAAAATGCCTTTTCATCAACTACACCTTTTTGTTGGCAACGTTTATCCTAATTTTAAAAATGATTGTGGATGCTTTGAAAGTTAATATTGAAATCTGAGAATATTGATTACATCTGGAAGGTAAAATACATAGTTTTAATACTTTAACTAACTTTTACTATCTGCTAATTGTAATGGTTAAGAGATTCATTAGATACTTTGTATTTTTCTCTTACATATTATGCACAAACCTGAAGAATATCACTGACTTTAAATGTTACACTCTAAATTTTAAAAAAACAAATCTATCAGCATACTTTTATGCATGAGAAGTAAACTAATAAAGCATTAATCTCCAAAATCATGCAGGTTTATTTTCTTAAGATTTTGAGATGTACAAATGACTTCATTCCCAAATAGAATTTTTTTTTTTTCATTTAGAGTAGAAAGACTTGCAGGAATGAATTTTAAACTGATTTTTAAAATTCAGGGTTTTTGCTCCATTAAAAGCAGCTTTACGACCTATAAAGTAGGATTTAGGATTTTCTTCATGGTAGATGATGAGTTTATGATTAAAATATAAGTTTTATGAATATTAATGTAAGAAAATACTTTTATTCTGGTGTTTGAATTTGATAATGTTATAAAGCATTTATTACTGGATTTATTTTAGTTAACATGGAGTTCTCAGGATGAATGTTGTACTTTGCTTTTTACATTTGTAAGAAAATTAGAGGAAAAAATATTCAATATGATAGAAAGTTGCAATCTAAAATAATGTGTAGAAATATTAATATAGGTGAAAATTTTGATAGAGGTTTTTTGTTTTTTGTTTTTTTTTTTTTTTTTTTTCAACGTTTTTTTTTTATTTATTTTGGGACAGAGAGAGACAGAGCATGAACGGGGAGGGGCAGAGAGAAGGGGAGACACAGAATCGGAAACAGGCTCCAGGCTCCGAGCCATCAGCCCGAGCCTGACGCGGGGCTCGAACTCACGGACCGCGAGATCGCGACCTGGCTGAAGTTGGACGCTCAACCAACTGCGCCACCCAGGCGCCCCTTGATAGAGGTTTTAAAACACTGATGTTTTTCACATCAGTGAAATTAGCTTTTTGTCTATACATGCCAACTTCTGGAAATTTTTGGAAGTATGCTTAGAATATTAAAAATGACTAAATGCTTAGAATTTGAGACAGAGTGCTTATTCTGTACCTCCACATTTATTTGCTGTGTGGTGTTATTATTTGCAAGGCCTGCCTTTATGCCCCTTTAGTTCTAAAAATGATATATTATTGTCTTCCTGTAGTTTAGCCACGTATTACAATTTATTTTGAGAAAGAAGTCGAAGGTTATATATAGAAAAATTTACAGTGATTACAGTGGATCTTTTTGTTGTTGTCATTCTTAATGACATCCTTCCAGGAAACATAGTGTCTTTTCATAGATTGTCAAAAATTTTATTTCCAGATTTATTTAGTGTTAGGAATTTTCATTGGCTAGCAAATATTAGGAAAAGATTATACTTGCCTTTAGTTGTTAAAAATGGGTGTACAGGTCATGTCTACATGTACTTAGAAATTATACTAATATAGACCCTCCATGTTAGGAATTTATGGATAAATAACTAGTCTGCTTGCTCAAAATTGCAGCTGCTAAAACCCTTGATTCTTTTGATTAAAATTAGCAAGAGAAGACGACATGTTTAAAACACTGTAAACTCTATTAAGAACTTGCTGCTTAAATTATACTCATAGCTTAATGATTTTGTTTCATTTGTAATTTAATAAGATTTATAGAGCAAAAAGCATGAGTTTCCAAATATATTTATTCAAAGTCTGACTTGTCTTAACACAGTGGTTCTCATATGCCAGAATCATTTGCAGATCTAGTTAAAAAACAGAGTGCTGGTTAGTTATTTGCCTCTGGAGTTTCCTAGTCTGTTGATCTTGGGTGGGACCTGAGTGTGTTTTTCTAACAAGTTCCCAGTTGATGCTGGTGCTCCTGGTCTAAGGACCACATTTTGAAAGTCAGTGCTTTGACTATTTTAATTCATCTGTGCATCTTTACAAATACAAAATAAAATAAAGTAAAATAAGATCAGTTATTTAAATCTGAAGTGTTTAAAATATATGTAGCATTAATTTTTTATGACAGTAATTGTATTCAAGTCGTAACTAAAAATCCACCTATTTAAAAAAAAACTTTATTCTTCTGCCTTATTCTCATTCATACTTAATTTTTACGCTCCACATGTAAGAAAAGTCATTTTTAACATAATGAATCCACATAGTATTACCAAAATATGCTGATAACGTGATGGTTAATACAGCCATACCTTTACCAATAAGTCTTCTTCCGTAGGGGAAGAAGGAGAACATGATGCAGGGACTATGCCCAGGACTGAGAATACAAGCAACTGAATGCCTTTCTTTTCTTGGCTTAGTTGTACCTTTTCATTTTCATTAGAATGAAAACTTGAAGCAGAGCAGTTGGTGGGAATTTACTTTGCTTCTGTGGCTAACTGCTTTCTCTTTCCCTATCTTCTTAAATGATAGCAGTTTACAGTTTTACAATCTTACTAACAATATACTGGTTAAGGAGTTTTCAGATTTTTCTGAGTCCTAACAGCTCACATTGGAATTTTCTTTCATCTTGTGTCCCCAAACTTACTGAATTTGGAAACTTAAGGCTCTCGCTTCATTCACAAATGAATGTACATAGTGGTATTTTATTTCCATCATTTAGTCCTCTGAAAGCTTCAGTATTTTTTTTTTTTTGCCATGAGGCAAGATACCGGTATGCAAATCTGATAGTTTTATACTTCTTACAGTTGTGTTCCTCTTCTTGCTAACACTTTACTGTTTTAGCCCCTAAATTTCACTTTTTCTCAAGATTAATTTCTAGTACTCCTGATGTATAAAATAAACATTTTTGACATCATGGGAAACTATGAATTTTATAAATGTATATAATTTTATTTGCAAGAACTCCATTAAGCCTCCTTACCTTCAATTTTACTTACAAATAGAGCTCTATAACACTTTTTTCTGTCTTAAAGTAAGTGTTTTTGTACAATGTGATTATTAAAAGAAATTAAAATGTGGTTGATATAAATTATGGTAATTGCTTTTGACATTAATTTGAACTTATAGCTGTGGTCAGGTAACTAATGCACAAAAAGATCTGAAAAAGTAAATATGAGCAATTATTTTTCAGTGTATGGTGTTGGTCTCTTTTAAACAAAATGTAATGGAAGCAGAAATACTTGTCCTTTATATACTTCTTGCAAACATCCTGTGACATTGAAAAATATGAAATAAAGATATTTTTGGTTTCATATTGCAGTCATACTTATCTGATCATCTGGGGAAAAATGGATAATTATCAATGTCATCTTTATTTTTGAAAAATGAGATAAATTCCCAAACCCTTTGAGCTATATCCTCCTTCACGAACTTGGTCCAAAATCCTTCACACTCTTGGTCCATTTCATCCTTGAGTACAGTCCCCTTACTTTAACCACGTTTACCCAAAAACATGGCAGGATTTTGTTGAATGGCTATAAAATGTATACCAAGGGAATATAGAAAAGAGAAGTCTAACTCATAGGGGTTTGGATTTGTTTGTTTCTTAAAGGTGTGGGAATGAGATAAAGGGGGGTCCTTGCAGGTATGAATAAATATAAGGAAGAAAATAAAAGCACTTTAGTTTTTGATAAGGACAGGTAGTGGTTGAGTCTCTTGATCCTGGAAGATCAAGAAACTTGACCTTGAACAAAGTGGTGAACTTGATTGTTGTAAAATCTAAGAAAGAGGAAAATGAACCATTAGTTGAACTATTAGATACTGATCTATTGAGGAATCTTAAATTCATCTGCTGTTTAAAATTTTAAGATATATAATTGGTTCTGTGATTCATGTTAAAATAATTCATTTACACTAGTGGAGAATCATTGGCACGTTTCTTCAAATGATTGAACCAATTGAAGAGAAATACAGATAACAAGAGTAAAACATGATGTTGCCTAAGAATGTGACACTGCACCGCTTACATTGTCCACGCTTTTGAAAATTATTTTATATGGTATAGTTTAAAAAATATATGGCATACAGTATTCTAGATTAATTGTGGTAAAAGTTATCATTTGTATCTGTACAAGTAATATTACAGTTTATGTAATATTTAAGACTTTTGTTTGAAGTTTATTGTATATACCTTGACCTATAAATGTACCTGTTTGGTCCTGTAGAAGTTTTCAGGTCTTGCTGCTCTTCAGGATGAATCCACCTGGTTTGAGTTGAGATGGCTCCAAGGTGCCTGACTTAACATACCTATCCCTTTTAATGCAGTTCTCCTTCTGCTGTCCTTTAGTTAGTTGTGCTAACAAAAAAACAAACAAACAAAACAACTGAGCCGCTTTTTCATTCTTTACTTGCCATTTTATAGTCCGGTTATTTTATGCACTGTAGAATATCTGGTATTCAAATTGTTGAATAAATTTTGTTAGAATGCTCTTGTTCTGCTTGCTTGGCCTTCTTAATTTAGGTACTATCAGAAAATATAATAAAACCATGCAAACATTACATTGTGTTGAGTTGTAATCAAGTCAGATTATAAAGGGGAATAGTTCCTGCCTTTATAAAGCTTATAAAAAGAACATTTTGAGAAATTTATAGAACTCAAATGAATATCATCTTGCCTGAAATTCTACCTTAATCCTAATACTCTCCATGAATTCACAACACAGAAATAGGAGAATACTTCCAATAGTAATAAATAGGGCATGATAGACATCATGTTAGTGCCATTCTCTTCCATGTTTCATTTCAGAGAGCATTAATTTAGAAGAATCTAGGTTCATGGTGATGCCATATTTAGTGTGAGCACATTGTGGTCTGTGAACAAGAGTCACAACAGTCTTATACACAGTATGTGCCAGGCACTGTGCTAACTGCTTAAAATGTGCCTTGTTATATATCAAGCCAGAGCATGGAAGGTGTGCTCTATGAACTTGGGATCTGGTATGGAAGAATGTAGAAAGTGCCTGGAATACAAAACTTATCACAAAACCGATTGAGAGAATAAACTTAAAAACCTGGCTCCTTCTTTGTTTCAATATGTTCTCAAAACTTACTTTCAAGCTATTCAGTTTATGACTCTGTTTCTGTTCATGGTATCATTTTAATTGTTATTTTCATTTTTAAATATGACAACTGTACTGTTAAGTTTTTTTTTAGTATATGTTTAATATGCTAAAAATTCCAATTAAATGTGTAATAGAATAATAGAGAACTGTTAGTTGCTTCCTTTTTACTTTGAGTTAAAATTTAGTGTGGCCCATGATATAGAAATATTACAACAAAAAGAAAAATAGGATTTTTATAGCTCTTTATTTAAAATAATGTAGAGCAACCTAGTATCAGTTGATTTTTTTTTGTTTTATGGTACTAGTTGCTTAAAGAAAATGTGCATCAGTTCTTTATTAGATTTCTTTATTAAAAACAAACAAGTCAGTGATTATGTTACACAAATTTGATTTGTTTTGTTTTCCAGGTGCAACAATAGAACACAGTGTATAGTAGTTACTGGGTCAGATGTATTTCCTGATCCATGTCCTGGAACATACAAATATCTTGAAGTCCAATATGAATGTGTCCCTTACAGTAAGTATGAAGTTTGTAGTTTTCACTTTCTCTAGCATTCCTCGTTGATGCTGAAAGACTACACATGTGAAAGAAGCATATGTTTATGGCCTACAAAACCATTATGCATGCAGAGCACTAACAGACTCGGGCCTCCAATTAGCTTCATGAAGTGTGGAAGGAAGCCATAGTGTGATGCTGGCCAAGTGTCTGTCTGTGTTCTTAAGTGTTTGGCTTTTAAGACTAGTGTTTTTCCAGAAAACAAACTTGAATTAGCTATTCAGTAGGGCAGATAGAAATCTGTACTTTTGCCCAATACCAGTTGCTGACAAATTGGTTTGGCTCACAGTTTTCTAAAGAAGGAATTGACTTTGGTTTTAATCGTGAGCTACTTGAATGGCTACCTGCTGTCGTGGTAACTTTAGTGCCTGGTAAAAGCTACCATTGTAGTAACTGAGGCAAGTGCTTTCCTGTTTTGTTTCCTTGTCCTTATAGGAGTATTTCTTTACCAGATCGTGTTGAAATCTTAACAGGAAATAAAATAGACATAACAAAGCCTTGATTATACTTCCATTTTTAATTTGACAACATCCATTAGATCCTGTAGAGGGACATTTAAAATTCAGTTGGAAATTTCATAAGTAGTCTTTAGCTAATGCTCTAATTCTGTGTAGTTCTCCTCCTAATTTCAGAATTCATACTGATAAATTGTATTCGTTACTTTCAATAGAAAAAAGCACTTTAGACAACTAAAAGTTTCAGTATACTACCTAATTTTCATAGGCTAGTTTGTTTGATAGTGTTCTTGTCTTCGTTACTGGAAAACAAGAGGTGTCTGTCACCTTAATTCATAGGCATTTGAATTGAGAGTTCTTTAACAGCAGTTTTACTGATTTGCGATAGTTTTATACACTGCTCTCCTTAAAAAAAAAAAAAAAAGATTTAAACTAAATAATGAAATTGCTTTTTCCAGAACCTCAACAACTAGATCACTAGTTCTGATAGATTTATATGTCCAAACTATCAATATTTCTAAAACCAGAGGGCTGAATTCAGATGGATATAGGATGTCCAATATGGTAGTAATACTTTCTTACACATCCTGTGAAGGCGCGGTCTCTTTTTCCTCTGCCCACAGTTTTGATAAATTGGCTTTTTGTGGGTATCAGTTAAAGGCCAAACACAGATTATCTTTTCTTTTCATCCCTGCTCTGTGTTCCTGTGTTACTGTGAAATGGATGCTTTTTATGTTTTCAGTATTTTCTATACCATTTGTAGGATTGGAAGCCTACTGAGTGCACTGATCTTTATACCATTTCTCTTATGTGTAGTGTTGGTGGCTTACATAATCATTCTCCTGTGCCACTAGAGGAATACTGTATTCTTTTGAGCTAACCAAAATTTTGTTCCGTAAAGTTGCTTTCATTTGAATTTATCATGGTTTCTGTCCTCAAATTAGAAAAGGAATACAGCATCCATTCCCAAACAGTGGAATCAGTCAGAGCTGCCAAGAATTGTCTTTCTGGAGCCAGTTCCTGTAACCTAGTCTATAGACCAAGAACAGTGTTAAGCAAATATTATTTTCAGACTCTTAAGTTATTTCTTGCTCTGTTTAAGAAAGAAAAATGTGGATATCTTCTGGAACATCTAACTTTCAAAATTTTACTTTTTCAGTTCTCCAGAAGTGTTGTATATTGTGCACTAAACTTGCAAATAGCTATACTCAGAGAAGTATTTGTTCTTTTTAGTTTTTGTCCTTAAAAAAAAAAACAAAACAAAAAAACCAGTAATTAATTTGCTGTTACCTTTCTAGATGTTTGCACGAATCAGAAATAAGTCTGGCTTTTTTTTTTTTTCAAATTATGCCATGTGAACAAATAGAATTATAATTCCTATATACTGTACAGTTGTGACACACTATAAATTGCATGGTTTTCACTAATATTAAAATTTAATGCAAAAGATCTTTTTAGATTGTTTTGATCTTAGGTAGGATCGTGTTTTTCCTTACCTCTTTTCCCCATTTTCCTCTCCTTTTGTTTCTTTATGCTTCTGTCATAGCCATCTCTTACACTTTTATTTTTCCCTTTCCCCTTGTTTTAATAGTGTTTTTGTGCATTGTATCATTTGCATACCCCTCTTAAACTTTGTATAGCTGATAAAAATTGTCACTATAACATTTATTATATGTCATTTACCACCTGGCTTTATGCCAGTTTCTATCCAAAGCAAATTCTCTAGGAATTCATACATCTGAAACTATATCCTCCTTTTTAAAAAATGTCCAAAAATTTCCCATGATTTTTGAAAATCTTAAAATGAATTTACTTAACAGAGTTTATTAGAAATGCTATTGTTTGTTTTACTCTTTATTATGGACAGGCACATGTAATATAATATGTGACATTTACACCTGCCCAGATAATGCCCATGTCAAAAATGTGTGTGTATCCAGAGTATCTTTTATCGCTAACAGAAATGTTAGTAATTGAATATATGTGTGTTTAAAGGAAGTCTTAAGGATCTTGTAGGATAAAAGAGAATAATTATTATACTTTCATATTTTACAGTCAAGATTTGGCTTCAGTTTTTGTGCCCTCTTTTTCAAATTGTCATCAAATTTACAAGTTATGCCATAATTTTAGCTATGTTTTCTTCATTAGAATGACCATTACTATTGATTAAATATTTTTCGTGAATAAGTGTGAGATTATTCAAAATGAAATAGTGTGTCACTTCAGGTACAGAGTATGTAGGCTTAAGTTTGTTTGGGTCAATTTTGTGTCTTGCATATCCATGTAGTTGTCCTCCACTGATGTTAGTGGGTCATGTATTTATGTTTGGTCTATAGAATAGTAAATGTATTGTTATGAATTAATTCATACAGTCCTGTAAGACAAGTTGCAATATACATTTGGCATGTGATGAAGAATGCTGGTTTTATTAATTTTATTGTATTTTTATATTCTTCTGGGTTGATGGAGTTTGGGCTGGTTTGACAGATATCTATCTGTCCTTTGAGTTTTCATAAAAATCATAATATAAAGACTTTTGTTTTCAATACCCATATCTTATGTGATTCATCAATCATCAAAAGTTTTTAGATCATTTTTTACATTGGGTGTTACTTCTGTTTTCATCAGAACTATAAATTATGTACAATTTATCTACATTTTATTCTCTTTAATATGTGATATCAGTTAAATCACAAAGGAAGAATTCCCTATTTAATATTTTGCTAAGTAAATGCACTGTCATTTTAGTGTATTACATGATAAAGCCTGGCCATTTTCAATTTATAGAAAACAAATATACTTTATAAATTCTTTATTGAACTTGTTTTAAGTTCTGTTCTAAATATGTAACATATTTTAAAATGTATTATTCCCATCCTTTACATTTACTTGATTTACTCAGTAAAATCATCCTTTCCTCAAAAAAAGAATACAGATCTGTATATAAATATAGACTGAGAAGTCACAACACTAATGATTTCTCTTATGCTCATTTTCCCACGACGCCCTTCCGTTATTGATTCTAAGCAGGTATAAGATTGCTCTTCCTTGAGGAGTAAGTTTAGAACTAGTGGTTTATAAAAAAAGAACTGTTTCATATCAGTAACACTGAACTTACTTTTACCTGATATAGTCAGAATTACACACGATAGAGCAAGTATGTTTCCTGAAAGTGGTTAAGTAGACCCAAGTCAGATGGGAAGGTGGTAGCGTAATGCAAAAGGTTATACGCTATTCCTATGGCAAAAATATTTGTGTGATATTTCCCCCTGAGGTATTTCAGGAGGTCAGTATTTAATCTTGATGAATTATTATAATTTTTAAAAATTAATCAGGCTAAGACATCTTAATGAAATGTGCAACCACAGTATCTTTGAATAATCAATTTGGAGATAGAGTATTAGCACACCCTAATGCATTTTAATAAGGAAAGAGGGAGAATCACAGACATTAATCTGGTCACTTTATGAAATTCAGGCAACATACTTCAAGGCCTACATACAGTCTAAAATAGTGTTTTATGGGTTGTTATTATTACAATTCTATTTACCAGGAAGAATCTTACATAGCAACCTTCCTAACTGTATAATCCGTTTCTTTAGACTTCTTGGAGGGAGGATTTTTTTTTCTCATATAACTGTAGTAATCAGGTTTGTTTTATGAAAGCATTTACCTTTTATGGGGTCTGTGGAGTCAAGGTATTTGCTTTGAATGCTCGGTATGATTGTCGCTGCATGCTAGCTTGCTTTCTGTGTAAATTGATGATGGTAGACGATGTCATAATAAGCTAACCATAATTCTTTCTTCCTTTTTCTCCTTGCCTACTCTGCTTGCTTTTTCCTTGTATGTATTTTGCTTACTTTTTTAAAAAATAGACTTAATACTACAAGTTTGAGATATGTGATATAGAGAATTTAATAAGAATTTTATAATATAAAACATACAAAAATTTAAATAAGTAAATTTACTAATTCTTAATGGGGAAGAAAGGTACTATGTTACCCCACCCTTAAAAATCCTTATTGGGGTAGCAGGAGAGATTTATTTATTCCGAAAAGGAGGCATTTTTTCCTTATAATTAAAATGGATTTTTCTAGAAATGAAAGATAAAAAAATGAAGTGTACTAAGATGCATAATTATATATATTTCTTCTTACATAAATATCTTAGAAAAGAATGTTAAAATATAACAATATCAGTATTCTTTAAATCAGACCTAAGCTCCACAATTGAGTTATTTTTATAAATATATTTTCCTGTTGTTATGCTTACCTGTTTTTATCAATTTAATAATGAGTTCATATGATAGATGGGGATGATATACCTTTGCATGCATTTGTGCCTGTAGCATACATAGATACAGTAAAACTTGGTAAAAATGCTGAGCGACTTGGAAAGGCAAGAGTATATATACCGTGCATTAGTGAAGAGTTTCATTATTTATTCAGGTACCCTAAGTGAAACAACATGCCAACATATTTGTATTGCCTCCTTAATCTACTAAAATGATTGATCCATGTTCTTTTATGTAACTTTAGAATCTTTCTCCTGCTAGGTTTTCCTGTTGTATGTTTCTCTTTATCCAAAGTAGTACAGCTCTTATTCTTCCTATATTTAGCATCTATTACGAATTCAGTCTTAGACTAATAGTCAATTTATTTTAATCTTTTTTCTTTTTTTCCTTGCACTTTTTTTTTGTTTCTCTTCCGATGCTTAAAATAGAAGTGGAGCAAAAAGGTAAATAACGTATACAGTCTGAACCCCAGCTCCTGTTATGTGCCTTATGGATGTTACCTCCTCCCTTCCCTCTCCCCACAATACTCCTGACATTAAAGTAATCAGCAGGATCTCATAAATGCACCTCATAAAGAAGTCGACTGTTTACAGTGAAATTATATGACTGCTAAATCTGGTGATGGGGTGAAAATTCTGAAGTCGGCCAGGGGGAGCTGCTCCTCCATTCTGTGTTTCTTTTTCACCCTTTATCTCTTTTTCTGACACCTTTGGATATTTTATTATTAAAGTGTCATCCTGCCTGGCTTCCAGAACCCTCTCCATAGCATGCCATGGTTCCAGGGTCTCCTGGTCGTTTCATCTCTGCTTTTCTTGTATTTACTTTTCTCTGTTCCTAATTACATTTTCCGAATATTTACGTTTCTTCAATTGAAGAACCTTTGTTTTCAGTCTAACTTTATAAAAGTTCTAAATAAGCCTTCACATTGGGTTTTTGTTTTATTTGCTTATTTGGTGTTTTGCTTTTTGAGGGTTTATAAGTGTGCTAGGGGAAGGAGGGTACGAAGCTGGGTCTAATATTTTGTACACTGCTATGCGCAAAGCTTAAAAGTTTTAAAGTATAAAATTACCAAATCAAAAGCTTGAAAACAATAGCAAAAGTGCACATTGTCAACTTAGCTGTGAATGATCTTAAACTTAGGTTTGCCCTTACGAAAACAAACCCAGCCACTTTGTATGCTGGTACATTGATTATGGTAACTTGAAGAAGGAAAGGTGGTACTTGTATTAAGTATAAACTACAAAAAAATCAAATGTTAATAAAACAAATTTTTTTCTCTTTTGATTTATGATCATTAAAACTTGTGTTTGCCTGTTTAATTTTTTTAACTTGGCTTAATTGTTGTCTTTTCTCTGTGACTGTTAGTTTTTGTGTGCCCTGGGACCTTGAAAGCAATTGTGGATTCACCATGTATATATGAAGCTGAACAAAAAGCAGGTGCTTGGTGCAAGGACCCTCTTCAGGCTGCAGATAAAATTTATTTCATGCCCTGGACTCCCTATCGTACCGATACTTTAATAGAATATGCTTCTTTAGAAGATTTCCAAAACAGTCGCCAAACAACAAACATATAAACTTCCAAATCGAGTAGATGGTACTGGATTTGTAGTATATGATTGGTGCTGTCTTCTTTAACAAAGAGAGAACAAGGAATATTGTGAAATTTGACTTGAGGACTAGAATTAAGAGTGGAGAGGCATAATTAACTATGCCAACTATCATGATACCTCACCATATAGATGGGGAGGAAGACTGATATCGACCTAGCAGTTGATGAAAATGGCTTATGGGTCATTTATGCCACTGAACAGAACAATGGAATGATAGTTATTAGCCAACTAAATCCATATACTCTTCGATTTGAAGCAACGTGGGAGACTGTGTATGACAAACGTGCTGCATCAAATGCTTTTATGATCTGCGGAGTCCTCTATGTGGTCAGGTCAGTTTATCAAGACAATGAGAGTGAAACAGGCAAGAATGCAATTGATTACATTTACAATACCCGATTAAACCGAGGAGAGTATGTAGATGTTCCTTTCCCCAACCAATACCAGTATATTGCTGCAGTGGATTACAATCCTAGAGATAACCAACTCTACGTGTGGAACAATAACTTCATTTTACGATAATTCTCTGGAGTTTGGTCCACCGGATCCTGCCCAAGGTAAGAACGTTTGCTTGCTAATGCTCATGTCTTTATGAATAGCTTACTTTTAAAAGACTCAGAGGTTTTTTGTGTGTTGTTTTTTTTTTTTTCTGTCCGTTTTCTTCCCCTTTTCATGGTTAAAGCTCAAAGGATGATGTCGTGGTATTTCATGTTGGCATGTAGTGTGTACATTTTACCCTGATTTTGGCCCATTTTCTTTCTTTGAATTTTTTCATTTAAATGTTGACTTCAAAAATTGTAACATCATTAGTTGGTTTTGTTTTGCATTGCTAAGAATGTAATACCAGCTACGAGCCTGTTAGCTTTGTGTTTTTTTTGTTTTTCTTTTCCTATTCCTACCTGACTTCTGAATTGATTACAATCTATGTGCAGACCTTTTAACTTCTTGGCGCCAGTGGTTAAGGGAAATGTGTGTTAGGAAATCCCAGGAGAATTGTCAGGCTTGATGTACAATGTCAGGCATAAGTGTTCTGAAGTTGTGGTGTCTGCTATCTGGGTAGGAAAGGGAGCCATCCAACATCTTCCTAGTAGAATCACACATTTTTATTTCCTGATAATTAGTGATGGTTTTAAGTAAATATTTCTGTGACTTCAACTGTCACACATCGACTAAGCATTAAATGATCCCAAGTGATGATTTATGAAGATGGATAAGCTCACGTTTTCAATTTGTGTTCTCTTTAGGTACTTTATGGAGGATCATTACTTTAGAAAGTAATGTAAAATCTTTGGAAATACATTTTAGTTGTCAATTATATTCAGTTCTGTGGAAAACAATTTTTGAGGGTAAATTAAATGAATATTTCATTAAAACCAGATTACCTCATACTCATGATAAAGTAACTGATTCATATATTGCTATAAAGCTTGCATTATGTCTTTTCTATTTGAACAATAGCATTTGTGTTTTAAAGCTGAATATTTCAATTTACCTAGTTAATTGGAATGTTCAAATTACTGAGTTACTTCAAAATTTTAGGAACCAGAAAGTTCTTTGGAACTTTGACATGATTAAATCAGTCTCTTCAACAAGGTGGAAAAGAAATTAGTATCTTTTTCTATTAAAGCAATACATACACATCCACAGACTTAAACATAATTACATGTACGTATACATATTTTTAAGATATGTTATTACTGAGTTCTAAATATTCTAATAGGGTCAGGACCTAAGAACAGAAGCCACAGCTTTTTATAGTTGAAATTCTCATTCGAGTCTTTCTAGTATACCAAAAATATGTAATTTTTGCTTAAAAAGAGAATAATGGCATATTGTTACTCTAATTCATGTATGTCTGAAATTTTTTAGCTTAAAATTACAGTGGTAATGTCTGTTGTTAAATTTTCAGCAATTAAATCTTTGAGGCATAAAAATCTTTATTGATAATATAGAATCATTTACTTTTAAATTTAGACATATCTTTTTTCCCATAGGACCAGTAATTTGGGATGTTTCTGTATCTCAACTGTCTAGTTACCATCCTTCTCTTTACCTATAGGTTGTTAAAGGCAAACTTCAGAAATTGACAAAATTTGACCATTGTGTATTGATCCTTGTGTTAATCTTTTTTGTAACCTGTATTACTCTCACAGCTGTTAAATTTGTTTTGGGCAGCAAAAAATCACTTGCCCTCTATGAGGAAAAAAAGAAATAAATACTTTTAGAAATGCAAATTCATAGGCAACAACTGAAGGGTTGTGAATAAATTGAGTTACAGGTTCAATTCAACAAAGAATCATTGGCCCTGTCCACTGGTCACACAATATAAGATGAATAATAATGTCATTTTCCACATGTGGCTTATTTTCTGGTAAATAGTATTGATCCATTTCAGATGAAAAAGTCTGTGATAATTTAGATATTTTTTGGAAAGAGCGGTTATCTGCTTTGAAAATGAGAAACTTGGCATATTTGGTAGTTGTGTTCCTACAACTGTGTTTTGTTATCCAGTATATTTAGCCATTCTTAAATACTCCTGGAAAGTGAGAATTCATATTGACCCCTTATTAAGCCCTTAATGGTAGAAAAAGTTTTATATGACCTAAATTTCTCTTGCTACTGTTGGAACCATATTCTCTTCTTTCTTTCTTATAATTTATCTTCATATGCTTTTAGAGACTCCTGTCTCTCTCATCCAAGATGTGTGCTGATATCTATATGCATGGAGATGGGGCCTCGTAGAACTATTCTGGACCATCAATTTAGGTCAAATCAATAAGCTACTGTCAGCTTTTAAGAAGCAAGATCCACAAAACTGATAGGACAAAGCAATCAGAGAATTCAGGTCTTCAGCTGTCATAAAGCAATGATTGACTGGTTTGGCTGTAATTCAGAGCCTTATGTACTGGCTTTGCTTAACCATGTGTGTTACCAAGGTGTATATACATTGGTGTATAAAATGGTAAAATTACCACTCCTTTCATTTTTTGTTGTGGACTGTTGCATAGTGTATTAACTTCAATACTTTTCCCCATTTATAAGCCCAAGCCTTTTTATTCCTAACAGGGCAAGTATATTATTTCTTTACCCTAATCATGGTTTTCAAATACATCTTTTTTTTTTCTTTGAATTTTTAACCTTATGTGATCTCTGCATAGTTCATTCACTCCATTTCTCTAAACTAAGTCTGTTTTTCTTTTCACCTTCTCCCTCTCTAGAGTGGGCTTAGGAAAAACTTTTTCAGTTCCTTTTTTATAAACTCTTTTATATTTCTTAATCTGGATTGCTTTATATTTACTTTATCTGCAAATTTGATATTTCAGGTATTATTGAAAAAACACGATGTCTTGGGTTTTGAAAGTTCCTGAATATTTGTCTTGGAGTAATTTTAAAGTATGACACTTCAATAATAGGAGAAGAAAATTTTATCAACAGAAATAGGTTGATTTATTTAGGAAGTGGATTCAAGAATCCCTATTTCTTGAAACCTCTTTCCACTGATCATGACTGCTCAATAAAAGATGATCATTATTTTTAGACATTGAATAAAAGTAAATTTAATGAATACACAGTTTTGCCTTTCCAGGCCATGGACTCACTGTAATAACTGGAGTTTATTCAGTGAACAGAACAGTGAGTGGGTTCTTGGACCTGGATGAGGGAAGTGCTACCCGTAGCATAAATGGATGCTGTTAGTAAACTGTAGTTAGTAAACACCATCATAGTAAATTGAAGCATTCTGTATGTGCTTGTTGAAATTTTCATGGGTAGTTCTTAAGTGTGTTTATTAGCACTTTCTTAGCACTGTTCCTACATCTCTATACTCAAATGATAAGCGTAGGCAGAATGCTAAGTCATTTAATCTGAGTGTTTGACATAACACCCTGATAACTCTGGGACAGAACTTTGTAAAATCAGACTAGATTTGAGATAAAATTCTATTGTGGGTTGCCATGTGTTTTCTGTTACCATTTTTAGGGTATTCTTGAGTTTTGAATCTTTTGCCATGTCAGTTTCATTATGAAACTTTTTATCATCTGTTGCTCTAGTATTTTATGTTATCTTCCTGCATGTTGTCTTGTTTTAGAGATTTACACAGAAAAGTCTCAGTTAAATGCTCTAAAATAAAGGCAGAATGTTTTGGGGGGGGTGCCATACTTTTCGAGAGTCTATGAAAATCTTTTATGTAGAAAAGATCATAACATTTAAGAATATAGCCAGGTGACCCTAAACAAATTGCCTAACCTCCATGGCTCAAGTTTCTCATCTGTAAAAGGAAGATAATCATAGTGCCTACTTCACGGGGTTGTGGCAAGGATTAAATAAGATGATCTGATGATCCATGAATGGTGATTAGCATAGCATCTGGTACATAAATGCTGAATAAGTGTAGGCTTTTATCATTATCAGATGCCCTGTTGGGACCTGTCTTCACTTCTGGAAGAAATATTAATTTTTAGAAACAACCTCTGCATTTGTGGCTTTGTCATTAGAAAAAATGGCTTTCCTTGAAGGTGCTAAACTTCAGCCTTGCAAAATTCCAGAGATCCTCATGGTCTTTAGGAAGGGTTTAATTTTGCCACATACAAGTTTACTTTCATGTTTTTCACAACGTCCCAATATTTCATTGATTTATCTTTGAAGAATGTGTTGATTCCCTTTAAACTTTTGATGAAGAAAAGGTGAAAATGTATGAAATTTTTTCTCAAAAACACATTGCATGTTGCATGAAATGTTGTGCATTTACCAGAGGTCATTTTATTACCTACCTTGACTCAGTTTTTATGAATCTTCCCTGGATGTTTAGGTAACAGATCGCTAATTGCAGTATTGTTAATTCGTACTTCAGTGATTAAATATGTACCACTTAATGCGGTGTCAAGAGATACATAAGACGGTGTGGCACTAAACCATTTTGCTCTGCCCTTTTCCTTTTGCTCCGATTCCCCACTACTCTTTAAGATTTGATTCAGAGGCAGTCATTTGACACTTCTGTAAAAGATTGTGATGCTTTTGACAAATGTTAATTGAGAAAGCACTGAAAGCCTGGCTGCATTGTAATCAAAAGAAAATTACAGAGGTTTAACAAGATGTCAGGCAAGTGCTTTATAGGAAAAGATAGACAGGTTTGAATAGGTTTCTGCAGCAGCTGGCTAGACATGATGTTTGACTAATGTACACAGGCATCTCTCATATGGTCAATAAATTATGCCCTGGAAATAAAACACATGATTAAGAAATTTCTCTTGCGAAAGAAGGAAAAAAGGTGTAGAAAGTGTGCAGTATGCATTTACGGACAACAAGAGGTGTCTCACTGCTAAAGAACTAAAACAAACGCACACTACTTTTTGTGGTGAACTTAGGAAACTCTGTCAGTAGTGGCAGGAATATATAAATAACTATTTATGGACCACAGCTTAAAATATTAAACATATTAGTGATTATATAAACTTGTTTTCTAAGTTCTAAAGTTCTAGTTTGTTTCTCACATTATAGAGAAAGCATAAAATAACTTAATGTTTTTGTAAGATTTTTGAAAAATAGTTATTTTTAATTTGCTGTACTCA
Source organism: Lynx canadensis (assembly GCF_007474595.2). Lineage (NCBI taxonomy): Eukaryota > Metazoa > Chordata > Mammalia > Carnivora > Felidae > Lynx > Lynx canadensis. Next base: position 68,412,670 of record NC_044310.1, read on the forward strand.
AATCATTGAAATTTACAGCATCATATGTATAAGGTTTTTTTTTTTTTAATTTTTTTTTTTCAACGTTTATTTATTTTCGGGACAGAGAGAGACAGAGCATGAACGGGGAGGGGCAGAGAGAGAGGGAGACACAGAATCGGAAACAGGCTCCAGGCTCCGAGCCATCAGCCCAGAGCCTGACGCGGGGCTCGAACTCACGGACCGCGAGATCATGACCTGGCTGCAGTCGGTTAAGCGTCCGACTTCAGCCAGGTCACGATCTCGCGGTCCAGGAGTTCGAGCCCCGCGTCAGGCTCTGGGCTGATGGCTCGGAGCCTGGAGCCTGCTTCCGATTCTGTGTCTCCCTCTCTCTCTGCCCCTCCCCCGTTCATACTCTGTCTCTCTCTGTCCCGAAAATAAATAAACGTTGAAAAAAAAAAAAAAAGAGACAGTAATCTATAAGTGTTGATAAAACTTTAGTGTGATCACCTAATAGATTTTATTTAATGTATTTTTTTTATTTTTGAGAGACAGAGGGAGACAGAGCACAGGTAGGGGAGGGGCAGAGGGAGAGGGAGACACAGAATCCGAAGCAAGCTCCAGGCTCTGAGCTGTCGGCACAGAGCCTGACGCCAGGCTCGAACTCACAGACCCAGAGATCTGGCCCTGAGCCGAAGTCGGACGCTTAACCAGCTGAGCCACCAAGGCGCCCCCTAATAGATTTTAAATGATAGCATTAAAGTTTTACTGACAGAATTTTCGTTGTTTAAACTAATTAAATGGTAGTTAATGAAGGAAACATTAAGCTCCATTATTTTTTAACCTGGTGGATTTAACAGTTGGAAAGTAATGCTAGAAGTCAACCTTTTAAAATAATTTCCTTTTTAAGTTTATACTCTAAATGTGTAACTGTGGTTCCTTTTATACTCTTTGTTCAAGTCGGTAAGATAATGTAGGGTTGTTTTCAAATTAGGCATGATTTGATCTAACCTGTTATCTTGATAAGAGATTGCATTGTAACCTGTGACCAGAAGAGTTGCTTTTTCTGCCTACATTTTCAAATGTAAATATGCCTAACGAAGCCTCAGATGTTTCCTTACTAACACAGCACAAGCATGCCAAGCTTATCTTCTGTTTGGATCTAATCAGGCATGCTCAAAATTCTCTCAAGCAAGAATGGCTGCTGGGTGGAAAGATGTCACAGTATTTATTTTCCTGCAAGATGTAGAGTGGGTGACTAAATTTTCTGTTGTCTTAATTATATATAATTGTCAGGTTTTTATTGATACTTTGATTATTTATAGGGTATGAATTTATATAAAAAAGAATTTTTCCATATTGTTTCATTTAACATATAATATATTTGGTGTGGACACCGCAACTTTATTTAAAACCGACCTTCGGTTTCTGTTGGATGATGCATCATAAAATATACTTAAATTGTACTCTCAAATATTTCATTGAGATACAGACTTAACACAATTCGAGTCGAACAGACAAACCGATAGTAAAGCCTCCACGACCATCACTTAGTCAATGATATGAGTAAATTGACATAAATGAATGGATTTATTCTTTCTCCGACCTTACTGGCGTTCTCACTAATTCTCATTTCGTTGGACTTGGGGTAACTGGATGGGAGGGGTTTTGTGTTGTGTTTGTGCCTATACACGTTCCCGTGTGTGCCTGTATGTGAGAGCAAGTGTGTGTTTGAGGTTAATATACTCATCTTTTTTCCATAGTGCCTACCACAGCTGTGACAATAACTTCTTCAGCTGAGCTGTTCAAAACCACAGTACCAACCACAAGCACTGCTTCACAGAAAGGCCCCATGAGCACAACCGTAGCCGGATCACAGGAAGGAAGCAAGGGGACAAAACCACCTCCAGCAGTTTCTACAACCAAAATTCCTCCTGTAACAAATATTTTTCCCCTGCCAGAGAGATTCTGCGAGGCATTAGACGCGAGGGGGATAAAGTGGCCTCAGACTCAAAGGGGAATGATGGTTGAACGACCGTGTCCCAAGGGAACAAGAGGTATTTCTTGTAAAATGCCAAACGTCTATTTTTAAATTCAGTAAGTTGGTTCTGAATTACACCGAGGTGATTTCGAGGAAAGAGAGACATTGATGATAACTACCTCTGTTATTATTTTTGTTAACTTTGGTAACAAAACATCTGTAGACAACGGTTCATAAACTGCAAAAGTTATTGAAGGTCGGGCTGTGAATTACCTCTCCCTTTTAAAGACCTGGGTCAAGCGTGGCATTTTTTGCCCATGGACTCCAGTGAGGCTTCTTACAGCTGCCTTTCTCATTAGGAGTATCATTTTGGATGAGTCCCAAGAAAATCAAGGGCTTTTTGTTTGTTTGCTGTAAATGTCTGATACTTCAATGCTGACTTTATATTTACTGTTTACAATCTGCATTATACCCTACTTTTTGTCAGTTACTGTCAACCACTTCCATTAGCGTTTATTCAAAATTTAACATGCAGAGTAGTATCATCCTAGCTGATTTCCCGAATGCCTGCAGAAAAATGGTTTCAATTTCACTGTTGTTTTCTACATCTGTTGTAGGAACTGCCTCCTATCTCTGCATGGTTTCCACTGGAACATGGAACCCTAAGGGCCCCGATCTTAGCAACTGTACCTCACACTGGGTAAATCAGCTGGCTCAGAAGGTTGGTTGGAACCTTTTAATATGATACACATTGGTGATTAAGGGCTTTAACGTCTAACATAAATAATTTAGCTTTGTATGTTAAAACCAGCTTCATTGCTCTTTGTTCAGTATAAAAATTTTAAAAATTATGCATAGTTTTGTCTGTAAACTATTTGTTCAAAGTTACATATGTTTTGGGGCATGCTGTTTTCTATGTTAAGCTTTTTAATGAATACATACTTGCTTAATTTCATTCATATTTAGTTTGTTCTGTTTCTTTTGATGTTTGTAAGACAAATAGTCCATTGGCCTAATAAATCAAATATCATTAAGTTTGCAACTGAATCCACAGAATGCAAGCAGATGTTTATGCTTTATATCACAGATGATTATAATAGAATCAATAAAAATGACTTTAAAAGGCATTAGTAACTTTAATATTACAGTGTAATGCAGTGACATTTTAGTTTCTCCTTCCTCATTCACCTTTCTGAAATGCAAGCAAGTGGTAGATAACACCTCCCAGTATCATGCTGATTACATTCTGGTTTAAATTTCTGGATCTTTGGAATAAATAAATCAGATTTTTAAGCAGCTGTTTAAAATGGTGGTAGTGAAATTGAGAGAGAGCCATCTAAAAGATTTTTTTAAAAAGGGATTTCTGGTTTTCTTCTTTTCATTTCTTTTCAAGGTCTGGTTAAGAATTTCTTTTGTGTCTTGAGGATTTAAGAACCTTTAATCATCTGAAATGAAGAGAAAGTTATTGGTCTCAGTTAGTTGCAGATTTTGACATATTTGCAACTATTTCTCTCACCACAACAGAGATACTCGGGAAAAGAACAAGAAGCCACAAACAGAACAAGAAGTCATACTGACATAATATAAATTGTCATTTCAGATCAGAAGTGGAGAAAACGCTGCTAGTCTTGCCAATGAACTGGCGAAACATACCAAAGGGCCAGTGTTTGCTGGAGATGTGAGTTCTTCGGTGAGATTGATGGAGCAGTTGGTGGACATTCTTGATGCACAGCTGCAGGAACTGAAACCTAGTGAAAAGGATTCCGCTGGACGGAGTTATAACAAGGTAGGTAGGAATTTCCTGTTATTTAGTCAGACATTTTATATGGCAGCTCTTCATTCTTCTAGCGTTGGACTGCCAAACCCCTGCCCCCCATGCTTGACATATACTTAGAAACAAAATTTCTAATTCGGTTAATTTCCCAAGAGAGAATTAGAGTTGAGAAAGGAGCAACATGACCAAAAAAAAAAGTTAAAATCTCTGAGGGAGATTTTAGTTGGTAGCAAACATTGCCTGATTGTGGTCAGTACTCCCACTTAACAAACGCATTATCTGCACTTGAAGAGATTATGTGTTACACACCTCATACACTCTGGACGCTAATACATGCAACTCTTACGGTGGCAGCAAAATTGTACCGCATAGAGGAATGTTAGCCACTATAATACTGTTTTCAATTGCAGGTTTGGGGAGAAGGACAGGTTTCCCTCTCTAAGAGGATGGTGTTATTAGTGCTCTTAATCTTTCCTAATATGACAAAAACTTGGTAGCTCTTTTAACCATACTATAAAATAAGCCTATGGGATTCATATTAAGCCAAAATCCGTGGCTAATATGGTTTTATAGGGTTAAAAAAGTAGACACTTTTGTTTCTTTTAACCACATATTTTGGCTCTAGTTTTATCACAGTGCTTTGGATTAGTATATTTAATAAAATGCAGCTATAAACTGTAAATGTGCAGTTTTGGCAGTCAGCGTAAACTCACAAAAATCCAGAGGACTGCTGTGCATAATAAACTTTGAGCTCAGGAACACAAGCCTAAGTTTTGAGGATTTCTTTTTTCCTCATTTTTGACAGATAAAATCTAACCTCTGATTTTCTTTTCTTTTACTAAAAAGCTCCAAAAACGAGAGAAGACATGCAGGGCTTACCTTAAGGTATCTCTCCTGTGCTGTCACCCTGCTTTCTCCCTCCTTCAGCTACCTGCCACGCTTTCTCATCTTGCTGCATGATCCAATGTATTTCAGTCTTTGATAATTATATAATGTGCCCCATATCAGCTGTACAAATGTTGGCTTTTCTCGGGTATATTACTCTCAGAATAAGCAAATAATTTACTTTTATAATTTTTGCTCTTTCTTCATTTATCCAAACATGCAAGAATTTTAATGAAATATCCTCTGAATTGGAAAGTAATCATACAGTCTCTTTGTTTCCTGTTGTCATCTCTGTGGATTAAAAAACAACTTGAGTAAAACAGCTATGATATATTCTTGGCAGTTTATCATATCAAAGACTGTAGAGTCATAATGTATGTGCATGAAAAAGTCACTGCTTTCTTATCTCTGTGGTGTACTCTTAAATAAAAAAAAAAAAAAAAAAAAAAGGCTTTGTCCTGAAAGTTTTAGGAGTGATTTCTAGAAGCAGGTTGATATGGGGATGGGTTACTAGAAATGAAATATAAATAATGTGACAGTGTTATCAATATATGTTCTATGTTGGTTTTTATCAGGCTAATAGAAACAGAAAGCCTCTGTTTGGCTCAGAATCCTTGTTCACTCCAGCCGATTTTTCTCCCTGGTATATCCAAGTAATAGGAAGCATGCTGAGGCTGACAGTGGAAGTGTGCCACGCTAGTTTTGTGTGATAGATCAAAATAATAATACCCGATTGCATTTTGTTTTATTATGTGAATTTTAGAAGTTTCTTTTGGGGGGGTGGTTATTTTCTAATCCTACTCCTCTGGGGGCCGTATCCTTAATAAATCATACCTTGAAGAACTAATTCACATACATAGGACAACAAAACGAAAAACCCTGTAGTTTTGTAGAATAGAGGTTATTCAAAAGCCATGACTACCAGTTTTAGTTGCAAGAGCTTAAAAAAAAGGGGGGGGCCTGTCACTAGCTCGTAATAGACAGTGTTGGATCTGAAAACTTTACAAAAGGAAAGGTGTCGGGAAAGTCTGTTTTTAGGTAGTAATATTCTGAATTTCCTTTTTAGCCTGTTTAATGGGGGCAAAGAAATAACTGCTGAACTGTATAGAATTTGTCATACTGAAATTTTCAGTTCACCTTTAAGGTGTTAGTTAATGTGTGAAATGTAATAATTGGTATGTTGCCCAGGACATAGATCTCAGTGGGAAAAGAATAGCCTTCTTTCTTTGGCAGGAAGAGACTACTTAAGGAATATGATTAGGCTAATGATCATTTTTGATTCCGCTAGAAAAGTACAAATGGTAATAAATACGGAGTGTTTCAAATTAATAAAAACTTGTCAGCAGCGAGTTATGTGTATGCGTAGTGAGTTTCAGCGTGACCTTAATTTCTGACCAGTGTCATTTTCAGTATCTCTCAAATGAGCTTCTCTGCCCAGATAAGACTAATAAAACTACTTAAATTACAAATCAGAAGCTGACTTACACTATGCAAATGAAGTGAGTTCCCACTTGGTGACAGAGGATTCATTTGTAACTTAGATTAGAGGCTCCAGTCTGTATTTCTTGGTGACTAATGAATCTGGCCTCAGCAGACCAATTTCTGTTCCACTCTAGTTAATGGCTGCAGCAGTATCACTGTGAGCATTTTGACTATTCTATCTCCCATTAGAGAGAGAAAAAAGCCTTTAACGCTACTTGGAAGTATCTTCCACCTGCCAGGAAGGTCGTGGTGGCTTACAAGGCAGACAGAACGAGGATATTAAGATGGATTAAGCTAATTAATCTTACTCTGACAGTAGCTTCAAACAACTTTTCCCCTTGCTTATTCCAATATCGTAACGCAAAGTAGCGATTTTTGTTGTTCTTTGCACGATGTATGTTCTTTTCCCTCAGTGATTACCAATAGATCAAAACAATTTATATATGGCCTTAATGACATATTTTGACTAGGTAAATGGGATAGAGTAAATAAACTTAGTGATTTCAGCTCTCCAAGCCACAGTCAATGTACGCTGTAGTTATCAGTACAAAAGCCTGCCTTCAGTTGCTTAACTGACTGGGTTGTATTTTTATTTAATGTTATTTTGTTGGTAATAAATTGAATCTACAAATATGAACATTTACAACTTGGATGGTTGTGAAGACCTTATTCTACTTTTCTGTTGTCCTAAAATTATTAGTATAGGCTTTAAATATTTGGATTGTTCTCTTGATTCTTTTAAAAACAGATCATTGTTTATGAACTAAAGTATACTCTCAAGTGTTTTCTAGCTGGACAGGGAATTGGAAGAGTGAAATGCGCACAGATAATTTATAAACTTTGAAATCATCTTGGTTTTTTTCCCAAAGGTAATAAGTAGACAGTGGTATAAGGCACTATTTTGATTACTGTTTTAGTTCATGTTCTAAAAGACAGTGTGGTTTAACTTTTCAAGCATAAATATCAGGCTATTCTAGAGATCTCAGGGCTTTCTATTTAGAACATTTAAATCTTGAGGTTATAGGTAGGAATGACATGTGTGTAAGAGTAATTCCTCAGGTTAAGAGCTGACGTTGGTTGTACTTCTCTTTGACAGTTGAGATACTATTAGATGAGTATAAACGAGCCATCTTTTTACGTTTACTCATTAAAATCAAATAGTGTTCTACTAATCTTCAGCTCCATTTTGAGATGGTAAGATATGTTTCAAGTTGGCCAGGTAGATGTTGTTCAGGTGCTCTTCCATCTTGAAATGAGAGTAAATCATCATGACAGATAAATATCACAATTGTCACTAGTCAGTGAGTGAAAATCACCTTGGTACTAGAAGCAGTCAAAACTAATGATAGTTTTCTAATGGATGCAGGCAATTGTCGACACAGTGGACAATCTTCTGAGACCTGAAGCTTTGGAATCCTGGAAACACATGAATTCTTCTGAACAAGCGCACACAGCAACGATGTTGCTCGATACATTGGAAGAAGGCGCCTTTGTCCTGGCTGACAATCTTGTAGAACCAACCAGGGTCTCAATGCCCACAGAAAATATAGGTAAGTGAATATATTGTCAGCTTTAACTTTGATTTAGAAGGTACGTGTTTAAGAGAATGATGCTTCCCTTCTGAATCTGTTTTTTCCCAGAGCCAAACTTCTCTTTTGTCAAATTACAATTTATTGATCACACTTCATAAAATTAATGCAGAAGCCAAAATCTTTCTGTATCTTTTAAAAGTTGGTTTTATGTAGGTTTTTTTTTTTCCAACTGAAAAATCATTAAAGAAGTTTAGAGTACTTAAATGCCAGAATATGGATTGCGTAAGTAATGAAAGTGCTTGCTGTGGAACTGGGGAAAACGCTTTCCCATTTTATATAACATGTTCCTAATGAATTTAAATTACTTTCTGGAATGTATCCTCCCGGTCAAATATTTTAGGCACACAGAATTTGAGCCAAATGTTTATACTAAACACAACTGCCTTCAGGTGAAAATGTGGTCAACGAACTACATCTCCCATAATGCAGAATATACATGCTTCATAGATTGCAAAATAGCTGCAGATAGTTTCGAAGCACAATTTAGCATTTAAATGCTGGCCGTGAGAGGTAGGAATTCACTTTTGATGATATTTGAAAAACTCAGTAAGTACAGTAAAATTATATTAATATAGGCTTGAATGATTTAGAATTGTTGGTTATTCAGAGAGGGTGAACTCAGATGACGTTTATAATATCTTAGTAAAGCAAAAAAGTTTCCCAAGAATAAATATAAACAAACAAACAAAAAACAAAAGGGAACACAGACTATTCCTTCCACCAAAAGAGTGCATTGGTGCAATAGATACTGGAAAAAACTATGTGGGATCCCATATCTTATTGCCTAATTGTACCTGCCTAAATCGTGGGACTTCATGTTTTAAAATGCAGAAAATAAAGGTGTATAAATCAGATTATGATAATTGCATTTAAAGTCAAAGGCTTAAGTTTATTTTAAATAACTGAATTTTTAGAAAGAAATAAAGTGTTATTAAAACCATATGTTTTTGTGTACTCTGAGCTTTGGGAATGATAAAGAACTCAGTAACCTCAAATTAGGTGAAACGAGGCGACAGTATGTAAATTGGCCTGCCGTGATCTGGGATAGCGGTCATAAGGAAAATGGTACTCTGCCACAGCCTTAGTAGTAATACAGAATGAATAAAGCTCTCTGTTTTGTCCAAAACTTTCATTATTTTTGGGTAATTTATTTGCTAGCCCAATAAGATTCCTAAGATATACATTGAACAATTCTTCTCAAATTTTTCCAGTGATATACCTATAAGGATAAAAAAGTGTAAAGTTGATCATCTTAGAGGATGAATTGTAGAAAGTATTATTTGAAGTGGCACGTTTGACTTACATTTGTTTTCAAAATCTTCTAATGGCTATTAAAAAAAAAAAAAAAACACCTGAAATTTCCCTTTTATACCCTTTCCAGGTATGCAGAAATATTTGATGGGCCAGGCTGATATGCTGTGCTCCCATCAGCTTCATCAGCTTAGCATATATACAGGACACATTGTTAATTAGATATCTGAGATAATTATATGGCAGCTTGAGACCTAGTCTGAAAATGTAAATGTCCGGGAATATTTTTTTTCTAATACCTGTTTTCAAGAGTTCTAAAGTATTACACTTCATGCTGGTTTCTTTTCTTTTCTTTTTTTAAATTTTTACCTGAAAAAAGACAGGGCACCTGGCTGGCTCAGTCAGTAGAGCATGTGACTCTTGATCTTGGGGTTGTGAGTTCGAGCCCCATGTTGGGTGTAGAGATTACTTTAAAAACTAAAAAAAAAAAAAAAAAAAAAAATCTTAAAAAAAATAACAAAAGACATTGTTGGTGAAGTTTGTTATAAAATGTAGTACACATGTACTTTTGATTTCTAAAATACAAACAATTTGGTGGCAAATACCATCCATGATTTAGTATGAGGAAAGCATTTACCTTTTTCCTGGGACTTGTTCTCTTTTTAGACATGAGGACTAAAATAGCCCATTATTCCTTTATGTCCTCACTTTCCCAAAGCTCTTAACTAAATTTAGGGCATGGCTACAATATCTTAGGTATTAAGACAATTTGATTTGACTCCTTAGCGATTTCTCCTTGAATCCTTAGTTTAACTTTATTGTGTGATTTACCCTTATAATACATGACCTCATAAAAATTGTATAATTATATCTATAATTATATTTTTGATTATAGTTTTAAAGTCAATTTGGAGGTATAATTTCTATATAATACAAGCAGTGGTTTTAAGTGTACAGTTGATGAGTTTTGACAAATGCACACCCATGTGACCAACATCACCTCAGAAGGGCCCTTGATTCTCTTGCAGTAGATCTCCTCATACCCCCAGCCCCCAGTGATCGCTGGTCTCTTTTCTGTCACTAATTTAGCTTTGCCTTTTCTGGACCTTTAGTTGAATGGCATCATGCCGTATGTACTCTTTTTGATCTTGCATTTTTTACACAGAACAATGTTTTTGAGATTCATCTGTGTTGGTAAGAGCATCAATAATGCAGTCGTTCATTTTCCTTGCTGAGTAGTATTCCATTATAAGGAAACACCACTAATTGTGTATTTATTCACTTGTTAGGCATTTATGTTGTTTCTACTTTTCCGCTGTTACTGATAAAGCTGCCATTTTCCCACGTGTTTATACTGTTTCATACTCCTAAGTGCTATGAGACTTCCAGTCACTCCACATCCTTACGAACGTTTAGGATTGTCAATCCTTTTGATTTTAGCCATATGAGTAGTTTGTAGTATCATCTCATATTGGTTCTGTTTTGCATTTGTGTAATTGCTAAGTTACTTACTACTGATAGCTGTTCAACTCTTACATGCTTATGGACCATTTCATGTATCTTTTTGTGAAGTGTCCATATATTTTGCCTATTTTTAATTGGATTGTTTGTCTTCTTAATAATGAGTTATAAAGATTCCTTATGTATCTATTATTCAAGTCTTTTGCTGGTTATAGATACTGTGAATATTTTCCCTCAGTATGTGATTTTCTTTTCATTTTCTTAATAATATCTTGAGAGGAGCAGAATTTTTTCATGTTGACAAAAAAATCACCCATCTTCGACATCTAGTTAACCCTATTTCACTTATTACTCTCACCATTGTATTTTAAAGCAAATTTTAACATCATATTATTATTACTTTCAATACTTTAAAATGTATCCCATGCATTAAAAACACAGTTCCATTGTCATACTTTTAAAAATTAACATAAACAGGTTCAAAAGATAACAAAAGTATGTTTAAATTTACTTGATTTTGCGGAGTCACCTGGCTCAGTTGGTTAAACATCCAATTTCGGCTTAGGTCCCAATCTCATGATTCATGGGTTTGAGCCCCACAGAGGGTTCTCTGCTGTCAGCGCAGAGCCGACCTCGGATCCTCCGGCCTCCTCTCTCTCTGCCCCTCCCCTCCTGGCTCTCTCTTTCAAAAATAAATAAACATTTAAAAAGTAAAAAACTAATTTATGTGGTTTTTGTAAATTTGTTAATGCTTAATTTGTTTTGACCAGGATACAAACAAGTCCCTGTGGTACATTTGATACATTGCTTGAGTCGTTTATCCCTACATCTTTTCTTTAAGCCTTTTTCCTTTTTTTGAAGAAATTGAGCAGATGATTTGTACTATGAAATTTCCCACATTCTCAATTTGGCTTATTTCTTCCCACTATATCATTTTACATAATTGATATGTACTAATAATTGGATCTAGAGGCTTGATGAGTTCAGGTTTATTTGTTAATTTGTTTTCTCCAAGAACCTTTTCATTGCATCCTGCAAAAGAGGCACATGTTAGGTTGTCTTTCTTTGAGATCTTATGACTGATTAGGTGGTTTGGGTATTATCAGCCTAATCCACCCATTATAAAATTCCCTATCATTTATTTTCCCAGTGGGCTTAGCAGCCAACATGGCTGTCAATTTAGGCTTATTTATATTGTAGTAACAAAAACCCCAAAGTCACAGCAGCTCTCAACAGCAAAGATTTATACTCCTTCAAGCCACGTCACCATTGAGGCTTGGTTTTGGCCCTGCCAAAGTCGACACCGTGTTGTTTGTACCCTGGGATCCAGCCTTACAGAACCTAGAATGTTGCTGGTCTCCCGGCATCGGCCATAGTTTTTCCTGTACGTTCTCTTTTCTTCCCCTTTCTTCTCATTGGAGCTACTACTTGGTAATGAATTTGGAAACCACAAAGACAGAAAAATATATTAAAATCCTGTCTACACCATTGGTTGTGAGTGAGACTGTCCTATGAATGAAGTGTACTGGCTGTCAGGAAACTGTTGAACAAGGCATATGTTATTCCAAGCATACAGAATATATAGATTAAGAGAATATCAGAACTGTCTGTATTCTAGTCACCCAACTGAGCCACACCTGAGCATTGCACCATCTTCGCCTCACATTTTGGGGGAGCTAGTTATCGGTAACATATAAATCCCTTGGATCCCCTCCTTCTTGATCAGATGAGTGTAACCACCATTCTTAATTTGTTTGCTGGCGTTAGTAATTTTTTTTCTAATTTTGCTCTCCAAGTATGTACGTTCAATAGTTGCTTTTTTGTGGTTTTAACATTAATGATTTTACACTGTAGATGTAGTTGTATAATTTTGCCTTGCCACTATAGTTTTCATATTTATGCACGTTGATATGTGCATCTCTAGTTTATTCGTTCAATCTAACAATACACCACAATGATTTGACTGCCAATGATAGATATTTTAGTGGCCTGTGCTTTTTGGCTGATAATAAGGAAAACCGTGAAGGTTTTTGTATATCTTCATGCTCATATGTATGTGCCTTCCTAGACATATATGGACACACACCTAGAAGTAGAATTTTTGAGTGATGGAGCAGGCCCATCTGCTTTATTAAATACCACCAAGTTGCTTTCTAATATTGTTTACCAGTTTACATTCTCACCTTTAATACCATTGTTCTTCATCAACCTCTTTGCTAAATACACTTCATTATTGACATAAGTGTTATTCTAATGGGTTTGAATGGACCACATTATTGTTTTAATTTGCAGTTCTCAGATTACTTAATGTCTTTATTGGGTATTTTAGTTTTCTCTCCTGTGAATTTGTTGTCCACAGGTTTTGCCTATACATTTATTTTTCTGTAGCTAATGTATTCTGGACACCGATTCTTTGTAGACTATATAGTTTGAAAACATTCCTAGCATCCCTTCTCTTTTTTACTTTGCTTATGATATCTTTTATTTTACAGGATAATGAAGTCAGATTTATCAGTGTGTTCTTCTAGGGTAGGACTTTTTGTGTCTTAAGAAATACTTTAATTGGGGCACCTGGGTGGATCGGTCAGTTAAGGATCCAACTCTTGATTTCAGCTTAGGTCATGAACTCACGTGTTAGGCTCTGCACTGACAGCCCGGAGCCCGCTTGGGATTCTCTCTCTTTGCCCCTTCTCTGCTTGTGCGCTCTCTCTCTCTCTCTCTCTCTCTCTCTCTGTGTGTCTCTGTCTCTCTCTCAAAATAAATAAATGAACTAAGAAAAAAAAAAACTTTCCTTTTTGGTGTCCTCAAAAATTTTCCCTGCTATGTAGTTATACTTGTAACTTTATAAATGATCTTATACTTTAGAAATGACAAAATTGTGCCTTTTTTTTTTACAATTATGTTCTAATCCAGCTGAAAATTATTTTTGTTGATGATATGAGGGAAGAAACTAATTTTTTTGTTTTCTGTTGCCTTTTTTTGATATATAGATAATGTGTTGTTTCGGTACTTTTAGTTCATAATTCATTTTTCCCCCCAGTGGTTTGTAATGATATCTGTCATTTCTATGCATGTTAGAAGTGTGTTATACATTGCTCCTTTTGTTTTTGTTTCAATACTGCTAATGTCTGGTAAGTTCTTTAAATTCTGCTCTGTGAGGAATTACTGTAGCTGCTCTTGGCATGTCTTTTCCATGTGAATTTTAAAGTCAGTTGTCAAATTCCACAAACTCAGAAAATATTACTGGACTTTTCATTAGAATTAGGCTGATTTTGTAAATTAATTTTGAAAGAAGTGTCACAGATCTATTTACTTATTGAGGTCTCCCAAATAAGACCTTGTATAATTCTCCACTTTTTGTTAGTTCTTCTAATAAAGTTCTGCATTTTTTCCATTAATATCTTGCATTTTTAAAATCAGTTTTATTCTTAGATAACTTACACTGTTTGTTTTTATTTTAAATAGTATCTTGGGACCCCTGGGTGGCTCAGTTGGTTAAGCGTCTTACTCTTGATTTAGGCTCAGGTCATGATCTCATGGTTCCTCAGATTGAGCCCCATGTCAGGCTCCACACTGACAGGACAGAACCTGCTTAGGATTCTCTCTCTCTCTCTCTCTCTCTCTCTCTCTCTCTGTCTTTCTCTCTCTCCCCCCTCCCCCCCCTCTCCCTCAGTCACTCCCATCCCCCCTCAAAATAAATAAATAAACTTTAAAAAATAGTACCTTTTTAAAAATTGCATATTGTAATTGTTTATTGTTTGTTGTACAGGATCACATTTGATTTTGCTGACTGCACCTTTGCTAAATTCTTTTACTTCCAATCATATATAGAGTCTCTCTTAAAATTACTGTGCTGTTAATTATATTTTCTGTAAATAATAACATTTTGCTTTTTTCTTAAGCTCTATAACATTTTTCTTGAATTACTGCATTAGGTAGGTCTTTTAGTACAATGTTAATAAATAAAACTCCTAATAGGAATCATCCTGACTTTAAAAAGAATGTTTCTTGAGTTTTTCATCAATCTTTGCATGTCCGTTTGGAAAGATAAGCTTTATCTGATAACAAAACCTATATCTTGGCAAAGATTTTTTTCTTTTATTCTTACTCTTCTGTAAAGTTTTTTTTTTAATAATTTAATGGGTATTGAAGTTTGTTGAATTATTTTGGCTAATAATTTTTTTCATCTTTAATTTCTTAATTTGGTGAATTACTTTAATGTATTTTGCAATGCCCTTTTGAGTTAAACTCAGTCTGTTCAGGATATTATACTTAAAATATATGTATGATTTATTAAATATTTTTGCACCCTGTTAATAAGTGAGAACATTCTATGATTTCTTTCCCTGTGCTGTTTTATGCATCAAGATTATATAAGTCTCGTGAAATGAGTTGAAAAGTATTCTTTTTCTATTTTCTGGAGCAGTTTTTTAAGAATCAGCATACATTTAGCTATCAGTTATTTTTTTAATGGTCATAGAGTTTTTCATTTATTTTAGGCAGTTTTTTTGTTTCTTGGAAGTTTTCCCTTTTATCTGTTTTTAAATTTACTTATTTATTGATACAATTTTATTTATTGATATAAATTTGATTATTGATTCTCTACAAAGATCTGTATTAATGATCCTTTTAAAATTCAAATTATTGGGGCGCCTGGGTGGCGCAGTCGGTTAAGCGTCCGACTTCAGCCAGGTCACGATCTCGCGGTCCGCGAGTTCGAGCCCCGCATCGGGCTCTGGGCTGATGGCTCAGAGCCTGGACCCTGTTTCTGATTCTGTGTCTCCCTCTCTCTCTGCCCCTCCCCCGTTCATGCTCTGTCTCTCTCTGTCCCAAAAATAAACATTGAAAAAAAAAATTAAAAATAAAAAATAAATAAATAAATAAAATTCAAATTATTAATTTTTTACTATGGACATGATTTTTAAACTTATGTAAATATATGTTGAATTAAAGCTTGAATTAAAGCTTTACTTTACTAAAATTAAAGTAAATATTTGTTGAATGAAATTAACTCTTTGTACATGTAAGTCTGTATTTGGAACTTTTCATGAGAACTCAAAGGATTTCAGTCTTTCACCCTGTCTTCTGTCTTCTGTAAGAAAAGTTAATAGTTGAGAGTCCCTTTCAGCATAAAAGGAGTGAGGTATACATTAGATGTATATTTTTCCTCTCTTCTTCCCCCCTTCTACCTCCTTTTCACATACATGGAATCTGATATAAAGAGAGGGGATCATCTACCTACCCACCTACTTAATATTTCTAAGCATGGGTCAGTAAAATAAATATTTTTAACCAGCTTCTGCAGCTTATAGAATTCTAAAATCTGTATGACTCTGATTATAAACTTGTAGTTCAGGTGCTTGACATGTAGCCTGATAGCTTATAAAAATCTTCCAATGTTATGATTTCATATTTACTACTAAGTCTATATATACTTTACAGAACAAATTTGTGAAAGATTAAAAAAATAAATTATTATCCAAAGGTAACTGTAATGGTATAAGCCCATATTTGTAAAAAGAAAGGGGGTAGGTGAATTAATCATATCTCTGTGTGTATGTGTGTGTGTACGAACACATACACACATATTTATCTAGGTATAGAAATCGCTATGCAAGAATATACACCATTAGAGTGAAATTCAGAGAAAAATGTATGGACTCTATTGAATTATTAAGAGTATCTGTTACTTTTTAAAATCTAATGGATGAAACTAATGAATTTTGTATATAATCCCTCTCATTTCATCAGTAAAATGACATATTCTAATTATTAATATAAAAAAGTTGACTTTAGTAGAACCAATAATGCTTTTCCATTCTTTTAAAAACTTAAATGAGGGGCGCCTGGGTGGCGCAGTCGGTTAAGCGTCCGTCTTCAGCCAGGTCACGATCTCGCGGTCCGTGAGTTCGAGCCCCGCGTCAGGCTCTGGGCTGATGGCTCAGAGCCTGGAGCCTGTTTCCGATTCTGTGTCTCCCTCTCTCTCTGCCCCTCCCCCGTTCATGCTCTGTCTCTCTCTGTCCCAAAAATAAATAAACGTTGAAAAAAAAATTAAAAAAATAAAAACTTAAATGAATATTGATATAAAGTATTGCAATCTTTATTGGAATTAGAGTAGACAGTGTTTATGTTATGACTATTATATTTTTGAAACAAAGTTAAACAACATTGGTCTTGTTGATTAGGTAAATGTTCTTAGTGTTCTATATCAGCCTGTTCCCTTTCCATAAATTTTTGAATGTAGGAATAAAGTACAGTGGTTGGTAAACTTTTACTATAAAGGCCCGAATAGTTAGCCTAGGCAACTAAACTACATGGTCTAAGTTACAAATACTTAACTGACATTGTAGAAATTGAGCAGCTATAGACAATAGGTAAATGAGCAAACATGGATGCATTCTCATAAAACTTTATTTACAAAAAAGAGGTGGCAGGCCAGATTTGGCATACAGGGCATAACTGTTAAGTTATGGCATACATAACTTAAAAATGTAAAGGTTATTAGTTACTAGTGAGAATTAATGGGAAGGTTTAAAATAATGCCAGAACATTTTCTCATAAATATGCTGTGCTGGTCTCACTATGTTCAGAAATTAGAGAAAACCAAGTATTGCAAAATTGAGCTATATAATCTTATTATGTATGAAAATATCATCTACATAAAAATAGATGTATACATGCAGTAAAGGCATTCAAATTTATACTTCATATTTTATTTTACCATTGTCATGGAATGTGCCTTGAAAAGTTATTTAATGTACGGAACAAAAAAAACCACTTTGAAATATTTTTGTTTATTTTAATGGTATAAATGAAATTTTAAAAGTTGTGTGCTTTTAACTCTTACGCTGTTCCTAGGATAAAAGTCAGGAATTAGTTCATGACAGAAGATACAAAATCATGGGAAAAAAAGTTAAAATGATTATATGAAATGTTTTAGAGTTATCAATAAAGGTTTAACTTAGAGTAATTTAGTTTATGATTTTGTTGAAATTTAACAGTAAAATTTTATAGGCAGAAAAAAAAAGAAGCAGTGGTTTTCCAGGCAATTATCATGTGCCGCTTTGTAGTTTAAAGAATGTCCTTTTTTCCTCCCCTTTATCTTTTGCCTCCTCCAGTTCTGGAAGTGGCAGTGCTCAGTACAGAAGGACAGGTCCAAGACTTTAAATTTCCTCTGGGCATCAAAGGAGCAGGCAGTTCAATCCAACTTTCTGCAAATACTGTCAAACAGAACAGCAGGAACGGTAAGATGGAGCAGAATCTTTTAACAAATGACAGGATTTTTTGTTCATTTATACCTGTTAATCCCCAAAATGCTGCATATTTAACTCTTAATATAACAATACTACTTATCATTTAAAAGCAGATTTAAAATAATGCCTTCCTCTTTCCCAAGAAATTTAATCCAAATAAAGAGTCCAGAAGGATTCTTCCCTTTCATTCTTATTTGGATGTATTTTTTCATTCGTAAGCATATTTCCCGTAAAGGCATACGACTGTTTTACCTTCCTAGGGCTTGCGAAGTTGGTGTTCATCATTTACCGGAGTTTGGGACAGTTTCTAAGTACAGAGAACGCAACCATAAAACTGGGGGCTGACTTTATTGGTCGGAATAGCACCATTGCAGTGAATTCCCACGTCATTTCAGTTTCAATTAATAAAGAATCCAGCAGAGTATACTTGACAGATCCTGTGCTTTTTACCCTGCCACACATTGATGTAAGTTATATATGCTAATGAAGTTACAGAAGGTTATAAAACCAGTGAGGATGAAATGCAAAACTTGAAGTGCTGGGGACAGGGAGAAAGGGAATGGGGAGAAGGCAAAGAGGAAAGAAAAGACCTTTCCATTTGAATTTCAAATGTTGGACTAGGTCAGAGACATAAGTTTATTTAAGTCTGTGAACATAAAATTAAATGAGCCTGGTTCAGTGATTATTAGAACTTAAGTGTATTCTTAATGAAAGCTAATTCAGTAATCAACAGGAAAATGTAAATGACTGTAATTTGTTTTAGAATGAAAATTAACTCTTACCTTAGCAGCAGGATAGCCTAGTATTAACTGTTAGGACTCTGCCTTTTTAGCATGGCAGACCTTTTTGTTTGTTTGTCTTCTTTTTGATTTTACTGATCATATGCAACACAATTGTGATCAAGTATTGTGGTGTTTTTAAAAATCTAGACTTGAAGAGAGGTGATTCCTCTGCTGTGCCTTAGAATGAAGTTGGCAGTTAAATCATTATCCTGTGTTGGAAGATTGGCTGCAGAATTTTGGCTTCTGTTACAATCAGAGTGAATACGTGCCCACAGATAGCCAAGTGATCCCCAGAATTGGCAAAGAAAAATGAATTTGTGCACTGTTCTCTTACATCTGCTGCAGTTAGTTCACTCTTTTAAAAACCTTGACGATGCTGACATGTCACTTAGAATAAAAATGGGCCCCAAATAGATTTTTAAAATACTTGGTCCTTACAGAATTTTCTCAGAACAAATTCAAGGGTCTATTTTTGTCAGAAAAGAAAAAAAAATGATTCCAATGTACCATCAGTATGTAAAATCATAAGATGGAAATTGTAATTGTGGAAAATGGGTCTTTGGTAATTTAGAGTACACTTTAGAGTGTTTCGGACTATAAAACCCCTTTTAAGTTAGATATCTGCCTTGTATAACATAGTCTACAATTTTGCTGATGAAAAACTTTATAGTCCGAAACATGCAAAGTTTAATCTAAATTACCTTTTACACATATTAAACAATTGCTATTGCCATCTTAGAGTGTAAAATCCTAATTTTATCTTGTCATTTTATTTCCCAGCCTGACAATTATTTCAATGCAAACTGCTCCTTCTGGAACTACTCAGAAAGAACTATGATGGGATATTGGTCTACCCAGGGCTGCAAGCTGGTTGACACTAATAAAACTCGTACGACGTGTGCATGCAGCCACCTAACCAATTTTGCAATTCTCATGGCCCACAGGGAAATTGCAGTAAGTATTTGCACTTCTAATTAGTAGCAGAGAAAAACCTCAGAGATTCAAAACAGCTTGGGTAACAGTCCCGTCTTTGGGTGCTTATCGGAACTAAAACTTAGCAAACAAAGTAGTGTGAATTTCTGATTGTCTCTACACTGTCCGTATATTTTAGGAGGTCTTGGCCCTATATTTATTGTTACTTCTCAAAATCTGCTTTACAGACTTGTTCTGAGTTTTTCTCCTTTGGGCAGGTGTTCGGCAGAGGCAGTCAGGGATTTAAAAAAGGAGCAGAAATAGGTCCTACAAAAGAGACTGAGGATTCTAAAATTTAACACACCCTCCCCATCTGGAATGTCTGAATCTCGTTTTACAACTTTGGCTTTAAGTTTTCCTAACAACGTTGCACACTGCAAAACTGCAGATTTTGAAAGGTCAGGATAGCTTCTGGAACGTTTCTTCGTGTTCCTTTCCGTGATTAAGAGAATGATAGCCAGAAGATAAAACATTTTAAGAAATATAGCGTGAAAACTCTCAGGTCTATTGTGTTCTTTGACTCTTAGTATATAAATAAATATAAAAAGTCAAAGGGAAAATGGAAGCTTAAAATTTTTTGTCAGCCAGGACAGTCATTAAGATGCCAATTATTTTTTTTATCATAACTGAGTATCCTTTATTATAGTGTATAAATATTCTTCTGTGTTTATGTAGGTAATTATCTCAGTCATTATTTTGAAATAATTGGGCTCTCGCATTATTTTGTACGTAAAATCTTCCACTTTCGTAGGTCATTCTTTGGATATAAAAGTTAATGAGATAATATTGAACTCTGTTATACGATCAAGTTTCCTTTTTAGTTTTGAACCTTGTTTGAATACATAAGAATGTTCACAGAGTTTAGTATTTAAAGATGAGCTATCACAAGTGAAAGCTACCTATCTTTAGTTGATACAATGCAGAAATACTAACGTTTCTCATTGTTTTTATTTCAGTACAAAGATGGAGTTCACGAATTACTCCTTACCGTCATCACCTGGGTGGGAATTGTCATTTCCCTTGTTTGCCTGGCTATATGCATCTTCACCTTCTGCTTTTTCCGTGGCCTACAGAGTGACCGCAATACTATTCACAAGAACCTTTGTATCAACCTTTTCATTGCGGAATTTATTTTCCTAATAGGCATTGACAAGACGAAGTACATGGTAAGCACCCCTTCAGCTTATTGCCCTTGGATCTCTGAAAATTACTATAACAGGTGTGAATCCACACATGATGTCGATATTGATATTTGACCTTGTAAACTTAATATAGTTGACGATGATGATGTTGGAGGGTAATTTGTAACAAATTAAAAGAGAGTGCTGCAATCATTAAGTATTATTACTGTGAGTTAATTCATTTCTTGTATCAAGGCGCAGTAGCATTTTTCTGGGTTGTTATTAAGACATGTGATTTGAATAGAAGAGCTCTAGGGATACTGACGTGAAAAAATCCTATTTTTACCATTTTCACTTTGCTTATGGAGTCATTCTGACTAGTGATCATTTCTTCATCTTCTAGCAATTTGTTCATCACCATGAGGTCTCAGTGTCAGTACTTCATAATTAGTTAATGCTTTACCCTCTATCCATCTGCGCTGGGATGAATTTAAGAATGCTTCACATACGACAGGAAATATCATTAGGAATCACAGCCAGGATATTCATCATTAAAGTGAATTTTTAAATTCTGTTATTGAAAAATATAGAAGTAATATATTTTATTTAGAACAACTGTTCCAGAGATCTATGGAGCAACTAATCCGTATGTAAATATTCTGATTTAATAATAGATAATTCTAGAAGAGAAATTCAGGTATGTTTTCTTATCTGCACTTAAATTTCACTAAAAATAGTTATATCTTCCAGTGATGAAATTTCTGGCACACCTGGCCTTATATTCTATAAGCATTAAACTCTTCAAATTTGGCGTTTAGAACTCATTTCCATTTATTTTAAAAAATTTTTTTTAAAGAAACAGTGGTTTCTTTAACGTTTATTTTAAAGACAGTGAGAACTATCAGTGAATATTGTGTAATTTTGGCGTAGTCTGTACTCATGTGTTCTCTTTTGTGCTTTTTTTTTCTTTTCCTTTACAGATTGCTTGTCCAATATTTGCAGGACTACTACACTTTTTCTTTTTGGCCGCTTTTGCTTGGATGTGCCTAGAAGGTGTACAGCTCTACCTAATGTTAGTTGAAGTTTTTGAAAGTGAATATTCAAGGAAGAAATATTATTATGTTGCTGGTTACTTGTTTCCTGCCACAGTGGTTGGGGTTTCAGCTGCTATTGACTATAAGAGCTATGGAACAGAAAAAGCGTAAGTAATTGCAAGCGACCTGAGTGTTTTTCAAGTGAATAATTTTTTAAAGCCTGTTAGCTGTCAGTGAGGGGCCCTGACAGACTAAAATAGCATCTGAAAGCTTTATTGGTAAGAGAATGGGCATGCCGTGCACAAATTACAATCAAGTCTTTTGTAATTTTCTAGGTTCAGAGGATTTGTACTCTAGCGAGGCAGATTCTAAATTATGGACTTTCTTTTTAACACAAAAGATTGACCTGAAACAAATTGAAAAAGTAAATAACTTTTTGGCCTTAGAAAGATATTAAGTAAAAATTCTTCTGAACTTAAAGCATCTGACAGGTTTAACTACTCAGTTTTAACCTAATGCTTCATTAGCTCTCTTTGTGCAGCCGACCCTCTAGCTAACTCTCATTCTGAATTGTGACAGTAGCACATTCCATCCCATATGTTCTACTTTGATAATATTTTATCAGGCAGTTTGAAAGGATTAAAATAAGTCACTGTCTTTCATTTATAAAAAATATAGATATTTATGGAAAATGACAGAAGGTAGACAGCCATGTTTCTAAGCCATGTTTATTTGCTAGAGGCATGAATTTGCCTTCCAATTCTGTTTATTTTTTCCTTTGATAAAATTAGTTATATAAAGATTTCTTGGACTAAAGAAAGCTTTTTGACTATACAGATGATGAAAGACAAATAAAAGAAATTCAGTGGGGATTCAATGTTATATGAAAAATGAACCACTAAGTAAAATCTGTCTTAATAAGTTTATGCATCATTTACTCTAATACTAGATGAGTGCTATGCTTTGATTTTTTTTTTTATTTCGTATTCATCCATTCCCAGTTGAGGTATTATATTTATGCTGTACTGTTTTGAAACAAACACAGCAGCTGAACATTTTATTATGTCTGTTATGTTCCATAGGGTTAAGCACTTTATCTCAGATACAGATCTGATAGGCAAATTTTGAAGATAAGAACTTAAAAATAATGAGACGATTTGGACTATCGAGTTTCAGGTTTTTCTTAGTGAAGTTAGAGATCTTATGAATCAGGGACTGGGTGTTGTGGGGTTTATTCTTCTCCCCATACAAGCATAATAATGTATGCCTTTACCAAATTTAAAAACTGAAATGAAAAACAGTATGTTGAAGTAAATAAATTACTACTGTTTACATCAAAGCCAACTCAGAGTTATTAAAATTATTCTTACCTGTGATAAGTAAATTTTCAAAAGCAAATGTAAAGATAGTTTTTGATAGATTTTTAAAATTCAATTTTTTTTGTAATTTTGAGGATCCATTGAAGCTACTTAATACATACTCTTTTCTTTTCATAATAGTTGCTGGCTTCATGTTGATAACTATTTTATATGGAGTTTCATTGGACCAGTTACCTTCATTATTCTGGTAAGGAGACTCTATTTTCCCTTCATTTTTAGTTTGCTGCTTTAGCAGTGCTATTGAAACAGGGATAATTGCTTTCATTGTTAATTTATCTATGCTTTCAAAGATTTATAAACATATCTAGCCTACAGGGTAAAATTATAAAGTATATTTTAGATGTTATACCATTATTGAGAGTTTATATATTGCTGATTAGTAGTATTTCTGAAAAATCCTCTTTCCTCTAAAAAGTAATTTTTTTAATCTAATTTAGTTTGCTACAGTGTGATGTCATAATCTAAAAAAATTATCTCTATATATAAGCCATGTAAAATTTATCTATATATAAGCCATGTTAAGATCACATGATTTGAGCCTAGTTTAACAATTAGTAAAGAATAACTGAAGTGTATATTTTGTTTTTGAGTAGTGAATTTTTTGCTAAGAGTTTTAGTTCAGAAAGTTATGTCTCCAAAACCTGTAATACTAGCCCTGTACCAAGTTATGTGGCATTTATAAATTAAATGAATGTTTTATGGAATTGAAAGAACATTAGCTTAATATTTATTACATTAATTTCCACGTAATTTAGTACTTTTAAATAAATATCCATACCCTAAATTCTTGTGGGGGAACAAAAAGATTTTAAGTTGAGATTAATAAATGAATAGAAATATTAAAAAAAATAATAAATTTGATACAAGTTAACTATAGTGACATTAAAGTGTTTAACTGCTTATATTACCATTAGTCAAATATTTGAAATATAGTTGAAATAAAAGGATGTAGCTAAAATATTTGGACTTAAAACTTTGAAAAGGAAACATAAACAAGTTTAAATATTGCCTATATCTTTTAAGTACCTATTTTAAGGATTTTTTTCTTCTTTAAAAGAAATGACACAAATGAGCTTATTAGGATATTTCTGTAGTTAACTGGTGTTTCATAAAATTGAGAAAAAATTTTAGTAGTTCAAGGAAACTCAAAACTACTTCAAGTGTATGTACTTTTGTCCTTAAAATGAATTATTTTATACACCATACAAAGCAAAATGAAAATTTGAGGTGAATGCCTGTATGAATCAAACCAGTAAAACATGTTCAAGTGTTCCTAGAAAAGCTGATTTCTCACCAGAATTCTTCAATCCAAATGATTGCCCCATTTTTGTTGTTGGTTTAAGTTAACATAGCCTAAGCCATTCTTAAAATAAATGGTAAACAGCTGACAAGAAGTGGCATGATCCTTAAAGACTTCTCTTTTTTCCCCTGAGCCCTTGGCTAAACATATTGATACTTTGAAAATTGTAGAGACCATTTTAGGGGTATTTGGTCTATAAAAGTATCATGTGTTCACTTCTGTTGTGCTACAGTTTTGTTTATTTCTATCTAAAAATAAATACTGACTTTAGAGTATTAACTTTGTCACTTGGCCTAAAGACTTTAATGTTCACATATAGTCAGCTTCTAGGAAGAAAATGGGTAAAGCACATTTTATTATATTTCCCACCTACAGTGTGAGCCTACTATTATTTATTAGCCTTGTTGTCATTATTACCCTGTACCAAATAATTTAGGTTGAAATGTGAAGGGCTTTTGGGAATAGTGTTCCCAACTTAAAAACAAAAACAAAAACACAGCAGTTAGCTGTTTTGACAGTACAGATCCTAGGAGTAATTCTCCTGTAACTGCTTTGCCCTCTAATTATCCCAACACAGAGAGACAGAGTGATATAGAAGGGTAAAACATCTTGCATGTGACCTAAATTGAAATATGATATGATAGGATTGTACAGCACATTTGTTGAATATTAATATATTTATATTACATATATCCTGATGATAAAGGATATTTAAAAGTCAATTCAGACACAAATCTTAATAATACAAGTTATATCATATACTACCCTTTGAAGGAGTGCTCTTACAACAAAAATTACTTATCAATATTCCTGGAAAGTATAGTTTTGCATTTCCAACTTTTCTGAATTGAAGCCATTTAATTTAGTAGTATTAAATAAGTGTACATTTTTAATAATGTTCTATGAAGAAAAATAACATGCTATGGAAGATAAAACTCCTTGCTTCTGTATTTCTATAGACTGTCTTGCCTACAGGCACTAGAGTTATTATATCTATGAGAAAAGTGCTTGTAAGTAATGAGCAGTGGGAAACCATTAGTATGCCTGAAATGGTTTAATGAAAGCTTGGATCATGACACGTCAGGAGCTGTTCTTATCATTTGGACAGCTCCATCTGCATCGTTAATAATTAATTCAGTTCAGTAAGAGTTCAGCTCACACACTCATTTAGAAGTCTTCTTCAGAGAACACCTCTCCGGCTGCTAGTCCCAGGGAGAAATAGGTTTCTGCTTGGCTAACAGCAAAGATCTGGAGATACAAGTGCAGTTTTAGAGTTGCATTTGCCAGGTAGCAAAAGCTCCAGGGAGGACAAAAAGGGTCAGAACATGTGCAGTTCAGTTAGGTTACTTCAGAGTGGTGTTTCTGTTCTTCTGTCTTATCATATCCATGTCAGCACTGCAAGCTGTGGAATGAATTTTAAGCTGCTAAGCCTAGACGGATGTGATTCAATTGAGCAGGCTGACGACTGTAAAACAAACTGTGGGCTCCTATAACCGGTGGTACCTTATTCTTTTTCTAAACTTCTTTGTACCTTTGTGTCATCCATATGGGTGATGATTAGCTACGCCGTATCATTAAGTGGAGAACTTTATCAACAAATTACACTAGCAGATTATTTATACAATAATTTATGAAATTATTGTTTAGAGATAGGTAAAAGTGTGTTATTTGTCATTAGAAGAGAAGGAATGCCCCATTTGGTGATTTACTCTATTTAGCTGAGTAGGAAAAATGTGCTTCTTCTGAATTTGCTTGCTGTCTCTTCCACATAGAATTCTATTAAGAGATATCCATCTACCTATTTACCCGTGTGTACACACAACACACACACACACACACACACACACACACACATGCACAGCAGAGTTAAAATCTGATTAATTCCTGGATGAGTTGCCTCATCGTTGCCTCATCTCTAAAATTAATCATCAGTATGGGCATTTAGGCTAATGGGTTGACATACACTATATAATTCAACCCTAATACTGTGCCCACTAGTGGCTTCTATGTGGATGATTGAGTAAATGACATGCACTTCCCAGGTTTAGACAAATCTTTGTGTACACGGTTTTAATTCTGTCTCTTCCCTTTCTCACTGATGCATAGCATCAAAGTATGTACTATCCCAAAATCTGTACTATGTTTAAACTTAGTAGTATTTATGTTAGAAAGAAGAAAAAAAAAAGCAAGTGGACAGAAAGTGGCTGCATTGGAATTTGGAACAAGAGCAGCACGTGAAGGGCTGCCTTTTTGTATGCTTTCCAGGAAGAAATAGGGGAAATTCCATTTGATGGTTGGGATTTTTTTTTCTTTTATTTTTTTAAATGCATACCAAATGCAGGAAAGTAAATTGGGAAGAAATAAAAGTGAGGAGAAAGAAATCCCTTACTCTAATCAGGAAAAAAAAGCCACACACACACAGAAGTTTATGGCTGTAAAGAGCCAAATATGTCCTGAGGAAAATGCAAAGAAGGAAGAACTCAAGATTTGCAGTTGGTACTTCATCTGAAACTTTTTTTGCCTTTAAGTGACTATTGTGTATGATAGATTTAATCAGAGGTATTTCTATCTGCCCTTCAATTTCTTGTTCTGATTCTCTCAGTTACATTTTAAGAGAACAAGAAAGGAGAAGGGAGAGGGGGAAAAACATCTACTGAAATAGTTTACTGTACAAAATCATGACTCTTATCAAGACTGTATCACCTCCTGAAAAAGATCACAGCCAACAATATTTTTTCTATGAAAATAAATATATTTACCTTTTTTTTTTTTTTTTTTAGCAGTGGAGACAGAAGAGAACTCTAAAACCTCATTTTAAAAAATTATTTACACTTCAGGAATCATTCTATTTAATTCCAGAAAGGATTTCACTGTCATCCATTTTGGTGATAGTATATTAAAATGTTCAATACCTAAATGACATGAGTGTCTTTTTCATTTCTTTAATAGGACTAATAAATACATTGTTGGTGAGATCTTTATTTTTAGTGTGGAACTGGGGAAAAGAGAGTATCTTACACTTAGCAATTTTTTTTTTTTTGGCCATTTTATATTGTAGTTCACGATATGTCTAGTGTGCCTTTTTTCATTACTACTTTGTCTTGAAATGATGGTATTTTGTCACTTTGAAGATACCGTTCCCTCATTATTTGTATATTTTCAAGTCATATTTCAAAGTCTAAATTAGTATTGGCTTTAACTATAAATTTCTTGGCACCTAAATATTAGTGCATTGGTTATGATTCTTGTGTTTAGTTTTTTTTTAATTGGAGAACTCAGACATTTTTGAAATAATCTGAGTGCAAAACTCCTTCTGTGATTTTATGATTATTTTTCTGATATTTTTAATTGTTTTTAAAGAGATTCATTTTTAAGACATCTTTTTAAAACACTAAATTAAAGAATGTTAGAAACTACAGCCTCTTTTTAGACTCCGTTTTATGGGTTTGTGTGTTGTTTAGCTATGTGAGTAGAACACAAACAGGTTTGAGAAAATAGAACTAAGTGTTAGATATACAATTTGTCTCGTGGGAGTAGAAGTACGTGGACATTGTAGCCATTTGCTGATTATGGGACAGCAGTGTTTTACAAAGAAAAAGAGAAATAGTTCTTCCAGCAAGCCAATCAGGGAGAAGTCATTTGAACAGCATACCTCTTGTGTTCAGAATTTCTTTGAAGTTGTAATTTATTTATTAATGTACTTATTGTTTATCTTCAACTCATTCACCAACTCTTCAGTGATTTCTAAAATGGATTACTCTTCATAGACGTAGAACCCTTTTTTTTGTTGTTGTTAAATAGAGAGCTAGTTTAATTTTGTTTTGCTAGCAAACTCTTAATTTTCTCACCAGAATAAATTGGTCAGTTTTGTTTGTAAAGATGCTGGACTGTGGAGCCTGTGCACAGTATATTGAATCTCATCACTGACATTATAGTGGCTAAGTAATCTTTGGCAAGGCATTTAACCTCTCTGAATGTAACATGGCTCTCCAAGTGCTTCCTGTTACCTCTGGAGATAGATAGGTAGGGTTGTTGTTGGTTTTCCCATTTTGCCGAACTTGTATGTATTTTGAATGTATTATATTTGTAACTAGAAAGAAGCATTAAACACATACGTTAACAAAAAACCTCAGTAAGATGAGGAGAGAGGAAGGGGAGATGTAGCTAACACTCTGTTTCTTAAAGATTAAATAAGAGATGTTTTCTGTGTCACATTCAACTTGGTTAGTCTTCAGTCTTTAAAAAAATGGCTTTGTATCATATATTTTAAAATGTTTATTTATTTTTGAGGGAGAGAGAAAAAAAAAAGAGAGAGAGCACAGGCAGGGGAGGGCAGAGAGGGGGAACTGAGATCATGACGTTAGCTGAAGTCAGATGTTCAACCGACTGAACCACCCAGGCGCCCTGCTTTGTATCACATTTAAGCTTTAATTCTATTTTTTATAGGTAGATTTCATTTTCATTTCCAGTGTTACTGGAAAATGTGTTACTTCTTAAATAACAGATTTTTGTCTAATTGTCTTCATTGAAAAATATGTTGGGATGTGTTCATCCTCAAGATTTCACATTTTCTACTCGTTTTCCTTTAATAGCAATCCTTTATACATCCACATCTTTTCACATTCACATTCTTTATTTTTTTTCTAATTTATGCATTATAGTGGGTAGCTTTTTTCCTTCCTGCCATGTACTACTACTAACTGCTAACACTACTATTTTATTCCTGAGGGAATAATTAACATGCTCAGAAAGTGATGAACATCAAACTGGGGCCCTGTGTGCTTCAGGAAATTGTGTAAGAAAAGGAAGAGGGGGGGCGCCTGGGTGGCGCAGTCGGTTAAGCGTCCGACTTCAGCCAGGTCACGATCTCACGGTCCGTGAGTTTGAGCCCCGCGTCGGGCTCTGGGCTGATGGCTCGGAGCCTGGAGCCTGTTTCCGATTCTGTCTCCCTCTCTCTGCCCCTCCCCCGTTCATGCTCTGTCTCTCTCTGTCCCAAAAATAAATAAACGTTGAAGAAAAGGAAGAGGGACGAAACAGCACCGGGTGCAGAATTATGGGGTGAAAGAAATCAGTGTTTCTATGAGGACATTCAAAAAGAAGGGTTGAGAGATTTAAAGGATTTTAACTCTGAATCTGCAACTCTTTCCTAAGAGTTGCATACATTTTTGTGTTTATTTGGGGTCTGGTTTGTTTGTTTTTAAGGTACGTAGCATTCTTATTTGTAACTATTCTCTACTTTTACTAGTGAAGATGTACTCTTGCATAAAATAAAGAGTAAAAACACTGTTGATTTTGCCTTTAAAAAAATTAGAGATATACTGTACCATCATTCTTTAGAAACTAAATCGGATATTTACCGTACTACCAAAAGGATCTCCCTAATTTCTCAAAGGAAGAAAATGTGTCTTAACCACAATACAGTAAGCACATTCTTGTGTGGAGCAGTAGGGTCAATAGATATTTGTTGAATGAATTGCCCGTGAAAATGCAAGCCATTTGCTTATATCGTGACCAACTGGAATAATCGTCAGAATATAAAGGTAGAAAAATGTTTCTACAAATCGGTTTGCTTTTTCTCTAGACAAGTATTTTAATAAATTAATTTTTAAATATTTTTTTAAACAGAGAGCTTCTTTTGTCCTTCTTTTGTTAATGTTAAGTAATTAACATGAAACGATAGAATGCTCTCTGCCAACACTTGCAAATTATGCCCATTAACCTCATTTTATCCCTTAAGAGGAAATTCTACTTCTAAGGGAAATAATAAGGCACAGTTGACAAAATGAGTGATAAACAGCTTAGATTAAAGCCTTCACTCTGTTCCTAAACTCATCATTAGGAAGGGCTTGGAAATTTTATTTATTGGCCTATGTAATTTTTTCCTAATGATAAAATCAGAAGTAGTGATGGATGAGTAAAATCATGTTATCACTTTATCAGATGGTGTTGTGACTCAGTAAAAATGATCATGTTATTATCACAAAATTATATTGAGTGTTTACCACCAAGGAATTGCTTTTGTCCCTGTTTGTCCTTTTCTGAATACTCCATTTGGGCTTGCTTGCACTCTCTGTAAGCCAAGTAAAGCTCACAAAATATAACTTTGTTTTGTCTTTCTAAAAGTAATAATCTGAAGTGAATAAAATGTCAAATCCAGGAGTGATCAAGCTTTTAAGTTCTATTTTTGGAGCATAAGAATGGAGCTGCCTTCTCTCTGTCCAGCGTTCTTCCAGGTTTCTGTAGAAGCAAATGCAAATTACAAACCCTTATCTCTCTTCAGTCAAAACATGTCTATTCTTCTGAGTTCGCTCATGTTGACCTCCTAAGCCTTCCTTCCCTGTCAGGTTCCATCTTCCCCAGTTTGCTTTTGTTTGCATTTCGATTTCTCTGCACAGCTCAGTGTTTGGAGGGACTCTAACACTGTTTAGAGGGACTCAAAATAGCCTTTCTTCAGAATTTACCTACGTCCATACAATAGAGAGACATAAGGAAAAAAGGACTGATGGCTTTTAACAGTTAAATAGCAAATATATACATATTTTAAAAGTTTATCTTACTTTATATAACTAACAGATATTCTTTCATCATTTTCCATGTTTTCTTTCATTTGAGCCTCACGATTACCTTACAAATAGATTGTGCAAATGTTACTGTCCTCATTTAATCAGTCAAAATCAAAAGCTAGACTCTCAGCTGCATTAGGGCCCCAAGTCCAGCAATTCTTAGAAGCTACATGGTATGATGTAAATGCCCCTTCTAAAGAATTCACTTCAGTGTTTCCATTAGATGGCTTTTAGGCCCTGGAGTACCTCTAGCTAAAGAAACTAATTTAGGTTTTCTAATTTATTTAGTCGTCACCACATGATGCTGATTTAATGAGGTTGCGATTTCATGTCAAACGATCTATTAACAAATCGATCATACATAGAGTATTTCTTTGGGGGGGGGGATTCAACTTGATCATTGCCTGTAAAATGGAGTCAGTGTCCACCATGTACTCATGTCATTGACACTTAACTGCGTTAACTCATTAAGTGTATTTGCAAAAACGGATTCGTTTTTTACTTTTCGGTTATGGTGTCTAATTCTTTATTTGTTATAACAGCTAAATATTATCTTCCTGGTGATCACATTATGCAAAATGGTGAAGCACTCAAACACTTTGAAACCAGATTCTAGCAGGTTGGAAAACATTAAGTAAGTATTTGGTATTTTAATTCTAGTGCTTGACAAACTAAGTGAAAGATATTCTCCACAGAGAATACATGAATACCTTCTATCAACTGTAGAAATTATTCAGAATGATGTTTTACTGATCAAGGTTGAGCCTTACGTTGACCATGTCACGGACATTGGTCAAAAATTAGATAATAATTTCTGTCTTCATCTAGAGCCAAGAAATTGTTTCGGTAGCTTTGTGGAAATTCCATATCACTGTAGCAATTTCATTTGAATTTAAAATGCAGTTCAAAATGATGTTCCTGTTTGCATGGCTGATATGATTATATTGTTTGTTTTGTTAAATGGCTTTCCTGATTTAAGGATTCTGAGCAGTTTCTACTTCTAATCCCGTTTTCCTAAAATAATTTTTTCTATTACTGTTGTTAACTTGGAGATTATCTGTTGTTTTCATGGCAATTAAAGAAATGTTTACTTTATTTCAATATTGAACAAAAACTACAATGTCCTATCCATGGAAAATGCTATCTAATTAAAAAAATTGATAGCTGTTGATTCATTAAGTCATTCATGGAAGCATTTTAAGAGTTATCTTTTAAATGTGAGTTAATTTAAAATTGGAGGAGGTATTATTCAAGTTGGTTATAATGGGATTGTGAAAGATATATTTTTAATGTAAAAAATGGCAGATCTATAGTAAGGGCAATTTAAAAAAAAGCAATTAGATGTTTTAGATAGGTCAGTGCCAGCTTCATTGCATGTTGCATGGTAAGAGAGAGAGCTAATCTTTAGCATCTCTCTCTTTTCTTCCTTTTCCTCTTTCTGTCTTCTCATCTCCACCAGTAATTACCGTGTTTGTGATGGCTACTATAATACGGACTTACCTGGGTAAGATAGAACCCTACATTAACAAATTTATGGCATGATTTATATTTTTTACAAATCCGTCAATATCATGAATTGCCCTTAATTTTTATAATTATTTTGGAATATCTAATTTGCTATAGTATTTTTAAACTATAATATGCCTTTATTTTTTAATTGCTTGCCTCTGCATTTTGACTTTCTTAATTTTGACTAATTTATAAAATATATAAATGCTTTCTTATTACTTTCTATTTTAATTCTGTCTAATAATTTTGTTTCTCTTTTCTGCTTATAATGCTTTCTAGCTATGAAGATAATAAGCCATTTATCAAGTAAGATCATTAGTTAGACATGGAATGCACTGACTTTAAATCCTTTTCATTCCGTCCTATTTTCTACAGTTCTTTTCTCCTTAAGCTATTCATGATGAAATCTCTCCAAAATTATTTTATTTTGAAATTGTTCTCATATTTTTGTCCCATTTCAGCTAGGCTTCTTCATGCTTTAGTTATAAAACCTTAGGTTCACCTAAGATTAGTTTATTAGAATTTGCAGTTTAGGTGTTCAGTGATTATCTGCCATTTAACCTTTCTGTATGTGTCACATTATTCAGTGTCATGAGTACACCACAGGAATAAGAATATAGGAGTAAGCTAATTAAGGACTCCTTAATTCCTTTTACTAAGATGCACATAAAAGTCAATAAAGTCAGGGGGGATGTGTTACACCTTGTATTTTAATATAGTTTTGATACTTTGTTAATGCTGGAGTGAGAAAAGGTCATACCTGCTGTCGCTGTTTTCTCTGGAGGCTTGCAGTACTAAATGCTATTGTTCTTTCTCTAATCAATGAAAGGTTAAAGCCAAATGCTGTTGAGTTTGAGTGTGAACATAGAGAAAGTCAACTGCCTACTACTGATATGTGAATATTTAAGTGTGATACATGTTGTTCTCTCATTGGACTCGTTAATAAAATTCGCTCTATTTTTTCAGGTCTTGGGTGCTTGGCGCTTTTGCTCTTCTGTGTCTTCTTGGCCTAACCTGGTCATTTGGGTTGCTTTTTATTAATGAGGAGACTATTGTGATGGCATATCTCTTCACCATCTTTAATGCTTTCCAGGGAGTGTTCATTTTCATCTTTCACTGTGCTCTCCAAAAGAAAGTAAGTGAAGACACTTCGGAGCTCTGCCGGCTTGTTCTTTGGCTTGAAATTAATAGGTGAAATAGAGAAGGTTGTACAGTTTTATAGCTGGCAGATTACCAAATAGAATCACATTTTTAATCTTCAGTTGGTTGTAATGCGTGTCTGGAAATGCAGGCTTCGTAGATAAAATATGTCAATCCCAATCATCTTTTGGATCTCGTTTTGGGAATATTATAAACCAGACACTAAACTAGTTAAGAGTTCTTCGTGCTAGTGGGGTCTACAAAAATGCTCTTCGTGCAAGGGGTGTACGAGATAACAAAAAGGTTAAGTAGTCTCATGCTTTGCTCGATGAAGGGAATGCAGCGGTCCAAAACGAAATTGAGCATAAGGATAAGTGACCTTGATTTTAAAAGCACCAGACGTGCAAACAATTAATATTAATGTTACCTTTTGAGTAGTTGTGAAAGATCTAAAACCCGGTAATTTAATATCTCACGTCTTATATTTTGTCCTGATTTTCTGTTAAGTGGAGTCAGCAAAAATGATTCAAAAACGAAAGTTTAAAGGTGAAACATTTGCACAAACATGTAAACTAAGAGAATAGCTTAGCCTCCATTTAACTAGGTATCATCCTTTCTCTGTCTGCGTATCTAATATAGTCTTTTATTCTGTTATACTAGTTGGTCACTAAATTGAACAGAGAAATAGAATTGTGAAAGCAAAAACGATTATGTTTTCAGTCCTGACAAGATGATAGTGTTGTCACTTCCATCAGTTGTTGAGGAAGCTGTAATTTTGAGATAATGACAGTGGCATCTGCAGTACTGACAGATCACGCGCATTCACAGCAATATAGGCATTAGGCAAAACCAACGTTGGAGGGTATTATTTGGATAAAATGCCATTTTGATTGCCATCGTCTTGGTCATGCCGCGTTTCAGAGCAGTTAATAGCCATTAAATGTAGAAGACATTTTTTTTCTGAGGTATCAGGTGTTATTTAATAACCCTGAACTTTAATTTTCTAAACATTATACAGGTATAATGTTGTAATTATTGTGGCTTTTACTATTTCTTACACAAGTGAGCATTTTGTATACGTGTATGTGATCACATACCATAATTTCTTCCAAATGTGTTTGACATAAAGCATAAATTTGGCAGAGAAAGACTGAGGTGGTCATTATTTCCTCAGAGAGGTGTGCGGATTGATTGAACAAAGAGATTCTGCTGTGCTTTTTTAATTAACAGTTATGTTTTGGAAAACACTGTGTTGCACTTCTTTTGAACACATTCTACTTAGTCTGGGATATGTCCTGTTGGGTGCTGCCAGGATGAATGGTTAAGAATATGACATAAAATGATTTAGTTAAAATCACATTTCTTACTGCTCGAGTGAGCATATTTGGGCGAAGAAATGCTTTGAAAGTTCAACTCCATTGTTATTTGTTCTAATAGGTGTCATTAAATAAAGCTAAGAGGATGAAATGCAAGCGCACTTAGATTTAAAAGGTCGTCTAGTAACTTTAATTCTCCAGTTCTTCAAGGAATAAGTGTCAAAGTCATGGTCTTTGTAGGCAGATACAGAACATAGAACTCTGAGGAGGGAAAAGTGTTTTTAGTGTTTTTGCAACCGACTAGAAATAATTTCTTAGGCAGCTTCTCCTCCTCGTCTGTTCTGATTTCATTCTGGCTCTAAGCCCGAGCAAAACTTGTTCATATGCCAAGAGAGCTGCACAGAATCCAGCCCTCTTCTCCACTCCCCCCCTCCCCAATTCTGTACCACCTCTCTAGGTGGGGCC
Source organism: Lynx canadensis (assembly GCF_007474595.2). Lineage (NCBI taxonomy): Eukaryota > Metazoa > Chordata > Mammalia > Carnivora > Felidae > Lynx > Lynx canadensis. The sequence goes on from NC_044310.1 coordinate 68,447,888, forward strand.
CTATTATTTAGCAGTTGTTTGGACTTTACTTTTTAAAGTTCACTTTAAATTTTCTTCAGGCCTAACAGCTTTTCCATCTATTCATATATCCAAGCTTCAGGGGAAAGGGAAATTACATGGGTATCTCATTAATGTGAATGGAAATTGCATAAATAGTTCCCTTGTGTGCTAATGAAGTGAATAGGCATCTTAGACTCTCTACGCTAAATGTTAAAGCTAGACACATCAGAAAATGAAGAAAACATTCCATCCTAATTAATAGCATATGTATCAAAGTACTTTTTTTTTCTTTATTCTTGTGCCAAAGTAGTCTTGTCATTATAAAGAGGTTACCCGCAAAACTATGCAATCCAGTAAAAGAAGTTTATGTATTGACCTACGTAAAGGACATGAAGCGTATAAACTTTAAATGACTGAATTATGTGTGGTTAAATGTAATTAAGCGAGGAAAGTACTAATTTTTTGTCATATTATTATGAAATATAAAACTGGGGTTACTAAGTATGTAGATAGACTAAAGCTTTAAAATATTTTATATATATATGTATGTATATAAATAACACTTGTATAATAATAAGGCATAAAGCATTTCTACATATTACATCACATTTAGAAGGTCTTCCTAGCCAGTCTGGTAGACAGAGATATTTTTCTTATTACTGTGTCAGCCATTTCAGTTGAACTTGGTTTTGTACATTCATTGTATTTTCTCCACTGAAAAGTGTTAGTGGAACTTACTCCTCTCAGTCGTCTCCACTGCTCATTTAGAGAAAAGAGGGGCAAGTATATTTGTATTAATCTCTCGGTCTCGTGGTTCTTCAACGCAGGTACGCAAAGAATACGGCAAGTGCTTCAGACACTCCTATTGCTGCGGCGGCCTCCCAACTGAGAGCCCCCACAGTTCAGTGAAGGCATCGACACCAGAACCAGCGCTCGCTACTCCTCTGGCACACAGGTAACAAAGAATTTGACAGCGTCTTAATTAACCTTCTTTATAGAAAGCCTACTGAGACATGTTCTGTTCAGATGCACTAATTGTCTCCTCGTTATAATGATCTAGGTAGCAAATACTTACATTTTAGTACTTTGGTTTTAATTTCTTCCTAAGTATTTCTTCAAGGTGTTTCTTGAGGTGTGAACATCCATTTTTGAGAGTGCATCCTTCTTTTAGAAGTCTATCGTCATTTTGGGGATATTTGAAAGTTCTATAGCCATAGTGCTCTCTCACAGTGGGCACTCAATAAACATGTGTTGAATAGTCAATCATCTCCTCTTTTTTAAAAAGGCCATTAAAAGTAAAACTTTTTAGGAGTGGAAGATTAAATATTCTTTAGTACAGAAGCAACAAAGCAGTATAGACTTCCTTAGTTTTAGACCAGAATCCACACACATTTCTTTTTAAAGGCCACCAGATAATCCTACACAGATTGTTTAGGGTAGATCTTTGTGTGTCTTTAAGGTGAGCTTGGGGAAACTAACATAACATATGTCTTGCTATTTTATATTAATAGAGTCGTATAAGAAGGATGTGGAATGACACTGTGAGAAAACAGTCTGAATCTTCTTTTATCTCAGGTGACATCAATAGCACGTCAACACTTAATCAAGGTCAGTTACTAGGAAAATTTGAGTTTACAATATAAATTTTGTACCTTTTGCCAATTTACAAGAATTTCAGAGAAAACACTGATATTTTTTTCTCTCAAAATAGGTTTACATCACAAGCTCTTAAACCTGTTGAGTCAACTTTTATCCTTTATGAAAGTACATATAAATTCATCTTGTTCAGTAATGTAATGCAAAAAGTATACTTTCAAAGTCCACATTAACAGAATGAGCCTGGAAAAAGTAATTGCTAAGAACATACTTTGCCACAGATTAAACTGTTTTCCTTTAGTGAACACAAATTCATCCTTTCTGAGGCATTTATGAAAGTTTTCTTTTTAAAACATTAACATAATTAGAATAACTACTCTTCACATTAAACAGTGCCAATTTTGCAGTGAAAATTCTTATTTGTAAAATTATTTTATTTTACACTTCTTTCAGAAAGTACAAAATCAGTATCAAAAACCTTTACAGTAAGTCTTCATAAACAAACAGTTAAGTACATGAGAATCCCAAAGCAATTTTTTCTATTTGAATTACTAGTTTTAGTGTCTTTACGGCTTGAAACTTATCACATAATCAATATAATTCCTAACTTAAAATAAGCTGGCAAATAAAATACTAAAGACACAAGTGCATATATAAACACATAACCCTGAACGCAAGCTTAGTAAGTTTGAATTTGGTATGAAAAAATCACATTATTGTATATATCCTTAGAAAGGTAATTTATCCAGCTAATTTGTCTTGATGTACTGATTTGTAATATAATATAACGTGCTATATATTATCACAGATATTAAAGACATTTTTCACTGTTGACATTGTTCTGATGAGATTCTGGTTTAAAATGAAAAAAAGGAGTATGTATGACATCAAAACCAACTTGAATTTTAAAACATTTTTTTGCCAAATTACATTAGCTATGCAAAACGTATGTTTGATAAGTATTGAAAGGTTTGTAATTTGTCAATTAAGAGTGAGTGAAATGTGTTTATTGCATTGCTCTGATGTTTTACCTAATTCTGTTAAGATGACTATCAAAAAGGAAATGAATTATTCAATGATTCATTTTTGAAACCTGGCAAATAAGATTACAGAATGAAAATTCTCACGATATGGAGTTTGTGAACGGTCTAATAATTTGTTATGTACACAGCCTCCTTCTTCCCCCTCGGCATGTGTGTGCTCTTGCATTTACTAAGAGAAGCTTTGTGCAACCTGTCCTACTTTTTTATTTGTTTGTGAAAGTTGTTTTTCCTCCTGCTTGTGTCAAAGTTGGTATTAACACAGATGTTTTCATGAGGGATAATCCCACACCTGTAAATTCTGGAAGTTTGAGATTCCCTCTTCTGGGCCTCAGTGGTTAGGTTTTTAATATTAAGCAGTAACATCTTGAAACATAATGTTGATCTCTGTGCATTTAATTGCCATTTTTGTTTAAAAGTGATTTTGTATAAATTAGTAAATGTCATCCTCAGCAGGTGTTTACTTAGGGGACTTAGAAAGCACCTGTGAATTACTGAAATTTAACTTCCCTCTCCCCTTTCTCCTTCAAATTAGTAGTTCAAATACAGTCAGAAAATTTCAGCAGATTATCCATTGCCAACTTGTCCACTACCCTTGATGAATACAAAAGTACTTACTGCAACTATAACACGAAAAATAAGAGAACTGATGTACTTTTTTTTCTGTTCTTGCTTTAGGAATGACTGGCAATTACCTACTAACAACCCTCTTCCTTCTCGACCCCACGGCACTAACAACCCTATAACACATTGCTCGCTGAAACAGTGGATGTAATGCCCCTTCAGCTCCTGTATTTACTCACCAGGTGTGCTTATACTACGAATAAAACTACCTTTCTTTGCTGCTAACAGAGCTTCTGATCTTTACCCTTTTTCTTAGTATACTCAAGTTTGCCATAGATTATTATTTCCTCTTTGATTTCTCAATTTAAAAGAATTACTGTATTGCCCATGCAGGCTTCTAAAACTGCACTATATTATAGTAAAAATTCAGTCATGATGGTATTTACCAATAATTATCCATGTTTTCAACACAGGTGGCATAAATCTTAATATATTATTACAGGACTGACATCACATGGTCCGAGAGCCCATCTTCAAGATTTATATCATTTAGAGGTATCCTATCTATGTAATATACTGTTTAGTTTACTCTAAAGCTTGCGGACAGAATTTGCTTCGGGAATGAATTAGCTAATAAAGATAATTTGGATGCCTAGGTATAGAAACTACACATCCAGCATTATCAATGTAACCAAACTATAGTATAGTGCAGCTTTATGGGAGTTTTTTTTTTCCTTAAAAAAACTTTGAGAATAAAGTAATATTAGCCAGTTTATACCTATAGTTTTTTATTGGGGGAGGGGGAGAGATTGTCACTAACCCATCCTGTATAACTATGTTTTCTAATAGCTTTTTTTTTTTAAAAAAAAAAAAGCACTTGTATTTAATATTAACAGAATTTTCAAGATTTTGGTAAAAGTTATCACGTAATTATGCTAGCATGTAATATTTATTTGTGGTTGATATTTGCCACCAAATTAAAGAACTTCGTTTCCGTTTGTTTTTTTTTTTTTCTTTACTTGAAATTCTTTTTTAACGTAACTGCGGTTTCTCTTTTCATTCTCTTGTTTTCTTACTTTCCTTATGCTTTCCTCTAGCAACCTACAGAGAGACAAGTATGGGAGTCAAACTTAACTTTGCCTATCAAATGTAAATTTTTTCAGCATGATTTTAACCGGCACAATTAAAACATAACTAGCAGTCATGAAGTAGACTCAGCGGGCAAGTGGTTCACAATTTCCAACTAAAGTGTTACCAAATTCAAACAGTACATCTATCTGTACTGCCTTTTGTCAGTAATAGAGGTCTGTAGCAAATGCTGTCCATACTTAAGTATACGCAATGCTGAAATAATTTGCTCTTTGAAGCCTGAGGTGCTGTCAACCAGAATGCTTAATAATTGACTTATTCATTTCTGCATTCCCACAGTAATCTTGCTACAGGCTGTGGAAAGTCTTCAACTGAATTACCTGAACTTGGGCAGAAAAAGTTGCCTCTTCAAAACCAGTCAAAGATGTGCTTAAATCTGCAGTATATCATAGAAAACACCTTTTGGATTAGCCAGTATATATTTTCATGTTTATTAAGCAATGATAAAAAGAAAGAAAAAAATGACCAGACTGAACCTCTGTGGAGGAAACAAATGCTAACAAGTGCTCTGTGTGTCGCCTGTAACGTACAACACCAAATGTTTTCTAAGTAAAGATGGTGGCACATGGATGAATCGAGAAAGCTAGAAAATTGCGTCAGTCAAGCTAAAGGAAGCCTTACAAATGCTATCATGACTTCCTTTTGTTATACGTGGCGCAGGATAAAAATTACAGTGTCCGTTTTTCAAATGTAGAAGTTGGATCAGAGTTTCTCAAACAATATGAGTCACCAACAAACACCCCCCCCCACACACACACACACTTTCTCCTGTTTCTGCTAATGAGAACTTCTTGAACAGTTACCACATGTTTATTGGTCGTGAAATTGAGTTTTCTAGGATAATCTGCAGCTTTAAGAGCGGAGTCAGCACTAAAAAGGGAAATTTCCTATTTTTTTCCAAGAATTCAATTTTTCCTAGACTCCTCCAAGCCTTGCATACAATGCAGCAGCCTCACAGTGGTCAGTTTCATTTTCAATAACATCATTTCATTTTTTTTTTCCAGACCTATCTGTAAACAAGTGATTTTTTTTTCTCTAGGATTTTGAGAATGAATAACCTAACTTTCCATGGTGCAGACCATTTAATTTTCTCTGAAACTTTTGATTTTCATTTGCCTGAAAAGCACTGTGATGTCTTAGTTTACATGTTTATGTGTCTGTAGAAAATACAACTCTGATTCAAAGAGAGCATGTTACCATATTTTTTTTCCTCCTAAACCTCTTCTCATATCTTCAGCAGATGTATCCAATCTTTCATTCCTTTAGAGATAAAATTATATTAGCCAAGGCTGACACCCTTTTTCCCATTCCATAGTTAATATTTATTATTGGTTTAATTTCTGTGACCCATACTTAAGAAACCTCCAACATTTCTGCGTTTAACCTCCATGCCCATGGTGTCTGTGGGCCAGTCTCGTACCGTAGACTCTGCTGGTTCATTCGGTGCTGTCACTGTGACTGATGCAGACTGCAGGGCTGCAGGCAAACTTTGACCATTAGGAGCCTGGGGCCATTGCTGTTAGAGAGAGTCTTAGTGCCAAAAGAACAAAAACTCAAGATAATGAATATTAAAGGAAAAAGTAAAAGGCTGCTATTGCTGGTAATCTAATTTGTTGAACCCTTGCTCTGACTAAGTTGCTGAGAAGCTTAGAAATTCTTCATCATGTTACAATAAATCATTTTACTTTCTTTTATATATCAGCTACTCTTAGGCCAGATAGCCTGAGCAGACAGACATGATGTGAGTTGTCCAAAGTGAGTCATTCCACCTGCTGTCTATCGTGTTGTTGGATGGTGCTTGTGGGCCCCTGGTCCAGTCAGTATGAGAGATGGCTGTGGCTGTCTTTGTTAACATGAATTCTTTGTACCTGTCCCATTTTTTTCATTCTTTTTTTTACTTCATCTCCAGAAAAAGGAAATGTTAGAATGTTGTTTAAAAAGTTGCTTGCCAGTTATGTGGGTTGATGTTGTACATTTGCCTTCGGTTTTTGTATGTGACTTATTCCTTTTTAATTTAGTGTTGTTTAGGACAAATTCTGTTAATTTTATTTTTACAAACCATAGTCTCGTACTTTAAAATGTAAATGTCACTAATGAATTGCTTTGCATTAACTATGCAAGGTCATGGAGTGAAGTCTTCTTTGTGAGAGTGTCAGAGAGATTTGACCAAAAAATCAATTAATACTTACTGTCTCCCCCAAATTGATAAGTAATATTCCTATGCCGTCTTCCCTCCCTGGAAAAATAGTAGTATTCTTTCACACTTTCTCCTGTTATCTAAGGGGTTGCAACTGTCTACAGTTGGGAACGCGGGAAAGCCTGGCACTTTTCGAGGGTTAGCTTTCAAATACAACTTTGTCCTGAACGACATTAAAAAGTTTTGTGCAAAAGAAGTAAAGGCTCTCTGGGAAGGAACAGAGGCAATAACGGAAACCCCCTCCCTTTTCCGTTTCAGGACATTCACTGAACAATGCCAGGGATACAAGTGCCATGGATACTCTACCGCTAAATGGTAATTTTAACAACAGCTACTCACTGCGCAAGGGGGACTATAACGACAGCGTGCAAGTCGTGGACTGTGGACTAAGTCTGAATGATACTGCTTTTGAGAAGATGATCATTTCAGAATTAGTGCACAACAACCTTCGGGGCGGCGGCAAGACTCACAACCTCGAGCTCGCGCTACCAGTCAAGCCCGTGATTGGAGGCAGCAGCAGCGAAGATGACGCCATCGTGGCCGACGCTTCGTCTTTCATGCACAGCGACAACCCGGGGCTGGAGCTCCATCACAAAGAGCTCGAGGCGCCGCTCATTCCTCAGCGGACTCACTCCCTTCTGTACCAGCCCCAGAAGAAGGTGAAGCCCCAGGGGACTGACAGCTACGTCTCCCAGCTGACGGCCGAGGCGGAGGACCACCTGCAGTCCCCCAACAGAGACTCTCTCTACACAAGCATGCCCAATCTTAGAGACTCTCCCTATCAAGAGAGCAGCCCCGACGTGGAAGAAGACCTCTCTCCCTCCAGGAGGAGTGAGAACGAGGACATTTACTACAAAAGCATGCCAAATCTTGGAGCTGGCCATCAGCTTCAGATGTGTTATCAGATCAGCAGGGGCAACAGCGATGGTTACATCATCCCCATTAACAAGGAAGGGTGTATCCCTGAAGGAGACGTGAGAGAAGGACAAATGCAGCTGGTGACAAGTCTTTAACAGTGCAGCTGCGGAATCCCAGGGGCCACGCGCAAGTATTCGTGAAGACTCCGCTGGCCCAGCGCAGCTCCCTCGGCCTCCGCCTGAAGAGATGGCCCTGTTGACCTGTGGTTCTCCAGTGTAAAAAGAGGACTGAACCTTGAAGTTCTGTGAATTTTATAAAACGTACAAAACTTTGTATATACACAGAGTATACTAAAATGATTATTTGTTACAAAGAAAAGAGATGCCAACCAGGTATTTTAAGATTCTGCTGCTGTTTAGAGAAATTGTGAAGCAAGCAAAGCAAAACTTTCCAGCCATTTTACTGCAGCAGTCTGTGAACTAAATTTGTAAATACAGCTGCACCATTTTGTAGGGCCTGCATTGTATTATATACAAGACGTAGGCTTTAAAATCCTGTGGGACAAATTTACTGTACCTTACTGTTCTGACAAGACTTGGAAAAGCAGGAGAGAGATTCTGCGTCCGTTTGCGGTTCACTGCAAATCTTTTACATTAAGGCAAAGATTGAAAACATGTTTAACACTAGCAATCAAGCCACAGGCCTTATTTCATATGCTTTCCTCAACTGTACAATGAACTATTCTCATGAAAAATGGCTAAAGAAATTATATTTTGTTCTATTGCTAGGGTAAAATAAATACATTTGTGTCCAACTGAAATATAATTGTCATTAAATAATTTTAAAGAGTTTGAAGAAAATATTGTGGAAAGCTCTTGGTTGCACATATGTTATGAAATGTTTTTTCTTACACTTTGTCATGGTAAGTTCTACCCATTTTCACTTATTTTCCACTGTACACAGTGTTCTGCTTTGACAAGTTCGTCTTTATTCTTACATTTAAATTTCTTATTGCCAAAAGAGCGTGTTCTGTGGGGGGAAAAAACTCTTTGAAGCCAGTTACGCCATGCCTTGCACAAATGTGGTGAAATCTAGAAAAGAGTGTGTGTTCCCCCTCTGTTTATTCTTGAACAGAGGGCAATGAGGGCACTGGGCACTTCTCACAAACTTCCTAGTGAACAAAAGGTGCCTATTCTTTTTTAAAAAAGAAAATAAAACCTAAATATTACTCTTCCATATTCCTTCTGCCTATATTTAGTAATTAATTTATTTTATGATAAAGTTCTAATGAAATGTAAATTGTTTCAGCAAAATTCTGCTTTTCTTTTCATCCCTTTGTGTAAACCTGTTAATAATGAGCCCATCACTAATATCCAGTGTAAAGTTTAACACGGTTTGACAGTAAATAAATGTGAATTTTTTTCAAGTAGTTAACGTGCACTTTTATGTATGATACGTGATTGGCTTTAACACACTGGTCCTTTCTTACCCCCCCCCACCCCCACTGCCCCATGGCATACATAGGTCCTCTCATAATAATAACCCATGGGTATGAGAAAGAATACAGTTAAGTTGCCTGATGGTTCTAGGTGCTGTAAAGAATATATTTGTATTCTAATTGCCCATTACCCATGCACAGAATCTGGCAGATGAGTTTCAGAAGACAAACACACGGAACGTACTTTTGCTTGTTGCATTGCATCAGACCTAAAACAAAAATAAAAAAAGAAGGGTTGGAAATTCTACAGTAGAATTTGGGCATCATAAAAAACATTGATTTTTCAGCAGAATTGAGAAGAAATTCTGTAAACATACTTTTACGATTTGAGGATTATAGCTCTCCCTACAGGCAGCTGCGAATGACGATATTTGTTATCATGAAAATGTTCAAAAATCATATAATTGAATCTCAACAAATAGATTTTTCCTGTCTACATCATAAGCATTTATACCAAATTCTTCTAAAGGGTAGTGGTTCTCAAGTGCTTCCACGAAGTTAAAAGTAACTTTTTTTTTTTATGTGGACACACTTTGTCATGCCTATTGAATTTAAAAAGAATAATGAGAAGGAAAAAGTGTATGTTTACAGATCTAAATGCAGGTATAGTAAGGCAGACACTAATAAAGTATTCTTTTAATAATAGGGTAACCACAGAGGAGTATATCCACATTTGGCTAATATTTGAGTTGGAAATTGATTATAAGAAATTATGTTATATTCAAACAGATTTGACAATCCTCTGAGAAGGGTATTTTTATCTCTTTGGCTAAACTTCTTCAGGAGTTTACAAAACTTTATTTAGAAGCATTATCAAATAATCAAAAGTTTTAATTTTCTATTTTGATACACTTTTTCCTATCAAACTATACAGTGTTGCAGGATATATACTTCCCAGTGTACAAGCCAAGAAGGGTCAGGCTGGTTCAGTAATGAATTACCCACCCACCCCCCCCCCCCCAAAAAAAAGTTGCATTCATTATTCAGTTAGTGCTATTTCTTTCTCTTCAAGCAGTTCTTAAAACTGGTATGATGTGAACGAGTACATAAGGACATAGTACCTAAATGGTTACTGTTCTCTTCAGAAAACGTAATCTATTATGGATTGCCTCTATTAGAGAATACAATTTGGGAGCCATCTTTCATCTTTGTCACCAAAAGAAGAATCAACTTTAAAACAGATTTCTTTTTTAAAGTATATAAATGTTACCTTAAATTCCATTCAGGGGGCTCCTGAGTGGTTCAGTTGGTTGAGTGTCTGACTCTTGATTTCAGCTTAGGTCATGAGTTCACGGTCATGGGCTTGAACCCTGCACTGGGCTCCACTCTGAGCATGGAGCCTGCTTAAGATTCTCTCTGTGTCTCTCTTTGTCTCTCTTTGTCTCTCTCTCTCTCTCCCTCTGCCCCTCTCCCCTGCTTGCACACGCACTCTCTCAAAGGAAATTTTTAAAACTTTCAGGAGTTCCCCTGGTACGAATTAACTTTCATGTTTAAAATTATTAATCTATTGACTGACACATTATTTTATTTATTAGCACAATGATTTTTTGGAGACTTCTCGGACTTCATTGGGTATAGAATTTCCACATCCTTGATTGTTTCTTTTTGTGATAGTCACGACTGTGAACTTTTATTCACATTGTTGTACCTATTCCCAGGGACAGACATAACTGGTCTACTAATAATAAGGAGATTTTTTTCCATTTATTACAGTTGCAGCTTGATACAGTCCAGATTGACCTCTTTTATTATTTTAAAATATAGGCTTGGTTTTGTTCTTACATATATATACACACACACACATATACAGACACACATGGATGGCCGATTCCTCTTACAGGCTTTTAAAATCATTTATGTATAAGGAAGAAGATCCATACAAATCTATAAAGTGCTTAAATAGTTGTCAGTTCAAACTCCTACACATTCGAGGGTAGTTACATACGATATTTTAACCAGTAAAACAACAGCTACAGATATTTGACAAAATCACCAACACCATCCTCTCTCCACGAAGAAGCATTACACACAAATTCATTAACAAACCTCAAAAGACAAATTCATATGCACTTGTTAAAGGGATGCCTGCTTTATGTATTTCAGTGAGAAAAAAAAAGAAAATGTATGTTTCCATCAATTCAACTTTGAACTTCAGGTTTAAAATTGACCTTCAAGATGTTCTCATGAGATAGAGTGTTTTGTAAAGACTTTTAACTCATAAAATTTTTATTGCAGTTATAACCTTGTAAGTAGAAACACTTGACTGAATGCATGCAAGTTGAATTTCTGAAATGAAAATAGCTCTTCATATTTGATACTGAAATTTTCTTTAAAGACTGTAATCCCTGCAGTATTTTACGAGTAAAACTTAGTAGCAAGTGTTCACACAATCCTGTGTTCCAAATATTTCTCTTACCATAAAATTGTTGCATTTAATCTCACACATCAGTATGAAGAGTTACTGTCATGTTGAATATAGATGAGGATTGCTTCACAGGGCAATAAAATGCGTATGCTTTTTGGTGAACATGCTATATCACCACTTCCTGCTCGTGAGCATCAAGTTGATTTTGAGTAGTCCTTAAATAGTATGTATTGGCAGACTAGAAGCATTAGCGAGTGAATAGTTGGGGGTTTGCAGATTATTTCCTGACCGTCTTATCATTTGAATGGTGTAGAATGAGGATTTTCTGTTATGTCACTTTGAGTCTTTCTCCAAAGGATCATAGAAACACATGAGCTAAAGGCACCAAACAAAACCTTGAATGTTTAGAAGATCACACGCTTAACCCACATATACTCTGTGCATCTTACTGGCACTTCGTTCCAAAATGTATGGGACTAATGGAAACTCCTGTACATTATCCAGGTTCATTTCAAGGCACTGTGGTCACCGAGTTGTCAAGACCAGGGTAACGTATCTGTCAGAAGGCATTAATAATAAGCTGTAGGTGCACCATATAATAAGGCTTATTAAGTCTACTGTAAATATTTTTCAAATATTGGCAGTGGATCACCCCTCACCTCTTAATAAGGTTTCTCTGGATTCTTCATCCTTTTCCTGACAGCTTTATTGTTTACTGAATGTGCAGTAAACTTTCTTTCTGAGAAAGAAGTCTTCAGATGTCAGTTTGATTTTTAAAGCCTATTGTTGTAACTGGTAACATTTTTTTCTGAATACATGGTAAATTGCTGTTAGGTATGCTAGCATTTAACATTAGAGGTCACTGTACGAAATAAGAAACAAAGCAAATAACCCAATACAACTGAGCTGACCAAAATCCTCACCTGCTTTGGGAAAAAAAATACTGCTCTGTGAATCTTCCACACATTTCTCCTATTGTTTGCTTATTGAAACTCTAAGACAAAAATCCCTTAGAAATGTTTAAAAGGCAAAGTTAGTCTTAAGCAAACCAATGTTGTCTGAGCAAAAGAGACCAGTGATGAATGATGGAGATTGGAGTAGTTTTTGGAATGTTTTTCATAAGATTTTTAAATCATATGTCAGAACTAAGCTTTTTAAAAAGCGTTTTGGCAGTCACAGCAACATGGCTTTTGCTGTTTGATTTTATTAGGCATAAAATGACCGATCTTTTGGTATTCTCTTAGGCTGACAGCTACTGTATAGAACCCCCAGGAATAATAATGATAGGTATCAGAGATATTGATTAGATGAAAGATTCACTTATGTTTTTCTGCTGAAATATCAATCCTGATAGATGGCTTTTAAACCAAAACATTGCATTAGCACACAGTAAATTCTTTCGGCGGTAGAACAAAGGAGCTACAAAACAAGAATTGCTGTGTAATTTTTAAAAGAGATCTCAGACTGAATGATGTCGCGTTTACTAATTTCACATATCGCAACGAAAGTGCTGGCACCTCCTATTTAGTAGATGCTTCATAGGTGCCAGGCTCTGTGCTTTATCGCATTTAATCCTCTCCATAAGCCTCTGAGAACAGTACTCATTATCTACTTTTACAAAAGAAGATAAGTGATTTGCTTAAGGTCTCACAGCTGGTGAGTGGCTAGACCTGCCCTAACATGATGTTTGTTTGACTACAGAGTTTGGGCATTTAAGCCAACATATGTCACCTCTGATTTTACTCGAAGTTCCAAGAATATTCTTTATCCTTCATGCACTCTTCTCTGATTGTAGTCGGAGAGAACAGGTTGATTGGTTTTGAGTTTTTAGAGCTGTAAAGGAAAGTGAAGTAAAAAAGTCAGTTAATTAAGTCAAAGTGTTTCAGAGAAAGATACCCCTGGTAAAAGACCATCTACCTCAAATTTTAGCAGAAGTGGGCCCATTAGATAGATGAGTTGTAGTTGAATGTAAAGTGTGTTGGTTACTAATTTACTATTTCCCTTGGGAAATAAAAGATCATCATGAGGGAATTGTTGGTAGGAATCAAAAACAAAAACAGATTTTGATTCAGGATGTCAAATTTCTAGTCCTCACCTGACCACTAAAATAATATTGGCTTACTCAGTCAACAATCACAAAAAATGATAAACAGTTTATTCGAGTACATGCTTTTTATTTTCCTTCACAGTCAAGTCATAATAACAATGGAAAAGCCATGCAAACAATCAAAATAGTTGAGTTCCCTTAACTCTTTTAAGAGTTAGCATTGTTTTAAATTTAAATGGTGGGTAAGGTGAGGGGTGTGTGCGTGTGTATGTGTGTGTATTTCAGTGTTTAGGGCTTTTCAAGTTTGTAATCTAGCATTGTCTTTAACATTTGGCCAGAGACCTATTCTTTTCCTTTGAAAAATGAAGAGTTTGTTGGAAATGTACTCCACTAAGGCAGGTATTACACTGAGCTTTCTGATTTATTGCATTAATTCCCACAACTGTTGAATGCAAGTATTCTTACAAGGGAGGACACTGAGAACCTAAGCGTCAACTTAGCCAACTACAAAGCAGTGTGCGGGAATTGGAACTCGGCCTCATGCTTGAGCCCAGGCCCTTAAGCACTGTTTAATTCTGCCCCTAGGGACAGTCAGTCTGCCTACAGCCCCCCCGCCCCCCACCCATCTCCATCCTAGCAGTCAGGCAGTTCCAAAAGCCATGTGCACTGACTTTTCTGCTCATTAAGTAGCTGGTCTTGGGGGCAATGGAGGTAAGGGAAGAATACATAAGGGATCTGAGACTTTATACGTGGGCTCCCGTCAAATTGGACACTGTCCCTTCTCCCAGCCACTGCACCTGCGGGTTGTCTGAATGGCCTTGGTGCTACTCACTCCTGTGGCTGGCTCCTGCTTGCCCCCCATCGTTCCTTACTCTCTCTCCATTTTCTCTTCAAGCTTTTTGGTTTTTGGTGGTGGTGGTATTTATTTTATTAAGAAAAACCATTTTAGTTCTTAATCGTATCTACTTTCGTGTATCATCTTTTCACTTCACAGATTTGAGCCTTTATTCTTGCTAGAGTATATATTTTAGTGTGCAGATTTCCTCTTTAATCTCATTGTCTTCTAGCTTCGTAAGCATCTTTAAAAATCTCATCTATTTTATATTATTTTTTAGTATTAACCTTTCATCTTTATTGGGATATAAATTGCTTATTTTAAATTTCTTTTTAATTTTACTTCCTAATTTCCTGATTTTCTTTTTGCCCTTCACGTTCTTTAACAAAACAAAAAAGTTCCTTCTGTTTCTTTTTATTTTTTTTTCTTAACTTTTCTTTTTCAATAGTCAGCCAGAGTTACAGCCGCAAAAAAACGGCAGCCTTGAAAAACAGTCTCCAGCATTTCAATCCTACTTGCAATTCTTATATATTTATCCCAGTTTTAGTGTTTATTGTATATGATAAGGTATTCATATAAATAATTTAATGAAGTAGAGGTATAATGGTTATGGAATCTTCAGACTCACATAGACATAGGTTTAAGTTGGCTCTCTCTTGGGCAAATTGCTTCACCTCTCTCAAATTGTTTCCTCCTCCGTAAAATTGGAATCAGCCTACCTTGCCAAGGGTTGCCGTGCAGATTAGAAGTAATGTATGTAAAGTGCCTTAGCGCAGCATCTGGCACGTGATAGGCACTCAAGAGATAGTAGCTTTTTTCTTCAGGAAGATATTGTGAGTAGCATAAACATCTCCCGACTTTAAGTTTTATGAAAATAATCAGTCATCAGGACTTCAGCTGGATTGTCATTATCTGCCTCAAGCTGTGTGGCCAGGATGGATCGGTAACACTTTAGGAACAATGCACCCACAGCCCGCTGGCTCCCGCCGCCAGAGGTGGGTCACTCTAGGGGATGCTCGGCTGTCTGCGGTGATCTGGGTTAACGAGAGCAAAGGGGAGCAGGCCTCTGAGTCTCCTTCTGGAATATTAACTTAGCTGATTAAAACAACATTTATCTTATGCAGAGAAGTGTGCCCCTCAGTTTTCTACTTCCCTACCTTCTCTTTTCCTTCCTTTTGCTTCTTGTTCTTGCCTACAAAGCAGCAGACAAGTCTCTTGCTGTATTTATTTCCTTTTTCTTTAATCATCTTCTATGTGCTCTATGTATGAAAGTAGGTGGTGGAACACAGAAATGAAGGATGTCTCTGCTCCTGAATTAATAGTGGTAATAACTAACATTGATCACCTATTGTTTGCTAAGTGCTGTATTTAAACCCTTCCTGAATATTATTTCATTTAAAAATGCTAATTTTTGTAACAGTCCTAGGGCATAGATACTATTACCACCTGCATTTTTATAAGTGAGGAAACCAAAGCTTAGCAAGGTGAAGTAACTCGCTGAAGATTAAAAATCTAAGTCACTGGAGAACCTGAGAACCTAAGTTCCTAGGGACCTTGTTATGATACAACAACTGACCTGGCTTGGAACCAAAACATATTTAAGAGAATAATTACAATATGATAAGCTAAAGGCTTAACTATTGTGAGAGCACAAAGGAGAGAGGGGTTGACTGAAAGGAAGAAAGGCTTTATTGAGGAGATCGTGTTGGGCTAGGTTTTGAAGGATAAGTAGGAGTTTGCTAGGTGAACAAAATAGAGAAGGAACGTTCTAGGTAGACGGAAAATTGTGTGAAAAGCCAACACACGTGAAAAGACATGAGATGATTTGAGGGAGATATTCTTTGTGGCTGGAAGAATATAATGTGTCTGATGAGTGTGGTGACCAAAAGTCTGGGGACGTAGTAAGGCCAGAATGAAAGGGTCTTGAAGGCCCCTTGGGTGCTGGAGCTGATGTCTGCTGTTTTCTGCCCACGTTAGAAGATGGGAAGGGAATTAGTGTTTAGTGAGATCTCTATGTGCCTTATTTACATTATTTCATTTAATTTTCACAACCATACAAGGAAGTAGGCAATTATTATTATTATTATTATTATTATTATCAAAGTATACAAATTATAAGAGAAGCTCTCACTAAGTTCTCACAAAATCAGCATGCTAATGTAGCACCCAGAAAGGGAAACAGAATACGGGACTCCCAAAGCCACCGTGTGTCCTCTCCCAGAATTATACCCCCAAGGATAACAGTACCCGGCTTTTAACACCATGGTTTAACCTTGCCTATTTTGAGCTATGTAAAGTGGAATATGGCAATATATCATATGCTGTGGATGCCTTCTTTTCTTCAACATTATACTTGTGGGATCTGTTAATGCAGGCATACACAGCTGTAGTTCATTCCTTTTCATTGCCGCATAATGTTCCATTGATGACTACATCATGAATTATTTCGCTAGCCTCAGAGTAGCTATTATGATCTCTCCTTCACAAATGATAAAACTTGGGTAGGTTATAAATAACTAGCTTTAAATCACAGAGCTAAAAAGCGGCAGAACTAAGACTGATCCAATACTATCCCATTCGAATGCCTGGAGGGCAGTATCAGATGGGGCTTGAATCATTGAATCTCTAATCAACAATACTATATCGAGAGCATTGCACCATGATTTATTGTGTGCCAGGTACCGTTCTCGCTGCCGAGGGCACAGCAAGGAATAAAACAGATTCCCTCCCAATAACATTTAGATGAGAAGATAGCATCAGCCACCATATAGAGCATCATATATGGTACCATCGGCTGCTGTATACAGCAAGGAATTTGTAGCAGGCCCTGTTCTAAGTGCTTTGCCTGTATTACTTTATGTATTTTGAAAACAAATCCCAGGAGATAGGTACAGTAGCTCTTCCCATGATCCCCATGTTACAGATGATGATGTGAAACGTGGAGAGTGCAAGTCCCCCACCTTATGTCCCACAGTTAGCACACAGAAGAACCAGGGTTCGAATCCAGACAGTTTGGCTCCAGAGTCTGTGCACAAAGCCACAGAGCCTTGAGGGGTAAAATGATAAAGAATACCGTGGTAAGAAAGTTGGTCTGGCTGGGATGTGAGAAAGGCCTCCCAAGGAAGGCATGTCTCAGTTGGACACCTGAATAGTGACGAAGAGGTGCTTGTTTGAAGATCTGGAAAGAAAACCTTCCAGGCTCAATGAACATCACGTAAAACGGCTCTGAGTCAGGGATGAGTTTGGCGTGTTTAAGGTCAGAAAGAAAGAGGACAATGGAGAGAAATGAGGTCTTAGCCACAGACAGGTTGGAGCTAGAGAGACATGGGGTGAAATACCACCTTCAACACATACTAGGAGCTATTTTTCTTTCTACATTGTTCTACCTTGTTGGTTTCATAACCAACTTCATTGGTCTCTTCTGTGGTATAACATGTTCTGTAGAAAGGCTTAGAACAATTTCTTTATCCATTCATCCGTTGATGGACATTTAGGCTCTTTCCATAATTTGGCTATTGTTGAGAGTGCTGCTATAAACACTGGGGTACAAGTGCCCCTATGCATCAGCACTCCTGTATCGCTTGGATGAATTCCTAGCAGTGCTATTGCTGGGTCATAGGGTTTATATACACAACGGAATACTACATGGCAATGAGAAAGAATGAAATATGGCCTTTTGTAGCAATGTGGGTGGAACTGGAGAGTGTTATGCTAAGTGAAATAAGTCATAGAGAGAAAGACAGATACCCTATGTTTTCACTCTTATGTGGATCCTGAGAAACTTAACAGAAGACCATGGGGGAGGGGAGGGAAAAAAAAAGAGGTTACAGAGGGAGGAAGCCAAAACATAAGAGACTCTTAAAAACTGAGAACAGAAGGTTGATGGGGGATGGGAGGGAGGGGAGGGTGGGTGATGGGTATTGAGGAGGGCACCTGTTGGGATGAGCACTGGGTGTTGTATGGAAACCAATTTGACAATATGTTTCATATTTAAAATAAAAAAAAAAAGAAAGACTTAGAACACTGATGAGGCAAGTAATCAGCGTTCAAAATTTTGTTTCTCCTTCTTCCTGTTCCCATGCTATCCCTCCCCAAGGGCACTGGTGCAACCAGGAACTGCGAGAGGTCGTCAGTAGCTTGTGAAAGAAGGTGACTATTTTCTCAACGTCTCCCGTCTGCTCTTTTTCATTACTGGTTGTAAATCACCAAGTGGGGTTTGGAGCTGTCATGAAGGGCATCTCAGGTCAGAATCCTTTCCCCATTCACGTAGCAGATGTGGCAAGGGTCGGAGTGAAAAGAGAAGGACGCCCAAAGAGCTGGGGGCTCAGTGAAACTTTACCAGGACACCTCTGAAGTCCAGAACTGCATTTCTCGATGTCTGTCAGGGTGCATTTCAAACGAGAAAACCGCCTCTGTTTGGGATTAGCACTGTTTCAAGGTGAGACAATGTTATGCGCTGCTCGTCGGATGAGTCGGTTCTAATTATATGCCTCCTTGATTATTGTTCTGCAGATTGATTAGAACCATATTCAAGACATTTGTAGATCATAGTTCCTGGACACTTCTATATGTTAGCAAATCAAGTATAATTTATCCCTGGAATTATTGGTTAGGGACGGCTTCTTTTTTTCAATGCATGTTCTCTCTAGCTTATAATTTTAATTAGTGCTTGCTCCCAGTTCACACCGAGAATAGGGATGATTGTCACTTCGGCACTGATGCACAGCCTTAGCTTGTAATGCAACTTTGACTTTTGCATTCAGATTCCTCAATCAGTGCTGGATGTAGGATAAGGGAAACAGCTGAATTAAAGTTACAGTGCCGTAGGAAATTGAATAGCCCTTCAATTTAGGAAGTGAATTTGAATTAGATTACTCGTAGGCGAGACTAGGTCTGCCAATCCAGGTATCCTTATCTACCATGACCAATTTTGAGCAACGATCACCCTTTTCCTGCACCCAGATCCAAATGCAAGTGACTAGACCCACAGGCTGGAGAGGGCTCCGTGTAAGAGGGGAGACCTTGCTGCCTGGCACTCTGTTGCTCATAGCTTCTTGAGGAAGGGAATCGCAGGTATTATTGCGATGCGATTGCAGAAGCTTTCGGTGATTAGATTGCCTCATCGTCTATCCTTCTGCCATAAAGCGACACCAAATTTTCTTCCCCTTTTTCTGTTGCATTGAAGGAGGTAAACAAAGGCTTCCCTGGTGCTTTTTGCTGTAGCAAATGCCTATGTAGGAGGGAAGGACAGTTAACTTCCTGAAAATGCAAAATAGCTGTAAGAAAAAAACCTGCTTTGAATTTCTGATTACCTTCTTTCTACCCAAGATAATATTGTATTGTTTCTTGCAAGATCTAGTATCTTGAACAAGATAATTATATTCCTCCCGAAACTCAAGCAGAATTTTCCCTCTGTGAAATACAAGAAAGCTACCTATTTCAGAAAGATGTAAGGTTAAATTTAATCACTTCTTCTCTGATCTTCAAGTGAAATTTAATTATCAATGTCTTGACATACATTGACTAATGTACAAACAGCGCCAATGAGTGCAGAAGAGTGGGAATGTGTGCAAAAAATAATAATAATAATAATAATAATAATAATAAAGAGTTGAGAGGAGTTTGACAGAAGTTTGGAAGTGTCGGCAATGCAATCTGATTCAGCAAGTTCAAGCTCTTTCCTTCCTAAAAATGCAGCTGGTATTAAAATGCAATATTGCTTGGCAGTGCAAATATGAATATTTAACAGTAACAAGCTGATGCAGTTTAAATGTTCATAGGCCCTGGTTTAACAGAGTTTTGTGAGGGAAGATTTACTTTCCTGAAGTGAAAGGAGGTGTTTGAAATTAAGTAGAATATCCTTGAGGATTTTTATCACCCACTAAAGTTTAAGGAAGGCTGTTTCATTGTAGAGTTGAGTTTGATCATCAGAAAGCCAGTGTAAACTTTGCCCTTAATGAACAGTCTGAGTAAGGAAAGAATGTTCCCAAATAAAATTAAAGCTTGATATTTGTTGTGTTAGTCAAGGTGCTCCAGAGAAACAGAACCAGTAGGATGTGTATATGTATAAAGAAAGGGATTCATTTCAAGGAACTGGTTCACACTGCGAGGGAGGCTGGCAAGTCCAAAATCTGCGGGTGGAGCAGGAAACTGGGGGAGCTGATGCTACAGTTAAGTCCCAAGGCCTGCAGGCTGAAGAATTCCCTCTTGTTCAGGGGAGGTCAACCTTTTGCTCTATTCAGGCTTTCAACTGGTTGACAGAATCTCATCCACAATCTGCTTTGGTCAAAGTCCACTGATTTATTGATTTCTTTATTATTGAAGCATAGTTGACACCCAATATTACATTAGTTTCATGCACTTTTTTGTGGCCAGAGTCAGGAAGAGCTATGGCATTGCTATATCCTAGAGACAGTAGCTTTTCATGATCCCTGTCAAACTGAAACAACACTCTTGGTATCATCTGGTCTTGTGTCAGTCTAGGAGAGCCCCTTACCAAGAATACATAGTCACTGGGATTTGGGTTAGATATTATTTATATCAACCTGCTTACAAGCTAAGGATCTCAAGAGATTGCCCCCAGGAAGGCAAATGACTGGGGCCAATGTCAGTAACACACCCTATTGGGTAAATGAGAAAACCAAAATGGCACCATGATAAAATATTATAGCAGAAGGGGAAAGGAATATCAGCCTTCTTTCAAAAAAAAAAAATTTAATGTTTCTACTTATTTCTGAGACAGACAGAGACAGAGCATGAGTGGGGAGGGGCAGAGAGAGAGGGAGACACAAAATCCGAAGCAGGATCCAGGCTCTGAGCTGTCAGCACAGAGGCCTACACGGGGCTTGAACTCCAAACCATGAGATCATGACCTGAGCTGAAGTCGGTCACTCAACCAACTGAGCCACCCAGGCGCCCCATCAGCCTTCTCTCTTAATGAAAAGTCATCTCAGGGGTGGCACCTGGGTGGCTCAGTTCGTTGAGTGACTGACTCGATTTCAGCTCAGGTCATGATCCCAAGGTCATGGAATTGATCATCAGGCTCTACACTGAGTGTGGAACCTGCTTCAGATTCTCTCTCTCTCTCTCTCTCTCTCCCTCCCTCTTCCTCTACCCCTATTCCCAGCTCATGCACTCTCTCTCTCTCTCAAATAAAATTTAAAAAATAATTTTTAAATAAAATGCTTAAAAAATTTAGTAGTTTTGGTAGTTCAAACAAGTTCTGGAGATGGATGGTGGAGATGGTTGCATAACAATGTGAATCTACTTAATGACACTGAACTGTATACTTAAAAATGGTTAAAATGGTAAATTTTATGTATATTTTATCATAATTTAAAAACTTATCTGGACTATTTTCCCATGTTTAATCTCCTGTTTATTATAAAATATCAATTATTTAGTTAAATATTTATTTAACCTATCTGCAACTGGTATAAAATAGACCCAGAGACTAATTGAAAAGAGTCTATATGTGACCTTAATGTACTAAAAAGGAACATTTCACTGCAGGAAATATTTTTACTTTTGGAGAAAAAAATTTTACTTTTGGAGAAAAAAAAATCGATAATCTTACCTGAGGTGACATGTAAAAACAAACAAACAAAGAAAACCATGAATATTACAGAGTTAAATATAGCAGTTGGAATTTTTAAAGTTAAAAAAATGTAGATAGAGATGTTTAGATATAGAAAGACTTTATAATCAAAAAAAAGAAAGATTTTATAATCATAAGACCAATGAAGGAAAAATTATAAAAATATGAGTAGATCACATGCAACATAAAAGTCTCCATAGAAATAATGAAAACAAATACAAAAATCAATATTTAATAAAAACATTAAAATGTATTCAAGCTTACTAGGATCAAACATATAAATTTTTACAGGGGAGAACGCATCAGTTAGTAATATAAGCAGTTCCAACATCATAACAAAGTGTCTCACTGAAGAACCTGAGTTACTATTTTTACTAAATTTATCAGCAGTGAAACCACAGTTGTTTGCACTGTTTTGGCCTTTACAGATTTATGTAGGAATTTCTGAGCAAACTCAATGAAGAAAGCACAGAGATAATTAGATTGTTAAGACATCTACACAGCAAACTCAAAGAAACTGGTATTTATTAAATCTAAGGAAAAGCATTGTGTAAAACAGTAAAAGTAGAAATATTATGTTATCAAAAGGCACTAATCAGTTTTGTTTCTACAGAAGAAAGAAAAACAAGAAGTGGTTCTTGCAGGATAATTTATATTACAGTCAAGCATTTTGGATATTCCAAGGCACCAATTTTGCAGTAGGTTATGAAAGATGGTTCGAAAAATCTTTCCAGATGATATTTTAAAACAGAGAGAGATTTTATTCTAGCTCAGGTGCTTTTGTTTTAGGTTAGAAGCTCTACGAAAAACCCTCTCAAGTTTTGATTCCAAATCCAGACTTGATGCAAGATAGCTTTATAAATGCATGTTTTAAATAGATCTCAATGCTCAATAAAACCAGCTTTCATGCTCCAGGCTGAAATAGTCCCCTACCTTCACAGAGTCCACTTACACATGGCACTTGGTCTGTTACAATATCAAGCAAACAGAGCAAGTTATCCTCTCAGCCAAAGGAATTCTGGGTTTGTGAAAATTAGGTATTCTCTCAGACTCCATGTAAAGTAGATTAAACGAGGTAACAGTGTGAACAACGTGAAAATGCCTGTCCCAGAACTGGGAGCCACCCCAGCAAATAAGACTTGCACACTAGCAGAACATATAGTTGAGAATTAGAAAAAAAAAAAAAAAAAAAAAATATATATATATATATATATGTACAGGCACATACACACATACATATTCATATATTCAAGGCTGGTTTTACATTAGTGTTATAAATAATTATAATATTAATATGGAGAATGTTTACTATGTGCCAGACACTCACTCCTTCAATAACTCTGTGAAGGAGGTAGTATTATTATCCCTTCCTAAGATGAAGAAGCTAAGGCACAGAATGGTTACAAGAAATGTGGAGATGTGAAAGGACATGGGGGGCAATCGGGTTGGAAAAAGAGCCTGAGGATAAATTGTGGGAGATGTACGATACTGTGATACAAGTTTATACTTTATTCTAGGCAGGCTTTTGTGAATTTCTGAGGACAGAAATGACTATCCATGGTATACTTACAGCATTGGTCACTGTTCTTATGACACTGGTGAATATGTGCCAGGGTAAGAACTGTAGTCTTGAGATATTGAAAGGGCTTAGATATTAGGTAAGGGAGAAAAGAATGGGGATGGGAGGGAGGTCCTAGGTTGAGACATTATGGAGAGAGGATATACAGAAACTTGATTGCTAATTGTATGTCATGAGAGGGAAAGGAAAGTTGAGGATGTTTTCTTTTTATTAATTTCATAAAGAGGGTAGGATTGCATTTCGTGAATAGTATCTGCACGCAGTTGACCATAATTTCCGAAATGCGTTAATTATCCAGGTCATTAACTTTCATAAGTTTCTAATTTGCTTATTCAAAATTTAAATATCCATCCAAAACCCAGGTCTCTTAATACATGAAAAAGTAAGCCAAGGCTATTTTTGAATTTGTGACTAAATAACAAAGAGATTCAAATCAACTCAGGCAGTTAAGGGAATAGATGATGTCAGTAAATGTTTCTCGAATGAATGGGTCAAGCAGGTAAGCTGACCTTTTCTCCCATTACGGTAAATTGTTCTAAAGTTGAAGACCTTTTGGCAATTCTTTTGAGTCTCATCAAGTTCAAACAATGAACCACTAGTGACAGGATTTAGTTGCTCATAACTCCCAAGACAATAGAGGGAGAGAAGAGATTTGAGAACCTGGACCTCCAGTTGTACATGCAAGGAAAGAGGACCATGTATATTGGTAGTATGAGCAGGCAGTGAGACTCCCTCATCCCTTCTTCTGCTCATTCTAGTCATTCTTGGCATCTCTTACCCATTCTTCTCTCTCCTCCCATACTAGTCTCCTTACCACTCAATTCGATTTTCCACCCTTCATTCAGTTTCTGCTCTCCTTCGTTCTGGAGACACCTCAATTTTCTTCTCGTTGCAGACCTTTATGCTTTCCAGTCTCTGTGTCTACAGTGTTTCCCCTGCTTGGGTTTGCCAAAAGCCTTCCCTTACAGTCTTCAAAGATCTCTTTCATTTCCCTTCCCCCCTGCAGCCCATCACGACCGAGAGTGTGATATCGAATCTCTCCTTTATTCTAAGGTGCTGCTTGTTCACTCCTCGAAAACCATCACTGCTGAACGCAAAACATAATGTAATACTTATTTAGAATAGGCCTGCTTTTGCACTAATATCACCCAGGTTGGATAATTCTATTTGACTACATTAATATCGTGTGGCTGAAGTGTAGGCATGTAGACAGCAGGTGATTTTATTTAGCTCTCTTAGAAAAGCACAATGAGACTCACTGCACTATTAATAAGTACTGCAGCGGGTACCATTTTGTAACACTACTCTGAGGAATCAGACTAAGGCTGTGCGCAGAATGGCCAGATTCTGGCTGTGTGTATTTGTGCTTCATGCTGCAAGGTTTGAACCTTGAGGTCAGAGACCTGAGAAAAGGAAAAGGAAAAAGAAGGTGAAAACCACACGTGTCTTTGGGAATCTCCACCTAACAAGCCTGCCCTCTCTTCCCGTTGGGAATGTGTTCATCCTCCCTGCATCCTGGTTTAGGCTGGCTGTTATTATTTCTTCTCGTACACTCTCCCCTCTGCTTCATTAGCTAATCATAGAGCAGGAGCCGTTCTACCAGCATGCACTGTTTCTTCGAACTCTGCAAGTAAAGCTAACACTCACTGCTTAATCACTTTTCTCTCAACAGGTAAGGATAATAAAACAGTGGGGAAAATGACAAAATTTAGTGCACCATTTTCTGTGTTAGGAGTCATGAACTAACTTTTTCTCTGACGTTCAATCACTTATTGTAGCACAGCAAGGAACTCAAGCAGGTGCGACCTCAGCATCTTCATTCCTGAGATCGGAATGAGCGGTCTCCTCCAGTTCAAATCCCGGGCGGATGGTGCCTGCAGGACTGACTGCGAGATGGCAGCAGAGGATCGAGCAAAAAGGCCTTGGGCTGTCTTTGTGTAGGGTATCTGCAGGGCCCGGTGCACCTGAGATAAAACTTATAAAGTGAAGTTCCAGAAGGGACAGTTATAGATGTCATCTACTCCAATGTCCGACTTGTAGATTAAGAAACCAAAGCCCATGAGGCTGAGGTGACTTTCCCAGGTGACTCTGGGTATTGAGTAATAATGGGCATTGAATAACCTGACTCCTATGACAGATTACTGAATTAAGTAGCTTCAGTGAACTCTGATAAATATTTCAGATTTTGATTTATTATATTTTTATTTACTATGGCCTTGGTAAACACGTTTCTTTTCCTCCTTCCAAAGCAAGTTCGTTATTGTCCAACCCGACAATGTCCAATTGTCGCTAAACAATTGTTTAATGAGGCCTAGCACTGTACTAGGTACACTGTCCTAAGCATAAATACAAAGTATAATACACAGTCCCTGCCAATTTGAGGCGTACAACCTAAATATCTCTCAGGAATTACTCCATGCTTAAAAATCGAATCTGGACTTGGATGCCAGTATTGCAATGAACATTCTTTAAAGTCAACAATTTAAAGCAAAACATCACACCCCACATTTATCGTGGCTTTCAGTTTATTCCTAGTAGTATTAACTTCATGATTTCTTCCTAGTAGAATCAACTTCATTATTCCACGGGGAATGGATCATTTTGGGGGACGGTTTGTTACTATGACATAAGTATATCCCATTCTAACTAATAGAGAGATATTGGTGTTCTTCTGAGCTTGTTTGCTGTTATTCTTACTCTTTAGCATTGTGTTGTAGATAGGGTATATTATTATTTATGTCAGATAAACAGTGATCTGAAGGAAATTTTTCTTGATACATGGTTTATCTTTTTGTGTTGCTCTACCAAATAGATTTTTTGCCTATGATTCTGTGATTCTCCATCAGGTCTCTTAGTGATGGCTTTCTCTCTTAGGATGGGTTTTCTATAAGACAAAATTTGAAGTGAGAGCTTAAGTGCCACTAGTTTATGGAAGTAGAAACCCAGGGAAGTAGAAGTGAAGTAAAAGGAGAGCAAGGCCAGGAAAGAACAAATATTAAGGGGGGTAAATCACAGAGCTGACCGTAACTTGTGATAAACTGTTTTGTTTCTCAAAATGTCTTCAGCAAAGCTGAATGAAGTTAATGTGCCTCCAAGCAGCGGGGAGGATAGATGGGAAGAGCTCACATGGATCAACATCTGCCCCATGGGATTTGAGCTCCCAGACATTTCTGACGGGCATATGCATGGATGTGGCAGAATCTCAAGCCTCAGTGGTGACAGGGAAGTCCAGGAGCAAGCAAGAGCTGAGGCTGCTGTGCTGTGAGAGACATGGGCATGCTGGGAACACCTGCCACAGCAGACAGCAGAGACTAGCTCCACGATGGGGGAGTAGCGCTCCGCCTTCCCTTCAGTCCCTCTGACCAGACAGCATAGCAAACGAGCAGACCTTGGGGGATGCATAAACTGAATTGGTTAGAGTTGTATAACTCCAAAAAGACAGTAATACTATAGTTTATTTAAGGATTAAAAGATATGACGTATACGAAGTACTTAGCACAGAGCCTGTCACAAACTAACTGGTAACCGGAGGCCATCAAAAAACAATCTGGTAATAATTTAGCTGGTTAAGTATACGTGTTTTGCATATTTATTATTTATTGTCCTCTTATCATATCCCTGAACAGTAGGAGGGCAGTTCTCATTCCTATTTTACTTAGGGGAGGGAGCCCAGTGAAGAATAAAGGCAACAGAGGCATTGAATTACTTCCCAAGGCCGGTCAAGCCTGGAAGATCTAAGAACAGAAGGCCAACTTATCAACACAATATGTCCAGTTCTCTTTCTTTTAGACTACTTTGATTCTTAAGTCACCATAATGTTTCTAGTAATTTAATTGAGAACCAAAAGAGCCAGACAAGCAACAAAAAACCAAACGTAACTTTTATGCTACCATTTCACCTTGTACTTGATACCTGGATTTTTGGTAGCCATGAAGACCTCAATGTTCCTAACTAGAAAGAGGAATATTCTTTTTATAACTTGAGAAAAGTTGAGCTGTCAATTCTCATCTGATATATAAGGCGGAAATATTGTGGAAAGGTAAAATTCAGATTTATTTTCTAATCATTTCTTCATGAATATGTAAAGAAAATCTTTTCAAAAGTATGTAAAGAAATCAATAACTATTGTTTTGAACAAGTAAATGGAAATCTTGGGTATCTGGCAAAAATGGATGATGAGCCATTTCTCTGTGGACTGTGGACATTTCTAATTTTTTCATAAAATATAATTTTTGGCACTGTAGACATTTCTAAATCATTCTTTCATAAATGTAATTTTTTGCTTATAAGACATAAGTTATTATACAAGAAAATAAGCAGAGATAAGCAAGAAGAAAAGAAATTGGTATATAGGGGCGCCTGGGTGGCGCAGTCGGTTAAGTGTCCGACTTCAGCCAGGTCACGATCTCGCGGTCCGTGAGTTCGAGCCCCGCGTCAGGCTCTGGGCTGCTGGCTCGGAGCCTGGAGCCTGTTTCCGATTCTGTGTCTCCCTCTCTCTCTGCCCCTCCCCTGTTCATGCTCTGTCTCTCTCTGTCCCAAAAATAAAAAAAAAAAAAATAAACGTTGAAGAAAAAAAAAAAAAAAAAAAAAGAAATTGGTATATAGTCTCAATAGCCAGAATTAACCTTATTAAACATCTTTTTTCCTTCTCAGTCTCCCTTCCTTTCTCCCTCTGTTCCTTTCCATCCTCTTCTTCTTTCTCTCCCTCGTTCCTATTTCTTTCTCTTTTTCTTTTTTTCATAAAGCTACTGTTTTAGCTGGATTTTTATATTCAACATTATAGACTCTAATAATATTTTGAATTCAAAAAGAAATTTCTACACGTTTGTACTGCCTTAGCAATTTTATCTAGTAATTCTCAGAAAATTTCTAACTAGAGGCTCCACTTGACAGTTGTATAACCTACATTCAGAGCTTGTTTTGCTGAAGGTCACGTAGACTGATATCCTAAGAACTTGGTTGTATTGGCTCAGACAGTGAGAATCATCAGTTTAATTGACTCCCCTCATCTGCACTGGGGAGTGAATGACACAGAGGTATTGGACCTAGTCACTCACCATTAGGAACCACCCTAGCAATTTATATTCTTCATCATGAAATATTGAATTGCCCAATCACAGAATTATAAAATTGCAGGTGTATTATTGTCAGAATTTCAGAGATCTTGAGGATACTAAAATTGATTGAGTATGCTAATAAAAACATCACACCCTAGGCAATTTGGTGAGTAAGAGTCAACAGCCCTGCAGAATGGAAATCATTCAGGGAAAATACCCAAATTACAAAAAAAAAATTCCTAAAATAAATTTGGAATAACACATTGTCTTCACTATTTTTGTAGCCTGTGCCATTCTGTCTGTGGTCTGTGCAGACAAGGAGCATCAGGAGAGAACAGCTCTTGCATTGAAAAGGTGCAGAAGTATAATTTATGACACCTTGCAAACACACTGGGGACTGGGACATCATTTCACTTTCAGCTACTGGCGTGCAGGAAAAGCAAAGGAAAAGTATTAATGTGATACATCATTGCCTTTGGAAATTGGGAGAATAATTAAGTTCCTTCCTGACTCCTATTAACACAGTTTGCCATTTGCTATAACCATCCAGCCCCTACATACACCTTGGAGTGATACTTTATGAAAGAAACAATGAGAAATCCCAAAACTTGAGGCAAACATTCTATAAAATGCAACTTGGGAATGCCATGAGTAGCCCATCAACATTTTTGGGGGCCCCCACTGCATATCACTTAATGGGTGCAAACTGCAAATGTGAATTGCAATGGGATTTTGTGGAGTCAGTTCAGTATATCAATCACCCATACTGTTGAAAAAAAGTGATTTAATTAAACAAGGTCAATTTAGTCAAAGTGATCAAACTAGTTGTAAATATAACCACAATCATGGTCATGTTTCCTAAGGTTCTTGCACACTGTGTGTTTCTTGGAGCAAGTGAAGACCAGTTCCAGAAGCATTTATCAAATGCCTGCTATGTGTTCGGGCTACGTATAGGCATACCTCAGAGATACCGTGGGTATCTCTGACCACCACGATAAAGCAGGCATCGCAAGAAAGCAAATCAAGTATTGGTTTTGGTTTTCCAGTGCATATAAAATTAGTTTACACTAACTGTAGTTTATTAAATGTGCAATAATATCATGTATAAAAATATACATATTTTAAATAAAAAATACTTTATTGCTAAAAAATGCTATCACCCGAGCTTTCAGCCACTTGTAATCACTGATGACCATAACAAATATAGTAATAACTAAAAAGTTTGAAATGCTGGGAGAATCAGCAAAATGAGACACAGAGACATGAAATAAGCAAATGCTGTTGGAAAAATGGTGCTGATAGACTTGCTCAAATGCAAGGTTGTCGCAAACCTTCAATTTGTAAAAAACTCAGTATTTGTGAAAGTACAACAAAGTGAAGTGCACTAAGGTGAATTACATCCATACAAATTGTCCTTGAGGGACTTTCAACTGATACTTAACAGAGGTAAAAGGGGGATGAAAAACACGGTGCACGATGTAAGTCCCAGATAGCGGGAATGTTGGAGGAATTTAGAAGTGGGTGAGAACTAGTACTGTGAAGTGGTCAGAGAAACCTAGCAAATGGGTGTGGCTTGGGTAGTAGTTGGGCTGGTCCTTAAATGATGACTGTAGGTCAGAGGTGGAAAATAACAGCGAGAGTGCAAGACAGAACAAAAGTCACACAAAAAAAAACAAGAAGGAACCAGGCGTTTGTTCGTTTCCCCAGTTAATTTAGCAAATATTTATGGAGTGAGGTTTATGGGCCCCACATCCTGCCAGGTGCTGGAGAGACAGACTAACAGGGCAGACATTGTTTCTTTTCTTATGGAGATTTCAGGTAACCTGGCAGAAGTGATGCTGGCTGCACAGTAGCATGACATGAAGTTGGAAGAGTACAGTAAGTACGAGTCACGGAGAGATCCATCCCCTCACGTCATATTTCTTTTCCCATCCACAACCAGATAATGCATGCTGCAATGGGTTAAAAAGCAAAGCAACATTGGGGCTCTGGTTGGCTCAGTTGGTTAAGCATTTGACTTCTGATTTTGGCTCTGGTCGTGATCTTATGGTTCATGAGATTGAGCCCTGCGTTGGGCTCTGAGTTGACAGCACGGAGCCTGCTTGGGATTCTCTCTCTCCTCTCCCTCTGCCCCTCCCCCGCTCATACTGGTGCACTCTCTCTCTCTCTCTCTAAATAAATAAATACATAAACTTTAAAGAAAAAAAAAAGCAGGCTAAAAGAAAAGCAAATCAACATTGACATTGGGAATAGACCCACCTTGCCAACGCTCAGTGATGTGTGTATGTAGAAGATATGGCTTAAGATGGGCACGTAGTGTCATAATCTCACATGAATTGGTTCCCTTAAGAGCAGGTATGCCCCACTTCAGGTCTGCAATGGTTGGTGAAGGTGAAGGAAAGAAGGGGATATTTTTGACCTACTACGTGCAAGACACTGCACTGGATCTCTCATCTTCACAGCAATTTAATTAACATGATTACAACAAAACTACTATTGCCATTATAAAGATGAAGAAACTGAACTTTAGAGAGATTTAGTGGCTTCTCTGAGAACAGACAACTAGTTAAATGGGGGAGCCAAACTTATAACTCAGATACAATTAATTCCTCTGCTCGTTGTCTTATCCGCAATTACTATTTTGCTATACAGCTATTGAGAAAAATGAGGGTGTTAGGATCAGAAGCCATTTTAAGAAGGACTATAATGAACTCTAGCAATAGAATTTAGAATCCTATTCTCCATTTTCAGATATAAACTTCTGGTATAAGGGATCTGGGTTAACAGTAATAGGTATGTAAGAGGAAATAAAAAGAAAAGTAAAGACAACCCTAAGGGTAGTAATAATTAAATTTTAACAAGAAAAGCCTATGTAGACAGAAACCAATTACATTTAGCAAAATATACTTGTGCCTTTTGAAATGATTTCAAAGTATGGTTTTGGCTTTGAACAAAAACCTAGGGAAGGCTCCTCCTTTTGAGTCTTCTCCCATTGGCAAAAGCCATAGATAGGGTAGGCAGACTAATGGCTCCCAAAACATGTCCCTGACCTAATCCCCAAAACCTGTAAATATGTTAACTTATATGCAAAAGACACTTTGCAGATATGATTAAAGTAAGAATCTTGAGTTGGGAGGTTCTCCTGGATTAAGCGGATAGGTCAAGCACAATTATAGGGATCCTTACAATAGGGAGGCGGAAAGATTAAAGTCAGAGAAGGTGATGTGACAATAGAAGCAGAGTGTTGGAGGAGGTCGTGGGGAGGATGTGACTACCAGTTGACCTGTGAGCTGGACCTGGGCACTCACCCCTTCTTCTGTTCTTGGAATGTGCATTCTGTTTTCCTTCCCTGCATGAGAAGCCACAGCAAGGACACAGCTTTAGGTGGTGGTGTTTTGTTGAGACCGTCTAGACCATATTCATGGCTGAACACAGTTAAGGCCTCTATATAAATTTTCCAGATTATGGTGGGTGGGTGCAGACACCTACTAGTCTTGTGACCACCCAAGACAGGCCTCGTTAAGTTCTCTTGTTTATTAAACCTGCCATCTACCAATCTGGACTGGTGTGCCTCTTTTTTCTATCTCTCTTTGCCTTCCTTCCTCTTGCAAGTGGGCCAGTTTGCAAACCAACATAGAGATGGTGAAGGAGATGCGATGACGTTATGCGGTGTCCTGAGCCAAGGAATGCAGGCCTCCTCTAGATGCTGGAAGAGACAAGAAAACAGATTTAACACTAGAGCCTCCAGAAGGAATGAAGCACTTGACAACTCATTTCAGACTTCCAAGTGCTAAAACTGTTTACAAAATCACTGTATTGTTTTTAGCCATTTAGTTTATGATTGTGACGGCAGCAATAGAAAACTAATACACTGTATGAACCACCTGGTCAGCAGTGAATTTGAGGCTGCAATGATTTTTGACACCAACTCCCTGGACTTGGATCAAACTTCATAGCACAAGGGCATGGTCCTCTCTAAGACTGCCCTCACTTTAGTCATAAGCTTGGGGTCCACAGGCCACTCTCACTTCTGACCAACTAACTCCACATGCAGGGTTTCACACTAACCCCTCAGTTTTGATCATTTTCTCGAACAACTTATAAGGAACTCAAGGAAGCATTATACTTATGATGACACTTTTATTATAGCAAGAAGATATAAATTAGAATCAGCTAAAGGGAAAGATGCTCAGGATGACGTCTAGAAGGATTCCAAATGTGAAGCTTCTGCTGTCTTCTCCCCATAGAACAAGGATGCATTATTATCCCTCCACCACATGGATATGTGACAACAGCAGAGTATTGATAATCAAGGAAGCTCACCCAAGCTTCAGTGTCCAGAGTTTCTGTTGGAACCTCATTATATCGGCAACTGATTGAATTTCTGGCTATGTAGCCCCAGTAGCCTTCCTATCCCCAGAAGTTGGACATAGCTCAGTGGCCCAATGTTCTAATCATGTGGGTGGTCTTTCTAATATGACCAGCCCCCATTCTGAGTCATCTTGTTAGCACAAACTAAGGCCTACAATGAATCGTTTCATTCGCATAAACTCAGGTTTGGTGAGGCCCACCATGAATAATATTCCCACAACTCAGAAAATTCCAAAATTTAGGGGTTACCTCTCAGGAACCAGGAACTAAGTCCAGTCACATTCTTTATTATGCAGGAAGCTCTGTATAAAATGTTTTCTGAAACGAAGCCTATGTTGGTCTGGTGATGAGATAGGTGCTATACCATAAAGTTTGGAACCATGTGGCATGTAAGTGATATGGTACCTATCTCAGGCATACTGAAGATTGGCTTTTAGCAGCAAGATTAATTCTTGAGTTGGGGAACTCACAGTACACTTTGGCTAGGATTGGCCTAAGGACTCACTAGGAAAGAGATGAAAAATAAAATCTTTGGTAGCTATGATGTGGGCAGATAGGACTATCTTACCTGCTCTCCATCTTACATATCAGTCCCTGAAGATGAATGCCTTCTTGAAGGTGTCCTGAGATTTAAAATAAAATGCAGTAAAATCATTCAGTGGTAAACCACACAAGTGAAAAATGTTGAATACTCTTTATTTTTTCCTGTTTTGGGCTCATGAAAAATCTTTCAGTTTGAACAAATGCTACACATTTTTCCCAACATGAGTTCTTTATTTGAAGAAGAAACGGTAGCCCTTCTAAAGGACTTGTCAACATGGGGAAAATGTCCCAGAAGAGTGGGGCTTTCTTATATCTGACTGAAGCCCAGACTTATGAAACAAAAAAATTAATAAAAAGAGAAAGAAAAATCTCTGAAACCTACCTAACAGCAAAAAGTTGTTTTCAAGACAGATGGGAGGAACAAGAGAGAGGGGACATGATTTCAATAGGTTCTCCAGTAGGATCCCATAACAAGAGACACATGTGCTTGGTAAACTGCTAGGTTAAATTTGTGCCAAAAAAATAAGCCAGTAGTAATTGATGCCCCTTGACATCAGCAATCTGATGCTGGTTTTCTTCAACAAGACTGTCACAAACATAAAGCAAAGGTTGTACTTCTCAGAGCTCTTTCTTTCCAGTCACATGGTCAGTGATTCAGTAGCTACTATCCCTCCAGTAACAGTATAAAATAAACATTTAGTGAGGATGAATGTATGAATGAATGAATGAATGACAGGTGACTGTAGCAGGTTGAGTGGTGGACCCCCAAAAGATAAGCCTATGTTCTAACTCCTGGAAACTGTGAGTGTAATCTTATTTGGAAAAGGGTTCTTTGCAGATGTAATTAAGTTAAAGATCTCAAAATGAGGCTATCCAGAATTATCTTTCGGGGTGGCAAATCCAATGACAAGCATCTTTATAAGAGACACACAAAGGAGAGATGCACAGAGATGAAGGCCATGTGAAGACAGGGACAAAAATTGAAGTGATCCAACTATAAGCCAAGGAATGACTGGAGGCACCAAAAGCTGAAAGAGGCAAGGAAGGATTCTCTTCTAGAGATTTTCAAGGGAGCATGGCCCTGGTGATGCCTTGATGTCAGACTCCTGCGCTTTGGAACTGTGAAAAAATAAATTTCTATTGTTTTAAGCCACTAAGTGTGTGCTAATTTGTTATGGCAGCCCTAGAATTAAACCCAACAAATACAGCAACCGTATACATACATGAATGCAATAGATTTTAATATATATTTTTTAACTTTTATTTATTATTATTGAGAGACAGAGAGAGAGACAGAGCATGAGCATGGGAGGGGCAGAGAGAGGAGGAGGAGACACCAAATCTGAAGCAGGTTCCAGGTTCTGAGCTATTAGTACAGACGCGGGGCTTGAACTCATGAACTGCGAGATCATAACCTGAGCTGAAGTTGGGTGCTTAACCAAATGAGCCACCCAGGCACCCCAAATGCAATAGATTTTTAAAAATATATTCCTCTTGTGGTGCCTGGGGGGCTCAGTGGGTTAAGCGTCCAACTCTTGGTTTCTGCTCATGTCATGATCTCACGATTCAAGAGTTTGAGCCCTGGGTCGGGCTCTGTGCTAACAGCGCTGACTGCTTGGGATTCTCTCTCTCTTCCTCTGTCTCTCTGCCCCTCCCCCACCTCTCTCTCTCTCTTTCTCTCTCTCTCTCTTTCCCTAAAAAAACCACTTAAAGAATATATTCCTCTTATACTATAAAATGTATTAATGAGTTTGCTTTCACAGATTTCTGGTGGCAGTTACCCTTTCAGCTCTAGCAACTCTTTAGATTATAGTCATTACAAACAGCACAAAGAACACAATGTGCTATCAAAAATGAAAAGCTAAAACAGTAAGACAAGAAGAATAAACCTATTGTTTAGTTAGCACTGCACAAGATTGTACCTTTATAATATTTTAAAGGAACTAAAAGAGAATCTTCAGTGGCTTTGAATTTCCTTCTTAAACATGTTGTTTAAGTGTGGTATAAAGGACCAAGGTTTATTTACATATTAATAATGTATTTACTTTTCAACATTGGAACTGGAAGTAATATTTAAAGCTTGTTAAAAATGAAGCTTTAAAATTCACAATTAATATCAACCATAAATATATGAATCAGAATAAGTATGATTTTGACAATTATTCAACAAACTCAAAGTGAAACATGAATCTGAATAATTAATGCTGCCCGGAATATTTGGGTTATTTTGGTAGCCCAAATTATTCAGATTCATTATCTACTTGAGCTATGCTTCTTTTCTGGCTTCTAATTTCATATGGCAATTAATTATTTTTTCCATTTTAACAGAAGCAGTCATTTCCTTCCATCTTGTAAATCTTTGTTAAATGTCACAGATAAGAGTTTACCAGTTTTCTTCTAGGGCAGCCTCAGAACATTGCCGTGTTCTAAAATGTGTTGTCAATTTCAGGTCATTCCATGCTATGTGGGTGACTAAATCAAATCCTATACGCAGAAGAGGAGAAGGGGATTAAATTAGTGAATAATCTTCATTTTCACTTAGT
The DNA here is from genome assembly GCF_007474595.2 of Lynx canadensis. Classification (NCBI taxonomy): domain Eukaryota; kingdom Metazoa; phylum Chordata; class Mammalia; order Carnivora; family Felidae; genus Lynx; species Lynx canadensis. The sequence continues at coordinate 68,483,727 of NC_044310.1, forward strand.
ATGAAAAAAAAAACCCTCATTCCTTAGTTTAATATTATATTTAAAATTTAGAATTTGGAAAAGCTTATTATAAGTTTTGGATCATGGGTGTATCTTTGAACAGAGGCTCAAATTTTAGGAATATGGACACTTTGACAATTTTGACATTGATATTCCACGTTGCTTTGGGTAACTCATCAAACCTTTTTGTATTGTAAAATGACAATAATAATACCATCTTCCTGGCTCCCATGACTTTGTTTTAAGGCTCTAAGGGTAGAATGAATGTGACAACGATATTGAATATTAGAGATTATTATCATTTGATAGTTAATCTGATTGTGTAATTATTTTTTACTTAAAATTTTTTATTGTTTTTATTTTGTTTTTGAGAGAGAGACAGAGACAGAGAGAGATGAAGACACACACAGAATCCCAAGCAGGCTCCAGGGTCTGAGCTGTCAGTGCAGAGCCTGACATGGGGCTCAAAATCACCAGCCATGAGATCCTGACCTGAGCCAAAGTCAGATGCTTAACTGACTGAGCCACCCTGGCGCCCCTGATTATGTAATTAAAATGTAGTGTATTTATCTTCAGAACACTCTCCGTTCAGTAGATTTATTTCATTCTCAGGTTTGATGATCTTTTGTATGTAACAAGTCATTTGTAGTTCATTTAAAAACTAACCATAAACACCAAGTTCATTTTCCTTTAAGCTATTGTTGATGTCAATACTGTTGATGAGTGACCAAAATTCTAATAGGGCAAATTAGACCTTGGATGAAAAGGTTTTTTTGTACAAAATGTGTGGCATTTCTGGTTCCTCAGTGCCTTTCATAGTCACTCTCAAGTTAGAGTCAGTGGGTTTTTCAGAGAAAATCTTGGCTCCCAGAAAAAGTCTGGGCCTTCTCAGTGTCCTAGTCCTGCTCAGATATATGAACCAGAGGAGGCCAACCCAACTGTCCTTGCAATTGCCTTTTACAATCACAGTCATAGGAAGGGATTTACTATGTGATTTGCGTGTCTTCTTCATGGGGTACTATTTCCCCCCTCTTCATCTTTTGAATTGTCAGTCCGTCACGGCTCAGCTGTGACACCACATTCCTTGGCCAGATTTTGCTTATGGAATTAGGCACTCTTGCCTCTTAGTTCACATCTCTTCCTCTGGTACCCTGGTAGATCACTTATCCACTCAGATGGAAATTACAGTTCACCCTCGAACAACACATAAACTGCATGGGTCCACTTAAACATGGATTTTTTTCAATACATACAATACAGTACTATAAATATGGTTTCTGTTATGATTTTCTTAGTAACATTTTCTTTAGCTTACTTTATTGAAAAAATACAGCACACAATACATATAGGTGTTAATCGACTGTTTACACTGTCGAAAGGCTCTGGTCAACAGTAGGCCATCAGTAGTTAAATTTGGGGGCAGTCAAAAGTTACATGAAGATTTTCCACTGTGTGGGGGTTGGCACCCCTCACCCCCCTGTTGTTGAAGGGTCAGCTGCATTTGTTCCCGTGCTGCTTCTCCCTTTATTCTTGAGCTCAGGGGTTGTGTCCTTGGTTGATGTTTCCCCAATAATGACTCTCCAGGGATGAGCACAGTCAAAAACTCAGTGCTGAATGCATGAATGAATTTTTTATAGTAGCAATGTGTTAGGGTGAATTTTTGACTTAGGTTTTGTTCAAATTTGTTTATTAAATAGCTAAATGAAAACAGTTTGCTGATTTATGGTATTTTTTAATTAAACTATAACAATGGAGGTAATTTTCCTAAAAATCGATGTAGTATAATGCCCCAAAGTAACAGCTTTGATTTTCTGATATTTTAGATTATAGCTGCAGAAACAGCTAATGCAACTCCTTAATTTCTTCAGCCAGGAAGGAAGGTAATTTTTATCCCTGATAAAATAAAAAAAGACACACAAACAAAAAAATACCATCTTATGCTCCCTCAAAGCAAGATAGACTTTTATTCCAGGAATGGAAAAATTGTTTGGAAGCTGAGAGTTTTGGAAGTTTTCAGAGCATGTACAGAGTGGAATAATCCTTTTAAACCTGTTGGCAGCTTTGCCACTGACTTGAGATCCTGGTAGGCCCCTCTCTGTCTCCCTCTCCCAGTGGTCCTGCCATGCCCTGTGGTTGCCACTGCTGTTCTGGGATCTGGAAGGTTTCTTTTCTTTCCTCCTTCGTCAGTCATATCCTGGGTCCCTGTCACCATCCATCTATCTTCTCCATTATTCACTCTACCCTATCCTTTCCAGCACCTACATTCAGGTGCTGGTGCATAGACACAGAGCTCTCAGCTTTAGGATTGTACTACCTGGAGGGACTTACATCAAGTCCCCGCTACACTAAGCAGGAGGCTCTGGATGAATCAATAGATTGACCCGGGAGCCAGGGTTCTAAATGAGCTGCCTGTTTGCTCTTTGAAATACAAAACCCCAATCCACAGAAGGTACGAATGTCCTAAAAATTTAAGAAATTTCTCAAAACAGTGGGCACATTTTCCTAAATTTCTGCTGAGCTTACTGGAAATGTATATAAGCCTTAAACCACTTGGAACATGCCATTCTTGTCTCCTAATAGGTTTTTAACTCAATTTTCACATTAGAATGTATAATATTCTATAGGAAAAAGGCAGCCTTACCAATATAATTTCAAGGTGACTGCATCTTTTATGTAACATATGTCTAATGCCCTGGGTATAATAACTACCACTGTGTAACATCCCTTAAATTTCCATGGGTAATTAATTGATAACTGTTCTGTGGATGTTATATAAACCCTTTATTAAAACACATAATTCAATAAAGAGAGATGTAAGTCCAAAGCAAGTGAAGGACAGCCTTTGGTTTTCTTTGCTTCCATGTGCAGCTAAACTGGGGCTGCCAGGTGGAGACCATTGCCCTCTTCAAGGATGGGGTGATCATTCTTGGGGAAAGAGAGAAACAACCAGCCACCAGCCCTTTCATGCAACAACCTCAAATTAAAATGTGAAAAGCACAACCAATCTGGAGGCCTCTCCTCTGGCTGGGGTTAGCCTCTGTGGTCGGCACTCGGAACTTCCTGTAATGAAAGACAAATTAGCACACCGCACTTATAAACAGGGGAATCAATGAAACCAAAAGAAACGGCCACAGGAAAATAAAAATTAAACGGGAGATAAAGAATGATGTCCTCAAATATTGGAAATACTCCTCACCCAACAAAGGTTCCTTTGTATTGTTTTGCTAAAGCTGACTGTAATTTCGATGTTTCATAAAAATTTAAGTGGAGATTTTCTTTCCGTGGTAGACATAAATCTCCTGGAGGAAAGATTTTATATGTAATTCCAATTTTGTGGTGCTAAGAAAACAAAGAACAGGTGAAGATTTTACTGCAGGTAATTTTGTAAATTATTAAAGAAAAAAACCTCCCAGAGCCATGCCATAAACACACTCTCTATCAAAAACTAAAATAGCAAATCAACAATACCTTTTTTTAGGTACGATACTCAAACCCTAAACTAGAAATAAAACTGCCTATAAATATTTACTGGTGAGATGACTCTGTGATAATAAATAGCTCTTTCAAACCAATGCAGAAAATATCAAAATACTGAAATACACCTGTGACTAAATATGTAAAAGAAGCGCAATCTAATATATGCAGCTCATATCAATGTGCATGCTAAGGCTTTGTTGAAAATTGCATCTTTGAGATTTTAAATTATTTAAGGGGCATAAAATAATTCATTACAAATCTGCTTTTAAGAAGTACAGAATTAGACGTATAATGGGTTCATTCATAAAGTTTAGGAGGCAAGTTTAGGAACATCTTTATTAATTTTTTTAATATGGCATATGCACAGCTCAGGGAAGTTCTTTTCCATGTGTGGGAAACAATATCTACACTTGGCAGTTTGCTGGCTTCCACCAAAGAAAGAACACTTGGCAAAAAGAAATATGGCTTGAAAGAAATGGAAAGGCTCTGTGACTGGTTGATCAACATTTTTATCTTTTGACACAAAAATTTATTGCAGTAGATTGTTTATTCCCTCAAGTCTTAGAGAACCATAAAAGGAAATTATACTTGAGCTTCATTTTATTGCTAGGAATAGTTTAATGCTGAGAGTATGTGTCCTACTTTGGTCAAGAACCTACTGGCACTTTTCTATCAAATGGAACTGTTATTCCAATGACCTAAACCTAAAACATCTTATAGGACTGTGGCAGAATTCTGGAGAAATTGGACATCCACTGAGTGTGAGAAAGAGAGTCAAAGGAAGGCAGTGTAACAGAAAAGACAAACACAGAGAGGCAGAGAGGGAGACCGGGAGCGGAGGCAGAGAAGGGCAAGGGGGAAGAGATAGAGACAGAGAGACACAGGGGTAGAAAAATCTTCCTCGTGAGCTACCAAGGGTCTAATTGTTGCTTTCAAAGTTAATTTAACAATCTTTGCCAAGGTAGCATGAATTTAATGTGATTGGTGGCCTGATTCCCATTTTTGGTTATCATACGATTATGAATATAAGTTTAGGAATTATGTCAGTCTCTTGCTCACCATTTTTATCTTTGGATTTCTCTGCACAGCAGAAGAGCTTAAAAGACAATGGAAATTTCAAAAGAAGCTCACTCTGCACCTCCCTGCTATCCCTCCCCAGAATGAAGCACGTTACTCAGTGGTTTACCTAAAAACCCGGCGGCCAAACCTTATTAATGTGAAATCAATCTAGTGCCTGGCTCACTCATGCCTCTGGGAATCTCATCAGATGTTGGCAGTCATGGTATTTGAAGAGAGTACTACAGCTGCTCTGGTAAGGATCCCACGCAGCCTGGTGCCAACGTGAGTTAATCTGTCTGTGGTTTCCTCCAATCTAGGGTTACCTTTAGAGCATCCTAATTGGGGTACTTCACCTCATTCTTCCTTCCTATTACCTGCCAATGCATAGGTTAGCCAAAAGACCAAGGGGAAGTCCCACACGCTACTCCAGACAATCTATGTGAAGCTGGCTCTCGTGCACGTCACAGAGTAGCTAGTGTTACACTGAAATGGAATTGCTCTTTGCGTGCTTTAGAGGAAGTGGTTTAGAGTCTAGAAATAGGAACTGCTACACTCTATACTGTCCTTACGGATATTCCCTGGTTCCAGTAATATGTTCATAAATTCCAAGTGACACCCCTAAAACCAACTTGGTCCTGCTAAAATCTCAGGGTACACTGATGCTATGAGTAGGGTACAAACAATAAGCACAGTGAGGAGATTCATTTTCACTATGAGAAGGTCAATCCTGTTCCATGCTTTTCATATAGACAATGCCTTTTAACTTTATTCTCTGACCAGTTGTATTGGAGGATTGACTTTCTTTGGTTTTGCTTTTTCTCACACAGATTTCACTGGTTTATGAAGTCTCCTTTATGTGGGAAAGGTATTGGGAAATTTTCTCATGTTCCCATTTAAAAAATGGCACCCAAATTCCACACTCGTCTTTGAAACTTATATTCTAGAAATTTCTCCTGTAGTTAAAATTTCAGGCTAATCTGTCTTTGCCCACACTGCTCTGTCTACAAATCCTTCTTTTCTTGGCATGTCTGGCCACACCTACTCATGTTTGTAGACTTGGTTTTGGTTTCACCTTTTCCTAACATCTGTTCTGACTAGCCTCCTCTCTCTACTTCTTACCTGCTAGCATAGATACTTCTACCTCCTATACATTTCCCAGGATGGAGCTCTTTTTTTTTTTTTTTTAATTTTATTACTTTCTAAATTTACCTCCCAATTAGTTAGCATATAGTGCAACAATGATCTCAGGAGTAGATTCCTTAATGCCCCTTACCCATTTAGCCCATCCCCTCTCCCACACCCCCTCCAGCCACCCTCTGTTTGTTCTCCATATTTATGAGTCTCTTATGCTTTGTCCCCCTCCCTGTTTTTATATTATTTTTGCTTCCCTTCCCTTATGTTCATCTGTTCTATGTCTTAAAGTCCTCATACGAGTGAAGTCATATGATATTTGTGTTTCTCTGACTAATTTCACTTAGCATAATACCCTCTAGTTCATCCATGTAGTTGCAAATGGCAAGATTTCATTCTTTTTGAAAGCCGAGTAATACTCCATTGTGTGTATATATATATATATATACACTGTATATATATATATATATATATATACAGTGTATATATATATATATATACACAATATATATATACACATATATATATATACACCACATCTTCTTTGTGTGTATATATATATATACACTATATATATATGTATATATATATATATATACACACAATATATATATACACACACACACACACACACATATATATATATACATATATATATATATATACCACATCTTCTTTATCTGTTCATCCATTGATGGACATTGGGCTCTTCCATACTTTGGCTATTGTTGATGGTGCTGCTATAAACACTGGGGTGCGTGTGTCCCTTCAAAACAGCAAGCTGTATCCCTTGGATAAATACCTAGTAGTGCAATTGCTGGGTCATAGGGTAGTTCTATTTTTAATTTTTTGAGGAACCTCCATACTGTTTTCCATAGTGGCTACACCAGCTTGCATTCCCATGGAGCTCTTGATTCCTCAAGGCACAGGCTGTTATCTTATAAGTATTTGCATTTCCATTATATGACCAGGAACATAATAGGTGTTCAACAAAATGAATGGATGAATGAAAAAATGGAAAGAGTTTAGGCTTGGTGTCAATCAGATCAGTGTGTGAAAACCTAACTTTTTCTCTTATTAGCTATGTGACTTTGGGCAAATTACTGTATGTTTCTTAGTTTCACTCAAAGCATTTTTGAAATGGGATTAATAATAATACCTGCTTCCTAGAGTTCTTCTAAAGATTAAATAAGATAAATATATCAAGCTTCTAGCACCTAACAAGCACAAAAATAAAGTCCTTCTTCTCCTGTGAATACATAAATGTGTGAATTTGTGTTTGTGGGACAGATATTGAAATAACCACGGTCAGTGGAAGGAAGCATCTATAAACCTGGCATTTTGGTCTTTTTAGGAAATCTCTGCTCCTATCTTCCTCTCACTGTGGGGGTCCTTTTCTCACGATTATGTGCAATGTCTGTGTAGTTGAATAAACTTTTGGATTTAGTGACTTATCATTAATGCTTGAAAGGGCTCTGATTGGCTTTCCCATTCCTAAAATGGTGAGTTAAAAATTAATGTACTTAACTGTCTTTAGTCATTTATTGCAAAGATGGTATTTGACTATTATGTTTTTAATTTCACAAATGTCACGATCAATTTTCTTGTCATCTCCAAAACTTATTCTTTCATGGGTGACTTCTGGAAATGTTTATTATTTGACTGACGGTATTTGGAAGGTAATAATAATAAGAAATAATCAGTAATACTCAAAATGAAGCTAGAGAGGGAATGTTTTAAAAGTAAAAATAAAAAAAAATAATGTGAATTTTAAAAATGTTTTATTCAACAATGAAGGCATCCAAACTATCTGCGAGATTTAATGGCTCATCTTATAGCTACTGAGAAGAAAGAAATAATCTATTCAAATGTGGCCCTGAATACAGAATAGGAAAGATACAAAGCTTTATAATATTTCAAGCATCTTTAGTTTGTGTTCTGGAAAGCAGAGATGGGGCTTTAAATTGTTTGTTGAAAATGGGTTTTTTTCTTTTTCTTTTGTATTAAAAGAATTTTATTTAATTTATTTGAATTAAAAAATCCCAATTCACTTCCTACCAACCTCTACTCCTATCCCTGCCTCTTGCAACCACCAGTCTGTTTTCTGTATCTAAGAGCTTACATGTTTTGTTGTTGTTGTTTTAGATTCCATGTATAAGAGAGATAAAACAGTATCTGTCTTTCTCTGTGTGAGTTATTTCACTTAACATAATGCTCTTGACGCTCTTGACGTTCATGCATGTTGTTGCAAATGGTAAGATGTTATTCTTTTTTATGGTTGAATAATATTCCTGTGTGTGTGTGTGTGTGTGTGTGTGCGTGCATGTGACTGTAAGATACATATATCTCACAGTTTCTTTATCCATCCATCCTTGGATGGACACTTAGGCTGTTTCTATACTGTATTGTTTGCTCTGTGACTTTTATTTTTAAGTTTATTTATTTTGAGAGAGAGAGAGAGAGTGAAAATGGGGAAGAGTCAGAGAGAGAGAGAGGGAGAGAGAGAATCCCAAGCAGGATCCACACCACCAGTGCAGAGCCAGATGTGGGGCATGAACCTAGGAACCTGGAGATCACGACCTGAGCCAAAGTTCAGTGCTTAACCAACTGAGCCACCCAGGCGCCTCTGCTCTGTGACTTCTATTTGGTACTTTCTTATATTCCCCACCTCTGCTGAAGTTCTCACTGCCTTTATACATTGTTCTCCCCCGTTCAGTGAGCACCAATCAGGGCTCCGGACCAGGGTGTAGAAGCTCCTTTCCGGGACATACCGGTGAGCTGCAGCAGAGCAGACTGCCAAGATGGCATCCACAGCCTACATCCCTTTATAGCAGCTCCAAATGCCACTAGACGTGTGCCATACCTGAAGCATTCTTCTTAGTCGGATGCTCCAGGACAAATCAAGTGGCCTCTTTCACAGAAAGACTGGAGTGTGCCTCAGTCCGCTGTCTGTGCAGTGAGTGCCCTGCCGATGGCAGCCTGCCGAAGACCAGTCCTCTGATTGCCACAGTCCGGTGGCACCCAGGAATGCAAGCCCCTTCAGCCGCCAGAGCCAGGAGATCCAAGGTGCCCCCTGGGGCTCAACCTTTGGGGAAAGCTGCCCTCCAGGAGAGGCTGTCATTGTGGCAGGGCAGAGGGTGAGCGGAAGATAGTGCTTGCCCTTTGAGCACTCTGGAACGGATTACAGTCAGCCTGGAGATGTTTAATAAGAAGCCTACCCCTCCGGCCACCGCCAGGGTAATTAGTTCACAGGTCTCCTTCACAGAAAGACCCACCTCCTGGGTCTGTTGCCTCTTGCTGTGCCTCACTGAGACCATCTGTTAAATCTCTCTCTCTCTGTTGGGTACAATCTTATGAGACCCAGGAGTCTAAAAATCTTGCTGGCCGCTAGAGCCAGGCAACGGAGAAGTGTCCTCTGGCAGCAGTCACAAGAAATGGGCACAACACCCAGGGGTATGGGTTCCTTTCCCAGTGGCACCGATTATTCCAGGATTGTTACCAGGAACGCAAGCTCCCCGGGCCTCCAGGAGATTAAAAAAAAAGAAAAGCGACCCCTAGCGGGCAGGCGCTGTAAAGCCTCCTTCCGCGGGAGGCGCGAGTTCTGGCGCAGGCTCGGGAGCGCGAGCGAAGATGGCGCCTGCTAGCGTCCGCGTGGAGAGTGTTCAGTCCAGCCGCCGCCCGGAAGTGGAAGTATGTGTTGAATTACAGGCCTGCGCCCTCGGACCATGGATTTCATAGAAGCAGGTGAGGCTCCTTCGCTTTAAGTCTGGGTGTGAAATCGATCAGCTGCCTCTGAGTTGGGCCCTGCGGTGGGTGCGTTCCAGCATGGGATGTGGAAACCCTTTAAGAGCCCTTACTCAGATTGCTACGCTTCTGTGGGACTTGGGGCAGGAGACAAAGGCCTTCACAGTTAGATGTTTTGGGGAACTTATCTCTCAAGTGCATGTCTTAAATTTTGGGGCACTCCATGTGGTGTTCAAACCCTTTGCTCCTCAGGGAGGAGCTTGGGGTTTTGAGTTTCCACCGGGTGGGGGTCACTGCTCCAGGGGTGGTGTTTATGGTGAGATTTTGTTCCAGCCTCTCCTACCTCCTCTGAAGTAGTTTTCTTCTCATGTGTTCCATGCGTATTCATCATTCAGCCAGAATTTAGGTTTTTAAATTTAATTTTTTTTTTTTTTTTTTTGAGAGAGGATGAGCGGGAGAAAGAATCCCAAGCAGGAAGGCGGGGGGGGGGGGGGGTGGAGAGAGAGAGAAAGAGAATCCCAAGCAGGCTCCAGGGTCTGAGCTGTGGGTACAGAGCCTGACACGGGGCTCGAACTGACGGACCAGGATCATGGCCTGCGCGGATGTTGGGTGCTCAACCGACCGAGCCACCCAGGCGCCCGTGGCGTTTAGGTTTTAAAGAGGACATTGTTCCATTTGTAGCTGTAGACTCAGCACATCTGTGGGGGAAGTGAGTTGAGGATCTTCCTACATCGCTTCTTGAACTTTGCATCTACAGTGGAAAATATTGGAAAACAAGTCTGAATAATAAGAACTAATAATAAATTCTTGCAATTACAGAGCATCTTTCATCCCAACATCTTAAGGAGTTTAGTATTTTTCCCAAAGGCACTGTTTAATGCTCCTTTCATGCAGTTGACTTACAGCACACTGACGTGGTGAATCAGAGGCAAAATAGCACCTAACATTGAAAAGATTGAGCCACTGTCTCAGGCGCCTGGGTGGCTTAGTGGGTTAAGGGTTTGTGGGTTGGAGTCAGGCATGGGGCCCTGTGCTGACAGCTTAGAGCCTGGAACCTGCTTCAGATTGTGTCTTTCTTCTCTCTCTGCCCCTCCCTTTCTCGCTCTCTGTCCCTCAAAAATAAATAAAGGTTAAAAAAATTAAAAAGAAAAAAAAAATGAGCCACTTTAGCAAGACCAAACAAAGCTCATTCTAGTAAACTCTGCTTTTTTTTTTTTTTCTTTAGGAAATACTGTTTTTTAAGAAGCTAATAAAGCCAGCCAAAACCTTTAGCCTCTTCCTACAGTCAATGCTTTGCAACTTGGACTAGTACTTTTTGTTCCCATGTTAAGTCAGATTCTTCATTTTTATGCACAATCATGGCCCTTCTCTTTGGTGGCCCACTGGGACATATATTAATCATTTTTTAATAGCCCATTAGGTGTAGTCATATCCTGTGGCAACCAGGTCTCTATTAATTTCAAAGTCTTTAGCTTTATGCAGCATATCTAATACATCTGCTTAGGTAAAGAATGAGCTTGGAAATAAAGGTGAAAACAGTGTTTTTTAAGTTTTCACTAGATCATACGACTTTTCGGGAGTGAAAGGCAACACCTTAAACTGTGTGTTAAATATATAGACTATAATAGGATCATTATTACAAGTAAATGCCAGGAGACTATTGAAATCATAGTGGCTAGTTTACCATCTATGTAATAGATACAAAGTATGAATAAATATACATACATTATGGTTCCTATTTAGACCTCAGTAAACCTGTTTCTAATAAATAACAGTTTTGCTACATCAAGATGGCTCCCTTTTTTCTGAAACCTGATTCCTAGACTGCATAATGCTTAATATTTATAAATGGGATATGGTATATATTAAATTTGGGCATGGTAGTAACAATTGGGTTCTAAAGAGAATTGGCATTTATTGGACATCGCCGTGCCTGGCACATCATTTCAGATAATTGTCACAATGAGACATTGGAATTATTTTCAAGATTTGAGATAAGGAACTTGAGTTTCAGAGCAGCAAATGATCTAATTGACTGTATGATGTGTCCAAGATTATTCAGTTACTACATTAAGACTAGCTGAAATTTTTCTTTGTGATCAAGGAATTTTCTAAATGTAATACAATCTAAAAGAAATAAAATTTAAACTGTTTAAAGTAATCAAAATTTAAATTACTTTAGCATTTTGCTCTACAACTAGTCTGGAAACTTAAAGTGGCAAGGACTATGTCTGCCTTATTTATCATTGAATCCAAATGCCTACCCAGTACCTGGCACAGATTAGGTGAATAAATATATGTAGAATAAATTAATGCCATCATTTATGGTCATGCCTGTCACCTTATAAATGACCACACATGCAGATATTTGCTAAGTTGAGTTATGCCTTGATTTTATCCTCTAGGGAGAAATAAAGCTCGTATATTATGTTAGAAATATCAGAACAAATCAATCTTCATAAATTAAATGAAACATTGTTGCTCCTTTTGAGAAGGCTCACCATGTTTCTGATGGATTGCACACTAGTACAATTTCAATTTCATGAAATCAGCAGATACTGCTTTGTTGCTATGCCGGATGGTAGTTACATAAAGATGAATAAAATAGTGGTCCTATCCACAGTAACTGGCATGACATAAAGGAAAACAATTGGATACAGGGATCAGAGAAAAAAAAAAAGGTACTATGAACCTGTGACCTAGGACATATTATTTAGCTTATTCCAGACTTAATTTTCTTATTTTTCTTATTAACTGTTTACTTTCATTATGTTAGAAGTGTCTCTTATAAGTTGCATATCTCAGAATTTTGTTTTAATCTGTATGGTATTTTAATTTTATTTGGAGAGCTTAGGCAGTTTACTTTGGTATAGTTGAATTGTTTCTGTTTTTTATTTTGTGCTTTCCATTTGTCCTTTTTTTCTGTTACTTTTTTTATTATGACTTTTTTTAGAGAAAAAATTCAAGGAAAGCACATTTTTTTAGAGAAAAATTCAAGGAAAGATGCAAAGATTTTTTTTAGAGAAAAAATTCAAGGAAAGCACATTTTTTAGAGAAAAATTCAAGGAAAGATGCAAAGATTTCCCATATACCTCTTGTCTCCACACGGACATAGCTTCCTCTGTTATCACCATCCTCCACCAGAGTGGTACATTTGTTATAATTGGTGAACTTAAGTTGACACATCATAATTACCCAAAGTCCATAGTTTACATTATGATTCATTCTTTCTGTTGTGAATTCTATGAGTTTGGATAAATGGACAGTGACATGTATCCCTCTCTTACTTTTTTCTTGCTCCTTTTTTGCCTTAATTAATTTATTTTTTGTACTGGATGAGTTTCCATCTGACGCTGCCCTCCCTCTTCAACACCAGTCTCTCTCCCCAAATCTTTCTTTCTTCCTTCGTTAGAAATTGTACAGTTTATATTTATTCCCTTAGTGGTTTCATAACTATTTTAAAATGCATACTTAACTGACTCTAAAGTTATTTAATATTTTACCCGTTGCTCAAGCAATAAAAAGATTTTAGAAGGCATTAACTCTTATCAGCTCCTTCCCAACTTAACATGCCTTTGTTTGAAGTATTTTCCACTTAGCTTGATTCTTGATGCCTCCACATTCAGCAAATTAGTCATTATCATTTTTTTTAATATAGTATTTTATTAGCCTGGGTTCCCCAGGAAACAGAGCCTAAGACAAAAGTTTACAAGCAAGTAGTTTATCTGAGATGGTGGAGTGAAATAAGGAAGGAAGGAGGGACAGTATAAATACAGGTTATTGAATTAACCACTCTTAGAGGCGAGTGGGTGTGCAATCTCTTAGTACCATAGGATGAACCTCACTGAATGAGTGTCAGATTGTCCATTTTGGGGAACAAGTGGGGGAAATTATTCATGGGTTACTAGTCCCCATTGGTCAGAAGTTCTGTTTATCCTTTGAGGCATTAATTACTTGCTAGCCCTGGGTTAAGCATGGGTAAGAATTCCCAGGGCAGGAAGTGAAACGTGCAGTGTTGTCAGGCTACAGCTGTGTGAAGTTGATTAAAATCTGCATACATTTGGCTGGTGCAGCTCTGGCTGGAATAAAAGGTTTGCCCGAGAACATTTGAAGAGGCACACAAGAAATGTCCAACTCAACATTTCTTCTTCCTTCTTGATCATTTCCTTCTGTTTGAAGAAGATCCTTTGCAGTTTCCCTTAGTGAAGGTCTTTTTGTGGTAAAAATATCAGGTTTTATTTTTCTAAGAATGTCTATTTCTTCTCCCCTTCCCAGTTCTTGAAAGATTGCTTCCATATTTCTTTTTTTTTCAACGTTTTTTTTTTATTTTTATTTTTGGGACAGAGAGAGACAGAGCATGAACGGGGGAGGGGCAGAGAGAGAGGGAGACACAGAATCGGAAACAGGCTCCAGGCTCCAAGCCATCAGCCCAGAGCCTGACGCGGGGCTCGAACTCACGGACCGCGAGATCGTGACCTGGCTGAAGTCAGACGCCTAACCCACTGCGCCACACAGGCGCCCCGATTGCTTCCATATTTCAACATAGATAAAACTCTATGCTGAAAGTTAGTTTCTCCCCAAACTTCGAAGATACTATTTTACCGTCTCTAGATTCTATTGGTAATATAGAAAAGTCAGCCATCAGTTTAATTGCCTTGTTTGTTTGTAGTTGAGCTGCCATTTTTCTCTGGTTGCATTTAGATCCTCTTATTCATTTTGTACCCTACAGTTTCATTCTGATTTATCTAGGTGTGATGTCCTTATAATTTCGTGTATGGGGTTTTCCTGCATCTGACTGCTAATATTGTTTTTTTTTTTTTTTAATTTTTTTTTTAAGGTTTATGTATTTTTGAGAGACAGAGAGACAGAGCACAAGTGGGGGAGGGGCAGAGAGAGGGAGACACAGAATCTGAAGCACAGATTCTGTCAGCACAGAGCCCGATGTGGGACTTGAACTCAGGAACAGCGAGATCATGACTTCAGCCGAAGTCGGATGCTCAACCAGCTGAGCCACCCAGGTGCCCCATGACTGCTAATATTGTTTCATCAATTCTGAAAATTCCTCTGCCATTATGTCTTTGAATATTGTCTGTTTCCATTTTTTTCCATTAATTCTATCTGGAACTTTGATTAGATTGTCTCATTTTTATTTTTGTGAATCTGTTTCCATATTTTCTATTTCTTTGTTTCTCTAGAGCGTGTTCTGGATACTTTATAAAAAAACGATCTCCAGTTCACTAATTCTCCCTGCAGTGCTATCTATTCTTCTGTTTAATGCATCCATTAGTTCCTTTAACTTAAGTAATATATTTTTAATTTATAGAAGTTCTATTTTGATTCTTTTTCAAATATGTTTGGTCATTCTTTTTAATCACTCATTTCACTGATCAATTTTCATGATTTTCTTCCTTTTTAAAAAAAAAATTAGGGGCACGACTTCAGCTCAGGTCTGATCTCACTGTGAGTTCAACCCCCACATCGGGCTCTGTGCTAACAGCTCAGAGCCTGGAGTCCACTTCAGATTCTGTGTCTCCCTCTCTCTCTGACCACCCCCCACTCACACTCTGTCTCTGTCTCTCTCTCTCAAAAATAAATAAACATTAAAAAAAATTTAAACAGCAGTGTTATTCACTTTCTATGTTGTATATAATTGTCAATTCCTGAAGTCCTTATGGGCCTATATCTTATTTCTGCTATTTCTCCTGATTCTTGTTAATGGTGTCTTCTCTTCAGGTATGTTTTGTGATTTCATTTTTTAATTTTTACTGTGTGTAGTCTATTTTCCTTATATATTCAGTGCTATTTTCCAAACACCTGGTTGACATCTTTTAGAGAGGAGATATATTTGCTTCTGGCAGTTATTTGTTGGCACTAGCAACTCTGGATCATTTTATATTAAATTACCCACTTTTGATATGTTATGATCATATAGGTAAACAAAAAGTTGGATCACCAGCCTGTATGTGGGACAGTTGCATTTACAAATGGATAGGAGAAATCTATTTCCTCCACCCAGAGACAAGTTGATGGCAAGAAAGTCTCTTTGCTAACTACCACCATACAGCATATTCATTGCAAGTTTACTCTTGCGTTGAGGATAGAGACCTTTGGGATTCCATTCAATGCAGGCATCTTCTACTAGATCATTTGCCTTGAACCACCCCCAATTTTACTTCCTATCTGCATCTATGAAAGATGAAGCCCAAGATTTCCAAGGCTTGGCAAAAACTCTTGGGGCAAAAGTGAACTTTGGGATCTACTTTACTCCAGGGTTCTTTTACTTTGTTTTTATGGATTTCTTATGGATTTTTTTTAATATTATGCCTGCTTAATAATACGTTAAAACAATAGGATTTTATATTTTCTCTAACATCTTAGTTGTTTCAATCAGGAAAATTTAGAGATAGGAATATATTCTTTTTTTTTTTTAATTTTTTTTTTTTTAACGTTTATTTATTTTTGAGACAGAGAGAGACAGAGCATGAACGGGGGAGGGGCAGAGAGAGGGAGACACAGAATCGGAAGCAGGCTCCAGACTCTGAGCCATCAGCCCAGAGCCTGACGCGGGGCTCGAACCCACGGACCATGAGATCGTGACCTGAGCTGAAGTTGGACGCTTAGCCAACTGAGCCACCCAGGCGCCCCAGGAATATATTCTTTATATTGTTATAAATAATTGCTGCCTTCCATTTTTCCCCCTAAATGTACATTTTAATCATTGAAACTCAATTTAATCACCCCCATTCTCTTCTTTCTGGTACACTTTCTTCTCCAGGTTGTTCTTCCTTTCTTTCCCTTATTCTGTTTCCCTGCTTTAACTATCCTTTCTGTTTCCTAGTAAAATAAAAATTGGAAAGAATCTAGTATCAACGATTTACACTTGGTGATAGATTGATTTATTACATTTTAATGTAGTTTTAATCTTTCAGTCACTTACCTTTTACATATCCCTTTCTGTTATATAAAAAGAGGACTTTCTCTTGTTTGCTGACATTTAAAATTCTCTTAATAGGGGACAAATTGCTTTTGGACATGAATACTACTGAATCTCATTTTCCACAAGTCTGTGCTGATGGTAAATGTAATTTAATATTTTTTTACTATAATAATAACTCCCTTTTGTTGAACCCTTGGTATTTGCTGGATACCATGCTACATGCTTTACCTACCTAATCTCAGATTTTTCAAACCACCTGGTAAATTAAATACTATTGCCTTTATTTTTTTGACGAGGAAGACTAAGGCTCCAGTGGGTGAGGTCATTTAGCTAAGTTTTTTTTTTTTTTTTTTTTTGCCAGGCTTACACAGTTAGTGAGATCCCCCCTCTGGCTAGTCTGGTCCCCAAACCTGTTTTCTCTTTTCACTGTCCCCCACTGTGTCTGTTGAGTAGCTGTACTTATAAAAACTGTCTCATGATCTCTCTCCCCTTGGATGACTGCTAATGTTTATGGGAAAAATGAGAGGGCTTAGTTTTAGTTGTTTCTGGGTGACTTACTTCTAGGTTCTGAGTAGAGCCTAGAAGTTTTGAGATGAGGATATTGGGCCATATATATCTTGGCTATACATGTTTCTTCCAATGACTGGAAGCCTGTGTGATAAGTTTTCTGCTTTTAGACTCCCTCAAACCCAAATTTTATCCTCCTTTTGCCATAAGATCTTTGAATCATAATTTTTTTTCTAGAACATGTAATATTATTTCGGTTAGTGTTGTTGATATGATCAGACCATAATTGGCTCCTTTACTGGCATACCAGAATATATCCCTAATGTCTCATATATTTTGGGCTCTGGTAATAAAGTTTCTGACGATAAGGTGTGCTGTTTGAGCCTAACTTCTTATGCTTCTTAATAGAGGTATTACTCTGCTTCCCTAACAAAATCCCTTTTGGATGAAAGCCAAGATGGACCAGCCCTGTGCTGAAATCTGCTGTATTCACTCCAGAGTGGTTCCAGAGCATTGCTTTTTAAATTCAGTCATTGACTCATGCTGTCTTATCCCCTCAGGCAAATGAGGGCAGTGCCTAGCTTCTCAGGGTAGATGGGAAAGCCAATTAAATGCTTTGTATTTCTAAGACAAACTATTGTAAGTCAAGCTACCTTGATTATAAAGAAGTTTATTACATTTTTCAAAGAACACACTTAAATAAAGAGTAGAAATTATATTTAGCACGCACAGTTTATATAAATGCAATATTAAACTATGTGTATATAAACATCTGTATAATGGAAAATACCGTATGGTTTCAACTCCCATCTTTTGGAGTAACATCTTCTAAGCTGGTTACCTACTTAGCTATTTTCTGTCTTCTAAGGAATGTGAGACAGACAGAAAAATCAAAGGTGGGAAAACTTGAGATTAGACAATGGAGAGCATTCTCTGAGGGGTGACACATGTGCCCCGTTGTGTTTTCAGTGATCACGTGCAAGAGTACTGGGACAACTCTCAGAAAAGGCAGTGATTAGCCAAAATGGCAAATTTGGCTCTGCAGTATTTTGGCTGTTCAAAATGGATGTTATTCATTTAATTTATGTTATTCATTTAATGAATGGTGTACATATTCTGTCTTGGCAACTGGGGATTCAAAGATGATTAAGATGCAGTTGTTACCAAGGGAGAGATATGGCACTAAGTTACAGTAAAGTGGGGTAAGCTCTTCACTAAACTACAGACTGAAGAGTGGGATGAAGGGAAAATTCTATCTAGGGATATTAGGGAAGGTGAAAGCAGATTACTAGGAGTAAACGTTTACTGTAATACTAAAATAAAATCCACTGCTGTTTGACTGTTGTATGATTGGGTGCTGTGCCTAGGAATAAACCCACATTTAATTCCCTTGGTTTCAATTCAGGGAAAACAAAGGAAACAAAACCGTTAAAATTCAAACCCTAATGTGTGTGTGGAAGGAGGAAGAAAACTCCATTTTGTGTTCCACCCTTTTCTCCTCTGGCCCTCAAACCTCTCAAGTGGGAGTTCAACCTGCGATGTGGCATGCTTGACACTGATTCTAACCAAGCTGTAAAACAGAGCATCACAGGCATTTGATTCATTATTGGCATGCTTTCTGTCCTGTTTGCACAAGGCAGTTCCTCTCATTAGGGTGACATCCACCCACATCAAAGGAAAAAAGAAAGCCCATGACTCTTTACACACCTTCCTGAAGGGCATCTCCTCCTTTCTATTCCCTTTCTCAGTTCTGTTGAGCTAGGGCACTTTGAAGCCTTGCCTCACTGACCAGAATTCCTCAATTTGGTGGATCATAGGAACTTTTTTCCATTCAAATGTCTGGCAGGAAATGCATTAAGACTTTATGGGAAGTCTGCCAAAAATACTTTTTTTAGTGTGGGGTATTTCAAAGAGGAATTGAAGCTGCTAATTTTAGCCCATTCCCAAGCGAACATGTTTGCATGGTCCCAGGTGATGGCCTTAGATGTCTGTTGATAAAACAAAGGACAGAGGCTGTTAGTGGTCTGAGTGTCAGGGTTTTGCTGCACTTGTGCTGTGGCCCATGCTGGGTGGCCGTCTTCCCTTAGATGAGACTGATGTAGCATCTTGTATCTCTGACTGGAGGAGACCTGGAACAGGAAAGGACATTATAGGATGTAAATAAAGGTCCACTTATCAGATATTTATTTTCAGAGGGATACTTGAGACAGTTCATTGCTTGTCTCCAGAGTCTCAATGTCTTCTTCTAACAAAAGCTGGGTGTTTGGATGAACTTTAAAGCTTCCTGAGTTTTGATGTGGTGCTGAAACAGAAGCTTTGATGCTTCAAGCTGCTGACTGCAGAGGAAATGTAGGGTTTAAAGCTTATCAGCAGATGTACAGAACATATGATATCCAGAAAATTTTCTCTCCATAGTAGAAACACTGGGGATTCCTTAGGTTCTGTGGAAGCAAAGGGCAGACTCAGTATGTTACACTGAGTACTTAAGGGCTGGTGTCTGACCCCCCATTGTGCCTCAGCTCCCAGCATCCCCTCCCCTACTCCCAGGTTTTCACCAGCGATGGGGAACATTCTGTACCAAGGCATTTGCCCGTTTGATTTTCCTTTGTTCAAATGTTCGTTTGTTTGCTTTGGTTTTTGGTTTTTATTTTTTTGTTTTTGTCCTGGCATATTAGTTTTGTAGGGCTGCTATAACAAAGTACTGCAAACTATATGGCTTTAAACAACAGAATTCTATTTTCTCACAGTTTTAGAGACTAGAAGTCTGAAATCAAGGGGTTGGTAGGGCCCTGAGCCCTCTGAAACCTGTAGGGGAATTTTTTGCCTTTTCCTAGCTTCTCCTGGTTTGCTGGCAAGTTTGGTGTTCCTTGGTCTATAGATGCATCACTCCAATCCTCCATGTTTCCATGGTGTTCTCTTTGAGTGTCTTCATGTCTTCTCTGTGTGCCCATCTGTCTCTATGTCCAGTTTCCCCAGTCACACTAGATACGGGTCTACCTTAATGACCTCCTTTTAACTTGATTATCTCTATAAAGACTCTATTACTAAATAACTCCAAACTCTGAGGTAGTGGGTGTTAGGACTTCAAAATATCTTTTTTTAAGGGGATACAGTTTAACCCATAATACCTGGCTGGTATCTCCTGTGACTACTCAGCTTCTAAGCAATCTTTATGATCCCTCAAGCCGAGGTTAAATATCTTTTCTGTGAACTTCTTTAGTGCTTTATATGTTCCCTATAATGGGATTTAGTATACTGTATTGCCTGCTTAATTGTCTGTCTTCTCCAATAAGTGGTCAGCGTCTTGAAGCTGAGGACTGTATTCTGTATCCCTAAGAGTTAGCACTGTGCCTGGCACGTAGGGAGCACTCACTGAACTCACACCAACATGATAGGAAGCGAGAAAAAAAATTCTACATTTGTGAGTTGGCAAAATATTTAGCATTTACAGTGATATTTGTATTAAATAAGAAAAGAGCCTGACAATTTCCTAAATAAGTTATTTGATCTGAAAATGACCCAGTGACTATAATTGGGAAGGTGACGGTGCAATGAGTCAGAATCAAATTGGAGAAGTGAGAGGGGTGGATTGAGCATTTCCATAGCCCCTGTTATAGAAGATGAATTGGACAGGGCTCTGGGACAAGTGTCTCTGTAATAATGGGGTGTGTGGGAATGAATGCTGTTGGGGTGATTAGAGCATGGAGCAGCTAGTCCAAGCAGCTGGCTTCTATTCCCGACTCACCCTGGATTCACTGTGACCTCCGGCAAGTCACTTACCTTCTGACGCTCTTTTAAGTGAGCTTTAAAATTAGGATGGCAGTTGTGACCATGTAAACATATGGGATGTGATGAGAACTGATTTTTAGGATAGGCTTTAAAGAGATTTTCCTGAAAGCTATTATATACTCTAAATGTGATGAACAGTGTGAACTGGTAAACTGGTAATGTGAGCTAAAATTTAAAAAGGTAAACTAATTTGAATGAGTAGATTCAACTTCAGTGAGTTTAGAAGCAAATGTCTCCCCCACCCTCTGGTTAATAAAGCCAAAGGTTTAGAAGGCAAAGTACTTTATAGGAAAAAAAAAAAAAAGATTCATCCCAAACTTCCTTTTTTCCCCTTGATCTGTTTGGTTTCTTTCTATAACAAGTTAACTGGAAAGTTGATCCTTGAAGAGAGGCTGGATGGAGACCAAAATAGCAGAAGTGGGGAGTGTAAGGGAAGCACAGTTGACTTCCCCATTCCCTGGAGGATTTTGGCCATGAAAATAGAAGTAGACACTACACTCTTCTCTGCATGAATTTCAGAGGAAAGTAGCAGAAGCAGTTCCCCAGCTTCTGTTTGTGAGTTTCTGTGGCGGTACTGTTGTCGGAAAGGGTGCTGGCAGCCAGGGTGTTCAACGTTGTGCTTGTAGGGAAGTTTATGTTAAATTATTAAATTAAACCTAGACATTTGAGAAGATGGTGGGATGGAATTGGTAGAAATTGTAGAAGTGTTCCTAAAGCCTCCGGTTTCTCTCTCCTTAGACCTCCTCTAAGCTGCCAGTGGGTTCTAAGGAGGATAAGAGGAATATATGCAACAGAAACGTACATGTAGATGCATCCCAACTGAGAATTGATGCTCGCTCGTTCTTTTGGAGCATTTGGAAGGAAATAACCAATACCCTTGAATTCCTGCAACAAGGTTGCTGGTTTCCTCTTGAACTAGAAGTCTAGTCATTTGATCCATAAATCTAAATGCAGCCATTGACTAACCACTGTATTCTCTGCAGTGTGTTAAGTGGTGTGGGACTAGTCCAAAAGAGAAGAGTAAGAAAGTATGAGATGTTATACCTGCTGTCAAATTGTTTATAATTGGTTTATTGTGACTAGCTGTAATAGAAAGAAACAATTGTAGGATAATCCAGGAAATATAAATTCTGTGATAAATTATGAGATGGTAGTAAGTTTGTAGCTGGTTAGGAAAGGAGAGACGTATGGAGAGACCTTTATGGATTTAAGAAGAGTATGGAAAATGTGAAACTTCAGCTGGACCTTGAGGGAGATTTGAGTAGGCAGAGGGGAGGGCTAGGCCAAGGATGGCAAACACAGGTCTTTGCACACTTATTGTCTCCTCCTCCGTCAATGGCAGACATTGTTAATCAGTCACCCCATAACAGATGCGACTTTCCTTGGAGAACTATTCACATGCTGCTGTCTTAGATTAATTTAACAAATTGATTAATTTTCCTGCCATACTATAGTCTACTATAAAGGTTAAGCCTTGTTTATCTCTGGATCTGAAGGACAGGGAAGTGGGTCATTGTGGCAACCTAGACGTGCACTGCTAGGTCGCACCTCAAGAAAGAACTACCCCATCAACTGTGAGGAGTAGTTAGCTGATAATTTCCAGTTGTAATGCTTTAGGGATCTGCCTGCACATATCATTTTACCCAAGGTCAAGCTCTTCTGTGCAGTCCCCAGCCAGGGACTGAGCATGGTGGGGACTCTTGGGCTTGCCCATATCTGCTGTATTCCAGGCATCTATAAAGGGCAGTGTTTGCCCTGGAGCTCTCCATCAGGTTAGGTTGGCTCAGGGTCAGGTCTGCAGTGCAGTCTGAGACTCTCTGCCCAATCCTGCTTCCTCCTCCTCCATCTTTCACTGGCAATATCTGCCAGTTAACCTCTTGCATTCCCAATGCAGTTTCAGTGTCTGCTGGCAGAAGGATTTGCATTGACTCTGCAAAAGTCTATGGGATTGAATCGAGTTGGTAATAATAGGTCAACCATTTTGTTCCATCTAGTTCCCAGTTAAGACTTCATTCTTTCATTTAGCAAACATTCTGAGCCCAGTGTTTTGGAATCTGAGATACATGTTGGAAATCCAAAGATGACTAAGGCTTTGGATAAGAGAGACTCACATATGTAGAAACTGGGACATAAGAGATGAGCAATTTGTTCAAGACCAGTCTCCTAACTGGCCAGCTGCGTTTTTAATCCTAAAAGGGGTTTTGGTTCCAGAGTATCTATCTGTAACAGACACAGTGGAACTGGTGAAGTTAAATGCCTAGTGTTTTGTATTACTTTGTTCTAGTTCAGAACTCCCATAGGGAATTCTTTGGAAGACTAATCCCTCAGGTGTGCTTCATGGAATGAACATGTTAAATATATTAAAATAGGTTTCTTGATTGTGAGAGTCATTTATATTCTAAGATACCCTATGCATTTGTTAGAGCAGGTCAAGTAGCCAAGGTTTCGAAACTTACTCGGTTCAGCAATTGTTTTACAGTATACCTTTGAGGAATGCTGTCCTGCCCAGTTAAATCAATTGATGGTCTATTACTACCAGCAAGAGCTAACATTTTCTATCTGCTAGCCACTGCAATCCTGTGAAGGAGGCATTAGTATTGATCCCATTTTTTAGATGAGGAACTGGGGCACAGAGGATTAAGTAACTTGCTGAAGCTACACATAGATGGGCAGTAGAGCCATGCCCTGCCCCACTACCCTGCACTTTCCTGCCTCCCAGTGTCTTTGATGTGCGGAGACCAGTGAGTTGGCCTCTTTCGGAGAGGAGGGGACATATGACTGAAATTCACCAAGGACACAGAAGAGTGCACGTGAAAGAATTACAACTGTTTTGCTCATTCAGAGGGACTGTGGGTTTTGGGCAATTAAGTGAGACATATGCACAAAAGGTCTGAAAAGAAGGTTGGTTTGGATGATGTTTAGTGGGAGGGCTGAGCAGGCAAGCATTAATGCTTCCATCTGGCAGTCTGGCAAAGATGGGTTCTCTCTTCTGAGGGCATGACTAGGGCTGATTCTCTTTTCTCCATTGCCCCTCCCTGACCTGTTTCCGTCCTCTCTTCTGTTTTACAATGCCCCGACCCTCTGTTCCTTGTACCCCAGCACATACAGTAAGATAGAAGCTGACAGATATAGTAAGAGCAAGGGCTTTACAGTTAGACACCTGGATTTATATCTTCACTGTATCACTTGCCAATTGTTCAAGTTACTTAATCTTTTTAAGCCTCAGTTTTCACAAGTAACAAGGTGCTATAAAAAATGTCTACATCATAAGATTATTGTAACGATTCAGGAAAATAATATATGTAAAGTACTTAGTACATAGTGGCACTTAGTAAATGGTATTTGGCTGTAAAGTCTTATCGCTCTAGCTGTTTCTGAAATTAAATAGTGACCTCTTAAACTGAATATCCTTCCAAATGTAAGAGGGAAAAATATCTAATTTCAGGCACCATGCAGGTAGTAGGGAAAGGAGGGAATATTTTGCAAGGGGGTGGATGGCTTTTAGACCCTTGCCAAATAAACTCCTTACATGCATGATTACTGTATATAACTCTCCCCTGTAAAGGGGTGGGGCAGCTTTGGTTTATTTTGTGGTGACTTGAGGCACCACAGGACCAGGTAATATGCATATGCTTAGTGGGCTTGCTGGTCCTTGGCTTGTGTTTTCTTAAGACTCTCTACTGTCACCTCAATACCTTGCTGGTAATTTGAGTCTTTGAAGAGGCAGACAATGAGGGTTTTAGTTAGCTCTAATGTCTATTCTGTGGCTTTATTTGCCTCTTTCCCAGAGGTTGAGCATTTGTGTCTACAGGCATAAGATCGATTGCTGCATTGTGTGGCGGAAATGAAAAGGAAACATTCTTTCTTTCCTCTGGAGCTTGTGCTGAGCATTGGCTGTAGTCAGTGGCCTTGTCTGAGCGGGCACATGCCACGAGCCCGTGAACATGGCAACTGTAATTGCACACTTATCTCAGAGACAAAAAAATAAATGAAGTTTCTATCAAATTTATTCAGATGGCTCTCAAAATGCCGCATTTCATGTACCAATTTGATGTGTAGAAACTAAAAAGTAACTCTGAATGCTTTGTTAGGAAAATTGCTTCAGCACAAAATGAGTCCTCTTTTTTTTTTTTTTTTTTTTTAAATCCAGCCACAGTAACTAATAGCTTAAGATATAAGATAAAAATAACGTATTTTGTAATTAATATTTTAATTTACTAAGAAGGGAACTAAATGGTGACTAGACTTCTCTTCCCCTTGATAATAATGAACCCAGGCAATTTCAAACGAAGGAGAGCAGCCAGGAGTTTAATACCTTTGATTAAGAACATGTTTCCACAGTGGCTATTATGTTCCTATTTAAAAGAGCAAAACAAAACTCAGGCTTATTTTATTTTGGAACTACAGGGGGTCTTATGGCATCAAAAGAAGAGGAGAAAATGTTTAAAGATAATTAAAGGCAATTTGCCTCATCAGGCCTTTTTCCTCCTCCTTTTTCCTCTTCTCCCCACAATACTTGCTAATTGCTGCTTCAGTGACCTGAGGATTTTTTTTTTTCCTTCAAGTAACTTGCCTATTTGGCTGTTGCCCACACTTATAATTGACTGCATAAATCAATGAATCTCCATTAGTTCATTTAAAAAAAAAAAAAAAAAAACAACAGAAAAACAGAACATGAGTTACTCCCTGTCTTATCATGTTGGCTAGTTAGACATCAGGAAAGCCAGAGGCAAGAAATGAATTACACGTGTTAATTCATTTCATGTTCGGAAGAACGCCATGAAGTCCCTGAGATAGAATGGGAAACCAGAGCAGCTTGCTTAGGGTCCCACTGCTTAGGGTGAGATGGGAACCCTAAGCTTTGTTTTCACTTTATTACCTCCGCAAGTTAGGCTGTCTGTTTCCATATTCATTTAAAAACTTTCCACTTAGAATTTTCATTGGTTCCTTCAATTTGAATGCCCCTGGCATGCATTTAAGCGTATAGCACTTAGGTTGCAAAAAGTGAACTTGGCGACTCCTAGAAAAGGCGAAAAGGCATTGTGGAAAGTCATTCACAGCAGCTCCCCAGGGGACTGAGAAAAGTCAGTCACCTCTGGGAAATTTTTAGCTAAAGTTTTAAAATAACAGGACCCAGGGTAGGAACTGAGTTCCAAAGTGTTTTAATTTGAGATTATGTTTTCGACTCTGAAAATGGTTAGAAAATGGCGTCACACTCCCAAATAAAGTGACCTCCTGGGAAAAAATGATCTGCAAACTTTTGACCTCAAAGTTTGCACAGGTTTCCTTTGAACTCAGGTGAATTGAACAGTGTGGACCAAAGTGTCATATGCTAAGTAAGTGCCAGAAAAATGCTAAATTAAGTTAAGGATTAAGTTGTATGTTATGATAGGAAAACCCACAATGGCCACGGGCAATGGTAGTTGTACTGCTGGTTTGCGGAAGGGGCAGCATAGGAGATGAAGGGGCAAAGAATAATGATTGCATATTAATTCTTCAACTAGATAGAATATGGAAGAAAAAGGGGGCAGGGTGAATCTCAGTCTCACCAAATATGTGAGCCTCAGAGAAGAAGTAGTATCATCCTTCTTCCAGATTTATTTTCTGCCAGCAACTCCCTGCCATCCCCAAACACACAACCACACAAACTTCTGACCAATGGGATGCACAGTTTGAAGTTTCAAGTTTTTCTATTTTTGTTTTTACTGCTTTGATTTTCAGCTCCATTTTATACATAGAAATGCCAACTATTTGCATATAAAGCTCATTTATTCCAAATTCTGATTTTGAAAGAACTTAGAATATTAAAGATAAAGGAAGGTTTTGGAGAGTAAAACAGACAAGAGGCTTGGGGGAATTCCTAGAATGCCCTGGGGTCAGACTCTCCTCCTTAGATTCTAGGGATAAGGAGGTAGGGCATGTTAGTTGTGGCATCCTCAGAGAGAGAGAAAGCAGAGTGAACCAGAATCTCTGTTCTTCCACTGTCCTTTATTCTATGCCCCAGGAGATGTTTTCAACCCCTACAATCCTGTAAAACATTTTATATCTACTGAGTTTCTGACTGCTTGGATCAAAGTTAACCCAGCTGTATTTTGAGGAAACAGTCAAGACGCTAAAATGAGTCAGAATTGTAGGTAAACTTGTGGATTGAGAAGTTAAGATACTGTTTGAATGATAAACTGGAAATGAAATAGAAAATTGTAAGACTGAATTAATTTTGAAGTCCCATGCTTCCTAAGTTTCTTATGGTGTTGGAGAAAAGTATCTTTGCGCAGAGTGGTGGATCCATTCCTGCAGACTGACTGTTTTCTGCCCCGCCAGCCCCATTGCCTAGGATTCTCCTTTTTGCTCATCCAGTTACATTGGCCATCTTTCTGCTCCTCCGACATGGCAGCCTCCTGCACATCCAGCCCTGGCATGCACTGTGTCCTTAGCCTAGGACATTTCCTCTGGATCCTTGCAATTCTCTTTTGGGATCAATTTCTGCTCATCTGTCAGGTGACTAATTAAAATGTTTCTTGTTTTATTCTTGGACCTTTTAATATTTTTCTTTATAGAACATATAAACATAATTGAAAATCACTTGTGAAATTCCTACTTTAATATCAGTCTCTCTTTACAGATTATAGGAGTTGTGAGTATAGAGGCTGTAATTATCTTGTTTACCATCATATAGTAGTTCTAGGCCAGAGCCAGTTCTTGGTAAATCATTACTGTATGAATTAATGTATGACTGGTATTAGGCTTCAAAAATAGGATGAAAACTGCCGGAGGCAACTGACATGGAAGCCACATACCGGTATTGAGGATGAACTAGACTATAGGATTCTAAATACTATAAATGGAGGAATATGAGTGTTGAACATATACTGAATAGTGAAGAGTACTGGGAGAAAGAATACGAGCCATGCTGACCCTCTGATATTTTTGGCAGAGAACAAAGACTAAGGTTTACCTAGGATCATTATGTGGAAGGTAATGGGAAGGGGACTGGTGGGTTGAATCAGTTTAATGCTACCTTATTAAAAGTCTGTGCTATCAAACATGCTATTCATGGTGACCTAAGTTCTTCAATTTCTTGACCTTCTAACAAGACTGGGAGCTATGGATTCAGAGTTATCTGTCCACACACATAGAATGCAATACTTCTCATCCTTCTGGATTTCTCTGGTACCTAAGATTCCATAACCTTCTCCAGGAAATTTTCTGAGTCATGTACCCTTTCTCTGGAACCCCATATATCTGTAATTGCATGTATGTATTTGTTTGTTTCCTCTACTAGACTGCAAGCTTCTTAATGGTAGTGATCTTTTTATTTACCTATATGTTTTCATGACTAGCTTAGTGCCTAGCATTAGATACCTGAGTAATGTTTGGCAAACTCAATGGAATTAAACTCACTTTATTAATTAAATATTCATTTCCTTTTGCTAAGTACATAAGTTGGTTGGGAAATGGTTAAATATATATCCATAGAAGGGTACCTAGCAGAGCACGTCATGTGGTCAAACTTCATAAAGTTTGTTGTTTGGCTAGTTTTAGCCACAGATACTTTGGTGAAAAAAAATCACCTCATCATTTCAGTGTGTTTGTGTAGCATCTTACATTGAGTCTCTTTACCCAATCCTTGAATCTTGGCTGGTTTTGGAATTTGCTTTGGCTAATAGAATATGGCAAAGATGATGGTGTGTCAGTTCCAAGTCTATATCTTCCCTCTGCTCTCTTGAACCACTGCACACTTACTTTGTGAACAAGTCTAGGCAGCCATTCCAGCTGAGGTCATCCTAGACCAACTGGATCCCAGCTGACCTGGCAGCTGAGCACAGATGCATTGATTGAATCCAGCTAAGACCAGAACTGCCCACCTGTGCACAGCCCAAATCGCTGACCTACAGAATTGTGAACTAAATAAATGGTTGTTTTTAAAAAACCATTAAATTTTGGGGTTACCATGCAGTAGAAGTTAATTATCATAGATGTTACTTTTAATTTGTGAAATTACAATAACTGATGCTATATTTTGCTAAGATGATGGGTAGTGAGATCTGACTGATGCATCGGGCATTTTTTAGAAAGCAGAGTCCCAGATGGAATGACCTGGGCAGTGGAAGACATGAGACATTAGATACCATGAGTGGGAGTTGGAAATTGGGGAATGACCAGTGACTAATAAATAGGCAGAACTCATGAGGCATCTCATAAAGAGTGCAAGCTTCCTCAAAATTAGAGGTGATTCCAGGGGACAGCTAAACCATACAGGTAAAATGATTGATGACTTGACACTAAGTTTAGGCAAGCCATGCCATGCACAGTGCTGGACGAAACCTATGTGACTTAGTGATAATTGTAGCCTGGTAGTATTTGGAAAGAATAAACACGGTAAGCATATCATTAAAAGCATGGGATAAAAACTAGGAGTGATTTTAAGAAAAGAGAATTTAGGAGCAATGTTTATAAGGATGAAGAATGTCAATAGCCCTTTCAGTGTGGAGTGTGGAGGTCTGAACTTTCTGTCACTAGCACTGCCTGGCTTTGAGAAAGTCAGTGAGCCTCGGATTCTTCAAATGGAGATTTGGTTCCTGAAACTATTTCATAGAGAGAGTCAAATAAAACAACAGACAGGAACACAGTTACTTGTAGAGAGCTAGAACAATGGTTCTTCATGTCTAAAGTTGATACTGGAAATTATAACTAGGTAACTTTGAATGATCAGCTCATGGAAGGTCATAAAGGAATTTTTTTTTTTTAAATCCACGACTTCCATCATTTATGTCAGCCTCCCCCATTGTCCTTCCCTCACCTCTTTCCAGAACAATCTTGCTTACTACAGAGAGTGGCAAAGCCTTCGTTTTGCTGAAGTTGAAATGTTCAGTCACCCTGTGAGTCAGCGTGATGATGTACCTTCACCTGTTTTTGAATGTTTTTGGTTTTATATTCCTGTGACATGCTCAAGGCCACAGGATTGCAAAGGTATGTTAGAGAATAGAAGTGTTCAATGCGGTTTTATTACCTGATTTTTTGGGGTTAATTTCTTTTTAAAATTTTGGGGCAAAGAAGGCATGATTTAGAAGATTTCTCCTCTGTATTTTTAATTCCCATTAGTTCATTGGCTTCATGGTTCTTCTGCCCTTGAGTCATGATATCCATTGCTTCAGGGGGAGGGCAGGACCCTAAGAACAAAGGAGACAATGTTCAGTTTTTTGAATTCCAAAACATGCTCTTGAAGCTAATTTCAGAGACAACAGTTGTGAAAAACCAAGGCATTCGCTTGCAATACCTAGATTTGTTGAAAGAGAAATCAGAAGCTTTGCTTTAAATATTAACTATTCCTTTAAAATATTAAGAAGTTATAGGACTGAAGGGAAAAGATTTACTATACGCCACAGAATACAGAATATGCAGAGTGTAACACAAAGTTAATTTTCCAGTATACTGGAAAGAAAAAAAAAACAAAACTGGTGGGGGGGAGAAGTGTGGAGGGAAAGAGTGAGAGGAAAGCAAGAATCCTGAGCCCTGAATTCTGGCTGGTTCCTGGGCCTGCGTGGGCTGGAGACCCCAGATGACTTTAACATCATTGACAAAAGGGAGCTTGGTTCTCAACATCTTGCCTAGAACTCTGAATGGAGATGATTGCCTTAAAGGGGGCATCCTCAGTAGAGGAGAAATTATGGTGTTATGTGTGTTTAAGATGACCAGGCCTGAGTTAGCCCATTCTCAAGTGTCCCTTGAACACAGGACATACAGGAAAGTTCCTAAAATTCTTAAAATTTGAAGCAAAGGACAGTATTAAGAATTAGAAAAGAGCACGTCTGCCAGGAGGCTGCCACAGCTTAAATTGGAAACTATAGATTGGATAGGCCCCAAAGCAGGGGCCACATGTGGATGGATGTAGCTAAATCTTAGAATGTCAGTTGTGTATGTTAGTGCTAACTAAGGTGAGTGATTGAAGCTATTTGCTACGTGAAAGCTTTCACCTCTATGCTAAGGAATCAGACCACAGATATTGGCATCACACAGTTTGGTGCAGTGATGGATATGGTTGGTTCTTAGACATTAAGCAAGAGCAGGATATCCTTTCTCTAATTACAGGACAATTAATAAGCCCCTTAGAGGTAGGAGAATGATGTTGGAGGAAAACCTTGAATTTGACTATCCAGAAGATATTAAGCTTAAAAAAGAAGGGTCTAAGTTACTTTGCAATAGGAAGATCTAGTTTTTGCTGCTGTCATCAGTGGAAATGAAGCCTCATAAGTATGATGAGTCAAGTTTTATATCATATATAAGTTTTGATCCCACAATGCCACTACTCAGAGGCATTTGGGTGCGTGGATCAATTTGGCTCCCTGATGTGGGTTAACCCTTTCTTTCTTTGTACTCCTTCTAAAACCACTCTCTGCATTGCATTATGTGTGAATATGTCTGTCTCCACCACTTGACTCTAATCTTTATGATGGCAGGGATCACATCTCCTTCTTTTTATATTCTTAGCTGCTGGCACAGAGTCTAGCATGTAGTTATCTCTCAAGAAATATCTGTTGAATAAGTCCATAAAATCCATGAAGAGAAACCAGTTGGGTAAATTGTGAATATTTTTACAAACAAACTATCTAGGATTCTAGAAGTTCTGATGATTCTTGCTTTAATTTATCAGACTCAACTGACTATTTTGTCTGTGCTGTGAAAACATACCCTGTTTATTAATTATGGAATGCCTACTATGTGCATCCCTCTAAGCACCTTTCATGTAGAAACTGTTTAATACTCCCAAGGATCGTATGATGTTGGTCTTCCTGTCCTCATTTTATTGATGAGGAGACTGAAATCTGAAGAGGTTAAGAACTTGACCTAAGATTCCAGAGCCACTAAGTGCACCAGCCAGGATATGAGTCTGGCTCTAGCCTGTGTTCTCAGCTACTACATAGATATGTCTCTGAATGTATATGAATGTCCTCATATGGAAGTAGTTAGAAAATTTGTACAGATGGTCCTCAACTTACAATGGTTTGACTTAGGATTTTTTGACTTTGTGATGATGAAAAAGCTATATGCAGTCAGCAGAAACTGTATTTCAAACTTTGAATTGTAACCTTTTCCTAGGATAGTAATACACAGTATGACACTCTCATGATGCTGACCAGCATATGTCATACTGTCACACTTTCATACTAGGACACATTGCACCAGATGGACCTAATAGATATATTCAGAACATTCCATCCCCAAACAGTATAATATACATTCTTTTGAAGTGCACATGGAACATACTCCAGAATAGATCATATATTAGGCCAAAAAAACAAGTCTCAATAAATTAAAAAAAGTTTGAAATGATATCATGCATGTGTCCAACTACAATGATAGGAAATTAGAAATCAATCACAAAAAAATATGGAAAGACACAAATACATGAAGATTAAACAGTGAATGAGTCAACCAAGAAATCAAGGAGAAGATAAAAAAATACATGGAGACAAATGAAAATGAAAACACAGTAGTCCAAAATCTTTGGGATGCAGTAAAAGCTGTTCTCAGAAGGAATATTATAGCAATACAGGCCTACATCAAGAAATAAGACAAATCTAAAATAAAAAGCCTAGCCTTATAACTGAAGGGGCTAGCAAAAGAAGAACAAAGCCCAAAGCCAGTAGAAGAAAGGAAAATCATAAATATTAGAGCAGAAATAAATTAACTAGAGACTAAACAGAAACAATGGAACAGATCAGTGAAACCAGGAGGTGGTTATTTGAAAAGATAAACAAAATTGATAAACCTTTAACCAGACTCAACAAGAAAAAGAGAGAAGACTCAAATAAAATCAGAAATGAAAGATAAATAACAACCAATACCACAGAACAAAGGGTTATAAGAGAACACTATCAAAAATTATATGCTAAAAAAATGGACAACCCAGAAGAAATGGATGAATTCCTAGAAACATATAACCTTCCAAAACTGAATCAAGAAGAAATAGAAAATTTGGACAGACTGATTACTAGCAGTGAAATTGAATCAGTAATAAACAACCTCCCAACAAACAAAAGTCCAGGACCAGATGGTATCACAAGTGAATTCTATAAAACCCTTAAAGAAGACTTAATACTTATTCTTCTCAAACTTTTCCAAAAATTAGGCGGAAGGAGAGCTCCCAAATTCATTCTACAAGGCAAGCGTTATCCTGATACCAAAACCAGGTAAAGACATAACAAATAAAGGCCAGTATGTCTGATGAGGATAGATGCAAAAATCCTCAACAAAATATTAGCACACTGAATCCACCAATACATTAAAAATTTCATTCATTACAATCAAGTGGGGTTTACAGGGGTGGTTCAGTATTTGCAAATTAGTCATCGTGATATGTTACATTAACAAGAAAAAGGATAAAACCCATATAATCATCTCAATAAATGCAGCAAAAGCATTTGACAAAGTACACCATCCATTCATGATAAAAACTGTCAACAAAGGTTTGGAGGCAATGTACCTCAACATAATAAAGGCCGTATATGAAAACCTCACAGCTAACATCATGCTCAATGGTGAAAAACTTGAGAGCCTTTCCTCTGAGATCAGGTACGAGACAAAGATGTCCACTCATATCTCTTTTATTCAACATAATGCTAGAAGACCTCATCATAGCAATCAGAAAGGAAAAAAAAAAAAAAAACAACATCCAGATTGGTAAAACTTCCACTCTTTGCAGATGACATGATACTATCTATATCTATATCTATATCTATATCTATATCTATATCTATATCATCTATAAAACCCTAAAGACCCCACCAAAAACCTATGAGAATTGAATAAATAATTTTAGTAAAAGTCTCAGGATACAAAGTTTTTGTTCTTTTTTAACCTGATTTATAATTGATTTTTTAAAAAATATAATTTATTGTCAAATTGGCTTACATACAACACCCTTTGCTCATCCCATAAGTGCCTTCCTCAATGCCCATCGCCCACTTTCCCCTCTCCCCCACCCCTCCATCCACCCTCAGTTTGTTCTCTGTATTTAAAGGTCTCTTGTGGTTTGCCTCCCTTCCTCTCTGTTTGTAACTATTTTTTTTCCCTCTTCCCTTCCTCCATGGTCTTCTGTTAAGTTTCTTAAGATCCACATATGAGTGAAAACATATGATATCTGTCCTTCTTTATCTGACTTACTTCACTCAACATAATACCTTCAGTTCCATCCACGTTGCTGCGAATGGCATGATTTCATTCTTTTTCGTTGCCAAGTAGTATTCCATTATATATATAAACCACATCTTCTTTATCCATTCATTAGTTGATGGACATTTAGGTTCTTTCCATAATTTGGCTATTGTTGAAAGTGCTGCTGTAAACATTGGGGTACATGTACCCCTATGCATCAGCACTACTGGCAGTATACAAAGATAATAGGCAGAAATCTGTGCTATTTTTATACACTAATAATGAAGCAGCATAAAGAGAAATTAAGAAAACAATCCCATTTACTGTTGCACCAAAAATAATAAAATACTTAGGAATAAACGTAACCTAGGAAATGAAAGACCAATACTCCAAAAACTAGAAAACATTGATCTGATGAACTGAACATGACACAGACACATGGAAAGATATTCCATGCTCATGGCCTGGAAGAACCAATATTGTTTATGTGTCTATATGACCCAAAGCAATCTACAGATTTAATGCAATCCCTATCAAAATACCAACAACATTTTTTTTTTACAGATGTAGAAAAATAATACTAAAATTTGTATGGAAGAACAAAAGACTCCAAATAGCCAAAGCAGTCTTGAGAAATAAGAATAAAACTGGAGGTATCACAATCCCAGATTTCAAGATATACTACAAAGCTGTAGTACTCAAAACAGTATGGTACTGACACAAAAATAGACACGTAGATCAATGGAACAGAATAGAGAGTCCAGAAAGAAAACCACTATTATATGGTCCATTAATCTATGAGAAAGGAGGCAATAGTATACAGTGGGGAAAAGAAACTCTTTTCAATAAGTGGTACTAGGAAAACTAGACAGTTACATGTAAAAAAAAAAAAAAGAAACTGGACCACTTTCTAATACCACCTATGAAAATAAACTCAAAATGGATTAAAGACCTAAATGTGAGACTTGAAACCGTAAAACACCCGGAAGAAAACATAGTAATTTCTTTGACATCAACCATACAAGCATTTTTCGAGATATGTTTTTTCAAACAAGTAAAACAAAAGCAAAATTGAATTATTGGGACTATACCAAAATAAAAAGTTTTTGAAAGTGAAGGAAACCATTAACAAAACAAAACAAAAACCAACCTATTGAATGGGAGAAGATATTTGCAAATGATGTATCCAATAAGGAGTTAATGTCCAAAATATATAAAGAACTCAACACCCAAAACAAATTACCCAATTAAAAATGGGCACAGGACCTGAATGGACATTTTTTTCTAAAGAAGATATACAGATGGCTAATAGAGACATAAAAAGATGCTCAACATCACTAATCATCAGGGAAATGCAAATTAAAACCACAGTAAGATATCACCTTATACCTGTCAGAATGGCTAGAATCAAAATCACAAGAAATAACAAGTGTTGGCAAGAATATGGGGAAAAAGGAACCCATATGCAGTTGGTGGGAATATAAATTGGTGCAGCCACTGTGGAAAAAGTATAGAAGTTACCCCCAAAATTAAAGATAGAATTATTACATGATTCAGTAATTCCGTTATGGGATATTTACTCAAAGAAAACAAAGATACTAATTTTAAAAGATAGAGGCACCCCTATGTTTATTGCAGCATTGTTTACAATAGCTAAGATATGAAAACAACCCAAGTGCTCATCCATAGATGAATGGATAAAGACAAAGATACACACACACACACACACACACACACACACATACACACACATATATATATACATATATATATGTATTTGGAATATTACTCACCCATAAGAAAGAATGAAATCTTGCCATTTGCAACAACCTGGATGGACCCTCTAGGTCCACTTATTTTTGGTGAAATAAGTCAATCAGAGAAAGACAGATACCATATGTTTTTATTCATATGTGGAATTTAATAAACAAAACAAAGAAAAAAAAGAGGAAAACAAAAACCAGACTCTTAAATATAGAGAACAAACTGGTGGTTGCCAAGAGTGGAAGTGGGTTGGGGAGGGGTGAAATGGATAAAGGAGGTCAAGAATGCACTGAGTAATGTTGAATTGTTGAATCATTCTAATATAACACTGTGTATTAATTATAATTAAAAAAAGGAGTGGGAGGTATTAAAGTAAAAAAGTACTACTGGGATTAATGTCAAGGTTGGCTTATTCTTTTTAAACATTTTTTTTAAATTTATTTTTGGAGAGAGAGAATGTGCATGAGTGGGGGAGAGGGGCAGAGGGAGTGAGAGAGAATCCTAAGCAGGCTCCGTGCTCAGTGCAGAGTCAGATGTGGGGCTTGATCCTGCAACCCTGGGATCATGACCTGAGCCCAAATCAGGAGTCAGATGCTCAACCAACTGAGCCACCCAGGCACCCTGCCTTGTTTGTTCTTTCAAATGTCTTTATGAGGTCTGACAGGGGCACTGAGCCCTGTTCTGTAGTCCCTTCTGTGTGTTTCCTCTTGCCTAAAAAGTGGCTGTGGTCTCCTACACCACCACATTCTGGGAAGAGCCCTGGTTCTGTTCATTTAGTAGGGCCCTTTAGGGGAGAAAGAAGGAGTAGGGAACCCATGAAGGTGGCACTACAGACTCGGGTAGCCTGCCCCTGCTCCAGTACCTTTTGGGAATGCACCTATCAGTGGAGACAGGCTCAGGATGGGGCTGGGCACTTGGATCATCTGACTTCTTTCCTCCTTAGCAGAGTGTGGAGTAGAGTGAATATCTGTCTGTCTGCATAAGTCCAGGGGTAGCCTGTCATTCTGAGGGACTGTTCTGATTTGTGTGTGTTGAGTCTGACTGAGACAATGAATGGTTGGCAGAGGATTGGGAATGTATATGTATTAAGGGACTATAGGGATCTACAGCAAATTTTTGAGATGATTCTGGAAAACACAACTAGCTCTTTGGATTTACTCCAGTACAAAGTAGAAAACTGGTCTTTAGTATTTGGGGGTTACCTCAGTATGGCTGTGGGCCGTGCTATGCCAATAGGCACCAGTGTGAGTGTAGTTGATTGTTATGTGGTTTGCTTGGTCTGTGTGAGTGCCATATTGCCTGTTTCATGTGTTGAAGGTCACCCCTGGCCTTAGGAAAAGAATGAATGTTGTCAAAACTGAACTAGTTCTATGAGAATATATTGAGAGACAGTCTTTGTTTTGCTTCTATTTTTTTTTTCATAATTTTTCTAGTTTCACTGTAGGAAGGTAATAAACATCAAAGCTGGCACAGTCAATGATCCCTTTCCAGAGATATGACCAGACAAGCCTCCTTTCATTGGGCTCTTGGGGAAAGTACATTCCCAGGAGGGGGAGAGGAACATTAAACCATGTGTCACTCATTCTACAGGAATGGAAATGTTGGTACCTTTGGTTATAATAATTTAGAGATTAAATGTTGGACATGTGACTGCAGGAAGGCTATGATTTGTTTCTTTTTTTTTTTTAATTTTTTTTTCAACGTTTATTTATTTTTGGGACAGAGAGAGACAGAGCATGAACGGGGGAGGGGCAGAGAGAGAGGGAGACACAGAATCGGAAACAGGCTCCAGGCTCTGAGCCATCAGCCCAGAGCCCGACGCGGGGCTCGAACTCACGGACCGCGAGATCGTGACCTGGCTGAAGTCGGACGCTTAACCGACTGCGCCACCCAGGCGCCCCTATGATTTGTTTCTTAAATCATAAAATCTTGTTTCTATTTCTCATCCTATATGCATGTCCTTTGGAAAGCCTTCTAACTTGTCCAGTGTGCTGTTGTATGGAATTGTCAGTGAGTTTGTGGGTTTCTCCATAAATCATGTCACATAGAGACTGCTTTCATAAGCCAATCTCCCCACCTGGCCACAATGCCCAGAAAAAAGAATGTGCTTTGTTACCTGTGATTGGAAGCTTCCAAATCGGTCTTGGCTATTTTCTATTACTTAGGTCCTTCTAACTTTCCCTTAGCTATTATAAAAAAGTTGCCTTTACTAGGCTCACCAGCATCTGGTGCCCTGCAACTTTATCAGATGGAATACTCACTAATCATTTTCAATTGTGTAAAGGTTTGGGACCTGACTTCTGATAACCTGTAATACTCAGGGCCACAACTGCCTTTTATTTTCCTGCCTACTTGTCACATCCTACTTGTTGGAACATAATATTTGTGGCTTGCAGAATCCCAAACCTAACCAAGTGATGGATGTACTTCCGATGATTAATCCACATCTCTATGTAGTTTTAGGTCTATTGCTTTTCGATTGATTTGTGCTGAGGTTTAAGCAACTAACTGAATGGCTCCTAAGGCTTGATTCCTAACTGTAATACTTTTCCTGGGTGTTTGGGTCTAAATTCTCTTGAACTCTCTGCTGTCACCACAGAGCCTGATGTGGGGCTAGAACTCAGGAACCATGAGATCATAACGTGGGCTGAAACCAAGAGTTGGATGCTTAACTGACTGAGCCACCCAGGAGCCCCTGTTCCTTTTTTTTTTTTTTTTTAAGGATCTATGCACGTTGCTTTGATCAAATCTCTTCTGTTGTTTCTTTTTTTTTTTTTTTAATTTTTTTTTTCAATGTTTATTTATTTTTGGGACAGAGAGAGACAGAGCATGAATGGGGGAGGGGCAGAGAGAGAGGGAGACACAGAATCGGAAACAGGCTCCAGGCTCCGAGCCATCAGCCCAGAGCCTGACTCGGGGCTTGAACTCACGGACCGCGAGATCGTGACCTGGCTGAAGTCGGATGCTTAACCGACTGCGCCACCCAGGTGCCCCTCTTCTGTTGTTTCTAATTGCCACACGATGCTCCATATTGTGCATTCAACATGTTGACTCATTCATTTCCCCAGTGATGGACACAGGTTGCTTCCAGTATCTCCTTCCCCATTCACACCTATCAATGCAATGAAATGTCCAAGGTAAATATGTTTACCAATTGAGTGATAGGTTTTCTTTTTTAACATGTCTTTTGTATGCTTATGAAAAACTGAATTTATGAGATAAATTTTAGTTTTTGTTTCAATTCCTTTTTACCCTTTAAAAAATCGTTTAATATTTTACATAATGCTCCAGGGTTTAAAGGTTACTTATAGATTAGTTGTGCCCTTTGCTCAAAATTGATCTGTTTTCTCTTCTTGCTTAAATTCACAATTATCATAGTTTTCTGTTGTGTTCACTGGATGACCTGTATGTTTGAGAGAATAATTCAGTTTGCATTTTTGTCATGGTAACAGTACCATTTCTGTAATAATTCAAAATGTAAATTAACAAAATCAAATACTACAATAAACAGTCAGTGAAAATCTGTAGAAGGTTATAGATACCATTAAAAAATTCTATGAAAAAAATTCTTTGCATGACAGAGAGAATGGCTAGAAGATGTGTTTTTTTTCACATATTTTTGTCCTAAATTTTTTGTCTTAAAAAACCTATCTGTTAGCTATGCCATGGGTGGCTAACCCTGTGGTTCAATATTTTCCTGCTCTCTAGAATACCAAGCCCACAGTAAACTGAAAATAATGAATGTAGCCCTATTCATGAAAAAAATTTTTTTACAATTCTATTTTGGAGAGGAATCCATGGAACTGTGAGATTTTTGCCTCGTGCAAAGCTGTCTTCTGAGCTAAGCTGCCAGAGGTGAGTTATGGAGCACACGGTGTCTTATGACCTTCAGCAGCTCTGGTTTTGGCAGGTTGTATTAGGATTATGTGCCTGACCAACCCAACTGTGTACAGACTGAGTTGTGATTTGCAAAGGAACCCCAAAGACGTGCTTCGTTTGGTTCCAGAGAGGTGCTACCGTAAATGGTTAGCTGGACTAATTAGATCATCTGTATGGGGGTTCTTAAAACACAGAGAAAGACTCTCATAATGGAATAAAAAGAAGCAGCTGATAAAGAAATAAAGTTGTTTAAAAAAGAGAATAATAGGTTCATTTAATTTCTGTGGCATCCTAAAGAAGATTCCATCTTTCTTTAGACGTATTAAAATATTGAGATAGTTTTCTGCGTGTGATTCTATTCTTAGAACATGCATTTAACAAAAAACCAAACACAATTGTAGATAATATCATATAAGAAGCCAAAAACCAAAGTTAAAGTGGTAATGAGAACAAAGTAGATTCTAATTTTAGTTATTTATATTGTTAAGTATAAGTAAATAAAGAGGTTATTGAACTAATGAAAACATATTGGAACTCTGAGTGGCTATAAAGGAAATGACATATTCAGCTCTGATTATGTCCATGTGTTTAAAATGGAAGGAACTGGGGCGCCTGGGTGGCGCAGTCGGTTAAGCGTCCGACTTCAGCCAGGTCACGATCTCGCGGTCCGTGAGTTCGAGCCCCGCGTCGGGCTCTGGGCTGATGGCTCAGAGCCTGGAGCCTGTTTCTGATTCTGTGTCTCCCTCTCTCTCTGCCCCTCCCCCGTTCATGCTCTGTCTCTCTCTGTCCCAAAAATAAATAAAAAACGTTGAAAAAAAAATAAAATGGAAGGAACTGACTTTTTGAATACAACAGCTATTGAACTCTGCACTTGGGACACTATAATATGCTGATGGAAAGTAAGGATATTGCCTGAGGTAGAAAAGCTTGAAAGTGGTGGAGGTATGTATCACAGACAGTAATAATAACCAAATATCTCTGTATTCAACTATATTTTACAGCCTGCTTGTGGTTACATTACGTGGTGAGTTCTGGTCAATGGCCTGGATGTGCATCGATGTGACATGTGTCATCTCCAGACTCTGATAGTCATGATCAGTTGTGAATTCTTTCTGCTCTTTCTTTGTCTATCTTGGAGATCCTGGAAGCCATATAGTGAGATATGGAACCACAAAATAGAACTTGGGAAGTGAACTTCCCTGGAGAGTATCTAGACTGGCAGAGAGTTTGTGAGAATGGATAATAAACTTTTATATAGCGAGTGACTGAGATTCTTGAGGTTGCTTATTACTGCCAGGCTCATACTGGGTAGGATTTGAATCCTAGGAAATCTATTTTACTAGAAATGTTATGCTCTTACACTGCATTATATTGGTTTAAACAAAGTGGAGGGCTCTGAGATAGATGAGTTTCAGCTTTGTCATCTCAAGAAATGGGGAAAATGAACTAAACCCAATAGGAGTGTTGTTAAAGCTAAATGAAGTAACTTTTAAAATGTAGGTTTTATGGGGTGCCTGGGCGGCTCAGGTCATGATCTCATGGCTCATGAGTTTGAACCCCATGATGGGCTCTGTGCTGACAGCTCGGAGCCTGGAGCCTGCATTAGATTCTGTGTCTCCCTCTGTCTCTGCTCCTCCCCTGCTTGTGAGTGCACTCTCTCTCTCAAAAATAAATAAACAATAAAACATTTTTTTAAATGTAGGTTTTTATTTTTACTCATTTGCCGTGGGGCCAATGGATCAGGATCTGCCACTGAAAAGATAGTTTGTTACTTGCAGTTCCCAAGAGGAGCAGGTGCCCACCATGCATGGCCACATGGGGAAGTGCCAGGGCTGGTCAGACAGTGGAGGGGGTGAGGGGCAAGAGACTTTATTTATGGGGTGTACTATCAATCTAATCTATCTCTGTATTGTGAAGAGATTCTTCAAAAATATGTTGTTGATTATACTTGCTTCTTCTTTTTACAGTCCTAAATTTTGGGGTGCCTGGGTGGCTCAGGGGGCGCCTGGGTGGGTCGGTCAGTTAAATGTCTGACTTTGGCTCAGATCATAATGTTGTGGTTCCTGAGTTCGAGCCCTGCATCAGGCTTTGTGCTGACAGCATAGAGCCTGGAACCTGCTTCAGATTCTGTGTCTGCCTTCCCCGCTCATGCCCTCCCCCCCTCCAAAAAAAAAAAACAACATTAAAAAAATTCAAAAATAAAAAAGAATAAAGCCCTAAATGTACTCATGCTTTTCATGCTGTTTGTGTCACTCTAACCTCCACGTTTATGAGAATTTATACTATTTATTTTGTAGGTCTCTGTGAATGATATTTCTTCTGGAAGATGCTTCCTTAGTCCCATGCATCTCATCCCCATCCTGCACTCCTTTTCCTATCGGGCTGGCATGAAGGGCCTCCTACGCATCCACACATATTCCTGCTTTCCACTTCTGTTGAAGTTACAAGCATATATGATAGGAAACTTAAGCTTCTCTGTTGACATCACTCCTACCTGGTGTTGGAATTTCATATTTGTCTGTACACACTCATTAGCCAGGAAGCCACATGATGGTGGAGAGATTTTGAGAACTCTCTCTAGTCAACATTCATTCCCCTACTATAAGCACTCATAGCTCCTATACTTTTCCATTATAACTCTGACTGTTTTTCATGATAATTTTCATCCTGTCTTCAACTGTTGGCTCCAAAAGAGCCCCCAAAAATCTTTTTTATGGCTACAATTCTATCACTGGTGCATATGGTCCATGATTAGTGCATGTTTGAGGAATGCCTGACTAGCAGGACTTGAATCTTATTCTTCATACTTAAAAACAATGCCTGGACCACTAGTGATGCATAGTACAAGTTGTTTGAATAAAAGCAAGTATAAATCTTCATAAAAATCCTCTAAGGCACATACCTTATAAGGACTTTTTAGGGTGAGCAAATAGATGCTCAGGAAATGAAGACTTACTTGCCCAAGATGCTCAACAAGATGGAAGCATAGTTGGCTCCAATGCTTCTTTTCCCTCTGATGATGCTAAGTGTTAATGAGCAGGCCGATTTGACAGCAGTGGAGCATTTCAGTGCTTGTCAGATTTTAGTGTGCATACAAGTCATCTGAGAATCTTGATCAAATGCAAATTCTGAGTTAGTAGGTCTGAAATGGGGTCTGAGATCCTGCATTTCTAACAAGCTCCCAGGTGATGGCCATGGTGCTGGTACGGTGACCACGCTGTGAGTAGCAAAGATAAAGATCACCCACAGATTAATTTTCCTATCATATATGCTTATAACTCAACAGAGAAAATAAAGTAGAAATAAAAAACATAATCAGTGTAAAGACTTCTTGTTATTAAGGGAAGCAGTATTTAAGCAAGATTAGTTGTCTAAATGGATAAAATTCAATAGACAATTGTTCAACTCTATGTAATTTTGCTGCTGGGA
The DNA here is from genome assembly GCF_007474595.2 of Lynx canadensis. Classification (NCBI taxonomy): domain Eukaryota; kingdom Metazoa; phylum Chordata; class Mammalia; order Carnivora; family Felidae; genus Lynx; species Lynx canadensis. The sequence continues at coordinate 68,526,598 of NC_044310.1, forward strand.
AGAGAGGGTATATAATTCTGAAGGCTGGTCCTTGTTTTTGTTCCATCTTCAGTAAGAAGTTGAAAACAACACAATTTCAGTCTAGATGAACTCTAAGTTTTATAATGGGCTTCTTCTGTGATGGTACAGTCTCATTGTCTTAGGGTAGCTGCCCTGGAAAACAGATTTTGAGACAGAGATTTGTCTGTAGGAGGTTTACTGGGAAGCAAGGGAAGCAGGATGGCTATAGGGAGAATTGCAGCATAATGCATTTGCAGCAGAGTGCTGGCTAATCTTTTGGGCAGCTTTGGAGCTGCAGTGGCCCTCATAGCTGTCCCAAATCATGGCAAGAGGGCTGGGTCTTCATACTCCTAGTGAAAAAGTCTTTGGGTGCAGACTGCCACCCCAGGAGAGGTATCACTTTGACCAAGTGTGATTCACGGAAAGGTACTCAGAGTGGGCGATCAGCAGCCTCACATCCAGAAACAGGGAGTGGGAGCTTTGGCACAGAGGGGGGTCCCACAGCATCACACATTGTTTCTAGTACTTAGGTAGGTATAATAAATATCTTCAGTCCCATCTCTGGGTTTTATAAACATTGCTCTGTAGATTCTCCAGAGAAATAGGCATTTTTGATGCAAAGAACTGGAGGTCACTAGAAAAGAGTAAGAACAGGGAGACTGAGTTAGACAGCAGTATTCTACTACTTAGCTCTACTGTTAGCCATATTCAGAGCTCTCTGAAATAATTACAACTACAAAAATTTCATTAAACTCACACCATGTCTATTGGATCCACCCACATGTCTGCCTCTTATATTTTTCTAACTTTTCCCTTCTCAGTTTCTCCATTATAAAATGTGGACTTTCAAACAGATGATCTATAAAATCCCAGACAGTTTTAATAAAATTCTGATTATATAACTTTTTTCATTCTAAATCCCTGCCCTTATCAACTGGCTCAGAGAACAGAAACTTGGCTTAATCCAAAAATGTTTTTTTGCCCACAAATGTCTATTCCAAGAAGCAAGAAATACCTAAAAAGAAGAAAAAGAACGATTGGAATAAATGTGGATCCTTTTATATCACACATGTCTTTTAAATTAAAAAATCAAATTAAAATTTATTTTAACTCCATAAACAATTTGGAATATAGAGAAAACAAAACAATTTTAAATTTACACTTAATTATATTTCCTCTTTCTACTTTCTATATACTTTAACTATATAGATGCAAATTTGCATCCTGTTTTCTTTTTTTATTTAATGTTGAATGTCCAAAGAATTCCCTTATGTACTGAATGGGGTTTTTTTTGTAATTAAATTTAAATATCTTTATATTATTTTACACAAAATAAATTAGAATTTATTTAACACTTCCAGCTTGGGAGATTTCTCTTTTTTAAAAATTTTTGCTTAATGGATATGGTTTTGTCCACAACTTTTTCCTAAAATTTAGATGATGTCTTAAGATAGAATCCCAGAAGTTTAAGGTTTTAAACTTAAGGGAAAACAATGAAGATGCTCAGAGCACAGAAGAGGTGAAGCCCTAAAAGATACTGTTTTATCAATAGGGTCTGCCTTCTTCTCTATGTCAGTTTGAGGATGACATTTATTAATGACCGGACCACAATCTGATTGTTTTACATGGTCCAAGAATGGCAGTAAATATAAAACTATTTTAATAGAGAAGAAAAGGAAAGAAAGAAGGAAGGGAGGAAGAAGGTACAAAAGAATGAACAAATCTGGGTTATCCTTACACATTTATGGGTTTTGTAAATTGATCTTCCAGTTTCCCCTTAACTAAATGACACTTACCTCATTTTGGGGGAACATAGTCAAACAATATTGCTTTGTACTCTATTTTTGCAAAAGTCTTTGTGTGGTGAACAAGGAGGTGGATTATGGGAGTCATTCTATACCTCAGGCAGAATATTATTCTAATATGTGGTTTGGAACTGGGGTGTGAAATTCTCCTTCATTGGAGAGTTACAGGAGAATGGAATGTTATTTCTCATTTGGGAACACAATTTTGGAAGAAGAATGATCCACTTCTCAAAACAAAGCCTCTTCCACTTCTAAAAATTAAAAAAACTAAAGCAAAAGGGCAAACTCTTAGATTTCATCTTCTATTTTTCTTTTTCTCTTATCAAAACTGCCTTGTGTTCTACTGTTCTTTTTTTTCAGGATATCTGTGTCCCTATTTCTCAGTTCCCTTGTTTTTCTCCCTCTTTTATTTCTGTTTGTCAAAGGTGACCAGCAATAGCAGCTAACCTTTGAAAAATAGCCTGGGAAAATTTCCAAGATGCCTAGCCATAGGTAATTTCATGGGTTCCCTCTGCCTACCTGGTAGAAATAACAAGTTAAACCCAGGGCCACTGGGTGATGTCTAATTACTTTTTGGCATAGCTCAACCAAAGCATGAACACTCTTAGCAGAATTTGGACTTGGTATTTGTGGATGTACAATTTACTGTTTGTAAATGTTCTTAGGTCAATGCAAGTCAGCCCAGAAGAGTAAAATTAGCATCAGAAAAGATATATATAATAGTAAGCTAGTGTTCATCCTACCATTGGCTGTCATTCTGTGGCTTTTAGAGGGAGAGTAGGCTTAGGAGAGCTAAGAAAAGCAGGCACCATGATTGTGAATTTTTTTTTCAGCAGCTGCAGATAACTTCCTTTGAGCAGAGCATGTAAGCCCTTAGAGTTTCAGTTTATGGCTCTGTAAAAATGAGTCCAACAATACTAACTGACCTCTCAAGTGATCTAGTGGAGTACTAATAAAAAATTATGGAAAGCAAATATCAAGTACTAGACAAACATTTAGGGGATAATTTTCTTCTGTTTAATGGTTTTGAGTTCCTGGACTTTTCTTTTTTCTGACTAATTTTTTCCTTCTCTGCATCCACTTTTGTATGCCAAGGGCAGTGCCTCAACACTGACTGAACCTTTTGTAATGGAGGTATCTGCTCTTCTTCTGTAATGTTTCTAGCATGCAGCCTGTAACATGCCCACAAGTGACCTAATTCACTATTATGAAACTCAGGAGTGTGCATTTTCAATAGAGCAAGTAGTACAGGTACCAGTGTCCACACACCTTGCTACTTATATGAATCAATCCAGAAGAAATACTTGAAACTGGTCATATCACATTTGAAATCATTTGGATTCTAGGAAATGCTTATTTCTGAAGTTTTCATTGATTTATTCATTCAACTATTATATATTAAGCTTCCGATTGTATTCTTTGCTTTTCAGTTATAGGAATTTAGGATGTAGCAGTAAAGAAGAGAAGTAAGGTCTATGCTCTCTTAGTTGAGAAATGTATACATTAACAAGTAAATTCTACAACAATTAAAAGAAAGCTATAAGTGCTATCAAGTTAGTAAAATGGGGTTGTATGAGACCCTATGAAAGGGGAGAGCTCCTTGGATTAGGTGTCAAGGAAGATTCCTTGAGGAGTGGTGACAGCTGCTCTGAGACCTGAGCGATAAGGAAACAAACCATCAGATGAGATATTTCCATCTGCTGCCACCACCGCATCTATCCACCTAGTGAACTCTGTCCTCCTTCCTGGTGCTGTGGATGAGCTCCCCCTGCTTCTCTCCCTCACTTGTCAACTGGATTATATCCTCTTTCCTACTCAAGGGAATCATACAGCAATCATTTCTTTGATGTGCTGCAAAACCAGATTTTTACTTTCTCGTGGTTCATTCCCATTGATAACATAGGCATATTGTAATTTTTTGTTTTCTATCCTAAGAAATGCTCTGACTCTGCATCCCTCACCAGTTACCACCTCAATATCCATTCCCTTTTACTGGAGATTTCTTAAAATCTTTCCTCTTTGTCTTTGCCACTCTACTTTTGGAGCCATTCCAATACTGTTTTCACCTCCAACACTCATTGAAGCAGTTCTTATCAGGTTCACTGATAATTACAACCTTGATAAAGCCTGTGATTATCTAAACTTGACCTATCAGTAGAATTGACAGAGTCCATCACTCTCCTTTTCAAAGTACCTTCAGTGGACATACAGGATACTGCACCTACTAGAATTCCTGTTCCACACACTGCCTGCTCCATTCCACATCCTTTGATAGCTTCCTCTTTTCTTCTCTAGATTTTTGAGTTCTCTGTTTGCTCAGCTCTCACATTTTTCCTCTTCTCCATCTATACTTACCATTTAGGTAATTTCATAGATTTAAATTCTATCTCTGTGTTGGTGACTCCAAATATATCCCTCCAGGATGGAGGTCCAAACTCGTATATTCAAATGGTTGCCTGATATGTCCAAATGCAAGCCTAATGGTATTTTAGCTTAGCATGTCCTCCCCCGCCCCCCAGAAAAAAAAAATCCCTGTAGCCTTAGAAACTGATTTGTCCCTTTGACCAACAGGGGAAAGATGGGAGAAGAAACAGTTTTGTGATAGACACCAAAGCATTCAGTTTTGGACTACTGTATCTGGAGTCATTAGTCATGTTGGGCAAAATTTCAAATGATTGCCAGGGCCAAGTTAAAGAATTGGGAGAATGTGTCTGTAACATTCACGCAGTATAGCTGTCAAAGATAGGATTTTTGTCCTCCTCTGGCAAGTATGATCTTGGGAATCTAGAAAAGAAAAAAAGATTTGTTGTTCTTATAGTTGTTGTTTTTGGTGTATTTATATACTATTTTTGAAATAGCCTGTGTCATTTGGTGCAAGCAATATATGATAAATAGATTTGCGTATCTTATTTACAGTATAAGCATCTATATCATTCATATCATTTTAAGTATTTGTTGAATCCAAATAATCATTAACATTTTGATAGATACTGAAATATCAAATACTATGATGTTGTATCTGATAGCAAAAAACTTACAATCTCTTAAGAACTATAAAGCAAGTACCATTATAAACAGAAATAGTAGTAGGTATTTCGGCCACTTTGACATGAATAAGTTTTAGCCCTAGATACTGATAAATATCAGGAGGCAATACTCTTATGTTACTCGAAGGGTATGAAATTTGCTATTGTAAGTCAGTTTAACTAAAACATCTCCTAAAATAATTCAACAGAGACAAAAACTGTCTAATATGCCAAATTTAGATAGTCTCTTGGTTCATTATAAAAATTAAATTGGTTTATATTGGTTAGATTGATATTGAATATGATAGTCAATTTGAAAATGTCAGGGGGAAATTCAGAAAATCAAACTTGTAAGGCATATATCCCATGCATTTCTAATTAGAGAATTATTGTGTATCCTATTTCTATTTAACACAAAACAAAACAACATTAACAGTTTCCTGCATGAAAAGATTTAAGGTAAATAAAGAAATGAGAAATTTCTATATAGGTGAGCTTGCTCCTTTTAATTATAATTTTTAAAGGAAAAAGCCAATTAGAGTGCATTGAGCTTAGAAAAACCAAAACATTTGGATACCACACTTGTGTGTGTGTTTTAAATGTGTCAAGTTGCCCAAGTTTATGAGCCCAGAACAAACACAATTAAAACCACTGGGGAAAAACTCTTAAGGAGCTATTTTGAGATACATACAACTTTTAATAAGTCAACAGTTGATATATTCAGGACACTTTGCTTATAGGGACATATGGTTTCAAGGGGATGAAATGGGGACTGAGGAAATGTGGGGACAGAAAAGTTTATAACCATTGACCAGCATGTGTGTCACTTCTGTCATTCTTGATACTGGGGCCGTGGCTTATATTTACAGAGTTTTGGCCACTTGGCTAAATAAACTGAGAATCACTAGCTGCTAAATCATGTACACTGTCTCATTGATTTTCTGGTGGAATCCTCATTAGGTTTTTTTTGGGGGAGCAATGTGCCTTCCCCTTCTCCCTTTCTGCATCTCGTGGGTATGCAAACAACACTGAATTCTCCTGGAAATGATTCCTTAGCTCTGAGCCAGCAACGAGAACTCTCAACTTTCTCTTGTGATAAATATCTCCCTCAGTCCTCCTTAGTGACTTTTCATCTCTGGTGCTGTCCTCGCAGCCCTCTTGACATCTGCTTCAACACACTGCTTCCTGTCTCAGGAGGGAAGCTGGGAGTTTTGATTTGTAAAGGGGTGCTTTTCACTGAAGCCAGAGTTCCTTTGTGACTTTCCTGTATACTCTTATCTGTCTCTGGAAATGTGATCTGCATGATAGATGTGAACAAATGAGTGGAGTGATGTGCAGTTTCTTCTCTCTGGATCATCAGTTTTTCCCTATTTGACTGGCAGATTTGCAGGTTTCTCCAGAGCTGACACTTTCAGTGGGAAAGGAAGAAGTGAGTCCCAGGCTGTAGCTGGCTGGAAGCCTGTAGTGGGCCAAATGTTACTATACATGTTGGAAATGCATCATGTAAAAGAAGAACATTCTCCTTTCCAGGTTGTGCTTTTATCAAACTGCCATTTGCCTCTCCCACTGTCCCTGTCCCACTTCTGTTGGAAGCTCTATTTTTGTCCTTCCTCTCATTCGTCCCAGAGAGACCTAGTCAAACATCATGAAAAAGCTTTGGGAAATGAAAATGCCTTCAACTGAGAGGGCTAATCAGCAGGGATCCAAGATTTCAAATCTCTGCCAGGAAGTGGCTTCAGATGCTTGGAGCCTGAAGATGGAAAATCCTAACCCTTGGTGTTGCTTCAGGGTCCAGCAAGCAGGGAGGGAATTCCCATAAAACAGCTGCGGTCACTGCAGAGTGCACAGGGTTAACCGGGACCTGACTGCGATTGGCCAGCATGCTTCCACCTACCAAACTGGGTGATTGCGGGTTCTGACCTGAGTCTCTCCTCCATCCTTGTGACTTCCTGTGCTTAATTGTAAATTATCTTTCCTTCTCTCATTTTCCATTTTCCTTGTGTCAGTGAAGCGATTCAAAGAAAAGTGCTGGGACTGAGCTCTCATCGGAAAAACAAAAACAAAACAGTGCTCAGTGCCTATGAGTGCTTGTTCATGCCGCATGCTGGCGGGCACTGGGGCTGGTGACATTAGGGAGCTTGTTAACTTCAAATCTTCTTCGTTTTATATTTTTTTGGTGATACATTTTATAGAAACCCACCCTGGGGAGAGAAGGGCCAGTTGCCTCTTTATTACACTGTACAAGAGCCACATTAGCGTTCCAGTCTATATATTATGAAATTAAGTGGATACCCTTGGGGTTAATTCCTTGTTGTAATTGTAATGAAAAGAAACAATTTCTAACCCTCCATTTAAGATCTATAACTATTAAAATCCACTAGTCTTGGTGACTCCTGGGGCCAGTGGAGTGCTTCAGTGTGTATGAAAAAGGGCACTCCTACAGTGTCCAATATCAGTAATTTAAAAAGTAACAACCTCCAAGTGGGAAAACTAACAAATGAGTTTTCCATTTAGCCCCTCCCCGCTGTTTACCCATGGTGTGTTATATTCATCAACTGTGTGAAATTATATGCATATTAAAATTATGGGCCTGGGTTTTAGGATTTCGGTTGGACCAGGGGAGGGAAAGGGTACAGTGTAATTTTCTTCAGGATAAAATTTAGAGGGAATCATCATAAAGAATGGAATTGAAAGAATTGGGAAAAAGGACCATGTTCCTCCAAGGAAACCAGTACCTTCTTTGCTCTTCTGCCTCCTCCAGAGCCTCTTCTGCTTATCTTTGAGTAGTTTCAACACATGCTTTCAATTGCAAATGGATACATGTGTTCCTTTATCGTATTTAGCCTGCTAGAATTCAGTGTATTGTTAGTGGCAAAAAAATGTACATTCTGCATATGACATCTGATTTAATTTCTTTATTAGAGCTATTACAGCCATTAAAACACCAAATTTACTAGTGTATTATCATCTGACACAGCGTAAATCACTGGTTGGTACATGCACAGGGGACGATGACAATAATTTAAAATAAAAGAAAGGGACGTTTCCGTTCATAATAGAGTTAGTGTATGAAAAAGAATGAGACTTTGTGAGGCTTCTAAGATTTCTGGTGGGAGTTCTTTTTAATAAATGTATTTGTTCAGTTGTGGTTGACACGATCATAGCTCTTTTTATTTCTCTCCTTTCACTCATCATAATATGAACTGCTTCAGAAGAAAGGAAAAGCAGTTGCATGCTTGACAGAAAAGGAGCAAACTAAGAAATAATTGTATTAAAAATTTTTATTCTGTTGCCTCAAGAAATGTGATGAAAAGTTCCAGTTAGAGATTTTTCTTTTTGATAATGCATTGCATTGCATGTCACAACTTATTGGTGACAAATTTTATTTTGGGCGAATAGTCCCTGTTAATTCATGCAGCATAGCTCCTGGTGACTTTATGTATGTATGTGTGTGTGAGGTGTCTCAGAATGCTCATGAAAAGTCATTACTCCTCTATTGTTCTCATTCCATTTGCAAATCTCGTTGTTCCCAAATTTGTCTCCTATGTAGTCATTTCAGAATGCCAGCAGAGGGCTGGTAATGGCCCATCATGTCTAGGTCACTGGCTTGTATCCGAACCAGGCAGGTGGTCTGAGTGAAATTAGCAGGCCTGTCTCACAATTCAGTTCCCAGCTTTCCCAGGTCCATTCGATCAAAACATTTACTAGTTTTTGTTTTTTTTTTTGTAAGTTTATTTATTTATTTTCAGAGTGAGAGAGTGAGAGAGATTGAGAGCCTGAGCAGGGGAGGAGCAGAGAGGGAGGGAGGGAGAGAATCCCAAACAGGCTCTGAGCTCACAGTGCAGGGCTCAATGAGGGCTTGATCCCACAACTCTGGGATCATAACTGAAACTGAATTCAAGAGTCGGGTGCTTAACTGACTGAGCCACCCAGGAGCCCCACATTTTTCCAGTCTTCTCACTGAACATCCCACTTGTCCTTAATTGGCCACATTGGAAAGAAGCTTTTAAGATGCTCAAACATGAATATGGCACTGTAAAGGAGAACTGCCTTGCCTTGAGGCTACTGGGAGTGCCTAACTCCTGATATAATAGATATTTTTTTTATTTTTAATTATTTTGAAACAATTTTAGACTTACACGAATTTGCAAAAAACTGTGCAGAAAGTTCTCATACACCCTTCACCCAGCTTCCCCTGATATTAAAACTTACTTAACCATGGCACAATTGTTAAAACTGCTAGCATACTATTAAATTATTTATAGTTTTTTTTTCCAAATTCAAGATTATTCAAATGTCATTGGTTTTCCCCATAGTGTATTTTTTTTTTTCTGTTCCAGGATCCAATCCAGGATATCTACATTGCAGTTAATCATGATTTCTTCTTAGTCTCCTCCAATCTGTGACAGATCTTCAGTCTTTCCTTATCTTTCATAACCTTGATATTTTTTCAGAGTACTGCTCAGTATTTTGTGGAATGTTGCTTGAATTTGATTTGTCTGCTTTGAACTTAGTTTTTACATCATTAGATTAAGGTTATGCATTTTGGGCAAACATACCATAGACATGACATGTATGTTATATGCAGAATACATGATGTGGCTAAGTCTTGTTATTGGTGATATTGATCATGATCACTTGGTTAAGGTAATGTCTGCTGGGTTTCTCTACTGTAAAGTCACTATTTTTCCTGATATAGTAATTTCAGTATTCAAAATTTTAAAGTGTTTGCAAGGAGGTATGTGTTTGTATGTGTATTTCAAGGAGGAAAAGGAAGAGCTGCCCTTCTCTCTAAGTCTTATCTTTAAGTAATCCTAATATGTTTTTTTTTCACAAGCTGCATTTTGCAATCCAGTTAGTATTGAAGAAACTCAAATAATTGATGTAAAATCATCCTTGGACTGTGGCCCTACAATAAGAACTGTAATAATCACAGAGCATGTGAACAATGCAAGCTTGTGGCTTGCACTTGGAGGCAAGGACTCTGTGAACCTGGTCAGTGGCAGATGTTGGCATTAATTTCTGGGGTATGCAGATGAGTGAAATATAGAGTGATTTCAGCTGTGTTTCTGAGATCACTTTCATTTCACTGATTTGTGTTTTGTTTTGTTTTTGTTTTTGTTTTTGTTTTCCCATATGTTTCTCTTTCTCGTTCTGTGTTGTGAGCTGTAGGAGGTTGGGGATTGTAAACCAATATGGTCCCTAACCTTGATTGGGTCTGCAAGGTTCCTTTAACCTTGTCACATAACATATTCACAGGTCCCAGAAAATAGAATGTGGACATCTTGGAGCCCTCTCACATTTGCTGGGATACTGAGTGAGACTAACATTGTTAGTAGGAAACTAACAATATGAGTAATAAAAATAACAGCAGGAGGCAGTGACCTCTTTCTACTGTTTTTTGAGGGCCTGTAACATGCTAGTTGCTTGTGCTTGGTATTTTATATGTTATATATATGATGAGTTCTAGTCTCTGTTTTTCAGACATGGAAACTAAGGATTGGAGGGCTTCTGTAATTTACATAGCTGATAGATGGCGGTTAGAATTTTATTCTTTGATTTTCCTACCTAACCTCTTCTCCCCACTTTTCAAAATTTTGATCTAATACTTACGGAAAAGAAAACAAATAGGATGGTAAGTTTTCCCTCTAGCTCAATCCCCATTCTGCTTCTCTGTTATCCATCATCTATTTCTATTATCTGCCTATCTATTAAACAATAGACTTGGAAGCCTTGGAATGGCAAATCAGAACCCAAAGGTAAAAATAGTCATGGATAGGTCAAATGAACTATAAATTGAGAAAATAAAAATAAATAATGTTAATATTTTAAGTGACAAGATACATATGAGAGAAATAGAAACATTGAACTTCCCTTTCAGGGGTTGTAAGTCTTCAACAGTCATGTTTGCGTCTTCAAATTACATAGGTCACCTTGGAGCTGGAATAGATCTGGAACTGAATTACTAAAGGAGGTTAATTATAAAGTTAATGTTATTGCAATTGATTATTATTGGGCCATGGAAAGAAAAAATTCTGAGAGATCATAAATCCAGAGAAAGTTATAACCACATTAAAAATTTGCATCAAGTTGTTATGGAAACTCATAGAAATGCTCCCAAAGGAGGTTAGAACCATAGGTTCATGTAATTATTACAACTAAAGTTATATTTATCAGAATGAGCAAAATGTTCTTCCTTTTGGACCAGAGCACTGAAACATCAGGACTTCCCCTCTTAGTTTTTCCTGTTTTTGCTGGGCTATGCCTTCTATGTCTACCTGGCACTATTGACATCCTCAGGGGCTGGCAATGGGTAAAATCTATCCAACCACTGAACAAAGATCCTTCAGAGAGCAGCTAACAGATTATGTGTCAGATCATTCCTGCCTCTGATATTCTGCCAGATCAACTAGATAGGGAACTTTAGATATCTAAAGGCTGCCTTTCATTCGTGGTCCCTTTATTCAGGGCATAATATTTCTGACATATATTTCAGCTATTGGAAATTGTCTCAGTTTCCAAATACTAGGGCTGCAAAGTTCTCTTGCAGTTTTCCTAAGTGCTTCTTACTCCCCAGTGTGTGTGTGTGTGTGTGTGTGTGTGTGTGTGTGTGTGTGTGTTTAATCTTCAGATCTTCTTCAATGAAACTTTTGATAAATGACCTTTTTTTAATATTGAAGTTTAAACACTGCTTATGCATAATTTAGATTAATTCCCTCTTCCCTTTTCACATGTATATGTACAGCTTGTTTGATCTTTAAACTGGCCACTCCATTCAACAAAATCAAGTGGTTGATTATGTTTTTCTAAATTGACTAGCCAACTCAGTCAAACAAGATTATGTTTACTGTACATGCAGACATCGCTCAACAAATCTATAAAATTAAGAGAGCCAAACCCTTCTCCTATGCAAGGGTGACTATATTAATCAAATTTCTCTGGAAAAAACAGAACTAATAAGATGTAAAATGTAAAGAAAGAGATTTATTATGAGGAATTGGCTCATGTGATTATGGAGGCTGGCAAGTTCTAAGATCTGCCGGGTGAGCTGGCAAGTTGGAGATGCAGGAGAGCCAATGATGTAGTTTCAGTCTGAGTCCAAAGGTCTGAGAACCGCGATAGTGGAGGTTGTATTTCCTGTCCAAAGGGTGGTAGACTTAAGACCCAGGAAATGCTGATGTTTCAGTTTGAGCGCAAAGTCAAAAAAGAAGCCAGCATTCTAGTTTAAAGGTCATTAGGTGGGAAGAATTTTGTCATTGAGGGGAGGGTCAGCTTTTGTGTTCTGTTCAGGCCTATGATTGAACAAGGCCCACCCACATTCTGTGGGGCAATGTACTTTACCACCCAGTCTGCTGATCCAGATGTTAATCTCACCCCAAAACACCCTCACAGACACACACAGAATTATGTTTGACCAAATATCTGGACACCCATGGCCCAGGCAAATTGACACATAAAATTAACCGTCACAGTGTCTAGAAGCTATTTTAAAGTGTTTAAAAACATTATGTTTTGCTAGTTATGAACTCAATCCCAGTACACTGTCCAGGGAACCCCTTTTTTTCCTGTAAACATTAGAATATGTGACAGAGTTCAGGTAACCACCAGTAATGGAGGGGACAATGAATGGCAAGATATTTTCTTCCTCATTCCACATGAATCTCAAGGACTAACACAGAATTTGCTCTGCTCTATTAAAACCCCAGAGGCAGAGTATCTGGTACCTATAGGCAGTGATATTTCCTAGTTTATAATTCCTTCTCAGGGTAACCCTGTATTCTTGATGAGCCACATTTGCATGGTGGCTCTATCTGGTGCCTGGAAATCCTTTTGTGTATGCCTCTGCCTGTGACTCCACTGGCTCATACTGCTGGCTCTTTGTCATTCTGTTGACATCTGAGGAGAGGGCACCATGGGTCCTGTACCTAAATGCTGCAGAAATGATGATTAGAGGGAGAAACATCAGTGAGTCATTGTGGAAAATGATCTTCCTGTAAGTAATAAGGAGAAATGTGTTGTTGCAGCTTATAAGCCCAACCATAGCATCAAGACCCCAACTATTTAAAGTACACCTGATAGTTTTCAAAAGAAGAGATGAACTCAGTGGGATTCCTGGGTGTTACGCATTTGATTTTAAATGGGTTTTGTGGGAAAAAATACCTTTTGGTTATTTTAAAGAGTTTAAGGTGCTAAGGAAATTACATCTTATTTGTAAATATTAAGCTTTTGAATATTCTGCCTACATTTTCAACATTTTAATTCATTTATGTTTGTCAATCAACTTATCTTCTTCCTTAGAGTACTTTATTAGTGATTATTTTAGAGCATTAAAACCCATATTCCCACAGTTCTACCACCTAAACACAACTTCTCTTTATGATCCTATCAAAAATTTTATTTGTATTCTGTATGATTCTGTATAACTGTAGTAAAAATTCATATCTTTTTAAGGCTTTTTTTTTTTTTTTTTAGTCTGGCCCTATTGAAAGTCTTTATTTTACCTTTGGAACAATTTTCTATTCCATCTCCAATTTTATTCAGTGTCAGCCATGATGATACGGTAAAACTGGTGTGTGTGATAAGCAGGGAGTCTCTGTTACTTCCACTATTTGATATAACTATTAGGTGAAGACTCTACCATTATAGAGGCAAACAAAATACTTTGAAGGACTCATTCAGTCAAATAAGTTTATTGAGCTAAGTAGAGCAATAGTCTTATAAAATATTATATTTATGCATATATACAATATAAAATATTTTAAAAATATACTTTTATGGAAAATATGTCATGCTGAAATACCTTCTGGTTTAGCCTTTGGGATGGGCTATTTTAATAAAAAAAATAAGCTTTAAAAAATAGTCTTTTCGAAAGGAATATGGTAGACCCTGTATTCTATTTTTAAGGCAGTTTTAAGCTGTTCTCATGACCGTTATTAAAGTGCCCAGGTCCAGTGATGTCAGTGTACCTAGTTAAGAAAGACAAGTGTGTTAATGCCTCTAAATTGGTAAATATATTTTAATAAAACATATTTAGATTTTGTAACTTGGTGCCAGAGGATGTCATTGAAGATGGAAACATATGGCCATCACTGGCATCTGGATAAGGGCCCCAAAGTTTTAAAATCCTCATGCTTCCTGCATAAACTGAGCTCTGAGAAGGGAAATGAAGGAATTATCCTTCCTTGATACCCCAGAGTATGGCACTATCAAGTGCATTATGGTGATTTTATACCTCCTCAAGAGGATCATTAGTCTATTTCTCTAAAAAATTTTTATGTTTTTTAATGTACATCAGTGTGGAAGGAATATCTAACTAACCTATTTATAAGGATCATAAAAATTGTTTTTCCTCTTAAAATTACATTATAAAAATGAATCTTCCCAGTGCTTTCTTGCTGGATGTTTTCAAGATTTTTCCCTTTTGTGAAACATTTATTTTCTCTTAAAAAAATATTTGCCACTTTACTTGTCCTTTCTCATTAAGGGAAAAAGAACAATTTTAAGAGTGGTTTGAAAAGAGAGCAAGCTCCCAAATTATCTCCAGACACGGTGATTTAACCCTCATCTACCTGGAAAATCTTGTACAAACTACAATAGGAACAGTTTTCCTATTCAGAACTAAAGATAAATCTCCATAGTTACAGTGTAAAAGAATCACTAAAAAGGTTTAAAAGTTCTAAATTGGCAGTAAGCTAATCACGTAAAAGACTCAGTCTTATTCCTTTTCCAAGCCTGCCTAAAATGCTTGATTTACTCCCATATTATAAGTACATTGTAATAAATACACATCCCCTAAGGAATTAACTTTCTGCTGTGACTTTTTGAGAGTTGCTGTGTTATTAAGTGATAGATAATGTGTATACATGTGTATATGCTAGGATGCTCAAGTTATGCTGTAGTAACAAACTATCTCGAATTCTCATTGGCTAAATGCATCAAAATTTATTTCTCTCCCAGTGCAGGGCAATAGGGAGCACTGCTCATTGCGGTCTCTCAGCAACTCAGGCAGTGGAGCTTTCCAGTGCCACCAGTGCAGGATTTAATTTTTACAGCCATGCCAGAAAGCAAGGAAATGCTAAGTGAAACAGAACAAAACAAAAAAACACAAAAAATGGTGAGATATCCTAAGGGTACACACAAGAGTTCCCAGTGGATAAAGGTGGAAAAATTTGAGCAAAAAAAGTGTTTGTTTAATTAAAAAAAGAGAATCCAAAGAGAATCTCACTGTCAGCACAGAGCCCGATGTGGGGCTTAACTCATGAATCATGAGATCATTACCTGAGCCGAAATCAAGAGTCGGTAGCTCAACCTACTAAGCCACCCAGGCACCTCCCAGTTTTTTTTTTTTTTTTTTTTTTTTTTTTTTGTTAGCGTATTTCATTACTTTCTGGAGTATTGCAGAGATTAATCCTCTAGAAGATTGAGTTACCAGTCCAAACTTTCCATCTGCTGAAAGAACTTGAATTACTTCTTTTTTTTAATTTTTTAATTTTTATTTATTTTTGGGAGGGAAAGAGAAGGAGAGAGAGCTAGGCAAGGCAGAGAGAAAGAGAGAGAGAGAGAGAGAGAGAGGGAGAGAGAGAGAGAATCCCAAGGAGGCTCCCCACTGTCAGCACGGAGCCTGACGTGGTGCTCGAACTCAGGAACGGTGAGATCATGACCTGAGTTGAAACCAAGAGTCTGATGCTTAATTGACAGAATCACCCAGGAACCCCTGGATTATTTCAATTATGTTTCTCTTTCTGTTTTGCTGGTTGGTCTTTAGTTTCTGAGAAAGATTGGAAGGTGTGAAAGTGCCTGTCAGATCTAAGTTGATCATTTAAAACTGCCACTGACTTGAAGTGTAGTGAACAACAAAAGTCCTTTTCCTAGAAGAGACTACAGATACCAAAAGGGGAAATATTCTAGGAGAGACTACCGAGGGGCCCCTGGGTGGCTCAGTCTGTTGAGTGCCTGACTTCGGCTCAGGTCATGATCTCACAGTTTGTGAGTTCAAGCCTTGCGTCGGGCTCCATGCTGACAGCTCAGAGCCTGGAGCCTGCTTTGGATTCTGTGTCTCCCTCTCTCTGCCCCTCCCCTGCTCATGCTTTGTCTCTCTCTCTCTCTCAAAAATAAGTAAAAACATTAAAAAAAATAAAATAGAAGAGACTACCGATGCCAGAAGGGAAAAGTGCTGTGAAAGACCTAGTTTGGCTAAGATAGTTGTTTCCTCCCTGTAAAGACTACCTTCTAGCAGTGGCATTTATAGGAATAACAATCTCTTAATCTCTTCCACTGTCTAGAATGTTTCCAGGCAAAGGAAACCTAACCTATATTAAGATATTAAGTGCATTGATTGCTGTTTTTCTGATATGGCATGTTATTCTATTAATTTAGCTTCTATGTAGGATGTATCAGTACTGCAATTCAATATATTATGAATAATAATGATAATTTTTATATTTGCTCTGGAGGGCTAAGTTTTTTTTTTTTAAATCATTTCTCCATTTTTGTGGGAACACCAATAGAACGCAATCTCTTGCTGTCTCTGTAACAAAGAAACTAATTGCTAAAGCTGTTCATATAAATGAAAGGCTCTTTATCAAGTACGTACTTCGATTTACGTACTTCGATTGTGATTTGGTTTTGTTGCCATAGCATGGACTGTCACTGTCAGCTTGGGTCATAAAGCCTTTGGATAACTGGTAGACAGTCATCACCACCAATCTGGGCTATGTTTTAATTGTCAGTTCAGGCCTAGAGAGCACTGACTTGCTCTCCATCTGCCAGCAGATCTCCTTAGGCATGAAACTATCACTGCTATTGGAATACATAATTTCTCATGCAAAAATATTAGAAGTATACCAAAGAGGCATGAAATAAAGTGACTTTTATTTTAAGTGAGATAAGGGACATTGAATGGAAACAGTGAGGAAAGGTAAAAAACAGTAGGGTTTCTTGTTTACAGGCAAAACAGTTCAGAGCTACTTCACACTGGAGAGTGCTCTTGGAATTGGATGAGAAGAGACAAGAGCTAGGAATAGACTCTCAGGCCTGCAAACAAACATTTTCTGGAGAGATTTATTCTTCCATTTGTGCCGTAGAAAAGTGAAGGGAACGTGGCAGAATGTGTACTATCAGTTGGTTTCCTCCATAGCTGAATCCCACATCATTAAGGGCCTTGGAAATACAACAGCATTTTATATTGGCTGCTAAGTTGTACTCATAGCCAGCACAGGGAACAAAGGTTTTGGGTAAATGTGTTCTTGGCGGCATATGCTGCCTTGTAAGAAGGTTGATGTTTTCCACACCAGATAAAAATTCTCTGTGGCCACCTGTGCCATATGCCATTACCAATCCCCTCAGCTCTAGGACCCCTTTAGCCAGTACAAAAGACCTCTTTACTATCATTGGAATTCAAAAGACTTGAAAGGCCTCCAGGAGGCACTATAGAGAAACTGCAGTTAGAATTAAATACCTTTTAGTTGAGGAGAACCAGTTTCACACTGGTCTCTGAACTTGGAAATCTTAGCATTTTTCCCCCCGGGAGATAGGGTATTGAAATCAGATTGCTGAAGCTGTGTTACATGAATGAGAGCTTAAAAAAAGATTAAAGAAGTTTAAGGCAAAGTTCAGATATATCTTTACTATCTTCCTCAGCACATTGACACAAAGGATTAAATACAGTTTAACAGAAAAGTGGAAAGATGATTTTAATAGAATATGGTCAGAATTTGGGAACTCAAGGATTGTTATCTGTATTCCTGAAAGTAGAATATTTTCACATAAAATTGAGAAGTCATTGAAGTTGTATTCTTCTGTAATGACATACAGAAAAATCCCTATTTATTTTGACCTGAGAAGAGTTAGGAAAAAAAAAAAAATCTCTCCTAGGAACCAATATCTTATTTCATTTTCTTCTTGAGTCACAATCACACCTGATTTACTGTTAACATCTACTGGTGGCCGAGGTTGTTGCACAGCCCTGAGCTGTGCTTAAAGTATCTTTTATAATAACCGCAGACTTAATAAAATAAATATTCCTAACTGATATTAGTATAACTGGGTTGAAAAAAAAATCCAAACTGTTGAAGATAAAACCCTTAATATCTAATGCATGTGTGATTGAGAATTTAAATGACTTGCTTTCCTGGTACTTACTATTAAGAATTAAATTAAGACCAAGATGACACTTTAAGACATTGTACTTTGACGGTACTTGGTAGAGGGAAAAAAGGTCCCCCGAGTGCCTAACTTGAAGAGCCCCATGAGATTCTGAGAAATATACTTTTTGAATACTTCAACTTATAGTGTCTTTTCAGTACTCAATTAGCATAATTTGACACAATTATAGGTATAAACATTTTATAGGCACTTGGTAGGAGTGTCAAAAAAGTGTTGATTTCCATCCACTTATATTGGCAACACTCACCTAGTTCTAGCATGACACTTGAATGAGCAGTGAAATATGCTCCCTACTATTAATAAAATTCAAAGCATATTTCATCTTGACACCACATCACAAGTTTGACACTGCGGTTCCTCTCTGTGGAATTTTGAGTCATGGAGACATCCCCTTGCTACATCCCCATCTCAACTAGATGATAATTTGATTCAGACGATTTCAATACATGCCAATATGTATATCTCCCATGCAAAATGGAGGCATGCCCACAGAGAAGAGAAGGTATAACTGACAGGTCAACATCATTTTTGTGAAGTTGTACCTTAGTGGTTTAAAAAAAATATTTAAGTATGACTTTTACCAATTCTCCTTTTCTCACGCTTTATCAACAGGACTTTCCAGAATATGAAGTTGCATGAAACAAATAAATTATTCTTAAATGTCTTAATAAAATTCTATTTTTTAATGGATTGCTTTTTAAAACTTCAATCATGGAAGAGATAAGATAAGCAACTGTAAAGCATTTCCAAATCCAGCAGCATGAGGATTTATTGACATTGGCAACTTTGTACAAGTGTTTGGTTTGAGTTGCCGTTTTCTAAACAGTCAGACCTTTGTGTGTATGTGTGTTACCAAAATGCTGGAAGAGGAAAAAAAAAATGAATGTTAAGTATAAGAAATATGGGAGAGAAACTCAATTATTAGGAAAAAGAGGGTAAAAATGATGAGTTATGCACTCTTTCAGTTCTGTTTTCCTTCATGGTTAATCATTTCAGGTTTCCCAGGATTGAGATGAAGTCCATTTGTTTTGGCACCATTTTCCTTGTGATTTAGCAGCTCTGATTAAAATTTGTGGCTAATAAAAATAATCTGATTCATCTTAATACTATTGAAAATAGAAAAGAAGCTCCATCTCAGTTAATAGTATTTTTGGTCAACATAATTTAACTATAATAGTCACTCTAATTTTTCAATGGTTTTTAATATTTGTAATTATTTTTAGAAATTGGGTTTTAGAGACACATTCTCTCATTTCTTCCATAAAATCAAATTTTGCCAGAATGAGGGAATTTTTTTTCTTTAATTCAAATTTACATTTCTGAGTCTGATATTAAGAATGAAAACATCTTACGGATTGTTTTTATTTAGTCCTTTATTTTTATTTTATTAAAAAAATTTTTTAATGTTTTATTTATTTTTGAGACAGAGAGAGACAGAGCATGAGCAGGGGAGGGGCAGAGAGAGAGGGAGACACAGAATCCAAAGCAGGCTCCAGGCTCCGAGCTGTTAGCACAGAGCCCGACGCGGGGCTCAAACTCACAAACCGCGAGATCATGACCTGAGCCAAAGTTGGACACTCAACCGACTGAGCCACCCAGGCGCCCCTCTTTTTATTTTATTTTTTAAAATGTTTATTTATTTTTGAGAGAGACAGAGCGTGAGCGGGGGAGGGGCAGAGAGAGAGGGAGACACAGAATCTGAAGAAGGCTCCAGGCTCTGAGCTTGTCAGCACAGAGCCCAATGTGGGGCTTGAACTCATGAACTATGAGATCATGACCTGAGCTGAAGTCGGATGCTTAACTGACCAAGCCACCCATGTGCCCCATGGTCCTTTAAAAGTAAGAAAAGTGGGGCACCTGGGTGGCTTGGTTGGTTAAGCGTTCGACTTCGGCTCAGGTCATGATCTCACGGTCCGTGAGTTCGAGCCCCGCGTTGGGCTCTGGGCTGATGGCTCAGAGCCTGGAGCCTGTTTCCGATTCTGTGTCTCCCTCTCTCTGCCCCTCCCCTGTTCATGCTCTCTCTCTGTCTCAAAAATAAATAAACGTTAAAAAAATAAATAAATAAAGTAAGAAAAGTGAAATACTGTGACTGTTTCCTCATATCTATACAGTAATATATAGTTTTTGAAGTACTTTGATCTGTTATCTCAGTCGATATTCACAGTAATACATGTAAGGAGGGTAGTTCTCAGAGTATGTGAAATTATTTTTCAGTAATTGGAAATTGAAATGTACTCTTGGAATTCTGACCATATTATTGAGTTATATCACATATTTTATGTACCTCTTAAGGTCAGAACAATTATTATCCCTACTTGAAAGATGAAAAAACTGAGGCCTGGGTTAGTTAAAGTAAGTTGATCAAGGTCAGGAGGTAGTGAGTGTCAGAGTTTGAATTTGAATTGATTCCAGAGTTCAAGATTTCAACCTCCACTGCAAACTGTTTCTGAGAGAAGCTTACCCAATTCTTTCCTTAAAAACAAACAAACAAACAAACAAACAAACAAAAAACCCGGATTTTTTTAGAGAAGTTTTAGGTTTACAATAAAATTGAGAGAAAGGTACAGTAATTTCCCATGTATCTCCTGCCCCTACACATGCGTGACCACCCCCGTTGTCAACATACTCACTAGAATTTTTTACCAAGGATGCACCTGCATTGACATATCATAATCACCCAAAGTCCACAATTTGCCTTAGGGTTCACTCTTGTACACTTTATGGGTTTGGGCTAATGTATAACGACATGTGTATCTCATTATAGCATCATACAGAGTATTTTCACTTCCCTAAAAAACCTCTGTACTCTTCCACCCTCCCACTGACCTCCAGGAACCACTGACCTTCTTATTGTCTTCATAGTTTTGTCTTTTTTAGAATGTCATACAGTTAGAATTATATAGTATGTATCCTTCTCAGAATGGCGGCTTTTACATAGTAAAATGCATTTAAGTTTCCTCTATGTCTTTTCATGGCTTGAGAGCTTTTTTCTTTTTTAGTGCTGATTATTATCTGGATGAACCACAGTTTATTCTTTACTCCACTGAAGGACATCTTGGTTGCTTCCAGGTTTTGGCAATTATCAATAAAATTGCTATAAACATATGTGTGCAGGTGTGTGTGTGTGTGTGTATGTATGTGTGTGTGTGTACATACGTTTTAAACTCCTTTGGGTAAATACTGAGGAGAATGATTGCTGGATTGTAAGAGTATGATTTGATTTTTTTTTTTTAACGTTTATTTTTGAGACAGAGATAGACAGAGCATGAACGGGGGAGGAGCAGAGAGAGAGGGAGACACAGAATCCGAGGCACAGGCCCTGAGCTGTCAGCACAGAGCCCGACGCGGGGCTCGAACTCACGGACCACGAGATCATGACCTGAGCTGAAGTCGGACGCTTAACTGACTGAGCCACCCAGGCGCCCTTGATTTGTTTTTTTAAGAAACCGCCAAACTGTCTTACAAAGTGACTACTGTTTTGCATTCCCACCAGCAACAAATGAGAGTTCCTGCTATTCCACATCTTCACCAGTATTTGCTGTTGTCGGTGTTCTAGATTTTGGTCACTCTAATAGGTATGTAACTCTATATTTATTATTATTTTTTTTTTTTAAGATAAACTGAGTCCTAGACAGGCAGTTTTTGACACCAAAATTCTCAGCCATTTAGTAGAAAAATTAGAGTTCAGGCCTTGATGTTAGATATCTGATGGTACTGAATTTCTGTGGTTATACTGTCTCTCAGTTGTACAGCTTTATACATGGATCACTGCCTGGGTGAAGTAGTTACTTAACTCAAATATGTTTGATAATTAATGGCAACTAGAGGTGATTTCTTACCTGTGCTTCATGAATGAGATATTTCTGAGCTGACAGTAGTATAGATTTATTCTCCAGCTCAGATGAGATTGGAACTTGCCGTGATCACTCAGCTGTATGGATCAAATCATACTTTCTAAATGCCATTCCCCCTTAATGTGCTATCCTTTACCGACACTGATCAATGGACTTCTGGTTATAAGAATAGGATTGGAAGTGGTTTCTTTGATTTCTCTTCATGATTTCAAAAGCATTAAAGGATACTACTCCTTTTGTGGGCCCCTGGGCTAAGGGTGAGGAGATGGTACATGTTATAATAGCCAGCCAAGGCCAATCCTGACCTTTTCTTTGCTCTTCCTTGAATGAGATTTTGAAATAGAGATAAAGTGGGAAGGACAAACCGTAGAACAATATAGCTTTTAACATCTATGACACACTTTGGGAAGATCACAGGGGAGCTAATGCTGAGGGAGGAATAGCAACATTTTTTTTTTTTTTTTTTTTTTTTTTAGAATCAAAGATGGTAAATGTAGAGAATGAAGGAAAGGAGGATGGTACAATGGGAAGAGATGCCAGCATGATCACATAATTCACTGAGGGACTTCTTATAATTAAATGAGATGATCTTTTCCCATTTCCAAGTCTTTTTGTTTTTGTTCTTCTCTGGAAAAAGGTATGTGAGTACAAAACTGGTGTTGGAGTATTAGTCACCTCATAATGAGCCCCATTCCCAAATGGAATAAGATGACTTCTGCAACTGAAAAAGTTTGTATCAATGACTTTAAAACAGATGGTGGACAAGAATTACAGAGTGCTAGTGTTTCTTAACTATTGATTGACTGATTGGATCCCTTTTGAAATTGTGATAAAAGCATGGGATTTTTCCCTATGAAAATCAACATATGCTCATGCCCCAACTTAACATATCATCTTAGGTTTATAGGCTCCTTAAAGGTGATCTCTGAACTCCTGTTAAAGAACCCTTGGTTTTGATAGTCATACCAGACTTCATGAGGAGAGCAAGAGAAAGTGTGAGAGGATGAGTAAATTTTAGATAGGTAACAGATTAAATGTGAGGTATGTAGAAAGTGCTCAATAATATTGGTGGAATAGAATGGATGCTTGGGCTGAGAGCATTTTCCCTCTGGCTCTTAGCCTCTCTACCTCTTTACTGTTCCACTACTTAAAGATTCAGTCACCTTGGTAAAGATTTGTGCTCTTCCCCAACCCTTTCTTCCTTTTCTTTCCTTATTCACCTCTAAAGATTGAAACTCTGCTAGGAACTAGCAGTCAGACTGGAAATGCCTTGGAGCCTAATAGCTACTTATGTCAGCTGTGGCAGTAAAATGGTTATAGCAGCCCAAGTTTCTGGGAAACGTGTATGCAGCTTTAACTGAACAGCCCATCTTTTAGGCCAGTGCTTCTCCACCTTTAACGTGCACGTGTCTCCCTAGGGCTCTTGGTAAAGTGAAGGTTCTGGTTCTGTAGGTTTGGGGTGAGTTGGGGTCTGCATTTCTAACAAGCTCCCAGATGATGCTGTTGCTGTTGCTGTTGCTGCTCCATGGACCACACTGTGAACAACAGAGCTGTGGTCTTTCTAGGAAGCTAGCAGAACTATTCTTGTCATTGTGGCTTGTGTGTGTGTGCGTGTGTCATATAATCTAAGTTTACTCCCCCAGAAAATGCTAATTGCCTACTGTGGCCCAATAAAAGGAGATTTTGAGCCAAGAAAGGAAGTAGAGAATTATTTAATTTTTGAAAAATCTAAATTTTTCAGATCATTGAAAATCTATTATTTGACCTAATTAAATGAAGCTGATATTTGTGTAACAACATCTCCTGTGACACAGTCTGGGGATTAAGTACAGTAGAAACACCTGTCCACTCTCCCCAGGAACATCAGCTAGAAAAACCAGAAGATGCTTACTCTACTCGCATAATGATACATCATTTGCAGATACATAGTTGTGCATAAAGGCTTAGTAAATTTTATAATGAAATGGAATCTGTTTCCTCATATTCATTTTAAGGGGTAAGATACAAAAAAATTACTATATTTGTTTGGTTCCAATGCACTTTTTTTGTTTTTGTTTGTTTGTTTGTTTTTGCATTTTAACATAGTTTGAATTAGGATGTGTGTTATACTTAATGGAGTTTTACAATTGCTGTTGACCAAGTGGCACTTGTAAGGAAGGTGTCACTGGGTATGCATGTGCAAGCTTAATTGTTATTCTCTGTGCCACGGCTGGACACTGGCAACCTCTTGACATTTTAGTCAAAAACCATCAGGCCTATTAGAGGAAGGAATATGAGCGCAGAATGGGAGTTAGCAGCTTGAAAGAAGAGGCTGGGGACAATTTAGGAAATGCTGCATCACCAATGCTCCTGACAGCATACAGGTTGATATCATGTAACATGATATCTATGGCTCTGAGATGAACTATACCTCAGGAAAGTTGGATTCTACATGTACAGAAGTTTTTAAGCTACTGTTAAAATATATTTTGCTTGTATTTTTATTTTAATCTATGAACAAGATAATACATGATAAAAATCCATATGTAAATGAGTCTGAAAGAATTCCTTCACAAAGTATGAAATAAAAACCGTAAGTAGTAAGAAAGCATTGTGTCCTAATTTGGTTGCCAACATTTGTTTGATTTCCTAGTGGTACATCTTACAGTTAATGGCAACTTGATATGGTGAATGCTGCAGTTTAAAAATTACATATTGGAGAAATAAAGTTATCCCAAGTCATAAAATTATAGAGTCAAAGGTAAATTCAAGAAATTAACTAGTGAGTGTCTAAATCAACCAGGACACATGAGGTTCAAGGACAGAGTGCAGAATAGTGGATGTTCTTATGAATTAGAAAATCTAAGCAGTAGATATGGCTTTGATACTGAGCAGCTGTGACCATGGGCAAATCACTTCAATCAATTCTCTGGATCTCTGTTTCCTAACATATAAAATGAAGAGTTTGTCTTAAATAATCTCCAGTGTACCTTTAAGATCTTGGATTCTGCATATTCAAAACAAAAATGTGGTGGATAAAAGATTAGGTTTACCCATTATTATCTCTTGTGTTATCCCCTTTATCACAATGGAATTTTGCCTGATGATCTTCCTTATATTTTAGTTGAAATTGAATCAGGGTTCATTTTAGCAGAACTCTGTTCAGCTTTTATGAGGTAGGGGGAATAACTAACTGGTCAGCCTCTTCTTGACAATTCTATGCATACTTGAAAAACTGTTATGAATAGGTACCATGGATTTATCTTTCACAAAGAAAGTAATCTTAAGTTCTTTTCAAAAAGAATAAACTTCTTAAATAGTTAATAAATTGTTAAATTCTATTAACAATTTTTCTTGTATCCGCTTACCATTTGTTTTTGTTTGTTTGCTATCCTGCAACCAGTTCTTTCTGAATAGTGCCCTAATTTCTTTCAGAAGAATGACCTCTCTCTAGTCTGCAAGGGCTGTGATTAAGGGTCTCTGCACATATGTATATGTATATTCTGCATATATATATATATATATATATATATATTCTGCATATATATATGTTGTTGTTGTTGTTGTTGTTGTTGTTGGAGCGGGGGTACTCTGAATCTAGAGCTGAGTGTTACAAAAATGTAAAAGACAGTCGTAGTTCACTGTCAAGCTGTCGTGCAGCCTCCATGCCCAAAGCTGACTGGTTGCTGATTGGATGTGAGGCTGACTCTAGACCTGGACTCAAAGTCTCTTTGCTCTTTTGAGCTCCCCAAGATTGCTCCAAGCAATTCCCTTTCTAGATTAACCAGAATGGGTTTCTGATGCTTGCAATGAAGGAAGCCTAACAAATAGAGACAGAATTTGTGCGGGGCGCTCCAGGACGCCAGTGATCACCAGCTTCCCAGTGTCTTGGTGAATAAACTGGAGAGGATGGAGGGACAGGATTCTGGTGTCTCACACACTCTACATGGAAAGGATTCAAACTTCTTGACTGGTGTCAAATATATATATAGTGTAAAATACCTCTACATACTGTTTTTACTTTTCCTTTAGATTGCCCAAAGCCTTTCAGTCTTTATGGTGGGCCTTAGTTTTGACACAAATTATATCTCCAAATAGAATTTTGAAATGCACTTTTTACACCTATCCTTCTGTCCGTAATTAAAGGTAATCGTGTCCCTTTCTTTATTGGTCGCCGAAAGTAGTATACAAAATATTCAAGAAGGAAGGCCGTTAAAAGTCTGTATTATTCTATTTGAATATATTTTCACAGAAGAAGAGAAAACAAACTGTGAATTGCTAAATTCTACACCTGAAACTAATATTACACTGTATGTTAACTAACTGAAATTTAAATAAAGATTTGGGGAAAGAGAAAAGAAGAAGAGAAAACAAATTGATTTGTTTTTCTTTTTGTGCCATGGTGGTTCCATTTATTAGTTATAACATTTGTAAAATCTTTCACAGTCCAAACTGCTGTTCTTTTCTTTTGGAAATCCATCAACCTGCCTCTACCCCTCCAGATACTGGAAACATTGACTATTTAACTGAAAGGAAATACAGAGGGAAAAGACAAAACACTTATAAAGAAAGCAACTCATGGGGAGCCTGGGTGGCTCAGTCAGTTGAGCGTCCGACTTCAGATCAGGTCATGATCTCACAGTTTTTGGGTTTGAGTCCCATGTCAGGCTCTGTGCTGACGGCTTAGAGCCTAGAGCCTGCTTCAGATTCTGTGTCTCCCTCTCTCTCTGCTCCTCCCCCACTCATAACTCTCTCTGTCTCAAAAATAAACATTAAAAAAAAATAATAAAGTAACTCATGACTCTCTGAGTTACTTCTTTTGGAAATATAAACTCTGGAGGATTGAAAATGCCTTTCATGTTTCCCTCCCTTCATACCCTGCCATTTCCAAATAGTTTTCTCTTCTGCCATCTGAGATTCACTGGAAACATTCCTGTGTATGTTTAGGGTACCAGTTAATAGTTTGAGCTCTAGAATTGCATTTCTTGAGTGTTAATACTAGATACACTTATGATGTGACCTTGGGAAAATTAATCAATGTCTCAAAACTTAAATTTCTCTATCTGTAAAATAGGGTTAACCAGAATACACCCCCCCCCATTATTGTAAAGCTCATATGAGGTAACTGATACAACACACTTGGCAGAGGGCCTGGTACCATTTTAGACCCTTGATGCTTGTTATTTGTTATGATTATATGTGTGTGTGTGTGTATATATATATATATATATATATATATATGGCAATTATATGTGTATATACACATATATATATATATATATATATATATATGGCAATGGGCAGATGCAAATACATAATGAAGGCAGGGTTTTGAATGGATCTGATGGTATGGTGTGTGGTAGATTGCAGAGGGAGAGAGAGAGGCAACAAGACTAGTGGGCTACTTTTACAGTAAATCTGATGTGATGTTCAAAGGGCCAGCTATGGTGGGTGGGAAGTAATGATACAAAAAGAGGGACAAATGAAATGAAGAAAGGAAGAGGTTTATTGATGATCAGCTGAGGATATCGAAGGGAAAAAGCATTTCTGGGTGATTGACTCAGGAAGGTATGGGGAAGTCAAGAAGGGGAATAGGTTTAGGAAGAAAGGGAAACATTTTGTTGAGTGAAGGAAAGGCATCCATATACAAGTATTCAGCCAAGACGAGGGAAGTCAGGTTGAAGCTTGTGAAGGGCTGAGCTGAAATCCTTGGTAAGTCTTTTGTATGAATAAACAGGATATATTATCTTTTTCTTTCCTGTGGGATATATCAGAAAGTTGTAGCAGAGCAGTGGCTTTTGAAAAGCACACAGTGTTACGGAACCTCAGTTTCCTCTTCTATAAACCTGATGTTGAATGATCCCTATGGGACACCTCGCAATGGAAATTGATATGCAAAGAGTGAATTTATGGATCAGCTGTGTGAGAATTATAACATAAAAGTATATGTCATATTACACTTCACCCAACTTGTTTTTGAATTTTAAGTTTGAATGTTCTAGATGTTTAAGATGTTTAAGGTACTATTGAAAAAGTAGCACGTTCAAAAGGCAGAGAACCTATCTTCTCCCTAATTTTACAGTGCTCCCAGATCCGAACACAGGGCACATAGATATAAAAAGAAGTTGACAAACAATAAATGCATAGTCCAACAGCCTAATGGTTTTATATGACATATATAATAATACAGAAAACAGGATTAACTTCAAAGGAAATATATACAAGGGGATTATTGTCTGTACCAGAAATAGAAGCCATAAGTGTAAAAATATATATGCATGAAAATTTTACAATTTATATATGTGTGTGTAAACCACCCTCAGTGAAATACAGTGTGATGATTAAGCATGTAAATTTGGATTGCAAACACAGACTCCAATTGTGCTCACCTAATCATCCATTATGTGCACAACTTACTGATTTGCACGCTCAACTAGACAGGATCAAATATTATCTGTATGTCACTTAAATGTCCATGGTTTGTAAATTTAGAGTTGTTCAAAATAAAAAGGTTCACTTCTTTTACTAGCACACCACTTTACCCTGTGTACATTTTTTTTAAAGTTTATTCATTTATTTTGAGAGAAAGGGGCAGAGAGGCAGAAGATAGAGGGAGAGAGAGAGAGAATCCCAAGAAGGTTCTACACTGCTAGCACAGAGCCCAGTGCAGAGCTCGAATCATGAACCATGAGATCATGACTTGAGCCAAAACCAAGAGCTGGATGCTTAACTGATTGAGCCACCCAGATGGTCCTACCCTGCATACATTTTAATGCAACAAAGTGTCTACAGATTATTTCTTTCAAGCTTGTTTTGCCTTTAATTCTGTAGAACTAAATTTGTTACTTTTGTGACTTACTAAAAAGAAAATTTATTTCAATCATGGGTATGCTGATCATATTAAACTACTGTATCTCTCTTTGTTTCACAGGCTATGGAGTTTGGAGTAGCCTTTGAACTCAGCTATATTTTAGTGGTATCCTTCATTTTGTGATAGCTTACTTTGTGGAATTTTATCTCTCTGTAGTGGGGCATTTGAATAGTTGTATGTTAAAGATTATATTTGAAATTTATACTTCTTGTCCGATTTTCATCATCAAATATTTACTTTGGTATTTATATTATTGGTTATGAGGTCCCATAGAGCTGAGTGCATGGTTCTTGGCAGAAAATTTTGGTTGAAGAGATGTGTGCCGGAATGGATTTATGATTACTTATAAAGATAAATAGAAAAAATCTGGAAACGGATATAAATTACAGTGTTCTCTTTAGACATTAATACAAGAACTCTCCTTTTTCTTTTGTTGTACCCACCTGATGTATTTCTTTGGCGTTAATTATTCCTTACCCCAAGTAGATGTTGGCAACATAGTGGTCAAGAGCTCAGTCCTTTGGGTTCAGATATGCTAATCACTAGCTAGATTTCATAATCTGTGTAAGCTGCAGATTTTTAATAAAAAAAAAAACTTTTAATACCTTGCTGAGTGTCTAGAGTTGATGATATAATGCATATGAAGCACTTGGACATAGCAAACATGTACTTGTTATTTTAGGGGTTGCCATTGTATATGTCAGTGCTTCATCAGAATTTTCATGGCTCAGCCAAATGGTACCTTTAAAAAATTTTTTTTAATGTTTATTTATATTTTTTTTTCAACGTTTTTTATTTATTTTTGGGACAGAGAGAGACAGAGCATGAACAGGGGAGGGGCAGAGAGAGAGGGAGACATAGAATCCGAAGCAGGCTCTAGGATCTGAGCTGTCAGCACAGAGCCTGATGCAGGCCTTGAACGCACAAACCGTGAGATCATGACCTGAGCCAAAGTCAGATGCTTAACTGACTGAGCCACTCAACTGCCCCCAAATGGTACCTTTTTAATTAAAGGCACACCTCTTAATGGTTCTCTTTTCATAGTTCCTAAAATGTTTCCAAAAATCTTAGAAATATTATTTTCAGAATACTCATGCACACACATATGAAAAAAATTAATACTACTGGGGAGCCTTGATGTGGCACTACTGGTCCATTCTCTTAGAAATATCTGTCAGGTGCTTTTCATGAAATACATATTTTAAATCTTACAATAATCTGCAAGGTAGATGTTATTAGTATTCCCATTTTATTGATGAGAAAAGGAAGACTTATTGAGGTCAAATATCTTTCCCAATGTCAGAGAGGTAAAAATTGTGCATTCTGGCATGTATCCATTGTACAAAGTCTGGGATTTCTGTGTGTGTGTGTGTGTGTGTGTGCGCGCTTTTTTAGTTGCATTAAGGAAAAAATCACAGCCAGTTTTGAATTAAAAAATACCAGGAGTGACAACTATGCACTCCTAACTTCTGACAACTCTATGTTAAGCATGTTTATTGATCCAAAATATTTGAATGCAAGTCAGATGACGTACATGTGAAAACAATCCTTCATCAATTTTGAGAATATAAACATTCCTCTGAAGAGGGGGAGGGGAAACTACATTTTCAAAATTTAACTACTTCCTTTAAGGCATACTGGAATTTTCTTCCTTGGTTTCTTTTGCTCACTCACTAAAATGTTACTAGGTTGAATATCACTCAAATAAATAAACAAACCTATTTCTTTCCATTAACTTGCCAACATGTAAAAAGGCTAGGAGGCTTATTTACTTTCAGGAATCAATTTAGGGGCAATTCTTCTTGATCTACTGCAACTTTTGCTTCTTCTAGTTTCTCTAACTGTAAAGCCAATAATGTCTGTTTTGTTTTCCTGGCCTTCAAATTCCTTTGCAGTCACCTTCAGTGACATGAACTGGAGATATTTCTACTATTTGTTTGTTTTAGCAAAAATATTATTCATGAAAAGGAAAAGTAGAAGATATAATAACAAGAAATCATTCAATTTTCATTAGATTCTGCTCTGTACGACATGTGGAAAAATGGAGAAAATATAGAAAAGTCAATAGTAAAGGCTTTCAAGGTAAGTTTGATTATTCAAAGACAAGTAGTGAATATATATAAAATCAGAGAATTATATGGGAAGAGCAAGCAAGAGAGAGCAAGAGATTAAGATTGAGAGAGAGAAAAGGAAGGAGAAAAAAGATAAAATAAAGAACTATGTCCTAGAAACTGAACTTTATTTGTAGAAGAGCCCCTACCTTTATTACTCATTTATATGCTGGAACACTGTGGCAAAAAACTCTGAATGCGCTTGCAAATGGACTGCTTGAGCAATATAATATCATATAGCTATTTCATTTGATGTGTGAGTTAAAAAAATCTTATGCATTTGAATGATCTTTTTGCAGCCATACCACAGATGTTATAAGACTCACTCAAAAGATGGCATCTTTTAAAATTTGAAAACATCAACTCTGCCAATTTACTCATTACTATTAACAAGATAAAATCATAGCAATATCTAACTCAGCAGGCATTTATTTATTGTTGCTATTAAAAATGTCTGGCACTGCAGAATAAAATAAGGCTTGTGAAAATAATAATACAAAAGACAACAACTAAATGGGAACCTACTATGTGCCAGGATTTTACAAATGTTGTCCGTCTTAAATACAACAACCTGGCAATGAAGAAGTTATTTTACAAAGAAATGGAAGCTTAGAGAATTTAACCTTTTTTTTTTCTTTCTCTTTCTTTCTTTTTTTTTTTTCCCACAATTATATAGAGAGTAAGCTCCTAAGTAAGGGCGTGAGGTCTTACCTATTTGGCTTAACAGACTTTGCTTCCTTGCTTTCTATACGGAGCTGTTGTACCTAAAACGAAGTTGTGGATATATGTAAAACTATATATAAAAAAAAATCATGCATGTACAAAAATCATATATATATAACCATATTCATATCTGTATCTAAACAGACACCCACCTATACCTGCCTACCTCTATCAATTTCTGTATCTTCATATCTATATTTCTCTATCTGGGAACTAATGATATATTAGCATAGAAAATAGCTAAAAAATAGAGTATGATGTGAATGAGTAAAGTACACTCTGAACTCTGAGTAGAATGTGAAAACTAGTCAAGAAGGAAAATGATAGGACCCATTGTTTGCATTTACGAGGAAAAAAATGTTACTTTGGACTTAGTCTTATTGGAAAAGTAGGGCCATTTGTGAACAGGAGAGAGAAAGAAAGGAATAGAACATGTATTTATTGAACACTTAGTATGTTCTAAGCACTGGAAAGACAGCCTGTTTTTTATATTGCATGTAATCACCTTATTATGGCCATTTTACACCTAAGGACAGTTATACTCCAAAGGGATGAAGCAACTAATCAATCCATAACCTGGAGGAGGATTTGAACCAAGGTCTGCAGGACAAACAAATACTATGTGCTTTTCATATCACCAGGAGATAAACAAAACAATACTAAGTAAAAGTTGGCCTGGGACCAATATTCAGATAAATTGGAGGGGGAA
The DNA here is from genome assembly GCF_007474595.2 of Lynx canadensis. Lineage (NCBI taxonomy): Eukaryota > Metazoa > Chordata > Mammalia > Carnivora > Felidae > Lynx > Lynx canadensis. The sequence goes on from NC_044310.1 coordinate 68,558,840, forward strand.
AGTGACAGGGAATGAGAGGAATTAAAAAAAATTTTTTTTAAGTTTATTTATTTTTGAGAGATAGAGCGAGTGGGGGAGGGGCTGAGAGAGAGAGAATCCCAAGCAGTCTCCACACTGTCAGCACAAAGCCCTGTATGGGGCTTGAACTCACAAACCGTGAGATCATGACCTGAGCCGAAACCAAGAGTCAGACGCTTAACCGACTGAGCCACCCAGGCGCCCTGGGAATGAGAGGAATTTTTGAGAATTTAGTAAAGTAAATCCAGAGCCAAAAAGAAGAAGCCTTAACTAAGGATATGACACTATGGTTAGACAAAAGAATAACATGATGTTATTTCTTCTGAGCATAAGTGGTGCTTTCTCTGTTAAGTGCTTATAGTTTCCAGAAGTTCAAAAGTCACCTGAGGTCTTTCATTCATTTGATAAGAGAATGTTCATCTAAATTAATCTTTGGAAGTACTTACAAGTGTGTGTAGACTGTTAGATCATTTGGGAGTTCAGAAATGAGCAAAGTTGGTGTGTGAATTTGCTGGATGTGTAATAGAGCAGGCTGACAAAATAGAATGGAACTCAGTGAGATTAGGTTAAGCATTTCTCACCGCGCTGAATTATGTTGCCGGTGGAGAGTGGAAGATCCCAGTATTTTTAAATGAGTTCACATGTACTGATTCAGTGGAATTGTGCTGAGTGATCTTGGGAATGCTCAAAAATGAGATTGCTGAGCAATTTTCAGTGATTTAATTGTTAAGGAATTCTGGAGACTAGGAATCAGCAAACTGGAGATAAGCAAATATCACTCAGAGTTTTGAAAAAAGGGAAGAAATATTTTGCAAACTAGAGAGCAGCCAACTTCATTGATCTCTGGCAGGAATAGAATGATTTGGAGGAAGGTCGTTTCACACTTTTATGAGAGGAAGTGGTGGTTGTTAGGACCCAGCATAAACTCACTAAGATCAAAGCACGTGAGAAGCGTGCATTCCATTTTTGAAGGACATTGATTTTCTGCAACAACAGCCCAATCGGGTGATGTTTCTCTAGCCCTATGATCCATCTGGTTGCATGATTATTTTACATCTGTCCTTAGATCTGCAACATTGCACCTGCATTTCTCACTCTAACTTGATGACCTTACATCTTTGTTCACTGAGAAAATGAAAGATACCAGAGGAAATGTCTATGAGCTTCCTCTGCCAGAATGCTGCCTCTTCCTGCATTTGTGCACACGCAGTCTGCCTTTCCCCAGCTCCTAGGGATGTACTGTCCTGCTCCAATGTAAATTTACCTCCTCCCTTGTGTTCTGCATCCCATTCTTCTCTTGCTTGTTCAGGGCCAGCACACCAGCAATTGCCCCTTCCTTCTCTGATGATATAAGCTTCTTTTCTGTTGACTCATACCCACTAACATATGGGTGTGTTATTCTATTTCCCATCTTAAAAGGCAAATGAAACCAAACACTAACCAAAGAAAACCTTTTGTCTGTGAATCTACTTCCAATGATTATTTCATTTATTCCCTTTAGGCTGGACCTCCTGGAAAGTGTGGCTTGTATTTTGTTTCTTATTCTCCTCTTCCTGTTTTCTGTTCAACCCACTTCTTTTCAAGTTGTGGTAGCTACACTCCAGTGGCACTGCTTTTGTGAGTATTATCAATACTAACAGAGGCTTTGACTTAATTAGTTTGGGATGGGGCATGGACTGGTTATGTTTTTGTAAGCTGTCCAGTTGGTTATAGATTCTGGCTGGGACTGAAAACTGGCCCACACCTTCTGAGCAGGGACTAAATCCCTTAGCATGCTCACTCTGTCATAGTGCTGGCTGCCTCTGAGGGCTTGCCTCAGACATCTAGTCGGTTTCTCTCTTTGGCAGTTCTGTAGATAAAATAGGGTGATTATTTTGAATTATTCTTTGTAAGAGTTATTGCAGAGTCCCTTTAAATAGAAAGCTTGCCATGCATTTTAAAATAAGATTATGATTTACAAAAACATTGATTCATTCATGAATTGTATGAAACATAGCTGTTGCATTAGACCAGGTATGTATTTATTTCCCAGTCTTTTGCAGGTGCTTGTAAGCCTTTATAAACTAATAATCAGAAAAAAATATGGGACATAAGCAAATCATTATAATAACTTTATTTTGTCTTATGTGAAACACCCTCTTTCGAGCAATTTAAAGTATTTTACATCTTTGTAGGACAATACTTGACATGTTCTATTTCTGAATTGAAATATTTGTGCAGACTACTAAAAATTCATAGATGCCCTTAAGCTGAGGGTTCTTTTGTTTGTGTGCACAAAAACCTTTGAGGAGTTAAGTGTTATGTATTGAAAATGTAATAGTGGGCAAATTTTCTATCTATCAATCTTTGGGTCTGTCATCTACTTGTACAGTGCTTATCACCCTATCATCTGTTTGCTACATATTTTCTCAAGATATATGGTTTGTAGTTTTCTCTATATTTACGGGAAATAATGATTTTTGATGTTTATTTATTCTTATTTCCCTTTTGAGAAAGATCAAGATAACAGTGCACAATAATGGAAGGAATGAGACAAATAGTTGACTTTTCAACATTCCATAAAAACTTTGAAGATCAAATCAGCAGTTCAATAGCCTGAGAAGTTACAGGCAATCACAGGAGTAAGTTGAGATCAGAACTGGTACTAGGCTGGGTTTCTAGGCTCAGGGTGGCCACAAATTAGCCTTGTGACCTTGGAGGAGTCTCTTAACTGTTCCAGACTTCAGTTTCTTCAGCTCTAAAAGGAGTTTAACTTTTAGATTACTTGAGAATACTTGGGATTGTATAAAGCTTTTTATAGCAATACCTGGGAAAACAATAATCTATTCTTTAATAAGGATTTTATTGTTTAATAAAAGAATGGGAGTAAGGTTATATGAGCTGTGAATAAACCCCATTTTAGTGAGTGCTAAAATAAATGAATTTGGCCATTTTTCTTTATGAAAATTGTCAGAGAAATTAGCTCTGTCTTTGAGCACAAACATGAGAGTCAAAAGAACAGTAAATGTAATTTCAATTTCATTCATCTTTTTTCAGAGACGAGAGACAAACTTGGAACTCTTCCAAAAGACCCAAGTAAACAGAGAGGAAGTTTTGGAAGATTGAATCAGAGCCAGAATAAACTAGGATTTCTGTTTAAGATGGATATTACAAAAGGAACTGAAAAATGATTCAGGGAGATATATTTAGATCTGGAGTCAGGCAAAGTTGTTTTAATTAAACTTTTTAGAATTAAGATATTGACTTGCATCAGTATTAATTTACATGAGAGACTATTAAGGATATACAGAAAAGGTATTTGACTAATAACACCTTTTTTTCCTCCTTGGTATCAATGCCTATGGTCAATTAGTGGGAAAAAAATCAAACTAATTTCATGTAGTTGCTAATATAGTAAAATAAAATTTGTGTTTTATAAAATTATAGTTGTTTTGGTTTTGCCCTTAAGAATAAATGAAATAGAAACAATTCTACTTTTTTTAAGTTTTCTTTCTTTAAAAAATATTTACTTATTTTGAGAGAGAGAGAGAGAGAGCACACACACATGCACCATTAGCAATGAAAAAGAACGGGGCAGGGGCAGAGAGAGAGATTGAGAGAGAGAGAGAGAGAGACAGAGAGAGAGAGAGAGAGAATTTCAAGCAGTCTCCATGAACCATGAGATCATGACCTGAGCCAAAATCAAGAGATGGACGCTTAACCAACTGAGCCAACAAGGTGCCCCAATTCTACTTCTTAGTATAATTTTAGAAAATGCAGTACAAGTGCCCCTCTGCATCAGCACTCCTGTATCCCTTGGGTAAATTCCTAGCAGTGCTATTTCTGGGTCATAGGGTAGATCTTTTTTTAAGTTTTTGAGGAACCTCCACACTGTTTTCCAGAGTGGCTGCAGCAGTTTGCATTCCCACCAACAGGAAGACCATGAAGGAGGGGAAGGAAAAAAAAAAAAAGGTTGGAGAGGGAGAGAGCCAAAGCATAAGAGACTCTTAAAACTGAGAACAAACTGAGGGTTGATGGAGGGTGGGAGGGAGGGGAGGTTGGGTGATGGGTATTGAGGAGGGCACCTTTTGGGATGAACACTGGGTGTTGTATGGAAACCAATCTGACAATAAATTCCATATTTAAAAAAAATGCGTAGGTTGTGGCAAAGGCACTGAGGATAATTTTTTTTTTAATTTTTTTAAACGTTTATTCATTTTGAGAGAGACAGAGCATGAGCAGGGAAGGGGCAGAGAGAGAGAGAGAGGGAGACACAGAATCTGAAGAAGGCTCCAGGCTCTGAGCTGTCAGCACAGAGCCTGACGTGGGGCTCGAACTCACAAACTGCGAGATCCTGACCTGAGCTGAAGTCGGACGCTCAACTGACTGAGCCACCCAGGGGCCCCGGCACTGAAGATAATTTAAAGGAAAAAGTGGTCAATAGGGCCAAAATACTGTTGAATTAAGTCTTGATGTCTGATGTTTAATTGGCACAGCAACAGCAACAACAACAACAAAAATAGATTGGTGAGATTATCCAAGCCATGGCGGAGTTCTGAAAGAGCCATCCTTTACTGTTGTAGTGAAAAGTCATGCTAATTATCTAGGTTGACTTTATTACTTGTTTCTGATTAGATTTGCTTAGAAGTCATTTCATATTAAGAATATGTTTTTTAGGGGCACTTGGGTGGCTCAGTCAGTTAAGCGTCTGACTTCGGCTCTGGTCATGATCTCACGGTCTGTGAGTTCAAGCCCCACGTCAGGCTCTGTGCTGACAGCTCAGAGCCTGGAGCCTGCTTCAGATTCTGGGTCTCCCTCTCTCTCTGCCCCTTCCCTGCTCATGCTCTCTCTCTGTCTCAAAAATAAGTAAAAACTTAAAAAGAAAAGAAGAATATGTTTTTTATCTTGTCTGGTCAGTGGAATAGTAATCTCAATTTTATATGAAGAATTGAGTTGTTACCAATTTTAAGAATTGTGGATGGGTGGAATACTATACTTGAATGAGATCTCAGCTGGTATGTAATCTGATTTAAAAAGAATAAAAAAATTCTTTTGATTGTTAGGAAAATGATAGAAAATATTGAATAAACAAGATCCTAAACAACAACAGGAAACATCGCTCTCTCTCTCTCTCTCTCTCTCTCTCTCTCTCTCTCTCTTTTAATACCTCAGTATGTTAGGGATTATTCTGTAAGAACTGTAGTACTAATGAATAGCACAATATGATTTGAATTCTGGAGTCACTGGAAAGTAACACAACTACTTTCAAATCTGTCAACTATTCTAGGTAGGGAGGCACTAATCAGATACATTGAAGTAGATGAAAATTATTTTAAGATATTAGAATTGTCACTTTTTAAACGTTTATTTAAATTTTTAAGATTTTAGCTAGATTTTATAGTTATTTATAATAATTTTGATAATGTATGTCACAAAAGTTACCTTTAGTGAAATGTAGCCTATTTTATAGAAGCAAATGTGAACCTCATTCATTTATTCAGTAAATATTTACTGAGTGCCTGCTATGGTGAAGTGCTTTATTAATTGTTGAGTATTTTCCTACTCTCTCCAGTCTTACCTTTGCTAAGTGTGAAACTTATATTTTATTCTCTATTACTCTCCCTCCATTAAATGTGTTTTGGTTTTATGCTAGTACCAAAAGTAAATGCTTTAGGAACTTTTTTTTCAAGATACGTTCTCATTTTTTAACTTGTACTTTGAGCAATATATTGGATCATCAGTTTTGTTTGGGCTTCTCTAGAACTCTGCTTTTTCCATTGACCTCAGCATTGCTCATATGGAAACAGAAATGTGAGGCTCTGCAAGGGTCACCTGGAAGCTTGATTAACCCCTAACTTCTTCCATAATAATGTTAAGAGTTCAGTATCCTGTCCTTTGTGTGTGTACCCATTAGCAATGAAAAAGAAATAAGATGGAAGTAAGAAATAGTTGGAGAAAACAATGTACACAAATTTGTTTGCCTCATACATATAATATCTGTATATTTGGTATTGTTGTTTTATAATTGTGCACCTAGAAATTAAGGACTAATAAAATCACAAAATTTCCCAGGCTGGACAGGATTGTGGTAAACCCAACCCAATATTGGGTCTCTTTTAGTGCTAAGACTGTAGGTTGAAGGTGCTTAAAACCACAACAGCATTGATATTTGTAGTAACACAGATACGGGTTTGAATCCTGGCTTTACCATTTGCCAGCTCTGTGACCTTAGGCAAGTTACTTAATTTCTGTAATACACAGAAAAGATTGGTATAATGGATATACTTTCTAACCCATATAATTATTGAGGATTCAATGGAATACTTAAAACAAAATTTTTATCACATTGCTCAATCTGTAGCTGTATAATTTATTCATCAAATTCTGTCTTTGTTGGTATTTATTCATAAATGTCATTATTAAAACTTTTTGGGCACCTTTTATATACCAGAGTCTCTACCATGTGTCAGAGGTATAAGGTCAAACACTGTTGTGGGGCAACAAGAGATAGATTGGTAGTTATGATTGTAAGTACATACACAGGAATCATACTGAATTTGTTGCATGCATATAATTCCATGATTATATGCATGCAATATTTATGCAATATTATATGCATGGAAGGAAAGCATTTCACCTGTGTTTTTAAATTTTTTTAAAAATACCTTTCTTGTTAAACCCATGCAAAACTTTGTTTTATACTATGATACTTACAAAAACAAGATAGCAAAGAGATTAAAAGCAGAGCTCTGAAATTAGACTGCCTTGATTTCTGTTCTGGATTTATCACTCACTAGCTGTATGACCTCAGGCTATTTATTTTTCTTTGTGTCATTTGCCTCAGCTGAAAAGGGGGGGCAATAATATTAACTGTTTCTTGGGATTCTTATAAGATCTAAATGTTATAAAGTACATAAAATTCTCAGAGTAGTTCTTGGCTCATAGTGAGCACTCAGTAAGTGTTGGTTATTCTTAACATTATGCATCACATACTATTTAAATATAGTTAAAGATTGTGTGTGTGTGTGTGTGTGTGTGTGTGTGTGTGTTAGGGCTTAGAACTATGAAGTGTTGTATCAGGCAAAATAATATCTGTATTCTGTATTCCACACATTTGTCTTTACCAGTTTTAATAATATATCCAATAACTATGTTCAGTAATATTACGTTTAGTCATAGGGATAATATTGTCAGGTATAAATGGCGCAATTAAAAACACTACAGGAGCTAAGTTGCTCAGGAAGTTGCAATGCAAATGTTCTTTCCTAAAGCCTTGCAAATGCACGATGAGAAAAAAATGGGGTATCTTATTTTATTCCCTAGTGAGAATCTATCCACATCAAATACACTATATAACACTGCACATGGGCAATCTCTGCTGAGATTCCCTGCCTCATCACACAGGCCTTCTAGAGAAGGAAATTGATAGGTATTGATTTCATTTTGAAAAGAGTCAATCCATTACAAGTCTAAGTTAAAAGTAGAAGCATGTCATGTGACCTAGAGATATTATGAATATATCTAGTTTAAAAGGTACTAATATTGAAGCATACTTGGAGTTGTTTATAAATCACTGTAAAATGAAATTACTCTTACATCCAAAAAATGTTTCAAAATGACATTTATTCAGTTTATTCTAGGACTATGAAATTCATTCATTCATTCATTCACTCATTCATTCATTGAATGAGTATTTAGTAGGTACTCATGATAAATTAAGCAGTCTACTGGGCACCGAGATACAAAGATTGGTTACATTTCCCTGACCTCACAGGCTGACTATCTAGTAGTGGAGGAAAGGAAATGAAAGAACTTTTTCTTTTAATTTTTTTTTTAATGTTTATTTATTTTTGAGAGAGAGACACAGACAGACAGAATGCGAGCAAGGGAAGGGCGGAAAGAGAGGGAGATACAGAATCCGAAGCAGGGTCCAGGTTCAGAGCTGTCAGCACAGAGCCTGATGCAGGGCTTGAACTCAGGAACCTTGAGATAATGACCTGAGCTGAAGTCGGACGCTTACTCAACTGAGCCACCCAGGTGCCCCAAGAACTTTTTAATAGTAAGCAGTATATTAGATTTATATAGAAGAATTCAGAGGATGGATGAGAGGTTTCTAATTAAGAACAGAGCAGGTGTCACCAAAGGCTTCCGAGAGTTGAATCTTGAATGCTGGCCTGAATGAACTGGTGGATGTATGTGTTAGGCAGTGTTGTATATGTGAGTGGTAGGGGAAGACTGGTGTATTCCAGGCAAAGGGAACAGCTTGTGTAAATGGACAAAGGTATGAAAAAGCATGAACTGTTTGGGGAACACAAGTGTTCCTGTGGGTGGAGCACAAGGATTGATGAGTTTATGGGGACATTTCCGTGTCCTCTTGCAGGCAGGTAGAAACTGGATGCTGGGTGAGGCTGGGAGCAGAGTTAGGAGAGCCCAGATGAGTAATAGTGGCTGGAATGTCCCTTGCTCATGGGCCACAGTGTGCAACAGAGCACCAGGAGTGGTTAAAGAGACATACTTCGGAGAGAATGAGAAATTGAGAGCCAGTAGATCTGACGTCTAAGGAGGCAACCAGGCAGCGTTTAGGTTGGAGGCAGAGACGAAGGAAGACAGGGACTTGAGACGAGAGCAGAGGCTCAAAGCTGCGACCTGGGTGCGATGTGGAGCTTGGAGAAATTTCCTGAGCAGCCGGAACATAGCTGCAGCAGATTTTTATAGGGCACTTGCAGCCTCCTGAATTGGTGAGGAGGGAGCTATTAAGGGCACTGATCTGGCTCAGGCAGAGGGCCTCCAACTAAACTGACGAGTTTGAACTGTATCCTGAAAGCTTTGGGGAATCATTGCGGGGGTTTAAGCAGGGCAATGGCATGATCGGATATGCGTTTTAAAAAGATCTTGTTGGCTGCTGTGTGGGGATAGATTGAAAGTTTGTGAGCCTGAAGGCATGGAGATCAGGTAAGAGGGTTTCCACACGTGAGAGATGGTGGAAGCCTGGTGTAAAGTGCGACAATGGAAACAGACTAGAGAGGAGTCATTCTGGGGAGATCTGGAAGGTGGAGAAAAAGACAGATTTAAAGGACGAGGAGAAGAGGAAGAGCAGAGTCTAAGAATCTAATGTTTCTGAATGGGATACCTGGGATAGAATTGGGTGGGTATTTGCTATTCCTTGCAGCAGGGAGCCCCAGACGGGTTGCAAAGCCGATTTCATGGATGGAGGTGTTGAGTTTGAGGGTCTTGCTGAAAAATCTAGATGGGGCACAATCTGAAAGGAGTCATGTGTAGGTCTAAAACTCAGAAAAAAAGACCTGGGTTCAGGATAAGGGTTTCGAGTTCCTTAGGATTTAAGGGGTGACTCAAACTGATGGATTTGAATGAAGAGCTTACAGTGAAAAAGGAGAGAGTTCTGGTACACACATTTAGGAGAGACTGAAAGAAAAGGATTCATGAAATTGAGAAATAATGGCTAGAAAGGGAGAAGGGAAAGGAGACAGTGGTGATCTGAAAACTACAGGAGAAAATAATTTCAAGACCAAGAAGAGCTGCAGAAGAGTCAGCATGATGAGTAAATTTATTGTGAATATAAAGGGTAAGGCATCAGTTGTATTCACTTTGTTAGGTACTTTACATGTGGTAGCTCATTTAATCCTCATAACAAGCGTATGCTGTTATTATCCCCATGTTACAGATGAGACTGTTGACACACAGGTTAAGTCCTCTGCCCTACATGATACAACAAAAATTCATACCCGCACAGTTTGAGTCCCTAGTTCAGATACATAACAACCAGCTTTGTCAGTGCTAAAGAACTAAAAAAACCAAAAAAGTAAAGCTGAATTGCAGTGAAATGAGGAAGGATAGGAGAAATTAGGAAGTGGAAACAATGAGTGAATCCTTTTCTCAAGGAATTTTCATCAAGTAAACTGGAAAGGTTGTGGTTAGAGGGGAGGTCGGGTTTAAGGGAGATTTTTTTTTTAACTGGAAATATGTGAAATTATTTATGTATTCAGTCACTAGAGCAGGTAAAGGTGTGGATAAGTGTGGAAAACAATGAAGTGGGTCCTTGAGGACATTAGAAGGGGTTAGGATCAGATATTAATAGTGAACAAATATTTATGGAACACATAGTACATACTTGTCCCTAATAGGTGATGGGCTTATAAATTTTTTTTTCAACGTTTTTAATTTATTTTTGGGACAGAGCGAGACAGAGCATGAACGGGGGAGGGGCAGAGAGAGAGGGAGACACAGAATCGGAAACAGGCTCCAGGCTCTGGGCCATCAGCCCAGAGCCCGACGCGGGGCTCGAACCCACGGACCGTGAGATCGTGACCTGGCTGAAGTCGGACGCTTAACCGACTGCGCCACCCAGGTGCCCCGGTGATGGGCTTATAAAGATGTGTAATATATATATACATATATATATTAAACACATACACACACACACAGCAATTTGCCCTTAAAGAGCTCAAAGTTGACTTGTAGGCAGGTAATTAAAATAGTGCATCATGACATCATGTGCGGTAATGAAGGGGGCTGCTGATGGACTGACTTCAGGAGGATGGACTCCAGAAGTTTAGGAGTGAAAGCTCATGTCCCATCACCTTAGCCCATGGTTTTATGCTCCAATTCACACTGGCCTCCTTTTAACTCCTGAACAGGAGCAGGCTGAGGTCATTTTGGTTCCAGGGCTTCACACACCTTGTCCCTTCTTTTCAGGAATGTCACTTCTATTGAGACTCCTTCCCTTACCACATATCTACAATCATACTTGCCCACACTTTATTCTCTCTCACATCACTCCATTTACTTTATGGCCATTTTCACATTTTATAACAGATAAATCATTCCCAATTTACAGGTTCAACTTTCAACACTTCGATTTAATGATGGTGTGAGAGCAATACACATTAGTAGGAACCGCATGTTGCAATGCGAATTTTGATCTTTTCCTGGGCCAGCAATATGTGTGTGATCCTCTCTCATGATGCTGGCAGTGGCAGCAAGCCTTAGCTTGCAGTCAGCCTTGGGATCTCAAGGGTAAACAATTAATGCACTGACAACCATTCTTTACCCAAATAGTCATCCTATTTTTCACTTTCAGTACAGTATTCAGTAAATTACATGACATATTCAACACTTTATTAAAAACAGGCCTTGTGTTTGTTGCTTTTGCCCAATTGTAGGCTAATGTAAATGTTCTGACCATGTTGAAGGTAGGCCCTATAGGCTAAGCTATGATGGTCAGTAAGTTAGTTTATTAAGTGTATTTTCAACTTAAGGTATTTTCAACCTACGGTGGGTTTATTGAGAAGTGACCCCATTGTAAGTTGAGGAAGATCTGTAATTATCTTGTTTATTTTTGTGTTTGTTTATTTGTTTCTTCTTCTGGACGTGAGCTCCCTGAGAGCAGGGACTATCTTGTTCACCATTGTCTCTCCAGTGCCTAAACAATAGCTGGCATATAGGAGATGGTCAATATACTTTTGAATAAATGAATGAATAGAAGAAATAATGTTGGGCAGAGTCTGTAAGGGTAGCCTTAGTGTAGATGAGGTAGAGTGGGTAATTTTAAGTAAGTGGGAAAGCATGTGCAATGTCATAGAAGTATGAGCCAGGATGATATATTTAAATACCAATCAGTGATTCGGTATGTTTATAGCATCCAATGAAATGGGTTAGTGGCAGCAGTAGTGAGGGTGGAGGGGATAAGGAGAATGATTAGTAACAGAATGGTACATTTTGGCCATATAAGGAACGGCTTTATATGCCAAGTCAAATATTCTGTTGATATGGACAATCCATTGAAGAACTGAATACTATGGAAATCAGATCTTAAAAATCAATTCCAATATGTCATTTGCAAATATCTTTTCCCATTCCGTTGGTTGCCTTTTAGTTTTGTTGGTTGTTTCCTTTGCTGTGCAGAAGCTTTTTATCTTCATAAGGTCCCAGTAATTCACTTTTGCTTTTAATTCCCTTGCCTTTGGGGATGTGTCGAGGAAGAGATTGCTACGGCTGAGGTCAGAGTATCTAAAATCTATAAAGAGCTCACCAAACTCCACACCCGAAAAACAAATAACCCAGTGAAGAAATGGGCAGAAAACATGAATAGACACTTCTCTAAAGAAGACATCCAGATGGCCAACAGGCACATGAAAAGATGTTCAGCGTCGCTCCTTATCAGGGAAATACAAATCAAAACCATACTCAGGTATCACCTCACGCCAGTCAGAGTGGCCAAAATGAACAAATCAGGAGACTATAGATGCTGGAGAGGATGTGGAGAAACGGGAACCCTCTTGCACTGTTGGTGGGAATGCAAATTGGTGCAGCCGCTCTGGAAAGCAGTGTGGAGGTTCCTCAGAAAATTGAAAATAGACCTACCCTATGACCCAGCAATAGCACTGCTAGGAATTTACCCAAGGGATACAGGAGTACTGATGCATAGGAGCACTTGTACCCCAATGTTCATAGCAGCACTCTCAACAATAGCCAAATTATGGAAAGAGCCTAAATGTCCATCAACTGATGAATGGATAAAGAAATTGTGGTTTATATACACAATGGAATATTACGTGGCAATGAGAAAAAATGAAATATGGCCTTTTGTAGCAACGTGGATGGAACTGGAGAGTGTGATGCTAAGTGAAATAAGCCATACAGAGAAAGACAGATACCATATGGTTTCACTCTTATGTGGATCCTGAGAAACTTAACAGGAACCCATGGGGGAGGGGAAGGAAAAAAAAAAAAACAAAAAAAAAAAACCTTAGAGTGGGAGAGAGCCAAAGCATAAGAGACTGTTAAAAACTGAGAACAAACTGAGGGTTGATGGGGGGTGGGAGGGAGGGGAGGGTGGGTGATGGGTATTGAGTAGGGCACCTTTTGGGATGAGCACTGGGTGTTGAATGGAAACCAATTTGTCAATAAATTTCATATATAAAAAAAAAATCAATTCCATATGAACTTAACTATTAGCGTTTATGGCTGAACTCTGAATAATTAGAAAATATTCTGTTTATTAAGTTCTATATTAATATAATTATGATCACCCAATACACACTATTGACCTAAATATGTCATTAGAAGTTATATTTCTGTGAAAAATTAAGGATTTGTGTTTCGTGTGTATCACATATTTTCTTGTGATCATTGCGTAGTAATTCTGCAGCCAGAGAATCAAGGGCTTTGTCATTATATGAATACGTCCATATTCATTAAAAGCATTGGGCTGATCTTTGTAGGTATGGTAATGGAAATCTGCAAACTTGTTTAGCCAAAGATCAAACAACCTAATTAAATGTTAGTCATTAATAATAATAACCTCATTTTTTACTTTTACTTTTTTTTTTTTTGGTAAGAAATGGCAAATGGTAGAAATATAGCACAAAAAGAAAGCAAGCAACATTCACTGAGAAAACTGTTCTTTGTTTTTTATTAATTACTAGATTAGGGAAATGACATTTACTGAAGAAAATAACACATCATTTAATGGAATTGCCAAAGGTCTTTTGAACCTCCAGAGAATTGAAGAAATGAGCTAAATGATCAAAACTAACGCTGGGGGCCAGGACTCTAATACTTGCTGACGTTTTTGCTAATTTGATAAGTTATGTGAACTTCTAAACAATAGGATGAGAGCAAAGAAGGAGCTGTAATGGGGAAAAACACCCCGTTTTACATTTGTTGTCCTAGTCACCTGAGGTTATTTCCATGAGATGATAGTATTGTCTTGATGGGAACTTTGGTAGAATAGACACTACTCAGTATACATAAGGAGATAATTTCTATTTATCCCTTATTTTTAAAAATATATTTTATTTTATTTTAGAGAGAGAAAGAGAGTGCACGTGAGCAAGAGAGAGAGGGGTGGAGGGGGAGAGAGAGAAGGAGACAGAGAGAGAGAGAGAGAAAGAGAAAGACATAGAGGGAATCTTAAGCAGGCTCCACATCAGCATGGGGCCTGATGTGGGGCTTAATCCCACAACCCTGGGATCAGGACTTGAGCTGAAATCAAGAGTCGGACATTCAACCAACTGAGCCACCCAGGCACCCCTATCTCTTATTTTTAGTCACTTCCCTAGAATACTATATCAATTTATGAAAATATAACTTTGCAATTTGCGTAATTACTAACGAAAATAAAGCTAAGTGCACAAGTAGTATCTTTTCAATTTTCTAGTGCATCTATTTCTCTTTTTGAGGTGTACGTTAAGCTTAGAAGCATGTAGCTGTTTAAAATTGGTACAATTATTCTAGTCATCTACTGAACTGAAGGCATCTACTTATTTTGAGCTGAAGGCTGTAGATACCTGAGCACTTGGGATGTCTTCTTTATTTAGCATAGTTGATAAAACTAGACCATCACTGCTGGCATATATCTTTTCATGTCACAGCAAAGTTTAAGGAAACTCCTCATGACCATTGCTCCCTGAATACAAACCCTAATAGATAAAGATGGTGAATTGTCAGCTTCTGTTCCTGGGAGAATGATCTATGGCCCACTGACTAAATCTGGTCTGCTGTGTTTTTGGAAATAAAATTTATTGGATCATAACCTTGGTATCACACCAGACTAAGTTGTTTATGTCCAAATGGGCTCCCCTAATAAAACTTCATGTTTACTCCTACTGTATTACTTATACTGTTGCTATTCATGCCTGTTCCCCACCATTCACCTAGTAGACTGCAAATTTGTTTACTGTCATATCTGTAACACCCATTGAATGTTGAGAGGACTGTGGATACTCAGTAACTACGTGTTGTTGTCTTTGAGACATAATTAAGGAATGCACTGATGTTTTGATCTAGGTTGTAATTGTTTAATTTACTTCACTACAACTCCACTTACTTGTGGTCTCAAATTATTTTCTAAGTTGACCAATTCTTGGGTGGGTCCAGTCTGATTTACTTGCCTTCTGTGCAGCCAGCATTTGATTCTTCTGTGTCATCATTTTTTCCTATTTTCTTTATACCTGTATGACCATTCATATTATTTATTTTCAAGGAAAACTCTTCCCTCACGTATTGCATAACTGTAACTGTTCTACACAGTTCTTTTTTAAAAAAAATTTTAATGTTTATTTTTGAGAGAGAGAGAGAGAGAAGGAGCGCAAATGGGGAAGGGGCAGAGAGAGAGGGAGACAGAGACTCTGAAGCAGACTCTAGGCTCTGAGCTGTCAGCAAAGACCCCGATGCAAGCCTCAAACTCACACAGACTGTGAGATCATGATCTGAGCTGAAGTCAGGCACTTAACCAACTGAACCACCCAGGCACCCCTCTACACAGTTCTATCCCCAAATTTTGTCTTTCTCTTCTTTGCATTCATTCCTGAATTATTTACAAAAATCCATGATATTACCACCTGTGTTTTTGGGAACCATATTAATCTGTTCAGACTCATCCCTGGAGCCACATGTCCATCTGTCTACTAACCATCTCTTCCTACAGGGCCACAGAACCTCAGACTCTTTACAGCTTGCACACCTCAATCATCAATCATATTCCCCTCCAAATCTACACACACAATTCTGTACACCTTCCTGCACTTCCCTGTCTGGATTAATGATGTTGAGACCCATTCTTGTCCCACTTCTGTTGTCATAGTTCAGGTTTTTAGCATTTATTTTTATTGTTTTAGATAGAACTATGACATTGGTAACTTATCCTGGAGTCTATCTTTCCCTTGTCTTCAGAGTAATCATTCTAAAACATGTTCATTCTTTTCAAACCACAGAGGACTTTAGTGGCTCACCAGTATTACAGACAAAGTCCAGTATCTTTGCCATGTTATGCAAAGTTCTTTGTGATCAATGAATGGTGTTTCCAAGAGTTGTGCAGAGCATTATCTGTGTGGCTGTGGGCAGTGGTCTTGACATAAATGTGTAAATCCTGGAAAGAGATTTCTTGAGTTTAAATTGTGGGTCCATTACCTATTAGCTGTTTGACCTTTTTTTGGCTTTTTTTTTTCCACACATGAGAGAGAGAGACAGGAGTAGAGGGAGAGGGAGAGAGAGAATCTTAAGCAGGCTCTGTGTTCAGTGCAGAGGCTGATGCGGGGCTTGATCTCATGACTGTGAGATCATGACTTGAGCTGAAATCAAGAGTCCGACTCTTAACCAGTTGAGCCAGGTACCCCAACTGTTTGGCATTTGATAAGTTACTTTGTTTTCATCTTTCTTAATTTCCTTGTATATGAAATGGGGAATAATACTTGCCTCATAGAGATTTAGTAGAGATTATATCTTAAAATTAGTAGAAAGTGTTTAAAAAGTGTTTGGCACAGCATAATTGTTCAAGCAAATGTTACATACTATTAATATTATTAATTAATTATTATTAGCTTTATGCTTTCATGAAACTTTATATCTTTTATTATTTATTGTATACTTACCTGTAGTAAGCACCTGTAGGGCAGTATCGGCTAGTGGAACAGAGCACGTGTTTGGGCATTAGGAAGATATGGATTGACATCTTTATCTTTACCTCTGGTACTTAATCTCTCATCTTTGAAATCATGAGAATATTATCTGTTTCCTAGAGCTGTGTGAGAATTAAATATGAGAATATATATCAAGCAATTATTACAGTATTTAATGAATATAGTGAATATCCCCAAATAGTACTTATTATTATTTCTGTATCAATAGTGCTTTGCATGTATAAAGTATTTAATGACTGCTAAGTAATTTTCTATGTTCTAATTTGAAGAAAACTAGTCTGGTTTGAGAATTCTTAGAGGGTCGTTCGTGTCTTTGTGTCTTAATAGAAGTAATCTTTATGATCCATGGGATCTAATATGAGACCATTATGAAACTCAGTCAAAATAAGGTCAAGATGTTAAAGTAAGAGCAATCCCATACATCTTTTCATCTGCTAGTTCTGGCTCCATCTTTACCTTTCGGCTACTAGTCTAAAATTTTCTTCAATTTGCTCAACTTCCCCATATCATTAGAACATTTTGATCGAAGGGGCACCTGCTTCAGTCGGTTAAGCATTTGACTCTTGATTTCAGCCCAGGCCGTGATGTCAGGGTTCATGGGATAGAGCCCCGTGTCAGGCTCTGTGCTGACAGCACGGAGCCTGCTTGGTATTCTCTCTCTTTCTCTCTCTTTGTCCCTGCTCTGGTCATGCTTGTGTTCTCTCTCTCTCTCTCTCAAATAATAAATTAAAAAAATAACATTTTATTTGAAAATTTATAATTTTTAGGGGCACCTGGGTGGCTCAGTCAGTTGAGCATCTGAATTTGGCTCAGGTCATGATCTCATGGTTGGTGGGTTTGAGCTCCGTGTCGGGCTCTGTGCTGAATGCTTGCTCAGAGCCTGGAGCCTGCTTCAGATTCTGTGTCTCCTTCTCTCTCTGCCCCTCCTTCACTCATGCTCTGTTTTACTCTGTCTCTCAAAAATAAATAAATATGAAAAAAAATTTAAAAAAAGAAAATTTATAATTTTCATTTTATAATTAAATGAAATAAATTGGTGTTGAAAACCAGTTTTATTTAATTTTTGAATTAAACTGGATATCGTAGTTGATTACAGTT
Source organism: Lynx canadensis (assembly GCF_007474595.2). Classification (NCBI taxonomy): domain Eukaryota; kingdom Metazoa; phylum Chordata; class Mammalia; order Carnivora; family Felidae; genus Lynx; species Lynx canadensis. Next base: position 68,576,374 of record NC_044310.1, read on the forward strand.
TATTTGCACTAGTTATTTATTCATGTCTGTTTCACAAACTGGACTAAAATTCCCATGAGGCAGAGACTTGCTTTATTTGTATTATGTGCTTGGTTCCCAGTAGGATCTCACTAATATTTGTTGAATGAATGAGTTTCAATTACCTCTTGTAAAACCCTTTTAACTGACCTAAATAAGGGAGAGATTTAAAATTCATCCTCCATAGGTAAATGTTTCTGTATATATTGATTTGATTTTGTGATCATTTTATATCAGGGATTGGCAAACTATGGCCAGCAGGCAAAATCTGGTCTGTTGCCTGTTTTGTAAGGCTTGTGAGTTTCAAATTGCTGTTATCTTTTTAAATGTTTAGAAAAATCAAAAGAGGAGTAATATTTCATGATATGTGGAAATTGTAGGAAATTAAAATTTTAGTGTTCATGAACAGTTTTATTGGAACACAGACATGTTCATTCATTTCTATATTATCTATGGCTGATTTTGCTCTAACTGGCAGTTATATAGTTGCTATGCAGACTTTAAGGCCCACAAAGCCTAAAATATTGACTATTAGACCCTTTACAAAAATCTGCCAACATCTGTTCTAAAGAAAATAAAGAGACATTACGTTGATCTTACTTTTGATTTTCAAAGAATCAAGAGATAACCACATGCATATTTTAGTCTTCTATTTATATATTTGGATAATTTACTATCAATCTTGATTGTAAAATGATAAACTATACATTTTTTCAAACGAAATCATCCTGTAAGAATGTGAACCAGTATTGATGAAATATATGCATTGCTTAATATCAAATTTAGTAATTCTTATTTCAGAGTTTTGTGTTTCCACTTGACTTTCATTTATATACCCTTAACAATGACTCATATTTGTGTATAACTTTGAGTCATTTTGAGGGTTAAAGCATTTAGAACCTAAATTCTAAATTTAGACTTTGTTGAGGTATACTTATTCTATGAATTTCAGATACATTCTTTCTTTTTATATATCTATTTCCCCTCTCTATCTTAATTCTCAAACATTAGACCAGTAGCTACTACAATTTGAGAAAAAATCTCTAGATAATAATAATGATAATAATAATAACCCTTTTCATTTTGATAGTATCATTTTTTTTTTCAAAAGCTTTCACATACATAAAGGAAATCTACTGAGTTTGGTCTAAAACCCTACAAGTGAAGGCATGGTATGTTTCACTCTTGGAATTGGTGTGGGGCTCAGCTCTAACAGAGGTAAAGAAGTCTTTAATAAAGAGAATCCAAAGCAGTGGTTTAAAATGATAGAACTGTCTGTTCTCTTACAACAATCCAGAGTTTTGAGATGCAAGGCTGGTAAAAAGAAGCTGCCACCCTTGCCCCATAGCTACCTTCTCTGGGTCCACGGTGGCTGCTACAGTTGCTATCATGTCCCAACCAGAGAGAACAAAGAGCCTGGGAGCACATGCACATTTTTTTTTCAGGGAGAAAGCCTCAAACCGGCATATATATCACTTCTGCTTTCATCTTATTACCTAGCACCTAGGCAAATGGCCATTCTAACTGTAGATTATGTCATCTATAACTGAGAGGACCTTTGTTACAAAAATCATGCTACCACGAAGATATTTCTTCCTTTTACTAAGAGAAAAGCTGTGTAGATATAAATTTGCTCAGATTGAGTTGGTTTTCTGATGCCAATATTTCTACGGTATTGTGCACAAACCACTGAATATCCTTACCTTAAACACTCTTTCTATAAACTATTAAGTGAACATTTCATAACTTTGAACCATTACTCATGAAACTGATTTGAATAGAGAACACATCAGACTAGAACGTATCCATGACTCTAGGCCAGTTACTTGTGGGACCACGGATATGTGAGAGGAAACCTGTAGATTCTACTTTATTAGGGAAAATGAGAGTTAGAAATTCTCAAAGTTAAAAAAAAAATCTAAAGAAAATTCTGTTAAAAACCCCTGACTAGTAATATATTGCTAAGTGAAACATAACACTTCAGTACAGTTATTTCATATAGTAAACAACCTGTTTTAAAATTTATTTGATAGAGGGTTGAATATTCTGTAAAGAGTTAGTGACTGTGAATTCTATTTGGTTTACTTTCAAATGTTATTTAAAAACTGGCTTGCAGTATTTAAGAAACTTAAGATACTGTATGTCTAATTAATACACATTTTAGGTAGCATTTTAATAATTTTCAAGGATAAACTCGGTAGAACTCATTAATTTCTAAATTGTAAGTGATTTGCACTGGCTATGCTTCTTTCTTGGATGAGTAGTTCCTCTAGTAAGTACCCTAATATTAGACTGTCTCTTGAATTTTTAAACCGACTTATTAAAAGAGAAGGCTTGAGTGAGAAAAATCATACAATTAGAAAGCCATCCTTTCCACTTACTATTAAGCTAACAATGTAAGCCTAATATTTAATGTTATTAACAATGCCCACAGTCAAAGGTTTATGATTAAATGAAGGATACAAAAGGACTGCCATTTTTAAAACATCACTTATTTTTTTTTTAGAAGAATGTAAATCAAAGACTAGAATTAAAGCCCCAGAGAAAATTTCATTTAAGCAAATTTGAATTTCTTTTCAGTTCCATTTCATCCTCAGTTTTTTTCTCCCCTTCTGATAAACTTTTGCCCTCTAGCCTGCCGTGAAAGGAACAATGAAGCAGCCACCAATGTTCCCTAAACTCTGTAAGTGACTCTTCCTGAGTTATTATCCTTCAGCTTCTATAAGGAGCATGAAAAATCTCCTTTCTACCTCTCCCACCAGGAATCCAGTGCAAAGCATTGCACTTGATGTCTTGTAGAGCGGAAATCAAGAAACATAGGGCCCATCTGTGTACATCTTGCATGCTGAATGGAAAAACATTATCACCCTTATAAATTAACGAGAAGCCTTTATCTGGCCAAGGCTCTTTCCCCACACAATGTAAGTAATGTGGCAGAGATCTGAGACTTCCATGAAATGCCTGCCCCAGTCTGGCCTCTTCTAGTGTTAAAGAAGAATGGGAACCTGGACAATTTTCAGGGATTTATTTAGGCCATGAATCTGCTTGCTGGGCTGGTGAAACCTTTGTGCTTTAAGTTTTCAGCTTTTCATCAAAAGAAGAAGAAAGGAAAAAAAAAGAAAAAAGAAAAAATCTAAAGCAGCAGATTTAATTTCAGGATTGAAGATTTGATACTGATTTTCTCTCTCTCCCTCTCCTTTTTTGTCAAGAAGCCGAACTTATTTTCATATATAATTTCTCTGCTTTGTCAACTCATTAGCTTGTGAATCCAGAATAGATTTTTATCTAAGGAATCAGGCTTCAAGTCTTAAAGACATCAGTGATTCTATAAGGTGATAAAACCCTTATCCAAACCATGCATACTGCCTTCTAATTAGCTGGCACTGTCCTTAGGAAATCCAGAGTTTTGCCATGCACCATTGGTGTGAGATTCCTAGTGTAGTATTCACTAGCGTATGAAGTTATTCATTACTTGGTCAGAAGCAGATTCTAATGCACAGACTGGAGGAGGAATATGTGTTTAACCTGCTTACTAGCAAAGGTGTATGCTTTACAGATGACATACCTGGATATCTTCTGTGAAAAATACTTTCCCATTTCATCTGGTCTTCTACCCACATGCCTGCCTTTTCCTTTTAATTAGCCAAATTCCCATTCCTGACCTTTTCTCTTTTTGCTTTGTTTACCTACTCTAGATGCATCTTTTCTCTTGTGCTGCAATAAATCCTTGAAACTGCCTCCTAATTAACACATGGTAAATCTCCTTTATAAAAATATGTATTTACTAAATTATACACAGGCGTTTTGTTCTGTAAATCTCCAAGGTGGTAAAGGGTCTCTATTATCTGTCACTTATATATGACAGTACAGTTAATTACAATTGCCCTATCACCTGTGGCATTGTTCTGTCTATCATTATTCGTTATTCATTTACACCCATGCTATAAATTTCTGTGGATAAGCCCATGTTGCTTTTCTTTCTGGAAAGGAAGGTGCCAGTACTCTGTTATTTCTCTTCCTGCTCCATCTTTCACCAATGTCTAATTGAGATAGAAATGAAAAGATAAAAAAAAGTTCTTTGAATAAATCTATTAATTTAAAAGCATTTCTCCCAGTGGTTTTTTTTTTTCTTTCCTTCAGCAGTGGGTCATGCTAAACATTGATTTACAGAAAAACAGCTGTAACTGCATCTGTAACTGTTTTGCGCCATCATTTTGGCTCTGAAATTATAGCTTCCATATAAGTTAATTATTAATATGGCAGAAATTGAGATGATGTTGCTTAATTAGTGAATGTGGTACAAACTAGCTTAGTTTTCAGATACCAATACTTCTACGACATAGCAATGCATAGGCCAGTGAATATCCCCAACCAGTCTTTATATAAGCTTATTGCGGCAGCAATGTAAACGAATATAGCATAATTGGAATTTCACATCATATCTTCATGATCCATAATTCCATGGTTGCAGAAGCTTGGTTTCAGCATTATTCTTCTGTGTTGTTTTCTCTAACTTCCAAGGCATGAGTAACCCAAAATTAAATGGCAAGTGCCCAAGAACAGTGCAACCAAAATGAAAGAGGAAGGTGATTTCCATGTAGCAAACTCCGTAAGTGTGAAATTATATTATACATCTAGCTAGATATTTCTGTTGCCGAATTTATTCCCTCAAAGCTAAGCTCTTCACTCAATGACAGACTTACTTGCAGATATTACCCTACCTTGGAAAGTTCAGTTAAGGGTGTTAGGGCCTAAAACGAATACCTTGTGAAACTCAGAGCATGTTCCTTTTCTGGTTGGAAAACTTGTAGTGATTTATCCCATTCCTTATCTTTAATATAAAATATTGCAGTCCAGGCGCCTGGGTGGCTCAGTCGGTTAAGTGTCCAACTTCGGCTCAGGTCATGATCTCACAGTTGATGAGTTCAAGCCCCGCGCCAGGCTCTGTGCTGACAGTCAGAGCCTGGCACCTACTTTGGATTCTGTGTCTCTCTACCCTCCCCTGCTCATGTACTCTCTCTCTCTCTCGCTCTCAAAAATAAATCTTAAGAAAAAAATTCGAAAAAAATTGCCATCGAGTTTTAAATTTGGTTTAAAACATACATTTTTAGGACAAAAGATACATTTTAGCATGAAATAAATAACATTTGATAGGCATAAACATCCCATTTAAATTTTTAAAATTATTATTAAAATTACAGTATTTTTATTAAATAAAAAGTGGCAGAGGAAGCAATAGTGTGATGATAGCATATTAGCCAAAAAACAGCTTAGAAGTTTCTCCTTTGTGTGTAGTAATATAACAAATTCTAAATTTATATTCATTTTCTCATGGAATTACTTCCAAGTTACTTCTAATTAAGAAAAAAACTAAACCTACAAAACAATTCAGAATAGGAATGTGAAATTATGTTGCAAAATTAAATGAATCTCTTGTAGGCCAATAAGTTTGCCATATAATTAGATTAAAAAATGAATACCAAATATACGATGTCTATTTTCAAGCAAAAATCCCAAGATAAATCATACAAACATAATTAAAATATGCATTGCCCAGAGTATACTGGAGGAAATTAAAATCTATTAGTTGTTAAGGATTTAAAGTGTTGTATAGCCCTGGAAAGGAAATTCCATAGTTTTGAATCTTTTAACACAATGATAAAAAGGACGTATGCATTGATAAAAGTTACTTGATACCAGAAACTTTCCCCAAAGAAGAATTTTATTAAATCAAGTGGATAATAAAGAGAGAGTCTTTGAAAATCCTGTGTGCCTCCTAACTCAGACAGCCAATAAAACTTACACAATCATGGGATAAGCAAGGTTTGGTCTAATGTAATTACTGTTACTTTCATTTGGGTGGAAGGTTAGTGGACAATAATGGTATTATCATTGGCAAAAACATATCTGAAAAGTTCCAAATTAATAAACTTGTTTTCTATAAAAAAATAAGTCATATATGGGGCACCTGGGTAGCTCAGTAAGTTGAGTGTCTGACTCATGGTTTCATTTCAGGTCACGATCTCGCAGTTTCGTGGGTTTGAGTCCCGCGTTGGGCTTTGAGCTGGCAGGACAGAGCCTGCTTGAGATTCTCTCCCTGTCACTCTGCCCTTCCCCCACTCACTCTGTCTCTGTCTCTCTCAAAATAAATAAATAAATTAAAAAAAATAAGCCATATATATATATTTATAGCTATAGGTATATATGAAATTAATTTGTTTGCCCTGGATGTTTGAATTAAATAGTGTGTTTTCAAAATCTAATAAAATCCATTTTAACTTCTCCTTAACAAGTTTTTCTGAAAAGATGAAAAAAAAACCCTCTTAAATACCTAAACTGTAAAAAAAAAAGATTTATATGTTAGAAAAGTTTGCTGTCTTTTATCAAGGCTGATTGATATTTGGATGTATGGGGTTTTCTTTTTATGAGCATGTGACTGAGTTTTGGAAAGCTCTGAAAAACTCCACAAATAATTACATAAGAATAATGAATAACGATGTGTTGCTCAGGTGCACATTTACCAAGCATCTACTCTGTACCAAACACGTTACCCCCTTCCAAGAATACAGGCAGTCACACACTTGTTGAACCATGTTCAGGACCAATATCTTTTGAAATCATTGTATGAAGATCAGTCTTCGGACACTGAAGTTATATTTAAGCACCCTCCTTTAATAATAGGAGATAGTTTTCAAATCAGATATTTTTATTGATATAGTTCATACGACATCTTTTTACTTAAAAAAAAATTCAACATTTATTTGCTTTTTGAGACACAAAGAGTGAGTGTGAGTGACGGAGTGGCAGGGAGAGAGAGGGAGACACAGAATTCAAAGCAGGCTCCAGGCTCCGAGCCACCAGTGCAGAGCCTGATGCAGGGCTTGAACCCATGAACCGTGAGATCATGACCTGAGCCAAAGTCAGATGCTCAACTGATTGAGCCACCGACATACCCTTTAAAAAAAAAAAAGAACATTTATTTATTTTTCAGATATAGAGACAGAGCATGATACGGGGAGGGGCAGAAAGAGAGAGAGGGAGACACAGAATCCAAAGCAGACTCCAGTCTCTGAGCTGTTAGCACAGAGCCCAACGCGGGGCTCAAACTCACAAACCCGTGAGACTGTGACCTGAGCTGAAGTCGGAGGCTCAACCGACTGGGCCACCCAGGCGCCCCAACATCTTTTTACTTTTAAGAATTACTTATTTCTGTTAAGATTCTTAGGCAGCAGATCTAAAACCAAAGAAAGAAATCGTTCCCCTCTATGGACTGCAAAAGCATTAGATTTGGACTTAAGTGCTCTGAGTTAGTGATATACAACTGCCACCTACTCCTAAGCAATCTTAGGCAAACCACTTAAACTCTACTCCGGGTTCCTTGTCCTTCAAATGAAGATGTGTCATTTACCTCCCAGGGTTGTTGTGAAGAGTTAATGAGAACACATATATTAGAGCCTTTTTGCAAGCTGTAAAGAGGCTATTTGAATGTGAAATATTTTAAGTGTCTTGGTTGTAAAAATGTGAAAGATTCCCAACATTTGTGGAGAAAAGTGTTGACTTTTCTGAGATAAGGGTGTGTTGAGAAAGGAGTATGTGGCTTTGCCAGTTCTGTAACTGGAAACATGGATTGTGAGCCAAGACTTCTGCGTAAGGGGGATGACAAATGTGAATGCAGCAACTGGCAAGAAAAAGACAAAATATAGTGATGAGATTTTATTTTATTGTTGATAGAATATTATTTACTTGGGTATTAGGTTCATATTCTCTCCATGAATGCCATACTCTCATAGAGCAGGTATTTATACAAATTGATTAAATTACAAAGACCTCATTCTGGACCATGAAAACTTAAACATGAGAAAGTTGGACAGATTTCTAAGGAGACACGTAAATACAATTAAAGGGCTTGGGCATGGGACCTGTGGGGAAAAGGTTCTGGGATTATTCAGTTTGCTTGGGACAAGGCTAAATGTAGAAATGTGGGAATGTGTAATATACTAAGGATAAAAGAACATCTGTTTTTTATGTCTAAGAAAGATCTAAAAGGAACTGGGCTTAAGCTATAGGATAACAAATTTAAATTAGCAACAAGAAAGAATTTCCTGACAGGGTTTTGGGCATACAAGGACTTGCTGGAATCTCCTTTGCACATCTTTGAAAAAGTGTTTCCATTAAAATAGAATGGTATAGGTGTTCACCTTCCTGAATGTAGAACAATGAATCAGATAATTTTTTTTTTTTTTTTTAAAGTAGGCTTCATGCCCAGTGCAGAGCCCAATGCTGGGCTTGAACTCAAGACCCTGAGATCAAGACCTGAGCTGAGATCATGAGTCAGATGCTTAACCAACTGAGCCATCCAGGTGCCTGGATCAGATAATTTTAAAATAACATTTCTAATTCCCTGATTCTTAAGTATTGTTACTCTGGTAAAACAAAAGAGAACTCTGGCAAAAATTGCCCAAGATAAAATGTTTTTATTTGCATAGAACAAAGAGAAAATGTATTTTGATCACAGTTATCCTATATTATATCATTGTAAAATGACTAAATTATTTCTTGGAATATTCTAGAATGTTTAAAAACATGTAATAGAACACTCTTTAGAAATTCTGTGCATCTGGGGGTACCTGGGTGGCTCAGTTAGTTGAGCGTCCAACTTCGGCTCAGGTCATGATCTCATGGTTTGTGAGTTCAAGCTCTGCCTTGGGGCTGTCAGCTGTGTTGACAGCTTGGAGCCTGGAGCCCACTTTGGATTCTGTGCCTCCCTCTCTCTCTGCTCCTCTCCTGCTCATGCTCTGTCTTTCTCTCTCTCAACCATAAGTAAACATTAAAAAAAAAAAAAGAAATTCTCTGCATCTGAATTCTTTCAACTCTGGAGTCACATGGAATAGGACATACAAAGTGTGGGAAAGATCTATTCATAAAATACTTATTTCTTATTTTTCCTGTGCTAGACTAAATTGCCCTCTTTTGATCTGATGTGTTACAGTATGTTCGAGTTCCAGCTAATGGAATGTGAATGGGATAGATGTTATGTGTGCCATTTTGGGGCCTTTTAAGGAAGGGTATGGCCACTTTCACTCTGTTTCCCTTTCTTCCAGCTGCAAGCAGACCATGATGAGCTACTAAGGGATTGCTGAGCCACAAGTTGGCAGGGGCCTGGGTCTCTGAGTTACCACATGGAGGCACCTGCTAACCTGGAACATCTGTCTCAGTCTGTTATGCAAATGAGAAAGAAACTTCTGTTTGAATCATTCTGCTTGTTTTAGATTTGTTTCTTCTGCAGACTTGAATGAGACATTGAGTACCCAGGCCCATCTTATTGTAGTTATTTCTTCTCTGATCTTGGACAAAGACTTTTCTTCCCTGGTTTTGGGTTCTCTTCCATAAAACAGTGAGAACAGTGAACTCATTCTGTGTGTGTGTGTGTGTGTGTGTGTGTGTGTGTGTGTGTGTCTTGGAATAATGAATGATGTTTCATCTTGAATTGTAGTTTTGTTATTTAACCTAAAGTATGAAAAGATTTTTCTAGTAGATGAATAATATCAGAATGCATTTGTTATAATATGGTGATTTATAATTCACTTTGCTCTATCTTCAAAGAAAAACAAAGGAAAAAGCTTTAAAATTTAGGAAGAGGGCCAAAGATTTACTGCAAAGAATTGTTTGCAAATGAATTCTTCAAACTCTGTTAAAAATATGTTGTCTTTTTTACTGAAAAGATTTTCTTCAGTATTCAGGGACAATTTCAATTAATACCTTTACAGAGAAAAAACCATTTTAAGCATGATACTTAACTATTTTTCTGTGAAATTGAAATATAAACTACAGGAGATTTAGTGAATTTTCTAATTATTCTTCCTGTCTATGGACACTGGAGGTCACAACTATGTAGAAATATTTGTATGCTAATTAGTGGAATAAAATACTCTTCCGTGTCTTATTCTTCAGGATTTTGAAAACTGGTAACAGAAATTTAATAAATGTGGGTCTATATATCTAGTTCTAGATAATGATATAGGAACTTGTTTTAAGATTAAAGTATATAATAAATCATCTCTTAATCTCTTCTGGCTGCCTAGCTCTGTTTGAAATCAAATCATTCATTCATTTGGAGGTAATATTGTGTGTCATTTGGAGCTTGGGCTGTGGAGCTAGAATACCTGAGTTTAAATTCTGACTCTACTGTTTCCTGACTATTGGATCTACAGAAGCATTTCACTTCACCTGTCTGTTCTCAGGTCTTTATCTTTCAAATGAGGGCTATAATGGTACCTACTTTATGCAGTGTTGGGTGAAATAACACCTTAGGGCCTGGTACACAGTAAATAATCAGGAAATTATAACTATTATTCAATAAATATGTATTGATTACCTGCTATAGTAAAAACTACAATATATTAAATCTCATTGGTCAGACAATGTACTTGACACTTTAAAAGTTGACTCAATAAATTCTAACAACTCCGCTGTGAGGTAGATTACTATGTTAATTATACCCGTGGAATAACTAAGACTCTGAGAGGTTAAGTAACTTGCCCAGAATCACACAGTTAGCAAATGGCAAAGCCAGAATTTAAAATCAAGTATGCTAAACTCCAAAGTACTGTACATTGAATAACAGGAGTAGGTGCAAAGATAGAAATGATGTAGCCCAGAAGAAATTAGTTTAGTCATGGCAGAGATATTAAAAAGTATATATCTTGCTAAGTGTTAAAAATATCAATGATGTGCTATGGGAAGAAACCTGTTTTTCCATTGCAATTATTACAAAGTGGTATATTCTCCTGACATTGGTTGGTTAGAGATTGTTGCTAATAAGATAATCGTTGGGGCTTAAATCATTGACTGGACTACTTTGTGTTCCTTGCGACCGTTTTCTATGCTTGCCCTAGCCCTTCCAATTGTTTCATGAGTATGTCTTGAATCCAAGAAGACCAGTGTAGGTATCTATGGGTGGAAATGAGCAAGGGCATCACTGCTATTGGAAAAGCCATTCGATATGGACAAGTATGTCAAGAGTTGAATACTCATGCATATAGACTTGTCACTTGTGACCCAAACCTGACATAGCTTTGGCTGGACTTTACACTGGGACTAACGTGGATTCTAGATCAAGATGACAGTTACAGGTCTCTGCTTACACACTCCTGGTGTGTACAAAAATTTCCTGCCACTTAATTTGATCCCTCTGCATGCATATGAGCTAAGATAAATTTAGTCATTTCTTTAGCTTAATTATTCAGGGAGGTGAAAGTGCTGGTGGCATTAGTTAATCATAAAATTATGAAGTCAGAAGAGACCTCAGGAATTGTCTGATCCAGTGTCCTCACAGTGAGGGTCCTGAGACCTAGTGAGAGTCGATAGATTAATTTGGGTCACACAGTCAGTTGTGTACAGAGCTGGATACAAAAGCTAGATCTTCTCATCATTTTGCTCATGTGCCATATCAAATTAGGCAACACGTCCAATTATTGATTCTATTTATTATTTCTGATATCCAAAACCTCTTCTACATTTTCATAGTCTCTGCCCTTGCTTTATCTGCAACAGAAAAGCCAGTTGGGTGTGCGCTAGAGAGAACAGAAATGGCTAAAATTAGCAAGACTGTTTTTGTTTATAAAGTAACTCCAGTACTGGCTTCATCTTCAGCTGGCCTTAGTAAAGCAACTCCCTCTCCTATAGCAGTAAGACGTTTCTCCTTTGGATTGGAGCTGGGGCTTGGTTGTAGCTCCAGTCAGGTTCTGTGCTGGATCTGTTACCTCTATAAAAATTTAATGAGAGAAAGTGCTTTTGAGACAAGAGAAGGAAGATGGTGAGGAGAAGTTGAAACGAAATTTCAGAATTTAAAGCTATCAGGAACCCTAGCGATCAACTCATCTAGCTGTCTTATTTTACAGAGGATAAAATCAAGTCCTGGATAAGTTAAGTGACTTCTGAGGCTTTACAGAATATGGGCTAGAATTGGGTTCCTTATTCCTAGTGATTCCTTCAGTATAATAGAGCCATAGTTGGTAAATTTTTTGAGCACGTATTTTGTGCCTGACATTATGCTAATGCATGTGTTATACATTATGTAAGATGATATATATTACACCATATAGCAAGCACTAAACTCTTAAGGATGGTCCCACTGACAGTGGAGTATATTGAGGCTCAGAGAGTTTAAAAATTTTTTTTTTTCAACGTTTATTTATTTTTGGGACAGAGAGAGACAGAGCATGAACGGGGGAGGGGCAGAGAGAGAGGGAGACACAGAATCAGAAACAGGCTCCAGGCTCTGAGCCATCAGCCCAGAGCCCGACGCGGGGCTCGAACTCACGGACCGCAAGATCGTGACCTGGCTGAAGTCGGACGCTTAACCGACTGCGCCACCCAGGCGCCCCAGAGGCTCAGAGAGTTTAAATAACCTTCTTAACATCACATAATTAGTAAAGAAAAGAACTAGGATTCCAATATGGGCCTTGTCAAGAGCTATGGAATCTGAGACTAACTTCCTTGCAAGCTAAACAAGTTAGCCTCTGTCATGGATGCTGACAGAAGACTTGAAACACTTGGATCAGAGACAGAGGCCTTTATTATTCATACTAATAATAGTACTCATAGTATCAGCATTTCCTTGAGCCCCAGTTCCTACAGAATGGTGAGAAGAGGGCCAGGTGTCACTTGCACATGCAATGAGCTGCATTATAGGACAGGAACCCTGAGCCGAGGAAACTGATCTTTTATAATAGACAGTAAAGAGGGCTAGCTTTTATTCTGGAGAGAAATGCTATCTCAGTCTCCCAAGGATGTTTGCTATTTAATCATGCTTGCAAAGATAGCTCAGAACAAAGTCAGTCAGTACCATTGCTTGAAAGACGTGCAGAAATATGAGAGACCCAGAGAGAATTGTCTCCCAATATACTTTGACTGTAAGACTCGTGTTATCAACCACTGTACCATGCTGACTCCGTCAGCAGGGAAATATATTGAAATGGTTTGCTGTTGAAATGGAAGCATTTCAGCAATATAAATTTCCCCCATTGAAGTGACATTGGTAATCAGGCCATTAAACCTTGAGATAAATCACACCGAGTGAGGTAAATGTAGAGCCACAGATGTATAATTGGGGCTGGGTTTTTAAAACTTCTCCTGTGTTTAGGCATCTTTCCCCCTTACTTAGCAGCCTACTTGAAGGAAGGAAGAAAGAGAGAAGACAGACTCTAAGCTCGGTTTGAAAAGAATAGCATCTCTAGGCTTTGCATTGTGCGCAGGTATCATTGCATGTCAGTCTTCATAGCTTGTTGCTGAGGCCACTTGAGTCTGTTCATAACATCAAAAGGGATGTAGCTACCAAGGTGGAAAGGGCAGTTGGGTCTCCTGAGTTTAAATAAATTCTGCTTACTCGCTGGTGTCCTTGGATAAGTTTCACCCCTGTCTCCGGGAGTTTCATTAGCTCTAAGATGAGGGTGACCCTTGTCAAACTCATAGGACACTACCTGGCCAGTCGTAAGCAATCAGTCAGCATTCGTTGTTATTATTAAAAGTAGCAGAAGTTTGACATGGCTAAAAGAAGTACTGAAAGATGCTTTTAATACCTGGAAACCCCACAAGAAATATCACTTTGAGCTAAAATCAGTACAAGGAGGAATTTTAAATTGACAAGGTGAATTTTTATATTTAAAAATGTAGAAATAATATTTGTGATGATGATGTTAATGCTGCTGCCTTTAAATCCCAGAATGAAACTCAACTACCTTCATTTATGCATTCCCCCAAAAAGGAACTCTTTTGTTAAGCCTCACTTAGTCCGTCTTAAAGCACCTTTCAGTCAAAGAACAGCTTCTCATTAAGGGAAAAATGATTATTAACATCCTCATTTTGCTTCCTCTCGTGAATTATTTGCATTCAGAAATGGCATGGCATTAGTTTCAGGGTAAATGCAAATATTACAGCGGAGATTTCTCACCAAGCTCTTTTTATTATTAGCTCTTTTTATGTACTCCATTTATTATTCCCTCATCATTTTTCACATTGTATTAAAATGTTAGATTTCTTAAAATAATAATATTTGTTTCATTTGGTAATTGTCTCGGCCCTGTCTACAACAGTCTACATCACAGAGTGCCCATCTATAATTTGGAGTGGCTTATACTGACTGTTCGTCTTCGCTTCGGGGAGGTCCCAGAATTAGCTATCACGGTAACTGAATCCCCTCTCTCCCACTGAGAATGTGATTACTCCAGGTGAGGTTCATGGGCTTGGGAAAGAGGGCGGTGGTGTGAGAAAGGCTTCTGCTGTGAGTGCTGGCAGTATATTTAGTCTGGGGCTTGAAGATAAATTAAGATTTCTTTCTCCTCAGCTTTGAGCAGTGTCCATCTCCAATGCTTTTTAAATACAATAGCTCACACTTCAGTTTTCTCTTGATGTCCTGAAGTTGTTCTATGAGAAACCTTTGTTTGCTGCTTCCAATGGCCTCCCTATGAGGAGCAAATGAATTAGGAGACTAAGTATTCTTAATCCAGGGGCAGTGGTTATAGTTTGGCTGGAGTGGAATCAGGGAATCGAGTATACTTTTCCACCAGGGTATGCCTTGATAAACTGATTATAATTATTCTGTTTTTCTCTGATCATAAAAAAAAGGTAATAGATCTGACTAATAAAACAAAACTAATAAAATCATTTGATCATTTTGATTCACTGCACTTCACTGTACAAAGCTTCCCTGTTGACTCACAAATTGTTGCTGTCAAATCATTTTATATTTGTTTCTTTTGGATATGACTTAACGTCTCCTTTTCTCTCCCCTTGTTACTGTCCATCATTTCCCTTCTTCCTTCCAGGGAGCAGGGTGATGATCAATGATGAAGTCTTAAAGCAGGCTATTCAGTAGATCATACAAACGTGTCAGTTTTTCAGATGGCTTGCGATGTAGCATGTAGCTATTTCTAAGGCTCTTACCATAGGATCTGCTTCTTGGTGCATCACAAACTAGAGAATATAGTGATTAGCTTCTCCACTTTTGTTGTGTGATATGCAAATTTTTACTTTGTAAAGGATGAGATGAAACAGTATTACCTTCCCCGTGACCTAGAAGTCGGTAACAGAAGCAAGCGTCCAACTCAGAATTCTGCTGGAACAGGCCTGCAGTTAGACTAGTTCTTCTACATATTTAATAATGCCAACCTGGCACCAATTTTATTAAAAATCCTCTAGCGAGTAGTGGGTTAGCATATACCAGTTGCATTTGGCGGAGGAAAAATGCGGACAGTGTTTCTCACAACTGCTAATGGGCTATTATTGGGCAGCATATATCATTCAGCCTAAAGCAGGTAATGTCAGTTTTGAGTGGTTATGATGTGCCCAGCACTTTGCTAAGTACCCTATGGACATTATTTTATTGGTTGAGAATCAAAGACGTTAATCAAAGTTGCCCAACTTTTTCATGTCATGGAACACCTAGAATGTTCTAGCAGTGTGGTGCACTGAGGAAGGTGGTTGAGGATGCTTGCTATTGGAGCCAATCAACCAAAGGTTCCAGGCAGGCCTAGTTCTGGGCAAACCTGGAACCCATTCACAGCACAGCAAGGTGCATATGATGGGAATTTGCAGATCACCATTATTGATGAGATTTTTTTCTTTTTGGGGGGGGTTGGCGGGGGCTATTTGTATTCTTTCTGAAATCATCAATTCATATGCTGGCCTTTTTTCTCCCTAAAGAGATGTTCATTTTTTTGTTCCCTAATTAATTCCGAAAACCAATTTTAGGGTTTAAAAAGACAAGATGACAGATTTTGGATTCAAACTTCCTGGGTTCATGTACTGGGACTGTTCATGCACTCCTCTCATGTTCATGTTCTGTTTCTTGTTAACTGTGACTACTGGCAAGTTACTTACCCATTTTTCCTTTAAGTGATCATTGGAATAGAACTACCCCTTGGGTTTGTTATGAAATAGTAACCTGTAAACCACTGAGAACAGTGACTGTTACACAGGAAACACTCATAAATGTAAACTATTTATTGTATTATGAATCTTAGCATTTTGTTACAGATTTACAGATTTTTTTCCAATTTATTCTCTCCTTGTCAACTTTATTTGTGAGGTTTTTCATATATATAACTTTTGGTGATGAATGACTTTGAAACAAATCCACAAAAATTAAAAGTAACATTATCTATATTTTAAAGTTTATTCATTTATTTTGAGAGAGAGTGTGTGCAAGCAGGGGAGAAGCAGAGAGAATCCCAAACAGGCTTAGTGCTGTCATGGGGCGGGGATTGATCCCATGGCTGTGAGACCATGGACCTGAGGCCAGTATCAAGAGTCGGATGCTTACTGACTGAACTCCCAGGGTGCCCCAAAAGTAACTCTAAAATGCTTGTTTAAAACAGGTATGCAGTTAACAGCAGGGATAAAAGTACGTTTGTAAAAGACACAACTATTTTGATGACATTTCATTTTAGGTCTTGTATCTATATATCCCAGTGATTCTCTACAATGAAGAAGCAAATAATCCGTGTACATTTACCAGTTAATTTCTTCAGGCTTCCCGCCCTATCTATGTTCATCTTTGACAGTCTGAAATGGAAAAAGCATTTTTATCTCAGAGGAACTGCAGGGCTCGGGAAATGTTTTGACTTAGATGTTCTTACCGTAAAGGGACCAACTTCACTAAGAGGGACTCAGTGTCATCACTTAAGACCTTGGCCATTGTATTAGGAACCCTGGAGCACAGGGATTACAGCAACTATTTAACTGCCACCAGCCAACAACTCAGGGGGACTGGGTCACGAGATTGAGAGATGGAACTGCTGTTGAAGGATGGCCCCTCTATCAGTGTTGCTATATGTATTATATGAATGACAGGCTAATACAATTCCTCATCCACAGAGAGTTGGTGAGAACAATGTAGTGCAAATGGAACCAGTAAGAACCATCATTTGGTCAGAAGATAAATTACCATCATTTTTTTAACCTGAAGTCATGGTCTGTTTCTGATTTTTTAATATATATGTATATATTTTTGGAAGAATAATGCCTCAATTAAAAAGGCAGGCTTGACAGAATGGTCCTGTTGTTTTATAAGCCATACTATAGATGATAATTTTCCTATTTGGATTATCTGGTGTTTGACCACTGAGGAGAGGTCCAGGTCCCTTCTCCCTACTCCCCCAAAAGAAGGAACTCAGCAATGAAAAGCATAGATACCTCAGATCTCTGCAAGTGGTGATCATGTTGGCTTGAATTTTAGTAAAATAGTTTATTCTTTAGGGACCCCAGGGAACTTAAAAAGGCTCATATCACCACAGTGTCCAGTAAGGTACACATGATTTGTATTAACAACTATACATGACAATAAAGAAAGCTGTACATGCCCAAGTTTTACATGCCAATAAAGAAAATTACCACATTGGGACGATTTTAAAATATGCCCATAATAATTAAATGTAGCTAATCAACAAATACAGTTAATCAACGTTTGGAAGCCCAGGAAGTTATCCGTATGTTCTCAGTTCCCTAGGTGATTCTGGCATTATTGATCAAACTCTGGGCCAAAGATTCCTTCAAGTCACATGCATCTGCCAGACAGGAACTGGCAAGGATCTCCTCACTTTGTCATAGCCTGGCTGAGGACCAGTGTGAAAAGCTATATGGATTAACATATGAATAAATCTACTGTTTATATCAAAAAAGGGTAGCTACCATCAGTATAATTTTGGGCTCTAGGCAGTGCCTTAATAGTATGGCTGGTGTTCAGAAGAATATTTGGCTGGTTGTGTGCTAAAATATAGTCATTTATATATTAAGAATGTAAAGGATATTATAATTATTGAAATAACTCAATAAACATTCATCTGGATTGATATTAAATGCTTACTGGTTTGTGCACATCTAAGTTAAATATAAACAGATCCCGAAACCTCTGAAAGCTTAATATGAACATGTGCATCAACAGATTAGAAGATACACGGACAAATGCCAACACCAACCAAAAAAGTAAATTGAACCAAATACTTATGCGATATACAATTGCTTGCACATTGCTTGGCAAGTGAAATTTGAGACACAAAATGTGCCTATCAGAACTGCTATTGAGGTGGAAATCATTTCATGAATTCCAGTTACTCAGAGAATTTTCTAAGGCAATAATGTCACTCTTCCCTTTTCTAAAAATAAATGTTTCTATTTTGAGGGGCTAAAATGGCATCGAGGCTGTAGTAGACGCTCAGTAAAACTTTTGTAGAAGGAATGAAAGAAAGATAAGTTTGAAAAGAGAGAGCGTTTCAGGTATGTGTAGTGAGAAGATTTAGGACGTAGGAAAAAGGGACAATTTGAAAGTCCTGAGAAAATATCTTGGTTAAACAAAACAAGCAAAAAGCCATGCAAATAAGAAGAACCATAGAGAGATGAGAGGTGGAGTGGGAAAAGAAAATTCAATGTTAGTTAGATGCTTCTCAGACTTTGTAGCATACTTTTCAGGTTGATTGTATAAAAACTTGTATTTGACAAACATAATAATGATTAGTTGATTAATTATAATGGAAAACATGGAGTACTAATCTTTTTATTTTTAATTTTTTTAAGGTCATTTATTTATTTTGGGAGAGAGAGAGAGTATGCAGGAGTAGGGGAGGGGCAGAGAGAGAGGTAGAGAGAGAGAATCCCAAGCTGGCTTCATGCCATCAGCACAGAGCCTAATGTGGGCCTTGAACTCACAAACTGAGACCTGAGCCAAAACCAAGAGTATTCCTAACCAACTGAGCCACCCAAGTGCCCCTAATTTAAAATTAAAGTGAATTCTCACTGGTTTGGAAAGCAAGAACCTTTTTGCTTAGGGTGATATAGGAGTGATCTCAGGACCTTTACATCCCCCTGTCTGATGTCATGCCTTTAGGAGAACCCATCAGCAGGAGTCAAAGAGAGTGCGAACCATTAATTTTCTCAGTTTTTACCTTTGTTGTGATGTGTAAGAGCTTTGTTCCACACCGCTGGAATCATGCACCATCGGGTCAGGGAAGTTTGAATTCCAGCAGGATTGTGCTCAAAAGGAAGTGTGGCTAATCATAATGCCGGGGTTGTCTTGAGTGTGATGTTGACACATTCAATCTGGCCAGACAATAGGGACAGTGAAAGCTCTGAACTGTTTGGTAGGCTCCTTTCAAAGCACTGAAGGGACATAGTAAAAAAAAAAAAAAAAAGGTGGAGGAAACCACCATAACCACTTAGAAGAAAGGAATCACAGAAACCACCCCATGACCCCAAACAAACAACAAAATCCCACTCCTCAAAGTAGTTATTTTGAAAACCATGTGTTTTATGATCTAATTTCTCACTTTCTGCTGCCTCTTAGATTAGGTTTTCAGTATTTTGTAAAGGAACTGACCATATAAGCTTTTCCCAACCCAAAAGAGCTTGTGACCTGCTCTAATTAAGAGAACATGGTCTTTGGATTCATATCTAAGTTTAAATTCTGGTTTTGTTTGTTACCAGCAATGTGACTTTAGGCAAAGCTACTTAAGAGTCTCACTTTCCTTTTATTTTTATTTTTTATGGATATGATAGGATCTATCAAACAGGATTATTGTGAGGATTACAAAATCACCTACACTAGCACCTGCAAAATGTTAGGTTCCCCTCCAGTAAAGTGGGGAATAAAGAAGAGTCTATATTTGAGAGAAAGAACAGATTAAAGTTTCTATGCATTTTTATAGTTTCAGAAATACAGTGAAGCTGAATCATCTACCAAATCTGAAAATGCAGCCAAATGATACAATCATGATATTGTACAAATATATGTTGTTTGTAGTTTTGTTCATAATGGAGAAAATTAGAAATGATCTACATAGTCAACATGGGATTGCTTAAACAGAATATGGTAGACCCATTTGATGTAATAATAAGCAACCATTAAAAATATCTCATATCGGGGCGCCTGGGTGGCGCAGTCGGTTAAGCGTCCGACTTCAGCCAGGTCACGATCTCGCGGTCCGTGAGTTCGAGCCCCGCGTCAGGCTCTGGGCTGATGGCTCAGAGCCTGGAGCCTGTTTCCGATTCTGTGTCTCCCTCTCTCTCTGCCCCTCCCCCGTTCATGCTCTGTCTCTCTCTGTCCCAAAAATAAATAAACGTTGAAAAAAAAAAAATGGGGCGCCTGGGTGGCGCAGTCGGTTAAGCGTCCGACTTCAGCCAGGTCACGATCTCGCGGTCCGTGAGTTCGAGCCCCGCGTCGGGCTCTGGGCTGACTGCTCAGAGCCTGGAGCCTGTTTCCAATTCTGTGTCTCCCTCTCTCTCTGCCCCTCCCCCGTTCATGCTCTGTCTCTCTCTGTCCCAAAAATAAATAAACGTTGAAAAAAAAAATTTTTAAAAAATATCTCATATCTGGATAAAGTTCTTAGATTATTTACAGCATTTCACAAAACAAAACAAAACAAAACAAAAACCTAATTTCATCACTAGAGGAGTCCAGTTCTAAAACTGAAGATAATATATGCATTAACAAAACAGAAGTAATACATCTACATACCTACGTGTAAAGCTGTTATGTTTTGGGGGTGATATTATGGGTGACTTTATTTCTTAATTTTTAAAAATATTTATTTATTTTTGGGAGTGCACAAATGGGGGAGGGGCAGCGAGGGGGGGAGCAGAGGATCCTAAGTGGCTCTGTGCTAATAGGCTGACAGCAGTGAGCCAGATGTGGGGCTTGAACTCACCAACTGGGAGATCATGACCTGAGCCAAGGTAGGACCCTCAACCGACTGAGCCACCCAGTGCCCTAATTCTTAATTTTGGGGGGGGGGTCATTTTTGATGTTTCCTGATCACCAATACTAAAAATTTAATTTTGTAATGGTAAAAAAATATTTAAAAATAATTAGTCTTTGGCTTATACTTTAAATAATAATACAACTGATTAGTGTCACAGTTCTTTGACACTTGTTGAGTCAAACGATAATAGTGAAATAATTATTTAGTGGATTATATTTCAGCATATGTCTCAAGAAAAGCAGGTGAATCTGTAGAGTTGATGATATAATAATGATATCTGGCTTATTTCTGGTTTATACAGATATTTTTATGTTATACCTTTCAGTAAGCACAAACATTTTCATTTACATTAGAATTAAACTCTTCTAAATGGATCACTATAAAAAGCTTAGGTAAAATACTTCGTTTTCATTTGATCATTTATACAGAGAGATATTTTGTTTTTTTGACCGAGAATGTTAAGAAAATAGGTATTGTTTTTATTTAGAAAATAAATTCATGTGAAATCTCCTAACACAGAGGCTAAATGATTATTAATGCATACTATTGAATATGACTTTAGTAAAAAATAATAGTGGTCTCTAAAATGCATTAATCTATCTACTCATTTACTTATCCTCTCATTAATTATACCTTTCTTCTATTCAAAAGTAGCTGAAGTTTAAAAGTATCTAATAGAACAATTAAAATATAGCTCTAAGTGTAATAAAATAATCTGGGGACAACAATGTTCCTACTATGTTTCAGCCTCATTTTTAGACTAAGTCATACAACTAAAAGAAAAAAAACTAGCTATGCATTTGCTTAAAATTGATTCCATTAATATTTTATACTAGTGGCCTTTGTTGTAGGGAAACTATTCCATTAGTCCTATTAGGATAACTAATAATTTGGAGAATTTAGGGGACCAGATTTCATTATGATACTAAAATTATAAGATCCATCTTTTAATTTGAATCTGGAGTTAGCTGATATACAGCATTATTTGTTAGTATCACTGGGGCAATATGTTACATACTTTGCCAAAAAAACTTGTCTTCACAAGTTGCTGAATTGATTATTTTTAGATACTTCTTTTTCTAGGCAATCTCATGATTCCTTTCTGCAAAATCACTTTTACCGACTGTGAAATGGATCTGATATGTCCACTTGGAAGACTGAAAACAGATGAACATTTTGAAATTCAGTACATTGGTGTAGACCTTAAGAGTAAAGAAAGTGATTAGAAATGCACATGACCTTAAAAAAGAGGCGGGGGCAACTGGGTGGCTCAGTCAGTTAAGTGACTGATTCTTGGTTTCGGCTCAGGTCATGATCGCACAGTTTCATGAGGTCAAGCCCCTTGACAGCTCTGCATACTGACCACGAACGGAGCCTGTGTGGGATTCTCCTTCTCTTTCTCTCTGCCCCTCCCCTGCTCACACTCTCTCTCAAAATGATTAAATAAACTTAAAAAAAAAAATGCACGTGGGCACTTGAGTGGCTCAGTCTGTTGAATTTCCAACTCTGGATTTCTACATCATGATCCCAGGTCGTGGGATCGAGCCCCACATTGGACTCCATGCTTGGAGCCTCTCTCTCTCTCTCTCTCTCTCTCTCTCTCTCTCTCTCTAAAAAAAAAAAAAAAAAAAAAAAAAAGCAAAGCACAGCCAGGTATGTGGACATGGCCCCTAATAAATATCCTATCACATCATCCTTTGATAGTTGAAACAAAAAAAGAAATCATGGGGAACATAACTCTGACTACAGTTGATTTCAATAATCATAGATGTCTTGCTGCTGTCAGATGTTTAGTGGACAATTAAATGCATTCTAAAAATTACTGAATTTTATATATACTCTATGTGTTTATATACAATAATTCATAACATTTATTAAAATTTAAAGTTTACTTTTGAGTTTTAAAACAAAATATTAATATTTGAGGAAAATGGAGAAATACAGTAAAGTATGAAAAAGAGAAAATATTAAAGGGAGAGAGTAATCATACAGAGGTAATCTATTAACATTTTGTGCGTGCCCTCAATCTCTCCCCCTGCAAGTAAATAAATAAACAAATAAACATGCACATGCATGCAGATACACATATACTCATCAAACTCATATACACATTTTAAATAATTCAAGTTGAATAATTCAAGTTAAATAATTCAATATTCTATATAGAATAGTAATTCCTGTTTTTTATCCACATATTGTATCATTTGATCCACTATATAATATCAACCCATGCTATTAAATACTTAAATATGTTATTTTTCACTAATTTTTAATGGCTGCATATTAGTCCATTATGTGGATAAACTAAAATTTACTTAACTATTATAGTTTGATATCAGTTATTATTTGTTTTATTATTACATATAACATATTCTCTTTGACATAAATCTTTTAATATTTCTTTTTTTAAATTTTTTTTTCAACGTTTATTTATTTTTGGGACAGAGAGAGACAGAGCATGAACGGGGGAGGGGCAGAGAGAGAGGGAGACACAGAATCGGAAACAGGCTCCAGGCTCTAAGCCGTCAGCCCAGAGCCTGACGCGGGGCTCGAACTCCCGTACCGCAAGATCGTGACCTGGCTGAAGTCAGACGCTTAACCGACTGCGCCACCCAGGCGCCCCGATCTTTTAATATTTCTAATGATTTTTGCGTCACATTTTTTATGTGTGTATAAATGTGTTCAAATACATTCTCAGGGTCTAAATTAATCTCTCTTTGAGGATGACCAACATGGGATATGTGTGAATCACTTTAAAATAATTTTTTAAAGTCATTT
Source organism: Lynx canadensis (assembly GCF_007474595.2). NCBI lineage: Eukaryota > Metazoa > Chordata > Mammalia > Carnivora > Felidae > Lynx > Lynx canadensis. The sequence goes on from NC_044310.1 coordinate 68,599,920, forward strand.
GTGTGTGAATCACTTTTAAATGTACTTTACGTGGAATGATCATGCTCCTTCATTCATTTAGATGTCTGTTGAGTACCTGCTGTGTTAGCACTCTTCTGGATGCTAGAGATCCATCTGTTTTTTCAGGCCCAGTTTATCCTGAGGCTCTTGAGACTGCTTTGTCAAGGTCATTGTTTACCTATATGTTGCAAAGTCCAGTGATCAAATTTCATATTTTTAATGGACTTATCAATAGCATTAGAAACAATTACTTAACCACTTTTTTCGGAACACATTCTTTTCTTTGTATAGGAGACACCATTCACTCTTGGTTCCCCTCCCTTTCATTGGAGATGGCTGCTCTTTCTTTGCTTATCTTCATTTTCCTGATCTATACATATTCAACTGACCTAGGGCTTATTCCTTAAACTCTTCTCTTCTCTAAGACATTCACAACCTAGATGATCTCATCTTCCCCATAGCTTTAAACACCATCTATTCGCTAGTAAAAGACAAATGTATTCCCTATCTCTGATTTCCCTAAGTTCCAGACATATACTACCAACTTGATTGCTCCTCTTGAGTGTCTTGTAGACAATTTAAATTTGCAGTGTCCAGAACTGCACTATCGCTTCACTCTCCCACTAACAAAACAAACAAACAACATACCTCTGCAGTTATTCCTAGTCCCCTTCAATAAATAGTAACTCTAGTTTCTCTGTTCAAAACCTTGGAGGCACTATATTTATTCAACAAACAGTTATTGAAGGACCATTATATTTGCAGTCTCTATGAGAAACGCTGGAGATCAATAAGTTGGACACACACACATCCATATGTATACAACCTCTCAAAGTGGAGTTTATGTTCTAATGAACTTGATTTCTGTCTCTCGTAGCCTCATTATTCCATCAGCAAATTCTCTTGATTCTCTTTTCATAATCTATCCAAATCTGACCACTTTCCACAATCTTTCCACCCAGTCCATGCCATCATCAGCCTTCTAACTGATCTTCTTTACTTCTGTCTTTGCCTCAGCAAAGATTCTTGTCAACACAGCATCCAGAATGATCTTTTAAAGCCAGATCATGTCAGTCTTCGATTTAAAATCCTTCCCATTTCCACCAGTTCAAAAAGCTATATGTGCCCCTAAGTTTATTGCAGCATTATTTACAATAGCCAAATTATGGAAGCAGCCCAAGTGTCCACTGATGAATTGATAAAGAATTTGTGGTATATATATATATATGCACACATATATATATAATATATACACACATATATTATATATATGCTGTATATATGTATACACACACACACACATATATATATATATATACACACACACACACATATATATATATATATATATATATATATATATATATATATATGCAGTGGAATATTACTCAGCCATAAAAAGAATGTAGTCTTGCCATTTGCAATAGCATGGATGGATCTAGAAAGTATAATGCTAAGTGAAATGTCAGAAAAAGAAAATATCATACAATGTCAGTCGTATTAGAATTTAAGAAACAAAACAAACTAACAGAAAAAAAAACAAACCAAAAAACAGACTCTTAACTACAGAGAACAAACTGATGGTTACCAGAGGGGAGGCTGGTGGGGGGATGAGTGAAATAGGTGAAGGGGATTAAGAGTACACTTATGAAGAGCACTGAGTATAATATAATATAATATAATATAATATAATATAATATAATATAATATAGTTATATCACTATATTGTACACCTGAAACTAATGTAACATTATTAGCTATACAGGACTTTTTTTAAAAAAGCATAAAAAAAAATAAAATCCTTCCCATTTCAAACCAAAACCTAGAGTCCTTACCATAAAATCCGTGACCATAGTAGGAACTCAACAAATATCTAAGATGAAAGGCTGGATGTGAGGGTGAAAGGATTTGACCTGCGGGCCCTGTACAGACTGACTCTTCCCCCACCCCCAACTTCAAAAGCCAAGATTAAGCTTGTTAATATGGTTGTCTGTGGTGGAAGAGGTGGACTGCACGGACACAGAGGTCTGAGTATTTGATTGACAAATAGTCAATCTGGTTTTTGACAATTAAGACCAATCTGGTTAGACATGGCTATGGCTGCTCTAGGAAGAAGAAAATTCCAAACTGAATCTTTTCAGTAGGAGGAGGGAGATTGATTTGACCTAAAGGTTTTACTCTTAGTCTTTTACCATCCTCTTTTATGTGGCATTCAAGAACTATGAATTCAGATGCTCAAGTTATGATTCAATCTATTCATATAAAATTCTTGATTTATTTGAATCATATGTATCTATTGCCCAATAGTTATGGGTATCAGTCCCTCTGCACCCACCTCATCTGTTATCGTTAACAGTAATCAGTTGACCAAGCTTGGCAAGCTACCCAGACTTTAATCCATAAGTGGAAACAAGGAAAAAAAATATCAATTCTTTTTGGTTTATATGTGTGAAATTAAAACACTTCTAGTTTAAAACTCTGCCTGGGCTAAAAGAACTAAGTTTGCCTCAGTATCGGTTTTTTAAATAGAACCATTTGTTACAACTTTCCTGTTAATGTGTTGATCAGTAGCAAATTTCTCTTAGTGGTATTCAAAATTAATTTTAGTAGCTAAAATTAGTGGCTTTCCTTACTAAGGGGCTATTTGCTGCTTTCTTTCTTTTAAAAAATGGGAGCAATTATTTGTGCTTATGAGAGCGATGGGAGCAACCAAACACTAGAAATAGAAATTATGAAATTAGCCACAGGCAAATTACAGAGCAGGGACAAGCCATGAATGTTCCCTCCGACTGGCCTGCTGCTGACCTCCCTCGTGAAGTGGACAGGCTATTTACTTGAATGGATGACATGTTGGAGAACCATCATCTCTCACCTGGTTCCATGTCTGTTTAGCTCAAAATGCCAATTGAGGGCTTAGTTTGATGCTGTATTTTGGTTCCAGAGACAAACCTATTAGAACCATAGCTGAGAGTAGAAAATGCATTATGTCAGGGCCACCTGTTAAATTTGAGCCATAACCTTTGGACTGGGTGGCAATTTTTTGGTTTTTAATTCTACTTTCATGTCTTTGAAGTTAAAGCTGTTTCTGTACAGAGTTACTCTCAGTTGATATATTTAATGCAGGAAAATGTTTTGAGGTGGAGAAGTGCTATTTGTTATTACTACCAAAAAATACATATATCCATCCCCCGCTCCCCTGCAAAATAGCCAACAAAAAAGAATCTGATTCATCTTTGGAGAAGAAAAAGAGAAAAAAATAATACATCAGGGGAAAGGCTCTAAGCAAAATCACATTTAGTGATCAGATTCTCTGTTTTCTTGGCTGCTGTTGCCAAGGCATCTGCAATTATTATCTTTTTTGTATCAGGATGAACACATGGAAGCAAATAGAACTTGAACGTAGCGAATGAAATATAAGAATCGTTTGGGTGTAGGTGGAAAGGAACTGATAGGGTTCAGAGGAACAGATGTTCTAAGAGTTATTAAAACTTTTCAAAATGAGATCTCATACCCTGTATCTAATTATTGCATTGCTCTTCTCGTATCCTGATGAGTCAGACCTGTTAAAAATCTTGGGGAGAGTGAAGAGTAATGTCACATGGAGACGAAAGCAACTTGCACCACACAACTAACAACTTTCAGCCCAAGCCGTGTTGACCCTCTCCTCAGCTGATCATCTGCAGTGGCGTAGCACTGCCCACAAAAATGCCAGAAAAGAGCCCTTCTGGCTGCAATGTTTTGCATTCTTCGAGTACATTATTTGAATTCCTTCTCCGAAACCCCCCTGTTACGTTATTGTTCTCAAAATAAGTGCTCTTTGATTTGTTTGACTTTGTGTTTTCAATACCCTAAAACAGATCTCATTTTGTTCTCCAGTTGCAAGTTATCTGAGCATGCATTTTCTTTCCATGCAAAATTAGGCTTTCTGCACCCATAGATTGGAAGCTAAATGCTTCATATTTATTATCTTTAAGGTGCTGTGTTAATGAAAGAATTTTAATCATTGACATTGCTCTGTGAATTATGTATTACAAAAACCCCTGCTGGTGAGTTAGACAAAATTAACCTACTGTAAGGGGCATTAAAAAAAAATCACAGCTAATTAGTAAGCCAACAGGAACAAAGAAAATGTAAAACAAAGATGTTGAGAGTAAGACATTTAGGTAGTAACTGCTGTCTCCCTTTCAGATGTGGCTCTTTCATTCAGGCTGCATTTGTAATACTGCCTGCCATTGCTGGAATCCTCCTCCAATCTGATATGTTCCATTAGACTTGAGCATTTTTATGTTTTGTAATTAGTTTTCTAAGCTACAGTCTCTTCACTCTTTCAAACTGTGGAAATCCAAAGGCTCATAATAGAAAATGGAAGATATTTTTAAATGCTTTTAAATTATTTCCCAGGCGATCTATATTAGAGATGTAAGGCAATTCACGGGGATTATAATGGGAAATGATTTCCATCGCTTTTTTTCCCCTTAAATTACTCTGTATGCTCATCATATATCCCGTATCCATTCCTGTATTCTAAAGTAGCAAAGCTTTGTCCAGGCTCCCTTCCTGATGCAATTCCATGCAGAGCGGACAAAAGCAGGCATGGGTTTAAATCACAGGCCGCTTGCCTCCTCAGTTCCTCCTCATGCTGACATCCAGGGGCCATGCATCACTCTGCTGGTGCGGGGAACTGGGGAGGAGACAGTTGACCCTGAGAGGCTGGCAGAGAGGTGCTCACGCTGGGGCCCATTTGTTTATAATTGCTCTTTCTAAGTTATAGGTGGAGATAAAGCAACCAAAATGGGGCAGGCAGAAGCAAGAGATGACACTAATGTCTATTTCAATGTTTCTCTGCTCAACAGAGGCCCCAAGCATTAAAAGCAGTAGGACGATTCTTTGACCTTTCATTTTCTTCTGGATTATTTCTTTTCATTTTCTCCATGTTAAAATTTCTCTCCTTGCCTGATAATATCCACGACCTTTGTTTTACTGATGAGAATCTGATCTGTTGTTCTTTAGGGAAAGCGTCATTAATCCTTCCTCTTCCACCCTCCTAGCTTACTGTTGGAGTAACCTCTGACTCTTGGAGGTTTTAAAAGAAAAAAACAAATGGAATAAATAATTTTGTAAAAATCTTGGCTTTTTTTTTTTTTTTGGCAAAGGGAAATGGTCTAAGAATGCACAACGAGGAGGGGTTCCTTCTTTAGAAGTGACATAAAGCGTAAAGGATGCAGGATGTCAACCGCAGGATGTGAGAGCTTGATGTGGGGATTTTGGCTCCTGCTACGTTCAACTTGGAGTAGCAGGCGTGTCTTTCATGTTATTCTTCTGGACTTTTCCCCCCTGGATTTAGAGAACTTAAAGGATTGTTCTACCTTCCAATTCAGATGAATTTTCTCTTTTATTATAAGCTCAGTGAAAACAGGTCGGGACACTGTAGTAAATTTGAATGTTCTTGAGAGTCTGAGAGAACCTTCTTCCCACAGTTTTCTATTTCCATATTCATGGCTAAAAAAGGAAGCCCTAGAAACACCTTCCCCACCACAGCCTCTCCATCACTGACTCCCTTGAACCCATCATACTTTTTCCCGATTATGTCAGTCACCTCAAAAGCCACCAGGGTGCAGGTCACCCCATTCTAACCATACTGTAATCCCCACAAGGTTCACCTGTGTCCCACAGCGTTCCTGCAAACACCTGGCCTTCTTCCAGTGGGAATCTGATCTGATATTTGGGAAATACGCTGCGTTCCCAGCCTCATCTCTAAACATTCCCTTCACGGTTGCACTTGAATGAAAATCTGGTTCTGTTCTAAGGACAATGTTCCTTACATCCCTCTCACGGGGGAGCCCCCCCTTTTTTTTTCCTCTCCAAAGCCCCCTCCCCACTGGCCTGCAGGTAGAATAGGTTCTCTTGCTCCTCTTCTGCCTGCCCACATCAGTCTGTCTCTCCTCCCCTCTAAAAATCCCATGTTTGATCTCATTTGTCGCCACTCCCCCATTGTTGCTCACGTCTATTAACCTCTGGGTGATCCCCTTCTTAGCACAATGATTCTCGCCCCTGGCTCATTGCCACTCCTTCCAGTATTACCTCCAACTTCATGACTTCATGATGATTTAAATGTGCACGGAGTTGATCTTCCTAACACCAGGCTCCTCAACACCTTGCCCCACTCTTGTTTTGTTGTATTCACTTGAGAAAAACCACAATTTTGATTCTGTACAACTTTTGGCTTACTTTCTGTCTTTACCCATACAGCTGAATACGTTTAGAGACAAGCAGAACATCACATAGAATGGTTTCACCTCAGACTTCTAATAAAGAACATCAAGTGGGTTTTTAGTGCTTCTGGTAAATAATACCATAATATTATAATACTGTGATACATTTCTAATATATTTACTTTCCCACTCTCTTGGGTGATTCACAGTCTCTTCCTCTGCTGTTTAATCTCATGCATAAGTATTAAATTACATCAGACCCTTGGCCAGTTCATAAACATGTTACGATTTTTTAAGCTTTCCTGAGAGTTCTACCACCTTATAACTATATGATCTTGGACACGTTGCTTGGCTTCTTTGTATCTCAGCTTCCTCATCTATAAGGTAAATAAATATATTATACCTACAATCATTGGATTGTTGTGAGGATTAGTTGAAATAATACCTGTAAAGTTTGTTACTTGACACATCTTTGGGGCTAAAAAACAATTGGATACTATTATTACTACATTTAATATTTCAGGCCAGTAATTTCCTTTTTCCTGCTTGCAGAAACTCCTACTTATCTTTAAAAGCCAGGGCATAATTTTCCCTTCTGATGAATGTGCCATGTCTTGTTCTGTATTACCATAGCACTCTGTGCTGGTCTTTTGCAATAGTTATTATACTGCATTATAATTGTTTCTTACATGTCTGGCTCCTCAGCTAAAGTGATTCTTCCTTGATAACATTTCATATGTCTCATTTAGATTTGCATCTGGATGCTCTTGCCTAGTGACTGGCAAATATATATATATATATATATATATATATATATATATATATATATTTATTTATGTATACACACACACACACACACACACACTAGTTGTGTGAATAAAAGAGGTAGTTAATATTTTAGTATAATATAATACTTCTCCTGAGTCTAGATATATTGCCAAAATTGTTCTTCAATTAAAAAATTCCTTTTAACGAGAGTTATTTGAAAACAAAGACCACAGTGAAATTTGAATCCTGCTCAACATCCACACACAGAAAAATCACATGTAATTATTCAGATAGTTGCATGGGTATTATCAATTAAATATGCAACTGGTGCCCAGCTCTGAGGCAGGACCAAAGACTCTACTTTCTAACTGAAGGCCCGGTCAGACTGGCACAATCTTTTTTTTTGTTTTGTTTTTAAGTCCTTTTAAAATTTATTTTGAGAGAGAGAAAGCATGAACAGGGGAGGGGCAGAGAGAAAGAGAGGGAGAGAGAGAACCTCAGCAGGCTCCGTGCTGTCAGCACAGAGCCGGACCTAGGGCTCCATCTCAACGACTGCAAGATCAAGACCTGAGCCAAAACCAAGAGTTGGATGCTTAACCGATTGAGCCATCTAGGCACTCCAAGACTAGCACAGTCTTGAGCCTGTGGTTGCTGAGATGTGTCAGAGCTTAGCTGTTCCTAAGTTTATTCTGCAACAGACCCGACACACCAAGGCACAAATTCCTTCTCTACGTAAACTCAATGTGGGACGTCAATGTGAGAGGTGTTATCTGTTTTTCTTTTGGGGTTCTGTGATGTTCTTTCCTTGAAAAACACTTTTCCTCCTTCAGAGTCATCCAGGATTATAAGAAGCGAAGTAAATTAAAGGTTTAGTTTAAGTCTGGCTGGGAAAGCAGTGTCCTGCTGCTATTCTTTTTGATGCATTTGTCCTGTAAATTTTTATGTTTGCCTCTTAATGAAGATTAATTAATAAAAGTCATAAGAATCAATGTTATTGTATGCATTTAGCTGATGAAATGTGAAAAAAAGAGGGGTATGTTGTTTGCCTTCACATGGAAGTAAGCCATCCTTAGGTCTGGGGTAGCTGTTCCAGAGCCTTGCCACACTTTGCTTCGGTGTTTTGAATTTTCATCACTTGGGGCTTGACTCATGTAAAAAAGAACTACTATTTCAAATTTATGTTTGGACATATCACTTTTTTAAAGGGAAGGTGGGAGAACAGTGAACAAACTGTCTGTAGATGTTGTCACCACTTATAAACAGTTTTGCTGAGGGCATTACAAGGTGCGAAGAACTGTCAGCTGAAAGAAAATCTATTGGTTCTCTGGCTTTCCAGCATCTGGGAAAGAACTGAGCAGCCAGTTGAAACCTCATACCATGCAAAATTGTATTAGATTTTTCATAGTTAGCTCACTCCCGTTTCCCTTCTGAATAGAGAACCCCTACAGGGCCTTTTCCCACCCCCTCCACATGCAGCCTGATGGATCATCTGAAACTCTCCAGGGCTACTTCCTAAGGAATTACACAAAGAAATATTGTCCGAGTAAAAATGCTAGTAGGGGACCGTGCAAATATCTGCACGCATGTCGGAACTTGAAAAGTTGGGGAAAGCTGCTGCCCAGACTTGAGTCTATTAAGTAAGTTTTAAGAAACTGACTAGTCCTTATGGTTGATCAGTTAATCTGCGTTTCCCAGTGAAAGCAGCCAAGGAGCAAGTAATTCTCTACCATGCAATCCTTTGTTACTTGTAAACTACTGTCTTTCACCTTGAAACTGCAGTCTGTGTACAGTGAACCACAGGGTGACGAAAAGACCGTGACTCCTAACATTGGCCAACAGAAATCCAGGGCGACATGCCAGAGACTTCAGGCCACTCATCTCGACACAATGAGATTAACATTATTATTAGTGATCCCTGTTGTTTACTCACTTAGTTCCAAGTACTGGCCCCTGTGCTAAACAATTAAATGCACATAGTTATCTCATTTAATCTTTCCAAGAACCCTGAAAGGTTGCTCTCTGATTACTACTTTACAGAAGTGGAAATTGAAAACTCACAGAGATCAAGTCACTCGCTAAAGCCATGTAGAGAGTAAGGGTGTGTGATACTGACCCGAAAACTGTATTTGCAGCATTTTTCTCTTCCCATGTTTCAAATCTGTTCCCAAAGCTACAGAGTAGATATGCTCCGTGACCAGGAAATGGATTTGGAGAGCCCAAAGCAGCAGGTACCCTCATGAGACTGTACTTACAAGATGGTAAACTTTAATGTCCACGAACATTGGGACAGAATATATGTACTGGATACTGATCACAAGCCCAGTAATGTGGTAAACTTTGGATAAGATTAAGTGCTTATGGGTGTGGAGAAATTTGGATCACTCTATTACTGTCTTCAGTCCTCTGCCAAACAGCAAAGAATTCAGCTTCCCTCCCATCCCCAACCACCCGATAGTACATTTCCCATCCCCAAAGACCTAAGCATTTGTTTGGTAGGGGGACCACAAATTCCAGTGTTGCCTGGTGACACTGACTTACACCCTTTCTTTTGGCATATTTAATAGCACCTGTTCGCACTCTCAAGAGCGTCCTGATTTGGACAGTAAGTTACATAAGCATCCCAACTTTAGGTGTTTGTCCCTAACGTAGGGAAACAAAAAACTCAAATCAGCCTAGCAGTGTTTACTCTGAGGCAATGAGTTTTTCCCACACGTTGTCTTGACCCTGGCAAACCATGTGGGGATGACGCTGTAGGTGTTTGAGGACTCATGGAGTCCCTGGACAGTCTGCCTTGCTGGGTCCTCTTCTGGCCCTGCACACTGTTCCCCTGGGGTTTACTCCCCCTGGGCTGATACGTAGGAGGGTGTAGGGAATCGCATGCCTTTTAGCTTTCAAAGATCTGTGGGAGACAGCTACTGCCCAGCTAAGGTGGGATATTTTCATTAAATAAAGTTCAAAGTACAGTTTCTGATGAACCATGCAGGACTCCAAATCGACGCTGAGAACTCTTTTGAATTTGAAACTTTGGCAGCATCTGTGCTCTTAGAGACAAGCAAGCTAGTCCACATTCCACCCCTTCCGCAGAGCAGCTGACACCGCAGCTGGGAACACGCATCCTGCCTCGGCCTCCTGTGCCGGGCGGTGGCGGCAGATGGAAACACTTGTGGGGTTTTCGAGATACCTTTCTCCTTCCTTTCCCCGCTCGGCTATCCGCCCCTCGTTCTTCATAAAACTCTGAGGACGCTTGAAAGAGACAACTTCTTCTATTCAGAAGGAACATAGGATTTTGTACATTTAGAAATGACTGTCTGAATTAAAACTTAGTTTGTGAAACTCAAAATCGTCCTGGTTTTGCCAAAATGCCACCTTCCTCGGAGGCTTAGGCTGAAATGTCAGGATTCTGTTTGCAGTCCTGGTGCGTATTTTGAACTGTAACGAAATCACCCCTGTGACTGTTTCTAATGTGTTTTCGTAAAGCCTGGCAAAATTATATAAATAAAATGTCTTCAGATTTTCGTCTTTGCTCAGCTGTGTTGCAAAGGGGTAATCGGACCCCGCTACAAGTGCTATGGAAAAACACAGCTTAGCTGACAAATTAGTGGTATTTGGTGCTAATATTACTAATTCAACATTTGGAAGCGTTGCTCACTGGGGAAAAATAACATGTTCTATAAGTCACAGGAGAAACTAGGGAGATAGTTAATGGGCGTTGGCCCCACTGCACACATTGCTCACAATACTCTTCAAACTGCTGCTGACTTCCTGCCAATAGACGTGGAAGTAATTGTCAACAAGATTTATTGTTCCTTTCACATTTACCCAGTGAGGGAGGAAAGGTTGAAAGAGTTCTGTGAAGTTCAGTACCGACTTCTGCTGAACCATAGCAACGCTCCCTGATTATTGCTAATGTGTGCCACAGAAAGAATTTTGCGTCATTTGAAGCCTTAAAATCATTTCTTGTTGGGACCAAATTCCCCCATTGTCCTCAGTAATTTCTTCGAAGATCAATGAGCTGAGGGTCCGTTTTGTTTGTTTTGTTTTTTTTCCGTGGCAAAACAGTTGTTTTGCACGTGGTGAGGCAGTGTCCTTCAGCTACGGAATTAGGAGTTGGATTTAGAGTGTGACCAACTAACCCCACCCTCTGGAACCAACACAAAACCTAACTCAAGAAAGAGAAGGGGGATATTAATTTTGAAATGGAAGGTTTTGCTTGCCAATTTAGAAGATGTCCGTGAAGGAGTATACGTGGTTAAAGAAGCTGGTGAATATTCAGGAGCTCATGTAGTAACCCCTTCTTTCCATTTCAGTTCTACTGTAGGGACACCTGGTTTGTGTGGACTTATGAAGGAGTTTCTCTTTCTTCAAGTGGCATCTAGCTCTATAAGAGTGAAGATTATGAGATTGCATTTCCTGTTACTTGGGTAGAGTTTTCTAAGAGCAAGAAGCAAGCCTATGAGGGTTAAGAAATGCATCAACTGAGTGTAGACTTCTCAAATCATGCATGCAGTGAAACCCACACACACCACTAACACACACAGAAGATTATCTCTTCCTTGGATTTCAGATGGCATTTCCAGGCACAAGGGGCACCTGTCGGCAAAATTTCTCTCTGTAATGAAGGTCATCTGGATGGGAGACAACAGTAGGATGTGAGGACTCCAGTAAGTGGAGAGAGAGCCTCTAGGACTGATTGAGGCAGCAACTGCTGTGAGGACTGTTAACAACTGTGGGGGGAACAAATACATTGGACAAGGAGTCATCTAAGCAGTATTTACACAGGCAGCAGGCATCCGAAAAGGAATGGATTTGGATTATGAAACCCTTTTTTTTTTCCTGTGCAAAAAATAGGCATGATGCGGGAAATCTGAACCTCCTGGCGTCCTCCTTGCCATTTGGACATTTACCATGGTGCTTGTTTTCATACCATTGAGTGCTTATCCCTTGATTACTTTTTGGAGAGGGAGGAGAACAGATATAAAAGGGACCTATCATTTTTAAGTGCCACCTTTCAAAATGTAGATAAAAACGGGGCAGAAGCAGTGTTATGAATAATGCCAGTAATATTAGATGTCAGAGTAGAACATAGAGCTTGCTGTACTGAATCTATGACACAGCCTATTCAGCTTTGTATTTTGTATCTTAGAGTGGCACAAAGAAGTATTTCCTGGGAGGCCACGGTAGCTTTGCACTACAGGAACCTTGATGTCGAAGTAAAACCCTCTGAGGATTAATTATCCAAGAATTCATGAACACTGTTGTTGTTTGGGTATATATATTTTTTTCTTACAGAGCTCCATACCTTTACTAGAAGATATTCATTAATTTATTTGACAAATATTTATTAAGCACCTGCTCTGTATCAAGAGCATTGTTCCAGGCACTGAGAGACCAGGTAAAACTCTCTTCCCTCCTTGGGCTTATATTCCAAAGGAAAGATCATCATAACAAAAACATTAAAATAAATGGAGGTGAATGAGCTATGGGGCAAGTCAAGCAGGGAAGGTGGCATTTGGGGTATGGGGAGAGAGAGATGATGGTTCTACATTGGGTGGTCAGATTAAGCTTCATTGAAAAGGTGGCATTTGAGTAAAGCCCCAAGGAAGGTGAGGAGTAAGCCATGTATCATCTAGGGGAAGAATGTTCCAAGTTGAGGGAAGAGGAAATGCCAAGGTCCTGGTGATGGGGCAGGCCTGGTATTTTCAAGGAAAAGCAAGGAGGTTACATGTAGTGGGAAGAAGTGGGGGGTAACTGGGGGCCTATATGCAGCGTCATGTTGGCCATTTAAAGGACTTTGGCTTTTGCTTTGTGCTGGAACTCATTTGAAGGTTTTAAGAAAAGAAAAGGCTTGTTTTAAACAATTCACTTGCCATGTTGAGAAAAGTCTGTAAGGAGGCAAGATTGGCAGTAGAATGACAAATTTGGTTACTGAAATAACCCAGGCAAGAGATGATCATGACTTAGACAAGAATATTAACCATGGAGGTGGTAAAAAGTGGTTGGGTGCGGAGAATACTATAAAGGCAATGGGTCAACAAGATTTGCTGATGTATTGAATGTGGAGTGTTTACATAATGAATTGTCCTTAAATCATCCCTGTACAGCATCTACATGTGGACTCGTTTGCCTTTATCTATACTTTTCCTGATTTTGTAAGCTTCGATTGAATTTCCCACCAAGATCTTCACCTTTCTAGGCCAAAGACTTTGAATATTGTCCTCATACAGTGACCTTCTAACCTCACAGGCATTCTGTCTGCCATCCTCTTGACTTCGAGTTTGTTACGATGGTGTTTAGGTGAATGCAGTGTCCCACGTGAGCTATACTGTGTCTTGATGTGCAAACTCATATTACATTTATCTAGAAAAATTATTACTACTTCTCCTTCCTAGTTCTATGTTCCCTCCTCCCTCCAAGGCATAAGCAATGTATCTAAATGTAAAGCTAATCTGTCAGTCTCAGTACTGAATATGCGTTAGTTACTTAATGGATAGTGTGGGCACCTCTGTCAGTCAGGATTCCTTCAGTAATTCTAATAATAGTAATTTTAAATTATATTTAAAAAGCCCTAGTGGTAGCAAGGAACTGTTTGAGTGCATCATCCTTATCTTCTCATTGAATTTTCACAGCCTTTCTCTGAAGGAGGTACTAATGAGGAAACTGGGTTTTAGAGAGAGTAGGTGCTTTGCCTAAGGTCAGGCAGCTAGTAAGTTTTATCTCTGGGATCTGCAACTAATTCTATATCTACTACATTTCTGCCCTCAAGTTTGGTATCCTTGGTGTGATAGTTAATTTTATGTGTCATCTTGGAGGGTGTTTTTGGATCATATTAACATTTGAATCAGTGAACTTTGGGGAGAGCAAATTGCCCTCCATAATATGGCTGGCAGTCATTCAATCAGTTAAAAGCCTAAATAGAACAAGGTACTGGCCTCCCTGAGCAAAAGAAAATTCTCTAGCAGAACTGGAACATTGGCTCCCCTAGGTCTATGCCTATCTGCATTTGGACTGGAACTGCACCATTTTCATAGGTCTCCAGCCTATTGGCCCATACAATAGACTTTAGACTTAACTAGAGTCTCTAATCAAGTGAGCCAATATGTAATTTCCGTGTATATTTTATATGCAAACACACACACACACACACACACATCCTATTGATTCCATTTTTTTTGGAGTTTTCTAATACACTTGGAGTTATTTTTAAATTTTGATTAGTTAAGAGTTACCTTCTAAAGTGCAGTTATCACCAGAGGTTCAATTTAGGACTATTGAAGTCTAATGCACGGCATCAGCAACTTGCTGGGATATAGGATTTCTGCTCACATAAGAACAGTATCTGCCTCCTCTCCATCTTGTCCCTGTGCTAATTTGGGTCCAAATTATCAAGCTCTCACACCAAGTATGACACCATTTCCATCCTTTCTAATGGCGACCACTCTGCATAGCACCACTGTGTTAATTAAAAACAACCCATTTCCTTTTATTCCTTTTTCTGCTTAATGACCTATTATGCATTTCCCTTTTCATCAAGTTGATAGAACATTTTCTAATAGTTTTTTTGAAGAATAATAAAAGTGTGGCTAATTCACCATTCTGGAAGTGTTGTATAATGTTCCAGCTAGAAAACTTAAGCCATGGTTTGTAATTACTATTGGATATGAAATTGTAAAATTTCCCTTTACAAAATTTTTAGATAAAAACCAAATAAAACAAATCTCTACCCCCAGGGGCTATTATCCTTTCCACAGATAGGTATCTAGGTGAAGTTTCCAGGATATTGTTGCATCCCACCCACCATTAAAAAAAAAAAATAGTTCAAGTCTAGATTTTCAAAGCAGATGTCTTTCAAAGGTGACCAACTCTGGGTTTCTCAAGAGAGATCAACAAGTATTGGAATAACAGAAATTAGTTGAGAGAGAAGGAGAAAATGCTAAGGTTCTGTATTGTTTAAAAATTTTTTTAATGTTTATTTTTGAGAGAGACATGTTTATTTATTTTTGAGAGAGAGAGAGACAGAGCGTGAGTGAGGGGGGGTCAGAGAGAGAGGGAGACACAGAATCCGAAGCAGGCTCCACTGTCAGCACAAGCCCAACATGGGGCTCAAGCCCACGGACTGTGAGATCATGACCTGAGCTGAAGTCGGATGCTTAACCAACTGAGCCACCCAAGCAACCCTGTTTGTTTGTTTGTTTGTTTGTTTGTTTGTTTGTTTTAATGTTTATTTATTTTTGAGAGAGAGAGAGCATGTGAATAGGAGAGGGACAGAGAGAGAGGGAGACAGAGGATCTGAAGCAGGCTCTGCACTGACAGTGGATGCCCCGGTTCTGTGTTGCTTTAAAAAAGATTCTGTTGGGGCTCCTGGGTGGCTCAGTCAGTTAAGCATTTGACTTCGGCCCAGGTCATGATCTCGCAGTCCATGGGTTCGAGCCCCACATTGGGCTCTGTGCTTACAGCTCAGAGCCTGGAGCCTGCTTCGGATCCTGTTCTCCCTCTGTCTCTGCCCCTCCCCACCCCCCCGCCCCCGGTCTCTCACTCTCTCAAAAACAAATAAACATTTAAAAAATTAAAAAAAAAAAAAAAAAGATTCTGTCACAGTTACAATTTTTATTTGCACAACTATGCAAGGAGAAAAAGCATTTTTTTGTAGTCATAGTTGATTAAATAATATGTCTATCAATAAATTAAACTTAATATCTATCAACTAATGAATAAACATACTATCAACTATATAATGAGTAAGCATACTTTACTACAACAAACAAATGAAACATACCTCACAGCTTTGAGATTAACAATATATAACATTGCAATTTAAGAAGTCAGAATGTCACAAGAGAATTATCTTTTAAATGTACTAGTTAGAATTTAATTTCATAATATTGAGACACAGATTAAGTATAAAACTGATGGAACAGGACTTTGCACCCAGCCTAGCTATTAATTATATCCTTATTGTTTGGAAGTATCAGACTGGCATGCTTTCTCCCATCTTCTTTTCTGTTCTCACAACACCATGTCAAAGGCCAGCTCAGTGCTCTGTATTATAAGTATATTGGTCAATATTTCAGCCTTCCATTCTCTCAAAGTTACTGTTTCTGAAACCAATTATCTCCAATTATCTCTTACAACCCATTTAAATGAAAAATGTTTGAATCTTTTTTTTTAATTACCATAAGAGCTCTGGCCTTGTGTATCAGGCAGAGTGAGATGCAGAATGAAAGCTCGTAAACAAACCCCTTGGGTCTGATTTTTTGCTAACTTCTCCATAACTTACTACATGTTTAAGTCTTGTCCAATTGGCCTACCCAAGCCCCCCTCCCAGCCCTTTTTTTTCTATCTCTAAGGGTTGCTAGAGAACTAAATAAGAAAATTTATGTTGGGATAAAGTGGCAGGCAAATTGCAATGATTCAAAAACAATTTGGCTTGTAAGATTGTGGACTACTGTAAACCTAAGGATTGGCAAACCATAGCTTGGGATCCAAATCCCATCTGCTGCCTAAGTTTGTAAATAAAGTTTTATTGGAACACAGCCACAGCTAATTCACTTATGTATTGTCTATGGCAGCTTTCACCTCTTAAAAGCCAACTCGAGTAGCTGTAACAGAGACTGTCTGGCCAACAAAACCTAAACTATTTGGTATCTGACCCTGTGTAGAAAAAGTTTTCTGATCTCCGCCAAAGCTGATCTTAAGGTCACCATTAAGTAAATAGCTAGCATTCTCTTTCTAAATCATTTGAAGATTTTGCAAAGTTGGAAATATACATTGATATTTGAGAGAAATTCTGGTCCTGTTTCTATACAAAGGCAGGGAAAGACAGATAAAACAATAACAGCCAGTAATAAACTAAGTGCTCCCGCCCCCAAATTCTATGGCAGACTTGAACGTGGATGTTGCTAGAGGTAAGGGAACACCAAACTCACTAAGGTTGAAGCTGGCTGTTAAATTTGGCATCACTAATTTTCAAGTGGTTCCAAATGCAACAAAATGCTTTCTTCCATAACGATATATATATGTGTCTCTTTGCCTGAAAGGCATAATGCGTACTAATTAAGATACTTTTCTGCACAAACTTGTTTCTCAGGGAGGAAGTGAACACTCCCACAATCACTTCACTATCCTGAGATTTTAAAAGGAAGTGGATGAACATAAGGGTCAATAATCCATTTTATTAGATTTAAATCTGTTTTTTCCTGTACCTCAGACCAAAAAATCCTTCTCCCCCCCCCCACTTTTTTTTTTCTCAATCTACCATAGCTGAAGTACAGAATAGCAGTTCTTACCCAACACTCTGGACACAACTATCCTGCTTCTGTCACTCCTAGCTGTGTGACCTTGGGAAGTCACCTAACATCTCTCATTCCCAGTTTCTCACTCATTAAAATGGGATCATAATGGTACTTTCTTTGTATGATTGTTGAAAGGATTCCATGAGTAAATACATGCAGAGTGCTTTTAACAGCATTTGGCTTGTAGAAAGCATCAAAATGCAATTTGCTGTTATTACCGTCATTGTAGTGCCTAGTTTTCTTCAGGAGACATTTGCTCCAAAGCTCGAGATGCTTCAAGTTGTGTTCTCAGGTAAGATATGGCTCACAATTTTAGTAAGAGAAAAACAATTACACTCCTGTCAGTTGATACAAATTCAATTAAATGAATATCCATACAGCGGATATTATTTACTTAATACTGTACAAGATTGCTGGAGATAAAAAAAAAAGTGACACCATCCCTGCTTTCAAATAATTTACAGTCTAGTAGAAGAGATAAAACACACACACAGGAGACAATTAGAGGCCAACTCAGCAGTAGCATCATCCTCATTATCTCGTCATCCAACTTCTAGTTATTGATCACTTACTCTTGCCAGATTCCATATTTGCTGTTTTACATACATCACCCCTGTAAATTCTTACACACCAATCCTGCAGTGAGATGTTAGTTTTCCTGTTTAACATATGAAGGCATCGTAGTTCAGAGGAATTCTAGGACTTGCCCAAGGTCATACATACAGTGATACTCAGTACATATAGCCATTAAGCAGTATGATTTGAAAAATTCTTCCTCCCCAGGGATCTCAGCAGTGTTTTAAAAAACACTGTTAATTTTGTTTTAAACATGTTTCCTGTTTGTTTGAGTGTTGGTGAGGAGTATTGAAAACTGTCAAGGACGTGTAGCCCATCCTTTTATATATAGACTTAGTATATATAAAACTGAATTTAGTCAGTTTCAAAATAAGTAATATGGGCTAATCCTGTGAATTACATGCTTTGGAAGTTAAAAATAAGAATATGGAAGGTTGGGAAAAATTGGTGAGCAGACTTTGTGAAGGTTTTAGTGATAATTTTTGTGATTATTTTAATTCGGCACCATTGCTTTTTTTGTGTGTTCAAAGACCTGCTCTTGAAGATCAGACATACATTTAAATATACCCGAAAGAGCCTGTAATGTCACTCTGTTATCCCATGTGGATATATTTTGCTTTATACAATAGACATCTTTTTAAAATAAATTGAAACATGATCTCTTGGCATATAGTGGGTGCTTAATAAATACTAGCTAATAAAAAGAATGAATGAATATATTTACATTGAATTTACATTCTAATTTCAGAGCTGCTTTATTTTCCTTTCTGATTGATATTTAATTGGTTGTGGCCTTGCCACTCTAACTTTAATTATGTCTGTCCCAACAGACTCTATAGCAAGTAGTATTAAGTGAATACACACTCACGTGTCTGAGAACTCAGTATTCAAATAACTCCAAAGCATATCGTTCCAAAAAATAAATACTTGTGTAAAAGACAAAACAAAACAAAACATGTCTTGATTGTCTGGTCCCTAACTTCAGTGTTTTCATGAGTTTTATTTTTTTTAATATCTGTTTTCTATAATATTAGAGATAAGATTGAGCAGGCTTGCTATTAAAATGGGGAAAAACAGAAAGGCATATTTGTGCATGTGTGTGTAAGAGCACAATTTTCCCTGCTGTAAAAGATGTATATAAGGAGAAGATGTGAGATTTTAAAGAATCTTCAATCATTTTTGTAATGTTATTGAGAATTTGATATGAAATGGAAACACAGTAGCTGCGATTGTTCCATTAGTCCTGTGCTTCTCCAAATGAGCTTGGAGACTTACCCCCATGGGGATCACCTGGGGCATCTATTAAAATGGGCCCTTCCTGGCCCCATCCTAGATATATCAAATCAAAATTTCTGGGGTCAGGCCAGAAAACATATTTTTCACACGCATGCCAGGATATCTTTATACACATTGTGAGTAAGACCACTTCTTCAGTCCTAAAGAAGGCTGCAAAACAGATTAGCCAGACTCATTAAATTTTCTGAAACTGACATTTAAATAATATGTTTACTAATATGAACTTTTTATTATACAAAAAAATAATATATATATATATATATATATATATATATATATATATATATATCCAGAGCATCAGAAATCCTTCCTAATTAAACAGTTGACACATTAAATAGAATATGGGATAGTCAGTGAAGAATGAAGAACCTAATAGGAATGAGGACATAATGATTAACATTTATCTCAGAAATTAAGATATTGTCAAGTTTTGATTTGTATGTCAGGATTTACATTGTCCTGGGGTAAACGTGAGGGGGTAAGGGATGAGAAATTTAGTTCTGGCAGGTGACAGAATTTGTAATCTCTAACTCCTATGAAAGCTGCTATATTACTTTCTTTTAAAAATCAAACATATTTGACTTCTGCCCAATATATTCATGATTATTATGCAACATTTTAAAGATAAAAATGGTTGTACTGGTACAAGTAAGGTTGCAGGTCAGTGTCAGCATACTGTGTTCTTTCTTATAAGGCCCTACTTTGATGATTTTGTTTTGTTTTTTCCTCACTGACACTTAGAATAATTTTTGGCAACCTCCAAGAATTGAAAAAGACAATGATGCTATGTTTATGATGTTAATGGCATAAATACATATTGGGTACTTAATGTTGCATCAGCTTATCTGCTTTGCATATTTTTCCATTAATGCATATTTTTTTTCAATGACTTCTCAAAATCAGCTTCCAAGTAGCTATGACTACTAGGATAGCTGATGAAGAGATGGCTATTTAGAGAACTTAAATACCTCGTTCGATGTCACACAGTTCCTCAGAGGCAGAGTTGGGAAACAAATTCAGACACATCTGAATCCAGAGTGTGGGAGCTTTAAAATGCATCCTGCCACGTCTGATAACCTATTCATAATTTGGTAATGGGATAGCGGCATGGGACTTTAATGAGCTAAAGTAAAAAACCTATCTCCCCTTGTGCTTAGTCCCTTTGTCTGCTATTTTCACCTCATTAGTCTTCTTTGGCCAACCTGGAAAAGTTGTCATATTTGACTTACATATTTGGAATCTTACATGCCTGGGGTTTGCAGACATGCAGTGTGCATTTTTGTCATCTAGAACTATTTTAAGAAAGAATTGAAGACTAGGGCATTGACATTCATCAGGGCAAGCTGAGTAGACCATAAATGATTTTCAGGTCTGGGGTAGACTTTGGAATCTGTCTCTGCTACAAAAGTGCCTAAATTGTGGAAGGCTGAGCTTCATCAGAAGTGACAGAACGATTGTGGCACTAGGCCTAGTTCCTATGTCGTTCCTGCCTTGGACAGGCTCAGTGTTCTATTTCCTGTCACAGTGTTAAGAGGGAAAAAAAAAAAAATCTCTTTCTCAGGAGTGAAGTTTTCAACTGAGTATCTGAGTAATAATGCTGACATTTTTCCAACTGGAATGAAAAGCTGACTGAACTCCAAGGGAGTCAGAAACCAATTTGAGGGAGGAAGGTTAGAGGAGAGGAGCAGAGAAAAGTCATGATTTCTGGAATGGATAGGGTCAGGACAGGCAAATGTGGTAGCATAGCTCCACATCATGATGAAAACCAGCTGAGTGTGTGACCTGGAATGGGGTTCAGGATATGTACAATTAAAATGAACATAATTGAATAATTAAGACAAAACAATAGGTAAAATAATATCCAGAGTGACCCAATGGAAACAAAGAGCATGTTGCTTGAAAGAAGTTTTAAAACAAAACAAAACACCTCAGAAAAGACTCAAAGGCAGATTTTTCTGAATCATCGCAGTGGGTAAAATGAGGTAGAAACTTTCAGTGGCTTATGATAAAAAGGTTATATACTAACAGAAATTAAGTGTTGGTGGCTTTCCAATGGCGTATAGCTGTTAAGTTGTCATCTCCTAGGACTAATTTCTGTTTACCAGAGAATGTGAATTTCCTTTAATGACACCCAGCAAAGACAAGGTCTGTCCTTTGGAAGACCAAATGAGAGTTTTCATTGCATTAGGGCATTCCAGAGAGGCAGACATGTTTTCTTTTCTTTTCTTTTCTTTTCTTTTCTTTTCTTTTCTTTTCTTTTCTTTTCTTTTTTTCTTTCTTTCTTTCTTTCTTTCTTTCTTTCTTTCTTTCTTTCTAAATATAATCTATTGTCAAATTGGTTTCCATACAATACCCAGTGCTCATCCCAACATGTGCCTTCCTCAATGCCCATCACCCACTTTCCCCTCTCCCCCACCCCCCATCAACCCTCAGTTTGTTCTCAGTATTTAAGAGTCTCTTACGGGTTGCCTCCCTCCCTGTCTGTAACTTCCTCCCCCTTCCCCTCCCCCATGGTTCTCTGTTAAGTTTCTCGGGAACCACATATGAGTGAAAACATATGTTATCTGTCTTTTTCTGCCTGACTTATTTCACTTAGCATAATACTCTCCAATTCCACCCACATTGCAACAAATGGCTAGATTTCATTCTTTCTCATTGCCAAGTAGTATTCCACTTTGTATATAAACCACATCTTCTTTATCCTTTCGTCAGTTGGTGGACATTTAGGCTCTTTCCATAATTTGGCTATTGTTGAAAGTGCTGCTATAAACACTGGGGTACAAGTGCCCCTATGCATCAGCACTCCTGTATCCCTTGGGTAAATTCCTAACAGTGCTATTGCTGGGTCATAGGGTAGAGAGGCAGACATGTTTCTATCAACTTCTCTGATTAGATAGTAACTTTAGGTTCAGGAGGACAGTTTAATGAAAGACCATGTGTGCCTAGCACAAGTAAAGAGATTATAGAAGAAGAAGAAGAAGAAGAAGAAGAAGAAGAAGAAGAAGAAGAAAGAAGGGGAGGAGAAGGGAGGGGGTAGGGGAAGGGAGGGGGAGGGGAAGAAAGGCACACAAACACATGGAAATATAGAAGAGAGGGGAATAGTAGACAATGAATTTGGGGGAGATAGAGGATTGAGGAGACAGAGTCTGATTTAGGTAAGGGGTAGCAGAGGATTCTGCAGAACTCCAGAATGGAGGAGAGACATGAAAGAGGCATGACAATGAACACAGAGGGTCTTCATGTGAAACAGTTAGGCTCTCTGGGTCACCTTGCCATCATAGTCCCATCCACTGACCTTGATTCTGACTCTCCATGCCCCGACCACACCTCTAGGCCAGCCTAAAATTTCTACTCATGACTAGAGGTTCAACCTCTTTCAAAACTGGACTAGAACATGTCTGATTTCAGGTACTCCAGACCCAGTTGAGGATAGGGTGAGAAAAATAGGATGACAGATTGACATCTGCATATTAAAAGGTTGGATAGGGGTGCCTGGGTGGTTCAGTAAGCATCAGACTCTTGATTTTAGCTCAGGTCATGATCTCACGGTTCGTGAAATTGAGCCCCACATCATGCTCTGCGCAGTACAGAGCCTGCTTGGGATTCTCTCTCTCCCTATCTCTCTGTCCCTCCCCCCTTTCTCCCTCTCTCAATAAACATTTAAAAAAATAAAAGGTGGGGTAACTAGCTTGTGAATTTGTTCTGATGCTCTCTCAATCTCTTTCTCCTTCTTTCATCTTCTAGAATGCAGAGAGTCAAAAGGACACCTCCTCTTATTTCCTATCCCCAGGTAAAAATCTGGAGAGAATTTCTCTGAGGAAGCAGAATGGCTCTAAAAGAATAAATGATAATATTTAAATCTTGACATTGGTGGGACCTTCCACAAAAAAATTTAGCTTGTCACTCAAGGTTCAACACTTAACAAGACCTGTCCTAATACATAGAACTTCCATGAGTGTTTTAAGTATCTTACTCTTAAACATATAAAAATAGGGGCACCTGGGGGGGGGGTGTCTCAGTTGGTTAAGCATCAACTCTTGGTTTCGGCTCAGGTCATGATCTCCCAGTTGGTGAGATTGAGCCCTACGTTGGGCTCTGTACTGACAGTGTGGAGTCTGCTTGGGATTCTCTCTCCCCCTCTCTCTCTGCCCTGCTCCCTTTCTCTTTCTCTCTCCACCAAAATAAATAAACATTAAAAAAATGTGCAGATACGGTCAACAGCTAATGGAGGAAAGTCTCTGACGTGAAAGAAAAAAAATAATCTGTAAAGTAGAACTTTTAGGAAGCAAAACAGCAAAGGAAACAGAAAACACCTCAAAAGAGACTCTGCCATAATAATCTCAGAAAAACAACCAAAGATATTCTCTTTGAAGCAAAATAGGATTCTAAAAATAAAACAATAAAAGAAAAGGAAAGAGATTTTAGATATATAACATTTAAAATAAAAGTTCATGGGCCACCGGGGTGGCTCAGTTGGTTAAGCGTCTGACTTTGGCTCAGGTCATGATCTCACGACTTGTGAGTTCAAGCCCCGCGTGGGGCTCTGTGCTGACAGCCCAGAGCCTGGAGCCTGCTTGGGATTCTGTGTCTCCTTCTCTCTCTCTCTGCCCCTCCCCTGATTACACTGTGTCTCTCTCTGTCTCTCAAAAATAAATAAGAACATTAAAATATTTTTTGCATAAAAATTCAATTGTCTGTAAAGATAAAATTGAGTACATTGCTCTGCAATTAGAACAAAAAGATAAAGATGGAAAATCGAGGGGGTGGATAACTAAGAAAATTGTAAGACCTATTAAGGAGATCCAACATCCAGTTCCAGAGAGAGAGAAACAGAAAATAGAAGGGAGGAAACTATAATATATATATATATATATATATATTATATATATATATATATGTATATTATATATATATATATAATATACATATATACATATATATATATACACACACATACACAAAGATAGATTTCACTATTGTTAAAGAAATGTCTCCATGTTGAAAGGGTCTACCAAGTGCTTGTAACAATGACCATGAATAAATTTATGAGGACAGAAATATTACTTAGGATGCTGTTTTTCTTTTCTTTTACTGCAAAGGCTAAAACAATAGTGGCTAAAATAAAATGGAAATTTATTTGTCTCTCATATATTAGTCCAAACACGAGCAGTATGCTGCTTCATGGTATGGAGAACTCAAGCTTCTTTTACCTTTTGCTCTGCCATCCTTAAAATGTGGTTTACTCTCTTGGTTTGATGGCTGCTTGAGCCCTCACCATCACATCTATGTCACAACCAGCAGGAAGAAGAGAAAGGGAAAGTGAGGCCATTCCTGCCTCCCTCCCCCTTTTTAGGGCCCACTCCAGAAACTGTATATAATTTCTGCTCACATCCAGTTGGCCCACAGTTGGTCACAGGATCATCCCGCCTATACAGGAAGCATGGGAATTACAGTCCTCAGTTTGGGCTGCCCTGTGCCTGTTGAATATTTGAGCTCCTGCTACTCAATGAAGAACAGAAGACTGAATTTAATTAAGGAGCAGCTAGAGCCACTGCCACACCCAGAGATAATGAAAAGAGCCTAGAAGCTCACACAGAGAAACAAGTGACATAAAGGATTAGGGAAAATAGTATTTGATTCCTCATTAGCAACACTTGAAGCTGGAAGATAATGGAGAAAAAAATCTTTTGATGTATAGAAGGAAAAGAATTTTTGTCCCACATAAAAAGAAATAAACTAACAATCAGGTGTGAGAGTTGGAATGAAGACATTTTCAGGCCTGCAAATTCTCAGAAACAAATTCTCTAAGAAATATACTAAAAGCTGTTTCAGCTCAGTGATAGAAAAATTAAAAAAAAAAAAGTCACAGGATTTAGAAAACAGGGAAATCCAATACAGGAGAATCACGAAGTGAAATCCTAGCTGAACAGGAGGCCTAGAGAGTAATGAGTCCAGATTGGAGCAGGTCTGAACGTAGGATTTATTTTAAGCCTTAGGTGGCTACAACTCAAGATATGATGTAAGAGGAGTTCCCACAGCCTATGAGAATAGAGAGTTCCTAAGGCTGAGAGTTAGAGCCTTGAGCAAGGGAGAGATTTGGTGGGACTGGAGCTGGAACATGCTTAGGTTCTTCTGGGATCTGGAACTTCATAGGAGGGGATGGGAAGATAACAGCAAGGTAGAAACCTCAGCAGGACTGAGAGAAAAATCTAAAGTGGAAAGGTCTTGTTTGGAATTTTGGAGAGACATACAGGAACATGAGAACAGTAGGAGAGTCAGAATTTCGTTTGTGTAGGCAAAGATAGGACTTGACTACCCCCAAATTTCCCTCCCATGGAGGGTAGAGTGGAAGAACACATAATTTTCATGCAATCCCTTTGAGGGATGCTGCAAATAGAGCTGGAGAGTGAATTTATCTAGAGGGCTTGGCAAGGCAAGGACTGAAGTCCTGTGTGCTTCATGGAGACTTCTCAGGCGGGGTCTTAACCAGAAACCACAGCCGGACCACAAAGTATCTCTTCAGATTGAGTCAGCAGGGAATTTGCTGAATTCCTAGAGTGTGTGGCTGAGTTCCCTGGGAGCAGTTATCAGAATTACCTTTTTAGAGAGAATCGACCTGCAGCTGAGTTTGTGAGAATTGTGTGTGTGTGTTTGTGTATAGGAGAGAGAGTGCATGTATATGGGAGAGAGAAATGACACTGAGAAATGACATGTTGAGAAATGATAGAAGTGGGGAGATGTGCTTTAACTTATTTGCCTTCATATTTCTAGTGCCTGCCATAGTGTCTGGACCATAAATATTTGTTAAGGAATGGGAAGATGCACGGAAGAGAGCCTAAGGAGAAGGACCTAGAAAGAATACTAAAGATGAGAGAAAATAGTTGGCCAACATATCCAGTTTATGATATTTTATGATTTTGTTAGTAAGAATGTATTATGATGTTGCATTTTTACAACATTAGGCATAAGTGGCAGCATTACTATTTGATATTTGACCCACGAACTAGGTAAGTCCAGGATTACCTGGATTCAACTTTCAAGAAGGTAATTTCCCATTCCTGCTGCGTATATGCTAATTAGTTGAGAAAATGTTTCTACTTCAATGTGGATTAGTGGTCTGTGAAAAATTACATAAATTATCTGTCATTGGATTAAAAAAAGACAGTATTAAAAGATGGAAGGAAAAATTTTGTCTCAGGTGTGAAATACAGGCCCTACAAAGCTAGGATATAAGCCAGAAAAATACTAGTCTGTGTGTCAAAACAATAGTATTCTCTTGAAAGTTTAAAGACCACAAAATAGTGTTGTGATTGTTGACTGAAGCACAAATTTCAACAATGAGGGTTTGGAGAGAATAGAATTTAAGCTAATAACTCAGCCTAGGCAGTGATCTTAATCATATATGCCAGAAATAGAAAGAAAAATGTTATTACAGAATTTTTCTATCTGTGGAGACTAAAGAACCCTAAGGATTTTATGAGAAGTCTGAATTTTTTTTTTTTTTTTTGGTCTAAAGAGTTTGCAACTCCAACCCCTTGAGATTTGCTCATCAGTAGTTGTTAAGCCTTCAATATATTTTGACAATAGAACATAATAATAATTATTGTATTATATGTATTTGTAGCAGCCTCAACTCTGATATACAGACAATGGGGAAGAGAAGCAATCATTTTGTGCACTTTATTAACTCATTCATTATATGAGGTGACACTGGTTATATCAAGATTGTATAATAATAGTCTATTCTAAAGCATGGATTTTTTTTCATAAAACAGCATGAGTGTATCATGCCAGAGTAATATGAATGTGAAAGAATATCCATCATAGAATAATAAAGGAAGGATGAAATCATTTTACAAAATGAGACACAGAATTCATTTGCTCAAGTAGCTGCCAGTTGGTTGTCTGATAAAAGAGCTAATGCATAAGAGTCAGGTTATAGACCTATGCATTAATAGTAAAGATGGCATTTCAGTCATTGTGGGTGGTATGCCACAGGCACTACACTGTGTGTGGAGGAGTGGACTGCTGAATATATTAGCTCTGCTTGCAGTACCGGATTCTAATTCCAGCAGCTTCGTTGTGTGATCTTGACTATTCCTAGCGTTTTACCTCTCTCAGCTATAATGAGCCATAGTTTCTTCATCTGTGAAATAAGGGGGCTGGACAGAATCTTCTCCCACTTTGAAAATACTATCCACCTATGATTTCAACTAAAGGAGAGACACAGTTAATAACCACAGCTCTAAGGATTGACTTGTCTGCTGATCAATTTCAGGAGCTCAATCTCTGCCTAACAGGAAATACTGTGGAAAATGCTTACAAATGATTGTGTAAAGGATGTCTGAGAAGGAAAAAAGAAACTCACAGTGTCTCTGACTGCTGGATATATGGAGATAATGGGGAGTATTTGAATCTATTGGTTAACCTTGGCAATGTTCTACTGTGTGGAGGTCACTTAGAAAGCTTTCCCTGGATTAAAGAAGCAGGCGGGAGAGGATCTTGTCGTAGAGAAAGCTGAGTGAGGGAATGAGAACCAGAGTGCAGAGTGTGTGTACATGTATGTGTATGTGTGCATGCACAGGCAGACAACTATCTTCCTGTGTACACATGTGCATTTCCCGCTGAGAGAGAGAGAGAGAGAGAGATCTAGCTAATCTACAGTTCCTTCGCTTTCCCAGTATTGCTTGGCAGAAGTTTTACTTGAATATTCAAACTTGAAAAAAGTTCAGGATTTTTCTGGTGAAGCACAGATGCAGATAAAAGTTTCCTGTTGATTTCAGAGTACTGTTATAATTGCAGGGTTTTAAAATCCTGGGTTTTAAGAATACAGTCTGAAATCTGTCGGTCTTTAAAAAAAAAAAAAAATCATGTCTCTATGTCCTTTCTGCTACATTGGGCAGGTAAAGTATACAGTTAAAATGATAATACAGAAAGCATTTTTGAAAATAAATTATAGCCTGTAATAGTGGACGAAGTCAGATGGAAAATTTAACTCCTGAAAAATTAATTGGTCAGAGATACAGTGAGCTAAAGATTATGCATTTGAAGGAAGAGTTGTGGGTTTTGAGTTATTAACATAGAATTTGTGTCATTTAGATATAGTTTGAAATCTCTTCCTATCCCATTACCAACTGTTTGACTTTAGGCTATTAATGTTTTTAAACCAAAGTTTTCCCATATGAGAAAAGAGGATTATATTTCCTATCTCATGTGTTGTGAAAAGTGAAAAGATTATGTATGGAATGCACTTAACACAGTGCCTGGCACATAGTAAGTGGCTGATAAATGTTGATTGCAATCTTTTTTTAACACTCATTGCCACACAACAGGTGCTCAAGAAGCATTTGTTTAATGAATATTCCTATAGTCCTGGATTCAGGAAACCAAAAATGTCATGCTTAATATTGGCATGGCTAATTGAAACTTCATAAAAATTTAGTCCCACACCAGTCCAACACAGCATACAGCATCATGCTTTCTTCTGTTTGGTCCTCTGGGGGTAAAGACAACTGTTATTCATGAAGTGCCTAAGAGTTATGGGAAGGAAAATTACAGGCATATCTCCAGAATATTGCAGGTTTAGTTCCAGACCACTGCAATAAAGCAAATATTGCAATAAAGTGAGTCAAATGAATTTTTTGGTTTGCCAGTGCATATAGAAATTATGTTTACAGTATATTATAGTCTATTAAATGTGCAATAGCATCATGCCTGAAAAAACAATGTTTATACCTTAACTAAAGAATACTTTATTACTAAAAAATACTAACCATCATTGGAGGCTTGCTTCAGAGAACCATAATCTTTTTGGAGGGAAGGGTCTTGCCTCAGTGTTAATGGCTGCTGACTGATGAAGGCGGTGGTTGCTGAAGGTTGGGGTGGCTGTTACAATTTCTTAAAATAAGAGAATTATTAAGTTTGCTATATTAATTGACTCTTCCTTTCAAAAATATTTTTTGTCTAGCATGTGAGGCTGTTTGATAGCATTTTACCCACAGTGGAACTTCTTTCCAAATTGGAGTCAGTGTTCTCAAACCCTACCACTGCTTTATCACCTACATGTATATAATATTCTGAATCCTCTGTTGTCATTTCAACAGTCTTCACAGCATCTTCAGCAGGAGTACATTCCATCTCAAGAAACCACTTTCTTTGTTCATCCATAAGAAGCAACTTCTTATCCACGTAAGTTTGATCATGAGATTGCAGCCATCCAGTCACATGTTCAGGCTCCACTTCTAGTTCTAGTTCTCTTGCTGTTTCCACCACATCTACACTTACTGTCTCTGCTGAAGTCTTGAACCCCCTCAAAGTCACCCAGGAGGGCTGGAATCAACTTCTTCCCAACTACTGTTAATGTTGATATTTTGACCTCTTTCCATGAATCGCAGATGTTCTTAATGGCATCTATAATGGTGAATCCTTTCCAGATGGGTTGACTTTGCCAAGATCCATCAGAAGAATCACTATCTATGGCAGCTATAGACTTAAGAAATGTATTTCTTGGGTCTCCTGGGTGGCTCAGTCGGTAAGCGTCCGACTTCAGCTCAGGTCATGATCTCACAGTCTGTGAGTTCTAGCCTCTCATCGGGCTCTGTGCTGACAGCTCAGAGCCTGGAGCCTGTGTCAGATTCCGTGTCTCCCTCTCTCTCTACTCCTCCCCCACTCACACTCTGTCTCTCTCTCAAAAATAAACATTAAAAAAAAAGAAATGTATTTCTTAAATAATAAGGCTTAAAAGTTGAAATGGATCCTTAATTCATGGGCTGCAGAATGGATGTTGTGTTAGCAGGCGTGGTGAAAACAACATTGATCTTGTGGTACATCTCCATCAGAGCTCTTGGATGACTAGATTCATTGTCCATGAACAGTAATATTTTGAAAGGAATCTTTTCTTCTGAGCAGTAGTTCTCAACAGTGGGCTTAACATTTTCAGTAAAGCATGTTGTAAACAGATGTGCTGTCATCCAGGCATTGTTGCTTCCTTTATAGAGCATAAGAAGAGAAGATTTAGCATAGCTCTTAAGGATTCTAGGATTTTCAGAATGGTAAATGATCATTGGCTTCAATTTAAAGTCATCAGCTGCATTAGTCCTAACAAGATAGTCAACCTGTCCTTATGAAGCTTTGAAGCCAGGCATTGACTTCTCCTCTCTGGGTATGAAAAGTCCTAGATGGCATCTTATTCCAGCATAAGGCTATTTTGTATACATTGAACATCTGTTGTTTAGTGTAGCCACCTTCATTAATTAGCTAGATCTTCTGGATAACTTACTGCAGCTTTGACATCAGCACTTGCTGCTTCTCTTTGCATTGCTTCACAGAGGAAGCTTCTTTCCTTAAACCTCATGACTCAGCCTCTGCTGGCTTCCAACATTTTTTCTGCAGCTTCCTTACTTCTCTCAGCCTTCATGGAATCGAAGAGAGTTAGGCCCTTGCTCTGGATTAGGATTTGGCTTAAGGGAATGTTGTGGCTGGCTTCATCTATCTAGACCGCTAAAACTCTCTGCATATCAGCAGTAAGGCTGTTTTTCAATTCATGTGTTCGCTGGAGTAGCACTTTTGATTTCCTTCAAGAACTTCTCCTTAGCATTTATAACGACTAACTGGTGCAAGAGGCCGAGCTTTCAGCCTACCTTGGCTTTAGACATGCCTTCCTCACTAAGCTTACTCATATCCAGCTTTTGATTGAAGGTGAAAGACATGCAACTCTTCCTCTCAGTTGAACACTTAGAGGCCATCGTAGAGGTATTAATTGGCTTAATTTCAGTATTATTGTGTCAAAAGGAATAGGAGGGCCTGAAGAGAGGGAGAGAGATAGAGCAACAGCCAGTTAGGAGAATAGTCAAAACATACACAGTATTTATCAGTTAAGTTTGCTGTCTTACATGGGATGGTTGTGGAGCCCGGAAGCAATTACAATAGTAACGTCAAAGATCACTGATCACAGATCAGCATAGCAAATATAATAATAATGAAAACATTAGAAATATCGTGAGAATTACCAATCTGTGACATGAGACACAAAGTGAGCAAATCTGTTGGAAAAGTTGTTGCTAGTGGATTTGTTGGATGCATGGTTGCCACAAACCTTCAATTTGTAAAAAAATGCAGTGTCTGAAAAGCACAATACAGTGGGGTCTGCTCCTACAAGCAGAGGTCAGGGTATGGAGGCTTTGACAAAGAGCAGGCCTCGTGGGAGGTGGACGGTATGAGAGGGAGGCTTCAGAAGCAGTAGAGGCAGACATTGAGGAGAATGTAAAGATGACCAATCACAGAGCACCAGCTCAAGACCCATTCTTTCTTTCTCTTCTTTCTCTCCTTTCTCCTTCCTTGCCTTCCCCTTATCCTCCCTCCTTCCCTCCTTTCCTCCATACCCTCCATCCTTCCCTCTCCCCTCCATACCTTTTTTTCTCTCCCTTCCAGCTTCCTTTTCTTGGCCTTCCATTCTCCTTACTCCTGTTCTCAGCAGGTGATTGTACTTGGAATTTTACTCGGGAAATGTTGACAAACATTTTGACCATGTCTTCTAGTGGGCCAGGCATTTTTGAGATCTCGGTAACTTTCAAACTGCTTTCTGTGAAACCTGCATTTTCTACAAGATGCTTCTATTGAGTTTCACGTTTAATTCATCTAAAACTATACTTCATTATTTTATTTTTTTTAATTTTTTTTTCAACGTTTATTTATTTTTTTTGGGACAGAGAGAGACAGAGCATGAACGGGGGAGGGGCAGAGAGAGAGGGAGACACAGAATCGGAAACAGGCTCCAGGCTCCGAGCCATCAGCCCAGAGCCTGACTCGGGGCTCGAACTCACGGACCGCGAGATCGTGACCTGGCTGAAGTCGGACGCTTAACCGACTGCGCCACCCAGGCGCCCCGATACTTCATTATTTTAAAAGCTGTAGCCAAAACCACAGCCAAAACCCAAAACAAAAACAACAGACTCTACCACGTATTTACCAATTTTTAGCACTTTAGACACTATCAATTTTTAGCATTTTAGAGACTATCAAACCATGTGCACAGGGTTTAACTTGTTTTCATGAAGATTTTGTGCTCTGGTTCCTTTTGTTTATTTACACATATATTGGACCTTCCTCCAAACATGTAATTTACCAGGAAGGCTGGAGCTTTTCTCTGGTCTTACCTTGAATTCAAGCCTGTACATGCCTGCTCATGTAAAATGATACGAGTGAGTTCACTAGTTCAGCACATGTGTGCTGTGCTCCAGTAAATGCCAGGCAAAGCTCAGGCACATCTGCTCCCTCACGCTCTTATCGTGGCTTATTAGACAATTGTGCAGTAACAGGTGAACTCTACACACTGCATCATGACCATATTTTACTAACAAAGTGTCAGATGTTACCTGCCTAAATTAAATATACACACAAGTGTAATTGTTAAAATTGGGGTGGGATAATTGCTGTTCAAACTAGACATCACTAATTAAAAACAGGAAGTTTCAAAAGAAAATAGAATTTCATGGTTAATTCCATGAAAATTATAAGGATCAGATGACACAAGTCAAGTTATACCAGCCCCAAATCTAGTGCCCTCTATACAAAGTCCTCATTGTGTTTGTGAAATTAAATTTTGCAAAGTTCTTTATTCTGTGAATTCTGACATGTTCTGAAGTTCTGGAATAAAGGTTGACTATAAACGTAAGTCTTCCAAAATCTTTTAGTACGATTTGAACCACCATTTAATGTTCTTGAAAAAGTATGCTTGAAAATGTAAATAGGTCAATAAAAAAGTATTTATAGCACCATTTGAAGTTATCACGTAAGTAAGAGGAAAGGCACAAGATATCAGGAAAACACTCATTCAACCCTCTGCTATTGATTTTGCTACAGTCATGGTGAATGAGCAAGCAGTGAATATACACTTATTGCCATTCCTTGAAAAAGATACTAAGAGGCTGCTCATGAAGAATTGTTTATTTCAAAAAGTGAATTATGTGAAACCATTACAATTCAACTGTTTCAAGGTATGAACACTATGCATTATACCAATTTTTTTTTTTTTTTGTCAGTAAGAGAGGACCAAATGAGTAAACACAAATGGTATATATTTACTGAGTAAAATCCTTGAAGGACATACAACAGGGAAAAGTGTTTAAGTTTTATTTTAATTTAAAAAGGCTCTATCAAATCAGTTGTCAAAAATGGATCAGTGTTGCAATTAGCATTGAGAAAGTAAGGGCGGGAAAAACTATAGGATTTGCAGTATAGGAGCAGTTGCCAAAATGAGTTCAAATAATTGTGGTGTATTGAGTAGACAGTCATTTGCTATTAAGCAGATTAATGAGCATCTTTTAAAACAGTCTTTCATTTTCTGATAGAAATTGCCAAATTTTAGAGGTGTACTCTCTGCAATGCAGAATTTTTGGTATTATGTGTGGATATATATATATATATATATATATCCACACATATATATATACATACATACATATACATATATGTGTGTATATATATTTTATATATATTATATATTATATATAATGTATATTATATTATACATTATATATATATAATGTATATATTATACATTATATATATATACATATATATAATGTATATTATATTATTATATTATATATAATGTATATAATATATAATATATATATATATAATTGAAATAACTTGGTTCTGCCAAGGCCAAGTGCTGATACAAATCTTTCAAATGAGACAAGAAGTCTTTTTTTTTCCTCCCTGGTAATAGCACCATTAATAAAGCCTCTCTTAAAATATGGTTTTGCTTGCTGTGTCTCTTGTTGTCGACATTTTTAATAAGCTGAAGAAACCCAAAATGACAATGCTAGCCTGCTATGTTAATCTCATTTACAACTACCTATAAAGTGTGCAATAAAATTGAAACTTAAAATTTGGATTCAACATAAAAAAAAGTAAATTTGCTTCTTATAAAACTCCGAGTAAATATGTGATAGAAATGAGCATTGAAATATATGAAATTAGTAACATTATTGAATGTCTCATATTTCAAGATATGTATATATGTATATATGCACATGTTTTCATATATGTCAATGACATTTTAAACTTGTTGAGAAAACCATTCATCAAATGTTATTCTGAGATTTTACTAGTTATTCAAATTGCAAACACAAATTTCGTACTACTCTTTCAAGATTCTGTATGTATTTAATTGAAGATTTCTGAGTTTACAAAGAGAGATGTTAAAATAATTCATTCGTCATCTGTGTAAATCAGGATTTTCTGTAGCCTGTGCAACCAAAACAAATGCAGAAATAAATTGGATACTCATGCTGAAATCAGATTACAACCATCAATTGTGGTGCCTGGTTTCAGAGGTTCATGTATAGTCCAGTAATCTTATTTTCTTATCGATTGGCTTCCTGAGTTAGTATTATGGATTCAAACTTATAAGATAAATTCATACTGGAACATCATTTGTATATTTTTTATGTTGGAGTGATTTGCCCAATATTTCATTTTGTTTCATCTCACTTTTTTATTTCTTTTCACTTCCATGGCTATGCTGTCTTTCATTTGTATTCATTGAACATCTATTCTATGCCAGACAGTGTTCTAGGTTCTAGAGATTTAAGGGTGAACAAACCAGAAAAGATCCCTCATTATGTGGAGACTACATTTCTTTAGGAAAATAATAAAACTGCTATTCAAATTTTGAAAACTAGGTCCGTAGAGTTTCATTTCTGCAGCAAGGAGGATCCATCCTGAATCTGCAAGTTCTTCTTTTCCTATACATGCTGTATGGAGCAGACTTCCTAGAGCAGTTTGGAACTAAGCAGTGAGCCGACTTTAGAATAAAGGCAGGAAGAGCCCTGGATACATTTGGTTCAGAGTGAGTTGCTCAGAACCTCAGCTTTAAAGTCTGAGGTCTTCTGTGTGGGGCCAGAAGGAAATAACAAAATAAAACTGTATTATTTGCAAGCTCTGTAAGTTCCCAAAGCACACACACAGGTGCTGCCATTTGTAGTCTGTAGTAGCTTAAGAGTTCTGAACATGACCTAGAAGAACCAATCGACAAGTATTTATTAACCATCAGCACATTCCTAGGTATTCAATGAGAAATAAATAAGAAATATTAGATATTTTCTCTATCCTTTAAGAAGTTTGACAACTAACACTAAAAGAAAAATAACCATTCATTATACCAGGCACAAATAGACAAAACTATCTGTGAAGCCACACTTAGAATGGAAAAATAAATCTGATGTTCCTTATCCTAGGGCTGGATGTAGTCAAGATTGCTGTAATACAACCTAGAATATTATACGGCCATAAAATAAAGACTTTCAATCAGTGTGCCATTGACTTTAAAGCCATAGGTATTTCAAAAACAGAAGAAAATGAGGTATAAAGTGTAAGAAAATTCAGGAGAGGTAGAAGGACACCATTTGAGTCAGTGGTATGCTAGAGCTGGCTCATGCAATCTCCCAAAGGTATTTTTTTTTCCCAATTCTGCGTTAAGGATTGACATGTTGATTGCTGAATACTGGTCATGATGGAAAATATTTATACTGTGGAAAATGGCAAATACTACAAATCATGTGTTTCTGTTCTTTCTTGATGTGCGTGTTTGTGTGTATGTGTGTATGTTTCTTTTAGTGGAGAGTTGCCTGATGAACATACCGCTGGTCTGTTTGCTTGCATAGTAGAAGGATAGGTAGTGACTGAGGAGTGGAGTTCCATTTGCTGAATAGGATCATGGATCCGTGTTTGCCACTGTTGCCTAATAAGGTTAGCAAATGTTTGTGCATGGAATGAATAACTTAGAAAAGTAATAGGAAAAGAAAGTCTTAAGGCCAGACCCACTCTGAGGAATTCGGTTTCCCATGGAGATATGCCGTTGTGCTTTTGTGTCCGTATAGTGCCTAAGAATAATCAAGAGCCATCTGCTCACAATCTATGCGTCACTCAGAGGTGCCTTCCCTTCACTCTCCCTCATCAGTTGACCCTTTCTGAGTCTCTTCCCCTAAAACATTTGTTTCATCACATCTTATCAACATGTCAGTAGCTTGTAGGGGCTCAATGTGGAAAGCATTTCCTTGGATTATACTTTAGGATCCAATAGATTTGGGCTCAATCCTGGCTCTCCTCATTTACTCTAGGACTATGGGCAACTCGATAAGGTGACTTGGCTTCAGTTTCCTCATTTGTTAAATAGAGTTAATAATATCTTC
Organism: Lynx canadensis; assembly: GCF_007474595.2. NCBI lineage: Eukaryota > Metazoa > Chordata > Mammalia > Carnivora > Felidae > Lynx > Lynx canadensis. The sequence goes on from NC_044310.1 coordinate 68,636,259, forward strand.
TTCATAAGATAAAGAGATATAAATGAAATAATATATGGGTGTAGAGGACCTAATGGTATTCCTGGAGGAATGCAGGAACTCTCATTATTTTATTATATATAAGTATAAACATATAAACACATATTTCTAGCTCTTCTGGCTCCCTAGCTTTTTTCTTTTTTAGAATTGAGATATCATTAACATATAATATCAGTTTCAGGTGTAATGAATCAATATTTGTATATATTTTGAAATGATCACCACGTAAATCTAGTTAAGATTTATTACCACACATACAGTTTTTTTTTTCTTGTACTGAGAACTTTTAAGATTTACCCTCTTAGCAGCTTTCAAATATATATAATGCAATATTATTAGCTATAGTCACTATGCTGAACATGACGTTCCCAGGACTTATTTATTTTATAACTGGAAGTTTGCACCTTTTGACCCCTTCACCCATTTTGCCCACTACCCAACTGTGCCTCAGGCAACTACCAATCTGCTCTCCGTATCTGAGTTTGGTGGTTTTGTTTGCTTGCTTGTTTTAGAGTACACATATAAATGGAATCATGTAGTATTTGTCTTTCTCAGTGTGACATTTCATTGAGCCTAACAGCTTTAAGGTCTATCCATGTTGTTACAAATAGCAAGATTTCCTTCTTTTTTATGGCTAAACAATATATTGTTTTTCACAGTGGGTGCACCAAGTTACATTTCCACCAACAGTGCACAAGTGTTCCCTTTTCTCTGCATTCTTGCCAACACTTATTATCTCTTGCCTTTTTAAAAAAACTATTGTTTTAGAGACAGAGAGAGAGAGAGAGAGAGCACGCATGAGCGGGGGAGAGGGGCAGAGAGAGAGAGAGAGAGAGAGAGGGAGAGAGAGAGAATCTTAAGCAGGCTCCATGCCCAGCATGGAACTCTAAGCAGGGCTCAATCCCATGACCCTGGGATCATGACCTGAGCTGAAATCAAGAGTCAGATGCTCAACGGATTGAGATACCTAGGCACCCTTTTGTCTTTTTGATATTAGCAATTCTACAGGGGACAGGTGATATTTTATTGTGGTTTTGATTTGCAGTGCCCTGATGATTAGTGATACTGAGCATCTTTTCATGTACCCATTGGGCATCTGTATGTCTTCTTTAGAAAAATGTCTATTTAGATTCTCTGCCCATTTTAAAATTGAGTTATCTTTTTTTTTTTGCTATTGTGTTGTATGAGTTCTTCATATATTTTGGGTATTAATCATATATATATATGTAGATATATCTAGATATATCTAGATATATCTAGATATATCTAGATATAGATATCTATATATATCTACATATATATATCTACATATATATAGATATATATACATATATCTATACATAGATATAGATATCTATATCTAGATATAGATATCTATATATATCTACATAGATATAGATATAGATATATATATCTACATATCTATATCTATATCTATATCTATATCTATATCTATATCTATATATCTATATATATATATAGTTTGCAAATATCTCCCACTTGGTAGGTTGGCTAGCTCCCCAACTCTTAAGGAAGTGTTTATGCAAGTTTGTTATCTGGCTAAAGATTTCTTCTGTGTTATAAATATGACACAATGCTCTGTTTACCTCCATAGACTTTTGGAACAGCAGGAACAGTCTCATTTTTATTGAGATATATGTAGAGGGGGAGGCTGGTTGACAAAACATTTGCTTGACCAAAAAAAAAAAAAAAGTAAAGAAGTTTAAAGGATAGTTTTTGAAATAGTTTTTCCAAGTTTGTGAGATAATATCTAGATAATGCCAAAGTTAGATAATATCCAGATTGAATGCGGTACTGATGTAAGAGGGTGCTGTAGTTTCTATTTTTGTATACAGTCAGATTTATATAGATGCTTATACTTTGATGCTAGAGTTTAAGAGTGGTGCATGCACTGTAATCTGGCATCACTCAGAGCAGTAAAACATCATCATGCACATTAATGTAACTGTGATAGTACTTTTGTGATATTAAACCAATGTATTTGTCAGCCTAAATCATGTTTCCTTTTAGCATTCTATTCCTAAGCCTTTAGGGAATGAGAGAGAATGGTTCATTCCTGGAACCCATAAGGTCATTGATGTGCTTTGAATCTCAAGGCTGGCTGTTTTGAGTACAAGGCAGTAATAGTGATATCCAGACAATCTCAAAAGAGAAAAGCATTTTCCAAACTCCTTTGGCCCTTTTATTTACAAGATTCAGACATGGATTAGTAGAGAGTAGAGGGTTTTTTTTTGTTTGTTTCTTTGTTTTGAATATGTCTGGAGTAGATAAAATAACAGGATATAATAAAGAAATAGAAGATCTACCCCTTCCTGTGCTCATGAGTTATGGGAAAAGTAAGACCAAGGTAAAGCAAAGAATTACACTTTGTGTTTTCTTTTCCTTTTTTTTGGAGAGGAAATTCAAAGGAGTATCAAAGAAGGATCTCCATGTTGTTAAGGAGTCCAGGAACATGGCTGTGAGTTTATGTTTGTGTGTGTGTAGTAGCATAACTTTCTTGGGCATACAATTAAATATTACTAACATTTAGAACAGGGATTAGCAAACTTTTCTTGTTAAAACTCAGATAATAAATATATTAGGCCTTGTGCGCCATGTGGGTTTTGTTGCAACTACTCAACTCTGCTGTTGTTGTACAAAAGCTGCCATAGACAATACATAAATGGATGGGTGTGGCTGTGTTTCAGCAAAACTTTATTTATAAAATCAAGTAGTAGGCTGGATTTGGCTTTCAGACCATAGATTACCAATTTCCACTCCAGGAGACACTGCATATGTGGATATTTCCAACATGTCACAGGGTTTCTGTGAGGTTATGTAGGGGTGCTATGAGAACTGGTAGACCACCAGGGGACTGAAATCAAGACAGAGAGGCTACTGTTTTTGAGGGAATGATGACTGGAAATTAGTGGCTGGGACCAGCATGCAACCCTCCAAAATGCCAGAATATGTCTTAGTCATCAGTAGTCAAAAGACAAGCAAAAGTGTCCAGAGGACACCAGGGTATCTGAGGTCTCCTCCATCTACAGAACCTTGAGATCGTATAAACTTCATCACAGCCTTGGCCACCCAAAGTATTCATACATCATCCTGGCAACAGGCAGGGGGAGAGGATGCAATTTGAAAAACTGAACTGTTACTGAACAGACTAAGTGGTCCAAATGGAATCAGACACAATTTGCTGGGTTGCATTATATTTAGTTCTGTACCCTTTGCTACCCAGCAGAGAGAAAGTAATTATGAGAATTTGGTGATTTATGAGAAAGTTGATGTTAATAACAGAGAACTTAGGAGTCTATTCTCTTTGCATGTCTGAGTATAGTGCTAGTAAATTCTTGCCTTGCTTATGGTGTCTTGATGCTGAAAGAGGCCTGCTCCCCTTGATAGACATGGTCATCTTCTTCTTACCCTACTCCCATTCCCAAACCATACTTTAATACCCCCAGAGGAAGAGCATGGACAAGGAAGTACTAAAAATATCTTTCACTTATTCCCACCAATAATACTTTGATGAGGTTTACTTTTTATATTTAATATTGGAAATTTTTTTTCATATTTCAAATATGAACACAGTTTTTTAAAACACTTAGTTTTGATTCTGATACATATCTTTTTATATTTAATATTGGAAATTTTTTTTTCATATTTCAAATATGAACACAGTTTTTTAAAACACTTAGTTTTGATTCTGATACATATCTTTTTATATTTAATATTGGAAATTTTTTTTTCATATTTCAAATATGAACACAGTTTTTTAAAACACACTTAGTTTTGATTCTGATACATATCTTTCTTCCATGATATGTAGTCACTGCTCCCAACCACCTACTCTCCTCAGTGCTCAACTCATGGAGAATCACTGAGCTATCTGTGTATTACTCAGTCAAGGGGAGGTGATGTTGCATAGTGGAAAAAGTAATTTTTCTGGGAAACATACTTCTGTATGAATAGATTCTTAGTGTTTTTGAAAATAGTGTAATCCCTGTTATGGGTTGAACATGTTCCCCACAAAAGATGTTTAAGTCTTAACCCCTAGTATTTCTGAATATGACCTTATTTGGAAATAGGGTCTTTGCCGATGATCAAATTAAGATGAGATTATGAGGGTGGGTTCTAATCCAATATGGTTGGTGTTCATATAAAGTGGGGAAGTTTTGACACAGGCAAATAGCTACAGAAGGAAGACTATGTTGATACAGGGAATGCATCCCCCATAAGCCAAGGAATATATAAGATCATCAAAAGCTAGCAGGGAGGCATGGAGTAGATTCTTCCTCACAGTCCTCAAAGGGACTCAGCCCTTCTGGCAACTTGATTTTGGACTTCTAGACTCCACAACTGTGAGAGAATACATTTCTCTTCTTTAAGCCAACCCGATGTGTGGTACTTTGTTAAGGCAGCCCCAGGAAACTAATATGGTCCCCTTCAATGTTTCCCTTTGGAGAATATTCAAAAGTTAAAGAGCCAATGCTTCCAAATGAGCACACATGGTTAAGATGTCACCCTAACTCACCCTGTAATTTCCAGTTAGTTCTTGCCAAGTATCTTATTGAACACACTGAACTAATTCTATAGATTTCAATCTACCTCTAGATAAAAATACCTTTTTTTAATCGGACTCTTATGCAAGTGTATACAAATCACGATAGAACAGCGTCATCAAATACCTTCTGGTGTTTTTTAAGCCAGGACCCCTGGTCCTCAATCTGGCCTGTTTTTTTTTTTTTTTTTTTTTTTTTTTTTTTTTTTTTTTTTTTTTCTTTTCTGGCTAGATCTGGCTTTTTGATGCTGGCACCCAGGGTAATGCAGGAAGGTCCCAATCCTGATACTTTTTTTTTCCTCTATTAAGTTCTTAGAATTTTTTCCTGGAAGCCATAAAACAAAGACTTTTTGTCTTTAGAGTAAAAGAGAAATACAAAGTAGGTAATTATCCTGTTAATTTTAAGGGCATAATTTTAAACCCCAAGGTGAATACTTTTTATTGGAATTATCCACTTTGGCTGGGTGGAGAAAGCCAAAGAAAACAAGCATGACAGACTTTACTTTGGTTTCAAATCTGTGGCTTCTGCCCTGTCAGAGAATGATTTGAGTTTTGAGGCTGAATTTCTTGTGTTGCCAGGTATCCTGTTGGTGTACAGGATATTTTTGTGCTGTTCTTTAGCTTGTGTGCAATAGTATTATGTAAGCTGTACCATAGGGAGAAAGACATGATTAAAAACATTTGTGGCTCATCGTTAAATATAGAAATCATTATAATTGGATTAATTTAGGAAATACACAATGATGCCTGAGTTTCCCCTTGAGAACAAAATATACATTGAGAGCTACATTTTCAAGAAAGCAATTGACTTTCTTGCATAAAAATTACAGATTCTTAACTCAGACTCCCTTAATCCCAGGCCTCACTTAAAGAAAATGTAACATCTGCATGCCATGTTAGGTGATATTTTTGCTTGAATCAAATCCATTTCTTGAAATGGTGAATCTGGATTTTCGCAGGTGAATGTAGCACTGCTCCATGAAAATTTGGTCCTAGAGGTACAACCGGAATTTAGCAAATGCCATTGGAAGCAGTTACATCAATCCAAGTAGGAGAAAGGAGAGTAGCAGATGCAGAAAATGTAAGTGATGGAATACTCATATAACAAAATACTTCCAGCATATCTTTTGTTATGTAATGTTACCCATGACATGCCTATCAGTAATATTGTCAGAGGCTGTAATTGAAGAGATATATTAATTATTATCAGTCACCTCCAGCACTCTTATGGCTGGTGGAGTGATGTCTTCATAAAATAATGACACTGATATTGTCTGGTGTGCGGGAGGCTGTGGAGAGATTTTTTTTTTTTTCTCTGTAGCTAAAGGTGCCTTGGGCTGGATTTCCTTTTAGCACCATTCCTAAACTCCTGGAGAGAAAAGCTACTGGAGATGCAATGTCCCATTTTCCTCTCTCTTCTCCCTCCTTTTGGTTCTGCTCTGGGAAGAGAAAAATTAAGAGCACAGCATGCTTAACAAGCCTGGTGACATAGGCTGGAAGAACTAGTGTAGGTTCCAGCTCTTGAGCTGGGACCCCCTTCGGTTTATTTGAGGGGTTTAGCTGCCTGCTTGTCAGTCTTCTGCCGCTCTCCAGTTGTGTGTCAGTACAACACCTGGTTGTGAATCGTAAAGGCAGTTCGAAGCCCCTGTTGTTACCATGTTCCCACTGAGAAGCTGCAATTTTGTAGATGAAGGTGGGGGGTTGTTACCAGAAAGCAATAGATTTCTCACAAGTTGGAAAAGGCATATATGTTTACGTCTGTGTCTATGTTTATTAGTATATATGTTAGTCTGTTAGTATATACTACTATCATCAATATCATCTATATAACATTTTTTGTGTTTAAAAAATTTTTAAAAACATTTTTCAGTGTTTATTTATTTTTGAGAGAGGGAGAGAGAGAGAGAGAGCAGGAGGGGGGAGGCACAGAGGGGGGAGACCCAGAATCCGAAGCAGGCTCCAGGTTCTGAGCTGTCGGCACAGAGCCCAATGTGGGGCTCGAACTCACGAACTGAGAGATCATGACCTGAGCAGAAGCCAGACGCTCAACCAACTGAGCCACCCAGATGCCCCTATCTATATCTGTTTTTAATTGGAATTGGCAGAATATGTTCAGAATAAAACCTGATTATTTTCAACTTCATTTTTACCCCAACAATTTGAGAGAGTGCCTGGAGTTATAATAAACTCTCGCATCCCCTGTATGGGTCAGAGTCTATTTGGCCAAAGTGGGAGTCAAAACAATTCTTTCAAACCTGCAGCAACAGTGTGACATGAGCACTGCTGGAACCATTTCCCAAAATTATGTGAAATGATTCTAGCAGGGTGGGATGAAAAACAGAAAAGACCTGCTTCTAGAAGGAGCGATCCCTGGAGCAAGGAATGGGAGGGCAGGTTGATGGGAAAAATCTGTAAGTTTTCTTTAGCAGATCCTTTCTCTTTAAGTAGAAGTGGATTTTTCTGGAACCACATTTATGTCATTTTCTTGGGGTTGCTCCTGAGAATTTTCAGTTACAGAAAAATCAGATAAATAAAATAAATAGATTGGAAGGTAAGTATTCACTTTTATCATATGAAAGGAGACTGGAGCCCCCTTCCCCCGCCCTCCCAAAAAATCAGCTAACAGTTAGCTCATGACTAGTTCTTGATAACAACTTTGTCCTGGTTAGATATTATCTGATTTCCCACTAATGGTACTTTTATTTTATTTGGTTATCACAATTACTAGTCTAAGTTGTTAATCTAATTATAAGATTATTTTATCATTAAAATTTGATCTTCAACATTTCAGGCTATTTTGAACTGTCAGAACTGTATTTCGAAAAACTCCAATTTCATTTATTTTTGAAGGAGTAATCTTTATACTGAAGATTATGTGTAAATGTTGGAGATTCACAGATATTTTAGCAGTCATCTGTGTGTCCGCAGGTGATCTTTGCCTAGAAATGTCATTCCCCTCAGACAGCTTTCTCTTTCCTCTGTCTCTGCTATCTCTCCCACACTCGTATGCAAGAACATATTACCTACAAGGGATTGGCATGTTTTGCTAATTTTGGCCTATAAATTTGGCTTATAGTCTCCCTGGCTGTAAAATGTTTTCATGTTAAAGTTCATCATCAGAGAATGGAAAGTTTGAGCTTTTCCCAAGTATTTAGTATTGAGAAGTGTCTTTTGTATAGTCTTTAAATGTTTTAGTGAGATTTGTTCAGTATCATTAGAAATATTAATCCAGTACTATCTTTCATGTCTTCCAGAGGAATTTGAAAAGTACTTCTGGTCTTCAATACTGCAGAACATTGCATGTTATAACTTTTATTTAAATCTTCACTGTAAAACTCAAGGAATTGAAAAATTAAGTTGCCTACGCTATTTTTTAAAACTTGTTTCCCCACATGAATGCCTCTTCTTTTCCACAGTACTCTTGCCTTTTATGGACTAATTCCTTCCAACACACAATTTGTCTTCACTTTATGTAACATGCCATTTGAAAAATTTTGAGCAATCAGAAATAGATGATTATAGGGATTCCTTCATTCTTCACTCTCAGCTCCCGGTTTCAGAATGTCACTGCCTTTCCACCTTCAAATTACATTATGACAATTCAGGAGGGCCAAGAGGGAGTATAGTGTAATGGTTAAGAAAATGGATTTTGAAGTTTTAAAGACCAATTTAGAAATGCTGCTCAGTTCATCTTAGGCAAATTATTTAATGTCTCTCTCTTTTTTTGTCATCTGTAAAAATGAGGATTCTAATACCCATCTCGTTGCCATGAGGTTTAAGTGAAATATCATGAGTAAAGTGTATCACGCACCAGCTGCACTCACCAATTGTAAAACATTAACAAGAGAATGGTTTATCACTAAAAAGGTGCTAGAGATTCTGTCCAAAACTAGAGATTTCTTTGTTGGACACAGTATTTTACTTTCCTACTATAGTTTACCATTTTATAACTATCATTCTAAATTATTCCACAGTTAATCTTGATTCCCGATACGTAATGGTATTTTCCAACTGTAATGGGGAAATTACAATGTGCCCAAAGGAAACTGAATTACAAGAGACATGAGAGATCTCTGAGGGAATATAAACATGTTTTGTGTGTGTGTGTGTGTGTGTGTGTGTGTGTACGTGTGTGTGTGTGTTTTAAGATTCTAACTTCAAATTCTGCAGTTAGCCTTTCATTCTTGAAGTGGGTGAGCAGAGACTTCTGAGACTGTTGGCACATGAGTCCGCACTAAGCCATCTTGCAGAAATGGGAGAGACCTCTGGAGCAGTGCAAGGCATACTGAGCTTAATTCAAATCCTAACCAGTCACTTACTCCATGTATGGGGACTTTGGGACAAGTTATTTGACCTCTCAGAGTTTCAGTTCCTAAATTTATAGATCAAGTAACAATACGTACCTCATGGTTCTTTTTAGAATTAAATTAAGTAATATGCGAAACTGGTCAGAACCATATTTGGCATCAACAAGAACTTAATTGATAATAGTTAAAAAAAAAAAAGAGTCTACTCCACAGGATCCATTGGTGAATTGCCTTATCTAAGATTTTACTAGTGAGAAGTGAAACTTGTAGCACTTTGTTGTGTGCAAACGCTTTGCAACTCATCTTTTTGGAACTCAGACTTGCCTTGTGTCATTCTGTGGGCACGGGCCTGCTTTGAATAAAGGGTATTCATATTTGGGTAGCTATTCAGAGAGTTCTTGTGTTAGGACTCTCTGCTGCTCACTCTGCCTTTGTCAGAGCCTGCAGATCTGTTTGGAAGATGTGGAGAAAGAATTTGACCCATGTGTGAATTGCAGTGCCAAGCTAAATTGATTAAAATTCATTTAATGGTTTAGTGGTGCCTGGGTGGTGCAGTGTGTTAAGCATCCGACTCTTTTTAAAAAAAAAAAAAATTTTATGGGGCGCCTGGGTGGCTCAGTCGGTTAAGTGTCTGACTTCAGCTAAGGTCACGATCTCACGGTCCAGTGAGTTCGGGCCCCGCGTCGGGCTCTGGGCTGATGGCTCAGAGCCTGGAGCCTGCTTCCGATTCTGTGTCTCCCTCTCTCTCTGCCCCTCCCCTGTTCATGCTCTGTCTCTCTCTGTTTCAAAAATAAATAAACGTTAAAAAAAATAAAAAAATAAATTTTTTTTTTTACATTTGTTTATTTTTGAGAGACAGAGAACAAGCTGGGTAGGGGCAGAGAGAGAGAGAGATGCGGAATCTGAGGCAGGCTTCAGGCTTTGAGCTGTCAGCACAGAGCCCGACATGGGGCTCAAACTCACAAACCCTGAGATCATGACCTGAGCTGAAGTCGGACACTTAACCTACTGAGCCACCCAGGCGCCCCAAGTGTCTGACTCTTGATTTCAGCTCAGTTCATGATCTCACATTTATGGGATCCAGTCCCGCATCGGGCTCTGCACAGAGTGGAGCCTCCTTGGGATTCTCTCTCTCCTACTCTCTCTCTCTCTCTCCTTCTCTCTCTCTGCCTCTCCTCCACTCTTTCTAAAAAATAAATAAATAAACTTAAAAAAATTCATTTAATCATTTGGCACATTTTATCAAATCTAGGATGACTTTCATTTTAAAAGGACACCCTGAGTTCAGAGAATATATATTGTAGACTCCAATATATATATTGGTGCCTTTTCACCACATGAAATATGGTCAGTATCAATTTTCAAGGATTTATTCTCTCTGGGAACTGAATGTGCTTTGTAATTCAAGTTCTTCCTCTCTCCTCATCACTGGCCTAATGGGCTGATTGGCACTTGCAAGGATGGGAGAGCCTAGGAAACAAGCTTTGACAAATATTTGCTGATGCCTCTGTTGGCCGAGCCAAAAAAATTCGCATTATTTTCAAGGCAGCTATTTTAATACTACATTGAGATAATTTTACTTTTTAAAAAAGGACAGTATAGTAACCCCTTCTATTAAATGTAACTGGGTGTAGTAATTTTTGTGTGTGTTAGAGTGTAGAATGACTCAAAATAATTGATAATACACTTAATAAAAATATATTTGATAAAAATGGACACATTGTTTATATACAAAAATTGTTATGAATGTAATAAGCTATTTGTATTATCTTTGGAGTGCTTTATTGCTTTTTATATTACCATTAAAACCTATTATTTATTATAATTTTAATAAAACATATAATGAATTTAATATATATGGTATCTCTTAGCTAGCCTCATAAATGTATGAAAGTACATATATTTTTAACAGCTTAGTTTGATATGGATGAAAAATGCATAGCTTGTATGGAATCTGGGCCTTTGGTTTTCCCACTGCTTATTGGTTCCAGACCTGAATGAAGCTCTTGTCATACAGAGTTCTTTCCAATTCGTGATAGAAATCTGAGCTGTGGATGCTTTGGCCCTCAAATTCTCTATTCAGCTTTCTCTGATCTGCTGCTACATTTATAAGTGAATCTGACAAATTGGCTAAAATCTGAAAAACAAATGCATAATGCATAGGGAATTAAACTTTTTTTGTAGAATTATAAGTTAATTTATTGAAAATTATCAAAAAGGATAATACTTGGCTATATATAACTACATATATAATTATATAACTATAATTATATATATACATATATGTGTTTTCACACATAGCAAAAATATATTTAATATCATACATCAAATATATAACTATTTTCAGAAAAATAAAATATTAAAACAACCTTCATAGAGAGGAATCCTGTCAGATGGGTGTTAAGGCGTAGCATAGAGAACCTTGTGCAGGCTTTAAGTCAGAGAGACCTACTGAAGAATCCTACCTCTTGTTGAGAATTAGCTATGATCTTAGACAAGTCACTTGATCTTTCTGAATATCAGTTTTCTCACATGTAGAAAATTAGTAAATACCCTTCTTACAAATTTGTTAAGAAGTTGATTGAGATGAAGCATGCGAAAACAATTAACAGCACATCTCAGACTACTCAAAACATTGCTTTTGCTTCCTTCCTTTCAGAATCACATTGATGATCGTGTAAAAACATCCACATATGTAAAAATGAAATGTACTTACTAGGATTCTCTCATCAAGAACATCAAACTGTAATTTTATGTACATAATGTGAGCCTTCCGTGCCCCTCCCATGTTTTATGTCTCCAACAACTGTAGTGAAGAGGGGACCACAGACCCCACCCATTCTCCAACTCTCGGTCACTCCAGTCTCACCACCATTACCTGCTCTGAGATCACAGATCAGATCAGGTTATACCTTTCATTTGTGTTAGGTTTGTCTCCATAAAAAGCCCTAGAATCCAAGGCTACCCTTCATCTCCTGTACTTTAACACCCTGTATTAATTAGTTCAGGAAATCCAGCCACAGGGTCCTGGGGAAATCATGGATAACCATCCACAGAATCCCCTGTACATTCAGCACCTTCTTGAATGATCACCTCACCTTCTTCCTCTCCCTGGACACCTGATTCTTGACAGGGCTGCTTCTGCAACTCTAAGTGGATGTTCATTTTTCTCCCACTCCACTTATATATCTGTATGGTAGGTATCCACCCTGTTCCTCAAGACTGTTTCCTTTTCTCCTTCCAGCTTTGAATCCCATGTTATCTGTCATTTACCACCTTCCTTGTTGAAGTCACCTACCAATCTCGCATTCACGCTCCTTCATTACTTAAAGACTTCTGCTTCTGGCTCATTACTTCTCAACCTAATGCCATCCTAAGTCTCAGTGACTTTAGTATTCTTATAGGTGGTCTTTCCCATAACATGGCCTCTCATTTTCTTAACCTCTTCCTTTACTGATTTTGTCTCCCACCTGACTGCAGCTATTCATTCACTCCCAGGGTCACATCCTAAACCTTCTTGTTAGCAAAAGCCTTTCCATAATCCCAACTTCATGTACCCCACACAGTAGGCATCACCTCCTATATTCTCAGCTCAATTCTTCTAGTATCTTTACTCCAACAATCTTTAAGTCCTGATAGAATTTACATCCACTGATTCTCCTGTCTTTACTGTCCATTACAAATCTCATGTTTTCACTTCCCTCCCTAGACAGCTTAAATTTCATGTTCAATTAATAAAATTATCTCCTTTCGTTCACCCTCAGCCTTTTCACTTTATGAAAGATTGAAAAGACTGGTCTGGTAGGCTTGAAGAGATATGTTGCTCAGATCCTCCTTTGAGAAAGAAATTGTCAAACAGTGGGAAATATGGTTGACTGATGGTCTCCAGCTTTTTACACTTTGGGGTCTTCTGTGAGTGAACTCCTTGGAGAGGTCCAGTGACTTCAGCCAATGACTGAGTAAATGGTGCTCTCAAGGTCTAGCCATTTGCATTTAATGCAAGACTCCTCTAATGGGTTTCCTATCCCACTAGTGGAATTTGTCAGTCTGTATCAAGGTCTGCCGGCTGCCTCTTTCCAATCTTGCTTCCTCCTCTTTAATTTCAGAGGCATTATTTCCCAATAAACCTTTGCACTCCAAATTCTGTCTCAACATATGGCACAGCTGGAAAAAGTATAGCCATAGTTAAGCAGGTTTCTCAGCTGATTATACACCTACACCTGGACTTTGCTCTCCGTCTCACTTTCAATTGATGATCAGGTAGATAAGTGAGTGCATTGTGTTGTTAGGCAGTTGTAGTAAATTTCCTTAGTCCATTTACTATTTAACTCTCTTACATCATTTCTTCATATTCTCTATTTTTCTCCCACTATCTATATATTGACACCTCTCAAATTTGTATCTCTATCTCAATTCTCATTCCCAAATTCTGGACTCCTTTATCTAACAGTCCACCTACCATCTCTACTGGAACTTTTAACAAGCACCTCAGTAGACCCAAAGTAGAACTGATTGCTCTTACTATCTGCTCCAAACCTGCTGCTCCTGTAGTATTTCCCAGCTCAGCTAATGGCAACTTGACTATTCCAGTTGATTTACCAAAAATGTTATAGTCGTTCTCAGTGCTTCATTTTTTTCTTATAATTTACATTCAAGCTGTTACTAAATGCTATACGGTTTTAGCTTCAAATAAATCCTGAATCTGTCTACTTCCTACCGTATATTTTGCTGCCACCCTAGCACAAACCACCATACCTCTTTTCTGGATTATTGTTTCAATCCTTCTGCCTCTGCTGTGTACTTTTAGCACAGATGCCATAGTGATGCTCTAGAAGTGGGGGAAAGAATAGGTTAGATTATGACACTTCTCTGCTCAATTCCCTTCAGTGGCTCCCACTCAGAATAAAAGCTCATAAAACCAATGGTCTAGGTGTTTGGCCTGATAGGGGCACCCGTTACCTATCTGACTACTTTCCCCTTGCTTTCTTGACTCTCACACTAGGTCTTTTTGCTGTTCTTTGGGCACCCCTCTAATCTTTCCACTTTACAGTTTTGGCTTCTGCCCAGAATTTTCTTCCCTCAAAAGTTTACAGTGCTCACTCTTGAACTTCCTTCAGATTGTTGTTACAATGTGTAGCTTTGTTGTCCACCATATTTCAAATTAATTGTCCCAGTCTGGCATTTCAAATTCCCCTTTTCTTTTTCACTTTACTTCATATGACTCATCACCCATCTAACATTCTTTCTATTTTATTTATTTATGTTATTACATGTCTTCCCCCTAAACTATCAGCTCAAAAAGAAAAGGAATTTTTGCCTATATTCTTTACTACTCAATTGTCACTGCGCAGAACAGTGATGACATATAACCGGTACTCAAAACATTTGATGAATTTGATGAATAAAAAATAAGTGAATTATATATATATATATATATATACACACACACACATATATATATGTGTATATATATATATATATATATATATATATAATTCATTGCCCATTTTATGTCCATTAGAGGTTCCCATCATCCTATTCATAGTTCTAGGGTTTAAAAAAGAAATGCATATCTAGTTTATGCCTTTGATCTTTTTATTACCTAGCCAGACAATTTTATATTGCCTTTGCACATACAAGTGAATTCATATTTTATTATAGCCCCTATTAACATGGGTTTGGAGGTCATGAGTATGTTAGACTTACAGGCATATTGTCCACTTTTTATACCACAAAGCAACACTTATTCTTTACTGTCATGACTATTAGAACTCAGTAATGTTTAATTCAGCCTTTCAATTTATATGTTTTGTCATGATTATTTAATAGCTTCATGTGGGTAATTCTCAATTCCAAAACGATAGCATAATAGTCTAGTTGAAATCAAAACTGTGTGTCTTAATCTAGACCAAAGGATATTGCAGTTATCCAGATTCTTGAGTATTTGAGTTAATTAAAATGATTTTCTGTAGTAGCAACTCTGATTAAAGCAGAAGGTCTAAATAATTAGCTTTCAGCATGGAAGTTTACACAGAAAACAATTCACGAACTTCCTTATTGAGCTATTGCCATTTATATAATTATGACTTTGTAACCTTTCCTTCTAGCCCAGATCCCTTCTAAATGCCTGACTCAGACTCATATACTCTTCTACCTACTATATATTTTCATCTGAATGTCCTTTAACATCTCAAACACGTAGTCTAGCTCCACATGCCTGTGGCTCCCTTTATTTTAGTTTCACTGAATAGCATCATCATCTACTCAGTAGCCCAGGACAGAAATTGGGTGTCTTCATAGAATCATCTCCATGCATATAGTACTATGCTAGGTGCTGACAGTGCAAAGTTGATTAAGATACAGATCCTGTCCTTGGGTAGGTTATATCTAGTAGGGGAAATTGACATAAAATTATAATTTCACTTTTATTGTGGTCAGTGCTAAGAATGATATAGAAAAAAATCTTTTTAAATTGGGTTAGAAATTTATTGAAAAATTCTTTTTGCTGAGTATTGAAGAATGGATCTGGAAGTTGAAAAGTAGGAAGAATATATCAAGCAGAGAGAGCAATCAAAGCAAAGACACAGATGAATTACAAAGCTTAAAGTTGAAGTGTGGCATAAGCTAATTGTATAATAAGATCGTATCACACAACAAATACAATTTTTTTTCTTTTTTTTTTTTTTCAACGTTTTTATTTTTATTTTTGGGACAGAGAGAGACAGAGCATGAACGGGGGAGGGGCAGAGAGAGAGGGAGACACAGAATCGGAAGCAGGCTCCAGGCTCTGAGCCATCAGCCCAGAGCCTGACGCGGGGCTCGAACTCACGGACCGCGAGATCATGACCTGGCTGAAGTCGGACGCTTAACCGACTGCGCCACCCAGGCGCCCCCACAACAAATACAATTTTTATGGCAGTAAGGGTGGACTGCGAAGTTGTTTGGGTAGATATGGACATACCATGCCAAGAAGCCATGGACATGGGGAACCACTGAAAGAGTTCAAGTAGAGGAATAGATAGTCAGACTTGATTTTAGATCTATCACTTCATTGTTGTGGAGAGAATGCAGCACCAAGTAGGAAAAACCAGAGGGAGATGAATTAGAAGGCTATTACTTTAGTCCAGGAAAACAGGAGGGACCGATCTAGATCAGTGAAAATAAAAATAGAAAGCAGGTAGTATATACAAGAAATAATCAGGAGAAAATTGTAAGTATTAGGTGATTAACCACATGGTGAGTGATGAAGAGAGAGGCAGGTTTCTGCTTTGGAGATTGAAGAAGATTTTATGTTAATATCTAAGAGGAGATTGGAGACTTACTGGAGATTTTATATGTATTATATATATATATATGTATTATATATATGTATTATATATATGTATTATATATATGTATTATATATATTTATATATGTAAAGTTAATATGCAAATCTGAAACAGAGGTAAGGGGAAATAATTGTTGAGATGGAAACCTGAGGAAAAACCTGGATTTGAATAAAATAGAAGCCCATGAAGGATATAAGGAAAGAACAGTCGAACAGATACGGAGAACGAGGAAAGGAACTAGAATGTTTGATTACTCACTGAGAAACTAATAGAGCTAAATTCTAAGAATAGGTTCACTAAGATGTGGGCTAAAATATGTCCATTGAGTCTGGGGTTACAGTTTGACTTGGCCAAGAGTAGTTTTAGTTGTGGGGGTAGAAATGAAACTAGATTTTTCATACGATGGATTGATTATATGAAAGTATAGAAAAAAATGAATGTAGACTATTCATTCAGGAGGCTTGGTTGACTAGAAATTATATGAAATTGAGTTTGGGTTAAGAGGGATTCCAATTCTACAGATGAAGAAACCGCTGCTTATTAAGGTCAAATAATTTGTCCAAGAACACCTGATCGTCTGTGTTACACCCAAAATCATAACTTGGATTCCAAAACCTGTTCTTGTTTTGAGCTGAATAGATGGAGCAGCAGCATAAATGACATAAATAACAAGGTGCTGAATACTGTCATCATCCTAGTATCCTCTCCTTTTCGACCATACCACGTTTTCTTGCAGCTGTATTTGAACCTCATTTTAGAACGATGATTATGGCAACAAAGGAGTGGATGGATCGAAGAGGAGAAATACTGCAGGCAGCAAAATGGAAGCTAGGGAGGAAGAGTTGTCAAAGATGACTTTGGGGTTTGCGTCTTGGTTGGCTGAATTAATAGTGCTACTGTTGAGAGCAAAAGGCAGACCCACCAAATGTTGGGAAAGGAAGGCAGAAGCAGGTGCAGCGGAGAAGTTGTGAGTTTGTACAGTTCCTTGGCACCTGCCAGTCTCGATGTACTGAACATTCACAACAATGCATTTGAGAGCTCTGCAGCAATTGACCAATTTTTCATTAATGAAGTGGATTTCTATATTCAGTGTTGTATCAACTAAAATATGAACAAAAACATTAAGATTTACCAGGAGCTTACTAATTTGAGACCAACTTAGCTGATTGTTGGTCTCACTTGTTAGCTAAAATTTTAAGCGGGAGGTGGTCCCGAAGAGAAAAAAAAAAGTTAAATGAAGTGGTTTTTGTCTGCATTTATCTAAAGTGATATTTGTACAAAGTAACAAATGACTTGGTTGAAATCACTGGGGAAAATTGTATGTTGCCTAGTCATATGAAAACCCTGTTTTTCCCTCTAGAGAGAGAACCTTGATACTTTAATTGTCATGTTTATCAGAGTCCAACTATGACATGAAACTCCTTACCTGGAATTAGTCTAGGTGGCGGTAGGAAATTTGCAAAAAATAATTTAAAAAGAATGACAGAGAACTGAAACCAGGTAATTCAAATTCACTATTCCAACAATACAATTGGAAGACAATTTTAGAGTTTATACCCATTTCTTTTGAATCTTGAACCTTGAAAAATAGTTATACATTCAAACGCTTTAAACTAAAAGGCTAGGGGCGCCTGGGTGGCGCAGTCGGTTAAGCGTCCGACTTCAGCCAGGTCACGATCTCGCGGTCCGGGAGTTCGAGCCCCGCGTCAGGCTCTGGGCTGATGGCTCAGAGCCTGGAGCCTGTTTCCGACTCTGTGTCTCCCTCTCTCTCTCTGCCCCTCCCCCGTTCATGCTCTGTCTCTCTCTGTCCCAAAAATAAATAAACGTTGAAAAAAATAATTTAAACTAAAAGGCTAAGGAGAGGAAGACAAAGAATATACACTGCCATTAAATTTAAAAATAATTTAAAACTTACCATCTCAGACTTCACGTCAACAACTCCGTTAATAGGTGCTTCAGAAATCACAAAGTAACAAACAACCAAAAAATACAACATTAAAATTAAGAATATTTGATGAGTGTACTTTTTGCATTACTAACTTTAATCAAGGAAATGGCATTTGACTACCTAGTTCAAACATCTAATCAATGAGTTTGAATAAGTCTTGATGTTTCCCTTATGTTTGTAAAGTGTTTATATATCCTGATAGCAACATCTGTACTCATGACCTTTATTTCTACTGCCCTAAAGGATCAAGGTCAGAACAGCGGCAGAAATCCTTTGTAAGGCAAAAGCCTGGGTTTTTACAACTTTAAGTATGCATTTGTTCTTCTGATATTCTTTCCTAAAAATTGGTATGAGAGCTACCAGTAAAGGAAGGGTCAGTATTAATTACAGAAGGTTTAGCTTTCCTGAATATTGCATGAGACACGAGGATAATAATAGTCTCCTATCTTCGTACTTTTGCATTATGTTAATGATCGTCAGGAAGGCAATGTGCCAGGAAGACTACCCAGCCTTCTACTTCTGCCCGAGGTATCTGCGTTTTAATCCAAAATATCTATGTTTAAATTCAAATCCCAGAAGAGACTCAAATGAGTCTACTCTGTCTTATGAAACACTTACTTGTGCCAGTGAGTGGATTTTCATGCTGTGGTGCAGTCAGACGTACTTCAGTTTTACAGCAAGTGTTTCTTAAAGAGAGGCTTCTGCTCTTTGCTTCCTCACTGGATATAGCTTTGGCAGTGGTCCAGTGAGACTGAGAAAATACTCTCAAATTAGGCACGGACTGGTGATAATTGCTAATTATTGAATGTCAATGGGTGAGAAAAGAAAAATCCATGAAATGGCAGAGATGGCATGTAAAAGTGCCAAGCACACTGTCATAGTATTCAATCCATCAGTCTTTATTAAAAAAAGGTGGGGGGGGGTAAATTCAATTAGGCTAAATAGATGGTTATTTAACAACAGTCAATAAAATATTTCTTTACCCTATGGTAAATAGGCTTATATTTAACCACAGCTTAGTATATTCCAATGTTAATACCAGGGCAGTTTGTTTTCATAGCTTGATCTAAACAGCACTTTATGTTGACACTTCTATTGCGTATTTAATGAACTCATATCAAATATGCATGGCAAATAAATACTATGTTCCTGGTAAACCTTTATTCCTTCCCCACTCTCTTGATCTTTTCAAGTGAAGTAACGTGCTTTTCACAATATATTTCTTCTCTCATAAAAATGCGTATCACAACAGTGTAACTAAATCTTATTTCAATATTTTTGCAAGGCAGAAAAGAAAAATCTAGATCATGTTAAGTGCAGACTTGCTGCTGTTTTAAAATGCAGCTCAGAACTCTACCTCAGTTGGCCTGTGAGCAACCAGTCTGCTGAGAAGTACCCTTCTGAAAGAAAGGATTAAGGCTTCCTGAAAGTCCTTAATCGGCCGCCTCTATGAAAAAAACACTGTAGCAATGTGTGTGATGCTGCTGATCAGAATCAAGGCTGGCAGTGATGGCTGCCCTTAGCATTGTATGTGTGAGAGCATAGAGAAAATGGAGCTGCAGTGGGGCTCTGCATCGGGCATGGGAGCAAGGTATTGGTAATTTCCCCCAAGAACAAAGTCAGGAATGTTGGAAGCAAGAAATTAGGGTGGTTGGGGGTGCGTCTTCACTGTCATGAGATTGATACAAAATAGTATTGAAGTGACTGGGATTTCAAAGATTTGAAAGTGTCACATAACTGGCAGGTCCTAAGTCTCCTATTTAACCTATGCATAAAACACAGATAAAGGCTGCATGCTGGAAAGAAATAGATGAATACATGCACAACCTTCTGCCTCCTGATTTCTGACCAAGTCATGTTTAGATTGTGATGCTGCCATGAGCATCCCTTTCACTGAGGGAAGAGAGGAGGGCAATTTGCTCCCCCGGTTTTTAGAGATGGCATGTGGTTCAGCTCAACAGAGAGCAAAATAGTGATTTCTTCCTTTTTCTGTAGACACATATGAAGATAGAAACTGCTTTGCAGTGTTTGTCTGGCCCAGAGTGTGCAATCTGTAAAGGGTTTCCTGGTAATTAAATTTTGAAAAGGATATGAATCCCTTTATTTATATTGGGTAACTTTGAGACCAGAAATAACAAATGTTTGATTCTTTAGCTCAATGGACTTTGAAATAAATGCTTATTTTTGTTCATCTCTAGCTTTGGGTATTTTTTGAAACGCAGCTTTAAAGCTAGCCTTCCTTGTAATTCACTATGGGATGTCTTTATACACTGCTGACAGTAATACAACTCATTTTGGGTGATTAACTTAACCCCCAGTATTGCAAGTGTCGTGCTGCATTAGCATATCTTTCAAGGAATAGTTGCAGTGTGAGAAAATTGCCTGTAGGATTATTTGCAACTAGGAACCTGTGAAATGTAAAATAAAATTGAAGACTATAAAGTAAAACATCAAAGCTACCTAAAATATTAATAGCCAGCACTCTAAAAAGTAATTTAGAAGATTGCATGAGGTAGTGAAAATTACTAATTTAAAAACAGAGTTAAAAAAAACCAGGCAGGAGTTTAGAACAAACAACAGACAATAGAAATTCATTTTGTTCATACGATAAAAGGAGTTCAAGAGATACTGAAACCTTATCAGTTGAGAGGGTCTAAAGTTCAATATTTGACCATCCTGAACTTAAAGAAATATGAAAGCAAGGCTGACATTTTCTCCACTTCAAGATTGAAGAGAAAATATACTGTACCCTTAGTAAAATATTGTAGTGTATCGAAAGAGCATTTTCAGTCCCTCTTGGAAATTTTGTTTCACTGAAGCATTTCTTTTTTTAACTTGTTCTGTGATATCTCCCTGTGGTTCAGAGGTCATTTGATTGGCTATTTCTTAGGCATTTTCCAGGTTCGAAGCCAATTCTTCAGTGCTCTGTCATTCACACTAGGTGTTTTGTTTTGAGAGGAAAAATGTCAAGTGACACGGTGAATGTACTTCCTTTTCTTAAAGGGTAGGATTGGGGTTAGGAGCAGAATGCATGGATTGTGGAGTCATATGTGTCTGGGTTCAACTGTGCCTGCCACCTTCCAGCTGTATGACCTTGGGGTAACTTACTTAACATCTCCAAGTCTGTGCAAGTAGGTCATAATATCTATCTGAATGTGTTGTCAAAGATTCTATGAGACAACACTCATAAAACTTTTAGAATATTGCTTGGTGAGTAGCAAACATCCAATAAATGGTAGTTTACTTTTATGATTCATTATTCAAGATGATAGTTTCAGAAGTGGCAGGTAAGGCCCTGTGAAAAGTGGCAAGAAGCTCCACATTACGGTTGTGGCATGGCAGACCTGAGGTGCCTTTTTAAGGTACTTTTCTACACTGGGAACAATTTTCCCCGCTTAGTTCTGTGATGGAGCTACAGGGAGAAAGGGGAATGTGTAAGGGAAGGAGTGCATGGTGGAGGAGAAGAGGGTTGCATCTCCTGCATCTGGAGAATGGGCACTCAGTGCTCATGCTGGGTGCTTATATTTGTTGAGCATCTTTGAAGTAATACTTACCGAATACAGGTAAAAATAAATTAAAACTGGGCATTTAAGTAGAGCCCATCATGTTATCAAATATTTCAAGATGTCTGATGAAGTGAGGAATTGTACTCACAGTAGAAGAATGAAGTTAACACAAGTTTGGGGCAAGTGAGCATATTAAAGAAAAAACAATAGGAGTAATAGAAAAAGGGAAGAAAGGTAGAAAAAAAGGAAAGGAATCACACATGTGAAAGATGTTAAAAAAACTGAAAGAAAGAACATGGAACAAAGATGAAGAGATACTCATAATGATGATAATAACATTTTATGAACATTGGCTATATGTCAGGCTGTGTACTAGCATTTTAGTTTCAGGGTTTTTTTTTTCTTTCTTCTTTTTATTCTTCACTTCTTAATTTTTGAATTTTGAACAAAGATCTTATTGTTTCCATGTATAGCTGGGGGAATGGGTTCAGGAAATTAATTTGCCTAAGATATACAATATTTAGAAAATCAGGAGTTCAGGAAATATGAAAATTATTTTTTAAACCATAGGCATCAAATAAGATTGTGTCATACCTTGAAGAAATTAGAATATCATCATAGGAAAAGTCACTGTTGAAGTCATTGTGAAGTTGAAATTAAACCATGTAAAGTCCATTGAATTATGGCAAGAATACTGTTGTTATAAATTGTATATTTATCATTCTATATTATACATATGTCAAATGTATATGCTATTAGATTTTTTAAATTATTGTAGCACAAAGAAAGCACATTTTTAATTATTAAACAGATAGCCACTTTTTCTAAAATTACTAATTGAGCAATGATTAGAAGCACACCGCTTAAAAAATGCTGAGGAATTAATAAGATGGAGAACACAATACCTTCCTTTACACTTTGGCATCAACAACTATTCTTTGGCGGGTTATAGTCTGTGTTTAGCACTGTACTAGGACTTTGTGTTCATGAAGAAAGACAATTTGTGATCCGTGTTGTCACTGAGCTCATAGTTTAGCCTGGGACCATGACAAACATGAAACACCATAATACAAAAATACTAAGAACACAAATAAGAAATAAGGTGAGTCAATCATTGCTGGAAGAATTCAAAAACAATCCATCATGGCTGGAATAGTTGGGGAAAATTGTTAATAAATTGTAGAAACTAATAAAAGAAAACAGTAAGCATGTAAGAAAACAATAAAGAAAAAAAACAATAAAAGTACTAAAATAAGACATTGGGAAATCCTTCATAGGAATATGAAGTCTAACTATGATGGAAAATGTAGAAGTCAAAAAAGAAAAGGTTTCCTATATAAAAATGAAGATCATCTGCTATAAATAAATAAATAAATAAATAAATAAATAAATGTCTTAACCCAAGGTAAAACTTAATGAGCAAGCAATTAGTCAATGCAACTAGTATATGAGACAAATGGGTTAATCTCTCAACTACAGAGAGTGCTTATAGAAAATGTTAAGAAGTTTGGACCCAGAATATGCACTGACAGTTCATTGAAAGGGAAATACAAATGGTTCTTAAGCAAATGAAGATTTACTTAACCTCATTTTTGTAATACACACACACATAAATGTAAAATACACTGAAATACTATTTTTCAATTATTGAATTATTGAAACTAGGAATGGAGTCCCAAATAAACCACATGGACTAGTCAGAAAGGCAGAATCTCCAAAGAAATTATGATGTAATGTCATAGGAAAAAGGGAATGGATATTGAGTAGAAGAAAAAAAAAAACAACCTCAGCCATCTAGTGTAAATGCTAAAACTACACCATATCACTATTTTACCAGGAGCACTTTATGCCATGGTTGTTTCTAATGAGGAAGTTCTGTATTCTGTAAGAGTTCAGCATATTTTGTGTATTAAAATATGTTTTAAGACTGTTGCTTTCAATCAAGATGGAGTAATAGGACATCAGATTTATTCTCTCCACTTGAAATAGCTGAAAAAGTAGACAAAATATAGAGTTTTCAAGAACTTGAACATTAGAGAATGAAGGGCAGTGATTCCTAAGAATCAGGTTACATATGGGGTGAGTTTTATAATTATCCCAGCTTATTGGTACAAGAGGATTTCCAGGCTGCATTGCCTGGATGGGGACTCTAGGCAATGTATGGTAGACTTCTTGATTTGGGGGTAAAGGAGCTGTTTGGGAGTGTTGGGAGACTGAGGTGCACAAAAACTCACCAACCAACCAAATAAAAAAAAAAAAACCTGTAGGTATCTGTAGGGAGTCTTTCTTGAGTAATTAGGAAGGCACTGTTCAGCAAATATGTGTGAGGAAACTACTGGAGGCCAAGCGAAGAACTAGCTGATAGCATTAAAAGCAACAGTAGTCAGAGCTCACACTAGGCCAATAATATTGCTTATTTCCCAGCCAGACTGGAAAATCATGTAATTCAGAGAATTGGGTAAATACTCAGAAGGGTCTCGCCTCAGCAGAGGGGAAAAATGAGACATCGACTACTGTTTTTACTTCAGCCTAACAAATCTTAGGAGCAAGACCCAGAAGGATCAAACGGTTTCCAAGTTACTTAACTAGATCCCAGAAGAAAGCTCAAGAAGTTTAGAGGAAAATAAAAATATCCAGTGCTTAACAAAGTATGATTTACAATTTCTGGCATGTAATCAACAAATTACCAGTTATGAGAAGGATCAGGGAAATGAAATACATAATGAGGAGAAAAATTAATCAATGAAAAGCAGCCCAACTCTGAAACAGAGGTTAGAATTAGCAGACAAGGACATTAAAACAATTACTATAATCGTACTCCATATATTCAAAAAGCCAGAGGAAAATTGAAAATGTTATATAGAGACATGGAAGATGCAAAAAAGACCCAAATCAAACTTCTGGAGATGAAAACTCTAATGTCTGACATGAAACGATACACTGGATAAGATTAATGATAGATAAGACATTGCAGAAGAAATGATTAGTGAACTTTCAGATCTAGTAGCAGAAGCTATCCAAAATGAAAAACAGAAATGGAGAAGACTCAAAGAAAACAACAAAAAAATCAGATCGTTAGGAAACTGGGGACAGCTTCTCTGGCAACCTCACACATATGTAATTGGAATCCTGAAAGACAGGAGGACAGAAAATGTTTGAAGAAATAATGGCAAAACTTTCCAGAGTTGCTGAAAACTACAAACCCACAGATCCGAGATGCTCAATGAACTCCAAGTAGAAAACTGTACTAAGGAACAAAATAACCTGTTTACTCAAAATGAGTGATAAAATGAAAATCTTAAGGACAGCCAGATGGTTTCTGTGATCTACAGAGGAACAAAAAAATAAATATTGAGGCACATTTCTCTTTAGAAACAATGCAAGTGAGAAGATAGTGGGGTGACATTTTGAAAGAAAAATAACTGCCAAGGAAGAATTTTATAACCAGGTCAGCTTCTATTTCAGCTTAGAGATGGAGAGACTTGGAAATAATAGGGACATGTAACATGCAACAGGAAAATACAAACTGCAAATTAATGATGCTTCTTGAATTTGCCAGAGAATTGAAATGTGAATTATTGGGAGTAGTGAGGCAACTAGAGAGAGAAATAGGATCCAAGCATTTGTTTACCTGGGGCAGACACCACTGGCTGTTTAAAAGGTGGTAAGAGGATATAGCTAAAAATTGTTAACAAATTGCTAAAGATGGAATGAGGGCTGGAATAAGAGTGAAAAAGCTCCTGAGGACTTCAGATAATACAACATTCTCACACTCTTGGAAGAAAAGCCTTAACCCCACAAGGCACTAAGATGGATGATGGGAAGAGGCCTGAGATAGGTTTTCTCATGGTTCTCTTTGGGAGAAAGGAAAGACAGTCACTGCCATAACTCTACCCAGAACTATTTTTCCTATTTCCCTTTCTGATCAAAAGCCTTAATTAACCTTTGAGTGTGGGCGTTGGTGGTCAAGAACAACACAAATGTGTTGCTTTAGGGCACTGGTGGGAACCCACTGCAATTTGGAAAAGGGAGTTTTTTAAAAAACACCACTTGAGGAGGAACAGAATAAGTTCCAGTTTCAACATTACAATAAGAAGAGAGGCAGTGTCCTTTCTTATGAAGGACACTAGCTGGGCTCATAGACACTGTCCACCCAGAATTAAGGCAAACAAGTGTTGAGTAAAAATAACAGTGGAATATAGCTGAGAGAGCTGCAAAGAATAGATTCTATCTGGGGAGAAGTGCAGTGAGAAAACACAGCACTAATACCAAGGGGAGAGCAAACACTTTAAAACCTTCCTTGGCAACCATCCCATCTCTAAACCCAAGGTATCACTCAGGGAATTTGAATCCTGTGGTGAACCGAGACCCATCATAGCAACAACAAATCTCAAACACAGTTCAGCTTCTGACTAGACCATCATAAACCCTTCACTAACTGGCAATAATAATAATAATAATAATAACAAACAAACAAAAACTCTGCTTATTTCCAAGCTTAAAAATATTTATTTCAATATCTCCTGTCCTACACAAGATGTCTGGCTTTCAACAATAACAACAAAAAACTGTGAGGCATCCAAAAAGACATGGGAAAACATTCTGAAGAATCACTAGGACTAGACTCAGTTGTGACAGAGATGTTGAAACTCTTTGACAAGAATTTTTTTTTTTTTTTAATATTCAAGTTAGTTAACATACAGTGTAGTCTTGTCTTCAGGAGTAGAACCCAGTGATTCCTCTCTTACGTGTGACACTCAGTGCTCATCCCAAAAAGTGCCCTCCTTAATGCCCTCATTGACAAGAATTTTAAATATGATTAATATATTAAGAATTTTAATGGAAAAATTAGATTGCAGTGCAAGATCAGATGGGTAATTTCCA
Organism: Lynx canadensis; assembly: GCF_007474595.2. Lineage (NCBI taxonomy): Eukaryota > Metazoa > Chordata > Mammalia > Carnivora > Felidae > Lynx > Lynx canadensis. Next base: position 68,662,815 of record NC_044310.1, read on the forward strand.
CAAAGAAATAGGAAGTAGGAAAAATCAAATGGAAGCACAAGAAGTGAGAAACATGGCTAATAGAGATGAAGAATGTGTTTCATGGGCTCATCAGTAGACTTGATACAGCCAAGAAAAGAATTAGTGAACTTGAAGAGAAGGCAACAGATAACACACATTGAAACAGAAAGTACAAAGAGTTGGGGGATTAAAAAGTCAAACACCATCGGGCGCCTGGGTGGCGCAGTCGGTTAAGCGTCCGACTTCAGCCAGGTCACGATCTCGCGGTCCGTGAGTTCGAGCCCCGCGTCGGGCTCTGGGCTGATGGCTCGGAGCCTGGAGCCTGTTTCTGGTTCTGTGTCTCCCTCTCTCTCTGCCCCTCCCCCGTTCATGCTCTGTCTCTCTCTGTCTCAAAAATAAATAAACGTTGAAAAAAAAAAAAAAAAGTCAAACACCATAGAGTGTACAAGAGCTGTGGGACAATATCAAATGGTATAATAGAGGCATAGTTGGAATTCCAGAAGGAAAAGAGAGAGAATGGGGTAAAAAAAAAGTCAAACACCATAGAGTGTACAAGAGCTGTGGGACAATATCAAATGGTATAATAGAGGCATAGTTGGAATTCCAGAAGGAAAAGAGAGAGAATGGGGTAGTAGAAATATTTGAAGAAAGTTTTCTAATATTATTGACAGATATGCAAACCAGTCCAAGAAGATGAGAGAACATGAAGTAGAATAAATATCATAAGACCACACCCAGACATTTTATATTTAAGCCACTGTAAATGAAATACAAAAGAAGATCTTGAAGGCAGCCAGCGGGAAAAAGATACATTACGTATGGTAGAATGAGATACTAAATACACCAGACTTCTCATCAGAAATCATGGACGCAAGAAGACAAGTAATATCTTTAGAATGCTGACAGAAGAAAAACAAAAACCTGTTAAAACGAAGAAACAAACAAACAAACAATAACAACAAAAAACTCTGTTAGCCCAGAATTCTATGCCCAGCAGAGGAATTTTCTATAAGTGGAGGAAAAATACTTTCTCAGACACACAAAAGTGGAGGGCATTCATTTCTAGTAGACCTACTCTACATAGTGTATCAAAGGAGGCAGGTTATTATGTTTTTTTTAGGAGGTTTTTCAGGCAGAAGTATTATGATATCAATCAGAAAAACTGAGGAATATTGAAAAATGAATAAATTAAGGTAAAATGAAATTTCTATTTTTCTTATAGCTTGATGTCTCTAAGAGATCCTGGTTGTTAAGTCAGAAAGAGTAACAATATAATGTGTGCTTAGTGTATATGTTTTAAAAATAACAGTGGTGCAAAAAATATCAGGGAGTGATTTGGGATGTATTTTTATAAATCATAACATTACAACTTAAGTGGTATATTATTTGAAAATAGATTCAGATAGTTTAAAAGTGCATATTGAAAAACCCTATAGCACCGACAAAAATGGTTAAAAGAGACACAAATAATAATTCAATAGAATAGATATAACAGAATCATAAAAACTGATCAACTAACCCAAAAGAAGGCAGACAAAGTAGAAAGAAGAACCAGAGGACAATACGATCCAGGCATTCCAGCTTCAGGTATTTACTCAAGCAAAATGAAAACATTTCCCCATAGGAATATTTGTGTACACATGTTCATAGCTGCTTTATTTGTAATAGCAAAAACCTGGAAAAAATCCAAATATCCACCAACAGGTAAATGGATAGGCAAATCGTGTTATATACATACAGTGGAATATTCAACAATCAAAAGGAAAGAACCATTGATATATACAACAATATGGATAAATCCCAAAAACAATTATGATAGATGAAAGAAGTCGGTCAAAAAAAGAGTTTGTTTTTATTTGTGTAAAATTCTGGAAAAGGCAAACTAATCTAAAGTGACAAAAAATAGATTAGTGGTTGCCTAGAAATGGGGCATGGATGGATAGGGTATGGAAGATAGCAATGTAGCAAGAGAAAACTTTTGGGGGTGTAGGATATGTTTCTCTTGCTGTGATGCTTTTGTGTGTGTGTGTGTGTGTGTGTGTGTGTGTGTGTGTGTGTGAGAAAACTTAAACTGTATCCATTAAACACATGAAGTGTGTTGTATGTCAATTATATCTCAATAAAGCTGTTAAGGAAGTATGTTTTGTTTTGTTTTAAAGCTTATTTTTTTACTTATTTTAAGAGAGAGAGAGAGAACACGCACATGTGTGAGCAGGGGAGGGGCAGAGAGAGAGACTCTGTGCTGTCAGTGTGGGGCCTGACGCGAGGCTTGATCCCAGGATCTCAATGCCTGAGATCATGATGTCAGTCAAAACCAAGAGTCAGATGCTTAACCGACTAAGTCACCCAGGTACCCTGATAAGGTATGTTTTAAGCAGATTTATGATAGCATTTTCCAGTTTGCAGCAACTATATTTTAATTTCCACCTAACTTCACTGTGCTTGCATAAATTTATTCTTATACTTTCCTGGTGCAGGATCAGAATATCATGCCTAACTAACTAATTTATGCAAACAGTATGGCCCCAAACTATCAAAACATTATCCTACGTCACACACTACTACTAAGTGCTGCAAAGTCTAAAATTCTGCCTTTTGATTTCCACCCACTGTTCTTTCTATGAAGTCATTTTGTGGCTAGCTGCTCATCAAATCCTTTCCTTCATCTTCCTGGGCACACAGCTATATTACATTTTCTGTCCTTGTCTTGCAGTGAGATGTGGCCATGTAACCCAATTCTATCTAAGGGCAAGTAAGCAGCAGAAGTGATAGGCACAACTTTCAGACCTGATCCTTAAACTTCTCTTGTACATGATCTTTCTCGCCTTTCCCCGTCATCTGGCTGCCTGAGGACCCTTCCAAGACCCTACAAGAAGGCACAGCTACAATATGAAATGCCTTTGTGTGTAAATGAAAATGTAGAAAGCTGCATGCTCACCAGGGACAGCGGAATTAGACTGTTATGTGAGTCATGAAATAAATTTTATTGGGTTAAGCCATGAAATTTGGCATTTGGTTTGCTACAGCATCCATATTATAATAACTAATATACATTGCTTATTTTTACCAGCATTAGTGGAGATAATAAAGGTGACCCTTAACATAGCTGTGTCTTTCCCTGCACAATTCTTTTTTTAAGGCTGTCTTTGTACGTTTACTCTGGTGCCAGATTCACAGTAGATATTTAATAAATGCTTTTTAACTTTCTTGGACTTATTTTTTCCATTGTCATTTTGGAATATAGAAACAACAAAAAAGAAAATACATTTATTTGTTTCAATTAGCATGTCTTTATGAAAAAAATTTAAAATGTAAGTTTTAGAAGTTTTGTCAAGACAGATATCTCACAACCGTACTGCCACACAGTAGCTTTCTCTATTATCTGTAAGAATATGAATCATAAAACATTGTGATTGAGAGAAATAATTACTGTTGAAATAGAGTGCACGTAAGGGTTTGTAGTTACTTGCAGAAAACTTATTTACACTTTTGATCAAAATTCCATTATACAACTCCAAATTATGTTTTCAAAAACAAGTTAGAAAGCAAAACACTTTTCTTTAGTACAAAATCATCTTGTAAAAGGATTGTGTTCACGAACAGTGATATTTCATTTCAGCTTGTGGGTGTTATTTCTAAAGAAACTAAGTGGCTCTATTTCTCTATAGGATTTACTAAAACAAACTTGACTACATGAGTAGGGAAGGAATATGGCCATTTGTCTCTACTGTTCAACTAACTGGTGATTGTTAAAAAGTGCTACCCACGTCATTCCTTTTCTGAGTAGATTCAGAGGATGTGATCCCACCTGCACAAGGCACTCACTCCACCTCGCTCGTGGCATAACCACTGGCTCTGAAGTGCACATAGCCCAGAGGAGGGAAAAAGGGGGCTCTCTTCTCAAATTGCAAGAAATAACCTTTCTAGAGAAATTACTACAATCATAGAAGAATTGCTGTTTCTTTGAGGAATAAGAAAAGAAATATGTGGGCAGTTGGGCGTCTGAGGGGTTCAGAGTGGGAGATGTGAAATGGCTACTCTACGATGTAGAAAAGCCCTTTCTTGCAGCACATTTTTGAACCAGGCTCTTACTTGACAAGTACAGATGGGCCAGGAAAAAAAATTTGAGCTCACTCGGTTCAGAGGGTAGTGTTACCTGGGGGCTATGTACTTTACACACTGAGATCACAGATGTTCAGTGAACATGGAGGTGTTCTTGATGAAGTTCTGTCCTTACTGCTTTATTTGCTTATTTATTAGAGATACCTGTTAATTAGTGAAGTAGGCACATGTTTAGTAATGGATAGACTTTATCCCATAAATACTGAAAACAAAATCTTCATCCAAAGAGTGGAGAGCTTAAGAAAGAGCTTGAAAAGGTTGGGAATACCCCAAAGAGAGGTTGAAGAGAGAGCCTTGAGGCAGTTCACGGGTCACAGACCTTCAGATGAGTGAGGAGTCACTCAAAACCCTCCTCTCTACCTTATTCAAAATATATCAATGGACTTAATGTGAATAAATCAACTCCATTTCTCTGCCCTGGAAGATCATAAATAGAAAATCAAAGAACTAAAATCAGAGGGCTAAGAAGGACTTAGAGAAGTCACAGAGTTCACCAGTTTGCCTCCCAGCATAGGATGGCATCTAAGTCTAACAAGGCAGGTGATGAATATTCTTAAAGGTGGCTGGTGGTTCACACTGTTCAAATGGATGTCCAACTACCATTTATTAAAGGAAAGAGCTTTTGTTCCCCCGCTGATATCAGTGGCAGAGCTGTTCTAACTAAAATATGTGTTAAATATCAGAAGCCATCAATGCACTTATAGAGGATTATATTTCTTGGACTTCAAAGTAACGTTAGGCAGTGTGATTTGAAATTGTAACTTTGAAATTAAAAAAAATACAAGTTTTCACCACTGATAAAATTGTGATTTTATTTTATTTTATTTTATTTTATTTATTTTATTTTATTTTATTTTACTTTACTTTATTTTATTTTATTTATTAGCTGCTCAGTTTGAGTCTCCTTGGCTCATCTACACTCAGGCAGAGGGTGCACAGGGGGTGGGTCTGTTGCTCCCTCAGTCCTGCCTCCCTGCTCCCTTGGGTCCCTCCTTGGACCCCAGCACCTGTAGTAGCCTAAAATTGTGACTTCTTAATCATTGTTCTGTGCACTTATGGTACAAATTTTTTTTTTTAATGTTTTGCCTTTACTTTTCTCCCTGTCCTCAAGTAGTTGTAGCTGGATTGTTTCTAAAATTTTCCTATTTCCCTTACTTCTCCCTCTATCTTAACCCTAGGGTGTATGATTTGGATTTAGAAAAATCTGGCATAATGGAGAGAACCCTGGACTCCTGAGAGTTGTCTGAGTACAGGATGGGAGCGAAAGCAGTTTTAGGATAGTGTGGTAGAGGCTCTGGTGGAGTCATGGCAGCAAGCAAATCACCACTGGGCCAGTTAACTCTTAACTGGAGAGTCAGGGAAAGCATCTTGGAAGTGATTTGGCCGGGAGGAGGGATGGGGGGCGAAGGGGTGGTGGTGTTCCACAAGGAAACAGCATATACAAAGTTGCAATGTTGCAAAGCTGTTAAGTAGCATAGGCCATTCACTCTGTTTGTAGTAATCAGTTACTCATTACTGAAGTCTAGAATGAATAGCATGGAGAATCACAAGATAGGCATAAATAGGCCAGGTCATAGAGAGGCTAACATCATTAAGGAGAAATTTCTGGATACTACCATTGACATGTTATTAGATTTTCATCTTTATGGATGTTCCTTCTTCCCATGAGAGTAATGAAGTAATTTACTAGCAGGAGCCCCACAATGGCTAAGAACGGCTACTATGGATATAGCTGGAACCAGAGTGGTAAGGCTACTGAGAAAGGAGCCTAAGAAATAAAGACTCTTTTATAACCCAGCCCAGCTGCTTTTTCTCGCAGCGATGCATTCTGATGAACCATCCTGCTGCCCAGAACCACCATTATCTGTAAGGCTTAAATAGCTATGTTTATAATTTATATTTTGGTGGTAAGGCCTACTTTAATTCAAGTCAAAGACTGACCTGAATTTAAGAGGAGGAAGCAAGGTTGTTAGGTAACCAGAAGACAAGCTGGCACAGTTCTGTTGTCATGCAAGGAAATGTCCATTGCTTTAGATCCTCAGCCATTCAAGAGACTGTGTTCTCCTTCTACTGGATTCCAATCCAATGCGGCTTAGTTTTGCACCACTTCCTTAATTTGCTGACAACGGTCCCATAGCCCTGATGTATTGTCTGAACTGCGCTTTTTTAAAGCTGATCTGAGCTACACAGTAAGTTCCAACATTACTGGATCTCATCTCATGTTGCAAACTCAGTCTCCCTTTAATTATGGTGAATTTGGACAGCATTTATTCCATAGATAAGAATAAAGAAAGTTGGAAATGAGTTTCTGAGAGTTCATGTAACAAAGAAGTGGAAACCCAGATGGATTCCTTCATTGTTATTACAGCAGCAAACATGCTGAAAGTACAGGTCACTCTGTGAGTTGGTTTCCACTTTGTATTCATTCATTCATTCCTTCATCTTGTATTCCAGGATGGTGTAAGATGGAGGGCTCTCTTTCAGGCTAAGCAAGAACCTTGAAGAGCAGTGCAATGTCAAGGCTCGTCTGAATCTTCCCAAGATTTGCATTTTTATAAAGGTGTGTCAGGTCAGTCTGGTTTTAAGCATAATAGTAAGAATAAGACTAACTCTTTGTCCTAAAATACAAATAAGTAAATAAATAAATTTTAAAAAGAGGGAAAGAAATAAAGGGGGGAACCAGTCTCCATGCTGGATCCCAGCTTCTCAGAATTGTGCGAGCCCCAGTTTAGGCCTGAGTTTGTGCTTTACCACTCATCCCAAAGCTGCTGTTGTCAGTGCCATCTTCTGCTACATGTTGAGGGAGCACTTTTTCTTCATCTTGTACTGTCCATAAATGTCTAAATCATGACTGAACAGAAATGAACTTTCAGGCCAATGGAGTTGGTGTAGTGTAGCTGGTGTAGTGAAATGTTTATTGCCAACTGACCTATTAACATTATTCTTGCTCAAGTAGTACACAACTGTGGACTCTTCCTCCCTATATATAAAACCCTTTCTGTGAATATCTTCCAAATACCTTTGAGTCTCTAGAAATAACGTGTGCAGCGGTGCATCTGAGAAAGGGAAAGGTCTGGTTTGCATGGGAAGGTGCTCTAGATTAAGAGCCAGGTCAAGAAGGCTCGGTTTTACTTTTGGCCATGTGAACACCAGGTCAATGAATTTTTTTTTTTTTTTTGAAATAAAAATTTATGGTCTGAAATCTATTCCATACAAAATGATTCCATTTGAGATTCTATTTTAGAGTTCATATTATCAACTTAAACTAATAATTTTCTTTAAACTTTAAACTTTTTTTAATCTTTATTTATCTTTCAGAGAGAGAGAGAGAGCTCACATGCAAGCAAGTAGGGGAGGGGCAGAGAGAGGGAGATAGGACCTGAGTAGGCTCTGCGCTGTCAGCACAGAGCCCGATATGGGGCTCAAACTTACGAATCATGAAATCATGACCTCAGCTGAAGTCGGATGTGTAACTGACCGAGTCACCCAGATGCCCCTTAAATTAATAATTTGGAGATGATTTTTTAGCACTGTAGTTTAAGAAACACATCCTCTTAGCTTTTAATGGGTATGTTGTCTTCTATGATATTTGATTTGTAAGAGGTAAGTTATTTCCCATATCATCGTAGTTTTCTTCTTCTGACATAGGATCAAAGTAAGATCCGTTAATTTTTAAGATTGTGGTTGGTGCCATAAAGATTTATTCAGTTAGCTTTCAGGTTTTCATTTTTGTTAATATGAATTCTCACAGACTAAGTGGTATGAAAATAACTAATTATATAGTGTGACAAAGTAGGTTCGTACATTTCTCACCAAAAGTATTGTGCTGAAAACACAATTTTCATTTTGTTTTTCATATGTAAAAATTAAAGGAAGATTTTAGGACAAATAACTGCCTTGACTTCAGATAGCTTTCTTCTGTGTTTGGGACTCTCATTGCCAATGACAGATGAAGCGATTTCAGTGGGACGATTCTATTGTTTAATTTGATATCCTGACATTCTAATGGTTGCATCATGACATCTAGTTGTCCCAGATCTCTTTATGCTGTTTTGTGGGAGTGACAGTGTAAAAAAAAGTATGCATCTTTAAGCTGCCATTCTGCTTAACTCCTCCTCTGCAATAACATTTGCATGCATAGTACATCATAACAAATTAGATGTCGCAAAGACACACAACAGGAATTATGTGAATGTGCGGTAAGAGCTTGGCTGATGTAGCAGGAGAGGAGGAGACTGGAGGGTGAGGGAAAAGAGAAGAAGAAGAAAAAGACTCATGAATGAAAATGCCCATAGAAGATGGCAGCTGAAATTTATCTTCTCATCTTTTTAAGGCCAGTAATCAATTGCGGAAAAGTAAAGGAAAAGGGAAAATTCCAGACCAATCTGGTTACCACCAGTCTGATAGAAGATTGGAATTAAACAATGCTATTTTGTTCTAGAGGGGAACATATTCATTGGTTTGAAGGCAGTTAAAGTAACTATGACACTGAGGAAATCTCTTTATTTCACATGTTAACCTGGAAAAAAAAAAAAAAGAAGATATTGAGGTTGTAATTCAAGCTTATTGGAAGTGTTTTCTAGTAGACTGGAAACAATCTTCTTGACTGAATGAGCCTAGGCTGGAATTACAGCTGTACCCATAAAGACCTCAGCCACTCTGCTTGGCTTCTACCTTATAATGACTGGATTAAAGTGTTTTTCTTATGTGATTGTATGTCTTCTGGCCTCCTGACACACAAAATTGGTCAATTTAGAAGCACTGCTACCTGATGGTCATTGAAAGGCCATTGTCCCTGACGTGCTATTAGTACATGTCATACCTTGGCCAATAAGTGGCACAAGGACCGGGTCCTTTTCTAAAAGGTTGGAATAGCAACTTTCAAAATGATGAGAATCAGTCAATATCTGCTGATGATTTTAAATGTTTTGTTTAGTCTGACAAAAGCACAGGAAAGAGGAATTGGACTCCTGGTTCCCTTTATTTTTGTCTCCCCCCCCCCCACCCCGCCATCTCTTTCCATTTTTCTTACTCATTTTCTGTCTGTTTTCCACAAATACATAAGGGAAATAATAAATTTTCAGTATCATGGAAGTTGGATTAAATTCAGGAGAAGCCCCAGATATTAGTGTGGTTACGATACATGCTGTAAATCTTTGCTTTCTGTCCTGCTCACCTTGGCTTCTATTTCCTTAGTTTGCCCCCTCCCAGCCCTCTTCCTTCTCCTCTGATCTCAGGCCAGGCGTCCCACTCTGCAAGGAGGCACTTAACAGATTGCTTCAGTGAAGCATTTGCCATTCTCCAGGTTTTTTCTCATCATTCTCTTGCAGCCTTTTTCCAATGCTCCTGACAACGTGGAAGAGCTCCCCAGCCAATCATTTTCTGGCATTCCATTGGTTCCATGGCGAGATCCGAGGAAGCCCATCAGCCTCTGCTAGGCTGATAACCATCATTGCTTCTAATGTGTGCTTCGGCATTTCTCATCACAGCATGCATCTGTTGGGCAGATAAAAGGAGAGATTTACAAATATATAATCAGCAGATGTATGAAGGCTGTTGAAGCAAAGTAGACTAAGAAGGAAGCATATCCACATTTTCTTGGGGGCAAGAGTAGATAAATATGCTGGCTTTTGTATGATTAGGTCATTACTAACACCTGGAGGCTGTCTCGGTCCTTGGAGGGAAACCATGGAGAATATTTGGTAACGAACACATTTGGTTCACAGAGGGGGTTATTCTAAGCCAGATTGGAAAACATTTTAAAATGGAATATTGCCTGCATAAAAGAGGCAGATATTTCAGCTTTGCTTCATAACAGGAGTTCTCTAGTGGATCCTTCTGCATAATGGAGCCGTATGGTGGGTCTATGGAATATCACGCTCTGATATCAGAAAAGCACACATATCTTCAGCCAAATGTTTGCATGTGCGTTAGAGCACATATAGTATTATTTAATCACTTTCACCCGGGCCCTTGTGTATTAGCTCCCCAGCACCAATTGTATAAGGAGCCTCACTTAAAACCAGTGGGGTTTTTGAATACCAGTGAAGAGATTTCAAAACTATAGTCCTTGAAATATTATTTCAAGTCTGTCTCTTATTGATCTTTAGTATTCTCTTCCCCTACCCCCTAAATTTCCTACATAAGAAACATGGAAAATATTGGAAACTTAGAATAAATATTAAGATAATTTCATATTTGAGGCTTTCCTTTCACCTTAACTAATATAAAGCTGATAGATACCATCGTCTCGCTTCATAACACACACTTTATTGATGGATTTCTCCAGCACATCTGTTAGAAGCCCTAATTTTTTAAAAAGAGAAAAAGGACACATCGTAAACTTGTGGGAAAGGAAATAAATACCAAGAAATTAATTACTTAGCCTTTGCTTGACAACAAGAAAACCTTGGTGTAGTGATTTCTCACCATGGACCCAGATTTCTAGAAAACTGTACATAACCAAGAGAAGCTCTGTGGGTCACACTAAGTCATCAGGATATTGGGAAGTTGCATTAGGATGACACTGTCCGACAGAGAGGAATTGCTTGCTCTGGTAAGAGATTAAAAATTTAATACTGTAGGATATTATATCATTCTAGGCCTCTCTATTCCTTCTCAGTTTCTTTCTCACACTGTCTAGTTTTTTTTCTCCTTTCTGCTCTATCTATGGTGAATACCTCATGCTTCAAAAAAATTTTTTAAGGGAATCTTTCAACTTTTTCCTCTGTAAACTTTAATTTGTGGGTTACATTTTCTTAAACATGAAGCTTTCCTTTTCTGTGCCGGAATTAGAGGAAAGAAGTAACATGGATGCTGTGTGCTGTGTCTTCAATAAAGATAAATGGTAGTGATTTTTGGATAGAATTAAATGAATAGTTAGAGACTCTAAATTAAGAGAGGCACAGGGGTGCCTGGGTGGCTCAGTCGGTTGAGTGTCCAGCTCTTGGTTTCGGCTCCGGTCATGATCTCATGGTTTGTGGGATCGAACCCTGCCTCGGCTGACAGTAGGGAGCCTGCTTGGGATTCTGTCTCTTCCTCTCTCTCTGCCCCTGACCTGCTTGCATGTGCATGCTCTCTCTCTCCCTCTCAAAATAAATAAATAAACATTAAAAAAAAATGGTACAGAATAATGTCAATGCCAGCCTCACACATGCAGGCTTCCTTGGCTGAACATCACCTAAGCTATTTTAGAACACAGATACATGCCTTTAATGATTACAAATCTTCTTCCATCTCCAAGTGAGATGAAAAAGAAATTGTATCTGTTTTTCTTCATTGTCTAAAAGGTATATGCATAATCTGTATGATAAACATGTGGCAAGCAACTGGTGCATAAATAATTCAGTGATGTTGAACAGGGGATTTATTACAGAATGCCATTCCACATATCCCACCTCACCCTTCCCCCTTTCTGTGCTACTCAGTACCCGCATGACCTCCATCGAGTAGGTATGTTCCGTTAAATCTAGGAACTTCTCAATTTCTGTTATAACTCCAGAAACAAAACAAAATAGAAAGAAACAAAACTTGGTATTTTAAGGTACTGTATTCCTTTTTTAAGAGATAAGTTTACCCCCTCTCCTAGTGAAATGATTTTGAAATCCAGATAAAGCTGAAATTGGAGAGGATTTCTCTCCCCCCACTTACATCCTACTTCATAGAATTTCCATGAGTCATATTGTTTTAAGGGTTCATAAAAGAACGTACTTGGTATTGTACCAATTTAATGTTCCAAAGGAAACATTTGCCCTTGAGATTCTTCTAATATGCTGCATTTGGATTCAATGAAAGAGTTTATGTGCACAACTTTTGCTGTCTAATGGGAATTTTTTGTGTGGTCTGTCTGATGGCAATTTGGGGATGAGAGAGGAAATGAGAATCAATATTATATTATCAATTTCTGTTCATCACCGTCAGCTTTCTGTCCCTCCCCCAACACATTCTCATCCACCTGCACAGTGTTCTCCTTTTATGGTATTAGTATACGATAAAACTTTATTTCACAGCCTTAACATAATATTGTGGAAAAAAAGAAAAAAAGGAAGCCATTTCAGAACAACTATTGGTTTTGTAGCCAAACTTTTCTTCAATCCTTGATGTAAAAATACAAATTGTAACAATTCTAGTTTTCCCATACAGTCAATAGCTAATCACATTACTATTTTATGTGATAGATATGCCTATTCTGTGTGATCAAATGACTTTTCAATTCTTAATTTGGACATATCTTTTGAACACTGAGAATAAAATATTAAAAATATTCAGAAGTTTATAGTATTGTAACATCTTCCATGCATGCAGCTTTCCCTCTGTGTTGGTATTGGTGAGCAGATACTAACAATAACACTTGGAGAACTTTATTATCCAATTTTGTGTGCATTCAATAGGATTATGAGTTTTTGATCATACAAATGCAAAAGAGATTTGGCAGTAGCAGGAAGCAACATAGTTCTAGAAGCAAATTTCCATTTTATTAATCTGAGATAGAACTACTTTTTCCAAATTGCTACACAGCTTGAATTATCCGTTCAGCTTTCTCTGTTTATTCTTTGCACCACTAACCTCAGAATGTTAGTGGTTTACATAAATTCACAATCCTATGAAATCTGGGGGACTAGAAATCTTTGGATGCTATCCACACGACTAAGATGCAGCCAATAAAATTTTTAGCTTTCTTTGTAGGTGGTCTTTGTTAGTCTTGGTTAGTGACCTGTGTAAGTTAGAAGCAATGAAGAAGGCTCTCGAGATTTATTTAAGGTAAATAATTTTAGCAGCTCACAAATTTACTAGAAATTTCTCTAATGTGCCTTTGAAATCTATGCTGAAATCCTCCTTCTATATGAGAAACTCTTAAAGTGTGGTGTCTCAGTTGCTTCAGAAACCCATCCAAAATTTTTTAAATTATTTTATTTTATTTTATTTTATTATTTTTTTAATATATGAAATTTATTGTCAAATTGGTTTCCATACAACACCCAGTGCTCATCCCAAAAGATGCCCTCTTCAATGCCCATCACCCACCCTCCCCTCCCTCCCACCCCCCATCAACCCTCAGTTTGTTCTCAGTTTTTAAGAGTCTCTTATGCTTTGGCTCTCTCCCACTCTAACCTCTTTTTTTTTTTTTTTCCTTCCCCTCCCCCATGGGTTTCTGTTAAGTTTCTCAGGATCCACATAAGAGTGAAAACATATGGTATCTGTCTTTCTCTGTATGGCTTATTTCACTTAGCATCACACTCTCCAGTTCCATCCACGTTGCTACAAAGGGCCATATTTCATTCTTTCTCATTGCCACGTAGTACTCCATTGTGTATATAAACCACAGTTTCTTTATCCATTCATCAGTTGCCCATCCAAATTTTAATCTTTTTACCCCACATTAGTTACGTGGCTGGCTAGGTTCCAGTAGTAGCCGTTACAAAAAGGTGAAGATCCAGAGTTCTTCCACCTTCTCCTGGCTTTCCCATCGCCTCTTTCACACCAAGCCACCTTTCCACGAAATACCCTAAGGCTCATGCTGCCTGGATGAGACTCTGATTGTCATCTTCTGTGTTCCTGTTGCCACATCTTATTGAGGAAGGTGGCATCATCTCACAGTTCCTCTCTACACCCCCACCACCGATAACTTCAGCCTCCATGTGGATAATGCACCTGACAACTAATTTCAATATTTAAAAAAACCAAACACTTTTTTTTGCCTTTTAACAGTCCTCTCCCATGGCCACAACTGGTCTTTATCAGTACCCATGACTCTTCTACTTCATGAACCTACTCGTTGGCTACAACAGAACAACCTGTGAGCCTCCCCAGTTCCTTTGATCCCTAATCTCACTAAATTTTCTCTTCCATCTCATTAATGTCTGCAGTTTTTCAAGAGTCTATCATTAGCTCTTTGGCTGCAACCTCATGGTGCAACAACATACAGGCCTGTTTTGCTAAACCCTCAAGTTTTGCTGATCTTGAGATTTTGCCAGATCCGTTCTATACTTCTTCAACCTGAGGCAGGGGTTGTATCTGTTTGACAGCAACATTGCTGATTGCAGTGTGCTTGCTTAGTTACTCTTTTACTAAGATGAACTGGAATGAAGATACCAGCAGGAGATTTCAATGAATGAAGCTTAATCGTAGGCTTCAAGCCTTGATGACTGGGAAAGCTTCTGGTAAAAATAGAAACTTTGGGAGTGGGGTGGAAGGTTGTGGCGGAGTGGGGTGGAGAATTGTTAATTCAGTTATTAGAATTCAAGGTGAATGTGAAGGTTCTGTTTGAAATGTCCCTTGGAAATTAAGAAGACTGGGCATTGCTGGGCACTGAGGACTGTGGACAGTGATCTGAAGTTGTTTGAATAGTTGTCACTTCACAACAACAGCAATAAAGGAGATTGACTCCACAACTCCTATGGTTTATGTTTTGTCACCGATTCCTTTATAAACACGATCTCATTTCATCTTCATAGCAATTGATTGTCATTCCTATTTTATAGATTAGGAAGCCAAAGCTTAATCTATGGATGGAGCTACAAGATAACTCAATGGGAAGTAGAGAGGGAAGAGAGTCCAAGTGACACAGATAGTTTTAGGGTATTGCTCGACAGATGCTTGTTGTTTAAACTAACAGAGTTACAAATATATAGGGAAATGAGAATTTAAAGAAAAACAGGGTGGTCTTCGTTGCTGAATGCCAAATGTTCCGAGGAGATTAAAAGATGATGACTAAGAAGAAATTATTAGTTTGATATTCCCAGGCCACTTACTGGTCATCCTGAGGAAGCAGGCTCAGAAGAGTGATGAGGACTGAAGTCAGTCACTTGACACAGAATGACAACTTGGAGAAATATGGCAGTGAGTGGATGGAGAGCTTGAAGGGTCAGAAAAGGTTTAAGGGAAGTTTTGCCTTAAATTAGTTTTGTGGATTATTATTATTATCATTATTTTAACGTTTATTCACTTTTGAGAGACAGAGAGGGACAAAGCACGAGTGGGGAAGGGATAGAGAGAGGGAGACACAGAATCCAAAGCAGGCTGTAGGCTGCGAGCTGTCAGTACAGAGCCCGACACAGGGCTCGAGCCCACGAACTGCGAGATCATGACCTGAGTCGAATTCGGTCGCTCAACTGACTGAGCCACCCGGGCGCCCCAGGTGGATTATATTATATTGTGGATTATATTAGTTGGTGCAGAAAAGTAGACTTGGTGAAATCTTACTGGGTATCACAGAAAAGTGACCCTTTCAAGAAGTCATTTCAGATGGTGACACCAGGCCAGGCTTCATCCTTGCAGCCTCTCAGCAGGCCAACCAGCTTCCTGGTTGCTCGGGAAGCAGAACAGAGATTGTGAGGAACTCGTATCTCATCATAAGTGCATCAGACCACAGTATGTCTTCAGCTCCCAGCCTCATGCCCTGAAGAGTCAGTGGCCCTAATGTACATTCAAGGGAGGCTGAAAAATATCGGGGAGCGTGTGCTGTATTTGGTGAGCTTGCCTCTCTTTACCACTTGAGTGAAGGAGGCCATGTTGCCTATTGAGATATTAAAACAACAGCATGCAGGTTAGACTTTACAGCTAGACTGTTTTGTTAGAACCTGGTGATCCTGGTTCGCAAGTTCCATGTGTTAGTTTCTCCAAGTTAGCCATTCATACAACCTTCTCCCCATGCTTTCCTCCTTTAACAGGTTAAAACTAGGAATAGTAATTTTGAAAGAGTTTTCTCCACAAAATATATGGTAGCATTTAGCAGCTTTGTAGATGCATGATTTGGCGTGGGATTTCCAGCTTGCTTACTGTGTAGGGAGAGGTTAAAAGGTTGCATTCCACCAGGAGCAAGAAAGGTAAGTAGAAAATAACAAATGGACAGCAACAGTGGCTCCCTCTGGAGATTCAGGGATAGAATCCTCTGGCAATGAAGGCTTTCCTTTACCCTACTTGATTACCTTGTACAGGCTTGCCGAGCCCTGTATCCATTTTGTATCAAGGTCAGCCTTCATTCAACTAAGCTAAGGGACAGAACATGAGGTCGGTGGGGGAGGGCAAAGCCCTGCCCTTCCCACTTCCGGTGAGCCAGTGGGCAGGCGCTCACACTGTTTTTTGTCTGAAGACGGAGTGCAGTATCCAGAGTTCTCTGGTGCGTACTGTGGTTGCTACTCCTCTCTCCTCAGATTTCGGAACACCATGAACCATCCTGAACAAAGCCCTGGAAGCTGCAATAAATAAAAAGGTTTTAAAACCTCAGAAAGGAGAGCCTGAGGAAGTACCACCACAGTCAAGGTAAATTAGTATCACCCAGTGGAAAAAGAAGACTCTCTCTTCCATAAAAAAGTTCTCATAGCCTGCCTCCTGAGGCATCAAAAATATCCTGAGGCCCTGTGGACTAGTGAGTTAGGCCCCGTTTTAAAACAAATGATCTGATACAATATGATGGTCCGTGTACAAAAAAGTCAGCAGAGAAAACATAGGCTTTCAGAAAACAAAACACAAACTGCTGGCTGGGGGAGAAGAAAATGTGGATGAAGGCCGCATAAAATAACCTTACTGCTCATATAAGATGGTAACTCTTTCTCTTTCTGTCCCCTTGCCTCCCTGCCTTTCTTGACTTTAGAACCCTTCCTACAATGATTCTTGTGTAGAAGCCAATATGTACACCAAGAGTGTGCCTGCTCTGGCTTAGTGGCAGGGTGGTTTGTGGGTGGAGCGATGTGATGCCCTTGGCAGGGACCCTCCTCCCAGCCTTCCTTCCTGTACCTAGCTCACCTCAGGTTCCTGCTCAAGCAGCTCTGGAGAAGTCTAGGCCTCCAGAGAGCATGGTGCAAACATCACTGATGCAGAGCCAAAGAGTCTAATATTAAATAACACATTTTTCATTTTGCTGCAATGACACATTTTTAGTTTAGTACTCAGATAAAAAGAAATCATAAGTTTGTTTACAATCTGGATTGCTTTCTGTCCATGTTAAAGGTTTGTCTCTCTATCCCAAATCCCCGATGTCTCAGTTCCTGTGTGATCCTACCTCTGCCTTCATTTTTAATGTTACTCAGCTCTTTTCTGCTCCTTATATTCTGTGTGTCAGTGTCTCATATGCTCTGCTTTCTTACTGCAGTCCTATGTTTTGCATTTATCTGGATAACTCTTACTTGTCCTTGTCATCGCTTTAGAGAACTTCACCAAACCCCAAAATACAGTTTAGGCCTTGTTTTACACTCTCAAGATGTACTCTTCTCTCGTAACACTTTATCATGACTTCACTTATCTGATTATTCATGAGATTATCTGCTTAATATCCAGCCCCCCCGCCCTGCCACATTAGACTCCAAGCTCCATGTAGGAAAGTTTATATATGACTTATTCATCACTTTGTAACTGGCAACTAACAAAATAATTGAGAAATGATTGAGTGGCCAGTAAAGATTTGTTGAATGAATAAATGTTACAGCCAGAAGAGGCTTCCCATTAACTTCTCTCTCTCTCTCTTCTTAATTTGAGAGAGACAGAGAGAGAGAGAGTGAGCGAGCAAGTAGGGAAGAGGGACAGAGGGAGATAGAGAGAGAGAATCTCAAGCAGGCTCCATGCTCAGCATAGAGCCCGACACGGGGCTTGATCCCATGACCCTGGGATCATGACCTGAGCCAAAATCAAGAATCGGACACTCAACCCACTGAGACACCCAGGTGCCCCATCTGTCTCTCTTTTTTTCATTGAGGTATAGTTGACACACCATGGTACATTAGTTTCAGGGGTACAACAAAGTGATTCTATAAGTTTATGTGTTATGCTATGCTTACCAAAAGTGTAGCTATCATTTGTCACCATACAGTGCCCACCAGCTTCTTGTTAAGGTCAAATACAAAGGCTGCATTTCAAACATGCTAGTATATGTTTCCAGTTCAAACCTCATGAACACTGGGTTGATGGTCTAACAACCAGATTTTTTGGGGGGGGAGGGCGCGGGGTCATATATAATGGTCCTAGGAACTTGGATGGTGCTTTTATTAAAGTAACTTTCCTTGTATGGCAACATTTAATCCTTACACCAACCCTGTGAAGAACGTAAGAATGAATAATGGTATCATTAGTATCTTGCGCATGAGGAAACGAATAAATCGCTGAGAAGCTCTATCTTGCCTTGGCCTCTCAAGCTAACTCGTGACAGAACTAGAACAAGACCCACAATTTCTAGCCCAGTGGTAAGGTTTTTTTGGTTTGTTTTTTGTGTTTTTTTTTTTTTTTTTAAATTACACATATTGGAGTAGCTCAACTGGGAGCTCATTCTATGCACAGTTCCAAGAAACCAAATACATATAATACATTTACATTAAAGTCTGCACCGTTGATTCATATCTCCACTTTAGCTTCTGGCTTATCTGAGTGAAGAAATGCCTAGTCTTCAGGAGGGTCTCTGGATATCCAGTGAAGCTGTCATTGTATAGACATCTTTACGTATATAGAAGTAGATTGTTATCTCTTCACAAATTTCACTGTGGCTATGCCAAACTGGCCTACGTGACAATAACAATTGGGAAATCTCATTAAACAGCTGCATTCCAAACTCTTGGACAGAAATAAGATTGAGGTGCCTCCTGTAAAGCTACTCTGTTAAGTGGAATTTCAGTAACCAAAAGGGTTAAAAGGGAAAATTATTCAGAGGAAACCTCGTTAAAGGAATTAGTAATGGGATATGGGAGCATGTTATCTTTAATTTGCGGGCGTGAATCCAAACTCAGTTATTAGTAACCAAAAATCTATTTCATGTGGGAATTTTAGAAGCTCTGGTGGAATAATTTAGGATGGAATCCGTCTGTTTAATGGATCATTGTGCACTGACATTTTTATTTTAAAAACAACATTTCCATGTGCATGTGTTTTTTTTACTCCTTTTGCTTATTGCTGAACAGGTGCTTCTCATGACTTACTCTTCTGACATTGTTTCATGCTAAAGATCATCTGTTCGCAGTACATTGAAACTCCACTTTAAGACTGTTTGCTTCTGAAAATACTTTCATAATTAAAGCAAATCCTTTTTGGATCCCACCCAAGAGAATTTAATTGCTAAGACAGCAATTACTTATTATTTCACACAGTCTTATTTCAAGAAGATTCCAAAGTCTTGGGACTCCAAACAGAGTTTTGTAAGAAAGTGCCATCAAACTCTCATAATGTTCTGGAAAGGCTGTATCATGTCAAGATAGAGATGACTTTGAGCTCTCTTGTATCACTGGTCCATCCCGCAAAACATTCACTGTGAGGTGGGAAAAGGGTGCATTCCGCCAAAGTGAAGGTCAGAAAGAGCCTGGAGAAAAATAAGGTAAGACCAAGAGAGTGCTGTTGGCATTGGCCTTGCCCTTGCCATCCTCAACAATCTCTGTTTTAGTTGGAGGGCATTGAAGAATCCCTATACTGATGGCTCTGGGCCAAGTACAGAAGGAAATGAGTCAAAATTGTATGAGGTAATACATTAGAAAAATAATATGTTTATTTCCAGGCCTAGCTGATTCTGAAAAATTACCATTGTAATTGGTTGTTTTACGAGTAATGTCAAAGAATAGACCAAGACAGGTTACAGAGGCTCAATGTTATTAATCCTTAAAAAAATAGAGCATCTAGATTAAGCTGAAGGCATACTTGTGGAATTTGGAGCAGTTTGTAATGCCTTAAAAGCCACTCCCTCTGGTGCACCTGTTCACTGGTGAAATAGAGGACTTCACTTAGGAAAACAAGCACCTTCCACCAGCACTCAATATAGTTGGTTGAAAAAGTAATTGGAGAAAAACAAAGAGATTCTTGTTCAATCTGAAATTCAGAAGAAACTCTTGCCAGCTTTATGAATGATGGGAGTTCTACTCTCCATGTCAAAATCACTGGTCCTGTTGCTGATATCCATAAATTAAGCAGCTGGGTTTTTTTTTTTTTCCCTTTCCTTTTTGCAATTAAGCACACAGTGCTCACAATGCACAATAGATCCCTTAGAAGTGCGTCTAATCTGTCTACTCCTATTAAAAAAAAAATACTGGATACAGGATCATAAACAAAGAGTCAGTTACAGTACATCTGTACAAAGCTGGAGAGTTGAGTTCCAAGAGGATTTACATTGGGAAAATCCCCAAAGCAATAAAAAGAGACAAGCAGAAACGTGTCCACACTCCAAATAGTGAGGTAAAGCCTGCTCCCAAGCCAACATGCTCATTCAAAGGATTGGAAAACTTGTGTTTAATAAAACATAATTCAAATAGCCGTGTTCACAATATCAAGGGTTGCTTATAACAACTATGCCAATGAGGAGGCGGGACTACTTAAAACTATTTTCTGAAGCAACTTGCTAATTCAAAATGTTCACCTTCTTGATCTACTTGGCATGATGATCTGAAGACCATGTCAACCAGCTGAATGTTGATTTCCCCCACTCCGCGAAAGTCTCTGAACAGACCTTCAACTAAAGCTGTGAGACTCTGGCTCCTTCGTGATAATGATAGGCCTTAATCACCAAATTATTCCTTTAAATTTTAGAGTAGCAGGCACCATTAATATCCTCATGCAGGTCTAACCACTTATTTAGGAAAGAACTTTACAGCAGTTGGAGTCGTCCGGGCTGGGACTTGTGGCACACTCTGGTTCACCTTCACCTCCGCATGACAGAACAGGCAGCAACCTGGAGCATTCACTGGGGGATGAGGCTTGGCTGTGTTTATAAGTAACACCTGTGTTTATCTGCGCTTAGAGGTGCCAGATACCCCTTTGTCAAAAATAGCAAAGCTTCCACCAACATACTAGTCGTTTCTGAGGAGGGCTTATGGTATCATTTTATTTTCCAAAGAATCTTTCTTTCTCCAGCTTTCTACATTTAGTTGGATCTGAATAGAATTAGAAGTGTTTAGAAATCATTCAGACTAGGGCTGAGTTTCTAAACCTAAGTGATAGAAATAACAATTTAAGAATGATAATCCTCTTAATTTATTATGGAAAGCGATTCCTTTCTTCTTTATCCTCATTTTCTCTCTTTCTTTATTTTTCCCTGAGCAATCATGCACATATTTTTGGAGGGCATTACAGCTCTAACCCATCCAGAAGCAGACACATTGAAATGCTTCACCATTGTGATTGCAGTTCAGGGTTTACTTTGGACCTTGAGCTCATTAGGGAAATATTTGACATCTCAACTCCAATTATTTAGTAGTCACCAAGCTGCAAAGGCCACACATAACTGCCTGCAACTGGTTATAATTGGAGAGGATCAGAAGAATGATAGCATAGGACTGCATTTCTCTTAATCTCCAAAGACAACAATACCTCAGGTCATGGTTCCTTTCCAAAGTATACTGAAAGGCTGGAAAACAATAGAGGCCCTTTCAGATGAGAAGCAACCAAAGTATTTCTTTCTGCATAATAGAAATATAGAATCCTCTCAGAAAAGTTGTATAGATCTACAGTTGTCTTTTTCTTCCTCCCTCCCTCCCTCCCTCTCCTTCCTTCCTTTCTTTCTTTCTTTCTTTCTTTCTTTCTTTCTTTCTTTCTTTCTTTCTTTCTCTTTGTGTAGAAAGCATTCTTATTTTTTTTTTCTGAAACATTCGGTTATTGAATATCTCTCTGGTTCTTCCTCTCCTTTGTTCTCCCCTATCTCTTCCTTGTCCACGTACCAGTCTTGATTCTGAGTCAGTCTGTCAAGGTGGTTCATTGTCAGTGGCAGATATCTGTTGCCCAAGGGTTTTCTTTGTGAAAAGAAACCATTTCTTCACTTATAATATTTCTCTAGAAAATTATTCTTCTAGTGTCCTCAGTTGAACTATTATTATCAATATATCAGCCTTCTTTATCTTCCTGGAGGTTTTATTTGATCAATACCTGCTTTACTTTCATGGAGGAATCCTCATGGTTTCTAAATATTTATTTTTGAGAGTGACAGAGAGAGAGACTGGAAGAGGGGCAGAGAGAGAGGGAGACACAGAATGCAAAGCAGGATCCAGGCTCTGAGCTGTCAGCCCAGAGCCCGACATGGGCCTTGAACTCACAAACCTCAAGATTATGAATTGAGCTGAAATTGACCCTTAACGAACTGAGCCACCCAAGCACCCCCCTTCATGGTTTCTATAGGTCTTGTGCAAAGGGTAATATTTATGTACAAAGAAATAGTTTTTCGTTACAAATATAGATCCTAATGAAAAAAAATTGATGTTTATTATTGAAAGAGAGAGAGAGAGAGCGCGCAGGGGAGAGGCAGAGAGAGACAGAGACACAGAATCCAAGGCAGGCTCTAGGCCCTGAGCTGTCATACAGAGCCCGACGTGTGGCTCCAACTCATGAGCCCTGAAATCATGACCTGAGCCAAAGTCAGACACTCAACTGACTGAGCTACCCGGGCGCCCCTAGATCTTAATTTTTTAAAAAAAATATTCATTCTATATGATTTCAACTATATGGTATTTTGGAAAAGGCAAAAGTATGGATATAATAAAAATATCATGGCTGTCAGAGGTCAGCGGGTTGAAAGATGAATATACAGAGCACAGAGGATATTTAGGGCAGTGAAAATACTCCTCATGTTGTTGTAATGATGGATCTGTGTCATTATACATTTGTCTAAACCCATTGAATATACAACACCAAGAGTGAACTCTTAGGTAAACTCTGGGCTTTGGGGGTGAGTATGATGTGTCAGTGTGGATTTGTCTTTGGTAAAAAAAAAAAAATACAATAGCGAATAGTGTTGATAATGAGGGAGACTGTACAAGTGTGGGGGCAGGAGGTTACTGGAAAATCTCTGTACTTTTCTCATAATTTTATTGTAAACCTAAAACTGCTTTAAAAAATTAAGTCTTTAAGAAATTATTCACTACCAGTGTTTTGCTGTGTTTCTGTACTTTTTTCCTCCCAGCACAAAGATGTGTTTCCTTTCTTTTAAAACTGTAGTTTAAGAATTTCCCTTAAAAAGAATTCTTTTTTTTTTAATTTTTTAATGTTTATTTACGTTTAAGATAGAGCGAGAGACAGAGACAGAGTGTGAGTGGGTGAGGGGCAGAGAGAGAGGGAAACACAGAATCTGAAGCAGGTTTCAGGCTCTGAGCTGTCAGCACAGAGCCTGACGTGGGGCTTGAACTCATGGAGCAGACCACAAGATCATGACCTGAGCCGAAGTCAGACACTTAACCAACTGAGCCACCCAGGTGCCCCTCCCTAATTCTTTTAAAAGAGAGTATATTGAACTCATATATATCACTCTACTTCTACAGTTAACCCCATTTGGCCAATCTATTTTCATCTCCTCATTTTGAAACCTTATAATACAATGTAGTAGCTATAAAGCCATTTATATACCTCTTCCCCTATTGTTGGATGTTAGGTTATTTCTGGTTTTCCAATATTAGGACAAATGCTGTGATAAACCAATTTTTAAACATGTTTTGCCTCTCACATTTAGGTGTATTTCCTTGAGTTCAAAGGCTACTTTCCCTAGCCTTGACACATATTACTAAATTACTTTTCAAAGCTCTGGGAAACTTATGCTATCAACCATGGTTTCATTTTCCATAATTGAAAGTGATTGGTTAAAGGTAGTTTTGCTTTGGTTTACTTGATTTTTTTTTTTTTATTATTATCAGTGGAAATCCCAAACAGTTTTAAACAGCTTTGCTTTGTTTTTCATTCTAGCTGCGCTTCCTCATTTCTGAGATGTTTTTACTGTCTGCTCATCTGTTTCTTGGGCTCTCAGTACTTCTCAGGTTTTTCATATGAGATATTTAGAGGATGATAACTATTTGAGAGGAATGATTTTTTGAAGAACAAAACCACATTTTTTTGAAGTGAAACATTTTTAAACCTGTAGAAACTTGACCTGTCATGGTTTGAGCAGACGTGGGCGAACACAGTGGATGGTTTCATGGCCTCAGCAGTGTTCTTAGAGGGAATAATTCTTAGGACTGTTGATAAATCTCCTATTTCTTGACATTGGAATGCAGATATATGAGAATATGTGGACAAACTTAGAGAAAACTATATAAATTTAACCCTCCGTCTTGAAACTGTTATTAAAATGCATTTTAAAATAATGCATGTTCCAAATAACTATCCTCTATTTTTTTCATACTCTATTTAAATATAGGGTGGTTCAGAAGGAGGTTCCAGAGAAGAGTCTGTGATAGGTGGTTTGTGGTTGCAGGAGCTGTTTCAGGATGAGCTATGCTATTATGCTGGCATCAGTCCTAGACCTGCCTTTGATATTTAGGTGATTGTTTACCCACAGATATACAATTATTGTTTATAAATGAATGATGTACCTTCAGCTGCCATTTCTGCTTCATTTGCTCCCTGTTAGAAGAGTAATGGAGAATGGAACCTGAAGGAAGGAAGGGAGACGTGCTCTGTAAAATCATGTATGGTTGGCACCACGAGAAAGAGCCCCATAGGACAGAAAAGTCTAGTGCTGTTGTGAGAAGGCAGGGCTCTGCTGAGGACAAGCTGTTCCATACATTGCAAAAAGTGAAGATATCTTCTTGATTGCAGTGTTTGTGCATTAATGTGTTCAGTAGCCATTTCCACGAACTCTGAGAAGAACCTGGTAGAATAAATTCAAATGTGTGTTTTAGGAATACTAAACTTAATGAAAGCTCTTAACCTTTCCCTCCTCCATCTTCTAGGATCAGACTAACCTGTTCTTGTTCTGGGTGATCTAGTTCTTCAAGAACCTGCTAGATGATTATAGTTAATTAGTTGAACAGGATTGTAGAATGGTATTAATGACTTATAATGACTGAATGTGATACACCCCCAGTCTCACCCAATAGCATAGTAGGTTTAACAAGAGTCTTTGATGCCTCAACTCAAGAATATGACTCATGGTGAAAAGTTAAGGAACTGTGAAATACTGGTGATGGAGTATAGCGATGGTGGCGGTGTGGTCAGAATTTTGACAGAGGATTTATTCTAGTCTTTGAGAGTTTCTACAGAGGAAGTCACCTACTTATCTATTAAGCAATGATTTGCTTAATGTATACACATTTATATAGAGTTTCTCAGATCCCCTCCCCCTATATATATATGCAAAAACTTATGTAGGCTAAAAATGCCTGTAAGAAAATTTAGTTTTAATTTTTTTATTCCAGTACATATAATTTTTAAAAAAGATTCTATTGTTAATTTACATTAAAATAGAACAATTCATTTATTCTCACTTCCATTCTAAGGCCAATTCTCCATCTCTATGGAAAAATAGATTTTTATTGAAGTGGGAAAAAATTGGTCATTCTGCAAATACCTAGCTGTATAATCTAGGCATGTCCTGTAATGTCTCAGCTTCAGTTGACCTATCTGCAAAAAAAGGATCAGTAGTACCTATCATAGAGGATTGTTTTGAGAATTATCAACATAGTAAATGTTATTACACTATCTACATTTTAATAGGCTGCTGATGACATAATTGATGGTAGAACTGGAATGTGAGAATTGCAATTTAAAACAGAATAATTGGAAAGTTCTCACACATTGAATTCTTTTTTACTATTTGCTCGAAATAGTTACATTGAAGGTGCTAAGAACCATGAGGTTAGATTTGTTAAACATACTTAGTTGATGACCTCTAAAAGGTACATTTACTAAGTTTAAAGGATTGAAGGAATAGTTTTTGAGGGGATTTCATTTCTTTTATTGTGTTCACTGGAATATTATGAGTTTTTTTTCCTACTATCTCCCTGTCAAGAGAACTGACTTGTTAACAAATTTCAGGGGCAGCTGTGAAGACGAAAGCTGTCAGTAACTTCCCATTAAGTTCCAAGCTTCAGTCTAGCATGGAGAATGTGCTAGTCTCTGTGATGGATGATCCTTCCCAAATGCTGCATTTGAAATGGCGTTCTATTGTGAATGGTTAATCTTATTGAGTTTAAATTGAGACTTTCTCAGAATTCGCATATCATTTCAGTTTTGAAAGCTTATCCAACTATAGCTGAGATATTTAGGACTCAATTTTTAAAATCATACTTTTTACACTATTATGGGAAGAGGTGTTTGTATAAGGCAGTATTTTCTCATTTCTCATTTTGCAGAAAAATAAATTATTAATGGGATTTTAGATGAGGGCTCCCTACCAGATCAGTGAATCGACTTTGAGGACAGAATTATTTCATTGTAAACCCTTGAAATAATGCCCCAAATAAGTGGAAATTTAATATTCCACTTTAATTGATTATTGTAGGTGTGGGCCTCCTTAATTGTTTCGGTTAACCATTTGGCATTAAAAACAATCTCTGCAAAGAGCTGGTTTTTTTTCAGGGAATTGGTCCTCATTTGAAATTACATCAGTGGGATATTCCTGACATAAGATTGTGAAGTTTTTCTGTCATAGCTGTGGTTTAAAGAGTGAAACTTTTCATATACTGGATGGTTTGCTGTGGTCTGATTCTGTTCACCAGGTCCATGGAGTTACGGTCTTTTTATTTGAGTGCAACGAGCTCATCATTCGGGTCTTTTGGAACTTAACTGGTAGAAGAGGTGGGTACAGCTCTGGTAGTGAGTGCCCTTTATAGGCAAGTTCTTAATAACCACCTAGAGGTCAGCGATTTCCCTATAGCATACTGTGGAACTCAAGGTTTTCTAGATAATATTTGCTTAAGTGGGTAGATGAAATGATAGAACTTACTGGAGATGATCCCACAACTCTTGAGATTTAATACTGGGTAGAAATACATGATGGTTGAAGTGTGGGGCTTTGCACTCATCAGGCTGTGGTACAACCTTGCCTCCATCACTCAAGTCACTGAATGTCTTTGGGCAAATGGCTTATCATTCTCCATCTTTGTTTTCGTGTTTACAAAACAGAAACGATAATTCCTACCAATGAATATTTTAGAATTAAATAAATTCACATAAAGTGCCTAGTAGAATCCTAAACTATATTGGCATGCAATAAACTGAAGTTTCTTTTTGTATATATTTTCTTAGGTAAACTTTTTTCCTCATTTAATAATTCTCTTCCTTTTCCCCACTATTACGGACTGCTAGAAAGAATGCTATTTGGGGTATAATAGAAAATCTTTCTCAGATTTTCCTCCCACAGAGAACAAAGAATATAGCAAAAGGACCTCTATTCTTGGGCCGTCATTATCCTCAGTGCCTGACTGACGTGGAGCAAATGCATGGCCATATTTGAATGCCCCGCTATTTCCTACAGCAGCAGTCAAGGTCAGAATGATACTATTGGCCATCAAAAAGTATAATCTGTTGGATCTTTAAAGGCTTTAGCTAGAAATTCTTCCCCTTCTCATATGCACCATCCTAAAGGCCAGTCTCAAAGCTTTTTAGTTTCTCTTTAGACTTTTATTTTTGGTCCTGCATGCTGTAAGTGTGCCTTGCCTTGAACTATTTGAGTTTCATTGTTTACTTTCTTCTTCTTTGGAGTGCATTTCAAGCATGTTATTCTTAGTGGTCCTTTGTTAAAGCTCTCAGAGGCCTTCACACTCTAAGACAACAATGAATTAAAAGTTAATGTGTTATTATTTTTTGCTTGCTGTAATTCCATCTTAGTATTTGAAATGGCTTCACCCAGGAGTGCAAGGCTTTCAAATACCTGACTCTAAACCTGCCATAACACTTCAAATGTCTCTCAAAATTTACAAAGATCCCTAAAGGAACCAGCAGAATGATTTCCCCAATGTTACAGAGTTTGAACCCTAAAGCTTTTAACCCCTGAAAAGTTGTACAGGTAAAGCATAGACAGAATGGTAAATGTTGAACTTTCCTGGCACAATAATGTCATTTGACAAATGATGACTTCTCCTAGATTACTTACATACCTCCTTCATTTTAGTTTTAGTAAACTTTAACTTCCTTATCCTTCTTTCTTAAGAAAAAATAAATATTCCTTCTTTAAAATTTGTCTCCAGCTACATGTGACACTAAAGAATGACTAATTTTTAAAAACTTATAAAAAGTAATGATTACCATTTTCCTTCTAGTCTGTATATAGCCAGTGGCCAAATAATTGGTGTTGAAGAGATATCTAAACTCAATGCGATACACTAGGTATAATCAGAGCTGAAACAATATAACTCAGTCTTAAATTATTTATTTTTATATTTTTTAATTTATAAGTTAAATTAATGCCCTTAATAATGCTACCTCTTGATTCAGTTTCTTGGATGATTGCTACTTATTACTGATCAGTTACATTGTCTACTCAATATTTAAAACCTGTGCTTGGGACACCTGGGTGGCTTACTGGGTTGAGTGTCTGACTTCGGCTCGGGTCCTGATCTTGTGTTTCGTGGGTTTGAGCCCTACCTCGGGTTCTCTGCTGTTGGCGTGGAGCCTGCTTCAGGTCCTCTGTTGCCCACTCTCTCTGTCCCTCCCCCACTCACATGTGTGTGCTCTCTCTCTCTCTCTTAAAAAATTAAAACCCGTGCTCAAAATTCTGTTGATGGATTTATCCTGTGTTGTTATGGATTGACAGAAGGGACGATGAGACCCAGGGTATCCAGTTACCACAATGTTCTTGGCAAGGCAGGAACTGTATGCATGGCCATGCGTGAGAGCATGCCTTTTGTGTATCAGTTTCACTGATGGATATTTCGATTTCATTCTCAGGGCTTTCATATTGAAATTTAGATCTTGAGTACCAGAAGGAGTTTCAAAGGTACATTTGTGAAATACTTAGGAATTATTGGATTAAGTTAATTTCTGGATTCAATATTGTGCATTTTGCTAAAAGAATCTATATCCACAGCATTGACTACTTCACAACGAAGGGATTATAAATTATGAATAAATCAATTTCATCTCATAGCATTTTACCTTACAGAAAACTATTCCAGGTTGGACTATTATAGCATGTTTACATTATAGGGCTTTCAATTCTAATGGAAGATGGTTCAGATATTGTGGATAATTAATTCTAGATACTACAAAGTTAGAGATTTTTTTTTGAGAGGGAGAGAGAGAGAGCGCGTGCAGAAGAGGGGCAGAGGGAGAGGGAGAGAGAGAATCTCAAGCAGGCTCCACACCCAGCAAAGAGCCCGAGGAGGGGCTTGATTTCATAAGCATGAGATCATGACCTGAGGTGAAATCAAGAGTCAGTCTCTTAACAGACTCTTAACATCCAGTCACCCCAAGATTTTTTTCAGTGTTAAAAAAAACTCAGAAAAGGGGAAGAAGAGAATTTGTTGTGACTGTGGAGGAGGGTGAAGAGTTGAATTAAATTGTAACTGGTTATAATTGTAACTAATTGTAACTGATCTATTTGTGGTCAGTGCAAGGCAACTGTGATTAATTCTTTGCTCTCTTCTATAATTGGGTGCCTTCCCCTCTCCACTTTATTTCCAGATCTAGACCAAAATGTTCTAATGAATCTTCTTTTTATATTATGAAACTATTAGCATACAACCTTTCAATGGAGTTTTATAAAGGTCTATAAATTGCAACCATCGGTATTGGAGTATTAATTATTCATTCACTTAAGTAGTTACCTTAAATGCATCCCCCTCCTAGTTTTCTTTATTGAAGTGTTCAGGTCTGTCTTGGTATGGAAATTTAAGTGGTAATTTTGCTTAATTTTGTACAATAGAATACGGTATAGGTAGAGTCAGTAGACCAGAGACCAAGAATCTTTGAACAAAGAAATTTGCAAGTAATGTTTCGTTTTGTTTAGGTTGTTTTAGAGAGCAAAGAAAGGGAATAGTGATACTTGAAAACATTACTAAATAATAGTTTTATGCAATCTTATGAAGAGTTAGGAAAACAGTTGTATACTCCAAAGGGTTGTTTACATAAAATTGTTAGTTGGTCTGGTTTTTTTTTCTTTTTTTCCTTCAGTGGTTATATATTGCACTACACTTTATAAATGAAACAAAACACTTAGAGACAGACATAAGGGAAAACGCATTGCTCTCAGCTTTTACAGCACTTTCGAGTTTATTTGAGACTTTTTTCTCTACTCAGACATTGGTCATTTGAGATCTCTGCCAGGTAAGTAAATTAATTGACTGAGTATAAATGTATAAAGCTTTTCTATCACCTCTTGAAAATAATGAAACTCTAGAAGACAATAGAACTTGCAGCAGTAACAGCAAAATGGCTTACTAAAGTGAATTAGAAGGTTGCACCAGATTTCATCTAGCTCTTTAACATATGTTTATCTATCCAGCTATCTATTTATCTATCTAATGTGTGTGTTTACACACAATGCATAAATGTTATGCAAAATGTATATAGAAGCAGATGCCTTACGAAGATTAAATGTTATTTTTTATATGTCTCTAAAGTCTGTGTCTCATATTAATACAATGGATTGTCAGATTTTTCCATTGTTCCACTTCAAAGCATGCAATTATATTGCCTTAATTGGAAGCACTGATGTGTTTTCACCAAGGATGTTTATTTGTATTCTGACTACTGAGATATAAATATGGGACCATTTGCTATTTTTAGTTTTCCGCTAACATTTTTTTTTAACTTTTTATCTTTATAAACAGACACGTTGAGTTTATTGTCAGTTCAAAACTCTGAATTTGTAGTGGATTCACATAAAGAAAATCTTACTGTTTGTCATACTGAAATGAATCTTTATTCAAGGGTTGTGATAATACATAGCAGAAAGTATAACAGACAAATCCAGGGACTTGCTGACTTATGTATTACCATAAATCCAACTGGCATGGATTTTATCCAAGAAGATTTGGTGTCCATTTGACCAGAATATCCTTAAATATGTTGTTATCTCTCATCAGTGTGGTCAGCATGGATTTAAAACACTTTTTGATGTCACATGTTGCTAGTGAAAATAGTTTCCTCCAGAACTTTTTGAGGATATAATCTCTGCAGGGATTTGAGTGGAACAAAATTTTCATTTTGTCAGGTAATATAAGTATTAAATTACACTAATTCTTACTAAATAGAAAGTACAGATTTTCTTTAACCTTGGGTATGACAGCAGGGCTCTGTTGATCAATGCTGCATAGATTCTGCCTTTTCCCATATCTGTGGCCTTATTGAGCCTGAACTTATTAATTAGTTGGCCTGAAATTATCTTTGCCGTAGACTAAAGTATCAAGTCTGGAAATGCCATTTTTAGCGCTGTGTTCCAGATGCCATTTCAAGTACTTTGTAGGTATAAACCTATTTAATCTTCATGATTTACACAACGCACATTTGATTGGTGTCCTTATTTTACAGTCGAGGTAGCTGAGGCAAAGGGAGGTGAAGGTACTATGTGCTCTTACAGTATTGAGGCTACTGTTCTCTAATGAAAATATTACCACAAATTATTAATATATATTGACAACTCATTAAGAGACCATCCCAGTGCTAACATTGCATTTATTTTTTCACAATATTTTTTTCAAAGCTAAGAAAAGAATCAATCCTACCAGTACATCATCTAAATGGGAGTGCAGCCAAAAGAGCTTCTTAAAAACATAGATAATAATGAAATAATAATTTGTTCACATATTTGTTCATTCATTCAACAAATATTCAACAAATATATTTAAAAAAAACAAATATAAATTATTTATTTTGGGGGCGCCTGGGTGGCTCAGTCGGTTAAGCATCCGACTTTGGCTCAGGTCATGATCTCACAGTATATGGGTTCAAGCCCCATGTCAGGCTCTGTGCTGACAGCTCAGAGCCTGGAACCTGCTTCGGATTCTGTGTCTCCCTCTCTCTCTGCCCCTCCCTGCTCACACTCTATCTCTCTCTCTATCTCTCTCTTAAATATAAATAAGCGGTAAAAATTCTTGAAAAAAATATTTATTTTGTATCTACTGTGCACCAGCTACTTTTCTGGATGTATACAAAGGATACAAAGATCTTCAGGTAGACTATATTATAATACCAAATAAATAAGATCATTACATATTGCGGTGTGTGTTCAGAAAAAAAAAACAGAGAGATGCTGGAATAAAAAGTATCAAGGACTTCCTTCAGATAAGGATAGTCAGAAAAAGCTACTCTAAGGGGATAACATTCCAAATGAGACCTAAGGACAAGATAGTCATAAGAAGAGCCAAGAAAACATATCAGCAAACGTTTGGGGAAAGTAAGAACTCAGAATGTTCCACTTAGGGAAGGCCAATATGGCAGGAACACAGCCGTGAGCAAAGGTTGTGCATCTACAAGGAAGCTCAGAGGGTGAAGCAGCTGTATCTTGCAGCAGTAGCGGAGGCAGCTTGATTCAGTACTCCGTCAACTACGTGACTGGATCCATCAGCACAACAAAACCTCAATGGCATTGATTTTGTTCTTGGTTCTTGTCAGTG
Organism: Lynx canadensis; assembly: GCF_007474595.2. Lineage (NCBI taxonomy): Eukaryota > Metazoa > Chordata > Mammalia > Carnivora > Felidae > Lynx > Lynx canadensis. Next base: position 68,695,154 of record NC_044310.1, read on the forward strand.
GCAGGAATGAAGACTTACCAGATACGTCTTCTGTGGTAGTCCCAGTTCTGGATATTTTATGTATTTTTTTTCCTCATTTGATTCTTACAGTCCTATAAATACAGTGCACCTAGTGGTGCCTGGATGATTAAGCGTCCAACTTCGGCTCAGGTCATGATCTCACGGTTTGTGAGTTGGAGCCCCACATTAGGCTCTGTGCTGATAACTGAGAGCCTGGAACCTATTTGGATTCTGTGTCTACCTCTCTCTGCCCCAACCCTGCTCATGCTCTCTCTCTCTCTCTCTCAAAGAATAAATAAAACATTGAAAAAAAATTTTTTTAAATAAATAAAATGCACCTATAGTTACTTAGGTAAACAAACAAACAAAAACCATCCAGCATAGTTGAGTAACTTACCTAAGGTTACATGGCCATGAGAGAGTAATAGAGTCTAGACTGACTCAACCTCAAGCTTGAAGTCCTTCTACTATGCTGAGTTACTTCCCTGTGATAGTGACAAGGCAGAATGGAGAGGATGATCAAATGATCCCCCCAAAAGTATCTGATACAGAGGAGCCAGAAAGTTCCAAGAGGCTGTGTTGGCTCCCTAGCAGAGATTTGTTGGACACTGGAGAGGTGGGGACTGTATTAGACATTTGTGGAAAGGAGACACCGAGACTTAGAAAGCAGGAGTCAGAACTTCTTTGGATGCAACTGGAGGTTTGGAGAGGACAGTCACTTTGCTTATTTCCCTGGGGCATATGTCCCTGGACAGTGTTTGTTAGCAACCATGGGGAGGAGTGACAGGTAGAAATGGGGTATTATCAGTGCAGTTTCAATCAGACCAGTCTAGATCTCAGCCTGAATTTCGTGTGTCTACTTTTGACCATGCAAAGCTATGACTGACATGGATACAGCACAAGGCTCAGAGCATGGTATAAGACTATGACATTGGTCTGTGTGTAATGATATTCCAAATAGATCTAAAGAATTAAATGGGGATTTCTACTTGCTTTGGGACTAAAATGATGGAAGCTTTGTAGTTTCCCCTTGGTATTAACATAATCTCCCCTTTTGTATTCAAGTTACATATTCATTATTATTTTTTTAAAGTAGGACCACTGCTTTCTCTCTCCTGAAATCTGAGCACCGATATCATATTGTACTAGTTGTTTCATGGGAAAAGATGGATTACAAGACTGTGAATTCAAATGGTGGCCGGTTGCCGTTTTTTAAATCACCAGGATCCCAAATATTAATTTCACATGTGCACATCTTAAGCCATAATTAAGTTGAACAGCAATCTGGTGGGAGATTCCATCTTGTAGTGCACAGACCTTATTCTCAGACTCCTCAGGGATGCTATATTTTACTTTTCCTATTCAACATTTTTTATTTGATATATTTCTTTTGGATTATATTTTTCCATGAAGTTATTCTAATTCAGGAGCTTTGTTCTTTATGGAAATAGGTTATACACTTTTGGGCCAGTCTAATAGGAAGAAAAAAGTTGTGTAGAGAAGCAGAGTAAGAGGTACAATGAGACTTTTGTTTGTTTGTTTTTTGTTTTGTTTTGTTTTTGTTTTTTTTTTTTTCAACGTTTATTTATTTTTGGGACAGAGAGAGACAGAGCATGAACGGGGGAGGGGCAGAGAGAGAGGGAGACACAGAATCGGAAACAGGCTCCAGGCTCTGAGCCATCAGCCCAGAGCCTGACGCGGGGCTCGAACTCGCGGACCGCGAGATCGTGACCTGGCTGAAGTCGGACGCTTAACCGACTGCGCCACCCAGGCGCCCCTGTTTTGTTTTTTAAAAAAAGTTCTTGGCTGGTGGAATACTGTGTGGATTTATTTTATTGATTCTTGTTTACTGATGGAGTCCTAATAGAAGAAAAGAGAGAACTAGAAAGAGAAAGAAAATTTGTGTCATATTTCTATATTTTTTTAAAAAACAAGTTTTTGTGGAGCTGTGAAGTGAAAAAGCTCTTCAGGCAACTACAGTTTCCTGGGGCATTGGCAAAGGAAGACATCAGGTGAAGATGGTTTAGGATTTGGGATGAGCATGTCATCAAAACCTTCAAGTAGCCCAGCCACATCTAGTAACATGGTAATCTGAGAGATTTCTAAATACAAAGTCATGAGATCTGCATGCAAAAATCAGATTCAATAGGAATGACAGCTGGTGGGGGGGGGGGCACTCCATTCAATTTTTAAAGCTTTCCTACAGATTCTGAGGCAGAGAAGGTTTATGAATTACTGAGTGGAGGACTACAGAGTCTTTCTCTCATTAGGGAATCCTCTGTTTTTGTCACTCAGCTCTCCCATAAAAGACAGAGACCATGGTCCACCTTGTAGATGAGAGGTTGTTCAGGCACTGAAGAGGGTAAATCCTTTTTTCTACTAGGACTTCTTTGTGGATTTCTCTTTCTGTCTTCTCCTCGTTCATTTTTCTTTTTTGCCTTCCTGACTTCATCCTGATTATTTTTGAAGACCGTAAAAGGGATTTTGTTCTATGGGAGATTATAGAAATATTGTGAAATTTGGGTAGAAAATGTACCATGTAGACCAACCTAAGACTTCTTTTTAAAAATAAAAATGTATTCTTGTGAGGTGATTCTTTTATTCCCTTACCGAATTTATCCCACAAAAGCCTGGTCTGTTCGTATCCTTTTTGGCCTAGGTGGGTAGGGTGAGCCTGTCCCTTGTCTCTAGTTGACAGGTAATATACCACGAGCCAACTCCTGTCACTCTGCTTCTCTTCACTTGAAGCCCAACATTTCTGGACCTTCCAAATCCTAAATACTAATGTCTACTGCTTTCAGAGAGCCACTGCACTGAGGTTGATAATTTTAGCACCAGCCTAATACCTTTGCTCTCTATACCATCTCCTACTGTGGATCTCAGCAATTCTACCATCACTTGTCTTCCTGACACTACCCTTGTGTTTCAGTCCCTTCCAAGAGTCTACTCTTTTCTGTTTAGTCCCTGTGGTTATACTCACATTCTGGACTTCATCATCTCATTGATATGGAAGCTTTTGCCATCTCTAAATATAGCCTATTCAAAGATTGTTTCCCTTTATTTTGATAAATCTACTGATATCTTTTTTTATTAGGGCTCCTGGGCATTAGAGATCTTTCAATAACCTCAATTTAGCAGTCTGCGTGTGATATACTTGAGTATCTATTTAATTTGGGTAACTTAGTTGAATTTATTTAGTTCAACAAACACCAATGAAAGGCTGTTTGTGCAGTGCATTATGCTGGGTGCCGTGAATCAAAGATAAATGCCACACTGTCCTTGTATTTGAGTATTTAAATTCTAGTTGGAGAAACATATAGATGGTTTTAATACAACACAAACTATACCATGACATAATTACACACAGAGAGCTATGGAAACACACACACACACACACACACACACACACACACACACACACATTTAGTCCAGCCTATGCATCTAAGGGAAGGATTCCTAGAGAAGAATGGTGATTAAAATGAGTCCTTAAGGATATGAAAGAATTAGATGAAAAAGAGGTTAGAATGTACTATCGGCAGAATTTAGTGCATCAATATTTGTGTGGAGATGTGGAGGGTAGGTTATGGAGGAAACTATGGGAGGGCTGTGGCAGATGACATTAAGAAATGGGTGGGAGTACCATGAAGAATACCATAAGCACCATACCAAAGTGCTTGGATTTTTCCCTTGAGTTGATAGGATTCTGTTGAGGGGTCTATGCAGGGGAATTGTTTGGTTAGATTTGTGTTTTAGGTCAGTCAATATGGCTGTCTATAGTTAATGGATTTCATAACAGCAGAGCTGGAAGCAGTGAGACCAGTTGGAACCCAATAGTGACAGTCTGGGTCCTTGATTAGAGCAGGAGTTATTAGGGTAGAAAAAGGTCAATTTGAGAAGTGTTTGGGAGGTAAGTTTGTAAAGTTTAGATCGCTCATGCATTAGTTTTTTAAATTAATATTCATGGAGTACCTATGTGCCAGACATCAGTCTGGGTACTTGGATACGGAGGAAACCACACAGGCAAACATCCCTGCCATCATGGAGCTTACATTCTGGTGGGAATGATAGGCAATAAGAAAAAGGTAAATGTGTAGTGTATTACATGATGATAAGTGCTAGGAAGTCGGGGTAAGGGGAGAGAAAGTACGGGGATAGTTACAGATTTAACCATAAAATATATATATATATATATATATAGGACACCTGGTTGCATTTAGATTTCAGATGAACAATGTATATATTTTTTACTATAAGTATACTCCATGCATTTGGGGAGACATATTTATGTAAAAAATTACTCACTGTTCATCTGAAATTTAACCAGGTTTCCTGTATTTTATCTAACTACTCTACATATGGGTGGAGGTGCTCTTTATAGAGGATGGTGAGTGAAGTCTCTCTAATATGTAATCTTTGAGTATTGCCCAGAAGGAAGTGCAGAGGCAGTCCTGTCGCTATGTCTGGAAAGAACATGCTGACAGGGGAACAGCAAGGGCAAAGGCCTGAACAAGGAGCATGATGTCCTCCAAAGACAGAAAGGAGGCCAGTTTTCAGGAAAGGAGAAGTAATCATATCTGGGGAAAATTCCAGGTTTACTAGGGGCTGAAGGGAATACAATTATGAGTATCGTCTTTAAAAAAAAATAACAAAGTTGCAAAAATTAGTTGTGATAAAATAGTCTACAGAAAATCACAGAATTAAAAACACACAAAATACTGCAGACATCACAAAAATCCAGAGAAATAAAACATTACTTATATTAACTAACTGCCTGACACAAACCTCTGTAATACATTTTTCCTACCTTTTTGGCTATGTATTAGGGTATTTTCTTCTTGTGAACATAATATTGTAATATCATTTTCTGTAGAAAGAGGAAAGAAAGATTTTTCAGTCTCTCCTCAAAAATTGGTGCTTTATGGGGCACCTGGGTGGCTCAGTCAATTAAGCATCGGACTTTGCCTCAGGTTGTGATCTTAGTTCGTGAGTTCAAGCCCCACGTTGGGCTCTGTGCTTGACGGGTTAGAACCTGGACCCTGCTTCAGATTCTCTCTCTCTCTCTCTCTCTCTCTCTCTCTCTCTCTCTCTCTTTCTCTCTCTCTGTCCCTGCCCCACTTGTGCTCTCTCTTTATCTTTCAAAATAAATTAATAAACATCAAAAAAATCTTATTCATTAAAAAATATGCTTTATTATTGATAATTGATAAAATCTTTTATTTAAGCAACTTATTAACGATGACGTTAAGTTTAAGATTTTTGTCAAATTTGGGAAGAAATTTGTATCAATCTTTCTTCATATATTAACAGTAATATCTCAGGACATTTCAAATTTTCTGAGGCAGAGACTGGTCTTCAGTACATTGATTCAACAATTCCTAAGCAGTTTGTCAATGATGTCCTTACTGTAGTAGCATATTATAAATTATGTGTTATATTTGTGAACACCAGGATTGTACTGCATTATAGGGTATGTTTCTAAAATTTTTTTTTAACATTTATTTATTTTTGAGACAGAGAGAGACAGAGCATGAACGGGGGAGGGTCAGAGAGAGAGGGAGACACAGAATCTGAAACAGGTTCCAGGCTCTGAGCTGTCAGCACAGAGCCCGACGCGGGGCTCGAACTCACAGACTGTGAGATCATGGCCTGAGCTGAAGTTGGCCGCTTAACCTACTGAGCCACCTAGGTGCCCCTATAGGGTACGTTTCTAAAAGAAGAATAGTATTGGGCTGCCTGGGTGGCTCAGTTAGTTAAATGGTCGATTCTTGATTTAGGCTCAGATCATGATCTCAAGGTTCATGAGATTGAGACCCGCATTGGGCTCTGCGCTGATAGCGTGGAGGCTGCTTGGCATTCTCTCTCTCTCCCACTCTCTGCTCTTCCTCCGCTCATGTTCTCTCTCTCTCAAAAAAAACTTAAAAAAAAGAAGAATAGTATTTTGAGTAGGCTTTAATGAGAACTGAATCCTCCATGTGTGATTTACTAATTTCAGGCTCCATACATTTCAAACTCTCTCCACCATATATTCTCAGTGGTTGGTGCCCTAAAGCCTATTTCTACAGCAATAGGACTTTACCCTGCATTTCAGGTCATGATGCCTGGTGAATTAAGGCAGTAAGCAGCACCAATAACAACTTAACAGGGTGGCTAGCACATGGAAATGGCAGCAAACTACATAAAGATATTCCTCGAAACCCAAACTCAAATTATCTTCATGTCAGTTTCTCCTACAGATATGATTATGTCTAACCGATCACGAGGAGTAATGTAATAGATGATACATGTAAACTCAGAGTGGAAAAGCCCTGTGAACTTAACTGGTTTCATTAAAATACCTTACTTTTGCAATTGTTACAAAAACAAAACAAAACAAAACAACAACAACAAAACACATCATCATGCAAACCCATTTCTGGGTCTCCTCCCCCAGACTTGAGAGTACTCATCCCAGTGAAGGGTCCTTTACTAACTTCACAGTAAATTCACCTATGCAGTGATTAACATCTATATGGATCTAATAAGTAAACATTATATATATATGTATATATATATATATACACATATATATATAATACATACATACGTTTTATATACATTATATATATAATACGTACATACATACATACATATATATGTGTATATATATATATGTGCGTGTGTGTGTGTGTGTGTGTGTATAACCAAATGATAACATTTTAAAATTTATTAATTCAAACCTGTAAATTTTAGCATATCTAAAAATTAGCATTTTACAATAAATGGTGTTTTATAAATGTTATTGGTCAAGGAGTAATTCATAATAAGATTGTCATTACCTCATTTTAACCTAATTAGCTTTTGAAAGACCTTGCCTGTAAATGCAAACTCGTCCTGAGGTACTAGGAGTTCATTATACTCATAACATACCAAACAACTCACCTAAATGATTTAAAATTTCTTTTGACTCAGGAAGAGCATATAGGCTAGCATTGTTTTCTTAACAAATTTTACTTATCATGTAAAACTTTGATAAAAAATAAATACAAAAATAGGCATAGAGGAAGAGAATCCAAAAAACAGAAATTAGAGACAGTGATTAGACTATCCTTTGAGGAAGGATTGTTTTAAAGGGGATAGAGAAACAGCAGTAACTGGAGAGGTATGCAGGGAGAAGCCGCAATTATTTCTTAATAGTAGAGCGTATGTTTATGGGAATAATCTGAGAGAGAAAGAAAATGGATGATGTAGGTGACTGAGCCTCCTCTTAAAAAAGGAATGGAGGCTGGATGGGTACAGAGTGACTGGCTTCAGAAGACACAATGAAGGTGAGTTTGATGCAGAGGGCAGATGTGGAGGCAGATGTAGAACGTGGTTGGAACTGGAGGGTATTATACTAAGTGAAATAAGTCAGTCAGACAAAGAGAGATATCATATGTTTTTACTCATAGTGAAACTTGAGAAACTTAACAGAAGACCATGGAGGAAGGGAAGGGGAAAAAATAGTTTCAAACAGAGAGGGAGGCAAACCATAAGAGACTCTTGAATACAGAGAACAAACTGAGGGTTGAAGGGGGTCAGGGGAGAGGGAAAAATGGGTGATGGGCATTGAGGAGGGCACTTGTTGAGATGAGCTCTGGATGTTGTAAGCAATGAATCACAGGAATCTACCCCCAAAACCAAGAGCACAGTGTATACACTGCATGTTAGCCATCTTGACAATAAATTATATTAAAAAAAAAAGTCTTTTCAATTGCTTCTATTTCTTAGTGACATAATATGCAGTTACCAGCTGAAAATGAAGACCAGAGATGGATATTAGTAGTTTGAGGAGAAGGAGAAATAGTGAAATGGTCATTTAGGAGAGAGAGTGAACTGACTGGCTAGGTGCTGTAGGATTGGTAAGAGCACACTAGAGTTTAGTGGTCATAAATCTAAAATGAAGCCAGTCAGTATGTGGTGATTAATTAATGCAGGGGATGAGAAATGTGGAGTGAGGAAAGGAAAGCACCTAGAATAGCTCCCGAGTCTTGCCTTGAGCAATGGTTATATATTGGTGCATTGAATCAGGGGATGCAGGTGAAACAGGCATAGAGTAGGGAGTAGAGATAGTGTGACTTCAGTTTTTAAGATGTTAACTAAAAAGTGCTTATAGGTTATGTATATGGACTGGTATTCGGCCATAATTTAAATACGTAAGTTCTCAAAAGCAAAGGAAAATTTTAGGGTTGGTGATATCAATTCACATCACCACCACATGTAAACGTGAATTAATTGAATGCCATTGGTTATGTAGGGTTTAGAATGAGCCTCATTGTGATGTTTGTTAGTTGCAGAATGTTTGTGGGGGGCTGAGTTATTAAGGAAGAAGACATGAGGAATGGGGAGGCACAGAGAACTTCACTGTGGAAGATGCAAACATAGAGGTTTGTATACTATCCACTAATGAGCTATGCCCAAATGTTGGACTGAGGGCACCATGCCATTGTTCGGGCCCATTGATCTGACAGCTACTCTGTACTTGTGCTGCTTGACTATTTTTTTTAAAAGAAAACTACTTTCATTTATCTAGAAATTTTTTGTTGGAGTCAGATGTCATTTGAACTGAACTGAATATAACTGAAACATAACTGAATATTCTTCTAGCTTTCAATGCATATAGAAATATTTTATTACAGAGAAGGAACTTTATATACATGCGGTAATTGATTGTTTGAAAGTACAAATAAAAATGTCAACCAAATCTGTTATGTTAAAAGCCTCTGACTTTGTTATTATTTTATTTTAAATTAACTATCTCTTTTGAATATTCTAGTATAGATGTTTAAAACCTGATTCCTAAATATACCATTTTCTTTAAATTTCTCAGATTTTTAAACTTATTTTCATCTCATTTTTTTAAAAACATCTGATTTAGAATAAATTACTTCTTTGGTTTAATTGTAGGGACATTCTAAGATCTCTAAACATAGTCTTACTAGTTGTGTACCACATACTTCTTAAAACTAATATCTTGAAATGTTTCATAGTTAAATAATCCAAAAAACAATTACAGAAATCAATAGTGTCAAGATAATGTTTAGGGAATAAATTAAAGCATTTGGACATATGCCCAACAGCAGAGAAAAAAATGCTTTTAAGGGAACTATGTTAATACATTTTTAATGATATTCTACATCATAATATGTAGTATTATGAAATTGATCAGATTGACTTCATATGGTAATGCATTTTGCATACTTTTATTAAATTGTATTCAAATTCAATGCCTTGTAATCATTTAAAACAGAAGTGTCATTTTAAATTTTATAATACGCTAAATAGTTAAATAATTTAACATGAAAAATTTAATGTACCATTTTGATAATGTATCAGGATTTACAGAGAATTGGTTTCTTTTATCTTTTATTCCTGAATCCCTAAAATAAAGAGTGTCAGCATATGAAATTCAATTTGTATTTTCTCCTATAAAAATTTATCTACACTAGATTTAGAATACAATGCTTTGGGGAGTTAAATAAATTTTTCAAATTTGAAAATTAAAATGTGTGCACCTAATTATGGTTTTCTGATCAATGTATGTATTTATCTTTTTGTGCCATCTTGAGAGAAGGACTTTATTCAACCTCCAGGATGGGTCGTGCATAACAAACACAGTATTGGAATAAACTGAAATTTCTTGCTTACTTGTTATGTGTTTGCTTGCATATAGTTTTTTTTTTTTTTTTTTGGAGATTTTATTTTTAAGTAATCTCTACACCCAGCATGGGCCTCGAACTCACAACTCCCAAGATCAAAAGTTGCATGCTCCACCCACTGAGCCAGCCAGCCACCCCTGCTTGTGTGTTTGTGTGTGCATAAGTATGGTTAATACAGCTTCACATAATCTTATTTACATTTACCCCTTCACTATTATTAGACAGAGATAACCCCCACTGTATTTTGTAGACATCTTTTTCTTCCTCCTCACATGCCACCTTTGTACACACTCAGGGATTAATTACTGGGCAGATTCTGTCCTTTGTGTCTGTGTACTGATAACAGCTAATCGTCTAGTAAATTTTGGCTCACTTTCTATACTCAAATAGCTTTGCTATTAACAAGGCAGGATTTTTAGCAGATCAGAACACAAAACCAACTTTAGAGTTAGACAATTTTGAGTTCATTCTGCATTTTCTAGCTATGTGATTCTGAGTGAATGACTTAAGCTCCCTAAGCCTTAATTTCTCATTTGCGAAATGGGATAATGATACATATAAGGATCCTTACCTCGCAAGATTATCATCAATATGAATTGAATACCATAAGCAAAACATCTAGCCATGATTTGCTTATAGTACTTGGTTATTATATTATCATTATTTTAATTCAGTTCATTTGGACTAGTTTCTGAGACCTAGTCATGTATATCTACCTAGATGTTGTGGTGGATATGATAGAGTGTCTTCTTAACAAAGGGTAATGTTCCCCTTTCTCAGAATGGTCCAGATAGTCAGAAGTGCATCATGATATGGCTTCTTTGATCAGAATCAATCAGAGTATGAATAGGACCTGATTCAAGTCATGCCAAACAAGATCCCAACCTAGACATTTTCAAAGTAAAGCAGGAGAAAGAGCTTTATGGAATCTGTCTCTGAGGGCAGAGCTAAAAGATGTGATGCTCAAAAAGTACCAGCAGTTTGCACAGTACCACGTGATGGGATCAGGTTGTTAATTAGAATACGGTTGAAAGTAGGAAGAAACACTACTTCGTTTTTTATTGTTTGTTGAGCACCTGCTTGCTGGATAGTGATAAGCACTAAGGGCTCACAAAAGTGAGCAGAACCAGTCAAGTCTCCTGCTTCTTGGAGTGTATGAGCTAATGAAATGTCCAGTGTTGAAGACAAGGCACTGAAGGAGTAAATATAACCATGAGTGACTTATTAGACACTAAGTGCTGTGAAGGAAGGAATAGGGTCCAGGGACAGGATGGACTAGAGAGTTAGGAAAATCTTCTGTGAATAAGTCACACTGAAGCCAATACAGTGAATCCTAGAAGTGGCTATCTAGGCAAAGATGGAGAGGAGGGTGGCTCAGGTAGGAGGAAAAAAAGATGTGCAAAGAAAATGAAGAGGAACAGGAAGCATTTAAAAAACTAAATGAAAGCTCAGTTATGAAGTGGTGATTCACAGTGTAGACTATGGACCCATACTGCTTGGTTTTGAACAAAGAGCTACTAGTAACTACCTGTTGCTCTTTGAGCAAATTATTTAACCACGTTCTGTATCAACTTTATCAAATGTTTAAGGGAATCACACAAGTTACATAGTAACCTCAGAGTGGTCTGTGAGGGGACTAAGGGAAATGATATATGCAAAGCACTTGACACAATGTGTTCAGCATGCGCTAAGAATTCAACCTATAAAGGGTAAATCTTAGAGGGTAAAAACTCAAGAAGAGGCTGAGGAGTAGCGAAGAGCATGAGAAATTATCTGGTTTCCATTTTGGAAAGCTCTTCAAGTCTGTAGAGTAGAAAATATATTTGACACGTAGGATTAGATGTGAGGAAGCAATTCCTATACTGCAGAGTTAGGTGATGAGGCTTTGATGCAGCTGGTGGCAGTTGTGGGGACAGATTTTAGCGTGTTTGGGAAATAAGATCTATAGGACTTGGACAAAAATTGAAAATGAATGTAAAGGAGAAAAGGTATCAGGAGTAGCAAGGAACTTCTGAGATCAGAAGCTAGAGGGACGGGAAATACACCTAAGAACAAAAAATACAATGCAAGACATTAAGTCTTATTGTCAAGATAGGAACAAATTGCAAACTGAGCTCAGAGGAGGGGATGTATTTGTAAACAATCTGAGGATCTTTGGGAATTTCCATTTATAGAGTTTGGAAATTTGTTGCTTTATTTATTATTATTATTATTATTATTATTATTATTTTTACACAAGCAAAATAGGGAGACTGAAAATAATGGTGAGATTATTTTTCCTATGCTTCCCTCTGAAAAAAATCAGGTGGTTACTCACCAAAAACACAAATTTTAAATAGCTGTTGAATGATCTTTATGTTTTATTATTTTATCAAAACTCCTGTATACATTGAAATCCATTATTCAGTGCTTATTTCCAAATACAAAAACAGAATTAGAAAAAGTGAACATTTTTGATAGGCACACCATAGATATTGGACCCTCTGATCTCACCATGCAGAGAAAACTTCTCTCTTCTGTGGGGGATGTGTGCTGATGGGGAGAGGGAGAATAGTGTTCACTCCATGCTCTTTGTTTTCTTCTGGGAGAGAAGAATTTCCTCTCTGTCTATGGAAGCTTGAGAAATAGGGATGAGCTTGCTGTGGGGGCACAGCTGAATGATGCAGCAAGTTGAAACTGAATAATTGATTGAAGTTTCTGGAAATTGAACTTATGGGTATGTGGGTGCCATATTTTATTTTGAATAAAACAACAAAGATATCTGGTATAAAAATACTTTCTTCTTTAAGGATTAGAGTCTACTCCTGAAACCAAAACGACACTGTATGTTAACTAACTTGAATTTAAATAAATAAATTAAAAAAAAAAAGAATTAGGGTATGCCAACAAAAATCAATGATCAATGCAAAGTTCTAAAATAATTTTTTTTTTGTAATAATTCCACAGTTTTAGGTAAGGCTAAGAAAACAGATAGAAGTAAAGTTGAAGATCAAAACAGAACAAATTTATGGTAAGTATATTAAAAGACAGAACATTTTAGTTTTATCCAGAAAGAAATTGTCAGATGGATAAAACCCATGCTACTTAACTATCATGGCTCTAATGGCATTAGCCATATATATATATTTTTGTTTGTTTGTTTGTTTTTAATTTTGAGAACCTACTAGGTATTGAGCGAATGCTTATAGACTCCAGTAGGACAAGAAGTTCTTTCTTTGCATGTTATAAGACAAAGAACACACTAGGAAAGATTTTCATTTTTTATTTAATCAAGTTAATAAACACCCCTCAACCTATGTCTCCTCTGTAAAATGGAGTATTAATACCTAACTGTAGAGTATTAAAAGTTATTGAGATAGTATATATTAGATATTATGCTTTTAATACATAGTGGTTATTATTATTATCTGATCTTCATATTTTATTTTCTAGAAGATTGGATTACAGTCATAAAGCCAAATCATATTTTTGGTTCAGAGTAAGCCTAAAATTAATTAAAATTAGAGCATTTTTCACATGAGCTGATTCAAATATTTCTTAACATTTCTTAAAATTTGTTTATAAAACTAAATATAAATGTATTTATTTATAAAATTTTAGGATTTCAAAATTCGAGTTCATATTGATACCATGAGGTTCTGTGAAAGTGAATTCTGATCATTTTAACATCCACTTACTAATAAGTATTTATGTTGTAGATGTAAATGCAACATGGTATCAGTTGCTTATTGATGCCTTAACAGATTATCACATACTTGGTGGCTTAAAACAACACACATTTCTTGTCTCACAGTTTTGTAGGTTAGAAAGCCAGCATGGTGTCATTGGGCTAAAACTATGGTGGCAGTTCAATTGCCTTCTATATAGGCTGCCCCAGGGGGAGAATCTGCTCTTTCCAGGCTCATCTGGGTTCTTGGTAGAATTCAGTTCCAAGCAGTTGTAGGACTGAGATCACCACTGTATTGCTGGCTTTTGGCCAACAGCCCTTCACAGTTTCAGGAAGCCGCCCAAACAACCTTCATCTTGAAAGCCAGCAAAGGTGATTGGGGCCCTTTTGGACTTCCCAATTACCTCCTCTGTGGCTTCATGTCTTTGGCTTATTCTTCTACATCTCTTTGACTTCATCTGGAGGAAGTTTTCTGCTTTTAAAGGCTCATATGATTACATTGGGCACACCTGGATGATCCAGGATTATGAGAATCTTCTTGTTTTAAGGTCCATAACCTCAATTACATCTGTAAAGCCCCTTTTGCAGTGTTCCGTGTTCACAGGTTCTAGGGACTCAGGTGTACAAATTTTGAGTGGAGGCATTATTCTGCCTACCACAAATATGTATTCTCAAATAGTAATCTGTGTGAATTTTTGGTGTGCCCATAGAGTCTTAAATTTTTTACTAGTAAACAATTAAGAAAGATATGTAACATATGTACTGAATTTTCATAAGGAAATTTGTAAATCATACTTATATTAGCTAACATTGTTTTATTTCTTCAATTACCATCAAATTACACATGTTTGGTAACTCCCTTTGAAGTAAATGAGCAACATTTATTCTCAATAAAGCTTCCATTTTAACTAGGCACATTAAATATCATTAGCACAAATTCATTATAAATTACATTCCAGATTTCATACAGGGTTTATTTACCCAGCAATTGTTATATAGGAAAAGTTAACTAAGATAATATTAATATTAGTTTTAGCAGATGCCCTACAGTTAACTAGAATCTATTTAATACAAGAAGAAATTCTTGCTTTCTTTTGTAACGGACAAAAATCAAATCCATGTTTAGATTATGCTTATTAATCTCACCATTCTACTTTTATTTTTATTCTAATGATACATGTAAATTCAGAGGCATATTTACAATAGATGGACTTTAAGTGTAAACTTCACTGTTTTGTATCACTAATTATGTTAAAAGATACATAAATTCTCTATAATTACCCTGAGCTTATTGCTATTTTAATGTAACATCTTTTTTTAAGAATGTAACTTGGATTTTTGACATTAGTCCTTGATTTGTATTTTATCCAAGCACCACAGTCTTGGATATCCCCTGCAGAGATAGATCCATTCCTAACAAGGGTCTTTTTTTTTGGAACTTGGTAATGATTACAATACAGATGACAATCCCTGTCACTCTTTTTAGGCTGTAGCTTTTCAAGGCAGAGTGGTGCTCCCTGATCCTTCTTAAGCCCCTGTTTAAATGTAAATTAGAAGAGACCAGTTTATATTACTTATTCCTGGCATCCATATGCAACACCAGATTGCAAAAAAATATATATGTATATATATATATTTGTAAGAAGCTATCCCTATATTTATCTTATGACACTCATCACTGACACTTTAGTGCTTAAGCCGCCAAACTAGAAGCATTTCAATTATCTACCTAAGGGAAAAACCATCCCAAACAGACAGACCTTTGTCTGTTTTAGAGCTGGATTGAGTAAGTGGAGAGCAAGTGACTTTTTAGTGCTCTTGGTCTAATTAGATAGCAGTTTGGTCAAAGGGGTTATTTGCATCTTTTCCTGAATAAGAGAAATTAAATGCCCTTAACCGGATTTTGAAAGGCAGATGGGACCTTAGACGGCCTAATATCACCTTTTCCACTGAAGGTTTTAATTTAAAAAAAGTTCCATCTTTAGGTACATGAGCGGACAGTATCGTGGACAGAAGGTAATTATTAGCAGCATTCAAGGGCGAAGAAGAAAGAAAAGTAGCAAGACCCTTCCCTTAGCCTTTTAATAGAAGTTGAAAGTTGGGGGGAAAAAGAGCTTTACCTATGAAAGGAGAAACTTCCTTTCTCTGAATTTTCATCGAGTTTTTTACTTAAACTTTGGTGATTTGGTGTCCTGTTAATTTAGCACTTGACTGTGGAAATTTTTTATCAGCAGAAGTACAGTTATCATCACTAAATGTCATTATCATATGAAAACAGGCTAGAGGAACAGAACAGTCTCCTTGTTGGTATTCAATGAATAGATAAAGTCTCATTCATATCACCTACATAAGATGTCACTTAAAATCCTTGGGATCAGGGGCGCCTGGGTGGCTCAGTCAGTTTAACATACGACTTTGGCTCAGGTCATGGTTTCGTGGTTCATGAGTTGGACCCTCACATTGGGCTCCGTGCTGACAGCTCAGAGCCTGGAGTCTGCTTCAGATTCTGTGTCTCCCTCTTGCTCTGCTCTTTCCCAGCTTGGGCTCTGTCTCTGTCTCTTAAAAATGAATAAATGCTTAAAAAAAATAAAATAAAATCCTTGGTATGAAATCTCTCTGCTTCCATTTATAATCTGTAGGATTTTAATTCCTTTGGGCCTAACTATTCTCAACTGCAAAACTGGATCAATATTGCTCATTTCATTGGTTTTTTTTAACGGCTAATTGAGTTAATGCTTGTGAAATCTTTTGCATGTTTATTATCTAAGTGTTCAATAAATAAAGATGCTGTTATTTATTTTATTTCATGCTCATGGCAAACCTGTGAAGCAGGCAAGGAAGGTATTATTATTATCATTTCACAGTTGAAGAAACTGAGACAGGACTAGTTGGAGGCTTTCTTGTCCATAATGGAATGTTGATGATTCTTTCCACTACTCAGTGCTGCTTCTCAGCCCTGCAGTTGCCTCTCTAGATGTGAAGGAGACCTAATTTAGAGTATCTTCTTGATTTGAAGATGTGCAGTAACCTATCATGTGCACAGTACACTGCAACAGATGCTGAAGGAAACAGAGAAGTATGATTGCTGTACACGCTTCCTGTTCAGTAGACAAGAGGTCTATCCTACTTGGTTCTGGTCCTTCTTGGCTCAGAGAGTTGACTCAAAAGCACATAATCATAGAGTTGAGGTCACCATAAATATAATGCTGCCCGTAGCATATAGTATCCCTGTACATGTTAAGGACTTGGTGTTAAAGCTAGCTTCCTTCTCTATTTGATAATCACTTCTCCTTGCCCATTATTTCCCTCCCCTCCTTTCTTTCCTCATCTAATAGACTTTTATTAGAAGACAAGCAGTTAGGGGCACCTGGGTGGCTCGGTCGGTTGAGCGTCCAACTTCAGCTCAGGTCATCATCTCGCAGTCTGTGAGTTCGAGCCCTGCGTCGGGCTCTGTGCTGACAGCTCAGAGCCTGGAGCCTGCTTCTGATTCTGTGTCTCCCTCTCTCTCTCTGCCTCTCCCCCGCTCATGCTCTGTCTCTCTCTCTGTCAAAAATAAATAAACATTAAAAAAAATTTTTAAAAAAGAAGACAAGCAGTTAAGCCTGACCTCTCTAGTAGATAAATGCATTATTTCCTCCATGTGTTTAGTGTCTCTAAAAAACAGATTTTGCTTTAATGATGGATTAAAATAAGGGGATTGTAGATGGCTTTCTGATAAAATTTTCCTTGTATATAGTTTTTACCACACTTAAAAGAAGCCTAGTATGATCTTTTGAGTGACACAGGGAGGTAACTGGAAGTTCCCTGCAACCTGAGTATGTTGTCTTGGATCACATAGCATGCTGCAATGTGATGACTGGTTTCAACAACATAAGGATGTAAGGAGACAACAGGCGGATTGAATTAAATGTTTGTGTGTTGGAGTATTTCGTGTGTGAGTGTATGTGTGAATTAGGTGAATTAGAGCAGAAGGGATTAAGAGGCGGGGAGAGAAGAAAATCAAGATGACATGACTCACACAAAGAGTCCAAATGCTCCCAAACCCTAAGCCCTGATTGCGGTCAGGATCCAAAGGAGCGCACGCTTTTTATGTCTCTTGCTGTGCTTTTTCTTGCCCTGCTTGTCATTCTCCTGCCATTCCATTAGATCTGGTTTAAATCTGTTGGGTAGTAAGACAACTCTACTGAGCTATATTTTTTCCTCCAGTTTTATTTCAATATAAGGTCTATGTAACTGGAAAAATCTGTTTGGAGGCAAATAGCATGACCCATAGCATGAGAATATTTCTGAATGATGGAGAACCAGATTTGTGAGAGCATATTCCAACAGCTGTCTTTTCTGAGTTGATTCCTTATAGCTCAGTCTTAAAACATTTATCTATCTTGCCAAAGGGGCAAGGTCTAGTTGTCTTCTTGTTCTCTCTTTTTTCTAAATTGAAATTATATACGAATGAGACAGGAAATGGCTAGAATGCCCATCCAGCATGTAAAAATGGGACCAGAAAACCAAAACTTTTTGAGATACACCTCTGCAAAGTATTATGAAAGTCACATGAGATTGTCTTTATTCCTAACGCTAGCTGTCTGTTTTACAATCCAAAAAATATGACAGAACACAGTGTGATAGTTTGTCAAGGTATCTCCATGGGATCATGGGGCACATTTTCCTCTCGTGATACACTGTGGCCGTATATCTGTGTTTTAGAGCTGGAGGATGTCTTATAGACCACCTAGTTTAACCTCCATTTAATAGACATAGTAACTAAATCATAGACATGGGAATTTGCCTAATTTTACACAGCAGGTTACTGAAAAGTTCTGAATAAAGACAAATTTAAACTTCCAGGCAATCTCCTACCTATAACTCTAGGTATTTTGAGGGGGAAAAACATGATAAACAATCCTAAAGTCATTGTTGAATGAATGACAACGCAGATGCTCTAATTTGACTCATGTAACAACAGAAGCAATCCAACTACTCTTTTCAGACCTAAGTGATGAGTGGCTTTCTGATAATCCAGTTCTTTCAGCTGTACCTACCCAACATGCCTCTTTATGGTGAATGTCACCTCACAGCTGAAGCAAGTTTATGGGGCACTGCAGTTCCCCGGGCGTTCTTTGTTCAGTGGAGAACCAGAGAACTTCAGTCTCGGGGACTGTGAATCCACCAGCTTTCATCAGTCTGAAATGCATTTTAAATCAGTGTCAGGCTGGCTGCAAAATTTATTTCTCCAACTTTATAGTGAGTCCAGCTGCCCCACACTCCTGTGAGTACCTATGCTAATTACATATGATGAAACATAAGAAATGAGCAAAAACAATGATTTGGAGCTGTGTTTGAAAGGAGAGGTGAAAATGCAGACTCAAAAACAATAATCCTAATCAGTGCCGTAGAGAAAGCAAGCTTCTGGGTACGTTATCATGGCCGTAAGGAAAATGTATACATATAGAAGCTTTATGTTACTATATAGACCAAAATGAGACTATTAATGTTGGTGTCTTCCCTTGAGAATGCTGATAGTCTTTCATTTTCTTTTGTCTGGTATTTCTGAAGCTGTCTTTTCTCACATCTGAGTTTGGTTAGTCACTATTTCAAACATTATTATACTGAAAACGTTATTATACTGAAAATTCAAATAAAATGATTTTGCCTTTAGGTCTCAGATTCCACACAGGATTCTTTAATTATTAGTGAAGCAGGTTTGATTTTTTCCATATTGAAACCAGTCTCCTCAGTGCTTCTAGGACTGAAGTATTTTTGGTTTTAATTTCATGTCACTAATGTAGTCATCAGAATTGGCACATTTGTTTTTCTTCACAATTTCCCTGATTGGTAATTACCTGACCAGAAGTGGTCAAGCACTTCATGAAGTAGTGCTTATCAACAATTTGTCTGAACGTACCATTTTGCAAAATGTAGTTTTGCTATATTGACAAATTTGAACATGACTTGATGGCCTGATAATGTCCGTTGCCTAATTGGCGTTGTTGGGAAAGTTGTAGACAGCTGGGTGTGTTGGGAGATGCTTTAATATTGGGCTAAGTGTAGGGGAAAATAAATGCTGTTTGTAACCAGAAAGGGAATGAGGGGAAAGTGGTAAGTAAATAAATCAAGAGGAAACAGAAAATGTGACTATCTGAGAAAGGGAATAGAAGCCAAGTTTCACAGCCTTCTGTCAGTTGCTTGGGAGACAAAGGGAGGGGAAGTGGGGAATGGAGTTTTGTTTAAAACATCAGGAAGCAAGAGAGGGCACTGATTAAACATGTAGGTTGTGGAGCCAGAATTCCTGGGTTTAAAACTTATTTTTAGCACTTCCTGCTGTGAGAATAATGTCGGACTGCTTAATCTAAGCCTCAGTTACTTAGTTCTGCAATGGGGCTATATAATAACACCTACCTCATAAGTCCATGGGGAAGATTCCATGAGATAAACCATGTCTTGATCCTTAGTCCAGGGCATGACCCACTTTAAATGTTAGCTGTTATTGTTATTAAACCTCAGAAGTTTGTTGTGGTTATGTATGGGGGAATGCTGAGGAAAACTGTAAAGCCAGAGCCAAAGAATATAAAATTCGTTTTGTTGATAAAAGGGATTTGATAAGACATATATGCTACCATAGCTACAATGTAAACTTGCTGGAAATAGCTTTGAAAGAGTGTGGAATTGCGACAGCCGATTTTATGTTGGAAGAAAAGCAGCGTTATTATTTTTAGGTCCAAATAGAATTGCCTAATGGATTCCATACATTAGTAATGTAAGACTATATGCCTGACTTACTTTCCCTGGCTCCATTTGAAGGGAGGGGAATGAGAGATCTAGTAGAAGGTGACTTGGCATACAGAGCAGTACAATCTTATGCTCATTGTCTCCAGAGATCCTGGTGAGACAAGGAGATGCGGAAGTTGTTGGAAAGGAGACAAGTTTTTATTCATTACTCTTAGGCCAGAAGAATCATGAGGGCATGATTCATCACCAGACTAGGCTTAATTTAAAGGCAACTTTGGATCTCTTTGCTTTGGTAGTTAAACTGTTTTGTGGCGACTAAGTGGTAATATACAGGGGCATGTATAATAGAGATACATGGGCAAATTTCCTTATGGGTTATAGTTTCCATTTCTTTACAACTGTTAAGACTTTTTCACTGTCTGTTGTGAGAATTAAAAGATACTACTTATTAAAAAAAAAACTACCTAACAAAATGTTTGAGACACAGTAGTTGTGCTACAATTGTTCATTTCCTTTCCTTTATCTATTTCTTTAGAATTTCTTCTATTATTCCTTTAGATACTTTCTTGCGTATACCCTACTATGACATCCAGTTGAGAGCATGATGACTTCTCATTCATTTTTCTTGCATATTTACTTGGTAACCCTTTGCTTTCCTTTGGGCATTTTACATTTCCTTTGTCTACTTTCTTGACCCTCTGACACATGTCCTTTTCAGTTCTCTTTTGTGCTCAATATCTTCTGTTGGCTCCTGTAGATTCACTTGCCTTCTCCTCTCCTCTGCTCTGCTTTAATAATGGGCTACGTCAATGATCCCCATGTTTTCTGGCTTCTGGATGGGTTTGGCCAGTGGAGAAAGGGTGCTGGGGAAGATCCTTGAGAGCATGTGATGACTGGCTGACCTGTGAACTGGACCCCAGCAATCAGAAGCTCCTTACCCCCTCCTCTACCCTTGGAATGTGTGTTCCATTTGCTTTCCCTTTTCCCGGAAGCTGCCCCAAGGACATAGCCTTTGAGATAATGATGTGGTATTGAGACCACCCAGGTGGTATATGTGACTGAACCTAGGTAAGGGCTGTACGTAAACTTTCAAGAGTTGGTAGGTGGGTGTTAAGATCTACCAGCTGCCCAAGACAAGCATCATAGAGAAGTCCCCTTACTTATTAAACCTGCCACCTACCAGTCTGGTGCGGTCTGCCTCTCATTTTTTCTGGTCTCTCTCACCTTCTGCAAACAGGGGCTGGTTTTAGAGTATATTAGGAAAGCGTCTGAGGAGTTGTGACCAACAAAGGAAAAAGTGAATATGAGGAGTTTATTTCCTCAACTCCCTTCCTATGGGGTCACCAGGACTGGATGCATGAAGCTAGGTGGTTCTCTCCACATGGCTCTATCTCTTCATTCAGGCGAATACTTTCTTTCCACTTCCCATCAGACCAAGGAATAGCTCCTCACTGTTACTAGGCCAAGATCTTTATAAATATCTCCCTTTAAAACTCGTCTTTAATTACCCAATTTCAACGTGCTCTCTCTTTCCAGCTAGGATGCTTGGAAGGATATACTGCCTTTGCTCTTGGATTCTACCACTCTTGATCTTTTTTCCTCTATATTAATAAAAGCACCTATCTTACATCTAGAAAGTTTCAAATTTATAAGAAAATCAAAGCACATTTAAATAATACATATCTCAGTATAGATCACTCAGATTTCTAGGTTTCAATCATCTAATTATTAGGAGTCTGAGTGGGTGAGTAATCTGCAAATACATTTTTCATGTCTTAATATATAAGCTGGAATCTGGCTAATGAAATAATATATATTTTGGAATTTGATACATAATGGTTTTTTTAAGATCTCTTATTTAGAAAGTAGTGGCTGATTGTCAATGGATTTTATAAATAAGATGCTCTCAGTTATGGACCTCCAAGATAGAATTATGGTGAGGTTTCATGTTCGATGTGTATTTGTTTAACTATATAATTATATCACTAACCCAAACATTAGATAAAAGGGTAGGTTATTTTAGTAAATTGTAAATGGAATTTGTTATTGTTTTAATTTTTGCATCACTTAAAATTCCAAAGATCTGAAATCAACACCTGAGCAGAAATATATTCAAGAACATAAAACATACAAAGAAAGGAGGTTTATTAGAAATTAAATGTACTCTTTAATTAGGTCTGGTGTTCACATCTGAGTGAAATCAAATGGCCTTTAGCAAATATTTTACAAGCATGGTTTTTGTATAAGGAAAGGTAGGTGACATAATGATCAATTATGAGACTGACATGCTATTTTCTTTTATCTTTGGCTGCTCTGCTAAAATTCAAAGTACTAGGTTATACTACAGCATATCTTTTAGGAGCCCTATTAGATGTGTATTTTATTTGCTAATTAGTGTTGGTAGTTCCTCAGTTTGCAGCCAAAAGGGCACTAGGCATTGGATCAGAAAGATATCTGATATGCAATGGCATGTAATTTTGTAAAGCAAAAAATTATCATATTTTATATTTTTATAGAGAGTAAAAATTTTTTTTCTTTGATTTCTATGTGTTCTCTGTGAAAGATAAATTTTAAAACAGTCTGACACTCTGGTATACAAAGAACTGTATGTCCTTGCTTGTATGATCTCAAATAACATCGATATAATAAACTTTGGTAACATTGCACAGAGTTTGTCCGAATGCTATCTTTTTTCTGAGTGCACTACTGTGTATGTGATATGATATTTGTGTAAATCAGTTATATATTAAATTAGCATATCCATGATATGTCATACACACATATTTATCCTATTTAATGATTTTCAGCAAATATGTATTGAGAATCTCTGATGTTGTGGACGCTAGAGCTGCAGCAGTGAGCTCAACATGGTCTCTACCCTCATGAACAGTACACACGCTTAAGCATTTGCTGTAGATGTGAACAGTTTTCTCCACAAAGAATGCAACCATTTAGGACAATTTAGACAGAAATGGAAAAATAGAACTCCTGTTAATCAAGGTCTTTTTAAAACAGTGGACTGCCTCTTTAGTTTAGAAAGAAACTAATCTCAAATAAATTTATTTATTTTTTTTTTCCAATGTTTATTTATTTTTGGGACAGAGAGAGACAGAGCATGAACGGGGGAGGGGCAGAGTGAGAGGGAGACACAGAATCGGAAACAGGCTCCAGGCTCCGAGCCATCAGCCCGGAGCCTGACGCGGGGCTCGAACTCACGGACCGCGAGATCGTGACCTGGCTGAAGTTGGACGCTTAACCGACTGCGCCACCCAGGCGCCCCTCAAATAAATTTAAATACCATGTCTGGGCATCTTTTTTTCATTCCTATTTTGAATCAGTATCATTCCCTACTGTTAACAAAAGTTAAACTTCTCCTTTCCTCTGATCCTTAATTTATAATTTTAAAAATAGATCTCAGCTGCACTGTGAATGTTATTACCACCAATGGGTTAGCTGTTATGTGGTTTAACGTTCTTTAGATGTCATTAAGTAATATCTTTGAGGTATCTAGTTTTCACACATATCTTTATTTTTCCTAGAAACAATAGCCTTTTTAGGTTGCCAGGAAAAATGGTTTCACTTTATAAATACCATCACCTGGCTGTTAGATTTATATATTATGTACAATTTACAGATGAAAAAAATAGTAAATTGAGTGAGTAACCCATTGTTCACTGTTAAACATACAGGAGATGCCCACATAAGACCTAAGCAGGGTATGCAAAATGGCAAGCTTGCAGAGGGCAATTCACGGACTACTGACCTCCCAAGACAATGTCAAAGATTTTATTAATCTTACAACCATTATAAAAAGAAATGAGAAAACAATAATGGAAATGTAACAATTATCATAATGTGATGATGAAAATAAAAAAATAAATTTTTAATGGCACAATAAAAGGAAAACATGGTAGAAAAATGTAATAGAACTACATACAATATAACCCATAACCATACATTTAAAAAGGCATTAAATTGCAACTCTTCCCAGCATGGTCACCCAAGTTGAATATCATGAAATGGCTAATGGTTCACTTGATACTTCCCAAAGTTTAGAGAGCAGCAGGGGTAGAAAAATTCATTTGTCATTTGAGCCTTTATGAACGACTAAGAGAATTACGTTCTCCACATTCACCGTACAATGGCAGGAAGAGTGGGAGGCACCGGGTAGGGCCTGTGACATCCAATGCAAGAATTGAAAGATGTACAGCTGTTGGTGAAGGAAGGGAATGTTGTCATTTCGTGTTGGCGGAGAAACACTATCTTCTGGAAGGAAAGACAGGATCCTGGCAGGAAAGAATTTTAGATCACACAATATTGAAATCACTGATGCTGAAAATAGTACCGAAGTAGCCTTGAGTCTGTTCAGCAATAACCAGCCCAACATTGGTTCTCCCCATTCCTCATGTGTATATTTGCAAAACCACAGTACCACAAGTAGGAATTGGTTATCAAACGTGGCTGTGCGTAACCACTCACAACTATGGGAGATTTCCTCTAAAATAATTTTGCTTCACTCACATGAAAGGCTGTTTTGAAAAACTTTACATGCAAAAAAAAGTTACAGGATATGATTGATGAAAACTTTAACAGAATTTTCATAAAGCCCTTAGAGATCAAGTAGTGAAAGAAGATCAGAAATTGAAGGTACTATTAGGGATTTAAAAACCACTTATTGAAGAAAAAACAAGATGCTTTGGGCCACTGTGTATGTGATACAAGGTAAATGGATACTCTGAAGGCTGCGGTGTGAGTAAAGTGGCTCAGGATATTTATGACCTGGGGGCAGGGGGTGGGGGTGGAGAGAGAAGGAGGGAAGAGAGGGAGGGGTGAATTGCAAAATCTGCTAGTGATACAAGACTATTTAGATTGAGTATTGGTAGAAGCCCAGAACCCAATTTCAGATTTGAAATACATATTTTTAAATTCCTAAGATATGTAAGGAGTTTAAAAATTATTGAGAGCGCATACACATAAGAATAATTTTACTGCTTACCTCGTTTAGTAGATATTATATTCAGTCTCAAATAAGCCAGGGTTTTAGTCACTGGCCAAGAAATTTCTGTAAAGTTTGTGAGGTACTGAAATCCTTGGATGTATTTTATCGGGTGCTTTAAATGTAATATATAAAGCATTACTGAGGAGAAATTATAAAAATTATAACCCTATAACCCTTTCAATTTTAAAATGAGTTATCTGTATATTAAGTGCTGATGGTGTAAGTTAAAAGTACATAGAGAGAGTTTAAATATATGAGTAGGGCACAGAATGAGTACCCTTATTTTTCATTTTCTCTGGCCACTTTCAGGCATAATACAGATCAATTAACTTTCTAATCCATTAATAAGGATGGGTTCTCATCTGAATGTGCTCAAATGAAAGTCTAAAAATATCCCAGTTCAAGACTGCAGTGGTTTCTTTTTTTTGCCTATTTGTGTCGACTGACATTTGATTGCTGAAATCAAGTCATACTCTATCTAGGTGTAACCTTTGTGTACTGTATGCGAGGGTGTAAACTTTGTATGTCTTACTGAAAAAAAAAAATGCTGTTTTTGTGATTGTGTACTTTGTGGCATTGGCGAATTTATCCAGAAAATTTATAGTAAAAAAGCTGCTTAGGTTACTGGGTGTCTGATGGAGATGTGACCCGATGTGGAGTGTTAAATGTGCTGGTATATAGAAGAATCTGAAAATAAAGTACTTGTCTCCATTAGAAAAACAAAACAGATGATAATGTGCTAAAATCATGGAATTGTCAAATTAAACAGTGTTAGTAGGAACCAATGATAAAAGGATTCTCTAATATGCAACTACTAGGGCATTTCTGCTAGCTGTTATGGAAGAGATACTTGAAGAAATCATCTGATACTCTTTGAAAATATAAATAAATTTTTTAAAAGGAAAAAAAGAAGAAAGCTAGAAGTTAAAAAAAAAAAAGCTAGGGACTAGTACTTTTTAAGATTTAAGTTTAGGAGCTAAGCCTTGTCAGTTTTTATTGGTTAATAAGATTGAGGAAATAGGTGCCAAGTATAGGTGGTAAGGAGACTATATTCTGGATACAGCCCTAACGGCCTTCAAAGCGTATATCTTTTTCATGATATCCTTTTTCTCCCCCTTACTTGACATTCTCTCAGAGGATTTAGTCCAATGTTTCCAGTTTAACTTGCACCTACGTCCTGATGACATCTAAATAAATATTTCCAGCCTCAGTATCTCTCAGAAACTCCAGCTCTGAATTTGACTGGACATATGTACTTAGATGTTTTAAAGGCATCTCAGACCTAACCTATTTGTTGCATTCCCATTCCCTCTATTTCAAAGCTTCCTGTGTTCATTACCGTAATTAATGCACCTGCCATATACCTAATCGCCCAAGCTAAGAGTATCAAAGTCAAGCTTAACTCTTCTCTTTTCATAGTTTGCTAAATCCAATTTATCAACAAATCTTTTCAATTATATATTTTCATTAAAAATTACCAAGCCAAGCTCTTTCTGGGTTTTTTTTTTTTTTTATGACATTGCTCTAGAGTCCTTTGCCATTTATTTTCTAGACACTTGCCACAGTTTCTTTTTTTCTTTTTTTAAATGTTTACTTATTTTTGAGAGAGACAGAGACAGAATGCGAGTGGGTTAGGGGCAGAGAGAGAGAGAGAGAGACAGAATCCGAAACAGGCTCCAGACTCTGAGCTCAGTATAGAGTCTGACATGGGGCTTGCACTCATGAGCTGTGAAATCATGACCTGAGCTGAAGTCAGATGCTCAACCGACTGAGCCACCCAGGTGTCCTGCCACAGTTTCCAGTATTCCAGTTCCCGTAACTGTATTGAGTCTTTTTCTTTCTTATGTCTGTGTTCCACATTACTCCCAGGAATATTTCCTAAACAGACATACACATCTCTACTCATTCTTTGCAAAAACTTTTCATGGTTCTTACATTATTAAAGAAGTAGTCCAAAATCCTTAGCTTGTACTGCACACTCCAGGAACATTGAAGTTAGTGGTTATTTCATGAGAAAGGCATGATTTTATGCCTCATTTTCTTGCTCTAGAAATTCCCTCCTCTTAGAATTACCTTCTGTCTAATCTCTTCGTATGGAACTGGTAAAATGTATGGTTGTCTTTTAACTCCCAAACCAAATACCATGTCTTCTGTCAGACTTCTCTTCTTCTCCTCTTACAGAGTTCTTTTTTCTTCTACATTGATTTAATTTGCTTAATGCCTTTGTTAAAACATGAACCAGTTTGTATTAGATGTTTTTGTTTATTTGATTCTGTTTATTCTTTTCTCTTCCATTATTTCTCTTTGACTTTTTCTTTTAATCCTGTTCTCTTCCTTTTGATCCTGTAAGATCTTTGAAATCAAGGACCTTTGTATAACTAGTGCCAAGCACCAAATTAAAAATGTAGCAGGGCCTCTGTAAAGGTAAAATGAGTGAACCAAATAATCTTAGAATGAGAGAGAGACATGAAAATGGAAACCTAAGAGATTTGAGCAGTCACTGCAGACTATGGGGGAAAAATGTTGAATAGGAATAAGTTCAACTGAGATTGGTGACCTTTCTTATGGGTATAACCAGTGCTGGAGGTAAGTGTGACCCAATAAAAAGGGGAGAAAAGAGAATTTAAACTTTTGGTAACAATGATTTGGTCAAAGTGATTGTCCAAAGGGTCCCAGAGAGTAGTCAGATAAATGAATCAAGATTGACCAACTGATCAAGGTGAGCCTGAGACCATGAGCATTCTTCACTTGTGTAAATTTCTGGAGAAGAGGCACCATCTTGGGAAAATCAGTCTTCATGCAAAGTAAAGACTAGAGGTAATGTTTTAGGAAAAGATTCTCATGATTTCCAAGTTTGTTAGCAAAAAATGGGAGTGCTTGTAAAATTGGTATGCCAATGCTTTGGCTTTGGACCTTTGATGATTGGACTGAATAAATTAATAGGTAGATAGGAGCAGCAGTAAAAGTGTAGTTCACAGGAATGGGATGGGCTCATTGATTCAATTGGAAGTAAATGTTACTGATCTCTTCCTTTCTTTATTTATTTATTTTTCTGCTGGACCCTTCCCATTAGCAAAAAATTCTTTTGCACAAAAAAATCTAATTTTTCTTTGTTTACCTAACTCTCCATCTACCACCCCATTTCTTTCCTTACTTTTATAACAAACTCCTTGAAAAATTTATGTTCATTCTGTTTAATTTTTCTTTTCTATTGTCCCTTCATCCCAAGATTTTGTTTCCATGACTCCATTGCAAATTCATCTTTTCAAGTTCACCAAAGACCTTTTAGTTATTAATTCTAACTCATAATTCTGGGTCCTCTTTCTAACTAACCTATTTGATGAAGTTGATCACTTGATGATCACTTCCTCTTAAAATGATTTTTTTTTCACTTGACTTCTAGGACACCACATTTCCTTGGTTTTCCTTCAACTTCACTGACTGGTCCTTTCCAGTTTCCTATGTTTGTTGTCATTTCTATTGTAAACCTTTGAGCACTCCAGGGATCAATGCTTGGATATGTTCTTTCTCTATTTCATTAAATTATGCTTACTTCCTAGATTATCTTATCTATTCTTGTGGCTCTAATTGCTATATATCACTGATAACTCCCAAGTATATATTTTCAGTCTAGTTATCCCTTTTAACTCTAGACTCAACTGTGTACTTTACATCTTAACTCAGAGAAACAGTTGGCATCTCACACTTAATATATCGAAAACCACATTCCCAATCTTCCTCCTCAACCTATGCTTCTTATAATGGTTCTCATCTAATTTAATTGCAGTTCTGTTTTCCAGTTGCTTAGGCTAAAGTTCTTATAATCCCTGGTTCATCTCTTTGCCTCACACCTCACATTTATTCTGACAGCAGACTCTACGGACTTTCATTTAAAAATACATCTTACCCCTTGTTACCACTTTGCCATTCCCTGTCTGGTCATACCCATCAATGTCTATCATCTGATTATGTTGCAGTAGGCCTCATAAGTAGTTTGTTGCCTCATTTCAAACTATTTTCAGTATCACAGCCAGAATGAACCTGTGTAATCATCAATCAAAAAGACTAATAGGCCTGTGCCCCACCCCACTCTCATTTCCACTCTGATTTGTCTAATGGGACTCTTACCTTTTCACTGACCTGACCTCTTTAGAGTACCTCAAACATAGTAGGCAAACTCCTGCCTCAGTTCTTTTGTACTTGCAGCTTTCTCTGCCTAGAATGTTTTCCCCTAAGATAGCAAAACAATTTGCTGTCTGACTTCTGTCAACTCTCTGCCCAAATTTCACCTTCCCAGTGAACCATTCCCTGGCTACCTGATCTGCAGTTCTAAAAATTACTGTCTTCCCATCTTCCCTGCTTTATTGTTTCACTTAGCACTTACCTAGATAACAAGTACTTAGACAGGACTTTCCATGAGCAAGGCACTGTTCTAGGCTCTGCAGAAAATATTAGCTTATTTAATGATCATAATAACAACCCTTTGAGCTTGGCAATATCATTAGTCCCATTTTTGATATGAGAAAACTAGAAACTGGATTGGTTAAGTGACCCATACACTGTCAAGATGGCTTTGTAAGTTGTGCTCCTTACCACCCTATTAGGCAGCCTCTCGCCATGTCCACATTCTACATCTGTTACTTATTGATCTTTTACATTCTCTGTCTCACAAAGTATTGGCCAAAATGATGTAGGCTCAATGTGATGGGTAAAACTTCTAGGGTGTGTCCAAAACGAAAACAGAACCAAAACACAAGGAAATATAAAATTCCTACTCAGACTTTATATTCTTTGTCTTTCTCACAGAGGATCTAGTGAAGAACTCTGAGATCTTTATGGATGGAATGGGGCAATTGTGGGAGAAATGACTCAGTGACTGACCAGGAACACCTGCATGGGATCATTGCATGAACAATCCAAAAATTTAGGGGTTGGCCTTCCATGAATAACACAGGAATCGTTCATATAGAGGGGATAGTTGAAGATAGTGATTAAAATCAGTGAAAGATTCAAAAAAAGATTGAAGAATAAAGAACTCAGGGCAGGGTCCTGAGAAACACAACTGAATGTAAGAGATTGAAAAGCCAATCAAAGAGATAAAAGTAGACAATAACTTAAGATTGTTTATTGCCACTGAAATCAAAGCACAAAAAATTTCCATAAAAAGTATGTTAAGATCAGTCAGAAAATGCCATTTAGAATTACTGGAAAGAGGTTATTGCTAAATTAATGGAACATAATTGCTAGAAGTTTATTTAAAACAGCAGTAACCTTTTAAAATTAGATTATTTATGTGGGGTTTTTTTGGTGTTAAGTTGTATGAGTTCTTTATATATTTTGGATATTAATTCCTTATCAGCTGTATCATTTGCAAATATCTTTTCCCATTTCATAGGTTGCCTTTTCATTTTGTTGATGATTTCTTCCATGTGCAAAAGCCTTTTAGT
Source organism: Lynx canadensis (assembly GCF_007474595.2). NCBI lineage: Eukaryota > Metazoa > Chordata > Mammalia > Carnivora > Felidae > Lynx > Lynx canadensis. The sequence continues at coordinate 68,725,667 of NC_044310.1, forward strand.
CTGATTTAGTTGCAGTTGTTGATTTTTGCTTTTGTTTCCCTTGCTTGGGGAGACAGATCCAGAAAAATATTGCTAAGGACAACATTCAAGAATTTACTGCCTATGTTTTCTTTTAACAGTTTTATGGCTTCAGGTTTTACATTTAGGTCTTTAATCCAGTTTAGTTTATTTTTTTGTGTTTGATGTAAAAGAATAGTCCAGTTTCATTCTTTTGCATGTAGCTTTCTAGTTTTTCCCGATACTTTTTATTGAAAAGACTGTCATTTCCCCATTGTATATCCTTGCCTTGCCTTGCCTTGCCTTCTTTGTTGTAGATTAATTGAGCATATATGTGTGTGTATTTCTGGCTAGAGGACATCTTTCCAAAGAAGATATATAGACGGCCAACAGATACACAAAATGCTCAAAAATCATTAATCTTAGGGAAATGTGAATAAAACCACAATGAGGTATCACCTCACATAAGTCAGGATGGCTAGTATCAAAAAGAAATAACAAATGTTGGCAAGGCTTTAAAGAAAGGGAACCCTTGTGTACCATTGATGGGAATGTAAATTGTGTAGCCACTATGGAAAATAGTATGGAGGTTCCTTAAAATAATTAAAAATAGAAATATCATATGATCTAGTAATTCCACTTCTGGGTATTTACATGAAGAAAATGAAAGCATTAATTCAAAAAGATGCATGCACTCCTATGTTTATTGCAACATTATTTACAGTAGTCAAGATACGGAAGCAACCTAAGTGTCCATTGATAGATGAATGGAAAAAGATGTGGTATATACAATGGAATATTATTCAGCCATAAAAAAGATCGAAATTTTGCCATTTGTGACTACAGGGATGGACCGAGAGAATATTATACTAACTGAAATAAGCCAGACAAAGACAAATACCATCAGATTTTACTTATATGTGGAATCTAAAAAACAAAACAAAGAGTCATAAATATAGAGAATGAACTGATAGTTCTGGGGCAGGGTGGGAGGTAGGTGAAATAGGTAAAAGAAATTAAAAGGTACAAACATCAAGTTACTGAAATTAAAAAAGAGAATAACCTCAAGAAAAAAAACACAAACTTTTGAGAATGGAAACACAAGAGCCAATATGGAGAGGTTAACTGAAAAACAAGGGAGAGAACTGTGATATTAAATCATCATAAAAAATGCAAAGGAATAATGGTTATACTACAGGTAAACAGTATAAATTAGGAAGAGAGAAACTTTGAAGAGAAAGGTAAGAAAAAAGAGAACCATCTTGATGCAGAACATGTTTTATGTTCCTTTTTTTTTTTTTTTCAAGATAATAAAGAGGCAGTGTTCTGACTGAATTTGGGAATGGAAAATAACACTTACATTGGTCAGCATGGATTAGAGCTCTTCTGTGAAAGGGTCACGAGGGAATTCTAAAACCTTCTTGATGTGAACTGTGACCATTTCCAATTACAAATAGAAATGTAGAATCAAAGAAGAAAATTTATATGTACCATAATGTATTTTGGAGCCATTTAAAATACATCTGTCTCTTCCAGTTCTAATTAGGCAGCTAATTTGACTTGGGTAGCTATATTGTTGTGAAGAATTGTGGACAAATAGCATAAAGACATATTTTCTTTTATCAAGTAAAATGTCCAGTAAATGGCAATGATAAGCAATTCTTAAACATTTCTTTTTTTTTTTCATTTTTTCCCCACATATTTGATGTTTATTTATTTTTGAGAGAGAGAGAGAGAGACAGAGTGCAAGCAGGGGAGGGGCAGAGAGAGAGGGAGACACAGAATCCAAAGCGGGCTCCAGGCTCCGAGCTGTCAGCACAGAGCCCAATACAGGGCTTGAACTCATGAACCATGAGATCATGACTTGAGCTGAAGTCAGATGCTTAACTGACTGAGCCACCCATGCGCCACCACCCCCCCCTTTTTAAAACACTGTTTTTGATTTTTTTTTTTTTTTTTTTTTTTTTTTGAGAGAGAGAGAGAGACAGAGTGCGAGCAGGGGATTCAATTTTTTTTTTTAATGTTTATTTTTGAGAGAGACAGAGCATGCGGGGGGAGGGGCAGAGAGAGAGGGAGACACAGAATTTGAAGCAGGCTCCATGCTCTGAGCTATCAGCATAGAGCCCAATGTGGGGCTTGAACTCATGGCCGCAAGATCATGACCTGAGCCAAAGTTGGATGCTTAATTCACTGAGCCACCCAGGAGCCCTAAGAAAAGCAATTCTCTTAACCTAATGTGTTCTTATTCAGACATAGGAAGTTGGTGAACAATAATTGACCATGTTTATCACTTCTTGTTTTTTTGTTTTGTTGTTGTTGTTGTTTTCTTGGAAAACCTCTTCATTAAGCTGCTAGTGAGATTAGGAAAATCATGTATTTGGTAAAATAAAGGCAGAATCAGACATATTTGCCCTCTGGATCTTAGTTTTCCAATGTAGATTCACTAATCACCAAGGTCCACTCAAGGTATGAAAAGAAATCTCTAATTCCACAGGTATAGCACTTTTCATTTATTTTAAACTTACAGAGAAGATTACTCAATCAGACAAAAACAGGTAAGCAGGTGACCATTCTCTGATGTTAGAGGAAAGAAGCATAATACAGATTTTCTAGACTAAGATAAGCATGAGCATTGGTAAAGTCTTCTTCTCTTCTCTTCCCCCAGACAAGGACTAAAGGCTACTTCCGTCGTATCTTAAAATGTCCAGCAACAACCTAAATGCTAATCCTGATTTTGAAAATGTTATTATTTTGTTTCTCTGGTTAATGCTGAATGACATTTAGGAAAATGCTATCGCGAGGAAAGATACAAGTTCTTTGTTTATAGACAAGGATCAATATGATAAATGATGTCACATTTGTTTTCTAAGTAACCCCTGTAGTGTCTTGAGTGATTATACAATTTGTGTGCAAACTTGGGGAATAATAGTATTGGTATTCATAATACAGCACAGTGTCTTCTTAAAGCCTAATAGAATTTCCAGTAAATTCTGCCTGGCATAAGGACTGTCTCAGAAACTGACTCGTCTTTTACCGTAAACTAGCTATGTCAACTCCAAGACTCTTGAGTATGTTGAGATAGAGGTCAAACCATGTTACTACAAGGTAGAATTTTAATTGTAGTCAGTTAACATAACTGCTGCAACGGGTTTAAGAAAAACATTGTTTAGCTGAAATAAAGGAGCATTTTGTTAAGAAATTTTGTGACAATCAGCAGCAATAACCCTGTGTTTTATTAAACAGAAATCTTCCATGATTAAGCCGGGAAAAACTGCAAAGGGGGTGACTTCAGCCTTGATCACATCATTTTACTCTTTTTTGCGGTTTTGAGGAAATGAAACAAACCTTGGTAGGGAGCAGATCAAAGGTTAGCAAGAGGAGATAGCATCATTTTCTTTCCTGATTAGTCCATGATGGCAATTAAGCAAGAGCCATAAAGTAGAATTATTCTTTTGCTCATTTTTTGGGGGGAAAAATTTGGTATGTTATATAATCACAGTCCTTCTGAATGCTATTTTACATGTTCACATGCCTAAGGTCTCTTACTAATTGGGATACCTTTTGCGTGGGACTCCTGTAGGGATGACATATCTTGCTGAGGGGACCATGTTGGGTATAAGACAGGCGGGAAGATACTTTTTACACTTTAATAATTTCTCTGCGCTTTTTAAGTTTTGCATAGGTCAATTAACTCCTCCATCTATTATTAAGCATTGGCCAGATCTGCTTTTGTTTGTTAATTGTGCTTCATATCTGACATTATAGATCATGTGCAAGGGGGTGGCCGCCTGTCAGATTCCTGAGTCTGTCTTTTGGTCTGGTGCCGTGGGTGAGGGACTCACATGGGCAGGACACAGGAATTTTTTATTCAGCTGAAAATTACTAAATCGAGCCATGGGACAAAACCACCTCTGTTTCAAAAGGTGTTAAAGCCTGGGCTGAGTGATTCCATCTCAATATCATAAGGCAGAAGAACACTGGTTTGTATTCAGGAGACCCTAAATTCAAATCGTGGCTCCATTATGTAAAAGCTAGACAAGTCCCTTAATCTGCCCGTGTCTCGGTTTTCTCATTTGTAGAGTAAGAATCGATTGCTTAGAATTGTTATGAAAGTTAAGGGCTGAAATTTGTAGAAATTTATTTAACACCATACTCATCCAGAAGATGCTCAGTCTGAATCCTGAAGCAGTTCAGACTGAACTTCCACTTTCTAAAGGCTGTATAATCATCTAGTTCTGCTAAGACAAATGCAGAGAGTTAATGTGCCAGCAGAGGACCTGTTTATACTGTTGGAGACACTGGGGTCTGTGGCAAATGGATGGGAAAGGCTGAGGCCAAAGTGGAAGCCATAAACAGATTTTGGTTTAACTTGGTGGGGTTTGTTCAGTAAGTACAAGTTCAAGCCAGGGAGAAGGGTGTAGTTAATAAGAAACAAGAGGATTTTGACTAGGAGCCTGGATACAGATATAACTAGGACTTACCTATTTAGTGGATCTATAAAGATGCAGAGATGTCACTTGGGATGACGATAGGGGCTTTCTAACCTTTGTTCTGGTTATGAACAGCTTTCTTGGTATGAGAGGTTAAAGGCTGTGGGTTTAGGCTGTGCAGAGAGAGATGGGATCCTGCCAGCACCAATAATAACAATAAAGGGCTGTGTATTCTGAGTGGTTTTCCCAGTTGACACAGCTTAGCTAGGTTCTCCTAGCTAAGGGAGATCTTTTTTTGTTTGTTTGTTTTTTTCATGGGATCTTATGTGATAGAGATTTCTGAATTAGGGATACTAATTCTGAATTAGAAGCCAGTGACTTCTAGAGTTGTCTCACTAGAACATCCTTTTATCCCTGGTGTTAAGTGGTTATTGGCCACATCTCAGGAAACAGTCTGACCTAAGGCTTAAACAATAAGCATTAACTTAATGAACTAAAATCAGTAAGTATAAACTAGTACAATTTGGGAAGTGGGGCAGACATTAAGAAAAATGACTATCCATTTAGTATCATCTCTTCCTTTGGATTCTACAGATTATGTCAAGTTAGGACATAGGCATTCCAAGAGATAGAAGATGCTTTCTCACATTGTTCAGTGTTTATTATTTAACGATGCATAATATGTCATCTCAACTGTATTTCCATTTGCCTTCGATAACTCTGTGTACTACATACAAACATACCCATAGAGCTAAATTGTACTTGTCAGTATTGACGTTATTTAAATATTTTTTCAATGCAATTAATATTGTTTATCAATGAAAAAATGGATTGGAAGGGTGAGAATTACTGACATATTTTCTCTCCTCTTTTCCTTTCTTCCCTCAGAAGTTTCGTAAGCATTCCTATCAGCACGAAACAGGTGAGGATCCCACTGGGCACAGGGTAATCCTTGTGGATAAATGGTACATATCGAAAAATCTGTTGACTTATCATTTAGCGACAGCTGCCCAACTACCTTTCTCCCTACTGCGAGAGTCCCTGGCTGAATCATCAGAAGTTGATTAATAATCAAAAAAGTAGAATCTGCTAGGGAGTAGGAAATAGGCGCTCACTTACACAGTACAGCTGAGAACAAAATTGGCACAATTTTTTTCTGGACAAGAGTTGGCCTGTATATTAGCAGCCTTTAAAATATGGTTACTCTTTGACTTTGCAGTTTCACATTTGTGAAATTATTCAGAAGAAATAATCAGATAAATGTGCAAATGTAGAAGTCCAAGGATGTTCACTGCAGCATTGTTTATAATAATGGAAAATTGGAAACCTACCTAAATGGTCAGTAAAAAGGACCTTATTATGATACTTTTCTATGACAGAGTAATATGTACACATTACAAAATTTTATAAAAAATGCATAATCATATAGGAAAATATTCATGAACTAGTATCAAGTGAAAAAAGCAAAATGGAAAACTGTATGTTTAGGTAGCATTCTATTTTTGTAATAAATATGCAGATTTAGATACTTAAAAAAAAAACCCACAGTACCATGTATCAAAAAGCACAAGAGTTACATTAGTGCTATAATAGGTGATTTTTTTTCTTATGCTTTTCTGTCATAAACATGTATTAATTTTGTTATCACTTAAAGGTAATTGTGATATTGAGCGCATCCCTTTTTTCTAGAATTGTAATGCCATCAGCAGTGATTTTTATCTCTTTTGTTCATTGCTGTGTGTTCAACACCTAGAAGAATGTGTAACTATAGTTAGGGGCTTAATAAATATCTGTTTAATGAATGAATTCTCACTCTGTTCTATTATTCTCAAACATTACCATACCAGAGAGCCAGCACCTTCTTGGGACAGTTGTGTTGAAATGAACAGAAGCTCAAAATGATCCAGCCCCCCCCCCCCAATAGTCTTAATTTCTAGAACAGTCCTAGAGATTGAAGGTCATATTTTAATGCTCTAAGATTCCCCAATTTATGCTCTAATACCCCAGTTTAGTTTATATTATTATTATTTTTAACGTCTATTCTATTTTTGAAAGAGGGAGAGCACGTGAGCAGGGGAGGGGCAGAGAGAGAGAGGGAGAGAAAGAATCCCAAGCGGGCTCCATGCTGACAGCAGCGCGCCCAATGTGGGGCTTGAATTCACAAACTGTGAGATCATGACCTGAGCTGAAGTCAGACACTTGACCAACTGAGCCACCCAGGTGCCCCTAGTTTATATTATTTGTATAATTTGGGGTGGGAACCAGGATTTAAAGAAATAACAAATGGCCGTGCATAAAAATGAAGTTCCTCATTTCATTTATCTTTTTTTTATGCAACAAAAATTATCACATGCTTATTTTTATTGTGTGTTGAAAACATTTGGGGGGAGTATAACAGCAAATATGTAAACACTTGTAGTTTAAGTTTGTTGTATTTTTGGTTGCCCACCATCTTCTGGATACCCTTTTTATGCATGAGGAATCTCTCCCTTTATGAGATCTCAATCTCCAAGGCAGACACCAGAAACTTAAATTTTAAACTTCATTTACAGCTATAGCTCGAGAATTTTTTGTAGATTTCTCCCATCAAATGTTCCCAAGCAAGGTTTTGATTAGGAAACATACTACAGGAAGAAAGAAGCACGGTGCAGTATCTATTTTTCTGGTGAAGGTGACTGAGAAGTAGCCAGTGTTATATGTCCCAGTTCTAACAGTTAGGCCTGGGGATTTATAGGCAGGAAAATCTGGGGTTCCCAGCAGCAGCGGAAAACTGTTCTGTGAGCAATTATGTCATTGTAATTTGGATATTGTCCTAGTTAGATCACCTCCAGTGATTCTCTGACCTTCCCCAAAATCCTGTGAATTGCCTACTATTGTTCCATAGTATGTTTCTCCTTCTAAGAGTAACAGAACACCCAATAAAAGGCTTCTTACGATCTTTTCTTCTCTCTCCTCTCTTCTCCTCATCTACAGGATGGCTATATAGTTATGCCACAAAGTCTACTACCCCACTGGCACTGCACTCAAGTATTCTGCATCTCTGTCCACTACAGTAGTTGAACTATATGTCCCTGGCCCACAAAGGCCATCTCGGTTTTTTTTTCATCCTGGATCCCACCGTCTCTCTCCGACTAAAGGACATGGCAATTAGCCCCTCTCAACTCCACATCACCAGCATTCTTTCCCATTGGTGTAATGAATGTTGTAATATATTGTAACGATAATTATCCATTGCCCTCACTGCCCTCTCCAGTGAATTAACCATTTCCCTTCTCTCTGCTAAAACAAACTCCTTCAAGAGTTGCCAGTATTCATAGTTTTCACATCCCTGCCTCTGCAGCCATCCCAGGACAAGCTGCCACCACCAGTTTCCATCTGGACCACCGCAGTAGCCTCTTGTATGTCTCTTTGCTTTCTCACTGACAAATATGTGCTCTACTCAAAGCAGCTGTGGTGAAATTTTAGAAATAAGGTCAAGTCACATCTTGCTCAGAATTTCCCAATGCTTTTATCTTACTAACATACAAGTTGCAAGTCCTTGCCATTTGGCACCAGGCTACTTTTTTGACATTATCTCCCATTTCTCTCACCCTCTTCCATTACCTCTGTTCCTTCTTTTTTCTCTAAACTTCCACGAATGCCTTTACATCCAAGCCTGTGCGTTCACTGCCCCTTCTTCCTCGGATACTCTTCTTCTAGGTAGTCACTTAATTTTGAGATTTGCTCAAATGCTCCGCACTCTTGGAGGATTTTTCTCCTTACCTTACCTGCAACAGTTGTCTTCTGCCCCTAACACCCTTTCTTACCCTGATTTCTTTTTCCTCAGAGAACTTATTACCTCTTCTGTTTATGTGCTTATTTGTATATTATCTATCTACTCCCACTACAATATTATCTCTATGAGAGCAAGAGTGTCGCTTGATCACTGCTGTGTTCCCAGTACTTAGAGGCATTAGGTAAATATTTGTTGAATGAGTGCCTGGGATCTTATGAGAGCAAAGAGCAGGGAGTGCCATATATTCTTCCTAGGAGGTTCTTCTCAACGGAGGTGGTTCTGAAACAAGTACTGAATAATGGGACATATGCCAGGCAACAGGTAAAGAAGAGAGGAGAGGACATTGTAGAAGAGGGAATGGTATGTTCAGATGCACAGAGAAATGGAAGTTTTAATTCTAGGGGGAAGAGTACTTTCTTTATAGCTAGTGCCCAAGTATGGATGGAGTAGGGAGTGTGATGGAGTTTTCAGAGATAAACCTTGAATGGTAGACACCATGATAAATGTGTTAGGTTTATTCTTGCAAAGTTTAGCAGTATAACTGTATGCATACTGTACCATTCCAAGGATTTTTTTCTACATTTTTCATATGCTTATTTTATTGAGAAAGAAATTTTATTGGAAAGAAAATTAAACCACTTTATATTGCTGTGGATGAAATGATGCAGAACCAAAAATCCAATTGCCTAATTTATGTCTTCCTTTCTTAAAAAGCATCGAATGCTTTTAGTAGTATTTTTCAGACTCTACCAAGTGGTATAGCCTCCTATATAATCTATGTATATGAGCTACGCTCATATGAAGTGGCAAATCAGAGATCAAATCCTTCTCTATTTGAATGAATGGTTGTTGGCTTGTGTCAATCTGATTCAAAAATAGTAAAGGAAAAGATTAATTTTCTCATACATAGTGGCTCTTAATCCTTTGAGACTGATAAATGCTATGGACAGTCTACCTAGAGAAATATGTGTAAACGCACATAAACAGTTTTGAATAAAATTTTAAAAAGTGTTGGATGCACCCTGCGGCCATTCATGTCTCTTTTATGTCCATTGGCTCAGTTACACATATATCATGTTTCTCACACATATACCATGTTACTCAAAAGGTAGTAAGTCAAAGTAGTATGAAATGAGTCAACTAAATATTTTCAAAATTACACACTTCGGAGATATTATTAGCATATGAATGCGTTTTATACATTGGATGTCATTATTTATCCAGTGTGTCTCTGAATGATTTATAAAAACATTGGATTCCCTGAATATATAAAAAATCTTGGAAAATAGTCCCTCAATAAATAAACATAATAGGTATAGAATAGTATTTTAGATTAACTGGATTAAAAAAACATAGGCAAAATTAGAATATTCCTAACTTACTGTTAAAGTGGTAAACAAAAATCAGTTAGGTGGAAACTTAAAGTATTTAATCTCAAAAGTTTGCCAAATGGATGGGGACTTTTAGTGATTAGGATGTGTTTGGCTGCAAGTACCAAAAACATATCTCAAAATGCTTAACTCTAGAGAAAGTTTATCACTTCACATGTAAGTCACTGGCATGCAAGATGACTCCCAAGTCAAGTAGTTAAGCAGTTCAACAATGCCAGCAGAGATTAAGGTTCTCTGCATCTTCCCACTCCCACAATTTCAGGGAATTGCCTTGGTTGTCAGGCCAGCTGCTCCTGTGGTCCCAGTATGGATGCTACGGTTCCAGGAGGCATTCAGATATGTGACCATCCAGAGGAATAAAATGACAGTCTCTCCTCTGTGTTTCTTACTCTAAGTCCCTCCCCTTTGATGTAGGAGACCTCTCTTGGCAGCCCATTGTCCAGAATGGGTCATATCCATTTGTAAGCCAATCATTGTTAAGGAGAATTGTATAAACTTGATAGAGTTAAATCGTTCATGATTTGCTCTTGAGCTGAGAACAAAAATATATTTTCTGAGGTATAGGTACATGCATAAAACTGGGGTCTCCTTAGCAAATAAGAATGAGGAAATTATGGGTAGGCAACTATTAATCTATCTTGTAAGAGTTGAACAAAAAAAAATATGAAGGAAAAATATTTTCGTAGCAAAATAGGGTTAGATTATGTGTCTACAATATTGGCTTCTGTGGGTGATGGAGGAAAAATGTCATGAGATCATTAGCTTTGTAGGCGTTGATTAATGTGATTATTGAATACAAATGGAAGCAATTTTTTTTCAGAAATATCTATTAATATTTGAGAAGTGTTAATGTTATGATTACCTAGGTACATTTAACGTCTCTGTGATTGATTTCCTCATTTGTAAAATGTGGATAAAGCAACCTTTCCTAGCTATCTCATAGACTTCCTTTGTGAGCCAAAATGATTACATCTGTGAAGGTTCATTGTAAACAATAAAATGAAATTCAAAAGTTGTTAGTCTATTTCTCTCAGATTTCAAAGTACTTGACATAAGTGGTCTTATTAAATTAATATTAGTGAGGTGGTTTACAAGTGCTATGGTATTTCTTGTTTACAAATAAAGCCATTTGGAAATCTTGATTTTCATGGAACCAACATTGTATAGGTAGCCAAGCTAGAAATAGAATCATACCTCATACCTGGCTCAGTTTTCTTCATAAGATTTGACTACCTTGACATTAAAAATAAATTGTAACATTTAGCTATAATTCCTTTTGTCATGGATAACAGTGGCTTTACAACTTTTTGATTGTGAAAGAAAAAAAAATAATTTTACATTATAAACCAGTACATGTGTGCAGGTGCATGTACACACAGACTACACATACATCTACACAAATAGAAATATAGAAAACAGATAAAAAACTATTAAACATACTTATTCTATGTGGAATTAGTTCTGACATTTTTTTGTTAAATTTGACTAAAACCTTTGTTGCAACTTATTAAATTGATTTTATGAGCAACCAATAGTTTGTGACCCATAGTTTGTAACACACTACTACGTTCTACTAGTGCTACTCCTTCTACTAGTATAAAAGCAGTGAGGGCATCTGGGTGGCTCAGTCAGTTAAGGATCTGACTTCAGCTCAGGTCGTGATCTCATAGCTTGTGAGTTTGAGCCCCACATCGGGCTCTCTGCCTCATGCTGGGTTCTCTGCTGTCATCACGGAACCCACTTTGGATCCTCTGTCTCCCTCGCTCTCTGCTCCTCTCCCACTCTCTCTCATTCTCTCTCTCTCTCTCTCTCTCTCTCTCTCTCTTTCTCTCTCTCTCAAAAATAAACATTAAAAAAAAACACAGTGAAACAGGGATAGCCTAGAGACTTTGGGGCTCTATCCAGTGGAAATCCTACAGATGTGTTTTGTTAGGGCTGGGCAGTGTTTTGTTGCTGTTGTTGTTATTATTATTGGTTTGTTTTTATTAGCCTAAGCTTTACCTCAGAAATACCGAATCATGATATCTAAGAAAAGGCATGGGCATACATATTTTAGAAAATCCTCACAATTGAGAACACAATGTTTTAAATATTTTGTGAGTAATTGCAGTCAATCCTGTGATCTTCCAACCATCAGTATTCTACTGGACTATCCATCAGACTCAACATGTACCAAATTGACCTTAAAATCTCCAAACAAACTCGTCCAGTCCATCTTTTCCTTTCCCTTCAATGTCCCCACCCCCATATATATATGTTTTGTTCTGTAAGAGTTTCTAGGTTCTACATTTATATCAGTAGAGGCTGTCACCATATACTCAGCAATAAGCTGGTTTCTCTTCACTCATTTCCCCTCCACAAATGAATTAATTAACATTACTCATTATTTCTGCTATCAAAGTCCCTGCCTTAATGCAAGGCTTCCTCATTCTTTACCTGGACTATTGCATAATCACTGTTATTCTCATCTCTCCTTATTCTCTTCAAATCAGTTCTTGATGCTACCAGCCAGGAGTCTTTGCTTAAGGTGTTTAATGGCTCCGTTTCCCAATAAAATAACTCTAAACTCTTTTTAGCAGCAAAGAGCAAGGTCTTTCTACCGAAGCTTCCGTTTATTTATTTCTCCCACTGTAATCACTGCAGCTCCCATTCATACCTATGTTTAATTTATCATGTTCCCAATATGTACCAGGCTGCCTCATGCTTCTGCACCACTGTGGCCCACAGACAGAGCTCCCTCATTTGATGCCTAGCTCCGATCTTTTCTTTTAATTGACATTCTGTACACTCTGCCTGATTTAGGGAGACACAACTGCATTCGAATTCTGTCTGTGTCTCCTAATCTTTCTAGTGATCTTAGGCAAGTTACCTTCCTGTACCTTGGTTTGCTGCTTTGACTTGTAGGGCTCTTGCAAGGTTTAGACTTAATATATGTAAATTGAACAGCACAATTTCTGGACATCTACACAGGCATCTTCAAACCCCGATTTCATGTTTGTGAAGTTATGACTAAGTTTTTGTATGGCAAAATGAACACACTTGGAATTATTTGGCTCTGAACAAATAATGGAGTTATCTAAAAATACACATTTAATTTTGTGTGTATTTATTGAATAACTACCTTATGCCAGATCTGGAGGTAAAAAGTGAATGAACTATTGGCATTTAATCTATATTTTTTGCATCATTGAGACACTCTAAAACATTTACTAGAAATTTATATACTTTTGATAAAAATAATGACTTCTGTAAAGTATTTTGTAGCATGGTATCTTCTTTTTTTTCCTTTTTATGAGTGGCCTCAAAGCCAACAACTTGAAAACTGGCTTAGCTTTGTAAACAAAACATCACAATGCTTTAAAATGGCATGAATTGATCAATTTGAAGAGGTAGTTAGTAAACTGTAGCATTAACTTTGCTCGCAGTGAGAAAATCTTTAATGATCTATAAAGGGGAGCAGATAGCATTTTAATGGAATTTGAAGACGATGCCAATATTTGCAAGAAAAGGAGACTCTTAAACATGGACCACACTGCCTTAGAGCAGGAACAGGGCTTACCACTAGGTAAGTTTTAAATGCAAAGTGGGACAAATTCATCAGAAACCTAGATGTGCAACAGGCAGAAATGGCTTCTGGGGAGAAGAGAGTTAGCTGCAGGGGCTCGTGGCCAAATCTCTCCCTAGTTTTGTAAGTGCTGGAGTCAGGGTGGCTGAGAAGAGACATTGCCTTTCACAAAGATCTTCTGGACATTGTCCTAATCTCACCTCCCACCCTTTTGGGAAAACAGTACACACAGATCAGTAGGCATGAAGGGTGATATATACTTGCTATATATAACCAGCCACTGGATTTATCTTGGATAGGTAATAAGAACCAGGGAATAATCCAAGGCATATTAGAAGAGTATAAATACACACAACAGAGAAAATTTTTATACAGATCGCGGGGAATTCGAATGAGAGGGAGAGAAAATTAGGAAAGTCAAAGTTAAGTTCAGGCTTTAAGGGAAAACAACTAGAGTCTAAGAACTCTGCTTTCTCAGAAATAAGCTGCTAGGAAAAGCAGTTGAAAGCTAAGACACAGAGAAGGCACTCATTTCCAGATGACAAAACCTAAGATGTATTATTGCTCTAGACTGATCCTCTGTCGGAGCAAGATTGAATGGATAACCTATTTGGTCTTTCCATTTCTAGCTCTTTTTCATTTCCACTTCCATTATTCTATGAATATACAAGAAAGGGAAATATAATATTGTTAAAGCTCAGGTATGATTTATTGACTCACTGTGTCTTTAAGATAACACATGTACATTGTGTTGTTATACTTGATAGCACGTTTTTTTTTTTTTTTTCATGAATAGTCGTGAATAGAGTAAACAGACTCATAAAGCCTGTTTAAAGTGTCAGCGTGTAAGTTACTGCCGATGGTGTCTTGGGGCTGCGTTAACTTAGACATGTAATTTTTCTTTCTTCCTCTTTCCTCTCGCCTCCCCTTTTTAATTAATAGATCTTCTCATTCATGAGCATTTAGCATCACCTTGTTTGCGTGATGCAATTCCCTTTGGGGGTTTCCTCTGTGGATGTAGTAGAAGGACATGGAAACAGTTTGATGAATCACAATTTGTTGAAGGCAGTAATGGTAGCAGCGATAGAAAAATGGAATATTTGCAAAATGCCAGAGGTGAAGGAATAGGACACACATGATTAAAGTTGCCATAAAATCAAAGCTGTCAAAGCAACAAAAGCCGTAAAAAAGAAATATTCTGGCAACGTCAGTCTCCCCACACATCCAGGGGTGCCATGAAGCATATTACTAAAGAAACTCCGTTAGGAGTAGAGGAAGACATTTTTCCCACTGACTATGAAAACATATGCTGAACTGTAAATGTTCTCTGCCCCAGGAATTTTAGCTTGAGCGTCTTGGGACTGCAACCTTAAAACACCATTCGGAAAGCAAACACTAGCAACACTATTTCAAGGGGCTGAAAAAAGAAGGGAGGAGGGGATGTAGTAGAAAAGGTGATTTGGGGAAGCATATTCAAAGGCTGAGGCTGACTTTGGGGAACCCCGGTAGAGGATGTAGAATCTTGCATTCAATAGTACCTGTGTTGTCTTTTCATAAAGATAGTGTTACTGTGGAGCTGGAAGCATGGAAAATGCCTCCATTTCCTTCCCAGAATTCACAACTAGGGGGCAGGTGGAGTCTGCTGAGTGATATGCAAAGTGTATGTCTAGAACCAAATGGTAATTATTCCCTATCTGATGAGATCCAAGCTACTTTGGCATATGTGATTGGTTAGAAAGGGAAATGATCTGGAAACGTCCTAGAGTAGCCTAAAAACCTAAAGGTATACCAGGAAGGGATTGCACTGCTTGCTTTTGCTGCCCTTGATGGAAAGCTCTGCCTGACTGGAAGGTAGACTCTTAACATTAGAAATAAATTCTAAAGTTATGGCCTGGGTGGCTCAGTCGGTTAAGCATCCAACTTTGGCTCAGGTCATCATCTCACACTTCGTGGGTTTGAGACAGCTCAGAGCCTGGAGCCTGCTTCGGATTCTGTCTCCCTCTCTCTCTGTCCTTCCCCCACTTGCACTCTGTCTGTCTCTCTCAAAAATAAATAAACATTAAAAAATAAAAAAATAAAGTTATGGTCTGGGTTTGAGTGAGACAACAGATTTGGAGTTTGGTTTTAAACAGAAGCAAGTTGTTACATAGCTCCTTGTATGGAAAATATATGCATATTTTTTTTTTAAAAATCACACTATTTCTGCCAGGCTATTAGTGGTATAGTTTAAAATACTTTTGTGAATACATAAAAGTACAGTAGTCCCCATATATCTGTTCCAAGACCTCCTATAGATGCCTGAAACTGCAGATAATACTAAACAGTATATATACTATTTTTTTCTTACATATACATACCTCTGACAAAGTTTAATTTATAAATCAGGCACAGTAAGAGATTAGCAACAAGTACTAATAAAAGAGAATGATCACAATAATACTATAAAAAAGTTAAATGAACATGGTCTCCCTCTCCCCCCGCCCCCCCCCCCCAAGATATTGTACTTCTCACTCTTCTTCTTGTGATAATGTGAGATGCCTCTGTGATGTGAAGTGAGGTGAATGAGGTAGGCATTGTGCTACTATTGACCTTCAGGCCATATGTCAGAAGGATGATCTGCTTCCTGGCTGCAACTGACCACAAGTGACTGAAACCAAGGAAAGTGAAACCATGGATAAGGGGGAACTACTGTATTCCTTGGAGGCTTGCTGAACTTGATTGCATTCAGAAAGCTTTCAGAAACCATGAACCCATGACCATTTTCTTTTTTTTTTTTAATTTTTTTTTTCAACGTTTATTTATTTTTGGGACAGAGAGAGACACAGCATGAACGGGGGAGGGGCAGAGAGAGAGGGAGACACAGAATCGGAAACAGGCTCCAGGCTCTGAGCCATCAGCCCAGAGCCCGACGCGGGGCTCGAACTCACGGACCGCGAGATCGTGACCTGGCTGAAGTCGGACGCTTAACCGACTGCGCCACCCAGGCGCCCCCCATGACCATTTTCTAATGAGGAGCTCATTTTCCTTTCCTACAAACTTTTTTGAAACCTCCAGTAGGAGTGGTAATGAGGGAGTGAGGGTGAAAATGCAAAGCTGGAAGAAATTGAAGAACCCACCTGCAGTTCATGTGCTCTCCTCCCAGAGGGGCATTCCAGAAGACTCAGGAAACACTGTGCTGAAAACCAGTTATTGGGACACAAGATCTGCGTCAAAAGACCCTCAAACGCTTTAATCGTCTACAGATTCTTTTTGTTAATTGCTGTCTATACTTTTCCAGGAAGATTTCTTTTACTGACACTCATGGCTACTTGGGGCCACTTGGCTGCTTCAGATCTTATAAATAGTGGCCAAGATATAATAAACATACCTTTCCTAAGACTGGCTTTATTCCTGGTGTGGAGCTTATGTACCGGAAGAGCCCAGCTGCCTACACAGCTCTCTGTACACAGCAGTCAGGGGAGAGGCTCACCACTTACTAGATGTTTCATCGTGGGAAAGTTACTTATATCAGATTAAAGGTACTGGCACCAGACATTTCTATAATGCCTCTTCTGATTGGAAAACTTAAAATTTTTAAGTAAATCAACTTCTCTGAATCTGTTTTCTTATCCACAAAATAGGGATATTGAAATTAATCCATCTTTCTTCCTAGGGGTGTTGTAAACCATCCTGTTGCCAACTTTCCTACATTATATAATTAAAAGGAAACATTATCATCAGTATCGTACTTATCATCACCATTGAAACTTTGTTTTTAACATCTTCCTATAAATATAAAAAGTTCCATTTGGAAAACTGTTCAGTTTCTTTGAATGGATTAAAAGAAAGATGCACAATGAATGAAAAAAATTGTCAGAGTTTGCTTTAATTTTTTTCTTTATAAATATCTGAGCTCATCTTGCAATAAAATATGTACTCGTGTGATTGTAATCATTTCCATGGTAGCAGATCGGGGATGACACACAAAGGTCTGAGACTTGAGTATAGGTTCAAGCAGCAGGAGAAACTGGTTTGGGACCAAATAAGCTCTTATTCAAGTAAAACTGTCGAAAAACACTGCCAAGGGAATACAGAAAATAACCGGGGAAGGAAATTGCTTTTGGGATAAATGTTCTGTTCTTTCAAGTTTGCTCTGGTACAAAAGTGCCCCTTTGAAGAGACTTAATAGAACCATTAGAAGGACCAAACATGAAATATCTCATGAAATCTTAACAGGTTTATTTTATAACCATTTTTCCTAAAGGTGTATATAGAGGAAAAAGAAACCAAGGAGATAAAATTTGCACTCTTGTACAAATGCACAACGCTATTTGATGTAGAACAATTACTTATGTCTAAATCGATTCCAAATTTGCTGTCTGATCTGTGCTTTGCTGTTACTTATGCATTCTGTGCTACCTGTATGTCTGGACGCCAAACTGAAGTGCTTGATTTTTCCTTCACTTGCTCATTTACTGAACTTTTGCAGGTTATTTGTAGCTCTTTAACAACAACAGTCTGTTGACGCTGTCTTTAGTTTTGATGAAAGTTTTGATATCTTTGTCTTCCTCTTACTTTTCAGTTATTGGGCATCCACTGTGTGCTGGGATGCTGTACAGATATGAGGAGTTGCCTGTTCTAGGCCCTGAGGATAAAAGAATGTATCAAATACATTCCCTGCTTGCAAATAATTTGCAGTTAGAATTTTAAATTTAGACCGTTGAAATACAACAATATGGAGCTACAGTGTCTGTAATCTACAAAGAACTACTAATTCAGTGTTGCCTAGAGTCTCCTGGGTGGCTCAGTCGGTTGAACATCCGACTTTGGCTCAGGTCATGATCTCGTGGTTTGTGAGTTCCAGCCCCGCGTCGGGCTCTGTGCTGACAGCTCAGAGCCTGGAGCCTGCTTCAGATTCTGTCTCTCTCTCTGTCTCTCTCTCTCTCTCTCTCTCTCTCTCTGCCCCTCCCCCACTCACATTCTGTCTCTCTCTCCTTCAAAAATAAATAAACATTAAAAAATTAAAAAAAAATTCAGTGTTGCCTTAGAGGAGGAGTCAAAATTGTTAAGTGTATTAGTAGTTTCACTGAGGCATGGAAGACAGTAGGAATTAGCCTGTCCAGTGGAGGGGGGAGGGGAGGCCATAGGGGATTCAGAAAAGGGGAAGTGGGTTATTTCTAGGGTCAGAATAGAGGAAGGGTGTATTAGTTTGCTAGGGTGACCATAAAAGAATACCACAAACTAAGTGGCTTAAATGGCAAAAATTTGTGTTTTTTTGTAGTTATGGAGACTGGAAGTCCAAGTTCAAGGCATCACCAGGATTGGTTTCTGTGAGGCCTCTCTCTCTGGCTTGCAAATGTGTCCTCACATAACCTAACCTCTGTCTGCATGGACTTCCTAGTGTCTCTTCCTCTTATAAGGACACCAGTCCTACTGGATTAGAGCCCTACCCTTATGATATTATTTTAGCTTGATTATCTTGCTTAAGTTACATTGGGAGTTAGGGCTTCAGCATATGAATTTTGGTGGAGCTAGGGGTGACACAGTTCATCCATAACAGAGAGTAAAGGACTCAAGTCTAGTCAATGAAGTAAAGGAATGAGAAAGATCATATAATGCTTGAATGTCAGACTGTGTGTCTAAGTTAATAAATTTTAGGAAACTGGGGAACCACTGAGGATTTTGTCAAATGGGCTACTGTGATCAGATTTGCCCTTTTTAAGGATCGTTCTTGCTGCAGGATGAGAGAGCAATGAAGGCGGGGTCAGTGGCAGAGACAAGCTCAGATGCAGAGAGACAGGTTAACAGAGCAGGGAAGTCTGCCAGGCCAGGGACAATGATGGCCTGAGTCAGCAGTGGATAAATTAAGGAGACCTTTAGGGAGTAGAATTGATAGGAAGTGATGGTTAAATTGTGTATAGAGAGTGAGGAAAGGAAAGTGGTTGGTGTTGGCTTTGCAGTATTTGGAGTAACTAAGTAGATAACGAGATAAATACAGTAAAAGTACTGGGATTTAGGGGTTGGGCAGGGGATGACATGATCAGTTTTGACATGAAGACTTTAAAGCCTGTAGAACATCCAGATGGAGATGTCTAGGTAGATATATAAGCCTGAATGTCTCAAAAGAGTTCTTGGATGAGAACAGTTTGAAGATATTCAGGAATATGGGCAAGAGTTAGAGCTGTGAGAGAAATTACCTAATTAATGTAAACTGTGAAGATAGCAAAAAACACCTCATACAAATAAAAGGTAGGAAGCATTGTCATTTAAGTATGAGTAGAAGACAGCCCTTCCTTCTTATTGATGTATATAAAAATATAATTCAAATAATACACTAGTTGTGAATTTGACTCAATTCTCTAAATAAATAGTAAATTATGTTTGTATTGTGATTTACAAAATAAATCGCATTGCAAAGATTTATTCCCATTGTACGTAAATATTTTATTCTCTTTGATTTCAATTTCAATCTGTGATTTGATTTTCGGCTTAAAGTCTTGTAAAAACTAATCATTATTTTGGTTGCAATATTTTTCCAAGTCTTCCAAGTAGTGTTAAGATTAAAACCTAAATCCCTATTAACTAGTAATGGAGTTTTGAAAAATGTAAATAACTCCAATAATACCTTTAAATCAGGGAAAATTTGACTTAATTCTAAATATGGCATCGTTCTGTGCTTTTGATTTCAAGTTGCATAACTTTAACAGCTGTATCTTAAAGCATTATCAGGAGATGCTAATTCATATTCTTGCTAATTCATATATCACTGCTGTGTCCCATTCATAATAGTCACATGCACGCAGTATACCTACCTGAGAAAATTTACTGTGGTTGTATGCTTGGCTTCAGGAAATTGACCTGGAGAATTGGAATTCATTGGAATTCTTCCTATGAGGAAGGAAGGGACCCAAACAGCTGGTAACAGTAATTCTTGAGCCTTGCTGCATTTTTTTTCTTTGAACATCTATTTACTGTCTCAGGCACTGTTCTAGGAGCAGTGATTACAGAGGATAGCAGTAAACAGAACTTAGCTGAGACCTCCTTGTTTCAGAGCTTACAGCATATCTTCTTTTGAATTCACCTGAATATATTGCTGTAAAACCCTATCCCTGCATATAAGAATGGGATGGTGTAGCGCTATTGCTGCAGCTGTTTATGGAGCAGTTCATTATAAGTTGGCTCTTCAATTCTATCACCTGTTCTTGGAGGTAGCTATTCTGTATTCCAGAGCTTCCCTCACAATGATGGAAGTAATGACTTGGACCAAGATGAGCAGCCACGAAATCATTTGCTATTGGGCCCAATAGGGTAGGAAAAAAGATAGTCCTTGGTCTCGGTTTTCTTTGAATCGTCATTGCTTCCTAATTTCTGTTCATGGCTCTTCTTCTCCAGCTTGAATATTCAAGAATATAGGAGGTTAATTAGTTGAAGTGGAAGAAGTATGAGGTTGGTTTTAGTTAAGTAGAAGTGACAGACTTTTGAACTCTGCATACCGTGACAAGAATTCCAAGGCATTCACTACCACTTGGTTATTGATTTCCACAGATTTTTGCATCATTTAAAAAAACCAGACTAACTTAAGGTAAGCAACATTATCTATACAACAAACTTGTCTTTAAGGAAATCTAATGGTGTTGACACATAAAGTGGAAAAGACTTTTTAAAAATGTGTATTTTAACACTGTGGTTGAGTTATTAAATAACATTTATTGTGCTTCCATTTAGAACATTTGAATAAAGAAAAGCCTATACAATTTCATATGTTTTTCTTTCTTAACATGTGAAAAGAGAGAACCATTAAGTAAACATACAGTCATTTTAATGAGAAGTATTTCCAAATACCAAATGCAATAATATTTTAATTTCTCATTATTTTTCATATTTACCATGCAGTAGATTAAAAAAACACAGAAAATTTAGAAATGATTGAAATTTGAAATGAATATTGTTATTATACTGGCCTAACAATGTCATGATTCTTCCGCGGGGGCTCAGTATCACACTTCAGTATCTTGATAGATATCATAGATGTTAGGTTATTATCAAATCTGACAGAAAAGGCTGTGATTTGAAAGCTTCCTTAAGAATTCTATCTGTAATTTCTGTTAACATTTGACAGAGTTTCATGACATTAGAACCACTAAGCTCATTGAAATTCAACATTGGCTGAGTTTCTTGCATACGCTTCTCATTTACAGATAACACTTCTATTTCCTGACACAGAGATTCAAAATGAATACCTCAAGCAGGAAAACAAAACAAAACAAACTACAAAAAAATTCATTTCAAAATAAAATCAAACACACCAGAACAAGTACCATACTGAGAAACATTTTAAGGAGACCGGGGGGCGGGGGGGGGGGGGGGCGGCGATGGAAAGGAGCAGATTTAATTGATAGAAAACAGACTTTTATACTCAAGTTCAAACAACTCATCTTTTCTGTCCTGTCAAGACAGTACCAAATAAATTTAGAAAGTAAATAGTAATAACTCAAATTGCCCTAAGACTGTTTTGTCAATCTCAGTAGTTCTAAAATTTGTGATTAAAACTATATCTCGCAAATATTAACCTTTCGATAGCTTTTGCAACTTGTTTCAAGATACATATATGTAGGAATTTTCCAATCTATTGAATTTTTTCCCCTTTCTATCTCTATGTGGACATATTTATTCAATTTGTGTAAACAGCCACTTTAAGGTAAACTGGGAAAGTTGATTCAATTTGACAACTTCTAAGTATGATCTTATGTACCTTTGATATCAGACTGAAAAATAATCAGACAGCTTTTCCCTACTCCATAGGGGTTTTGGGGGAAAAAAGAAAAAAGAAAGAAAAAATATATTTGTAGTTCCTTCATCTTCTGAACTAGTCACATGGCCATAAAATAACACAAAAACTCACTGGACCAAGATATGAAGTAGACACTCAATGTGCTTGTTGATTTTTGGAAATTATATTTTGTTAAACAAAGAGACAATATTATCCAAAAAGCTAGGCAAATATTTATTTGATGGAGCTTATGAAGAATAAAACATCAATAGTTAAATAAGGTCCTCTTAATGAGATTCTACCCCTTAAAATTGCTCAGAACATGTAAAGCATGTTAATTAGTAACATTATTTTTATACTTCCTAAAAATGATAGGGTTTTCTCTGCTTTTTCTCTCTTGAAAATTTATACAACAAATACATATTGCACACCTATAATGTGCCAGGCATAATTGTCATAGTGTGTCAACATAATTGCTGTTTTTCTACGTAAAAATTTTAAACCGGACACATAGTCTGGAAGTAGATTTTTTTGTACTTTCCATGGTCTTGCAGTTTCCTGTATATCATCTGTAATCTCCAACCTCTAAATATGCAATGAACGGTAAGTTAATTTTCAGGTCACAGATACCAACTGATACTTGTATTCTGAATGTGGAACTTGGAATTTCCAGATGAAATAATGGATTATGCTGTGGGAACAAAAGGATAGAACACTTGCAGTTGTGATTGTCCTACACAAACTGAAATTCACAGACCTCATCCCATTAAACCCCCAGAAAAAAAAATGCCTTTTAATTAGTGTGAGTCCCCCCACCCCCATCCTTTATGAATGTTAGAATTGTAACAAAAAGGCCACTGCACCTTTGAAATGTTTCACGTGAAAGAGCCCAGTTTCTGGTTTCTATTTTGCACTTCTAAGTGTTTTCTAGATCCTTTGGAATGCTTTGCCTGCAATGGCTGTGCCATTCTTACAGCTTAATGCGTGTGCCTTTCTTGCAACTTTATTTCTAATTAGTTGTTGCCTTCTTAGAGATGAAAGCCCTTTTGCACCTTGAAGGGCGATGTGAACTTAATGAAAATATGCTGATACAAGTTAAAGATGTTTCTTTATGCGAGTAAGGGCGTTGAAGGTTAACCCTGACCTTCTCAGAGGAAAATTGCTGTACTATGTTTCAGTTAAGATTATGTATTACCATATTTCTTTCAGCTAAACCAGGCACATAATTTCAGGGTGAAAAGAGTTGTTTTCTTTAGAATCACCTAAACACAAGTTGGCTTAAATGGATAGCTGCAAAAATAAATCCTTGGCAGCAATAACAATACCAGGAGAGAATGTGGAGTGTTATCAAGAGTCGCATCAGGGCAGAGGATCCGCCTTCCCATTTGTTTTTCTTTGGCTGGGGAAATAACGTCCCCTCTGGCAATAACTTCTGAAGTTTCTTTGTGTATTTTGAAGTATTCAGAGTGGACACTGTGATGTGCTGCCCAGATGCCCCTATAAGGGGCACTTGTTAGCCCAGCTGCTGGGAGTGCTGCCGACAGAAAGCTTTCAGGAATCCCCTTCCGGGACTGCCTCAGGTGGAGAGTGACCCTGCTCACACCAAGCTTTTTTTAGGTCAGCCCCCGTCAGATGACTGATGATATGGGTGGAGGGACATAAAAGCCTGGATACCTTAGCCCAGCTTGGAATTTTGAAGGGCCATTCTAGTCTTAGAGTTGCCTGTGAAAAGATGAAAGAGAAGTACAACGAACAGGCATATAAGCATCTCTTAAATTCGCCCATTTGCCACGTTTATCTTCATATAGGTACGTACACGTGCAGATTGCTAAATTTTGAGAAGAATGTTTCAGAAATTACGATACATCACCCTGAAATATGTCAGCAGTTATTTTCCAAGAATAAGGACACTCCGCTGCATAGCCGTAATAATATTGTCACTCTCAAGGGATGTAACGTTGATACTATACAACTGCCTGATATACAGTCCGTATTCTAATTTCCCCAGTGTGCTAGAAATGTCTTTGATAGCTGTTTTTTTTCTCACTGGGAATCCGTCAAGGGTCGCAGATTGTATTTGTGTCTTTAGTCTTCTTTAATTTACAGTAGCTCTCCCACTTTCCTCTTTCTTAATCACATTTTTTAAGAGTTCAGAAAATTGTTTTGTGGAATGCCACACAACCTGGGTTTGTGTGAGTGTTTCCTGATGAGTATGTTCATATTCAACATTTTTGTAAATAATACTAAAAATGTGATATTGTGTCCTCAGTGCATCTAGGTGATACTAAGTTGATGACTTAGTTAAGGTTGTGTCAATGAGACTTCTTCACTGGTAAGCTATCTATTATCCTTCATAATTAATACATAATCTGTAGGGAACTCTGTTTCACCAAGGCTTTAAAACTTTGGATTTTATGTTCTCAATAACCTTCTCTAATGGTTTTAACATCCATTGAAAATCCTTGCCTAAATCTATTTTTATGCTAGAGTTTGCAAAATCGTTGTTTAATTTTTTCCTTCTATGTTTATTAGCTGGAAGTCTTCTGTAAAGATGTAAAGATGAGCCTTCCTTCTTTCCTTTTTTCTTCTCTGCCTTTTTTGGGGGGAGGGGCAGCAAAGGGTAGAAATCAGGGATTTTATAAATTTGATGTGTAATAATTTATTAAAATTATTTTAGTTTTATATGTTTATGATTCCCTCAATTTAGTCAGTGGAAACCTCTTAAATCCTTTGATAGTTTGCTTTCAGGCATAAAAAGGTATTTTATTTCTTTGCCCACATTTGTGATCAGTTATGTCCTTCAAATGGTATTTACAAACCAAAATGGCATTTACAGGCCAAGATCTGGTGCCACTTTGTTCATTGTTCCTGGGATTCATTCCATTTCTAGGGCTTTTCTATGAACAGATCCAGGAAACAAACAAAATATAAAAATCATATGTTCTTGCAGGGACCTCCAGTTTCTTCCCATCCTTCTCTCATATACTTCTTTCCTCAGTGAGAACTCTGGTTCCCAAGTAACATTCATCTGTTTACTCATTGGCCCTATATCTATCAAGCTATCTAGCTGTCTGTCTGTCTGTCTGTCTATTATCTATCTATTGTCTATCATCTATCGATTTATCTATTGACTTATCTATCTATCATCTATCTATCACTTATCCGTCATCATCTCTTCCTCCTCCTCCTCCCTCATCATCATGATCATCATCATCATCTTTCACTTATTAGGAGGCTTAAATAAAACCCTTCAAAACACACCCCCACTGAGTAAAGATGAAGCTATTCTTGCTGTTTTTGTAGTTAGAATATATCCAGGGTGCACAGCTGAAATACTATGGTCAAAGATATTTAATTAGTTCTGTTATTCCTATGTAATTATATTTTCCATTTGATATGGTTGTCTCCATTTGTCTCTGTGTATAATTAATTTTGCTGGTTTTAGTACATCTTTGTTGATTTCTTTTTGAAACTATAAAATGTTTTCATTATTCAAAAAAAATTTTTTAATCCCTTCTCCTTTTCTTATTTTATATAAGAATAGTTGGTTTAGGTTACTTAATGTTCAAGTTTACTGTGATCGCCTTTGGGGGTAATTAACATTGTCCAGAAATGTATGTCTATACAATGAAGACTTTGTGTTTACCTTTTTAGGGGAGAAAGAGGGAAGATTCATATTTGAATGAAGGTTTAGGTACATAAAATTTTAATACATTTTATCAAGTTCATCAAAGCCTAAAATTATTACTTTGTTACATAGGATATCACATGTGTATAGAAATGTGTGCATGGCTGTTGAGTAGCCAAAAACGTGGGCTGTGCCGGCTATTGTCTCTCAGTTCCAAATACCCCCTTCATGTTCTTCTCTATGATGCTGGCACTCTCTAAACTGTATTTCACCCTTGCCACCCCCATTGTCCTGTTAGGTTCTACCATAGGGCATCACGGGAGACTAGAGAAAAGAAGGAAGATGGAGAAAGGACTTGCTTCTTCTCGTTTACTTGATCCTTTCTGAGTTTCTCCAGCAATAACCCTTTACCGAGACAGAGATCTTTCTAGTAGTAGTTGTTTCAGCTTATTACTTATTCCAATACTTTTAGACTAGCCACTAAGAACTCTATTTTTTCAGTGGTCTGAGTCCGGGTTTCATGATGCCCTTCCTCAGAGCTCCTGAAGTTCTAGCACCATCTGGGGAGTGCTCTGTCTTCAGAAAAATGTGTTCCAACTTTGCGAATTTCCCCCTTCAGTTTCCTTCCTTTTATCCCAGCTTTTTGGGTAGGAGCTGCTTCAGGCAGGTATAATCTCTATGTTACCTAAGTGTTCCATGGTTGCCTTTTCATTCTTCCAACAATCTAGACAAGCTCCTAAATTGTATTGTGAATACAATTTATGTGGTTTCTGTTTTCCTGACAGGATGCTAACACATAGGTATACTAAGAATAGTCTTAGTCATTCCCTAACGTTTTTATATCCACACACACCTGTAGGCACCTGTAGGTAACCAATTTACTATATTTCACCATATCCTTCCTATATTTCATTTCAAAAAAAAGATGTTTATCTATATTTATAATTAAATCTAAACCTGTGTGTAAGAAGCGATGTCTTTTCATAAGGTTTTTTTTCTTTCTTTCTTTCTTTTTTTTTTTTTTTTTTTTTACAAAATCTGTAATGTATTCCATCATGTGAATTACCGTAGTCATTCAGTCATTCTCCTATAACCAGACATTTGGGTTGTTTCCAGTATTCTTTATTACAAATAATGCAGCTATGAAAAACTGTGTACATAGTTTTATCCCACATTTTTGGAGCTATACCTTCAAGAAAAAATTTCTAAAAGTGAGATTTCTAAGTTAAAAGGTAAACATATATATAGAGTGTTGTTAGATATTGCCAAATTCTTTTTATAGCAATTGTCTCATTTTGCACATTTTCCTACAGCATAAAGAGAATCTGTTTACCCAAAGTTTGCAGAAATTGTGTATTCTCAAGCTTTTGAATATTTTGCTCAATCTGACAGATAAGAAACTGTATCTTTACAGTTTAGTTTTAATGTGAATTTCTCTCATTATGTTTGAATATTTTTTATATGTGTAAGGGTAAGCTTTATACCTTCCCCCATGAACTATTTGTTTATTCTTTTCACTCTTTGGTTTTAACTATTTGTCTCCTCAATTTTTAGGAATTCTTTATATATCAGGAAGATTGTTTTATTTGTTATATATATTCAAGTGTTCATTCCTTCTTGGTTATTTTTCTTTTGAATTTGCTTATAATGTTCTTTTGTGGTTGTTTTTGTTTTGTTTTGTTTTTTGCTATGCAAAATGTTGTAAGTATTCAAAATTATTAATATTTTACTTGTATTATATCTAGAGCCCAGATATTTGGTTAGACATTATTCTGGATGCTTCTATGAAGGTGTTTTGGGGATGAGATTAACATTTCAATCACTGGATTTTGAGTAAAGCAGATTGCCCTCCATAGTGTGGGTGTGTTTCATCCAGTCAGCTGAAGGCATTCATAGGACAAAGACTAAAAAACAAAACAAAACAAGACTAAAAAATAAAAACAAGCAAATAAATAAATAAAAGAACAAAGACTGACCTCCCCCAAACAAGAAGAAATACTCCCAGCTGACTGTCTTTGGTCCCAAACTGTAACTTTTCCCTGAGTCTCCAGCCTGCCAGCCCACCCCATCATATCATCATATTATCATATCACTAAGCCTCCACAATTGCAAGAGTTAATTCCTTAAAATAAATCTCCCTCTATGTATATAGACATACCCGACTGATTCTGTTTCTCTGGAGAACCCTAACATATATACCTTATCCATTTGGAATTTATTATGATGTTTGGTGACATGTTTCCTGTCTTATCTGTTATCCAAATGGTTATCTAGTATGTCAGCATCATTTGTTAAAATGTCTATCCTTTCTCAATGATTTGAGAGGTCACTTTTATCATATATATAAACTTTCATCTCGACTTAAGTCAATTTCTAGATAGCCTGTTCTATTCTACCGGCGTATGTATTCTTGCAACAATAACACCTTACTTGCTAAATTTTAGGAACATTATAATACGTTTTCATTTCTGATAGGGCTACTGCCCTTCACTTCTGTTCTCCCCTCGCCCCCAAATTTGGTCATCTTATCACTTAAAAACTTCAAATGTTTAGAAAATTTGAAAGAATTTTACAGTGAGCACTCATACACCAGCGCACATAGTATAATATTAATTTTCTTTTAATCTTACTTTATTACATATTTGTTCATTTATCCATCCCTCTGTGTATACATCAGCCCATCTTATATTTGGGGTGCATTCCAAAGTAAAGTATAGACATCACTATCATCCTCCCAAATACTTCAGTATCTATAATGTCAAATAGAATTAAATATTGGTTAGAGTCTTATCTTTAAAATAAATTTTCCTATAATGAAATGCATAAATCTTTAGTGTAGCATCCATTAAGTTCTCACAAATCCATATACCTTGTGATACAGTAAAGTTCTCTCATTGTCTTTCCCGGCAAATGCCTAGTAATGTTCTAAAGGTAATTGCTATTTAGATTTTTTCACACCATAGGTTAGTTTTGCCTATTCTTGGACTTCGTGCAATTGAGTCGTACACTATGTAAACTTTTGTTTCAAATTTCTTTTATTTGGCAGTATGTTTTGATAGTCATCCATGTTGTGTGCATGAGTAAATTATTTCTTTTAATTGCCGAGTAGTATTCCATTGTATAATTATACCAAAAAATCCCAAACAAAACTGGTGACATGTTTTTGAGATAATTTTTAATCTATATTATTTGGGAAAAATAAATTTGAAAAGTAATCTTTTTTTTTTTTTTAAGTTTATTTATTTTGACAGAGACAGAGACAGTGTGACTTGGGGTGGGGCAGAGAGAGAGAGAGAGAGAAGGAGAGAATCCCAAGCAGGCTCTGCACTGTCAGCACAGAGCCCCATTTGGGGCTTGAACTCATGTACTATGAGATCATGACCTGAGCCAAAACCAAGAGTTAGACACTTAACCAACTGAGCCACCCAGGTGCCCCCAAAATAATCTTTTCTAATGGCGAGGAATGCTTTCTATTTGTTCTAGTCTACTTTTGTGTCTTCAGGAGTGTTTTTAGTTTTCTCTTTTCCACATTTCTTATTCAGCTTATTCCTAAATGTTTAATTTTTGTGCTATTATTGTAAATGGTTTTCTCTTCAATTGGTTATTTTTTTTTTATTTTTTTTTCAACGTTTATTTATTTTTGGGACAGAGAGAGAGACAGAGCATGAACGGGGGAGGGGCAGAGAGAGAGGGAGACAC
Organism: Lynx canadensis; assembly: GCF_007474595.2. Lineage (NCBI taxonomy): Eukaryota > Metazoa > Chordata > Mammalia > Carnivora > Felidae > Lynx > Lynx canadensis. Next base: position 68,754,901 of record NC_044310.1, read on the forward strand.
AGAATCGGAAACAGGCTCCAGGCTCTGAGCCATCAGCCCAGAGCCCGACGCGGGGCTCGAACTCACGGACCGCGAGATGGTGACCTGGCTGAAGTCGGACGCTTAACCGACTGCGCCACCCAGGCGCCCCTTCAATTGGTTATTTTATATATCTCTCTATATAATTTTGTGTAGTAACATATGGTAAGTATATATTAGTATATATATTTACATACTAATTTTAATCCTGTCATCTTAATGAATTCCTGTTCTGTAAGCTAGTTTTAGCATTAATTCTCTTTGATTTTCTAGTTATATTGTCATACCATTTGTATAGAGATAATCTAAAAGCCTCATTCCCCCAAGTCTTATGATTTTTAATAGTTTTCAGTTTTCTGATTTGCTTTGACTCTTTTTTCTTTTTGCCCTGAATGTAACCTTGTCTGGTATTAAGATTGCTAATCCTGCCTTATTTTTCTTTGCGTTTACTTTATATGTCTCCCTATCATGTTATTTTCAATTTTTTGACACATTGTGTTTTTGTTTGTGTTTCTATAAGCTTTGTTCAACCTGAAATTCTTTTTCTTTTAATAGGAGTGCTTAGCCTATCTATATTTCTTGAGGTGACAGATTTGTTTGGGCTTAGTTCTTTCATAGTCTTTTATATGATACTTTCACTTCTTTCATAGTCTTTTATATGATACTTTCACTTTTTATGACTTCTTTGATTTTTTTTTCCTGTATTATATGGTGGTTTTTCTCCTTGGCTTTGTCTTGTATGTAGATTCTCTCTGGTAAGTTGTAAGTTGTATCTGTATTGTCAGTTCTTTTAGTGATTACATTTATACCATCATTTTATATAATATACTTACTACTCTGCATCTTTAGGTGTAACTATTGAATCTCCATTTTGTGCAGTAACAAAATTGCCATAATTCCCCAATCTCTTCTTTTTACTTCCATTTGAAATTATAGATAAACAGCATTTTTTCTTCGTCTGTTCTATACCTTTATATACTTAAACACAATTGTATTTCTATTATATTTTTATCCATTTAAAAAATATATATATTTTAGTTACCAGCTTAACAATGAAAAAATAAAATACTTATATTACTCCTTATCTTATTTCTTCCTTTCGTGTTGAATTTTTTGCTCATATACATTTGCTTTATTTTTGTGGTTTGTTATATTTTCTTTTGATTTTATAACTGTAATTTTATCAAACATTTGGTCTTATTCTCAGTTGTTTGAATTCAATGTACTAACCAATCATTTCCCATAGTTTCTTTATTAATCTTTTCCTGGGCTCCATTGGTTTCCTTAAAGAAGGACTCATGGGAGTTGGAATTCTTGCACATGTAAAGATGCCTGTCTTCTGGCTTTGTTTTCATTCACAGTTTACTGGTTATCAAGTTTTTGTGTTATACTTTTTTTCCCTGAAAACACTGTACACATTTGCCAATCTCAATTACCATTGGAGAAAGCTGAGCAGAAGCCTCTAAGGCTGGCCTGAATCTTCACTTAATGTGGTGACTTTGTACTTTTGACTTGAAGCCAAATAGAATTTTCTGATTTGTTTTGTTTAGAGAAGACTGACACCTTTATGGTCTATGTTTCAGCATTGATCATTCTGTATCCATGTTTTCCTGGAGAGTGGCTCTACCCTTTTACTCTGTAGGTTAGTCTTAGAATTCTAAAAAAATATTCTTGAATTACATTTTAAAATATTTTTCTGTCCCAATCATTGCTACTGCTTTTGAAAGTCATCGTTTCTATATATAGCACATTCCCCCCCCCCCTCAATCTTGACCTCCATTTACTTGTTTTGTCTGGTTAGCGTGATGTTTTCCATTTGCAATGTGATCAGTGACACTTTAACAATTGTTGGTTGTTGTTTTTTTTTTTTTTTTAACTCAACTTTCCTGAGCTCTTTCTGCTTCTTTTTCTCTGTACCCATCATATATTTTCCTTAAGGCCTACGTTATACTTACCTTGAACTCTTTTGGCTATTTTGTTAATTTTGAAAAATTGTTTGGCATTATGATTATTATATTTTTCTAGTTGTTTCTAGCCTTCACTTATTACTTTTTTGTATTTGGGGGAGGGGAGATTCTGTACTGGTTCAGTTTGATTGTTTGAATGAATTCTTCTTGGCATGGCGTTTTGCAGGAAGCTTTTGTGAAAAAGGGATCATGGTAATACTATGGGGTGGTAAGAATTCACCTTGGTACACAAGGAAACCCAAGATGCTTTGTTGGATGTGTGAGAGATTTATTTTAGTCATGACTCCAGAGCCAATAAAGATCAACAGCTATAGGAGACTCTTAAATCCCAAGTTTCTCTCCTCCAATCTGTCTCCAATCTCTCCAATCATGCCAAATATGTTTTTGTGTTTCCTTGAGGAGTTCCTGATACATCATGGTACCATATGGCATTTTCCCACTAGCCTGGGCATTCCGTTTCTTCTGTTTTAAAACAAATGATTTTAAAGAAGATCATTGCTTTCGCTCCTCAGATGAAGTTTTTACTTATGAATAACTATGCTCTGCTGGCTGTGTTTGGGATCTGCAGACTTTCTCATTTGGTGTTTTCCCATACCTGTCCCTCCTTTGCTACATTTGGTGGTTCTTCGGCAAATATTAGAGTTTAGGGTTACAATGTTCTGTAATTTTGGAAAGATAAAAGTATTTTTAATTGTGTTTCCTCAGTTATGCTCATTGTTTTTCAGTGATTTCTAAGAGAAGATAAAGACAGGACTGTAAGTTCTCTGTTCATCTACTTTCAATCCTGGGGGGCTACAATAAATGTATGACTCTTTACTTACATAAAGAGTCCAATAAGGATGATGCTGGGATCCTGAGGTATTTGTAGCATATGAATCTGCTGTCAGCCTCAGAGTTGCTTAAGGTATGTAGCATAGACTTTGAGGAATAAACTCAGTTTTGGCCTCTTGTATGTGTTTGGGAGGTATAATTTACGTACGAGGAAATTCACCAAGTCTTAGTTTTTTTCTTAACTTTTGCTCTTCACAATTTTTCTTTATCTCTCTTATCTCATAATCCCCATTTATTTTTATCTTACTTGCTACTGGTGTTGTATCAAATAGGAAGTTTGGTCACAAATAACGGAAAACCCAACTCAAAATGATTTAAACCAGTAATTACCGATCTTTAATATGCCATCAAGATCACTTACCCAGAGTTTCTGATTTAGTAGGTTTGGGGTGGTGTCTGGGAATTTGCATTTCTGACAAGTTCCCAGGTAATGTGGATGCTGCTAACTTGAGAATCATACTTTGAGAATCACTGAGGTAAACAATTGGATATATTATCTTGCAGTAAAGGATGGAAGGATGCCTCAATGGTTTGCTCATGTGATATTTCAACAATACAATTATTATTTCTTCACAAAAACATAGATGATCTACCCTCATGGAGCAAGCTGGTTGTAGCATCTCAGAGCACAACAGCGTTCAGAATCGGGGGTGGGGGGGTGGGGAATAAATACCTGATCCTCTTGTCTCGTCCAGAGCTACTTTTCCATCAAGCACTCTCATGGGTAAAATTAGGCAACACAATCTTTTTAATGCCTATTTACTACAAGGAGGTTGTAACTAGCATTCATTGTTAGATAGGATTAATCAGGACTTCCCTCCTGTATCTAGCTCCATTCTGGATAGCCAAATCAGACCAGCGCTTGGGGCTGAAAACAGTGGGGGTTAAGTTGCTCGGATGGGGAAAGTGGCTGTGCTGTTAATTACTGTGTAGGAATGTTTCCTTAGGACTTTTACTGCAGTTTGGGCCCAGTCTTTCCTAGTTTATTTTCATCTGTTTAGGAGTTAAAATCTAAGTGTTAAATGCCACATTAACACCTCCTTGTTAATTAGCATGAACAACAATGTCCCAATTGATTCTTTTAAATTCTCTAGTTCTATTCTTCCTGTCTTTTAGAGTAATCAAACTCTGTACAGTTTTTATGGTATAGTTGTGCAAAATGTGTCCTTCAATATTTACCTTAGTTTTTATTTTTCTTCCCTGTTTCTTTAACAAATATAATTTTTTTTTTCTGATTCTGGAACAAACTTGGAATAACCTTTCTTCCGCTGAGATTCTAAGCTGCTGTTTTTGTTACTGTTATAGATATTTCACTGCTTCATTTGCTGATGATTGATTCACAATGACCTGTTTTCTCCAGGGCATGCAACTTGTTTGCTTTATAATAACAGGACCAGAGAATTTTGTAATGGAACTTAACATATGTGAAATAACTATCATATGTCATACTATTATTATTATATAGACATTTTATCAAAGTACACACACACACACACACACTCAGAAGTAATTAGCTTGACGAAAAGTGAACATTCTCATTTTACCACCAATCAGATCAATAAATTGAACAATCCATAGAAGCTTCTTACATATGCCCTCTTAACCAATATCCCTTCTTTTCCACACCAAAGGTGACATAGATTAGTTTTGCCTATTTTTGAACATAATATAAGTGAAATCACATAGTATGAACGTTTTGTGTCACGCTTCTTTTGTTCCATCTTATATGTGAGATTGATCCTCTGCCTTTTCATGTGGCTAAGTGCTTGCACACATGTATACTCCTGGTGGTAAGGGGAAGTTCCAGTAGCTTCGTATCAGGCGAATACTTAACTATTTTCTCTTCTTTGCTTCAGCAGTTCTGGTGGGTGTGTATAGTGCTAGTTGTGGTTTTAATCTGCATTTTTCTCATGACTAAAGAGGTGAGGATTTTCATTCCAAATTCATGTCTTTAGTACATATAAGACTATTCAGATTTCTGGGTTTTTGTCATCAGTTTTACTAACTTATGTTTTTATAGTTACCTTTCTTTTTGTCCTAATTTTCATGTATATTGGCTTAAGGTTGTGCATAATAGATTCCTCTTGTATTCTTAATCTCTTTAAGTTCTGTATTGATGTCTGTTTTTCATTCCTGATATTATTTGTATTATTTTATTATTTTCTGCTTATTTTTTCTTTGCTAGAATTTTGCTACTCTTATTTGTCCTTCAAAGAACATAATTTGGATTCATTTTTTTTCTTTTGAGGTCTTTTTTTAAACTTTTCACTCCTTTTTTCTGTATTCTCTTCTTTTCACTATCTTTGGGTTTAACCAGCTGCTTTTTTCCTACCTTTTTGTGGTGGATACATACATAGTTTATTATCAGCCTTTTTTTTATCTCTTTCAATATGCGTATTTAAGTTTTAAATTAATTTTGGTTTTCATTTAGTTAAAAACAGTTCTAATATTGAGATTTATTCTTTGCCTATGAGTTACTCAGAAGTATAGTGCTTAATCTCCAAACATTTAAGGATTTTTTTGTGAACCATTTGATGTTATTTTCTAGCTTAATGCAATTTTATTCCAAAAGCAAATGATATATAATTTCAACCATTTGAAATTTGTTGAACTTGTTTTATGTCCCTGCATATGGTCGATTTTGTAAATGTTCTACTATTGTAGGATGCAATGTTCCATACAACAATTATATCATTTGTCATTCATGTTGTGCAGATTTCTCTATTTTTACTGATTTTTGTTTGCTTGTCTTATCAAGTATTGAAAGAGGTGTATTAAAATATTCTTTCATGATTATATATATGCTTATATATTTTTCAATTTATTTAATTTTTTAAATTTATTTAATTAATTTAATTTAATTTATTTCATGATTATATATATGCTTATATATTTTTTAATTTATTATTTTTTCTTAGAGAGAGCTTGAGCAGGGAAAAGGGGCAGGGGGAGTGGGAGGGGTGAAAGAGACAGACAGAGAGAGAGAGAGAGAGAGAGAGAAAGAATGAATTCCAAGGAGGCTGCATGCTCAGCAAGGAGCTCTAAGCAGGGCTCCATTCCATGACTCTGGGATCATGACCTGAGCTGAAATCAAGAGTCAGATGCTCAACCAACTGAGCCACCGACAGGTCCCATGATTATATATTTTTGAGTTCTTCTTTTATGTATTTCAAGTTTTATTTTATATATTTTGAGATCATGCTCTTAGGTAAATACAAAGTAATATTTTATATCTTCCTGGTAATGTAACCTTTTATTATTAATAACTCCCTACTATTACTTTTTTCTATAAAAATTTGCATGCTACATGCCAAATAATTAGGCTATAAACGACTTTCATATTATATGACTTGGGTGACATTCCACAACTTGCCAGGATTATACACAAAAGAATTGCTGTGCTCCAGGTCTCTGGTGATATTCAGCTGTTTGCTGGATTTTGTGATTACAGAAGTACTTTAAGTATTTCCTTTAGTAAAAACTTTATGATGAATATTTGCCTTTGGGACCTTCAATTTCAAATGAGTCTCATTATTTCATAAGAATCTATCTTAGTCTCCTTGGGCTGCTATAGTGAAGTACCATAGACTTAAACAACAGAAGTTTATTTTCTCATAGTTCAGGAGGCTGGAAGTCCAAGATCAAGGTGTTAGTGTTTGATTTTTTCTGAGGCCTCTCTCCTTGGATTGCAGATGGCCATCTTCTCACTGTAGCCTCACATGGTCTTTCCTTTGTGTGCATGTATCCCTACTTTCTTTGTGTGTCCAAATTTCTACTTCTTAGAAGGACACCAGTCCGAGGGGATTAGGGCCCATCCTAATGGCTCATTTAACCTAATCAAATCTTTGAAGGCACTGTCTCCAAATATTGTCACATTCTGAGATACTGGGGGTTAGGGCTTCAACATATGAATTTTTGGGGAGCACAGTTCAGCCCACGACAGCATCATGGCATACTATATCCATGACTTAAATTAGCAAGTAGAATGAAACTTCACTGTGCACTTTCTTTGTTGTTATACATCTTATAAGCTAGTTTATATGATATCCTTTCTTACGTAATACTTTTATGTAATTAAGAAATTTTTGTCTGTATTTTAGGTGCATTTTAAAATTTACAATATCTTATATCTGGATATTCCATGTATTTACTCTTTAATATTTAGCAGCAAATGTTTTCTTTAGCAATTCACATGTAAAATTCACTGATATATTGAAATAGTTCCTTGTATCAAGACATTAAGATAGACCTAACTAATTAGAATATATATTTTTTTAATTTTACATACTTTAGAATCCAGGCTATCACCCATCTTGAGTCATATCTACTTGTTAAAAAAATGAAAATTGTGGTGTTTTCTTATGAGGCTGATAAGTCAATTCTAAACAGAAATTGCACCCGGATGAACAATGTAGACATCAGTTTTCATTTTTCTTGTTCATATGTTTATCAAAAGTTGAGTGCTATAAATTCCAGCCTGAACGAAAAAGACATCTTAGATGGTATGTCAGATTACTCTGTAGTTTTAAAAAAGAAAACATTTTTTCTTTCTTCTCAGCCTCTCTTTCAATTGGACGAGGCCCATGTGATTGAATTCTGGCCAGTGGAGTTTAGACAAAAATGATGAACACTACTTTCAGGATCAACCAATTAAAACCTTCTATAGTAATCTTCCTCTTTCTTTCCCTGTTCTTTGGCAAATAGAGAGTGCCCTATGGATCCAGAGGAGGGCAAAACTGTAATTGATTGGCTCCATGATTGACAATATGGAAGGCTGTTCACTGACCAGGAACATATCACTTATGTGAATGAAAAATAAACTTGATTGTACTAAGCCACTGGGATTTGGGGTCTGATTGTCACAGCAGCAACCATTTACTTAATAGGTACAGATGGTCAAAGTGCAACTTGATATAACTCATGTAACATTCATTGCTGAAAAGCTTTCTTTTGAATATCTTATTATAAAGCACTTCAGAGCACTTTTCCTTAAATTCTTTCTACTTGATTAAAATGCCATCCATATTCTATGTGATGTTCATGAAAAACTCGATATTTCTCCAACCACCTTTTCTCCAGTCTTAGCATTCTTCATTTTGTTTTACATTATTTTGCTTCTGGTTTGACTAATTTTCCATTTATTATTCCTCAGACATTCAAATAATTCCCTCCTCTGTACATTTACTTTCCTGATGTGTCTTCTCCCACATTCTTATTTAAGCTCTGCATTATTGGGAAAGCTTTTGTCACTGCCTTAATCCTCAATGAATTTCTGCAGTACTTATTTTTTGAATGATTATTTTGGCACTTACCAAATTGATGCATGGTGTAAGGAGAAAGGAACCTAGTCTTTATCAAGGACACCGAATATACTACCAAGTATTTTAAATCTACTTAATGGCTACAGTCAGTTGAGTGCATAGCATATGCCAAATGCTTGATAGACTCTCATTTAAGCATCAGAATAACCTTATGAAGTAGATCTTTTTCACTCCCACTGTATAGAGGAAAAACTGAGGGATTAAGGAGGGGAAGAAATTTACAAGCCGGTTGGAATCTAACTTCAAAGATTAAGCTTTCCCCACTCTGCCCTGTGTTACTTACCTTTAATGAATAGTGTATGTTTTTTAAATTAAACTTAAAACACATCTTTTATTTTCTATAATCGGAAAGTGTACTGTGTACTAAAGTTACTTAATAAGTATTTGGTGATTAGTCACTACATGTCGGTTCATTTCAGAATTGATCTTTATTTTAGGAAAATGTGCTTAAATTTATCCTTGACCTCTGGGTCTACTGAGGTGAACATCTGTGTTCAAATGCACAACACTGGTTCTTTAGTCTGGAATCCTGAGACTCCCACCAGGAATTTCCCTCCATTGTAACCCAAGTTCTAGGTCAGACACTGAAAAATAGATTTCCTGGGATTATTCCATTTTTAAGTAAAGGGGTCAGTGCACACCCAGAGCAAATCTAGACCACGACTATACTGTTAATATTTGTTGAAGTTTGAAGTTCCTATGTTTACTGGTGGGAATCCATCTTGATATTCCAACCTCTATGAAATAATAAACGCTCAGAATTTGCCTGCTTGATTATATAATCTTACACTAATTTCAAATCTATGTTTTTTCTGTAAAAAGGAATTTAGAAGATGTTTAAATGAAGATCAAAATGGAGAGAATCTAATTAGGGCTATATCCAATTACAATCCTACTTTACTTATTTAACATTATTTGAAAGCTCATCTCATATATTTTGGTCGCTGAAAAATACTAAATTATTTTAATTCTTAATAATATCATTACACTCACAATCTGTTATCAGGTTTTCATGAATTTTACATATATTTATTATTTTATGACAATTTATATATTTTATGCATTCCAGTTTTCAGCAGAAAAATGGGTTGTAAATAAAGTAAGTTAATTGCTAATATATATTCCATGACTTTAATGGCCTTTTCTTCCCTGTGGACCATTATTAGTTTTCTCCTAAAACCCTTTTAATTAATCAAAAGAAAATGGGAGATTTCCATTAATATCTGAGCATCTTTTTTACCTTAATTTGTTCTGAAGTGCATATGTGTCGTGAATTGTGAGTTTCTGGGCAGATAGGGGGAAAAGGAACCTCCATGTTTTCTTACGTAAGTGAAAAATGGCCACTTCGTGATCTGACAGCTTATAGTGTTATTGGCCTTTTTTGCCATAAAATGTTTATCCAGGCTTCTTTGCTCTTTTGTTTGATAGTCCCTGGGAACAGAGTGCTCATAAATGTGGCAATATCAGATTCACTGACAGATTTTTAGAAATTATCTAAACCAAAGTTGTATCATTTGAACATTTCATTTGGGTGGAAGGAAGAAAGTAAGCATGTATCACCAAGAACTTCACTTCTCAGTGTATACTCAGCCAGCAGAACTGCAAGTCAAAAGAAATACATGTCATTAACCTATGGATTTCAGAAAAAGAAAACAATAAATGGTCTCTGGGGATTTTGTTCATGGGAAGGATGCTCTATTTAAAATTAATATTCCTGATGCCAGGAATTACAAAAAAGATATAAAGAACCTATTGAGATACTTGAGAATACTGAAGAATCAAATTAAAACACTAACTTATGTGTGTTTTTTTTTCTTTCTGATTTTAATTTGTATCGTTCTCCACATATAAGAGATATTATCACTCAAAAACGTAAGTGTTCAGGTGGAACAGAATCCCAAATGAAGGGAGGCTACAGAAACATCAAGAGAGTAGAGTCCATTGTCACTGGGTATTGTGCAACCCACAAACGAAATTACTACTAACGGATCATATCCCAAACTGAATTCACTGGAATAGCAGAAGACAAGTGATAGTCTTTCTGATATCCTGACTGGAAAGATGAGTGTGAGTCTGTACCCAGAATCTAATTACAGGCAAGCCACTAATAAAACCACTAGATACTTGACAATATGAGAGGGAAAATTGTACAAACAGAAAACTTATGACAGTGATCCATAGCACCGCTGCAATAAAGGAATCTAGTTTGAGTGACACTTGCTGAATAGTAATAAAAAATTAGAAGCCCATTCAACCACCCGGGATACTATCAATATTTACTTCTTCTTTGGTTGTCAGTTTCGTGTCATGCCCCCAAACCTCCTTTAAGAGAGAGAGAAAAAAATGTAGGATCTCCTCCCTACATAAATTTAAAGCATAAGTCTTTTAGCTTTTAGGATTTTTTTTATTTTTCTGCAGGCAAAGGCAAGGGATTCGCTTTTGTCACTCTTAAGAAAAGCTGCTCTGTAGTTAAGAACACAGTTTTAGAGCCAGAAGGCATAGATTTTTATTCCAAATTTTCCATATGATAGAATAATGTGGTCCTACCTGCTTATGTATTGATTCTCTCATTTTTAATATGAGGATGGCCATAATTACTTGAGGAAGTACTAAGAGAATTAAAGTAGACATTAACTGTAAAGTACAATGTCTTACAAGTAGTAAACACTCAATACATGGTAGCTAAAAAAGAGAGAGACAGAGAGAAGCATTTAATTCTGGTTCTGTAGTAACTTTTAAACAATACGGTCGAAGCATTATCCAAAAGATCAGGTCTATTTAAAGCAGAAGTAATAGATTACTCTATGAAAATATATATGCAAAAAAATTATTTTTCTACATAGAATTCTAATTTACTACTGGTTTAATTGCATAGTTTTAATTTAACAATGCCATAATTGAAGATTGACCTTTACTTGTTATTGATCATCAAGGATAAGATTCCTAAGAACATTTCCTAATTCTCACTGTAACATATAAAAGTAAAAAGTGAAATACACTGGATAAAATATGATGTGAAATACATGTGTTAAGCAATGAATAATAATTTCTTTAAGAGCAGTTAATCATTGGTTAACATTTTTGTTCTTGAAATAGTAACATTTTTCCCCCAAGTGGATTTGTAAATATGTATCTTTTCCCATTCTTGGCCAAGGATTGAGACCAAAATCAAATTATTACAAGAAAATGGCACTGGTCTGGAACATTCCCATCATTTTAGGTATTGGTAGAATTTCAGAAGTCTTTACTGACTGCTCAATTTGGGAAAGTAATATCACTTTTGATGATTGATTAAATTTTAGAAGGCTTTACTGAGGACTAATATTATGGGGTGGGTAAGAAGCGCAAGTCTCTGGTCAGTAGCAAAAATCTAAAATAATTCAAAAGTAGCCTAACTGCAGGCTGAAGCAAAGGTACTTCCTCAACATACATGGCATTTAGCATGTAAAAATCAAACAAAGCAAAAACAAAGTGACATAAATTTGACATCATGCTCCACTTAAATATAAAAGCCATTCCTACAGACTTTCACATGACAGATAGCTATATACAATCAATTAATACGCAATCACAACTTGTTTTTCCTTTTATATGCATTGTGTTTTGCTAAGAGAAGGGAAGAAATATGAAGAGGAAGGAAAGACTTTGAAAGACAGCAAAAATTCTTAATTCCACCCTCTTACTTTTCCTTTTTTCTTGTCAATGGATGGAGAATGAGGCCTCAGAAGATCTCTCTCTCAAGGAATCTAGTTAAGACCTGACTTAGTTCTCATTGTTAGATATGAAATTGGTTATAGACTATGTCCCTGGAGCTCTGTTTTCCTCCACACCATCCTTGAGTGCCAGATGGGCCACTGTTATCTTTCCAATTGCATGGAAAAATAAAAGTAGTAAGTCATGTATTTAGTTCTTTTACTAAATGCCTTGCAATTCCATACACTATTATTCTAAAGGAAATTGGGCTATTTACTAATAAAGTATTGAGGGTTTTTTTTAATTTTTTTCAACGTTTTTTATTTATTTTTGGGACAGAGAGAGACAGAGCATGAATGGGTGAGGGGCAGAGAGAGAGGGAGACACAGAATCGGAAACAGGCTCCAGGCTCCGAGCCATCAGCCCAGAGCCTGACGCGGGGCTCGAACTCACGGACCGCGAGATCGTGACCTGGCTGAAGTCGGACGCTTAACCGACTGCGCCACCCAGGCGCCCCTAAAGTATTGAGTTTTTAAGGAGCAGCAAAGTTTGACATCTTTAAGCAAAAGCTTCACATTACTGGAACAGGAAGACCCCAGTTCAGTGTACCCATAAGAGATATGGCTTCCACACAATCCTTGATAACTCTGTAAATCTCTTATTCTATACATGTACATGAAACTCCTACAGTTTGGGGGGAAATGCTTCATCTTCAGAGCATCTTGACATGGTGATGACTTTCAGTTGCTCCTTTTTTTGGAGTCTTATATTAGTTGCATTATTTTTAGGTGTGTCTTTTAAAACTTTTATTCATTCTGCTGTTTTGACATTGATTTGATTTTTATTTTACTTCTCTGTACATTCTTTATTAAAACTGAGAACCCCCCCCCAACTTCCAAAATTGGAATGTGGGATGCAGGTTTGGAAACCACTTCTCTGAAATGTCTTGTTCTTCTTTTTAATGTTAGAGGAGAAAATGTTTCACAGCGTAGACTGACATAAACCAATCTCAAATTAGAGGGATCTCTAGAGATCTAATCTCTAACTAGACCTTCTTATACTAGATGGCCCTTCTCTGATGAGGGAAGGATTCTGGCCTTGCCCTCCTCGTCCTAGATTATTGAGCTGGGTGAAAATCTGACCAGGTTAGATCAATCAGATTTGACTGAGAAGACATTTGGAATTGGGATTCAGAGACTTTAGTTGGGCTCTGGTAGTGCGAGTTCAAAAAGATGGAAAGGGCAGCACGCTATTTTTCATTGGAACATAGGTTCTTTACCTTGCTTATCTAAAATTAGAGAAAATAATCCTAAGAGTTTTGGAAGTATTTATATTTTGGTAAGAGCTCCCAAGTTCTTGCATGGATAAAACATGCTAAACAGAAAATGGGTCTGTATCTACATAATAGCCATGATGTATGAACACTGGCAATGGCTAATGTCAATCCACAGGAAGGAGGGATGATCATTAAAGTGACAAACCAGAGTACTGTTTCTACTTGTGTTCTTAAGAGTCACATGTTAAAGAAGGGTCTTTTGCTTTTTTTAGTACCATTCACAATGCCCATGCAAAAATAAACTGATTTCTATTTACAAAGAGTCAATAATGGTATAAAAAGGCAGATAAAGCCTTCTAAGGACGGAAGTCCTCAAAGTCTTACTTTAGAAGTTTTATCTGCTTATGCTCAATTTCCACAGATATGAGTGTTAAATTAAATATGGCCCATGAATTTGATAACTATTCAGGTCATTTGCCTTTGTCTCTGATACAGCATAAGCTGATATAAACTCTGATATAGCATAGATGTTAGTAATAAACAGCCTGCATTATATTCGATACATATACCTCCAAAATAGCTATAAAGATGTATAGATGTGTATATAGATGTATAATATATGTATTTTAAAGTGATACATATATACATGAATATAGATAATATATCTAAAAATCTGGGTAAAACACATGAACATAGATAATATTTAAATATATTTCTAGGAACACCTGGATGGCTCAGTGGGCCGAGTGTCCAACTTCGGCTCAGGTCATGATCTCACAGTGCGTGGGTTTAAGCCCGGCATCGGGCTCTGTGCTGACAGCTCGGAGCCTGGAGCCTGCTTCGGATTGTGTCTCCCTGTCTCTCTGTCCCTCCCCACTCGCGCTCTGTCTCTGTCTCTCTCTCTCTCTCAAAAAGTAAATAAACATTAAAAAAAATAAACATAAATAAATATGTTTCAACTTTTTTTTCCTATTAAAGATATAAGAACTTGAGATTTTGGTGTTTGCTCATAAAATAGGACTTGGGAAGTCTGTAGGGTAAAACAACAGAAGGTGAAAAAAGCTATCCTCCTTTCTTAAGAACTAGCAGACTAAACTGCGATAAGAAAAGTTCTCTGGCATGGCCTGATTCAAACTGACTTAAGCAGATGGAGTCAAACAATTCAAGATACACGATGATAAAAATAAAGATGCCCCAGCACTGTGTTTTCTTCAAAAGTAGTTAAGCATACCCAGCTCCCCTCTTCAACACCTTTTGAAAATATGATAACTGAAAAAACATAGCCTGGTGGCAGATGAACAGAATTCACCAGTGGAATTCAAGGAGGTGATTAAAAAATATAAAGAAGAAATGGAAGCAACAAAGGCGAATTCTACTGGGAAATTGCCTCGTCGAGGATCCTGACAGAATCTGGAAGTTCTCTTCCGAGTTTGGGACTGATTACCAATCCATTCGATCACACCTTAATCCGCCACCGCTGGGTTAGACCTAGAGCAACACAGATTTTTCTGTACCCCCTGCCAAGAGTCTAATAATCCACATCCTTTCTTTTGAAGGGTAGAAATCTCAATAGGACTGGAAACAAGTCATGGAAAAGGTGCCAGCAGGGGGCTTGTTTCATTATAATAACAAACCAGCTCCTGTTCAGAGAGAAATCACACTGAATTCCTTGCTGTCTTGTCCTAGTTGATTCTTTTTTTTTTTAATCCTAAATATTTACCTTAATCCCTTTAAACCAAGGCCCTCCCAAAGGAATAGCTACACTTCTTCCAGTATCTGGAGACCATTCTCTTTTGTGGCATTCCTTTCCTTGTTGCTATGGGTTCACTATTCTCTCTAGAGAGGATTTTTTTTTTTTTTTTTTGCTTCCTTACTTCCTGGCTCTACATTTCATTTTCATTCTAAACTGATAACTTGAATTTACTTTTCTTCTTCATGTGGGCTTTTTTCCAAAACCTGAATATGGAATCCTTTAGATATAGACAATCTGAAATAGCTAAGTAGGGTAAATATTTATCTATATTATTGATGTAGATTGTGGTCAAATCCTGACAGAATAAGACATTCATACTGGGCTTTCTGCTTACATCATCCTTGATTTAGCCACAGAATCACTGTCATCCTCACACCAATCAAGTAGCAACAAACTGATTCTAGTAGTTCTGAATATATAGCATTCTCTGGGCAATGCTGTTTAGACCAAATTGCCCTTCTCTGAAGATGAAGTGAACCCTGGCCTTGCCTTACTGGCCCCGCTTATTGAAGTGGGTAGGCATCTGACCCAGGCTGGATCAACCAGATTTGATGGAGAAGACATTTGGGGTTCAGAGATGCTAGTTAGGTTCTGATGGTATTTGAACTGAGTGGGAATGCTGCCCTTAAGGACAACTGTATTCTGTGCCTGGTGAAGCAGTTGAGAACTGATGTGAAAGGAAAGAAAAATTAGGCTGATATTCAGGGACTAACAGGGAAGAATGCAGGGGTCCCTCAGAGACAGAGAAGAAATCAATTATAAACTTGTGATAGTATCAGTTTATAGTCCTAGTTCCTAGTGAAGCCCCCATACTTTTACTTTGGGATCTATGAGATAGCCTTGTGTCCCTATAATAAATCTACCTTTTTAATTACACTTGCTTGATTGGGCTTCTGTTACATGAAACAGAAATACCTAGGAACCAGTCAATTGGTTTCACGATGGTCATTGAATCATACCATGTCTTAGCTAGATTAAAGATATCTAATTTGGGGCTCCTGGGTGGCTCAGCCAGTTAAGCCTCCAGCTTCAGCTCAGGTCATGATCTCACAGTTCATGGGTTTGAGCCCCACATCGGGCTCTGTGCTGACAGCTCAGAGCCTGGAGCCTGCTTTGGATTCTGTGTTTCCCTCTGTCTCCGCCCCTCCCCTGCTCACATTCTGTCTCTTTCTCTCAAAAATAATAAACATTAAAAAAAAAAGATAGCTAATGCAGCTCACTCATTTTGCACAGAGAAAACTGAGACCTATGAAAAATGTGCTTATGGTTGAAAAAAGGTAATTAATGGCAAAATGGAGGGTAGAAATATAACGAGTGCTAAGAAGGGTTGGCAACACACAACGAAAAACATGATCAGGGAAGAGCCCTGGAACTCAAGTCAGAATGTGAACACTAGTCCCTTCTTAAAGACTCACTAGCTGTGTTACCTTGAGTTTGTTTTTTGGAGCTTTGGGTTTACATCTGTTAATAAGGAGTTGGGACATATGTTCTATCTGGTCCTTTTTTTTTTTTAATGTTTATTTTCGAGAGCGAGAGAAAGCATGAGTGAGGGTGGGGCAAACAGAGACGGGGGACTGAGGATCCCAGAGGGCTCTGCGCTGAGAGCCCAGTGTGGCATTGGAACTCACAAACCCAGTAGATCATGGAAGTCAGACGCTCAACTGACTGAGCCACCCAGGCACCCCTATCTAGTCCGTTCTAACTCTAAAATCATATGATTCTCAGCAATGTCCCCAAACACAAAGTGAATTGGGTATCATAAGTAATTATCTAGAAAATGTGAATATGAACGTGGTTGCTTGGGGAGGAAATAAACTAGTTCACATAGGTGAGTGTCCAAGTGTTAAAATGGAAGCATTATTTTACAGTTCAAAACTTCCTACTCAAGTCAATCAGGGGGCCACCAAGGTAGTAGTTTTACTTTGTGGGTTTTTTATTTTTCATATCAAATCAAGTAGTAAACTGATTATATGTGCAGCCAGTGGGTTTGTATTGAGAATCTGTCTGGAAAGCATCCAGAATCAGCTGCATGCCAAAATGACATTCCTTCTTCCAGATAGTAGGGACATTGAAAGGTTAACTGTAAATGATTTTGGGCTCCTTGCTCTTTGAAGAAATAGAATAAATGAAAATAAACCAATCTCTCTCTCTCTCTCTCTCTCTCTCTCTCTCTCTCTCTCTCTCCCCTACCCTCCCTCCTTTCTTTCCTTTTTTATTTCTTCTTTCCTGGCTAATGATATGTTTGTAGAATGAGTGAAAGTATGAGGGCTTTTCTTATTTTTCCTTATGAAAGATAAAGAACAAAGAGATTGTCAATGGAGTGCAAATTTTCCATCTCCAAAATTTTAAACTCCTGACAACACATAAAATACATGCTTATCAGCATATACGTGGGACCTGAAACAGCATAAAATTACCTCCATAATCTATACCATATACCATCAAATCCCCCCTGCTAGCATATTGAGATAATTTCCCAGTGGGTTACATCTCTGTCTGATTTCCTCTCCCTGCCCCTTCCCGAAGCCCTTCTCATCTGTCTCACGCTTTGACTAGTCTACTGAATTGTCTCATTTGTCAGTCGGTAATAAATCTCTGTTACCACATTCAGTAACCTTTCCTCAGGTTGAAATTCTCTTCATCACATTTGCCAGTTTCGTACATTTGCCACTTTTCCTTCTTAGAACTCTTTAGTTTGTGCTTCTTTGTAATTTCATACTTCAGTTAAATCTGACCACTCCTCCTTTCTGTGTTCGTTGATTTGTCCTCCTCTTCTTATTCCCTAAATATGGCCATTCTGAAATGTCTTACCTTGTTCTTTTCCACCCCTGATAAGCTCTGTGGGTGTTTCATCAGGTCCTGTGATTTATCTTAAACTATCATTCAGTGAAGTGTGGAGGAGACTGGGTGTCCCTGGGAGAAAAAGTAGTGAGGAATCTAGAGGCCAAATATCTCGCTCTTGAATTTAAAGTCTTTGGGCATCTTTCTTCAGCTAAGTTTAAGTTGTATCTCCTGTTACCTGTCCCCTATTTTAGAAATTTTATCTCCCTTTTTCATTTCTCTAATATGTCTTGTGTTTTTATACATATTGCTCTTCCTTAGAGTCCCCTCTGTGTCATTTGTAGTTGAGAAATCCTACCTGTTCTTGAAGATCCAATAAAAATAGGTTTTTTATTCATTCTACAAACTTTTTCAAAAATGCTTAATATGTTCCAGTCTTTGTACAGTGTGCTGAGGAAGCAAATTAATGACACAGTCCCGATTAAAATGGAAATATACTATATGATGTAATATATAATATGTAATATATAGCTATATACTATAGAACATATCATGGTAAGGAGATACAGTAGCACACATACTAATCCAGCCTGGGAAAGGTCCTCTGGAAGGGTTACTCTTAAGCCTGGTACTGAAGGAAAAGTAGAAATCTGCCAGGTTAGGAGCACCTGGGTGGCTCAGTTGGTTGAGCATCCAACTCTTGGTTTCAGGTCAGGCCATGATCTCATAGTCATAGCTTAGGACTCTCTCTCTCCCTCTCTCTCTGCCCCTCCTCAGCTTGCATGTGCTTTCTCCCCCCCCCAAAAAAAAAAGTCTACCAGGTTAAAAAAATGATTGGGGTGTTGGAGTTTTTCCATGCAAAGAGACAGCAAGTTTATTAAAGCACACAGATTATGTGAGAGAACACAGAATTCTAAGAGTATATTAAGCAGTTTGCTCTAGGCAGAAATGATCTTTTCCCTCTCCAAAGTATTATTTATGCTATACATAGGGCATTTTTAACGTGCTGCTTGCATTTTGGTTTTGTCTGTTTCTCTCTAATTCTTACAAAAAGCAAAGATTATGTTGTATGTCATTATGCATGTTTCTCTTCCCAGCGAGGCAGTATAAACTTCATAGATGGTCAATATGAGACAAATGCCAGCTGAATGATGCAAAGGTGGCATCGACCGAGTATGTTAGTTCTCATTCACAGGTTTAGTCCTCTAGACTGAGGCAAATAAAAAACTGACCTTTCCAGGGGCACTGCATCACTCAAACAAAAGTGTGAAACTACAAGCAAACTTTATAAAAAGAAAGGTGGAGGTTTTTGATGGATTTTTTACTTAAACAAAAGGGCACATCAGGATCGTGGATTTTTACATGGAGCTTTTTGGGTTTCTTCAGTACAGGAAAATGAAAAGTTATGCAGAAATTCAAAAGTTATTGTGACTGGTGTCTTGAAAAGGAATGACACTTAACAGGATTATCTTAAATGTAGGAATGTCATAATAAAATTTCTATTACTGGAATGCTATAATTTTAAACTTCTGGAGTTTTAAAGGTTAGGAAATTCATACAGAAAGCTGACCAAGCACCTTAATTCTGCCACTTTGGCCACTGTTTGGATTACTTATAATCCACCTTTGGAGAAGTCCACACCACTAAAAGCTTATTTTTGAGTGTTATGAAAGTGAACTGAGGTCCTCCTGATAATATTGTTTTGTTAAGTATCTGACATTTTCTCTTCAGACCAGAAGAACAAAATGTGATGAAAGCAGAACAAAAATGGACATTTTATTGTGTTCACATTTTTCTCAGTTCTGCCCCCGACCCTCTTCACCACCACCCCACTGAAGCTGTGAACCCAGTGTCAATCAGGACCATATCCTTGCCTTTTGGCTAGTGTTTTTAAGGCTTTCAGGGTCCTAAAGGGCCCCAGGTATTGGTAATTGGTGGCCACTAGCAAAGGCAACTTCCTTTCAGAAAAGAAATCTAAATTAAAAATTCATGAACCCATGAATTGGTAGACTAAAACCCAAAAAGTCAAAGGATATAAATGGAAATCAAATTCTGTCAATGATAATCTTAGCCTTTTTTCCTCACATACACACCGAATCTTAGCAGCTAATGTTATGACTGCCTAAAATTTCAAGTCTGAGAGGTGGGTATGTAAGAATCTGAAAATATATAATGCTATTTTAGAGTGTGTCTGCTTTTCAACATCCTATAGCAAGTTTTATCGTTGTTTATTTCTTTAAAATACTATCCACATTGTTCTTGCTCTGCATTTGCAGTGAATCAAGAGCTCACTCTATTGGATTTTTGATTGTTCATTCAAAACCTCTGTTCTGTGGCATAAATTAAGAGCAGCGTGCGCAAGTTTGGCGGTTTTACTTGTATCCTGTTTGTATTGCGAGTCAAGGTGTGCACTGATCAGCTGCCATCACTGTTTAGCATCTCTACGAGGCTAGGTTGTCAGGTTACTACCATCTGTTATTTCATGACTCCCATTCTCCAAAATGTTCTGATTATCCAAGACTTAAGTTGAAGGTATTATGAATGGCAGGAGGGCTCTACCATTTCCACTCCAGGTTGCTAACCGTGGGGACTCTAACTGTTCGACTCCAATTCCCTAATTGCTTGGCATATTACAACATTCCCCTTTATTTGTTATTTAAAAATTAATCCTCACTGATCACATTGGAGTTTTTCTTATAACGTTATTCATAACCGTGGTTGGAATGCAAAATAACATAATCATAATTTCTGTGTCTGTTTTTTAAAGAAATACTAATCAATGAACAAGAGAGAAAGGAAAGAAGGCCCCCAAGTAATGGATAGAGTAAAATTATAAACGTTTCAAGAGGATAATCCTCTTTATGTCTTACAAGATGATAAAAGAAATAATATCCCTTCAAGTATCGGGTGTGTGTCATCTACTTCATCTCTAATCCTTACAGCAGTCCTTCAAGTTCAAGGATTATTACTACTATTCTACAGACAAAGAACTCAGGCTGAGGGGTTAGTGGTTTATAAGGGGTTAGGGCACTGAGTTGGATGTGCCAGAATCTCAATTTATTCTCAGGTGTGCCTGACTCGAAATTTTGTTCTCTTTCCATCATGGCATACAGCCTCCATATATCTTATGTTCAGTCAAAAAGACCTCAAAAATAAGGTCTGACCCCATCTAAGCTCTGGGTTAGGGACATGTTGACTCTGTGTGTTTCTTTGTACCATTTTCATCATTACCAGACATACAAAATTTATATGTATATATATAAATATATTTGTGTGTATATATATATTACATATATAATATATATAAATAATATTTAAATAATATATATATATATTATATATATATATATATATATATATATATAATATATATATATATATTTGAGGGGCTCCTGGGGGGCTTAATCATTTAAGAGTCTGACTTCTGCTCAGGTCATGATCTTATGGTTCACAGGTTCAAGCCCCTGCATTGGGTTCTGTGCTGACAGCTCAGAGCCTGGGGCCTGCTTCAGATTCTGTGTTTTCCTCCCTCTCTGCCCCTCCCCAACTCGTGCTCTGTCTCTGTCTCTCAAAAATAAATAAATGCTAAAAAAATTAATATAAAATATATATATATATTTGGAATTCTCCTTTCTTTTCAGAGTGTTTAACATATCCAAATTAAAAACAACAATAACAGCAACAGCAAATTTTGCCAAGAGGAAACTTGGAAGTTGAAGTGATTTGGTGAGCGTATGGCAAAGTAAACCCCTCCCAGGCTATGAGCAGTTATTACGAAAAGGAGTAAGTAATTAAAAAAAATTATGAGCAGAAAGGCATAACCCTAAAAGTGGCATAAAATATTGCATTAAGTCAATTTTTGAGGAATTGGCATAAATATTGGCATAAAATATTGCATTAAGTCAATTTTTAGGAAACCTGAAAAATAATAGGTATTGGAGTAATCCACAGGAAATAAAAATATCCATATACTAAAGCAAGGATAACTAGGCTTAAAACCTTATAATCTTTATTCCAGGTGTTTGAAAACTAAATCTGCATAGTAATTATGAATAAGGTTTTGCAACCTCTTAAATAAACAAATAAATACCTTTAAGTTTCATAAATTAATATTTTCATTAATAAAAGCAAATGGTGCCAGAGAGGAAGAAATAAGAGAGTTGAAATTCTGTGCTATGACTTCCACTTAATTTAGTAAAACATATTACAGAATGCTGTGTAATGGAACCAGGCTACCTTTGGTATGTTTAGAGATCAGGATTAAGATTTTGACAGCATAAAATTATGAGACAACCATCCCACTTATTTAAATCAGACCCTTTTTCATAATACAATGTTTTCATCTATGGCTCTGGGGATCAGAAGAGTTTCATGGCACAGTCAGGAAATGACATCAACTGTATTCAGTGAGAGGGGGTCATAAGCTAAAGAAAGAAAAAGTTATTCAAATTAATCTCTCTTTTCTGAGTTTAGTACAGTACCTAGTGACAGAGTAGGTATTCCTTAATGAATAGTGGACATCTATCATGTGTTTGTCACTATTCTAGGAATTGAGATAAATTAGAAAGACAGTTACTGACTTCAGAGGGCTAACAGTCCACTTTAGGGAATAAAAATTAAAAAATGATGCAATATGTAGTTTATGAAAAAGTTACTCACAGGATACTAATGAAAGAGGAAATTTAAGTAACCCAAATTGCAGAGGGAGTTTTGGAATGGTTTTTCTGTGTTTGATCTGAGTGTTAAAAAAAAAAATGTGTAGGTATTAACAAAAGGGAGGAAATAAGGGGAAAGCTGTCCAGATGGAGACAAGAATGATCAAGTGTTTTTGTGTGACTGAGACATAAGTGTATGTTGATGAATGACCAGAGATGAGCTAGAAAAGTAGACAATGATTACATCATGAAAGAAGTTACTAAAAAAGGAGGGGGGAGGATTTTATTTTCAATATGATTGGGTAGAATTGAAAGTTGTAAATTGAGGGAACATAATCAGATTTGTATCACACATACATCATTCTCAAGGCTGGCTGTGGAGTTATGAATTCAAGACTTGAGAGTGAGGCTGTTTAAATGACCTAAGGGAAAAATCATATGAATCTTCTACACTAGTACGATGACAAAATGTAGACAGGAAGAGCTAGATTTTCCCCCTATAAAGAAAATAAAAATCTTCATGTCATCATTTATTGAGATTCTGGGGATCGTTTTTCACTCCGTTTAAACTAGCACACCTTGAATGCTCCAGAAGTTAGTATGAAGAGTGGAGAGATACTGAAAGAAATAAAAAATTAAAATATGTGGGATTAATTTGATGTGGGGGGCAGTTTTCAGGTGTCAGGGAAACTGATATTAGAGGCTAGAAGAAAGGCAATCCATGTTTTGTGGTGATGGAAGTCTGATATGTTACTTGGAATATGAAGGAAGGAAGACAATAGACCTAATCAGTTTGCATGACATGACTATGAGATCATGGCCTGACCTGAAACCAAGAGTTGGATGCTCAACCAACTGAGCCACCCAGGTGCTCCTAACCTGGCAGATTTCTATTTTTCCTTCAGTACCAGGCTTAAGAGTAACCCTTCCAGAGGACCTTTCCCAGGCTGGATTAGTATGTGTGCTACTGTATCTCCTTACCATGATATGTTCTATAGTATATAGCTATATATTACATATTATATATTACATCACATAGTATATTTCCATTTTAATCGGGACTGTGTCATTAATTTGCTTCCTCAGCACACTGTACAAAGGGAAAGAATTGGCTATAGAATATTAGTAGGATACATTGACTGCTTTTGGGAGCATTTGACAAGACACTAGGAGAAAGAGACAAGCTTAGAAAATAACTGGACAGTTTGCAAGTAGGACTGAAAGAGTATACAGTCCAGAAATTACAAGAGGCAATTCTTTTTAAACTCCAAACAGTAAAAGCCAAAAAATTGAGAAGCAGCTTACACCACAAAGACCTATTAAAACTCATCCTAGAAACAAAGATAAAACCATGGCTATCATATCTATGGTTAAAGCTTCTACATGGATTAAGGAGTGACCACCAAATCTTTTCAGTTCAAAGAAAAATCATTTAGAGAAAGGAGAATAGGGTATGGCTCTATCACTGAAGCCATATGACTTGCAGGTATGTGCAGTTAAGTCAAGGGAGTGAGGCATGTTTTGAAGGAAATTCTTGGTGTAGCTGTTGGCATGTATAGCTATTGAGCACAAGAGAAAAAGACACCAATGAGTAAGACACTAGCTTCTGGATTGACAAGATTTAATGACTGCTTGATACTTAAGATGATCCTATGGCCTCCCACTTTCAGTACATAGGAAGAGGACTGAGAAGCTGTGTGGCCTGCCAGGGTGGCCTGTTCATCAGTGTCTCCTTGAAAATGACCAGAGAGTATAATGGACAAAAATCAGAGGTAAGGACCATGGAGAACCCTGAACTAGAGAACTTTCTCCAGGGAAAAGAATTTGGGCCTGATCAAGAAGCATCCTACTCTAGGCTAGGTGCTGTGGATCAATGTCTAGTGCGTGTCTCTCACTCTCCCCCTTTCTGAATAGGAGTGTTTACTGCAATTCTCTTGCTCCTGTTCCAACATTTCTTATTGGTTGTGGAAGATACAGATATCTTGCCCTTTTTCATGTATAGTTTCCCAGATGAAGAGAAAGGCAGCCTGTGTGCGATGTACGCATTCTTGCATATAAACTCCATGTGGAAACCTCCATGGATAGCCCAGAGCTTGATGCCATGACTGTATGGAATTTGGGAGTTTTCTCACCTATAGAAAAGATGAGCATATTTTTCTGCAGAAAGAAAGATGAACCAAACATTTGGTGACCCAGAAGGGCAGATTGTAATGGACATTGCTGATATTTGTTAAACATTGTAGGTTCTTTTTCCTCCTGTCTCCCTTGTGATTGCATTGTACCATGTGACTAGTCCTGGCCAGTAAGTTGTGAGTAAAAGAGTAATGTATCATTTTTAGAGTGGAGCCCCTTCTGAAGACATTTTTTTTGTCCTCTGACACAGTGAATATGAATATTCAAAGTGTCCTCTGTTTTGTCAGCCTGGATCAGAGTGAAAAGATACAGAGCCTCCAGTCACTGTAGATTTTTAGCATGAATGTGCAATGTTCAATAAAGCTTTCTTGTTCTAGGTTACAAAGATTTGGGGATTCTGTGATACTGCAGCATAACCAGTCATCCCTGGTAGACACTGGGTCACCAATACATATATTTATTTCAGTTCTTTCTTTGAGTACGTACAAAGGAGCCAACAAAACTCCAAATCAAAGAGGGTGTGGAAAATTGCTCACATCATAAAACTTTCCTGCCGCCGGGGTGGTTCAGTCGGTTGAACATCCAACTCTTGATTTCGGCTCAGGTCATGGTTTGTGAGTTCGAGCCCCATGTTGGGCTCTGCACTGATGGTATAGAGCCTGTTTGGGATTCTCTCTCTCTCTCTCTCTCTCTCTCTCTCTCTCTCTCTCTGTCTCTGCCCCTTCCACATGTTCTTGTGTGCACACGCTCTCTTTCAAAATAATAAATAAATTTTTTTAAAAATACAAAACTTTACTTTCAACCCCCTTTCCCCATCCCCACAGCCCAAAGAAAGAATTAAATTTCAATTCCTTAAGATAAAAAAATTTAAAAAAGAGCCAACATATACCTATTTGAAAGAATGAATGAATGATGACAGATAGTTGCACTAACGTTCATATTTAAAGGGTTTGATATTTTTCTGTGAAATTGTGTTTAGAATTACAGTTTCTTTCAAAGCAATGTTCCCTTTAGTTGGTAAGTCTTCTTTAAAAATAGGAACTGACCTGTCAATTTCTGAGAAAATATTTGACACTATGTGGTCTGTTTGAATAATTTATCGTCCCACATTTTTCTTCTTCTTTTTCTTGTGCATCTGTTT
Source organism: Lynx canadensis (assembly GCF_007474595.2). NCBI lineage: Eukaryota > Metazoa > Chordata > Mammalia > Carnivora > Felidae > Lynx > Lynx canadensis. Next base: position 68,780,470 of record NC_044310.1, read on the forward strand.
GACAGAACCATGGCACATCTAGAACACTGGCAGAAATGGGATGGGCAATGTGATTTTAGCCGATAAGGAAGTTACACCAAAGTGAGGCTTCAATATGGTTGAGTAAGCCAAGCAGTTATATCTGTGACAGTGTTCCAAGGCACTGGGTTAAAAGAGTGCAGTGTGGCTGAGAACTGGGTAGCCCCAGATAAGAGGGAAGAAATTGGTGAGGGAAGAAGAGATGGAGAAGTAACAGGCTCCAGAATTTCATATTTCTCTAGAGGGTAACAGGGTCCCTAAAGGACTTCAGGCGGAGAGGCGGGGCGTGTTTCACACTTGCAATTTAGAAAGATCCTGCTTACCGTGTTTTGCGTATTCAGCATCTTTTCTACCTTCCAGATACCTCCTCCTCAATTCTATTTAACACTAGTAACTGAGTACAAACCTTCCAGAAAAGGAGTAAAGAGGATGTGCCCTGAATTTTCTTCTTCAGATATAGTATCCATTAAAAGTGCTACTGAAAGTCTCAATCTGGATTTTAATGGTAGCTGTACCCTGATTCAGAGTCACAGTTCAACAGCTTGAGATTTTATTCTTGCCTCTAGTTTGTCAGAAAGTGAGGCATCTGAGCTATCTGCAGCTAACCCTTGCAAACAAAATCGCTTCTTTATTTTGTGTAGTTGTGACACTGATTCTGCCACTGTAAGGACTAGTTTACAAGAAAAATGGATCCTGAGGGACAGGGTCAAGGATGACTCAATAATGTGCTGCCTCTTTATCAGGTTATAATGTGGGGGCAGAATATTATAAATTCATTGCAAATCCTACATTTTTTGGACTGACTTGTTATGGGTCATCCAGAAATTTAAAATTTGAGGTTGTGGCTTGCTTTCTATGAAGTGTAAATATTGCCAAAAATCTCTTCTACATGCTAAATTCATTTGACAATGATTTAAAAAGCATTGGTAGAATCTAGCTAAGCCATCTGAAGATTTGTTCATAGAAATGAAATTTGAATAGAATGCTATCAATTAATTTGGATACTGGTTCTTGGCATATGGAAACTAGCTTGGTGCCTTTTGAACCCAAGCCCCCTATTTTTTAAAGTATTTATTTATTTTGAGAGAGAATGAGAGAATGGGGTAGGGGCAAAGAGAGAGGGAGAGAGAGAATCTCAGTCAGGTGCAGAGCCTGATGTGGGGCACAGTCTCACAAACAGTAACATCATGACCTGAGTGGAAGTCAAGAGTCAGACGCTTAACTGACTGAACCCAAACCCTTTTAAGGCAGTAGAGTGAATCGAATTTTGTGACCCTCCCCTTCAAATTCATATATTAAAATGTAATCCCAAACGTGATGTTATTTGGAGGTGGGGCCTTTGGAAGGTTTTTCAAGCCATGAGCCCTTATAAACAGGATATGGTACCCTTATAAGATACTACAGAGCATTCCCTGTCCCCTCCCACCATGTGAGGACAGAACAAGAACACAGCCATTTATGAACCAGGAAGCACCAGACATCTACTGGTGCCTCGATGTTGGATTTATCAATCTGCAGAACTGTGAGAAATAAATTTCTGTTGTTTGTAAGCCACCCAGTCTATGGTAATTTGTTATAGTAGCCCGAGTGACTAAGACAGTACTTATAGTTTCTTGTACACATGGTAGAAAGAAAAGAGAGAAGTAAAGAAAACAAAGGAAAGGAAAGGGAAAGAAAATATCTGTATTGCACAGCATTAAATAATGAGAGAAGAAAAGAAAAGAAAACAAAGGAAAGGGAAGGGAAAGAAAATACCTGTATTGCACAGCATTAAATAATATAAAGATGTTACTTGTCAGAATGGATGTGAAGGACTGTGAGTTTTGGGCAGGCTTGAAGAATGGAGAATATCTGGGGAGTTGAACTATTTTGGATGGAGCAAATTGTGCATATGCTGTTGACAGGTAAGCCTGTTCACTGATAAGAATACCTCATTTCTACAAACTGGTGTCTGCAGAATTCTTACTGTGATTTTAACCTATATGGAGTTGCTGGATGAGTTCAAGAAAGAACCATTTATGACCTAAGCCCGGATGTTCAGTGCAAGGAGCAGAGCTTGTGCAATAATCTAAAGGGCCTTGGACTGAGAGGGAGGACCCATGTTCTGTTATTGCCTCTGTCCATATCACTAGTGTATGAATTGGAGCAAAGCTTAACCCAACCCAGGCCGTGGGACGTCATTCTGGACTCTTTTTTTTTCCCCCCTCCCTTAGCGCTTTTCAAATTCTAGTTCTTATTTTGAGTAGCAGCTGGGGGAAAAGTGCTCTCAGCAGGGGTCGGCAAGGTGAGGATGAGCAAATCATCTTCTCTTCTCACGATTAAAGTCCTGACATTAGGCAAGTCTTCTCATATTGTCTTTTCTCTTAAACTGACATAACCGGTGCTCGGCTCCAGAGTAGCTTAAGACATTGAATACATCTCTTTCTCCTCCACTTAGTGCTGTCAGTACAAAAGTGCAGGTCTCGCTGTCCCTTGCCCAGTTGCTGGCCCAATTAGCGCAGCACAGTGTAAAGATTACAAGTCCCTGCTCTGCTCCAAGTGTCAGTGATTTAATCAGCCTTTTAAGGTAGAATGCAAAACCACAAATTCAGTGGCAGACGGTGGTGGTGGGGGGGGCAACGCACCCATTGATTTCCACTTATACAAGTAGTTTTCTTTGGAGAGTGACTCCTTAATTACTCTTTGCCAGTGTCTAGTAGGCCAGCTTCCTCATGACAGATTAAATTTACCACATTCTGTTTCCATACCAAGTGAAAATTTCTGAGTCATTCTGATTATCTTTCTCCTTCTTTCTGCTGTGACCCTTCATTACCCCCCGTGGCCTTTCCTTCTGTTCTGTTTGCGGGTGCTTCAACTTTCTTTTCCCATAATTTTCAATTATGCCTCCACTCTTTTATTTATTTGTTTATTTTTAATGATGGTGAAATACAGATGTTGCCCACCAATTTCTTTGAAAGCTTGTCAGGCAAAAATAGACAAGTTCATTGAAATAATCTCTTCAAAACTTATTTAAAGTTCACAAATCCAAATGACTGTATCCTAGTACAGCTTTTAAAGTAGTGAAAAAATAAAAGCTGGGACAGAGGTATTACATGGCTGAAGAGTCAGTTAATACCTTCCCCTGGTAAAGAAGAGCTTTAGGATTGTGTTTTATGAATATTAAATCAATTGAAGGCTGAGAGACTATCACTTCTCTGTTTACTCTCTTCACTTCTTTTCCATCTTTCTTTTCCATTTGGGCTAGGAGCTCTAAGCAACCACATCTGTCTGACTTCTGGCTCTGTCCCAAGTGGGACTTGAGGAGGTCACTAAACCTTTCTGAGCTTCCTTTGCCCAGTTCATAAATTGAGAAAGTTGGGATAAACTATCTCTGGCATGTCTCACACATTCTATGATTCCATAAAATCTTTGGAGTTGAAAGAATATTCAGATCACAGATAATGGTTTGTCCCAAGACACACACAGTAGGCCATTGCATGGGAGATTTTGATATATACCAGACTTGATGTAAAAGTCACTTTTTTCTATAACAACAGATCAATAGTAGCTAAGGTATGTGAAGTTTTAATAATACTTTTCCCTTCTTGAATTCAGTGAGGTATATGCTAAATAACTCTTGGATTGTTTCTTGTTTCATTCCACTTTCATGCAACAGCAGGCTCATAGTAAATTTCACGTTATTTGACTTGCACAGTAATTTATCACATTGGGGAAACTGCATCTAGCCTCAACAAATTAAAGCCAAATTTGATTTAATCATTTTCATTTTAACAGAAGCCATTAGCATGGCAGGATTAAGAATAAATTCTTTGTTTTGATTATTTGTGTTGAATAAGTTTATTGGATTCCTTACCAAATTACTCTTTACATTCTTCGCTGCTCTGGCCATGATTTGTTTATTAATGATTGAGGTCACCACCCGATTTATGAACAAAAGCATCTGTCCTACTCACAATACCTCTCATGAAAATTCTTGGTGTTTATTGCCTTGTAATGAAAGCACTGATGGTGATTAGTGTCAACCAAGCCTCTAAATATTTATATATTTGATTCATAAAAGTTTTCAAAGGGTGAGTTTTGTTAAATTTGAGCTTTGTAAGTGTGCGAGTTATGTTTCTCATAATAGTTATTTTCTGACGCCCAGGATACAGTTGGGCTATATTGGATGTTGGAATGGATCTAGAGTGGATATCAATACTTAAAATTTATTGAGCGTTTATTATGTGCCATGCATTGTTCTAAATGCTAGAGGTGCATTAATGTTTTGGGTTGTCACAGTGATCCTGTGAGGTGCTTATATTTCTTTTTTTTTTTTTTTTAATGCTTTTTTTTTTATTTTATTTTATTTTTTTTTTAATTTTTTTTTTCAACGTTTATTTATTTTTGGGACAGAGAGAGACAGAGCATGAACGGGGGAGGGGCAGAGAGAGACGGAGACACAGAATCGGAAACAGGCTCCAGGCTCTGAGCCATCAGCCCAGAGCCTGACGCGGGGCTCGAACTCACGGACCGCGAGATCGTGACCTGGCTGAAGTCGGACGCTTAACCGACTGCGCCACCCAGGCGCCCCGAGGTGCTTATATTTCTGATACCAGTACATAAATGAGGAAACTTACACCCAGGTAGATTAACTCACATAATGTCCAACAGTCAATGAACAGAGACCCAGAGTGCATTGCTAGGCAATCTGGTAATAGCACTCACTCTTAACCATTCTACTCTACTGCCTTTGACCTAGATAAAATCCTAGCTGTACCCCTATAACTCTTGCTGTGTGCCAGGAACTCTTCAAAGTCTTTAAATTTTAACCATCACAACAACTCCGTAAGAGAGGTACTGTTATTATCTCTATTTTATAGATAAAGAAACTTAAGAAGAGAAAGTTTCGTTAACTCGTCCAAGGTCACATAGCAACAATCACTGGAGCTAGAACTGGATGCATGTATGTAGTTCATCTTCTGAGCCTCTCTTTTTAAATACTGATTTGTTTAACTTTTCATAGGATGCATATGTTTTGTAATTTACTAGTTGTGTGCAATTTGGAAAGTATTTTCTCACATATAAATGGTCATAAAATATTTGCTTCACAAAGCTGCTATGAAGATTATCAAATCAGTATTGATATATTAAAGGGTTTTGGAAAGTATACGCTGAGATAGTGAACTTGGAGATACCTTCATCGCCTTCCTCCTAGGTAGGTGACCATCATGAGGCATCTAGCCAACCCTTTCCGGCCTCTGTTTTTTCTAGTGAGAGGGCTTCTTTTTAAGTGGTTCTCTGGGTCTTCTCTGGTTCCTTGACTTTAAATACCATGTGTACATTGATGACTTTTAGTGTACAGTTTTTGCGTGGACCTTTTCTTTGAACTCCAAAACATGTCTACAACTGCAACTCAGTATCTCTGCTTGGATGGCTAATGGTCCTCTCAAACTGAACACTTCCGATACTGAGCTCTGGATCAAATGTGCCTTGTTCACCACTCACTGCCTCTCCCTACCAACATCTGACCCCTGCTCCTTTCTCAGCCTTCCCATTTAATAAATGACACCTCTACTTATTCAGTTGCTTAAGCCAACACACCTAGAAAGTTATTTTTGACTCCTTTCTTTCCTTCATACCCAAATATTGATTGAGCAAATTCTCTTACCCTTACCTTCAACAGACACCCTGCATCCAAAGGCTACCATTGTATAAGTACCACCACCCTTGTCCAAGCTGCGATCCTCTTTCTTGCACCTAAGCTACTGAGCTAACTAGTTTCTGTTGTCACTATTGACCTTTTAAAGATGTTTATTGAAGATGTCACTTTCTTGCTCAAATTTAGACCAACATCCTTACCTACATGGCCTTACATAATCTGAACCCTGCCTCTCTCTTCCACCTCATCCTATCTTGTTCGTTCTGTGCTAGCACAGTGGTCTTCTTGTTTTTGCTCACACATGAAGTGTGTTTATTTTCATGGGTTTTCTCCTTTTGCTCTCTTCCCACTGATATTCTCAGGTCTAGTTTTTTAAATCTCATTCCTGTCTATGCTCAAATGTCCCTACCTCAATGGCATTCTCCTTGACATGTTCACTCTCTCTAAAGCTCTAAGCTTCCCATCCCATCTTTTTCAAGTATTGCTCTTGGCACTAACTACTGTTGAACCATATTTTATATATTTATTTTTCTATTATCTGTCTTCTACAGCAAAGCGTAAGCCTTCTGAGGTCAGGATCTTTGTCTTGTTTTTCACTGTATGTGTAGCAACTAGGACACAGACAATCAGGATATATTTCCTAATTGTATGCATTCCTTGTAAGGTATAGCATAATAATTCCATGTTTAGCCAATGGTAATTGCATAATCTATAGGCTGTTGGGGCGGGGAAGTGCGGAGCTGCCATTTTATATATCTTGTGCTCTTAGAGCACTCTTATTTGCCAACTTTCACATATTCTCTGGCCTCGTTCCTGATTAGTAATTCTGGTTTCACTCATGGGTTGGCTGTCTTCCTAACTTTCAATATCTGGCTCTGTTTTCTGGCTTCTGCTCCTATCTGTCCATTCGGCCATGGCATCTCTGTGGCTGATAGAAACCTCCCTATTGGATATAGCCCCACACCTCCTACCTGGAATATTGATTGCTCTCACAGGCAGCTCCTGCCAAGAATTGCCAGACCTTCTGTGTATCTTGAATTGCTAATCTTTTGACTTCTAGTAAAGAGGGTTTGATAAATCGTGGTCCCTTTTTTTTTTTCCTCAATTAAGATAAATTTTTATTTTTATTTATTTTTTTTGAAGTTTATTAATTTATTTTGAGAGTGAGAGAGAAAGCATGCATGCCCGCGTGCATGTGAGCAAGGGAGAGGCAGCGAGAGAGGGAGAGGGAGAATCACAAGCAGGCTCCACGCTGTCAGCACAGAGCCTAACGTGGGGGCTCAATCCCACAAACTGTGAGATCATGACCCGAGGGGAAACCAAGAGTCAGAGGCTTAACCTACTGAGCCACCCACATGCCCCAGGATACAGTTTTAAATGTGTTTGTAACTGGTGGACATACTTGCCAATCTTTATCTGCATTATGTCTGAAGTCTCTTCCCTAACCAGTGCTTGCATCACTGAGAATAAAGTACGGGATCGTAGTAGGAACTTTAATCCCAACAACATGTGTGTTCTGTTACCTTCCCCTAGCATTCAGAATGATTGTCTTTTTTGCTATTTACTACTTACGTGAGCTTGGACAGATTTCATCATTTCAGTGTTCTTGTCTACAACATGGCAATTAAAAATACTTACCTATCAGAATTATTGTAAACATTAAATCAATTGAAATTGGTACATTAAAGGTACTTATACAGATCATGGACTGTGAATCAGAAAGATTGGGGTGTTCGTACAGACTCTGCCTCTTACTAGCTATATAAGTAGCTAATATTAAGCTTCATAAAGATACTACTGTCCCTCCCTCTGATATTGTGAGAACTGAATTGTAAAACTTACACAGAACACCAAAGTGATGATCAGACTTCATCTTTCACCCCATATGTCCATACTCTGGCCCTATTTCTGATTTTCATTCTGGTCCTCTGGGAAACCTTCCCAGACAATTTGCTACATCCTTGCCATTCTCCTTCTCAGCGAGTTAGACCTTGCTCATGTATCTCCATACAACCCTTAGATCTTTTTTAATTCAGTCATCCTGGGCTGCCTCATAACTTAGCAGGAATTTTCTTTGGCCTTAAATCCCTACTTTTGACTGCTTTCACAACACTGAACTCATATGTCAGTGTTCACTCAGTTAATTCTAAAGTTAGCTATATCCCTGAACTTCGTGGTTTTGAATATTCTCCACCTTCCTCCCTAGCCACAGGGAGAAGGTCATGTATCAAGTTCTTTCATGACAGTCAGGGAAGCCCAGCATGTCACATACATGTACCTGTAGGATGCATAATTATAGCCAGATATTCAGAACATATCCAGGAGAGGTATAAAAATAGCTATTTCACTTTAAATTTTGCTTAATTTATTGCTCCTTTTTGGATTGATCAACAATATTTTACAATTGTGTCCACACACATTTGAGAATAAAATCCTTCGCTGGCATTGTAAAAGGAACCTATTGATGATTTATCTCCTTGGGTAAAAGACTTAGAGCAGTTATCTAGCTAATCACTTACTTTTAAAAATCCAAGAATGCATTAATTGGACATTTCCATTCACTGGGGAAGAATGCCAAGGAGCTATAACCCCTGAAAACCAACCCTGGGGATGCTTATTTTCATCTCTGTTTTTTACTGAGTTACTACCACTTTGTGGCTCTAAGTTTGGACCTGTTTGAAAATTATGTCACTGCCAATTACATATAAACTTTATTGTGGTTAATCTACAGAAAATAAATTGATGACAGTGAGAATATTGTGTTTATACATAAATATTTTACTTAAAGGTGTTCACAGTTCTTAGAGATGGGACAAATGAATCAGCGGCTTTGGGGGTTTAGAACTATAGGAAAAACTTATGCCTTCCCTGAAGACATTTTCTCTCTCTCTCTCTGTCTCTCTTAGTATATTTTATTTTAGGTTGGCAAATAGGATCGATCAAGAGATAGCTTTAAAAAGTACTCAAAAGAACTTAAATATATTTCTGAGAAAAAATTATACAGGGAACATTGATTATTTTGTTGTATTTATGAATTTAAATTAGCATTTTCATAATTTGTTCTAAGCAATCCTAAACTCAGTACCCAATTTTGGTATGCAGTTTGAAAAAAGTAAAGCTTGGAAATTACTTGCAAGAATGCCTTAAAGTAATATCAAAATTGGCTAACATTCACTCAGGATCTATGATTTTGAGATTATAGTCTCACTGGTACTATTTACCAATGGCAAGACAAGAGTTTAAATCTTGTGTAGAAAATCCCTGCCGTTTTTCAATTTGGTAAATTCAGAAGCTAAATAGTATTACAACCTCAAAGAATTAGATGCATCTTTTTACCTATAGTTAATCTCAAAACAACAAAATATAGGAACAAAATAAATTAATACATCTACTTTGTGGGGGCCATTTTAAACATTTAAAAGAAATTATTGAGTAATGCTTTTAAAATTCTCATGGGAACTATAAATCATAGTGAATTGCTCTTTTGAGACACTACTATCATTAAAGAATTGCAAAGATAGTATCTTTATCTTGCAGAGGAGATAATATACAGAATAAAATACATACCTGTCTTAATAAGTTGGCCAAATTAGCCTCTTGTAATTATAAGAATCTCCTTAAGTGTTTTTGTTTTCCTTTTGACCATAGTTTTTCTAGTACACTTACTTTCATGAGACAATAATCTTGTCTTCGTAGTGATGAGGAGATTATTTTGCACTTACATCATCCTTTTCATCTGAACATGTCAAAGTCTATTTAATTATCCCATTTTACAGATGGGGAATCAAAACTCTTAAAGTGTGAATGACTTGTCCAGGTTCACAAAGAGTCAGTGGCAGTCAGCTTAAGAATCAAGAATGGAGATTTGCTCCACTTGTCCAAACACAAGAGATTGCTGTCATTCTGGATACATTTCATGTATTATACTTAATAAGGAAAAGTGACCCACTATGTTTAATAAACAGCAATGCACATATAATCAGTATTCATTCACAAGAATTATTTGATTGTCAGTGGAATGCTGTTCTATTGGCATTGGCCAGAATGACAGCTGTAACATATGTGTGAAACAATTAAAACTTGAATCAGTCAATATCTCAGAGGACTCCAGATCCAGTATCATTTCAGTGGACAGAAAAGTAGAGAAAGGAACACATTATTTAAGGGTTGAAATGCTCCCACTCTACATGCTGGAGATTTTCTGTAATCTCAAGTTAGTTAAATTGACGTCATAATCTAATTGGCATAGGGTTGTAAACATAGACTTTGTCTCACTATTGCTAATGTGGCTACTGTCCCTGTTCAGAGACTAACTTGGCCAATATCGAAGGGTAACAACTGTGTAGCCCCAATCTCAGGGGGATTAGTCTGCTTAGTGGAAGTTGTTTAATTAGTTTTCTTGCATCATGGAAAGGGTAGCACTTTGATGTAACTTGAATTAAAAACTTCTTCTGAATATGGACTTGCCTTTGCTTCCCACAATCCTTCCATTATCACCATCATCTATTGATTGTTGAAATGTCTTATTCATTTTCATGGTATCTTGTCCAACATTACTTAAAACCCCAAATTTTATTTTACATTAAAGGAAGGATTAGCAGCAAGCTATAGATAAGAGAAGGGTGGACAGAGAAAAAACAAAAGAATGTAGAAGAAGAAATAACTATATATTTACAAATGTTCATATCAGAGCAAGGAGGAAATACTCATAATGATAATGATTACAGTCCTCATTTATAGTGTTTATAACCTTTCTTTTCTGCTCCATATTTCCTTTGACCTTGGCAAGCACCTCAGCTGGTTATGATTTCTTGCCTGTTGGGTGACTCAAAAACTTCACTTCTAAAGTCTGTGACATTAGTGTTCTTACCTATTTTCCTATCTGTTGTTGAAGTTTTACATTAACTTTTATCATAAGACATTGGAATACTTATAATGCCCAAGATGATCTGCTCTCAGACATATTCCTCCATGACTTCCTTATGTAGAAGCAACACAATTTCCTATTAATAGTCAGAACCAGTCACCAAATCCAGTATAATAACACTCTTTTTGCTTTTCTTTCACTAACATCAGGAGCTTACAGTTTCCAGTTTAATGGAACCATTGTTTTATCCCCTGGTGGAAACATATCACTCTTGGGAACTAAGACTTCTAAACCAAACAGAACTATAAGTTGCAAAAATGAGAAGTACACATTTCATTAATGGATAATTAAGACAAATAGTAGAAGTAGTTACTCCCATTTCTATTCTTTGATTCCCAGACATGTGAATCTTAGGTATGAGGGAAATTCATACTTTGGTTACCGATTTCAGAGTACAGACCATGTCCTGGAGAACACTACCCTGTCTCTGCAAGGTATTGTCATCCATTTGGTGCTGCAACTGACTATTCAAGTGGCCAGTTCATCATTCTGTCAGGTTAGCTGCCTCAGGGTGATGGGAAACATGGCAAGACCAGTGAATCCATGAACATGAGCCCATTGCCACACTTCATTTGCTCTAAAATGAGTTCCCTGTTGAGAAGCAATGCTGGGTGGAATACCCAGATGGTGAACGAAGCATTCTGTAAGTCCACAGTGATGGTTTTTGCAAAAACATTGCAGGAAGGCAAATCTATATCCAGAGTATCTATTCCAGTGAGAACTAAGTTTTGTCCCTGCTATAATGAAAGTGGTTAAATGTAATCTGCCTGACACTTGGTAAATAGCTTGAGGATCTCTACCATGTGAGGAACGCTGCTCTATGGGGACTTAGTGTAAGTCTCTGATGTTGGTCAGATAGATATTTGGCAGTGGCTGTAGCCAGATTGGCCTTGATAAGTGGACATTCGTGTTTCTGAGCCTATGTGTAGCCCCCATCCTTGCCACCATGGGTGCTTTGTTCATAATCCTGTTGGACAAGAACAAGGGTGAATGGGGAAGATATATGACTGATACTCAAGCAAGTTATTGTGTTTATTTGAGTATTAAGACTCTCCTCTGCTAATGTTGCTTTTGGTGAGTCTTTACATGGAACAAAAATATATCCTGGACGAATCAGAGAAATCTGTGCTCATATCATTCCCTCAAAATCTTTCTTACCACTAATTTTCCAGTTGTGCTTCCTCTAAGTTTCTGATCACTCAGACATTACTTGTGAATCAGTGTAGATTCATACCTCTTGCCATCACTCCTTGCAAGCAAAATTAACGACCAGGTACACTATTTGAAGTTCTGCTGACTGGTGGATTTTCTTTCACCATTCTCCTTTAAAGTTACCCTTGAGTGGGACTACAATGCTGTGGTCATCCACATTAAAGTATTGCCAGCATATCATGCAGAACCATCCGGAAACCAGGCCTAAATTTTTCTTCTTTTATCATTTGGCTGTAGGAAACTCTCCATGAAGTCATAGGCATGGGTTGAAAAACAAGAAGCAACGCAGTAGGTAGGAACTGGGAAAATCTGAGATACTTATTCATGTAACTTTATTGTGCTTTTGGGATTTGCTGAAGCTCAATCTTCCATAAAACACCTCTACTTGAGGGTTGCCCAAATAGCTGGTTGGGTGAGACAACGCTGAGTTTGTAATGGTGATCTCAGATTGCACAGTAGTGTGGTGCCCCTGGCCAAGTATTGAGCTCCTTCTACTACCAGAAGAAGCCGGAAGCTGTTTCTTAAAGGAGAGTGACTGGGTACAGAGCATAACTTTGCTCCAAAATCCTAGATTTTTGAACTGTGATTTACCTACAGTGTACTGTGATTTACCTACTACAGAAGATTTTTGAACTGTGATTTACCTACAGTGTACTGTGATTTACCTACTGAGCAAAGGCTCAGTACCTTACTGCTGTCTGCCACAGATACTTCATATACCATCAGATCTGCTGGATTGTATGTGACATTCAGAGATACATTAAAAAGCCCAAGCTAGGGGCGCCTGGGTGGCTCAGTCGGTTAAGCGGCCAACTTCGGCCCAGGTCATGATCTCGCGGTCCGTGAGTTCGAGCCCCGCGTCGGGCTCTGTGCTGACAGCTCAGAGCCTGGAGCCTGTTTCAGATTCTGTGTCTCCCTCTCTCTGACCCTCCCTCGTTCATGCTTTGTTCCTCTCTGTCTCAAAAATAAATAAACGTTAAAAAAAAAAAAAAAAAGCCCAAGCTAGTCACATAGAACTACATGAGAAAGAGAGTACCTCCTCATCTTTACCCAGGTATACATTGTTGTCTACCCAATCAGGTGTCCCAAGTGTTCTAAGTATACATTACTTGTTTGTATGAAAATGGCTAAAAGACACTTTGGATAAGCAGAGTTGTAGACTTAATAAAATTAATTGTAATCACAAGCATTATTACGGGAGTGTGGCCTGTTCACGTGAAAATTAACTGATGTGGAACTCTTTCATCATGACCTTAAAGCTCCACCTATTTTCCTGTCTGCGTCCAGATATAGTTTCTATTTACCTAAAAATAGGAATGTGATAGTGTTTTTCTACTGTAAAATTATACATGCCCATGATAATTAGTTAGTAATTTTTTTAAGGAATTACAAATCACCTACACTCTCTCCAAGGAGAGTTAAGTAGTGTTAACATTTCTATAAGCCTCTGTTTTTATATCTAACTTTATGTACACAGGATGCATGTGTACACACACACAATTTTACCTGCTGTATCTACTGTTCTATAACTGCTATCCTCATGTGGAAATTTATTAGGAAACTCTTTATTTGCCAAGGATTGAAAATGTACAATGGAATTGCTGAGCAGTACTCTGTTGATTACATATTCTATATATACTATATTTTATTAATTGATTCCTTATGAATGATATTTAGTATATTTTTTAATTTTCTGTTATAAAAGTGTTTCAGTGAACATTGTGACAGATATACACACATACACATGTAAATATATAGATATAGGTGTGTATTTGTCCAATTATCATATCAGGATATATTTTAAGGAAAGATATTGATGGTTATTATACATTTAAACATTGACACATGTTACTGAATTCTTTATCAAAAGTGTGTGCCAATTTATGTCCCATGGAAATTCCATGAGAATGGTGTTCTTTTTAGAGTAGGACATTTATTTAAATTAAAAGGATGTTAAAATGGAAAGCTTTTCAAACCTTTAAGAGCAGAATTGTTTGCTCAGCTTCTTTCTTTCTTTTAAACTAAGAATTTCTTTTAAATGTGGAAAGACAATAAATAATCTTATTCCCTAAATGGTTTTGATATGTGGCCAGAACTGGGGTAGATTCAGCAAGTTTCAGACGTTTTTTCTATTTTCCTATTTTTTGGCACTCTATGGGGATTAACAAAACTTTTTTTTTTTTTTCATGTAATTGCTAAGTTTCTTTTCTTGGAGAAAGAATTATACTCTGATTTTCTGGTAAATATCTAAAGCTTATCCATCTATTCCACATCATTTAATAATACTCAGAGGCACTCTTATCCATAGATATGATGGAATTGGATTTCTAAGTCAGCAATAGGGAACTTTTGAGATAAACTTCTTTTCCTAGAGCTGAAACCTGAAGGGGAAAAAAAGTGCTTACAATTTTGAGGATGTATACATACTATTGAGGGGAATAAATGGAGAGAGAGAGAGAGAGAGAGAGAGAGAGAGAGAGAGAGAGAAAGAGAGAGAAAGAGAGAGTAAAACCAGAGGAGGAAGTACCCTGAAATTGTCAAGAATGAGTAATAAGGAAGAAGAGTAAGAAAAAAAGTCAGCTTTCAAACTGAGGCACAATATTTGCCTAATTAAACAGTGAATTTACCTGAAGTTGTAATAAAGGAAATGAATATATTTTCTTGAGCAAAGGTAAGAACTGTATGTTTTTCAAATTTGTCATCATTGTACTCATTCATGACCAGGCCTCTAAAGATATTTGACCAACTCCTATTGTTTAGATCTCCATTGGTCTTTTTCTTCCTCTTAATGATTGTGTAGAAACAAAATAGTATTCTGCATCCTCTGGTCACTTAAAGAGTAGATTCGTCACTTTTAGGTTAAAAATCCTTGTTTTAACATGGAATACTCTATATTGGCAAAAATGGGTCCCATCTTGCAGTGATCTCGACAGACTGCCAAAGTCCTACTTTCCCTGGGCTCTTTTTGCTGAGGCTCTGTCTCTTGAGAACCCAGATGTCTTTCTGCCTGCTGAAGAGACCCCCCAGGCTGGTGCTCCGCGGTGAGAAAATATGTGCCTATTCACAATCTCAGACATGTCTCACTATTTGTTTCATTCGGTTTTATATTTTCTAGAAGGCTGTCTGTCACTCCAAATGGCACTCATTTTGAAATAGTTAAACCCAAGCACAGAAAAATGTAAAGTGGTTGGATGAGGAATCCGGACACCTTGGGCTTGGACAGGCCTGAAGTTTTGTCTGTGTTTCTTCCTGCTCCCAATTTTCTGTTCATTCCTCTCCTGTTTCGTATCTCAGTTCCCCTACCCCCAACTTTATTTGCATCTCCAAATTTGACTCTGTGTGACCTTTCAGCTCCAGAGCTTATAAAGGCAGACTAAATACAGTCAGTATCTGCAACTCTACATTCATTTTTCTCAAGAGAGGAATCCGATTGGGCTGACTTCCAAAGGAGAAACTTCCCTGTCGCTGAAAGAATTCAAGCAGAGACAGGTTGGTCATCAGTCAAAGTAGTAGAGAGAGTTCTAGTTTGGGCATGGAAGATGAACCAGATGACCCCTAATTCCTTTCAGCTTTAGGATTCAAGTAATATATCTTTGCTTAAAACCCTCTCCCTAGAAAATAGCTTCCAAAATAAACACCTACATCATTACTCTTACTTCAATCTCTGTCAGAAAATTTGCTACTGTCATCATTGAAAAACGATGTAGAACATTCCAGCAATTTCAATTCCTCAAAATGCCAGATGTTATGTTATTAATCATTTATATGTAAATATATATGCATCAATATACATGTATATATGTATTTACATACGTGTAGTATGAGATATGCATAGCTTTATGGTGCTAGATAAATTCTTTCAAAGAAAGAACTTTGTAGTCTGAAATATTTCCATTACAATTAGTAAAACCCTACATGTAGTCCCCAAGTAATAATCAGGACAATTTAGCACTCCGTCTTTGTGTGGCTACTATCATAAGTTTGAACCGGGGACTTAATACATAGGGGTAGCATTGCTAAGGAAACCATTCCCTTGGTATCCACGTGTGATTAAAAAGCTTTGTCTTGCTTTTGTGTCTGACTTAAAGGTACTATATATTTCAGATAGAATTAGCATAAAATAAAAAAAAACAAATAAATAAAAGAAAACAAAACAAAACCCTAAATACCTTTATTTTTAATTAACTACCCTTTAAAACATAGATTAGTATAAAAGTTTAAGCAAAAATTTAATGAGATTGCTTCTGTGTGTCGAGCTTCTGTCCCTTCACCTACAATCAGCACCAATTGATTAGACTTTTTCTGTTTTGTTTCAGAGGAAAGTGGTTCTACTATTTTTATTTCACCCTGTCTCTAGAGGTAAAGGGATGATGTCAAGCAGTCTGCTGTATTCTCTGGAGGGAAAAGCCAACGCCTTCTTCAGATTCTACTTTCTTTCTAATCCAAGACTTTAGGTATTGCCTCTCTAAAGCAGTAAAGTGTCTCTTCAAGCTGTTATTCTCCTTCCCGCCCCCTTTTTCTTTTTCTTCCTTTTTTTTCCATCGACAGCTAATTCGCAAACAAAAAAATGCAGAGACCTTAAAGATTCAGGTTGATGCATTTTGACATTTGTATAGTAAATCAACTATTTTTTTTTTTTAGTTTTTCCTTTTTCTTCTGTATTGTTTTTTTTTCTTTTTTGCTGTACATATATTATTTTTAGTGATTTCTCTAGATATTAGAATATTCACCTTCCCTTATCACGTTTCTTCAAGTAATATTTTATTTTTTCACAAACAAGGGAATAATTTTGTGTCCATACACTTTCCTTTTTCCTCTCCTACAACTGTTTCCCCCTCTGTTGTCATTTATTTTTCTTATAGATCTATTATTATTATTTTTACTTGAAGTGGCCAGTAGTCTTTTAAACAAGAGTCTTATATTATTCCTGTGCGTTTACTCTTCCTGTTGCTTTTGTTTTTTCCTGATGATCAGGTCTTACCTCTGGTATCAATTTCCTTCATCCTAAAACACTTCTTTAACATTCCTTGTAGGACAGTTCAGTTGGGAGTTAATTCTCTAAGTGCATTTCTAAATGTTTTTAAAAAATGCTTCTATTTCCCTTCATAATAGGTACTTTTTGCTGTCTATGCAATTTTAGGATGTTTTTCTTTTCTGCTCTCTTCATATGTTGCTCAGCTTTGTCCCAGCCTCACTGCCATCACTCTTCCTTTAAAAAAAAAAAATTTAATGTTTATTTATTAAAAAATTTTTAATGTTTATTTTTGAGAGAGACAAAGTGTGAGTAGGGGAGGGGCAGAGAAAGAGGGGGGAGACAGAGAATTTGAAGCAGCCTCCAGGCTCTGGGCTGTCAGCACAAACCTGATGCGGGGCTTGAACTCAGAAGCTGTGAGATCATGACCTGAGCGGAAGTCAGACACTTAACCAACTGAGCCACCCAGGTGCTCCTAGCTACCAGTCTTCTTGTTATGTCTTAATATATAATGTATCTTTCTTCTTTGGCTGAAATTTTTGCTTTCTGTTTTTCTCTGATTTTCAGCATTGTGATGATCAAGTCCCTAACAGTGGTTTTCTTTAAATTTGTCCTGCTTGGTATTCGCTTTGCTTTTTGGATCCTCGGTTGATATCTTTAGTCAATTTTGGAAAATCCTCAGTCATTTCTTTCTCAGTCAAATATTCTGCTCCATTTTCTTTTCTTTTCCATCTTAGATTCCCATTCTTCATATATTGTACCATTTCATATTTTAATATTGTCTCACAGATCTTGGACACTCAGTTCTGATTTCTAATTTATAGTTTTTCTTTGTATTCTAGTTTGGATAATTCCTACCGCGCTGTATTCAAGTTCAGTGATTATTTCCACTGAATAGACTCATGCTAGGCTCGTGTCTAGGCTCATGCTAAACCCACTAAATATATTGTTTATCTGGTAATGTATTTTATATTTCCATTTGGTTCTTTCTACTTTTGTGTGTGTGTGTTCTTTTTGCTCAAGTTCCCTAACTGTTTATGCACCTTGTCCGCTTCCCCCCAAGGTTCTTTAACATATTTAAATATAAGAATCCAGGATTTGAAATCCCTGTCTCATAACTCCAATACCTATGCCATTTCTGGGCCCACTTCTATTGTATCTTCTCTCTTTCTGTCTTTTTTTTTTTAATTTTTTTTAGCGTTTATTTATATTTGAGAGAGAGAGAAAGTGTGTGAGCAGGGGAGGGGCAGAGAGAGAGACGGAGACAGAATTTGGAGCAGGCTCCAGGCTCCGAACTGTTAGCACAGAGCCCATTGCGGGACTTGAACCCACAAGCCCTGAGATCATGACCTGAGCCAAAGTCAGATGCTCAACCGACTGAGCCACCCAGGCGCCCCGGTCTTCTCTTAAATGTAGGCAACATTTTGTTGATTTTTCATGTGTCTTATATTTTTAAACTATATGCCATGCAGTGTGCATGAAAGAACACTTGGCACTGAAGTAAATAATAATCTGTTTCCCAGAAAAAGGCATATTCCCTTCTGTCATCTGCTGGAGTGTCCAGTGGTGTCAGTCTAAACAGCTAATTGATCCAGGTTTGGGCTTTTGCAGCTTTAGGGAGTTGTACATCGACTTTAGCTTCCAGTGTTTGAGGAACTCCAGATTGCTTCATGCTATAGAGTTCTTCTGCTGGCTTTCCAAATTGTAGGTGATCTCTCTCTCCTATACATGCAGCCGTCTCTTTTGTTAGTCTCTGGTGACTTCTTTTTTCCCTCCAGTTCCACGCTTGGCTTTCTGTACCTTAGGACTACATTCTCCACTCTGCTTGCCTGCACTAAACTTTGGGAGACCTCTGCCTTGCACTGGGTCAAGGCTCTGAGTGTTTAGAAGGAGTTTTAATTATCTTCAGTCCTCCGATTATTTGTCGAATCTTTTGCAGTCAGTGACCTCACTAGATGAAGGCTCTGAGGTGTGCCCCAGAGGGATTTCCCTCTGCTCTGCTCCACAGCCCTGCCATTGACTTACACCAGAGGAGGGCCCTACGAACCACTGCGGAAAGTTTCTTTCAGAGTTCCTGCCCGGCTCCAGCCATTGGCATATTATACCTGTGTGTTTGGTGAAGTGTCATGGAAAGAGCTGGCAAGTAGACGCAGGCTCACTCTATGGCGTTAGTGATTCTCATCCATCACACCAGCCCACATGTGGTCACCACAAGTTTGTTAAAAGTTTGGCTGGTTTACCCTTCCCAGCTCCTCTGCTACTCCTATAGCACTGAAGGCAGCTGTAGTTCTCTTCCAGAAAATTCATCACTTTTTAGAATTTGGTTTATTTTTGTTTCTTCAGCTCTCATACTGCTTTCAAATCTATGATTTTGTAGTTTCGCTGGCTCGTGGTTAGGGTGGGAAAGATCGTACCTTGAGACTTTCCATATCCTGACCCAAACTGGGATGATCTCTCTTGCTCCCTTTTTAGTGTCATTTAAAAAAAAAAATGGACTCGTTATTTGAGACCATGATATTTACAGTGACCATGATATTTACAGTGTAATTTTGTTTCTTCTCTTTGTTACCCAGCCCTAGATATTCTGGGGTTTAAAGCCGAAATAATGATTAGGTGATTAGATGCCATCTGTGATTCATGTACATCTACTGGTGAACGTTCAGCATGTCTCTTTCTCTATGGCAGCCCAAGCCAAAAAAACTCAAAACACAACAAACACATCTAATGAGTACAGAGCAATTCCTAAGAAAACAAAATGAGCTGTAAGCGTGGGGTTCTTGTCCCCAGTGATTCTTGTACAACGTCAGATGTTATCACCTGTGCTGTAATCCACAGCATAAGAAGTAGGCTGCTCTTGCTTGAAAAATGGCAATTGCTTTCCTATAAACAGTCTTTCCAGTAAAATAAAATGTCATGGCAACTCCAGAATGGCCCTCTTGGAGGAACATCTTCTCTTCGTGTGATTAGGAAAAACAGAGAACAGAGGTTGAAGGTTTAGGAATGATAACAAAATCTAAAATCTGTGATTTCTTTAACATACACAGAAGAGTCAAACTAAGCACTAATGTTATACCTTGAAAAGTTAGGGAAACACATAAAAGCATTGGATCACAAACACTCTGCCAGCAAACAGGAACCAAAAGAAGTGATATTTATCAGTCTAAATAGAAAGCTACGTGTTCTTCCCACGTGTAGAAGAGTGTGTAGAATATGAGCCATCTCTCACTGGCATAGTTTTGAGGAGACTGGAGGTGATTTGATTTTGAGGAAAAAGGGCAAAAATTTCCGAGAGCAAATGGCTTAAATGAGTGAGCAGAAGCTGTGTATGGAGCCCATGGTAACAAGAAATGGCTTAAGTCAGAGAATATGAATCAAATGAGATGCTTGCAGACCTTTAACTATAGCAGTGCTAGCAAGGCCTCTGTAATACTTAACACATAAAACAAATTATAACAATATCCTTAAGATTACCACACAAGTAATAGTGCTATATAAAAACTCATAAAAACGAAATGTATGGCTACAATAACCATATTAAAACAACTACAGTTTTCTCTTAAATAACCATATAACCCATGCTTGGAGGTTATTATGCTATTTAGTGATTAAGCTCAAGAAGCAATGTCTTCCAGCCATTTGAAACTGAAGAAGAAAACAAAAGGCCAATTTCTTTTTTTCCCCTGGATATGGGGTGATAATGACCTCAACTGGGAGCAGAGGAGTTGAGGGGAGCGGGGCAAGATGGAAGAACAAACTTCTCTTTGAGCACTTCTTTTCTGAAGATACAAAAGAACAATTCTTTTGATGAAAACTGTAAACATACACACACACACACACACACACACACACACACACACACACACACCAAAACCAGTAGAACCACTTAAATGTATGAGCAAGAAGACTTTTATTTTTAAGGAAGTATACACGGCAGGACCTCATAGTTACAAAGCACAACACATCTATATTGCTGACCTTTTCTGATTTGCTATTGGTGTAGAAGATTTGATCTCTAAGATAAAGATATTTCTGTGCTTCTGGCAGAGAAAGTAAGCAAAAAATAAATACACATTATAGTCATTTGCAAGCAAAGCTCAAAGATATTGCATGAAAACTGCATTAATTTGCCTTTGTACAGGATGTTGGAGGCTATTAATATGTACCTCTTCTCTACGCAAGTTCGGAGCCATATGAGAAAGAAAAATTAAAAAAGGGAAAAATCAATAAGATAGAAGAAAAATTAAGTTTTGTTACTGATGAAAGCTGAATCGAGGACATGGAATGTATGTGTGGCCACAGTAGATTTGCTAATACTTTACCTTCTGATTACACAAAGTTACTTCCCAGTCGTGGCACACCCAGATGGCTGTAGGCCTCTGCCCACTGGGGCTTTCTCCTTAAACTTATAGTATGGAATAGCAAAAAAATATATGCATCTTATAAGTGGCTGCTTCCAAGAGAGGCAGGAAGGAATTGAGCAGAACGTGGTCACTTCCTCCTCTCAAACACCCCAACTAGGTAGATGACTCCTCCTTCTAGGGTATGGATGAGAGTGGGAGAGAAACCAAGAGTGATATTCTAGAAGTCCCTTCTCATGGAAGTATGGAGGTTCTCATAAACACAGGTCATTTAATACTCAGACAACTTTATGAGCAAAACTCTTTTCCCTGAATTATACATGAAGAAACTGAGGCCAAGAGACACAAAATGATTGGCCAGATTAAAAGAGTAAGATAAAGAATTTAGACTTGGACTGAGGTATTTTCCTTCTATGCACTTGAAAAACAGTCATTTTTGACTTGTTTTCAGAGACCAATGTGTCTGATGTCCTTAACTGCAGTTTCCAAAAGAGTATTAATTCTCAATTTTTATTAATTAATTAATTTATTTATTATTTTAAAAAATGATTTATTATCAAGTTGGCTAACATACAGTGTATACAGTCTAGTCTTGCTTTAGGAGTGGATTCCCATGATTCATTGCTTACGTATAACACCCAGTGCTCATCCCAGCAAGTGCCCTCCTCAATGCCCATCACCCACCTCCTCTACCCTCTCCACCCCTCACCCCCAACAACCCACAGTTTGTTCTCTGAATTTAAGAATCTCTTATGGTTTGCCTCCCTCTCTATTTGTAACTTATTTTTCCTTCCCTTCCCCTATGGTCTTCTGTTAAGTCTCTCAAATTCCACATATGAGTGAAAATATATGATACCTGTCTTTTTCTGACTGACTTATTTCACTTAGCATAATACCCTCCAGTTTCATCCACATTGTTTCAAATGGCAAGATTTCATTATTTTTCATCGCCGAGTAGTATTCCATTGTATATAGAAACCATATCTTCTTTATCCATTCATCAATTGACAGACATTTAGACTCTTCCCATAATTTGGCTGTTGTTGATAGTGCTGCTATAAATATTGGGGTACATGTGCCCCTAATGAATCAGTACTCCTGTATCCTTTGGATAAATTCCTAGTAGTGCTATTGCTGGGCCATAGGGTAAAAGTGGAGGTTCCTCAAAAAATAATTCTCAATATTAAAAGCGACACTTCATTTCCACCTTCTCGACACATCTTTTGTTTTTATGGATGGCTTCTGATTCTGTATGCTATGTCAAAATATAAGATGAAAATCACAGATTGGGGGAAATTCATCTTATATTATCTGATGTCAATGAACAAAGGATCTCTGCCGATTTGGCTTTGAGGATCTTTGACTTTATCTAGCAGGGTCGTGGTATAGTGGAATAGAAAGCAGGTGTGGCATTATTACAGGTTTCACTGCTATTCTTATGACTCCTAGATCAGCTACAGTTTCACAAGCAGCACTGGACATTGCAGGCCTCCCTATGCAGGGGCTTGGCTCTCCTAAATGTAATGGCATGGGAGAACAGAGCACGTGCATCCTGTGAGAAGCCTGTCCAAAGCAAGGAAAGAGAAAGAGTGCGGCCTGGGCTAGTATAGTTTATTCCTGTATCTAATGTCATCATAAGGTAAGTTCCATCTCCTCCCTTGGGAAAAATGACTAGAAGAGCCATGAGAGTCCAGGACTTTCATATTAGGTGGCTTCCTCAACATGGAAGGAGTCCTCAGGTATGTGTGACAAGGCATTGCTCTGATCACACAATGTCCCTGCACAAAAGAAAGCTCTGTTGGTTCACAAATGAAGTTTGAAATCATTACCTTCTCTATTGCAGACTTCTCCTGGTCTGATTTTCCAGGTTTATACTGCAGGCATCCATTGGTAACCTCAAGACTCTGGATCCCATTGCTCATTAAACATTCCATGTGCTTTCTCATGTTTGTGACTGTGCTCTCATTAACAAATATTCATTGTGCACCTAACATGTGTCAGGCACTATTTTAGAAAATTGAGATAAATCAGTGAACAACACGTACAAAAATACGTGCCACTGTGGATTTTATATTCTAGTGGGAGATGGATCATAAACAATATATATTGGAAAAAGTAAACTTACAGTATTTTAGAAAGTGATATGTGCTATAAAAATAGAGCAGGATAAACAAAACCAGAAGTACCAGGGGCACTGGGGAGAGGAGAAGACATTTTTAAAAGGGTGGTCAAGGTAAGGTTCATTGAAAACTTGGCATCTACTATTAGTTTCCTAGGGCTTCTGTAACAAATTACCACAAAGCCAGCAGCTTGCAACAACAGAAATTTATTATTTCACAGTTCTGAAGGCCAGAAGTCCAAAATCAAGGTGTTAGCAGGATTACTCTCCCTCTGGATGGTCAGAAGAGAATTCTGCCTTGCTTCTTTCAGCTTTTGGTGGCTCCGGGCATTCTTTGGCTTTTGAGTGCATAACTCCAATCTCTATCTGCATCTTCATATGACCTTCTCTTTGTGTTCTCTTTAACTCTCTCTGTCTTTATTTTTCCCTTTGTTCATTTGTTTTGTGTCTTAAATTCCACATATGAGTGAAACTGTATGGCATTTGTCTTTCTCTGATTAACTTATTTCACTTAACATCTTACTCTCTAGCTCCATCCATGTCTTTGCAAATGGCAAGATTTCATTATTTGTTATGGCTGAATAATATTCCAGTGTGTGTGTGTGTGTGTGTGTGTGTGTGTGTACATATATATCACATCTTTTTTCAAATATTTATTTTTTTTAGAGAGAGAGAGAGAGAGAAGGAATCCCAACAAAGGATTCCATGCTGTCAGCACAGAGCCCAATGTGGGGCTCAGTCCCATGAACCGTAAGATCATAACCTTAATCAAGAGCCAGACACTCAACTGATTGAGCCACCTAGTCGCCCCTATATACCAATATGTTTATCCATTCATCAATCAGTGGACATGGGCTTCTTCCATATCTTGGCTATTGTAAATAATGCTGCTATAATATAGGGGCACATGTATCCCTCTGATTTAGTGTTTTTTTTTAATTTTGGGGGTAAATACCCAGTAGTGCGATTGCTGGATTGCACTATTTTTTAACTTTTTGAGGACTCCCCATACTGTTTCACAGTGGCTGTACCCGCTTGCATTCCCACCAATGGTGTATTAGTGTTCATGGACAGAGCTTATTTTAGATTCATCTGTGTATCCCCCATAGGATTTAATATAGTGCCATGTATATATGACGTGCTTCTTTGTACGTATTCACTGAGTAAATAAGTGAATGCTAACTGTGGTCATATTACCGTAATTTCTTCCTAAAAAACAGTTCTATCTTCTTTAAGTACAACGCATTGTCAAGCTAAAGAAAACTATTCTTCATTTTCTAATTTTCTCATTATGGAACTTTGTTGAGAATTCTGCTGCAATATGATATTCAGCACAAATCTTCAGGAAAAAAAATAAACTTTTACAAAGAAGATATTTGGACATATAAGAAAAGGAAGAAAAGAGATCCTTCCTTTTCATCTTACCTCTTGGGTTTTGTCTTATTGATGTCATAGCACCAAGCCCATTCTTACCATTTTTGCTGCCAGAGAGGAATGATGGCACATTGCCTGACATACCAAATTACAATAGTTTTATTCATATCGTGTCTAACTATAACAATCAAGAACCATTTGCTTATAGTACAATTATTTGTGGCTTGTCATTGTGTGAAGGCAGAGTGTGACATTAATGAAGTGATTGGAAGGGGAGTCCGTATGGCATGGTTCTGAATTTACGACAGTGTAATCACTATCTGCCAAGCCAGGACAGGCGAGACCATTTTTGGCAGATTCAATGACTGCAATGTCTGTGATGCCGAGAGAGAGAGAGAAAGAAACAGAGAGAGAGAAAGAGAGAGAGAGAGAGAGAGAGAGAGAGAGAGAGAAATATCTGGCATTATTCTTGTGGTACTTAGCTTTTAAATCATAAATCATGTTTGACCCTGTGTCCTCAGTCATTTTCAATAAGAAAGCTAAATTCTGTTTACTGTGTTAATTTTCCTATTCTGTCTGAATAGAAACATTTATTAGCAGAGATTACTCTCTTTTTTATTCCTTTGCCCATGTTTGTTCTGTCGTCTCACAGTCTAGCTTTAAAGATAATACAGACAAGTTCACAGGTACATTCTCCCTTGTGTTGATTGAACTTATATTCAACGAGTGCCCCAGGACAAAGTCTTCTATGGAGAGTAATGCTTGGTTGATGAAAATTTTTTTGTGTTGGGATGCTTGACTTTCTTTGCCACTTGAGAGTGTTACTTGTCAGCTGTGCATCACTCCTTCCCTCTCTCTTCCCTCTGTGACTAAGATGCCTTCTTCCCTGTGGAAGAAGAACCCAGGTTACACTCCCCATACTGCCCTTCTCTGTGTGGTCCCCAGTTAAAGTTTGACAATGAGAATGCAGAGAGGAGAAGTTATTCTCAGAAATTATTCTCAGAATATTGTGTCTATCAGGTGTGGTAGTTTCTCGGTCTATTCCAGGAGCTCAATGTTCACGGTCAAGGTGGCCAGACATGGCAGCCTCTCAAATTCCTTTCCAAATTCCTGTGTGTCCCATGGTTGTTGCAGCTTCTCAAACTTATTTTTTTTTGAGCTCCTGTGCCTCCATCCACTGCAGTGCTTCAGGTAAAAATGTCCCGAGGACTGTTTCTCTAGTCTTCCAGATGTAGGCGCAGCCTTCTAGAACTTCACACCTCATGTTATCCCCACTTTTTGGATTAAGCTCCTTTCTCTCTGTAATACCTGTAGTCTCTAGCTTTCTTTTTCTCTCTCTCTTACTGAAGGAAGCACAGACTGATAGACTCATCCCATATACATTTTCTTAGTATCTAAGGTGTATTCCAATGCTGGGCTGGACTCTGAGGCTGAAGAGCTAAATATATGGTACTGCCCTCACAGAGATGAAATCTAGTGAAAAGTCTAAAATGTGAGCACAAATTGCAAACGAGAATTTGTAGGAAGCTTACCTAATGCAGACTGGGGAGGTCAGGAAGCACCCTCAGGGAGAGGGAAGTATACCTACACTAAAACCAGTGAGGTCTCTTAGTAGCCCTTATTCCCATAGCAGAAGCTTATCTAAATTTTCATCTAAATTTTCAGAATCAACATATTCCGATCTCTCTCTCTCTGACTACAATTTACTTTCTATGACTTAACTGTAAATGTATTTGTCAATAATAGCCAATAATAGCAGTTTCTCTAAAATCATTCTGAACACAGAAATACCTTGGCATTTAACTTTTTTTTAAATTAAAATTTTGTTAATGTTTATTTTTGAGAGAGAGAGAGAGAGAGAGAGAGAGAGAGAGAGATAGAGCATGAGTGGGGAGGAGCAGGCAGAGGGGCAGACACAGAATCCGAGGCAGGCTCCAGCCTCCAAGCTGTCAGCACAGAGCCCAACACAGGGCTCCAACACATGAACAGAACCTGGACATCATGACCTGAGCCAAAGTCGGACACTCAATGGACTGAGTCACCCAGGCACCCCTGGGCATTTAACTTTTGTCTTTGTATGCACAGAGTTTTGGAAATTTTCCACACAAAATGCCTGAGTGTTTTCTCGCCTTGTTGAAAACAATTCGACTTCCATCTAAGGAATCCCTGAATAGGGCTGCTTCAAAGTTCACTCAGTGACTGAGCGCTCCCATCCAGGACTGTATCATCAGCATAAAGATGCACACTGCAGTCAGAACACTGCCTTGTCAGCTCATTTATAAAGATCATAAATAACAATGGTCCAAGGATTGATCCCTGAGGAACCCCCATAATGACATCCATTAAATCTGACATGACACTGTTTAATAACACAAGTGGTGTATGCCCTCTTAAGTAGCTAGCACACCAATTAATTAAGGATGATGCCATACCTAGTCCATTCCATTTATCCAGCAAAGAAGTATGCACTACCAATTAGGAAATGAAATGATGTTTGAAGCAACACTAAGTTATGTATCTAAGAGAAGATCTTTTGACTTGAGCTGTAACCCTGCGATAAGATGACTATGTGCACACGCCCTCTCCTTCAGAGAGCTGTGACTGTGTTGACATCTTATTTTAGTAAGGAAAGAGGGCATGATTTTAGCTTGGAAATGACCCTTCGACATCACATCCAGGATCTTCTCCAGGAAGGCATACTTAGACATAATTGCAGTAGATGTAGCTTTGAAGTAATAATCTTGGATGCTCACTTAAATAGTTAATAGGACAATCTAGCCTACTGGTACTTCACAGAAGGCATTTCCACATCTTCACAACATTGAATGAAATGCAAAATGCTGTCCAATGCCAGCTTCCTTTGCCAATTATTTTCATTTGAGGAGCTGTAAATAATTGCTGGTAAAACGGAGGGAAGAAACCACAGAAATTGCATTGGCAGTATATAGCTTTGGGGGAAAGGGAGAGAGGAAAGAGAAAATAACTTTTTCTCTTGTATTCAGAAACAGGGACATGAATGGTGAGAATAAAGATCCTCTTATCTTGGAAGCTGTGGGAAAGAAAGAGAGGAAGGGAGGAACAACATGCTTCGGCATCTCCAGCCGCCCGAGATAATGATGATGATAATGCCACATGATTGTACTTAATGATGTTGAATCAATTTATGGTGATGATGATGATGATGATGAGTTTTAACTCAAATCATGTAATGTCCCTTTATTAGGAGGAAGATGGGGGGAAGAGTAAAAAGAAGGGGAAGGAAGATGGAAAAAGAAGGCTAAGAAAGAAGGCAAGCAAGGAGGGAAGGAATTATAAATTAATTGGGTATTTTCATTGTCAATACTGGTTAATTTAGTATTTTCATTATCCTATTAACATGGGCATCTTTTTCAAACCTTTATGATATGTTCGGTAGAGAAGATTTTTTCTAGGAATAATAAGATTTCATTGCATTTATTGGGAAAAAGATAGGAAAAAAGTAAGTAATGTCTTTATCCACTTGCTTTTCCTTAGCTAAGAGTCCAGAAACAGGGCGAGACTAGAGAATAAAAAGACTCTGGCAGAAATACGGTCAAAATACTCTCCTTCTTGCAGCAAAGGCCAACTGAACAAATGACTTTTCGCCCCATGGGTCGGTTCAAGCCTGGTCAGAGTAAATCCCTTTTCTAATATCAGAAATTCTCCCATCCTTAGACACAGCTGCAGCAACCTCTTTACTGGAAGAGGGGACTCTGTTGAGTGCTTGACATTTGGAAGCTGCTTATTTCCTCCAAAACTTTAGCCTTCACAAACAGAAAAGTCAAAAGTTTTCTATAATTACTATCTGGGGCAAGTGTGAATGGGCCGTAGTTTGCAGAATTGCTTCTGCTAGATTTGGTTGATATTACAGGGGTTTTAAAAATAATAACAAGGACTCTGTGTGAAAGCACTCTTCGTGTTAGGATTTCAAAAGGTTTTAGAACCTTAATTGTATAATTAGGGACCTCACCCACTATTAAGAATGAACCTAATTATCAAGCTGTGCTAGAAAATTAAGGATAGCTATCTTAATGCCCCATAAAGGGAAACTGAGGTGCGTAGAGATTGAGAGATTGATGTCAGATGTCCCAGCAAACTGCTCTGAAATTAAGGCCCCTGGTGACTGGTTGCTTGTGATAAAGCTGAATTTACAGAACACCTAAATCACCATGATATGGTTGCATATTCTAGAATGGCACTAATCAGGGTGTGGTCCCCAGACCAGCGGCTCTGCATCACCTCGGCAGTGATAGAAATGCAAAGCCATGGTCCCTGCCCCAGACCTACTGAAATCAGAACCCTTGGGAATGGAGCCAAGACATCAGTATTAACAAGCCCACTCTCCAGATGATTCTGATGTCCACTAAATTTTGAGAGGCTCCAGACCTATTTTAACATGTATTTAGTTGCTTTTCTCTTTCTTACTACTGTTACTTACTATCATCGCTTACTAGTCTTACTATTTTTTTAGTGAGGATTACAAGTTTTAATATTCTTTATTTTTTTAATTTTTATTTAGATTCTAGTTAGTAAACATACAGTGTAATATTGGTTTCAGAAGTAGATTTTAGTGACTCATCACTTACGTCTAACACCCAGTGCTCGTCACAACAAGTGCCCTCCCTAATGCCCATCAACCATTTACCCCATCCCCCACCCACCTCCCTCCATCAACCCTCAGTTTGTTCTCTGTCATTAAGGTTAATATTCTCTAATTACTCACATTTAAGTTTACCCTAGAATCTGAATTATGTGTTAAGTGGGAATTTCATGGAAACACCTTCAACATAGTCCCTTTTCTCGAGGAATTGGTTTTGGTACGTTTTTCTGCTGTAGGTATGTATTTCACACCTGCCCCTCTATCGTCATTCAGTCATGATACGTACACTGGTCTGTCCTCAGAAGTGAATTCTGTCTTGGCTTCCCCCATGCCACTGGAGATTCCTAATGACAAACCTCCACATGTTTAACAAACTTCAATTTGTCAGTAGCTTCATTATCGACTGTCAGTCCACTCTTCTGTCTTTGATTTAGAAGAATAAGATGGGACCTTCCCAATGATAACTCCACTTTCCTTTTAGCGATGCTCACATGCAACCTCTACCTTCCAAATCATCCCCATCCTCGCCAGCCAAGAAGACAACAAAGTATCATCTTGCTGTTTCCACAGCATTAGACACACATCTCTTGCAAAATCTCAGTAGCATTTCCTTCTTTTTTTCTTTATCACTCTTGATTTGCTAGTGTCTTTCTATTTTTTAAAATCGTTCTTTCCACTAGCATTACCAAACCGATCTGATGCCCTCAGCGGTGGACAGAAGAAATGAAAAAATCACCCCAAGGCTTTGGTGGTGGTTTACCATCCTGTGGGAGGCCTGTGACCTTTCTTTGCCATTGTCAGGGTCGCTGTGCTGCACTAAGTCCTTCTTTAGAGATTTTCTTTAGTAGGTTTTCAAAGATTCACTCAGTGGACTGAAATTGTCCCTGCTCAATAGAGATTGATTGTGAACAGTGATTCTGAGAGGCTAATACAGGAGAGAGACCCCCTGCTGGGAAAGCGATCTCCTACTGGGGAGGCGTGTTGGCTGCTATGATATCTGATCATTTTCCTTTCCCTTTTTGATTTCACAGAGGCAAATCCCTACACTTGTGAGGCTGCTTTTAAACTTCTCTGTCCATGGGACCTTTATTAGTTGTTTCACCTTTGCCAATTTTACATGTGTCAGAGTTAACATTGTTCTCTTCTATTTTCCATTAGTGTTTAATATGTCCTGTATTCTTTTCCCTTTATCCCTTCAATTTGTAATGAGGAAATATCAAAATGGCAAAGATTTATAATTTCTTTCCCTTGCACTATATTTAAGGAAATTGGATCAAAGGAGGATTTAATGTTTTGCCAAGCAGATCGGTGAGAATTCATGTGAGAAAAGTAAACTTGAATGGCAGCATAGAAATAAAACGGTGTGATGTGGGGGTAGACAGACCTGGAGGTAGTTCAAGGGTGCCTGGAGAGGAGTGAGGGTGAATTAGAACAAGAAGGAACAGGGGGCAGGGACGGGGTGGGGGGGGGAAAGAGGTGTTGAGAGCAGGGTTTAGGTGGAGGAGTAAGAAGGGATATTTGCAAACAAAGAGGTAAACTTTGAAGAAAATGAGCAATGGTTCAAGGAGGTGTTTAGGACATCTTGTAATTGGATTTAAAATAGTAGATGTTCCCTACTCCAGTCTACAAAAAGGTCACTAAATTTTTTTAAGTTGCTTTTCAATACTTTGGACCAGATAAGTTTTATTTCTTGAAGAGAATATTGAGAACTTCCTCAGTTATATTTGGATTTAAAATTTCCCTTTTCATGGAAAAGATGCGTAATTTAAAATAAAAAGACACACAATACACATCGAATGGATATAAAACCACATATAAAATGGTTTTAGATGTGCTATTTCCAGTGAATTCTTTCTTCTTTTACCTTCCTGTGGTCTTTCCTAGGAGATTTCTCGTTCCTAGGACATGTGCAAGTTTTAGACTGAGAAATCTGTTATTAAAAAAAAAAAAATCTAACATCACAGGCACTACCTACACTGGCCAAATCACTGTAATCTTCCTTACTCTTGGGCAATATAACATCCTTGGTATGTCTGTGAATGCTGAGATATTGGAGTTGTGTAACATAAGTACCATAGGAGCCGATGTACAAATGAGTGCCCTATGAATATCTATTGATGTTGATAAGGAATTACAATTTTACAGCTCACATGAAAATTGTCATAAGTGAAAAATGCTGCTGAAATAGTTCCACATTGCATTTTGGAAACAGCAGCATGGAAGAGAAGAACATTTTATTTTAGTTTAATTTTTAATAGATTCACTATTTTATATAGATAGTTAATATGAAAAAAGCCCACTATTTTGATAAAATTGTTTATTTAAAATACCTGAAGTTGTTACATTTTAAATAAATATTTAACCTTAGCCTTACTCCTTAACCAATCAATTACATTGAAATATATGGAACCCACCAATTCTTTGGTAATTTTGGAAAATCTTCACACGAGTATTTATTTATGTGTTTAAAGTTTATTTATTTATTTTGAGAGAGAGAGAGAGAGAGAGAAAACGCATGCGAGTGGGGAGGGGGCAGAGAAAGAGAGAGACACAGAATCTGAAGCAGCCTCCAGGCTCTGAGCTGTCAGTGTGAGCCCCATGTGGAGCTCAAACTCAGGAACCATTAAATTATGACTCAAGCCAAAGTCAGGCGCTTAACTGATTGAGCCACCCAGGCGCCCCTTGATGCAAATATTTATAGACTATATTTATGGATTCCTTTCCATTGTAGACTGGCAGTATTATTAAGATCACATGTTTTAAAATAAATCCTGATTTGTTCCTAATATGTTGATATGTGCTTTGATTGGAATTCTAACTCTTCAGAGCCGTATCTCTTTACCTAGGCTATTAAAATTAATATTTTTCTTTTATTTGAACTCAATGTCAAAGTGACTCTCTTATGATACTTCTTTTTTAAGCCTCTTAAATTTTATTTCAGCATTTGCAGCCAGATTAGTTCTGGTGGCAGCCAACAGCAACATATATTGCCCTATTAGTTACTGCCCATCACTGAACGATGATTCAGTAGACTAGGTTTAAGGCCCCAAGTCATCTAGATCAAAAGGAAAACAATTGCATCATATGGATTGCTTAAGTATACTAGAATTATATTTACTATATGCTAAAGAAAAGAACATTTTATTTTTCCGGGTCTGAAAGTTGTATACATTTTGGCTGTGCCTCCCCAGCTCCCTAAGTAACCTTGTCAAAGTCATTTAACCTCTTAGTGTTTGTTTTCTCAGCTGTAAAATGAGGATAACTATCCTTACCTATCTCATAGGGGTGGTGTTCAGATTAGCTAATTAATGATTAGAAAGTGCTACAAAAAAGCTCAGTATTATTAAGGAAAACCTAAGTATTTTTTAGTGCCTTTGGGTAAGAGCGCTACTTAGCAGAAATGATTCCCAACAAGTGTTTGCTAGCCTGATAAACCACCAGCTCCCTCCCTGAGGAAAGATGACTGGTCCTGGGACCTTGTCCTTCACTGCTGTTTTGTTAGCTGAAGAGCACAGAGGCTGTCTATACAACAAAGGACCCTGGGATCAATGATACATTTCCTAACTCTGATGCATCTGAAGAGCTGTCAAGTGATAGCAAGATATGCCACTTCAGCCTGAAGAAAACATCCCTAACCTCTTCAGAACACAAAAATGCCTGTGGTACGTGGTTACAGTTGCAGCTCGTACTATATCCTTATGCAAAATGAATTCAGCTTTTCTTTGCAGGTTAGGAGATATTTGTTTACATCTTTAGATTTTACCTTTTGCCAGACAGGCTCATCAAGCAATGCATTTTCTCATTATGTTTTTTACATAGGCACTCGTGACACAATGGGCCAAATTCCCTTCTTCACATCTTTCTGAACATTGGATTTCTTGGCACTGAAGAGGGAGAGACATTCTTCGGGGCTTTGCCTAGTTCTTTTCTTTATCTAAGGATGTTTCTGGATTCTACACACACCTTTCTTCCCCCATTTTCATTGCTCTTTTTGGTATTTCCTTCTCTTTCATTTGTCCACTGTGCTGTTCACTAACTGCTCTCCCTGTTTCCAGTCCATTCTCTGTACAGACACCTGGGTTGTCTTCTTTAAAAAAAAAAAAAAAAGCCTATTGTTTTATTCTTTTGCTTCAAATGTAAAGTGCCTCTTAAGTGGCTCTCCTTACCTTTTGGGACAAAGGCCAACCTACTCAGGATGACAGCTGAAGTTTCTCATATACAGGCTACAATCTACCTTTCAGCATCATTGCCCATAACTCCAGAATTACTGATCCTAGAACCTTCCATTTGTGGAAACGGCTCTACACAACTAATGGTGTTTACTTTGTCTGAAATGTTCTTTCCTCCTGAGTTAAATGCTATTAGTCCATGAAGAATTTGTTCGAACGTCAGCTTTTCTATGAAAACTTATCATCTTTTTCGCTTAGAAAGTGCAAAATCCATTTTTCTTGCAAGATCCTTTATACTTTTTAGGAGAAATTTCACTGGACTTCAGTTGTATCTTCTGTTCTCTTTAAAGTGTGTGGTGTTGAGCACTGTCCTCGTCTCAGCTTCCTGTTATATTAATTGATGATGTCAGGGATAATGACTTACCTACTAAGTGGGTTTGTTATCAGGATGAAATGAAATGAAATAATGCATGTGAAAATGATTTGCGACATATTAAATGCTGTACAGATGTAAGTTATTATTATAGTACTTATCACTTTGTATTATAGTTAGCTGTATAAATGTATGCTTCCCCTGATGGATTACATATAATCACGTCAAGAGAGGAAACTGTTTTGTAAATAAGCTTTGTATTCCCCAGCATCTATAAGCATGCCTGGGATAAAGTAGTTGTTTAATAAATATTGGTTGAATGCATGAGAGAGAGCAAGACAGAAAGTAAGATAAAAATTCTATGCCTATTTCTAGTCGTGTGTGGATTCTTTCTTTCCCTTCCACCGCCCTCACCATTTTTTTCATTTATCCATTCACCAAATACAGTGCACAAGGCATTATCTGTTAGAAAAGGAACATTATGGCATGTTTTTTTAACAGATGTTCACTTTACCTTGTTATGTATCCAGAATAAAGAATAGATTTAATTTTTTTTTTTTTTACACTGAATCACTCTTGGGGTTGTAATGACAACCGCTTTTGTGGTTTCCTTATTTTCAGAGTATAATTAACCTATAAAATTACTTGATCAAAAAAAACTGTCACATTGATGGAAAAATAAATATTCACTCATCATCAGATATAATCAACTGAACAAGTCTTAACAGTGCAGTGAATAAGACTGTTTAGGTCTTATGAGAATTGTTGATCTTGTTCCAATATCTAGTGGGCATAAAATAATCCTCTTGGCAACTATACTTTTCAAATTACCAGAGAGGCTAAGGGAGAAAAATGACACTAAAATAGAAATTTCCTTTTTTTCCTAGGTTGTATTTACAAGCTTAGCCTTGATCATAGCATGTAAATGCTTTAAATTTTAGGTGGTAGCAAATGGGAAAATAATTAGAAAATTCCATGTGTGTAACTGATTGCTTTTTTCCTACTGTTTCAGGATTCTTTACTTGCAATATTAAAATTTTTATTGTGAACAAATATGAGTAATATTTTTAACATCACTCCATTCAGAAGCTTGCCATGTTTTAGATAATGGTGATTTATTCAACATATCATGGAATGTATTAAAAAAAAACTCAGAAAACAGGTTTGGTGCAAGGGAAAAAGTTACTTGGAAATACGTTTCTTAAAACTTAAAGAATTATATTTTACATAATCCAAAATGCTACTGAGTTCACCATTTGTAGGGCTACTGACAAAGCATTTTTGTAAAGATGGAAGAGTAATTTAAACTTTTCATTAAAAGCCTTTTCAATCTCCACTGAATCAAGCCAGCTGTTCTTTTCACTTCCTCTTCTATAGCAGCACATCATAAACATTGAGACCAGAGCTCTGGATGACACCAAAACTGCTTATCCACAACTGTCTCCTCCCCAGAAGTCTGACAGAGGATAGCTGGCAAAAGATACAGACAAGATATCTTAATCAGAGCTCCGCGGATTGCTGGATTGCTCGATCTGGAGGAGTTTACCACCTGTGAATAACAAAGCCCTACTGTTTTAAAAGCAATGTTTACTGGGTGGAGAAAAAAAAAATTATCCTGGATAGCAGTTGCTCTGGGCTGCTTCTGTGTTCCTCTACAGCTTCTGAGACGACCAAAAACGAAATCCAGAGTCCACAATTACAACCCCACTGAGGGCTGCGAAAGTTCCTTTACTATCTTCTCTGGTCACTCCTTTTACCTGTTCCTTCCTTGTCCTTCTCTGGCTTCTCTTCACCCATTGATCTTCCTAAATGAAAAATTTTCTTTAAGAATCCACCACCGTGGAGTCATCTTTGCAAGCTTTCAACTATGATCCCTAAGAATATAACTTCAAAAATTTGTATTCTCTCAACCCTGATTTTTCTTGTGGCCTCCAGCGTGGTGTGAGTCACTGCCTTTTCCATCTGTCTCCAGTGTCTCCTCTGGTCTAATCTATCTCACACCCTGCTGTTCAATGTAATCACCCTGAAACATGTCTCTGGTAATGTCTCTTCCCTGCTCAAAACTTCAAGGTCTCTTTACTGTTTAAAGGAGAGAATCCAAGTGTTCTAAGAGAAATTTGGGATGCTTCTCAATTTGTCTTCTGCTTTTTGCTTCCAATCTTATTTTTTCTCTTTTATGTTTCCTCTAGGACAGTGCTGTCCAATGGAAATATCATATGAGCCAGACATGTAACTTTGAATCATTTGGTAGCCCCATTAATATAAAAGTAAATATAAACAGATGAAAATGTTTAATAATCCATTAGATTTATACAATTTACATATGTTGATATGTCTATATAACTTATTATATTCATAGTATAGGTCTTATATTTATATTTAAAGAAGTTTTATAAATACATAAATGATATAAGTGATATGGATCATATAGGCAATATTACAAATCCGTAATTACATACATATATAGTAGCCAGCTTCCAATATGACCCTTATTGATCTTTGCCAACATCAGTGGCTCTAGAATTTCCTCTGTGTAATTCCCTTTCCCACTGTATCAGGGTTGGTGGGATGACCAATAGAGAATGCAGATGGTATGTCACCTCTCAGGGTAGGTGTATAAAAAGGCTTGTGGCTTCTGCCTTGTTCCCTCTTGCATCATTCATTCTGGGAGAAGTCAGCTGCCATGTTAAGAGGGTACTTAGGCAGGCCTGTGGAGAGGCCATGTAGAGAGGAATTGAAGCTTTTTGCCAACACCCAGCGGGGAACTGAGGTCTCCTACCAATAGCTGCCGAAGTGATCCATCATGGAGCAGATTGTCCAGCCACAGTCAAGCTTCAGATGACAACCACCCCAGCTGACAGCTTTATTGCAAACTCATAAGAGAACCTGAGTTAGAACAACACGGCTAATCCACTTCCATATTCCTGACCCTCCAAGACTGTGTGAGGTAATAAATGTTTGTTGTTTATAAATCCAGAATTTCTCAGTCATTTGCTGTGCATAAGTTTAAACTAATGCAGGTATGGGTACTTGCCAGAGGAGTGCTCTTGTAACAAAACCCAAAATGTAGGAGTGGTTTTGGAAACAGGCAGTGGATGGGAGCTGGAATATCTTTAAGGACAGTGTTACCAAAAGCTTAGAGAGCCTTGTAAAATCTGTTTTTAGAAACATGTTATTCTTTGAGCAGCTGTGAATGAGGGCCTAAAGGAAACTGAGAAAAGTCTTGTTATATAATATCAGGAAGTTTATCAATACTGTTGCTTATAGTAACCTGGAAAGAAGAAAATGTGCCCAATGAGTTGAGTGATGTAGCTAAAGAGATTTTCAGGCAAAGTAGTGAAGGTGCCAACTGGATTCTTCTTGCTGCTTATAGTAAAGTGAGCAGGAAAGAAATAAACTAAAGGAATGACTGTTAAACAGAAAGGAACAAGACCTTGATGCTTTTGAAAATTCCTAGCCTACCGTGATGGTGAATGATGTGAAGATTTAAGAAAGATCTTATAAGCAGAGATCCAATCCAGGATACTGTCAAGAAAATATATGGTTCAAAGATGATGTTGTGGATGAGACTCTGAAATCCTTTGTGAAGACCTCAGAAAGATCACAGGTATTGCCTCAGAGGGCAGTACTGTTCAGTCCAGATGAAAGTCCCTCTCAAAGGCTTCTGCATATACCTGGAAACTCTCCAACTGCACAGCTTCTAACACTTAAGGATCCTTGTCCCTCATCCATCTCAGGAGAAACTCAAGAGAGAAAGGACTCATTTTGAATGGAAACTGGTGCAGCCACCCTGGAAAACAGTATGGAGTTTCCTCAAAAAGTGCAGCAATTGTACTACTAAGTATTTACCCAAAGGACACAAAAATACTGGTTCAAATGTGCACATGCACCCTGATGTTTATAGTAGCATTATCAACAATAGCCAAATTATGGAAAGAGCTCAAATGTCCATTGACTGATGAATAGATAAAGAAGATGTGGTATACATATATAATTGAATATTAGTCATAAAAAGAATGAAATCTTGCCATTTGCATTGATGTGGATGAGACTAGACTGTATTATGCCAAGTGAAATAAGTCAGAGAAAGACAAATACCGTATGATTTCACTCATATGTAGAAATTTAAGAAAGAAAACAGATGACCATAGAGGAAGGGGAAAAAAAAGAGAGAAGGAAGCAAACCGTGAGAGACTGTTAACTATAGAGAGTGATTTGAGTGTTGATGGAAGGGAGGTGGGGGGATGGACTAAATGGGTGATGGGCATTAAGGAGGGCACTTGTTGTGATGAGCCCTGAGCGTTTTATGTAAGTGATGAATCACTAAATTCTACACTTGAAACCAATTTTACCATACATGTTAACTAACGAGAATTTGAAAAACAATTGAAATAAAAAAAAAAAAAGAAAAGGACTCATTTTGAAAGGCATCAGAGAATGTGACTTTTGTCTAATGGAAAAAATTCTAAGAAGAATCACAGAAGATACACAAAGTTTTAAAGACAATTATATTCACAGATGCATTGCCAACTTGGAGGAAAAGTTACAGAGATAATATGAAATAGATAGAGAACTTTCAACTCCTGGAATTCTCCAGGTTGGTAGGAGACAGAAATCTACATGGCTGAAAACACAGGTCTGTTTCTTGGAAAAGGAAGGATGAGTCAATGGGTAGAACCGAGAGGTCTGAGAGTAAAGCTGAAAGCCATGGACAATGACTTCTGGGAAGGAATGGGACCAAGTCAAGATACATCAAACATCTGCCCGGCTCAATTTTAGGAATGTTGTAGACTCATGACTTCTTCGTGATTCTTCCCCCTTTTCAAATAGGAATGTCTGTTGTGGTGAAATTATGCCTGCCCCACCATTGTATATTACATGTGTCGGGGCCATAGAACTCATCTCTTTTGGTCACAGGTCTTCTGATAAAGAGGAACTGTACTGGAGGAGATGTACTTAAGAAGCCAGACCCGCATAGTTCCATCTGCATCTACACATAATCTAGAAGACAAGAGTCTAAATTTAATTTGTTACCATGAAAGGATGAACTTTGGGGCCCCTGGGGAAAGAGTACACGTATTTTGCATGTGAGAAGAATATAAATAATTTGTAACCAAAAGGTGGACTGTGTTCAGTACATCTCTTCCCTTCAAGGGGTAGAGCCGAATTGCTCTTTGCTTGAGTGTGGACTGGACTTAGTGAATAGTTTCCACTGGATAGAATAAAGCAGAGATGATGGTGTTCGACTTCAGAGACTAAGTCATCAAAGGTGTAGGGAAGAAAAACCTTTCCTTTCTTCCCTTTTAGATTTTTTGGCTGGTCTAATAATTCAATTGACCTAAGACACATCAACAGAAGAAAAAAAAATTTAATTTTGTATGTATGGGAACTCATAAAAATAAGAGACTCAAAATAGTGACCAAAGAAGGAAGCTTTTATACGTATTAGACAAAGAACAATACATTTGCCAAGAATTGAGAGGACAAAGAATTTGGGCTTGGTTTAGCAAATTAACGAAGAAGTAACGAGGTTTTTTTATATAGCCTTCTAGGTCCCGAATTCCCTATCTCTGGTGAGAATAGTGCTTTCTACTCTCCAGGTGCTGGGAAGGTAACTTTCACATGGGAATTTATTTCTTGCTTTCAGGGAGACAGAGGAAGGTCAGAGTGTCTTTCTTGCACCAGCTGTTTCTTAAGTAGCCTTAATTCAAAATGATCAATATGCCAAAGTGGCATATTTTGGGGTGGCCTGACCTGAGCCCCGTCAAAGGTATTACATCTTCCTATTTGCGTTCTCTCTTTGATCACGCACTCGGTGGGAAGCCAGCTGCCATAAATGAGGACTCTCATCTATGGTGATGGTTCATGTGGCAAAGAGTTGAGGTCCCTGACAAACGGCTAGAAAGGAACTGAGGTCTGCCCACAGCAATGCGAGTGGTCTTCTGGCAAGGGCATCCTCCAGCCTCACTCATGTTTTCACGTGTCCAGCCCTGACTGGCATCTTTATTGTTACCTCATGAGTGTTCCTAAGCAAGAATCCCTCTCAGATTCCTGACCCACAGAACTGTGAGATACCTAATGTTAGTGTTTTAAACTGCAACGTTTAGGGTAACTTGTCATGCAGTAATGTATTAGAATACATTTTATAGTCGTCTAAAAATACTTCAAAAATCTAGTGTATATTTTACACTTAAAGAACATTTCAGTTTGGATTCACTTTGAGTGTTCCATAGCCATATGTTATTAGTGGCTACCATATTAGGGCAGAACCTAAAGGAAATAACTGCATCTACGTGAATTTAATGCACTCAAAAATTTCACATTTCCAGATGTAGTTTCATTGTTGTTGTTGTTTGTTTGTTTGCTTAGAATGTCTTTTTATCCCTTCTCCATCTGGTTACCATCCCCTCATTCTTAAGATCACATCCTATTATTCACTTTTTTAATAATTTCTTTCAACCACTCAGAATTAATTATTACTTTCTTCTTTCTCAGCACAGTTCTTATAATTGGTTACATGTGTCTCTTTTCTTCTGGACTGTGAGGATCTTGAGGGCAAGATTTATGTATTTGGTTTTTTAAGAAAAATCTTTGCATGTGCCTAGCTTGATGCTTAAACTTAGTGGCCAATAAATATTTGTTAACATAAACGGTAGGCACTAGACAACTCCTTGGCAATGATGTTGTGGAAGTGGTTCTTGCATTGCCTGAAAAATTGTCCTGCAAGATCCCTAACAATTGTCAGTATCCTATAAAATGCATCATAGAGAGATGTAGTTCCTACCTGAGGGCATATAAACAGAGGGCATATTTCTCTCCCCCAAATAATTGTGTGCAGATTTGTTATGCAGAGCATAAATAATTGAGTGAAGAGGGTTGCCCATTAGTCACTGAAGATTGCCTCTGTGAAGAAAGTCCTGTTTCACAATTCCGTTCCTCTCTCCCTAGGAAGTGGCCCTTGTGCCAGAATGAAAATTGTGCTTCGGGTCTTCCTATGAGCTGAAACCTCTACTAAGCATTTTCAATATTTTATTGTAGATGCTTGAGGCAGAAATCAAACAGCACCAATCCTAGGTCAGTAGAGAGTTACTTCTTTTCTTTGGTTTATGAGAAAAGGATCTCATTTTTGTTTTCTGTGAGTGAATATTCTTCAAATGCAAGGATAACTTACAAAAGCAAGTTAAAGAGAATGAACACAGTGTTTCAGATACAGCGTGACTAAGCAGGATGTAGAAATTAGAAGAATCTTACCCAGGGACTATGGGTAAATTCTTTCCTTTTTCTTTCTTCTTCTTCTTCTTCTTCTTCTTCTTCTTCTTCTTCTTCTTCTTCTTCTTCTTCTTCTTTTTTTTTTATAATTTTGCAGAGACAGGAAAGCAGATGGAGGCAAAGATATGAGTCTCATCCTGGTGGGTTATTGTTCCAAACAGTAGCATGAGAGAATTATCTGACCACTTGAGCGGTGAACTTCCTCTCAACATTGTGGGATGACCCAGATACTGAACTTTTGTCTCTTGCTCTTTACCCCCTTTTCAACTCTGAGATGATAGTGCAGCCTTGGGGGGTCATCAAATGGATTGATTTTCCTGGAAATTTTTACTAGTAAAGTACAGCTTTCAGATTTTTTTTCTCCCCCCAAAGGAAGGATGCCAGAAGCAGCATATCATGTTCTTGTCATGTTAGTGCATCATAGAAATATTAGCATCCTGGATGAGAAAGCTATGAAAGCCAGGGGCTGAAAGCTCAGCGATCCATATGGTTTACAATATACACCCTTAGGCAGGGCTTGTGGGTTGTGTGGTTGTTTAAAAGAAAAAAGGAAAAAACAAAACAAAACAAAAAAAAACAAACAAAAAAACCCAAAAAACAAAACCAAACCTAAACAAAGAGAAACATGTGAAAAGCGACTTCCTTATGTGGGAAATCAGGGTGGGGGACTCTGTTCTTTATGGCTGATTTCCTATGCCTGCAGTGCCCCTAAGCTTGTCACCCAATTACTCATAGAGGGAGTCTGCACAGGCTCACATGGGCACCCCCACAGGAAGGCAAACTGAGAGCTATTTCCGTGTCCACCTCATATTAATTTGTACAAGGGAAATTACTGCAGACTAATGGAGTACCTTCTTTCCATTTGTGGCTTCTCCGTCAGTTTTCAGCAAGGAAAGCATAGGACAGGAAATTTGCTTTACAAAAACCTCCTCAAACTTTGCAAAGTACTCTTAACTCCCGGTGCTTAGAAAATTAAGATTTCCTTCTCCTCTAAGTTCATGTTAGCTTGTTTTCAGAGAAAGTTCAGGTTTTTGTTCTCTCACCAAAAATTTACCATTGAGATAATACTGAATATAGTCACTCCTTGTCAAATTTAGGGAGTGATATAAATAATGATAGTCTTGCATCATTGATTATAAGTTCAGGAATAAAACCATTTAAGTTGCATATCATCAAGACATGAATTTATACTTGTACAAATAACATTACTGTCTAAATTTATGTGATACTGAAAAAATAAAGACATTCTCAGATGTTGTCTAAGAGACCACAGACTAAGAACATGTAGGTTCGATTATTTGGTCATATAAATCTGATCAATTTATCTAAATCTATTCATAAAACCCATTTATGTTTTAGAGATACTAATACTATGCTTATTTCTGAAGATTAATTTTTTGTTACAATTCTTTGCCAGAACTGTGTAAAACATGCTAAAAATAAAGATTATCTATGCTGTGTTTAGCCAGACCTTTGAAATTATCAACATTAACATGAACTTGCCCTTCAGTTTCAGAGTATCTTAAAAGTACTCTTTTTTTTTTTTCACAGTTTTTCTTTCATATATGACCCTGTTTATCTAGACTAGAAGGTTAGTTTGGAAGAAAAATTAAACCATCAGATGCAAACCAGTAAATGTGTGAAGAAATAAAAATTATGCGTTTGCCAGTTTGTAGTCTCTTGAGATTGAGGTGGCCCTTTGCTAATCTTGAACCTAAACATTGATTAAATCAGTCTGGAAAGTTCATCACGATCCTCCATGTTCTCTAGGCTTGTTTCGGGATAATTTTAAGCTACCAGATGGCTGTGGCCTTCCATGTCTCCTAGAATCTAATAGGTACTTAATTAATGAGTATCATCTTGATGATCATGGGGTTAATGAGAATATAGAAAACTCAGCATGCCAAAAGGGGAGTCCAAGGTTAATGCATGGTATATCTGATCTTAAATATCTTAAAGCAGTTGCTATAACCTGTGGTGATATCGTATAGAGTCCTAGAACTAATGGCAAAAAAATCCTGACTAGTTCCTTCATCTTCAGAAAGAATGGTTAGACATGTTATTATGCTTTCTGAAACTACATGAAATCATGATTACACATGCATATGTATCAACTAGATATTTGTGCATTCTCACAGATGAGAAACAGAGGCAAAATGTACTATCACATGACTATAAAACTAAACTTGAGTTCTGGAGATTATTTTTTAATATGCATTTTAGACTTACCGAGATAACAAAGAAAAATGTTTCTCTGTGTGCCTTGGTTTTCTAACTTCTAAGGTAGAATAGGCCTAACTTTTCTTTTATTTTTCAGGAGCAAATTAACTTCATAAGCATGAAAAGAGAAGTTCCCTTTTTTTACTTCTTTTTTTACTTTTGATATCTTTATTCTCTTTATTTTAATATGGCATAAATCTGAATTCCTCCCATATCCCCTAAATAGAACAATGAAATTATCACCATCCCCTCATTGCCTCTCCACATATACCTGGAAAGGAAAGAAAAGTCACATTTGAACCAGGTGTTTAGGGGCCAGTGGTGGGGAGAGAGATGCTAGAATAGCTACAGATGGATTGAAACTGTGAATGGGCAATAGGGCTGCTCAACCCTGGTGGTTTCGGTGTCTGAATGAGCTCTAGACACTGAAAACCAGGGGTGGACATCTTCAATTTTATCCCCCAATCCAACTCAAAGCAGGAGAGAGCATTTACCATATTATACCGAAAGGATTTTAGGATCTTCGTTTATACAAATCATGCGTGTTTGTACCATCAGTTTTAAACACAGCAGAGAGCTAAGAGTTTGCTGCAAAGTTTACAAATGATTATAAAGAAATCTCGTATATAAATATACACTATATAAATCTAGTATATAAATATAAATATACTATGTATATTAAATGTTTATTTTGAGAGAGAGAGAGGAAAAAGTGTGAGTGGGGAGGGTCAGAGAGAGAGAGAGGGAGAGAGAATCCCAAGGAGGCTCCACTTTGTCAGTGTAGAGCCTGACATGAGGCTCCATCTCAGGAACCCTGAGATCATGACCTGAGCTGAAATCAAGAGTTTGATGCTCAACCGACTGAGACACCTAAGCACCCCTAGTATGTATATATGTGTGTGTATATATATATATATATCATATTTTAATATTTCAACCCCATACATTTTCAAGGGGTGGTGCAAACCTCCCTCCTCTCCCTATTGGTCTCTTCTTTCCCACTATCTTGTTTTTCAGATTTCTCCCTGCCCCATTTACTGCATATACCTGGAGTTTGATTTGGGATGTTACCAATGAAGTTGGTTTCCAGGTTTTATAAATGCCCCTCACTCATTTTCTCCTGGTATCTTTACAGCCATTTTAACAGTCTTGTTGGTGGGTAAGTAATGATGAAAGGTAGCAGGCAAGTGACCTCTTATATATTTCTGGAGAAGTAATTAGTGAGTTGGACCCCCAGAGACACGGGTGATATATTACAGCTTGTAGGTGGTTTGGCATTGCACGCATTACTCCGCCCACACAACTCTCATCAACTTATGTATCTTAAAGCAGAGGTAAGACAACAGCAGCAGATGGGAGAAAATGAGTTTATAAACAGTATGTGTGTGCTTTCTGGGTTGACACGGAGAATCTATAGACATTCATTACATACTTAATGTCACAGTGACAACTAATGGTGGAAGTAGATAGATTTCAGTAAACCCTTTAATGTATATTTCAACAAACACTGATAAGGAACTCTGAGCTTGGATTTCACAATAAGAAAAAATAAATAATGCAAACTAGGCGTACTCAGTCTTCACCTTCCCCTAAGGGTGCCCAGACTTGATATTATCTCCAGAGGCATTTACTGTGGCATAAGTGTGACCAGAAAACTGAACTGCAGAGCAGTGTATTACTTAGAATAGTAAAGGTAGCAGTGCTTATTTCCAT
The DNA here is from genome assembly GCF_007474595.2 of Lynx canadensis. NCBI lineage: Eukaryota > Metazoa > Chordata > Mammalia > Carnivora > Felidae > Lynx > Lynx canadensis. Next base: position 68,825,449 of record NC_044310.1, read on the forward strand.
GCAAATGCTCCATTTCCTGTTGACAATGTCAAGCTAAATATTTAATTGATCTCATTAAACATGTTCAGGTATTTTTACATCACAGGTTGTGAATTTAAAATGAGACCATATTGATTAAGATAAGGCACCGGAATAAAAATTCTTCTAACCCTGTCATGAGCTCTCATAAATATCTTGGGTGAAACCACTTAGCATTTCTATATCTACAGTTCTCAGGCCAATTTCCAAATTGTTAATCAGGAATGATGGACAGCATGTTTGGCCTGGATAGGGAACAGATACTGAGCTCCAAATGTATTTCTTAATCCTATAATGGGAATGAATGGAATGCTAATTCAATCCCCCACACCATCTTCCTATCCACGTTCTGGTTTCTGAAGAGTAAATGCTAATACCTAACTTGCATTCCACCACTACTCATTCAAAGCCTGACTCACATCACTAATTGATCATAGCACTCTTGGCTCTTTGACTCAGATGTTGTGTCAGAATTCTTGGCAACATAGATCTCTAAGAAGCCACTCTTAATAGTTCAGAACTGGCTCCTGAGATGAAATCTATTTCATCATTGCCATTTCAATTCTAAATTGCCATACTGGCTTCTTAGCTCCTTACAGACTGACCTTAAATCTCCACAATTTATAAGAAAAGCTCATATGGACCTTCCCTGACTTCTGGATAATAGTAAACAGATTCTTGTCTTGGTTTTGTTTTGTTTTGTTTTCGTTTGTTTGTTTGTTTGTTTCTCCTTTCTAGTAGAGGACAGAGTCTCGGCTATCTATGAGTGCTTTGAGTCCCAACCTATTTCTCAGTCCAATTTTTAGTACCAAAAGTAAAATAGAACAACGGAGAAAAGCTACTATTAAAGGCCAAAACATACTCCTGTCTTACCCTTTGTTTTCCCTGATAACTATAGTTACAACTGCCTATAGTTCTCACTTCAGCAGAGGATATCTATTGTCTACCATACGCTTCAGTTCTCCAATGCTCTGCTCTCATTTTTTTCTTCTCTGAGTAACAAAAGTCAAGCAAACAAAAATCACCCATGTTTTGTGGGGCTGGGAAGAAGGGGCTGGGGAATGAATGAACGAAGAGTAGTGATGACCTCAGCTTAGTTAATATTCATCCACCCATTAACTTATTTGGCAACTATTGAGCACCTGTGATATGCTGGTAATGGTGAGCCTAACAAGAATGCAGCAGTGAGCCAAAAAGGCTTAAAAAGCTTAGGGTCTAAAATTGAAGGGGGGGGGGATTAATCAAATAACACACAAGCGTGTAAGTATAAACCGTGATAAGGCTACAAAAGAAAAGTAGAGGGACTTGGAAAAACAGCAGTGAACAGATCTAGTCTGGCAGGTCAGAAGAGGCTTTTCTGGGGAATGTAAGGTTGAAGCAAAAACTCTGAAGACTGAATAGGATTTAATCAGGTGGAGGGTAGATGTAGGGGAAGTAAGAAGAGCCTTGCAGGCAGAGGGAATAGATGTGCTGAGTCCTGGAGGCACGAAGGTGTATGGTGCCATTGACAACTTGATTGTAAATAGAAGGCAGAGTGAGGTAGGATGCTAGTAAGAGGCGGAAGATGTTGCTGGGGAGATAAGCCCGGCCTAGATAGACAGTGTAGGTATTTGTGGATCATGTCAGTGGGTGCAGCTTAAGTGTCTTAAACAAAGATATCACATAGTGGAGTTTTGTTGTTAGTTGTTTGTTTGAGATCATACAATTTTGGGGAAGAAAGTGAAAAAGGACAAGAGTGAATATAAATAGCCCAGTTAAGAGTCTATTGCATTTTTCTAGGTGAGACGTTATGATAGCTTGGACAAAGGTAAAGGCGATGGACCTGAAGAGAAGTAGACAGATTCAAGAGACATTTAGAGGGAAAACTCAATGGGTTATAAGATACTGGAGGTGGAGGGCCTACCTGGAAAAGTAGGGGTTAATGATGATTGTAAAATATTACTTTGCACCTTTGGATTGAATATCTTCCTACTCCCTAAAATAGGATGCACTGGGGAAAGACCAGGTTTTGAGGATTGAGGGCATGTCTTTTTTTGTAATTGGTGTGCCAGTGAGTTTTCCAGATAGAGTTGGCAAACAGACGGATGGATGTGCTAATCTGGATCACTGTGGAGTGAAACGTAAATAGGAGGGTCATTGACATATATCCCTTCATTTTCTGATTACTTCCAGAAAGATTCATGCAACTCAATTAAGACTTCTTCCTGTCTAGCTGACCGTACATAGGTTGAGTTTCCCTATTACAGACAGCTTTCCTATGTTGTAAAGATGAGTTGGCTTCTAAATGATCAGACAGACTGAGAGATGGTAGGAGTGTGGGGCGATTTGCTGACATGTGTTGAGCAAATACTATGTGCCAAGTACTAGACTAGCTACTTTATTGACATTGTCTCATTTAATCAGTCTCACACCTGGGGAATACACACCATTACAAAGATGAGAAAACTTGGGCCCAGAGAAATTGAAGAACTTAAATTCTTTCAGCAATTAAAGTATAATTCTGAAGACCCTTGCTCTTTCCACTGTGACGTTTGGTCACAGGCTTCAAAACTGTAAGTAATTATATGACAGTGTATCAGATATCCAAATGCAGCGTATCAGATATTATCTTTTTTCTTCCACTTAGAATATAACCTAATGTTGAATCAGACTTTAAATAAATTTGCTACCGGGGCGCCTGGGTGGCGCAGTCGGTTAAGCGCCCGACTTCAACCAGGTCACGATCTCGCGGTCCGGGAGTTCGAGCCCCGCGTCAGGCTCTGGGCTGATGGCTCAGAGCCTGGAGCCTGTTTCCGATTCTGTGTCTCCCTCTCTCTCTGCCCCTCTCCCGTTCATGCTCTGTCTCTCTCTGTCCCAAAAATAAATAAACGTTGAAAAAAAAAATTAAAAAAAAAAATAAATAAATAAATAAATTTGCTACCAGATACAACTTACAAGAATGTCAATATAAAAGTAGCTATTCGCCAAAATTTTATTGAATACTAACTATATGCAAAGGAACTGTATTACTAGTGCATTGAGACTACAAATATAAACAATTGAGGCTCCATACTCTCATTTTACTCCTCATTTAGTAGGAATGACAAAGCAATATGGTAGTGATATTTATCAATAGCTACCTAAGTGCCAAGCGTTTTTGTGCTAATTGTTTTACATGGTTTTTCTCAATTCATCCTTATTATGTAATTATGGGATAGGTAGGCATTATGTTCTCTGTGTTACAGATAAGGAAAATGAAGTTCAGGGTTACACAATCAGTACATTGTCGACTTAAGTTTTGGATTCAGTTCTGTTGGATCCCATAACCCAAATGTGTGATGAGATTATTTTCTCACTCTCTCACTCTGTTTCTCCGTCTCTGTCCTTTATTTTATTTTTAAAAAATTTTTAATGTTTTATTTATTTTTGAGAGAGAGAAAGAGACAGAGTATTAGCAGGGACAGGGCAGAGAGAGAGGAAGACATAGAATCCGAAGCAGGCTCCAGGCTCTGAGCTGTCAGCACAGAGCCTGATGCGGGGCTTGAACTCGTGAACCGTGAGATCATGACCTGAGCCATAGTCGGATGCTTAACCGACTGAGCCACCCAGGCATCCCGTCTCTCTTCTTTAGATTAATAGTTGAAGACCACATCATGGGTTCTCCTAGTTACCTATACCATGGTAAGAAAAAAAAAAAAATGAAGAGTCATGCTAATGTTACTTTCTGGAAAGAGAGAAGATATTGAGTTCTATTTTTTAAATGTTTTAAAGCTTACTCTTATTGGGGAAGATAAGTGTATGTATTTACTAAATGTACTAATAAAATCTTGTACATTTCTTTCCATGAGACTGAGAACTGAAAACCATTGTAATAAAATGCTGCATTTTATTTTATTTTAAAGTTTATTTATCCATTTTGAGAGAGAGAGCAAGCATGTGCATGCCTGAGAAGGAGAGGGGCAGAGAGAGAGAGAGAATTCCAAGCAGGTTCCCCACCATCAGTGCAGAATTGGATGCAGAACTCAAACCCATGAGATCATGACCCGAGCTGAAAATAAGAGTTGGATGCTTAACTGACTGAGCCACCCAGGTATCCCAGAAAATGCATTATTTTAGATATCCTTATTAGTTCAGAATCTAAGGAGGTTTCATATATTGCCTTCCTTATGAGGACCACAATTTATTTTACAGGCTTTGTGCCACCTCTTATTTTATTTCAGGTTTACAGATTTTAGAATTTTTCCATATTTATTTTCCCCTGAAACTAGATATTGTCAAAGCACACATCAAATTTTGAAATTATTTTCCTTCTACTTATTGGGGGCACTTTTGAACCAAAGATATTCCAATTTAAATAGCTTATATTCTGAAGTTTGGCTGTTGCTTTGTTTGGACTGTCAGTGGGAAAGAAGAAAAAACTCTCTTTTTATTAGGTTGATCACTTGGCTACAGTGATTCCTATTTCTGAAACACAAAGGAAAATGTGTAAAAGAGGCCAAAGTTCTTATAACGGTTTACAGATATGGCTTTTTATATTTAAAACATTCAACATTAATGCTTCATGAAATCAAATGTTTATACTATTTAATCATAGTCTGAAGTTAAGGGGAGCTTCTAGTTGCCCTTAACTGGCTTTCGAGCCAAAGCAACATATATTTGAAAGTAAAACCTTTAATAAGCAGAGCTTTCTGCTACTTTCTAATATTCTGAATCCCATGCATAAACATATGCCACATTATTCAAAACAATTTCATATTATGTAAAGAACCATTGTGCAGCTGTACATTGTACATTTGTGCATTGGTATCCCACTAGGCACTGGACCCTATGCTTAGGCAATGTCTGTGCATAGAGGGTGTCGTACAATCTCTGTTCCAGAAGCTCACAATCTATTGAGGGAGGGAGGCAGAAAAAACAAGTACTCTGATACTAAAAGTTAACTAATCAAACAGCATGACTTAGTTGTGTACAATATATAGAAAGCAGACAGCTTAAGAGTAAAGGGAGGGAGAATAGAAGAGGGGACCAGGAAAGAAGAAGGAAGGGAGATGAGGATGGAGAAGGGGAAAGGGAAGAAGGAAGGAAACAAGGAAGATAGAAGGGAAAGAGCAAAATCTACTGAAGCACAAAGTATTACTACCACCCTTCCCTCCAAATAAGCATGCATTATGCTCATTCATGATCATGTATGCTTGTGCACCTGTGTGTGTGTATCTTTGGGGCACATTCACAGAAGTTAAATTAATAGGTTTTAATATACAGGCATTCTTAGTTTAACTACCACCAGGTCCTTTTCCAAAATGACTGCATCCGTGTTCAACCCAATAGCAGCAAACACAGCAGCAAAAAAGTTCACATTTCCCCATTCTGATCAGCACTTGCTATTTTTATTGTTATTTGAATTTTATTTCCCTTATTTCTTATGCAGTTGAGTAGTTTTCCAAATACCGATTAACCCTTTTTATTTTCCTATTGTCTCTTCTCAAGATCTCTTCGCTAAATTTTCTGTTCCATATATGAATTCTTTGTCAGTTATGTACTTTACAATATTCTTCATCTAGTGGGTCCCGCATCTTTTTAAAACTAGGTCTGTGGTAAATTTACCTTATAACTTTGATTGTATGTATTTATTCCCCAAATTTACTTATTTTTATAGTTTCCTTTTCCTTGATCTTTACAATCACATCCTGTATTTCTTTGTCTGTATTTTACAATTCCAATATCTGATGTCCTTGTGGAATCTAAATCTGTTGCTGTTTTATATTCAGGGTAGTTTATTGCCTTGTGTTCTTGGTAGTCTTTGGTGCTGAGTTCATTGTGACTCCTTAATCTATAGGAATCCTGTAGCTCAAGGAGACCCTTTGTTCCAGAGAAGATTTTCATCTGTTTTTTTTTTTCCATGATGATTATGCAATTACCACAAAATGCAAAAATGTCAGAGTATACGTGTTTCTTCATTCACATTTTGGGCATTTTCACAAAAGCTGAATTTATTCTGATCATTTTAAGTGAAAATAAAATCCCTAGGGGCAGTTCAAACATTTCTGGGAAATATTTAAAAGAGTATTGAGGGGTGCCTGGGTGGCTCAGTCAATTAAACCTCTGATTCTTGACTTCTGATCAGGTCATGATCTCATGGTTCATGGGTTCGAGCCCCATGTTGGGCTCTGTGGTGACAGCATGGAGCCTGATAGTGATTCTCTCTCCCTCTCTCTCTGCCCCTGCCCTGCTCACACACACAGTCTCTCTCTCTCAAAATAAAAAAAAAAAAAATTACATAAATAAATAAATAAATAAATAAATAAAGTTACTGAGAGTTACCTGAAAGACATGAATATAGAACATCAATTAAAGTATGCTATATTCTAAGTGTGTTAGTGTCTTTTAAGAATTGGTGTTTGTGGAGACCAGGCAGTATTGTGAGGAAAATGTTGCCTATTGAAATAATGTGTTTGACCTTTGGGGTAATGTTTTCTGAATTCTGTGCTGGTTCTTCATGCTAATTTGATGATATTTTCTATCATCTTATTTTATATTTTTAATAAATGAGATTGATGCAACAGAAAGATATTAAATTCCTACATTTATTTAAATGTAGAAGCTGCCACTCGCTATCTAGATCTAGTTGATGAATGCAGGTGGCTACACTAAACAACAGATTTTCAGTGTAGACAACATAGCGTTAGAGTGGAATAAGATGTCATCTAGGACTCTCATAGCTAGAGAGAAGTCAATGCCTGGCTTTCTTTATAACTTCAAAGAACTGGCTGACTATTGTTACGGGCTAACGCAGCTGATGACTTTAAGTTGGAGTTGCGTTGGGGTGCCTGGGTGGCTTAGTTGGTTGAGTGTCAAACTTTGGCTTAGTCATGATCTCAAAGTTTGTGAGTCCAAGCCCCACATCGGGCTCATTGCTGTCAGCGTGGAGCCCGCTTCTGATCCTCTCTCTCTCTTCCCTTCGCCTGCTTGCACTCTCTCTCTCAAAAATAAATAAAATATTTAAAAAAATTAAGTTGGAGTCACTTCTGATTGGCCATTCTGAAAATTATGTTAAATCTACCCTGTGCTCTAGAAATGGAACAACAACGTCTTACTGACAGCATGTTTGTTTACAACATGTTTACTGAATATTCTAAGCCTATTGTTGAGACCTACTGCTCAAAAAAAAAAGATTTCTTTCAAAATATTACTGCTCATTGACAATGCAACTGGGCATTCAACAGCTCTGATGGATATGGACAAAGATATTAATGCTGTTTTCGTGCCTACTGTCATAATGTACTTTCTGCCACCAAGGAGTAATTTTGACTTTTAAGTCTTATTATTTAACAGATACATTTCATAAGGTTATAGCTGCCATAGGCAGTGATGCCTTTGATGGATCTGGGTAAAGTAAATTGAAAACTTTCTGGAAAAGATTCACCATTCTCAATGCCATTAAGAGCATTTGTGATTCATGGGAAGAAGTCAAAATGTCAAAATTAACAGGATTTTGGAAGAAGCTGGATGACTTTGAGAGTTCAAGACTTCAGAGGAGGCAGTAACTGCAGATGTTGTGGAAAGAGCAAGAGAACTAGAATTAGAAGTGGAGCCTGAACATGTGACTGGATGGCTGCAATCTCATGATCAAACTTTCACGGATGAGGAGTCGCTTCTTGCAGATGAGCAAAGAAAGTTGTTTCTTGAGATGGAATTGACTCTTGGTATAGGTGCTGTGACAATTGCTGAAATGGCAACAAAGGATTTATAGTATTACATAAATTTCATTGATAGAGCAGTGGCAGGCTTTGAGAGGATTGACTCTAATTGTGAGAGAAGTTCTATGGGTAAAATGCTATCAAACAGCATCGCATGCTACAGAGAAATTTTTTTTGTGAAAGGAGGAGTCAATTGAGGCAGAAAACATCATTGTTGTCTTATTTTAAAAAGTTGCCACAGCCATCCCAACCTTTGGCAACCACCGCCCTGGTCAGCCAACAGCCATCAACATCAAAACAAGACCCTCCACCAGTAAAAAATTACCACATGCTGAAAGCTCAGGTGATTGGTTAGCGTGTTTTGGCTTAAACCATTTTTTAGTTAAGGTACATACATTGTTTCTTTAGGTGTAATGCTACTACACACTTAATAGACTATAGTATAAACCTAATTTTTTTTTTTAAAGTTTTTTTTTTTCAACGTTTATTTATTTTTGAGACAGAGAGAGACAGAGCATGAACGGGGGAGGGGCAGAGAGAGAGGGAGACACAGAACCGGAAACAGGCTCCAGGCTCTGAGCCATCAGCCCAGAGCCCGACGCGGGGCTCGAACTCACGGACCGCGAGATCGTGACCTGGCTGAAGTCGGACGCTCAACCGACTGCGCCACCCAGGCGCCCCAAACCTAATTTTTATATGAAGTGGGAAGCCAGCCAATTCATTTGACTAGCTTTATTGCCATGTTTGCTTTATTGCAAGGATTTGGAATCAACCTGCAATATCTCCTAGGTATGCCTGTATTTGTTTAAGTGCTCAAATACTGTCCAAATTGGGCGATTTGAGTCAATGTTAATATCTGCTTGAAAAGTAAAAGAATTTACTTGCTGAATTGACCCTCTAAAAATATAAAATTGAGGTTAGATGACAGCAGAAAACTTCAAATCAGCCTGAGTTTGGGTCTAAGTAAACTCTCCCAGCCACTGACCTTGGCATCACCTTGTTGAGCAGCTAACACTCGTATGTTTTGGGATTTTGCACTAATGACTGACTTTTACTTGATGATAGGGAAGACCTGCTATTAGAAGTTTCTACTTCTCTGTGTAGAACTTTGGAATATCTAGGAAGCTCTATAGCTATCTGGACACACCCTTTGCTACTTCTAGCTTTAGGGACATGTCTCTCTAATCTTCTATATCCTTTATTCAAAGAGACATTCTGCATCCTCTGTGCAGGGTGACATCTTTGTCTGTCAATCACATCTTTGTCTTATTGTTGCACATACTACATTGGATCCCCAAATGGATTACATATTAAAAGATCAAGTTCAGAGGCCCAGTTTTAAGGTCAGAGGTGAAAATTAGCATCATGGAACTGTACTTTGCATGTTACAATTAGATACTAAGTTCACTGAGCTAAAATTGTGCAAAAATTGAACTAAGCAAATAAAGATAAAGTCACTTAAAAATTGATTTATCTTAGTGCAAAGGTCATCTGGCCATGTATGGTAATTAACTGTATTGTGTGAAGTAATATAAATCTTTAGAAGTTGATAAGAAGAGTGCTAATTATTATGAAAATGAAAGACATGTAATGTTGAAGAAGGTACAGATGAAAATGGCCCACTAGAAAGGAATACCATAAAAGTAATTGACAAAGTCAAAGAACATCAGAGGAACAACATTTTATGAATATGAATGCTAATCCACTTAAAAACATTTTGTATACCTGAGACCTAAGAAAGAGGCAAAGACATACAATGAAAAAACAAAAAACAAACAAACAAACAAGAAAACCAACCAAAAAAACCCAGCTATTGAGGAAGAGGATAAGGTTTTGTTAGCTGAGAGCAAAATGAATTATTTGCTTGAGTATTCCCCAAAGAAGAGGAAGGTAGTATTCTAGAAACTGCAATGCATTCTCCTTCGGGGGAAGCAAGATGTTAAAAGGCTTCGCCATCACACTAGAGCAGATAATTAGGCAATTACAACTATTAAATTAGACAGAGCATTAGTTTAAATGCATTACTCACTAGAATTCTGAAGGAAGTAACAAATAGTATAATTTTTAGTGAATACTTTTGATAACTCATTGAGGACAACATCTTACCAGAGGGTTGAAGGGTGCTAATATATTCTTGAATTTGAAAAATGCACGCATGTGCACACACACACACATACACACACGATCCCAGGGGAAAAAAAAAAAACTCCCTAGGAAAGCCTAAATCTTCTGAAGTCTTTTCCTCTTTTATATGCAATTATTGCAGTGTGCTTATAGATATTAACCCACCAATCATCAAAAGACCTTTCAGAAGTAGGCAGCAAATATCATTTCAGAATCTCCTACCTTGATTTATAGGTATTAAAATAGAAACAAAAAGAAGTCACCTTGAAAACTACTGGAAAAACCCAGTCTAGGATTTAAGTAACTGACAATTACTAAACATTTGGTAATGCATAATTTAGTGATACCAGAGTCAACTTAGAACACTGTTCTTATCACCTTGCTATAAAATCTTTAAAAGGATTACTCCTGCATTTTTAAAAAGCATGAAATATTGCTACACTGAATAATAATTTAATGTAATAATCACATACTGCTTATCACTTACGTTCCAAATTCCACGTTTTACAGGTATCACAAGATCCTGCTGGTATTCATATGAATTATTGCTGCTTAGAATAAAATAAAGAACTTTTAAAACAATAGTGCTGCCCATTGCATCAGAGGTCCCACTTTATGGGGTGCCTGGGTAGCTCAGTGGGTTAAGCAACTGACTCTTGGTTTTGACTCAGGGTGTGATCTCAGGGTTCCTGAGTTCGAGCCTTACATCAGGCTCAACGCTAACAGTGCAGAGCCTGCTTGGGATTCTCTATCTCTTTCTCTCTCTCTGCCCCTCCCACACATGTGCCCTCTCTCTCTCTCTCTCTCTCAAAATAAATAAAGTAAAAAACTTAAAAAAAAAAAAAGAAGGTCCACCTTTGTTTCTAAAGATTAGCAGTTACTTAGTGGCATCTTTGGCATACCTGTTTTCATCCACCACTCTCACCGCATGGTTATGGAGATGGATAGCCTAGGTCAGTGACAGATAAATGATGGTCACAGTGGATCTTTGCATTAGGGTTAGACCCTTTAGGGATCTTTGCTCTTTCTGACACTGCTCCTGCTCATATTCAGTAGGGCGCGCTCTTAGGCTAGATTGAGGATTCAAGGGGCTAGGGTCTTGGCTTCCTCACCTTTGTGTTCCCTTAGCATATCAACACACTTAACTCTGGTTAATTCATTGCTGTTTGAAGAAATGGATAAATACAGGATCCTTCCAATAAGCTTTTTCTGACATTCTGCATGGATGAGTTTTGGAATCCTTTTTACATAATTCGATATTGGCTTCTATTGCAGTATTTACAATCTTGCTTTGCAATTTCTAGTTAGAAGTCCGCTGTTTCCACAGTCTGGTAACTGCTAGTTCTGGCCTAGCCACATGCTGTGCTAATGATTATATATTCAGTGCCAATCACATAGCAGATGCTCAGTAAATGTTTGCTGAATGAATAAATGCATGTGTTCCCCCCCACCTCCATCTGCAAATATATACCTCTCAATAAACAGTAACAATAATGCACATGTCCATACATTCAAAACATTTTAATATAATTTAAGATATGGCTGCATCTCAGAGATGTTTGTGATTTTATTTTAATTCTACTTCTCAAATCTGCTGCCATATTTTTTTCTGTGAGTGGCCCTGTGATTTTTGATTTGAGCATGAGGTTCATATCCTCTGAATTCATCAAGAATTCAGAGTGAATTAGTAGAAAGACAGTGTGGATTCGAATTTAGGAGACCAATACTCTTGTTTTGGGTTTACTTTGAAGAAATAAATTAACATCTCTGAGCTGAACACCATAATCTCTAAAGTGGTAAGATTAAACTGGGTGATATCTAAACCTTACTAACTCTAAATATCAATTATTCTAGAACAAATAAATTGAATAAACATTTATTGATTGCCATGTAATAGAGGGGTACTAAGAGAGAATGTTCAGAGAGACAGATGGTCCTTGTTGGGATTTATGTATTCTTTAGGGAAATACTGTCTAATAGAACTTTCTATGATGGTGGGATTGCTCTATAACCTGCACTGTCCAACATAACAGACAATAAGCACATGTGACTGTGGAGCACTTGAAAGGTGATTAGTGCAATTGCAGAATTTAATTTTATTTAATTTCAATCAACTTAAAATTACTTTTTATTATTTATTTTTTTAAATATGAAATTTATTGTCAAATTGGTTTCCATACAACACCCAGTGCTCATCCCAACAGGTGCCCTCCTCAACCCTCAGTTTATTCTCAGTTTTTAAGAGTCTCTTATGTTTTGGCTCCCTCCCTCTCTAACCTCTTTTTTTTTTCCTTCCCCTCCTCCAGGGTCTTCTGCTAAGTTTCTCAGAATCCACATAAGAGTGAAAACATGGTATCTGTCTTTCTCTGTATGACTTATTTCACTTAGCATAACACTCTCCAGTTCCATCCATGTAGCTACAAAAGGCCATATTTCATTCTTTCTCATTGCCACATAGTATTCCATTGTGTATATAAACCACAATTTCTTTATCCATTCATCAGTTGATGACCATTTAGGCTCTTTCCAGAATTTGGCTATTGTTGAAAGTGCTGCTATAAACACTGGGGTACAAGTGCCCCTCTGCATCAGTACTCCTGTATCCCTTGGGTAAATTCTTAGCAGTGCTACTGCTGGGTCATAGGGTGGATCTATTTTTAATTTTTTAAGGAACCTCCACACTGTTTTCCAGAGTGGCTGCACCAGTTTGCATTCCCACCAACAGTGCAAGAGGGTTCCCATTTCTCCACATCCACGCCAGCATCTGTAATCTCCTGATTTGTTCATTTTGGCCACTCTGACTGGAGTGACGTGGTATCTGAGTGTGGTTTTGATTTGTATTTCCCTGATGAGGAGCGACATGGAGCATCTTTTCATGTGCCTGTTGGCCATCCGGATGTCTTCTTTAGAGAAGTGTCTATTCATGTTTTCTGCCCATTTGTTCACTGGGTTATTTATTTTTTGGGTGTGGAGTTTGGTGAGCTCTTTATAGATTTTGGATACTACCCCTTTGTTCGATATGTCATTTGCAAATATCTTTTCCCATTCCGTTGGTTGCTTTTTAGTTTTGTTGATGGTTTCCTTTGCTGTGCAGAAGTTTTTATCTTCATGAGGTCCCAATAGTTCATTTTTGCTTTTAATTCCCTTGTCTTTGGGATGTGTCAAGTAAGAAATGGCTGCGGCTCAGGTCAGAGAGGTTTTTCTCTGCTTTCTCCTCTAGGGTTTTGATGGTTTCCTGTCTCACGTTCAGGTCCTTTATCCTTTTTGAGTTTATTTTTGTGAATGGTGTGAGAAAGTGGTCTAGTTTCAATCTTCTGCATGTTGCTGTCCAGTTCTCCCAGCACCATTTTTTAAAGAGACTGTGTTTTTTTCCATTGGATATTCTTTCCTGCTTTGTCAAAGATTAGTTGGCTATACTTTTGTGGGTCTAATTCTCGGGTTTCTATTCTATTCCATTGGTCTATGTGTCTGTTTTTGTGCCAACACCATGCTGTCTTGATGGTTACAGCTTTGTAGTAGAGGCTAAAGTCTGGGATTGTGATGCCTCCTGCTTTGGTCTTCTTCTTCAAAATTACTTTGGCTATTCGGGGCCTTTTGTGGTTCCATATGAGTTTTAGGATTGCTTGTTCTAGTTTTGAGAAGAATGCTGGTGCAATTTTGATTGGGATTGCATTGAATGTATAGATAGCTTTGGGTAGTATTGAAATTTTGACAATATTTATTCTTCCAATCCATGAGCACAGAATGTTTTTCCATTTCTTTATATCTTCTTCAAGTTCCTTCATAAGCTTTCTATAGTTTTCAGCATACAGATCTTGTACATCTTTGGTTAGATTTATTCCTAGGTATTTTATGCTTCTTGGTGCAATTGTGAATGGGATCAGTTTCTTTATTTGTCTTTCTGTTGCTTCATTATTAGGGTATAAGAATGCAACTGATTTCTGTACATTTTGTATCCTGCGACTTTGATGAATTCATGTATCAGTTCTAGCAGACTTTTGGTGGAGTCTATCAGATTTTTCCATGTATAATATCATGTCATCTGCAAAAAGTGAAATCTTGACTTCATCTTTGCCAATTTGGATGCCTTTGATTTCCTTTTGTTGTCTGATTGCTGATGCTAGAACTTCCAACACTATGTTAAACAACAGCGGTGAGAGTGGGCATCCCTGTCGTGTTCCTGATCTCAGGGAAAAAGCTCTCAGTTTTTCCCCGTTGAGGATGATGTTAGCTGTGGGCTTTTCATAAATGGCTTTTGTGATGTTTAAGTATGTTCCTTCTATCCCAACTTTCTCGAGGGTTTTTATTAAGAAAGACTGCTGAATTTTGTCAAATGCTTTTTCTGCATCGAGTGACAGGATCATATGGTTCTTATCTTTTCTTTTATTAATGTGATGTATCATGTTGATTGATTTGCGAATGTTGAACCAGCCCTGCATCCCAGGAATGAATCCCACTTGATCATGGTGAATAATTCTTTTTATATGCTGTTGAATTCGATTTGCTAGTTTCTTATTGAGAATTTTTACATCCATATTCATCAGGGATATTGGCTTATAGTTCTCTTTTTTTTACTGGGTCTCTGTCTGGTTTAGGAATCAAAGTAATGCTGGCTTCATAGAACGAGTCTGGAAGTTTTCCTCCCTTTCTATTTTTTGGAATAGCTTGAGAAGGATAGGTATTATCTCTGCTTTAAATGTCTGGTAGAACTCCCCTGGGAAGCCATCTGGTCCTGGACTCTTATTTGTTGGGAGATTTTTGATGACTGATTCAATTTCTTCACTGGTTATGGGTCTGTTCAAGCTTTCTATTTCCTCCTGTTTGAGTTTTGGAAGTGTGTGGGTGTTTAGGAATTTGCCCATTTCTTCCAAGTTGTCCAGTTTGTTGGCATATAATTTTTCATAGTATTCCCTGATAATTGCTTGTATCTCTGAGGGATTGGTTGTAATAATTCCATTTTCATTCATGGTTTTATCTATTTGGGTCATCTCCCTTTTCTGTTTGAGAAGGCTGGCTAGAGGTTTATTAATTTTGTTTATTTTTTCAAAAAACCAACTCTTGGTTTCGTTGATCTGCTCTACAGTTTTTTTTCGATTCTATATTGTTTATTTCTGCTCTGATCTTTAGGATTTCTCTTATTCTGCTGGGTTTAGGCTGTCTTTGCTGTTCTGCTTCTATTTCCTCTAGGTGTGCTGTTAGATTTTGTATTTGGGATTTTTCTTGTTTCTTGAGATAGGCCTGGATTGCAATGTATTTTCCTCTCAGGACTGCCTTCGCTGCATCCCAAAGCATTTGGATTGTTGTATTTTCATTTTCATTTGTTTCCATATATTTTTAAATTTATTTTCCAATTGCCTGGTTGACGCATTCATTCTTTGGTAGGGTGTTCTTTAACCTCCATGCTTTTGGAGGTTTTCCAGACTTTTTCCTGTGGTTGATTTCAAGCTTGATAGCATTGTGGTCTGAAAGTATGCATGGTATGTTTTCAATTCTTGTATACTTATGAAGGGCTGTTTTGTGACCCAGTATGTGATCTATCTTGGAGAATGTTCCATGTGCACTTGAGAAGAAAGTATATTCTGTTGCTTTGGGATGCAGAGTTCTAAATATATCTGTCAAGTCCATCTGATCCAATGTATCATTCAGGGCCCTTGTTTCTTTATTGACCATGTGTCTAGATGATCTATCCATTTCTGTAAGTGGAGTGTTAAAGTCCCCTGCAATTACCACATTTTTATCAATAAGGTTGCTTATGTTTGTAATTGTTTTATATATTTGGGGGCTCCCGTATTTGGCGCATAGACATGTATAATTGTTAGCTCTTCCTGATGGATAGACCCTGTGATTATTATATAATGCCCTTCTTCATCTCTTGTTACAGCCTTTAATTTAAAGTCTAATTTGCGTCAGGCTCTGGGCTGATGGCTCAGAGCCTGGAGCCTGTTTCCGATTCTGTATCTCCCTCTCTCTCTGCCCCTCCCCCGTTCATGCTCTGTCTCTCTCTGTCCCAAAAATAAATAAACGTTGAAAAAAAAAATTAAAAAAAAAAAAAAAAAAGGGGCGCCTGGGTGGCGCAGTCGGTTAAGCGTCCGACTTCAGCCAGGTCACGATCTCGCGGTCCGTGAGTTCGAGCCCCGCGTCAGGCTCTGGGCTGATGGCTCAGAGCCTGGAGCCTGTTTCCGATTCTGTATCTCCCTCTCTCTCTGCCCCTCCCCCGTTCATGCTCTGTCTCTCTCTGTCCCAAAAATAAATAAACGTTGAAAAAAAAAAATTTTAAAAAAAAATAATAAAGTCTAATTTGTCTGATATAAGTATGGCTACTCCAGCTTTCTTTTGACTTCCAGTGGCATGATAAATAGTTCTCCATCCCCTCACTCTCAATCTAAAGGTGTCCTCGGGTCTAAAATGAGTCTCTTGTAGACAGCAAATAGATGGGTCTTGTTTTTTTATCCATTCTGATACCCTATGTCTTTTGGTTGGCGCGTTTAGTCCATTTACATTCAGTGTTATTATAGAAAGATATGGGTTTAGAGTCATTGTGATGTCCATAGGTTTCATGCTTGTAGAGATGTCTCTGGTACTTTGTCTCACAGGATCCCCTTAGGATCTCTTGTAGGGCTGGTTTAGTAGTGATGAATTCTTTCAGTTTTTGTTTGTTTGGGAAGACCTTTATCTTTCCTTCTATTCTAAATGCAGACTTGATGGATAAAGGATTCTTGGGTACATATTTTTTCTGTTCATCACATTGAAGATTTCCTGCCATTCCATTCTGGCCTGGGAAGTTTCAGTAGATAGATCTGCCACTAGTCTTATCAGTCTCCCTTTATATGGTAGAGCATGTTTATCCCTAGCTGCTTTCAGAATTTGCTCTTTATCCTTGTATTTTGCCAGTTTCACTTGATAATGTCATGCAGAAGATCGATTGAGGTTACATCTGAAGGGAGTTCTCTGTGCCTCTTGGATTTCAATGCCTGTTTCATTCCCCAGATCAGGGAAGTTCTCAGCTATGATTTGTTCAAGTACACTTTCAACCACTTTCTCTCATTCTTCCTCTTCTGGAATTCCTAGTATACAGATATTGCTCCATTTGATTGCATCACTTAGTTCTCTAATTCTCCCCTCATACTCCTGGATTTTTTTCTCTCTCTTTTCCTCAGCTTCCTCTTTTTCCATAATTTTATCTTCTAATTCACCTATTCTCTCCTCTGCCTCTTCAATCCGAGCTGTGGTCACCTCCATTTCATTTTGCACCTCATTTGTAGCATTTTTAGCTCCTCCTGACTGTTTCTTAGTCCCTTGATCTCTGTAGCAATAAGTTCTCTGCTGTCCTCTATACTTTTTTCAAGCCCAGCGAGTAATTTTATGACTATTATTCTAAATTCTTGTTCCGTATATTGCTTAAATCATTTTTGATCAATTCGTTAGCTGTTGCTACTTCCTGGAGTTTCTTTTGAGGAGAATTCTTCCGTTTCGTCATTTTCGATAGTCCTTGCGGTGGCAGGGAACTGCAGGGCACTTCCCTTGTGCTATCTGGAGTAACTTGTGTTGGTGGGTGGGGCCGCAGTCAGACCTGTTGTCTGTCCCCAGCCCACTGCTGGGGCCACAGTCAGACTGGTGTGTACCTTATCTTCCCCTCTCCCAGGTGCAAGGTTCACTGTGGATTGGTGTGGTCCCTGTTTGGGCTACTTGCACACTGCCAGGCTTGTGGTGCTGCTTTGATGAGGTCTGGTGTATTAGACAGGGTGGATCCACAAGGTGCACAGGGGTGGGAGGGGCAGGCTTAGCTCGCTTTGCCATTGGTGGTCCCCTGTGGGAGGGGCCCTGCAGCACTGGGGGGGAGGCAGGAAGACCCGTTGGAGGGATGGACCCATAGAAGCACAGCGTTGGGTGTTTGCGTGGTGCAAGCAAGTTCGGTGACAGAAACTGGTTCCCTTTGGGATTTCGGCTGGGGAATGGGAGAGGGAGATGGTGCTTCCCAGCGCCTTTGTTCCTCGCGGAGCTGAGCCCTGTCTTCCGGGGCTCAACACCTCTCCCTCCCGGTGTCCTCTCGCCCTCCCACTCTCTGAGCAGAGCTTTTGACTTTTAACATTCCAGATGTTAAATCCTACTGGCTGTCAGAACTCACGGAGTCCGGTCCCTCCACTTTTGCAAGTCTGACTCAGGGGCTCTGCCTTGCTGGGAAGGCTGGCTGCCCCTCCACCACCCCGGCTCCCTCCTGCCAGTCCGTTTAGTGCCCACCACCTCTCCACCCTTCCTACCCTCTTCCGTGGGCCTCTCGTCTGCGCTTGGCTCCGGAGAGTCCGTTCTGCTAGTCTTCTGGCGGTTCTCTGGGTTATTTAGGCAGATGTGGGTAGAATCTAAGTGATCAGCAGGACGAGGTGAGCCCAGTGTCCTCCTACACCGCCATCTTCTCTCCAATCAACTTGAATTTATAAGCCACATGCAACTATATTGGACAGTGCAGGTATAGACAGACAGCTATGTGAAAAAATAACATGACTATAGTAAATTTAAAAGAAAAGTACAATAGAGGACAAAAGATTAAATTCAAAGAAATTTCTTTGTGTTTTAAAAAAGTATATCAAACTTGGCTGACCCAGTCAGTAGAGAATATGACTCCTGATCTTGGGGTTGTAAGTTCAAGCCCCACATTGGGCATAGAGATTCCTTAAAGAAAAAAACTAATTACAAGTAAAAAAGCATATCAAACATAAAGAAAATGGATTTTAAAAATTACATAATATACATGGAGATTAGTTGAGTACTCAAGTGTTTGTGTAAATATCTTTTTAGTATTGTAGAAATGACCTTAGGTAAGGAATTTTTTCAGAACATCTAAATCTGTTTATAACACAGATTTTTAGCTAAGAATTAGAAAATACTGAGGAGCAGAGCAAACATAATCATGTTTTGTATAATCGGTTTATGGGATTCAAAATGACTATTATGATCCCATATAACCGTAATGAGTACAGGGATGAAAACAATCATAGAGGCCAGAATCAAAATTAATGTACAATATAGGCCCTGGCTTGAGAAAATGACAGGGGAAAATGATTGTGCAAGTGTATTAATTTATTAGAATTCTCACTATAAAATATTTTGGTAAAAATAGAGTCATAAAATCTGTTTAGAAACATTTAAGAAAGAGAAAGTGACTACAGTCGCAGCATGGATTCCAAATCAACCAAGTTATTTTGGCAGGTCATAATGAAAATTAAACCATGTTGGGAATAGTATGCTAGGCACATGTCTGATCACTATATTATTCTCTTGAATGAACATTACTGAAATTACAGAGGTAGGACGGAACGCAACCAAACAAACTTAAAAATTTAGAGGACAGAGCATTATTCATGAGGAATGATTATCCATCTTAGCAAATGTGGCCTTGAAAAAGATGACTAGAGGGTGAACCCCAAAAGGTTTATTAGTAACAGCAAGGAAAGGCTGGATTGATAATGACCTGAAATTGAAAAGGAAGAAATATAAATTAGGAAACACTTTCTGATTGAAAGAGTCAATCAGACAAAACAACAACAACAACAACAACAACAACAACAACAAAAACATACAGCTTGCTAAGGAAGATAGTATCAATACTAGTGACATCAAAAATTGGTTCAATGATAAATTTAGCTCTTGGTAAAACTTTATGAAAGAAATATTGGTAACAGTAAATTGAATACACAGGATATAGTCTATATATCAAAAGAATAAAATTTTAGTTTAGTTCTGTCCTAAGCATCTGGAGGGAAAATGCAGAGAAAGTATAATATAGTAGAAGGGGCATTGACATTGGAGATGGAAAGATGTATTTGAATTCGCATTCTGCCACTGCTAACTCAACTTGAGTCAAATTGCTTTACCTCTCTGAATCTGAGTTTCCAAAGCTGCACCAAGTTTAATGAGACCTACTTAAGAGAGTTGTTTTCATGTTTAATGAAATAATATGTGGAAAATGCCTAGCATTATTCCTAGGTATTCTTGTGTTCCTTATAAACAAGGGCCTCAATTCAGTCAACTGTAATATACATGTATACACCAGTCAGAACAATTCCTTCTAATATTTATTGAGCATTACCCCATGAGAGGCATTCTCCTAGGTACCAGCTGTATAAATAGAGGAAGGAAGCTGTGTTCATTGCCCTCAAGGAATCACAGCCTAATCAGGAAAATAGACTCATAAATAACAGTTACATAAGTCAAATCATGAGAAGGGTTCTAAACAGCCTTGAACAAGTGCTTTGGGAAAAGAGAAAGTCAAGATTGGAAGAGGATGAGCAGGATAACAATCCATACAAAATCAGATAAACTATTTGATCTTGGCATAAGTGTGTCCTGTCACTTCATTAGTTTTAAGAGTTCATTCATTTATTTCTTTAACAAATATTCATTTAGCACCTACAGTATTCCAGGCTCTGGAACACAATGATGAAGGAGGTGCAGTAGTGCCTGCCCTCACTGGAAACATAATCTGGTCTAAAATGAATTGGAGAGCCATGCCACCCTTCATTACAAGATTGTCGATAGGGGATATATGGAAGCAGGAGTAAATTTCATCACATGGCTCCCATGTCTTACAATGTTTCGATTAAAAGAAGCCCCAAGGGCAAATCAGAAGGGTAAAAACTTCCATCAAAAGTAGTATGTAGACTGAAGGGTGTATATGTGGAAAGGGATGGGGTCAGTCCTCATTGGGTTAGTGAAAGAGTAGAATGAATTCCATGCATAAGGGAGAATATTTGGCTTTAAAATGAGGATTAATCTCAGGTTTCTCTTAACACAAGGGGACAGAGGCAGCCTTTTCTCTCATCCATTGCCCTTCTGGTATAGGACTAATCTTTTTAAACCTCAATGCCAAATAAATGTTTGTTTACTAAATTAATAAATACATGAACATCTTTAAATTATGAGGCTTAAATTTTTATTCTAAAATATACATTGTTGGTAATTTCTATATTAATAATTGTTCTTTTTGTTGAGGCTGACATTTTAGTTGCCCTCCTCAAAGATCTGGTATTTATGAGGAAATTCAGAGTCATATTACTGCAAAAAGTAACTAAATATTGAGCTTACATTATATTTCTCCTTTCTCCAGACACCCTCTTAACCTGTTCCACAGCCTGACCGAAACATTTATGTCAAAAGATGGTATTTCATGAACATGAGGAAATGCTTTTTTTTTTTAAATGCTTTGCCATTTGAAATTTGAATGCCCTTCTTTGTCTTTTTGCCCAGAAAGCCATAAAAAGCAGGTAGTGCTAACAGCCATTAGAATTACCTGGTGCAGTTAAGGCCATATAAGCACTTAGCCAGATTTATTTGAAAATGGTTGCATTTAACAAACCACCCAAATATGAGTTAAAAGATCTATGGACAAAAATTGTAAAACAGTCTAATAAATTTCTGGTGCTTAAAAATATATTGGTAGCAGATAAGAAGAATGCTATCACACTCAACAAAATGATCAAGGGGGTTGACTTTATATTTAAAGAGAACCAGAAATCAGATCCAAAAATACTAACATTTAGGTATGTTCCTGATACTGGGTGTGTGAGTTGAAAATAATGTAGCTTTTTTTTTTAATTGCTAATCGATTTACTAGGTAGCCTCCATAATCTAGATTAAATTTTCCCTTGTTTCTAGGAGAGTCAACACAAATTCTTAGAATTTTCTGCAGCACAGGGCTATAGTACTTACCTTTTCTCTTTCTCTCTATCCCTCTCTCTGTCTCTGTCTGTCTGTCTCTCTCTCACACACTCACACACACACACACACACACACACACAGTTTCTAACTTTAGAATGAAGTTAATGAATTAACTTTAGAATGAAGTTAGGAGTTTTGCCTGTCTTTTTGGTCCCCTTAGAGGAAGAGAATAAGATTTGAACTCAGCTTTGATTTACTTAGCTTAAGACTGTCTGATGAGAATGCAAAACAAATTTTAAACCCTTTGTGATTTGTTTGGTATCATTTGTTCAATACTTTTGGAAAGACAACCACAGATAACACTATGGGAGACAACGAGGACTAGATGTATTAACAATAACTCTAGGTTTATAATGTCTTTCTCTTCTGACTGTGATTAGCTGTCAGAATCTCTTCAGAATCTCTCTTAAAACAATGAAACTTCAGGGATAATTTAATATCCCAAGTTCAAAATGTGCTTAAATAACGAATGGTTTACAATGAGTTTGAGGCACAATAAAAATTTTGTGTTTTAGAGACCCAGGTCATGCTTTTGCCGATAGACTGTCTCTCTGGGTGAGTCACTGAACTCTGATTCTTTTGTTGTCCATCTGTCACCAAGTGAATGACCTGCCTTTTTCCTTGGCAAAGGAATAAATAAACATTTCCTAGGTTTTTCAAATGCCAATTCGATCCAAATGTTGAATGCAACTGAAAACAAATGCCGTAAGACAAAAGAGGAAGGCTTTGTCGTTATGACAGCTGGAAAATACAAAACACCGGAATACTGTTTGTCCCACATACAGTGTTAAATATTGTAGCTGATTTTCATTCATTGAATAGATGCTTTTGGGGGACGTTGTGTAAACAAAACCAATTTTAATATTTTAAAATCAGTGAGGATTTTTCTGCATTAAAATTGCTAACAGATCATCGGTAAGTAGAGTGTTGACTTGATCTCTTTTACCTACAGTGGTGATAAGTTTGCTCTGAACCAATAAACTATCTATACAGTCTCAACTGATCCCTATTGTGATTGAAATGTTTCTGAGACAGCTGGCCAGGATTATTGGAGGCATAATATGTGACTGAAGAACAGATGTCTTCTTCGTTTGAAGTTAACCAGTCTGTTTAGGACTCAACCTTTGACCTTATGCTTAAGAGTACACAGAACTAGTCAAATTAACTGGTCCCATTTCCCCCCTCTCATAGCCACCAGGGAATATGCTTAAAGAAAGAATAGGATATAACAGGTGTTGTGATCTCTACTAAGGGACCATTGATTATCTCAAGTTCACTTTTCCTAAGTTGCAAGAACATAAAATCTAGTGAAATATTCTAGTACTGGGACATCATTTATCTTGCATTGTAGTTTGGCTAGATAGGATTATTGTCTTTTAAATTTTCTATAACTGGGTGATAAATTGCCATAATTTGATCTGTCTCCTATAATTTTAGATATCATTCTGTTAGACAAATAAAATTAAAATGGCAAAAACCCTTAATATAACCATGGGATATTAAGATGTTTTCCCTATGAGGAAATGAAGCCCACCCCCACTGAAATGCAAGAGGAGGAAAGAGCCTTTGTCCTAATTCTGAGCTAGGGTAAGAGGTGATAAGAAAACTTGATATGGCCCAATGACACAAGTTTTATTTTCTGATTTTAGATTTCTTATTAGATGTTCCCTCTTAAGAGTGAGATTGTGAAAGGAGAAGTTAAGTACCTTACCATATGCTGCAGATTGAGTACTTGTCTCCCCCAATTCATATTTTGTGATGGTATTTAGAGGTGGGGTTTTTGGGAGGGTGGAACCGTCATGAGTGAGGCTAGTGCTCTTATAAAAGAGACCCTAGAGAGCTCCTTTACTTTTCTGCCTTGTGAGGGTACAGCAAAAAGACAACTGTCTAACAACCAGGATGCAAGCATTCAGCAGACACCGAATCGGCTGCTGTCTTGGTTGTAGACTGCCCAGCCTCTAGAACTGTTTGTTGTTTAAGCCACCCAGTCTAAGGTATTTTCATTATAGCAGCCTAAATAGGCTAAGATACTTTATTTCCCTGGAGGCTGACATGGTCTAGAGTTATTCATGCTTCTATCTCTGAGACAGTCATCCAGGTATCATAGTATTCCTGCCTTTATATAAGTTAGTTTATAAAGATCAGGCTGGCAAAGAGGTGTTATGACAGACGGTACTTTGAAAACAAAGTCTTCACTCTGATAGCCCTTCTCAAGTACATTCAATGAAGGTCAGATGAGGATAAAAAACTAACTCTTGACAATACTGATATCTTTCACTTAAGGGTCTTCTGTTTGATCTGCAGCAAGAAGAAAACACTGCTCCTCGACTACATGATGCACTTGGTAAGTAAATGATCCAAAAATGTATTCTAGGATGGATTCATTCATCTACTCTATTTCTGAGTATTTTTGGCCAAAAAGTACGCAACTTTATTAGTTACAGCATCTATTCAACTTTAATGAGAAAAAAACCTATAATCAATATTGGATATTACTTCTGCTGACATTATACAAACCATATGTTTCATTTTACTTAAAAGTTAATAGTTTAATATGAAAGCCAACATATGTTTTTCTACTTACATTTGAATACAAATAAGTACTTCCTTTGTAAATGTGTGTTATCTAGACTTTCAATGTCTTTAACTTCCTTAGGATCCTATCATCTACTTCAAGGTAATATTAATCCCAGGCATTTCCATTCACATGAAATAACCATAGAGGTTCATACCTCTCAATGTTTTTATCCCACTTATTGATAAGACATACTGAAATTCTACTTAATTGTTTTCACCATCTCAGATTCCAAAGTTTGAGAGAATAATTTCTCAAACTTATAATTAGCTAGTGTGAAAAAACAACAAAAAAATTATTTATCATGTATATCTTCATCAAAGACTAAGCTTGTAAATGTAATAATCAATAAGTATTATTTAGTAAAAAGATAAAATAAAGAAAAAGAAAGAATTTAAAACTTCAGTATTATTGAAGCCATCATTCTTCATTAGTGTTACATAACATTATATAACTTTGAAAGTTTATATTCTTTTGAAGAAAGGTACTGTAAAACTTTTTTTACAAATAAGAAAAATAGGGGCACCTGGGTGGCTCAGTTGGTTAAGCATCTGACTTTGGTTCAGGTTACGATCTTGAGGTGAGTGAGCTCAAGCCCTTTGTCAGGCTCTCTGCTGCCAGCGCAGGTTTGCTTTTGATCCTCTGTCCCTCTCTCTCTGCCCTTCCTGCTTGTGTGTGCTCTCTCTCTCTCACACACAAAAAGAAACATTAAAAAAAAAGAAAAAGAAAGACATGAAAATAATTAAACTTAAGCATTTCTATGAGAGGCACTGAATGGAATCAATGACCAAAAGTTAGGAAAAAGAAAAAAAAAAAGAAAAGAAAGAAAGAAAAAAAGAATTCAAGGGGTGCCCGGGCGGCTCAGTAGGTTAAGTGTCTGACTTCGGCTCAGGTCATGATCTCACAATTTGTGGGTTCAAGCCCTGCACCGGGCTCTGTGCTGACAGCTCAGAGGAGCCTGCTTCGGATTCTGTGTCTGCCTCTCTCTGTCTTTGCCCCTCCCCTGCTCACACACACACTCTCTCTCTCAAAAATATATAAACACTAAGAAAATATTTAAAAAAATTCAAGTTTAGTTTTGATAATTTCTAAATACGTAAAATTGAATAACTTACTTAAAGTCTGTAAATTTTAGTAGTATTTTCTCCCCAATAGTTTTATTATAAAGATGTAATACAACCATATATGTAAAATGCATAATGGGATCTCTGTTCTCATCACCATTATCACTTCTGCCAACTTTCATATAGGTGCTCCTTTCATTTAAGTGTGCTCTTAATAGGCGTAACCTATCCCTTTATAAATGGTTGATTTTGGAGGCTATGGTTAGTTTACCAAAATACACAATTAGAAATATTGATATGTAGAATGAATGTAGAAAAATCTCATAGATATAGAAAATGTTAAAAAAAAACCCACGGAAGTGTTTTCTGAAAATGTGGCTCCATTCACACTTTTTCAGTGTTGGAGACTCTGCTAAGCATTGTAACCTATATAGAGCTACAAATCTGTGTGTGTGTGTGTGTGTGTGTGTGTGTGTGTGTGTGTGTAAGTAGAAGGAGGAAGAAAGGAAGGAGATTGGAGAATAAAGAATGATCTCTCTAACCCTCTCTATCTCACCTTTATTCTCCCATGGGAAATTAGGCCAAATAGAGAAAAACAAGCTTAGATAAAAGCCAAAAGGCCAGTGTATTACTAATTAGGTAAATAAACAGTGTGCTATAAAACCTTTTTAATTTGTTACCAGGATCATTTAGAATAGCATGAAATTTGAAATAAGTGCTATTCCCTAGCCTATTAGATAAGATTTCCCCATTAAAATTAGTCATTTAATCCAAAATAAAAAATATATATATAATTTGAGGTGGAAATTGGGTCCCAGGGGTACTTTAGGTTGCTAAATTGGTTAGATAACTTGAAGTGAATGTCACTAAATAGCCACAAGTAAGCCATAAGTGAAAGAATGATCCGTGAACTACTCTGATTACTTGTCAACAGCAGAAGAGGGAGCAGCTTAGACTATAAAGGATGTAACCTTTGCAGATGACTTCCTCATATTGACAAGTAATCTGGACAATTTATTGCTTTTCTTTGAAGTTCATACATGCAGAGCTGTCGTATAGGTTTAATGAGATACAGACATCTGATATTCAAACCCCTTTTGCTCAGAATTGCCCTTCTATTCTAATTAACTAGGTTTTATGGTATTTTTATTTGTTTTCTAGTCTCCTTTTTGGCCTTAATTAAAAGAGACAGTATGATAAAATGGCTATTTCCTTTCTGCAACACATTCGGTGATGTTTGCAAGTTTAACTCAAGCTTCCGGATAAGAGCATGGCACATGGGTTGGAACATGCGTTACGTTCCAGATATCAAAGTTAGCTTTAGTTTGACTTTGTGAGATTCTAAAAGCAGCTGTGCTTTGTTGCACTTGCTTAGATCCCAACAGTGATTTAGTTCTGAGGATTATATATTTGTCTCTTATGTGTCAAAAGTCCTATCCCTTGTGACTTTACAACTCTGTTTTTGTATTTAATGTAAAAGCATGATAGCTTCACATTGATGATTGTCAGCAGTTGCTATTTATCATCTGTCAAAATTTTTCTCATGGGAAGGCAGAAAATCAAATGGATTATGGCTGTTTTTTTAGTTGCTTCAAGGAATCTTGCATGACACAAGGCAGAGAAAAAAAAAGAATGGTAAAATGACTCCTTGACAAGTAACTTAGCATTCAGATAAATCTGTGATTTTATGCACATAACAGAACTGTCATTCACCCTGACAAAATAGCATATTTTAAAGTGTTATGTCAATTTGCTTGTTTGACCTCTAGGTTGCTTTACCACCTGGCCTGGTAGTTACATAGTTTTGCAGTTACTTGTTTCTAGTGAAACAATAAACTAAGCTGGTTTGATGGCACCTCTGAAGAGTGTGAATGGGATCCAGTTATTGGATTATTCTCCTTTCAGATTTTCCATCTGATTGCTGAGATTATCATCAAATTCTGGTGACTTGTCAAAATTGGGGAAGTCAATCTCATTGAAAAGAGATGAGTGGAATTTTAGCAATTCATTTTTATTGAACTAAAATGGGCTGCGTTTGGAGATATAAATGACGACGTTGGAAGTCAGTGATTACATCTGGAAGAAGTCAATGGAATCCGCTACTAGAAATTTTGGAGTAATAAACATGCCACCCTTATAGAGCTATATAAAAATGCTAATTGTGTCTTAGGAATAATCATCTTGGCCAATAGATAGGGAATTTATAGGACTACCAGATTCTCATGAAGTATCTGTTGTTAACTTTGAATTTCACTGTAGATGTAAATATAGAGGTATGTTCTAGCCCAGAGTTTTTCAATCTCAAATAATGATATTTGGGCTGAAAAACTCTATGTGGTCTGTCTTGTGCATTATAAAATGTTTAGCGATAGCCCTGACCTCTTCCCACTAGATGTCTTCCCACTAGAACCACTCATTCATTCCTTCTAACAGGGCTTTAAATAAAGTTTTTCTTGTCCTATAATCACAGCCAACACACTAAACAGAAAAAAGACTTCAACTACTCTAATTCTAAGTTCAAGGAATTACCATGAATTAGGCAAACTATTGCTCTGAGTGCTTAAGAGAGGTCAGCTTCAAACTACTACAAACTCCTACCCCCAACAACCACTGCTCAACTAACCAACATTAACAGAAAACAGGGAGACTTTTGTTTTTCTTTTTTTAGGAATTTAGCGTTTATGGGAAAATGCTAGACCTTCTCTTCTAGGAGAAGCAAAGATTACTTTATCCTCCCTTAAGATAAAGAGAAGTTTTTCAAGAGAATAATTCCTAAATATCGAGGGTGGTAGCATATTTAAATATTGTTCATCTCTTTTCAGGGCCCAGATATCCTTAAGAGAAGGAAAGAGTCGCTGAACAAAAATTATTAATGTATTAGAGTTCCAAAAATGTCTTCTTTCTTTATATGCTAAAGAGAGTTCTGGCCTTTGCACTCTTAGTTTGTTGCCCTCTTTCCAAAGAAGATTATGCTCTTGCCAGATGGTTTGCTAGGTTTTTGTAATGCAAAATCAGTATAAGGAGAGGAAAACAGAATTTGGGAAATAGCAGATTAAGGAGAGAGGGGGAGTAGAGAGACAATATCCAGATGGCATATGTGTCCTCTGTAATGTAGAGATACAGCTTGGAAAGATTTTTCTTCTTAGAAAAATTAACATTAAAAAAGAGACAAAGTGAAAAAAAATGAGAGAAAGAGTGACCGCGTTGAAAGAATTCATCAATAGCTGATTCAAGATCGTTTTTCATGTCCAGAGTTGAATGCCCAATGATGCCTGAATTCAGAAAACTATAAGATATAGCTACTGAATAAATGTAATATGGTCCTAAACGTAGCAGACACATATCACACAGCAACCTCTAAATGGAGAGAAAGTGTAGTAGACCTCAGATTTATCAATATAATTTTTTCTTTAAAATTTTTTTAATGTTTATTTATTTTTGAGAAAGACAGAGACAAGCAGGGGAAGGTCAGAGAAAGAGGGAGACATAGAATCCAGAGCAGGCTCCAGGATCCAAATGGTCAACACAGAGCCTGACACAGGGCCCGAATCCACAAACCATGAGATCATGACCTGAGCGAAAGTCGGACACTTAGCTGACTGAGCCACCCAGGTGCCCCTCAATATAATTTTTTCTTAATAGAGAACAAAATATTAGACAGTTGCTGAAGCATCATCCCTGATAGGATTCTCATCAGTTGGAAAAACAATTTGAACTTGGGGGCAAAGCATTATTAATGGGTTGTTGCAGAAATGATTTTTCTAAGAGCTTCTTCCTTAAATGTTGGAGAAAGGAAGGAGGGATAGGGGAAGAGGAGGTCTCCTTGCCTACCTGGCCATATGTAGTCATGGAGTGGTACCCCTTAAATGGATGCAGAATGAATGATCATCAATGAGCATCAAAGGCTGCTGAAGTGTTGGTTTCACCCTGACTCCCTCTGTCATTACATTACAGGCTTCTAAACCCCAAGCTAACCAGATTATCCTATATCCTCTATCTGCTCCATTCACCTGTATATCCCTTCTTGTGGAGCCATGGAAAACCGTGGAGCAAGGGCAAAGTAGGGATTACCTCCATCTTTTTCAAGACACACATTATTGTGATATCTTTAAGTACTGTTGACCTTCCAGCTATAGATATCCCCACATGAAAATTGTACACAGTTTTGATATTCAAAAGTACCCCCAAATCTCAGAAAATACATAAAAGGTGTATTTTTGTTTGTTTTGTTTTTTCTCCTCCATGATAAAGGAGGGAACTGAAAAGGGCAATGTGGCAAAATGTCTAAGTTTCCAGAATGCTCTGTCAGAACATAGCAACATATTCCACTCCACTGAGATGGAATTAAGGGTGTTGCAGCTCAACAAACATGGAGTTGAGGAATGAAACAGTCTCCATGACTCCAGACACACTCTATTTCTAGTCTGTTACTCATTTGCCATCTTTTTCTATTGGGAACTTGCATATTGCCTCTTGTGTCTTTCTGCGCTCACTGTGGCTCAGGCCATCACTGTTGATTTTCACAGGCTTGAGAGTAGGGAATTAGTGCCTCAAATGCTCACCTCCAGTAATGATAACATTTCTTGAATATTTACTGTGTGTAGGCTGTTCAAATTTTGTGTGTATGTGTGTGAGCTTTTAAGTATAACAGGCTTATACATAAGTAGATGAAACATGTACAGCTGTAGGAGTTGTTACAAAATGAACATACCCAGGTTAACCACTACCCTGACCATGCTCCTTCTCTACCACTAATACATAGCTACTCTCCCCATCCCCAAATATAACCTGTATTCTGACTTCAAATACCATATATTAACTCTGGCTTTCTTAGAACTTTATATCAATGGAATCATACTGTATGCATTCTTTTGTGTCTGGCTTCTTTAACTCAACTTTGTAATTGTAAGATTAACCCATGTTTGTGAATGTTTGTACACTCTCATTGCTGTATAGCTTATTTATCCATTATACATTTGTTATTATGATTATTAATATATGAGTATTCTTGTACATGCTTACTGGTGATATATTTCTGTTATGTCTATACTCAGGAAAGAAATACCCATTTATGCTCCCAGTAGCAATTATCTGACAGTTCAGTTGCTCTGTATTACTGTCGATACCTCATATTATCTGTCTTTTTAATTTTAGCTATTTGGTGGGTATTTGTATATCTCACTGCAATTTTAATTTTCTTATCCTTTATGATTACTGTTGTTGAGACTGTTCCAAATTTGTGTGTATGCGTATGAACTTTGAAGTATGTTATTTAGTACCCTCTCACATTTTTCTTGTCAGTATAAATATCCTTTTTTGTGAAGTTCAAGACTTTTGCCCAATAGTCAATTGAGATGTCTACATTTCTCATGTTGATTTAAAGGACTGGGAGGAGGGGATGGATATACATGAATACTTTGTTAAGGATGTAAATATTTTATGCTTCGTGGATATTTTTTATTTCTCATTGCATGTTTTGTTGAAAGAACATGTCTTAATTTAAATACCGTTAAATTTAAACCTTTTTGTTGTCATTGTTGTTCCTCATACTTAGTGCTTTAATGTCCTTCCCTATCTTAAGGTCATGAAGAAATTTCCAAAAAAAATTTTTTTTTGTTTGTTTTCTTTCTAACTTTTAGCTTCACAATCCATATGGGATTGATTTTTTTTTTTTTTTTTGGTACAGTAGGAAGTATGGGTTAAGTCGTTTGTTTCCATGTGCAGATCTAATTGATTCACTATTGTTTATTGAAAAGATTATTCTATCTCAACTACACTACATTGTGACATTTTAAAAAATCAAGTGACAGTTTCAGGCAGCAAATCTTTGGATTTTCTTCTGTTCCATCAGACCATTTGTCTGTTCTTACCATGTTTTGTGAATTACTACTGTTTTAGAATACATTTTGGTATTTGGTATGTATGTTTATCTTCTTCAAACTTGCCTCCAATTTTGTTCTTCTCTAAGCTCACCTTTGCTCTTTTGAGCCCCTATATAAATTTTAAAATCAGTGTGTTGACACAGCCCCTCTTCCACCACTAACATACACATATACACTTTAAAAAAATCTGCCAGAATTTTTATTGGAATTGTAATGAATCCATTGGTCAATTTGAGAAAATTTACTTTTTGTTTTAAATGTTCAGTTTTTCGGAGCACCTGGGTGGCGCAGTCGGTTAAGCGTCCGACTTCAGCCAGGTCACGATCTCGCGGTCCGTGAGTTCGAGCCCCGCGTCGGGCTCTGGGCTGATGGCTCAGAGCCTGGAGCCTGTTTCTGATTCTGTGTCGCCCTCTCTCTGCCTCTCCCCCGTTCATGCTCTGTCTCTCTCTGTCCCAAAAATAAATAAACGTTGAAAAAAAAATTTTTTTTTAAAAATAAAAAAATAAATAAAAAAATAAAAAATAAAATAAAAAAATAAATGTTCAGTTTTTCAAACCATGAACATATCTATTTCTTCACATTCAAAAATTTTTTTCATTAATATGATCAGTGTTCAAGTGAAGTGTGCTAAAATTTCCCAATATTATTTGGATTTTTCTTTTTCCCCTTTTTTATTGGGAAATTTTATTGGAAAAGGATTCCTATATCTATGTCATTTTATGTGTACAAATTTTTATATTTATTCTTCATTGTGTATGTACATGTATATCATCATGAAATATCTGTCCTTAACTCTAATAATACTTTTGCTTTATAACCTAAATTTGACAAATATTAATAGAGTGTTATTAGATTACTTTTGTAGTTTTATGTTGTATCAGTTTTACTTTTAAGCTTGCTGAGTTATGTTTTTGTGAAGAGGATATAGTTTTGTTCTCTTTGTTTTTAATTCTGCATGACCTTTTTCTTGCAATTGTAGCTTGTTTATATGTAAAGTAGACATTGATAGAGTTAAGCTTATATCTATGTATGATCTATTTGTTTTCTATTTTTCTCACCTGTTCTATATTCATTTTTCTCTCTTTACTTAGCTTTAAAAATTAGCTAGATACTTTGTTCTTCAAAAATGTTTTTCCCCGCTACAAGGAAATTTTTATTTATTTATTTATTTGTTTGTTTTAATATATTAAATATAACTTATTGTCAAGTTGGTTTCCATACAACACCCAGTGCTCATCCCAACAGGTGCCCTCCTCAGTGTCTTCAAAAATGTTTTATCCCTATACAATAACCATAGAGATTATAACATTTTCTTTAATTTATTAGAATCCAATATAAATACACTTACAGTGCTTCTCAGATGATGCTACAATCTTCATATACATTAACTTCACTTATCTGTTCCCTTTTATCATATTATTATTTCAATGCATTTTAGTTCTAAATACAGTTAAACCAAACAGAGCATTATTGTTGTTTTGTACAGTCCAAGTTCTTTTATATATACAGCATAGTTACCATTTCCATTTTTCTTTATTACCCTCTTCCTTTCTTTGTTCTGTCTATGGCATGTTCTTCTGCTTGAAGAACAACTATGGGGCTACCAAGGAAAAATATATCAGTGTTTTTCTCTTATTGTCTGAAGATACTTATTTTCTCTTACCTTTTGAAGGATATTTTCATTAGGTAAAGAATTTTACCCTGGCTGTTATTTTCTTTCAACACTTTCAAGGTATTCTATTATTTCCTCACTTCCATCATTTTTGTTGGGAAGTTAGCTGTCACTTTTATCATTACTCTCTTCAAGGACGTGTTTTTTTCTTTGCTATTTTAAATATTTTTCTTTGTCTTTGCTTTTTAAAAGTTTTATTATTGTGTCCCTAGAGTTAATTTTATCTGTACTTCTATTGCTTTCATCAGTTCTCATGTATCTCAAAATTTCATTTCTGTATTTTTAATCTTTTTTTGTCCCTATGCATCAGTCTTGAGATTTCCTACTTATGTATCTTGAAGTTAAGTGATCATTGCTTCCATATATGATATGCTATTAAACCCATATACTGAGTTCTCATTTCACAATACTGTATTTTTCAGTTCTATAATTTCTATGAAGTACTTCACCTTATCATCTATCTTCTTGGACATATTAATTATAGTTTACCTAAATTCTATATAATTAATCTCAAATTACATGTCACCTATGGGTTTCTATTTTGTTTTTTTTTTCTCTTGGTCTGATGTATGGAAACTTGATCATTTTTAACTGAATAACAGACATTTTGTATAAAAAGCTTATCTATCTATCTATCTATCTATCATCTATCTATTATCTCTGTATCCATCCATCCACCCATCCATCCATCCATTCATCCTTCTACCATTCTGCCCCAGGAAGTATATAAGGTATATATACTGTGGCACAGCTAAAGCAAGGGTAGATAAGTACAATTCAATCAAAGTCTGAACTGACAGAGGATTGGGTTAAAATCTTTATAAGCATGAGAGTCTGCTTCTGCTTCATCGTCATCTCCTTCCTAAGATGTAGCCCTCCAGTGTCTCTAACTGAGAGCTCTTCCTCTTTTGAATGAAAAAAATTTTTTTTTGTTTTTCTAGTGTCATATGATAGAAGCTATGCTCAGCTTTTCAGCCCATTTAGCTATCCTTGGTTTCTTATATTCTTCTGAACTGTCTAAAAATTAGCAAATGAGGCATGAAAAAAGTTGGTTCAGGTTGTTAGGCTTACTTTTCTTCTCCTTCTTTCTCTTTGGGGTCTAGACCCCTCAGGTTTTCTGATGCCTTTAAAGTAGAGGTTATTAATGATTATTGTGACATGGACATTTTTTTTTAATCTGATAAAGTCTATGGACAACTTCAAAGAATAATATTATATAT
The DNA here is from genome assembly GCF_007474595.2 of Lynx canadensis. NCBI lineage: Eukaryota > Metazoa > Chordata > Mammalia > Carnivora > Felidae > Lynx > Lynx canadensis. The sequence continues at coordinate 68,859,392 of NC_044310.1, forward strand.
GCACAATAATAAAATAACATGGCTATAAGAGGCACTAATTATGTTGAGACACTATATGAAATATGTATATTTTGCATTAAACTTCAGTATTTAGTAGCAAGTTTAATAACTACCACAATTTCAAAGTAGGGAATATTATTCAGGATTCTTCAGAGGAAAAAAAAAAACAATAGGATGTGTATAAATAGAGATTTTTTTTTTTTGAGGAACTTACTCATGACTCATGTAAAAGCTGGAAAATCTAAAATCTTCAGGGTATACCAACAGGCTGGAGACCCTGGGAAGAGCCAGTATTTAAGTTTAAACCCAGAGAGCAGTCTGCTGACAGAATTCCTTCTTGCTTAGGGAAGGTCATTCTTTCTTCTGTTAAGGCCAACTGATTGGATGGGGGCCACCTGCATTATGGAGAGCAATCTGCTCTACTCAAAGTCCACTGATTTCAATGTTAATCTCATCCAAAAACAGCCTCACAGAAACATTGAAAATAACATTTGATTAAGTATATAGGCACCATGGCCCAGTTAAGTTGACATATAAAATTAAATACCACATAAGATAAGCATAAATCATCTTACTTCTTTATTTATGATCCTTTTTATTAATAAGAAGAGGACCAGGTCAATTATTGGAAAATTGATATGCTATCATATATCCTAACCTATGACTCCAAACAAGTCAGTCTGCCATTAATAGTGAAACTATGATCTGGGGATTTCATCCTGCAAATTGGGGAAGTCCAAGCCCCTCTTATTGGATCCCTTAGAAATGCTTATATGTCCTACACATCTGTCTTGGGGGTCACTTGTCGTCTCTATCAGCCATAATTTTTTCTGAAATTTACATATTTCAGAGCACTTCAGAGTATCATCCTTTTGTTGTTGTCCTTCCCAGTTCTTCTTCAGTCCTTATAAAAATTTACTCTGTGATTTTAGACCGATTGTTAAGTTTCTAAAATCTGAAGCATAGTTCAAGCCAGTGTTTAATCAAAATGGTCTGAGTGTGTAGAGTCAACAGAAGTACAGTGAAGACAGGAATTTAACTCCCACTAGAAGTTTTTCTAAGAATCAGTGGCCCCAAACCAACCTCTGGATATGGGCCTACTTCTTGGCAGGTTTTTAGAAGTAGCAGCCCAACCTAAGTCTCATTGACAAGAATGTCCAAAAGTCTCCATGATTTTGAGTGCAGGCTCCCAATTAACTATTCCAGCCCTAAATTAAGACTTCTTTTCCCCCCTTCAACCTATTTATCTGTGACCCAACACATTGTCTTTGCAGAATTGAAGTGTAGATTCAGACTACACAGAGATGTGTGTCTTTCCTCCAAGTATTTCTTCACATGAAATTTCAGAATGGGAACAATGCCAAGAAATACTAGTGGGACAGTCGTTCCTAAAGGAGAAAACTTGGAAATATCTAGATGTATCATACCCCTGATATAACTGGATAGTTGTTTATATCCTCTGAATGGAATGTATATTCTTCCTGTTAATAATGATGTAGATCTTGCCAAACATTTTTACTAAACAGAATACTTAATACTTAAATCTACAGTATCTGTGTTCTGATTGTAGTGCTACCACACTTTTCACCAAGAACCATGGGTGGATATTTGCCTTACATTTGTGAGACTTAAAAGGCCTTCTTACTGAATTCTCAAAAAAAAAAAAAAAATTGCTCTACAGTTAAATTGATGTCTTCACCATCAGAAGCCAAATACTGCTAGCAAATTTTAAATGGCCTGTCTCCACAAAAACAAAAATCAAACCAAACAAGCAAACAAAAGTATAAAATCAATCAGTCTAGTTATCTCTTTTCCCCCACTGTATTTGTTAACATTGGGATAAAACAACTCTCCTTCTCTGTGAGCAGAAGTTTGTGGCTACCTTTTCTCTGTAGCAGCCTTCTGTCAATTGGCCATTTCTTTTTTTCCTTCAGGGTCAGGGCCCCTGTGCTCCTTAAAGTAGGGAAGGGAGATACTTCTTAATCAGTTCACAAGAGGAATACCTCTTAGATGGGGTTCAAAATGAAAACAAAACAAAACAACCCCAAATTGTGGAAAACATGGATTCCATGATACTTCCTATGTAATCCCATTGAATGGCTCCCTTCTATCCTTATCTGACTAGGAGACACAGTCCAGTGCTCCTTAAATAAAAATGTGATTCCCTCATGATAGCACTTAATACATTGATTTGTATCTGTTCATTATTCATAGTCATTATTGAACTATACCTAGTATAGTACCTAAAACATAGCTGGCCCATACTAAATGGTTTGTGAATAAATGAACGTTCATGGCATATCAAATATCATGTGGATTATTTAGCACTAACTTTGAAAATGCTTATCCATTACCTGGCTAGGATACAATATCTATATATATTGTCTAGAGAACAAAAAAGGCAATATAGAACAAAATAACAAAGTGCATAGCATAGGCAAAATTCCTAGTCAGAGTTGTGAAACTTATTAACCTATGTGTGTAGATATGTATGTACGTATACTATCCATGTTCCAAATGTATTTTAGATGGCTTGCAAGAGCATATAAAAGCAAGATGATAATTGGGGTGCCTGGATGGCTCAGTCAGTCGAGTGTCCAACTCTTGATTTCAGCTCAGGTCATGATCCCAGAGTTGTGGGATCAAGCCCCATGTTGGGCTCCGCAATGAGTGTGGAGTCTGCTTGAGATTCTCTCTCCCTCCCCCCCTCCCATGCTCATTCACGCTCTCTCTCTGTATCTAAAATAAAAGTAAGAAGATAAATAAATAAGCAAGATGATAACACATGATTTCCAAATGTGAGAAAAAAATGAGAAATATAAAACAATAGTGCCCGAAGTTCCTAGTAGCTGTGAGATGTCTTGTGAAGGAAAAAAGTGTTGATTTGAACCTTGAAGAAGAGATGTAAATGTTTAGAGTAAAAAGCAGAAGGAAAAGGGAGTGAAAATCTGGGGGTACTCTGTGAAAACTAGACAATGGAGTTAATGTATTTAACATACCGTTAAGAGAAGTTCAAATTTTTTTGTGAAGGTCTCTCTTTAGGAAAAACAAATAAATAAAATTATGAAAACAAAGTTAGGTCAGGCCCTTTGAGGGGCCTGCACAAGCAAGAAGCCTTGAAGTTTAAAGGTCACTATTTTCTAGGTATACCTGTCTGTGCATGTGAGAAAGTGTCCTGTCCAAGTGAGAGTTCAGACATTTGGGTAGGAATTGGGAAAAGTGAGACTGGAGAGAAGAGGTGAGATGAAAAGGATTAAAATCCCCAAATGTTAAATTTAAGTTTGATTCTATAAGCAGTGACAAGTTATTGGATATTTTTCTGCAATATCATAAAATGTGGAAACTGGTGTATTTAAAAGATTCATTAGGGAGAGAGTAGGTTTATGAAAGAATGGAGGCAAGGAGACCATTGCAAGAATATATCTGTAATTCATGAAGTGATAAACATTTTAACAGACTTTATGTATTATTCCATATTAGGAATTATGTTCTTTATGAAAATTATACTTCTTAACTGGTATCGAAAGTGACAAAATACAGTATTGTGTCTGAAGAAAGAAGTTACATTCAGGGAAGATATGATTTCCATTAAAATAATTTTATTTAATGAGGCTTCGAGAACAATAATTAATGAATTGAACCATTTACAGTTCATAGTCTAATCACCATTATTGGCTAAGTTAGGTAGGCATAGCATTTTCCATTTGCGATTTTTTATACCAAGTGTTAAAATTATTAGGAATTTTTCTTCTGTTTTGATTTTGATTGACATGCATATGCTGGAGATGTAAGACCCAAGTCTCTTATCACACTCTCCTCTGTGCTTGGAACTGCTGTAGATTTCACTGAGAGCTTCATGCAGGGATAAGAGTCCCCCAGTCTCAGGGATCTGTAAAAGGAAATTTAGGCATGTTCTCCTGGTTCTTCAATTGGCAAATAAAGCTGAAATTCATTTTTTTGGTATCCCAGGAAAACAGTGTCTTTCCTTTCCTTTTCTTTTTTTAAAAAAATATTGATTTATTTTTTTTGGGGGGGGGGGGGGGGGGGAAAGGGAGAAAGAACAGAGACAGAGAGAGAGAGAGAATCCCAAGCAAGTTCCACACTATCAGTGCAGAGTGCGACGCAGGGCTTAAACCCATGAACTATGAGATCATGGCCTGAGCCAAAACCAAGAGTCAGATGCTTAACTGACTGAGCCACCCAGGTGCCCCAACAGTATGTTTTCTAACAAAATGTCAAGATAATTTCTTGAATTAGACAAGATCAAAAATAAAAATATAAGGGATCTGGGAGAAGGAGCTTTCTGATGACTCACAAAAAGTCTTTAGAGCTGTTTCTCTAAAGGAAAATCAGCATACTCAGTTAGACTTTTGTCCAGACTATTGGACAGAACCTGGAAAAAGACAAATGTTAAATGAAAAAAAAATGGAGAGACGCCCTTTAACATGTACATACACCAAGGACCATCAGTAGGTGATGACATGGTTAGAGAAAAAGGTTGGGAGGAACAGAATATTCATTGATGAAAATATGTCACCCTTCATTCAGGTTACTTGCTTGTAGCAGGACAGTAAGATATCATGTGTAATTTAGATTGGAATCTTATTTTAAAAATATATGTGGCCATTAAGAAATTGGGGGGAGGGTAACAGGGGAAGCATCTGGAGGAGTTTGAGTATCAACTAGTTACCAGGAATTAAGTGTAATGATGTCTGTACATCAAATTTCAGTTTGGGCGACTTGTTGGCCACTATGGTTCGTGTTGGTGTGGTGTGTGTGTTTATTACTAGCAGTAGTAATAATACTAGGAGCAGCAGCAGCGGCATAGCGGGGAGGGCTAGAGAGAATGAAAGAATCTTTCTAACGGACACCATTAGGATCATGTGCTGTGGCAGAGAGGTTAACAGATAGAAGAGAGAGGGGATGTAGTTCATGCCAAACAAGCAAGTACTTACCACACCATCCCCCATTTTACAGCGTCCAGTTTCTGGAGTTTGTTCCTCCCTGTTTTCAGATACCATGCCTCCTACCACTCTGTTTTTCTGGGGTTCCTTCAACTTCTTTCTGGAGCTGCCAGGAAAAAAAAACATGTTCCTTTTGCATACAGAAAAAAATAATAAGCTTTCAGATCATGGCAACTTCGTCTTTCACAACCAAAAAGGATTGTCAAGGTATTTCCTAAAAAATTTCAGAAATAAAAATAAAGTTTGAAAAAGTTTCTATCTTGAGTCTCCACCTTTAGTAGCATAAAATAGCAAGCAGAAAGCTTTGACATTTGAGCCTTTCTTTTAAAATGATTTCCTTTACCACATGTTGTCTTGGTGTAAGGGATGGGGAGCATAAAATCTTTTCTTTCTTTGTCTAATAAATATCCTAGGTATTGAGGCTTTTCCTCTCTCTCTCTCTCTCTCTCTCTCTCTCTCTCTCTCTCCATAGTATCATATCAGTATACTGCTTATAACCTGTGATTCATAAATACTACATGCAGTTCCAGTTTTTGGACTCTACTTAATGCTATTATCTTTGGAGAATAGATTTGCTTTTTCATTCGTCTCTTGGATTAACCCTTCTATTCTTCTGTTTATTGGTGATATTTCACTTGTCAAGGCCTACGAGTTCTTTTTCAATAAATACTAAGATCATAAAGGCTTGCACCATGGTGGAGCCATGGGTGTTGTTGCTGGGTGACAAAGATAAAGGTGATAAATATCTTGGCTGGTTCTGAGGCTCTGGGACATAGAATGGCTGTTCCTGCTGTACAAGCCTCTGCTAGCCAAAGTTCTGGATGACATTTGACTGGATGGCCATGGCATACGTGGGAACATTCTCCTTTCTACACTTTTGAGCATACAATTTAAGTGTATGTATAGCAGGTTATTTCACTGTATATGAGAAAATAATCGCCCCACATATTCATCTGTCAACAAAGAGTTTATTACACCATGAAAATCTCTTTCATCCTACCTCATAACATTGCTCTCAGGTAAGTATCACTACCATTATCTACATCGTGGGTGAGGAAGCTAAAGATCGGGAGCGGTGAAACGACACAGGCTCACAAATCACACTGGTAAGACAGCAAGGCACAACGTCTGGGTTTTCTGCCTCTGGATTTTCTTATTGCATGATGTTAAATTTTATTTGAAATGTTATCTTTATGCTTGCACACGTCTCCTTCGATTATCTTCTCCAGCCCCATTCTCAAGTGGGGTCACTTGACCCCATTTACTGCACTGGGCAGACGCACAGGAGCAAGACCTTCTTTTCTGTTTTCTGACCACCTTGACCACTGTAAAACTGTCCTGCTCATGAGAGCTCCTGAGAGTTTATGAGAAGCTGCTCCCCGAGCCCCTAGGGAAAATAATCAGGTCAAAATTTTAACTAAAATTTCTTGTTACTCTTCTTTCTTTAACATGAAAGGATTTTTTTCCTAATGAAATGTGGATATAAGGTAAGTTTTCAAGGTGATGAAAGAACCTTGAGCTACAGAGAAAAATATAACATAACTATTGTAAATTTCTTACTCTTCTGCCACCTTAACCTGTGTTAACCCATCCAAGGGCCCTATCATCCGTGTCATTGCATCATTTTTGTCCATGCTATTCTAGAAATCAGTGTTATAAACCCATCTCAGAAGAGGAAATCTGGAATTCCTGTAATTGGATTCAAAGGGTTAGAATATCTCCTCTTAGTTCATCATTTGAACTTCCCATTATCTCTGTCCTTTATGAATCAAAACCAATGCTTAGTTTTGAGTTCCAGTGAAGTTCTCTGGGCTGTGATTGGATACACTAAAGAAGCACAAGACTGTAACTGCCCTTAAAAGTTTTACAACCTGGGTTGGAAGATAAAATTAGTTTAACTTTCAGAAGGAAAAACCAAGGGAATAACAATAGCCCCATTGTAAGATGGTAAACTATGAAAGTGCCTAGAAGTAGAGAGAAATATGGCAGTAATCAGAGCTTGGGGACTGATGGTGATGAACGAAAAGGAAGAAAGGCTTATGTATAAAGTTTCTTACCTTGAGGATTGGAATTTAGTGGTACCTGAGAAAGGAATGTGAATACAAAGGAGTGGAGTCAAGTTCTATATGTGAGAGTTTATAGGTTGAGAAAATGATTACTGCACATTCCCTATCATTCCAGTGGTTGGATTTTCTTTGCAGTTGTGTAGCCTGCAGAAACACTCTTTAGATAGTTTTCATCAGTTCAAATGTGCTATCTACTCTATTTTTGAAAATGTTTATTCACTTGAGAAGGAGTAGAGTAAGCAAATGCTTTCGGATTTTTCTCTCCAAGCTCTCTTAATGACCATCTAATTTGATGGCAGCATTGACTGAAATTGTCAATATCTGCGAAACAGGCAACTTTTACCACCTGACAAACTACTGTTAGAAAGAAGACTGATAGACATAATTATTCCTCTCTATCTCAGGAAGAAAAGGGGTAAAGTTACATTCAAAGTGTCTTTAGAGAAACCAAATGTATAATCCTAGAAACTGACATTTGAGCATTCAAAAGACAGAACATACTTCTATATATGTCCTTCAAAATTTTTATAAGTCTTCAGAAATATATTGGTAGCATACTTCAAAAAATGTAGACCATTTTAGTCAATGGACCAAACCTTCACTGATGAACTGAAGAGGTTTTATGCTTCTAGTAATAATACAACACTTTGTACTTCTGATAATCCTTTTATCTGAGGAGCTCAAGGCACATTAAAGGAAAAATAGAATAGGGGGAATGGAAGTAATATAACACGTTAAAGCAAGTGTAGATATATTCTGTATAGATCAAGGTCAAGAATTTCCAAAGTGGTTACAGTAATGTAACTACATAGATCCTGATCTCATACACAAATATAGCGCCCCCAGTAGACTGCAACAGAAACCCCAGTTTAGAAACTGAAACTACAAAAAATATTCTTCCCCAAAACTTCTGCCTTGCTACAGCTCTTTAGGGGAGAGTGTTATATCTTTGAGCTCTAGTGCAGTATCTTGTTTATTCACCAGTGAAGTTTTGGATATTACTGTTCAAAACAGCAACAAGAAAAAATTTGTTCTAAGTTAACCTGATTTAGTACCATGACCTCCCTTGAGGACAATTACACAGAAATGCTGACAGAATTTAGCTGCGAAGAATAAAGGTGATTTCCCAAAGTGTTCTATGAGCCCCTGTGAAATTTTAATAGTCATTATGGCTAGAAGTATATGTGATCAAACACTTAGGAAAGCCTGTTCACAGTTACCCCTTGTGGAAATTCAAAAGATAGTTACTTAAACTTATATACCCATTTCCCTCCACCAAACACTTAGTAACACCTGTGTGTTTTTAAGAACACAATTTAAGAAAAATGGTGTGGTGGAACATAAAATTCATCCGTAATTAGGAGACCAGGTTCTGATGTCAACTAATGATGTATGACTATAGATAAAACATTTAGGTTTTCTAAGTCTCTGTTTATTTGCCAATAAAGAGAGGATTTTGTAGTAGATAGCATAATTTTAATTCTTTTGGCAATAAATTCAGTGATTTCATTTGAAGCATTCATTTAGAGCTCAGCATCTGTAAATACACCATCTGGACTTTATGCTAAATTCACAAGAATTTATAAGAAATTTGAATTCATAAGGGAAAAAAAGCATTAGTATAATGATTCATCCTTACCTATACTTTCTTGTTCCTGTAAAATTCTTTAATTTTTGCAGAGGAAGAGTTCATTGATTTCTTTGTTTCCTCATGAACACCTTATTACATGTAATTTCTACAATAATAAAATTACAAAAGTTTGGTGAAATGCAATTTCTAGATGATGGTACTTTTTGTGACAGAACCTAACATGTTCTGTCCAAGGAGCATCTCCAGCAGGTAGCACTCGTTATGTAATTTCTAGGTGTCGGCAGCAAAGCTGTTAGCTACTTTATCAGTGTGTTGAAAGCACACAATGTTCATCTTTGCTGGCAAAGCTACTATAGAATATGGTAATGCCGTAAGGCCCTGAGTGCCTTCTTTATGGCTTCAGCTCCCTCTTCTGCTCAGTCATCCAGGGTTAGAGACATGTTCAGGGTTTTAAGATCTAGAAGAAAATTCATTCAATGATCTTTTGGAGCCATCTAAATAGAGGCTGTAATAGAAACTTTCAAAGCTTTCATAAGACATTTCATTGATCCATTAAGAAAATACCCTTATGTTTCCACTCTAAGTAGATAACTTGTACCTACTAGAATAGTTTCTAAACTAAGTGTTACTGAACTCCTCGAATCACTGAAATCATTTAAAATGAAATTTTAGATTCCAGCAGGAACCAGAATTGGATTCTCTGAAGGTGAGGTCTAAGGATCTGTTTTGTGAGGTTTCTCTTTTTTTTTTTTTTATATATATATATATGAAATTTATTGACAAATTGGTTTCCATACAACACCCAGTGCTCATCCCAAAAGGTGCCCTCCTCAATACCCATCACCCACCCTCCCCTCCCCCCCACCCCCATCAACCCTCAGTTTGTTCTCAGTTTTTAAGAGTCTCTTATGCTTTGGCTCTCTCCCACTCTAACCTCTTTTTTTTTTTTTTTTCCTTCCCCTCCCCCATGGGTTCCTGTTTAGTTTCTCAGGATCCACATAAGAGTGAAACCATGTGGTATCTGTCTTTCTCTGTATGGCTTATTTCACTTAGCATTACACTCTCCAGTTCCATCCACGTTGCTACAAAAGGCCATATTTCATTTTTCTCATTGCCACATAGTACTCCATTGTGTATATATACCACAATTTCTTTATCCATTCATCAGTTGATGGACATTTAGGCTCTTTCCATAATTTGGCTATTGTTGAGAGTGCTGCTATGAACATTGGGGTACAAGTGCCCCTATGCATCAGTACTCCTGTATCCCTTGGATAAATTCCTAGCAGTGCTATTGCTGGGTCATAGGGTAGGTCTATTTTTAATTTTCTGAGGAACCTCCACACTGCTTTCCAGAGCGGCTGCACCAATTTGCATTCCCACCAACAGTGCAAGAGGGGTTCCCGTTTCTCCACATCCTCTCCAGCATCTATAGTCTCCTGATTTGTTCATTTTGGCCACTCTGACTGGCGTGAGGTGATACCTGAGTGTGGTTTTGATTTGTATTTCCCTGATAAGGAGCGACGCTGAACATCTTTTCATGTGCCTGTTGGCCATCTGGATGTCTTCTTTAGAGAAGTGTCTATTCATGTTTTCTGCCCATTTCTTCACTGGGTTATTTGTTTTTTCGGGTGTGGAGTTTGGTGAGCTCTTTATAGATTTTAGATACTAGCCCTTTGTCCGATATGTCATTTGCAAATATCTTTTCCCATTCCGTTGGTTGCCTTTTAGTTTTGTTGGTTGTTTCCTTTGCTGTGCAGAAGCTTTTTATCTTCATAAGGTCCCAGTAATTCACTTTTGCTTTTAATTCCCTTGCCTTTGGGGATGTGTCGAGTAAGAGATTGCTACGGCTGAGGTCAGAGAGGTCTTTTCCTGCTTTCTCCTCTAAGGTTTTGATGGTTTCCCTGTCTCACATTTAGGTCCTTTATCCATTTTGAGTTTATTTTTGTAAATGGTGTGAGAAAGTGGTCTAGTTTCAACCTTCTGCATGTTGCTGTCCAGTTCTCCCAGCACCATTTGTTAAAGAGGCTGTCTTTTTTCCATTGGATGTTCTTTCCTGCTTTGTCAAAGATGAGTTGGCCGTACGTTTGTGGGTCTAGTTTCTGGGGTTTCTATTCTATTCCATTGGTCTGTGTGTCTGTTTTTGTGCCAATACCATGCTGTCTTGATGATTACAGCTTTGTAGTAGAGGCTAAAGTCTGGGATTGTGATGCCTCCTGCTTTGGTCTTCTTCTTCAAATTCCTTTGGCTATTCGGGGCCTTTTGTGGTTCCATATGAATTTTAGGATTGCTTGTTCTAATTTCGAGAAGAATGCTGGTGCAATTTTGATTGGGATTGCATTGAATGTGTAGATAGTTTTGGGTAGTATTGACATTTTGACAATATTTATTTTTCCAATCCATGAGCAGGGAATGTCTTTCCATTTCTTTAAGTCTTCTTCAATTACCTTCATAGCTTTCTATAGTTTTCAGCATACAGATCCTTTACATCTTTGGTTAGATTTATTCCTAGGTATTTTATGCTTCTTGGTGCAATTGTGAATGGGATCATTTTCTTTATTTGTCTTTCTGTTGCTTCATTGTTAGTGTATAAGAATGCAACTGATTTCTGGACATTGATTTTGTATCCTGCAACTTTGCTGAATTCATGTATCAGTTCTAGCAGACTTTTGGTGGAGTCTATCGGATTTTCCATGTATAATATCATGTCATCTGCAAAAAGCGAAAGCTTGACTTCATCTTTGCCAATTTTGATGCCTTTGATTTCCTTTGTTGTCTGATTGCTGATGCTAGAACTTCCAGCACTATGTTAAACAACAGCGGTGAGAGTGGGCATCCCTGTCGTGTTCCTGATCTCAGGGAAAAAGCTCTCAGTTTTTCCCCGTTGAGGATGATGTTAGCTGTGGGCTTTTCATAAATGGCTTTTATGATCTTTAAATATGTGAGGTTTCTCAAATAGACTTAACCAGTCTATCTGGTGCCAGTATGCAGACTGATGATATGGGAGCAAGAATGGAACGCCTTGTCTTGTAGGATATGATCCTAGAAATAGTTATATTCCTACTTGGTTTGTGGAAAAGTGTGAAAATTCTGTAAGTTGTTTAGGGCAACTATTGATAATCTAAGGAATATAATAACATCCTTACACAGGAGGGTTCAGGGTGAAAAAGAATGATATGTATGTATAAAAAGGCAAAAAAGGGAAATACTTAAATCTCTATGACAATAATGGTTTGCATGTCCTCATGTGTCCCTCTGACTTTCAGTATCTTTATAAGTAGAATGAGAATGGATGGGGCAGCCAGGAGGAGAATAAAATGAGGGAGATGATTGTGGTTACTGCTTCAAAAGGAAGGGACAGTAAGTACTTGAGTGCATATTATAACATGCCAGGCCAATTTCTTGGTACTTCTACACATACAATTCTTACAAGAGCCCTGAACAATGTTCATTAATAATCCCATTAATACAGATGAGTAGATAGCCAATCAAGAATTCTAGAGATGGTAGATTGGACACACATATTTACATCTATTCCCCTGAAACCCTACTAATATGATAGTAAAGGGAGTTTTAAAAACACATATACTCACAAAAGCAAAAAGAAAGAAATAGACCAACTTTACGTTTAGAAGCTCGCAAGCAAACAGATGAGTGGTAAGTGACTTAGAAGCCAGAAAGTTATATCACAAATCAGTAAACAAATTATAACAAACAAAACTACTTTTACCACAGAGTCCATGAAAGCCACAAAAATTGGCTCTGAGAGTCACTTCCAGAGCAGTGTATGAGGCTGGTGCTAAAAAGGAAATTGGTTGAAAGCTTCTAGATAAAGTATATAGTCTCCTTTATCAATTCTACCATTGTACACAGCTAGGCAATTGTACCTCCTCACCCTGACAGCAGACTGAAAATTTATTCTCTGGAAGAGGTTTAATGGAGAGATTGTGGAAAATAAATATGTTTGAGAGTAAGCATATTGTATTGAAAATCCAGATAGTCAATGAAAGATTATATATGGAAAGTTAACATCCTCTCAGATTTTTGTACTGCTTGTCTCCCAGAATACTGGCAGCCTGACTCTTACCCTCCAGATAGAAAATTGGAAGAAATTTCTCCATTAAACTTAACTAACCCAAGAAAAAAAGACCTAAAGATAATGACATTTGGGTTCTCTATCCTAATTGCTCAGCCAAACCACACTATAATGAACCCAACAATGAAGAAACCCTACCATGGGCAGAAAGCTTCAAATCAGCTGGCAAGTGCTTGCTTTTCATTATGAGCAGGCAGCCAGGAATCACCAGACAATGAGGGAAATCTACTATTAGAGTCTAAGACAAAATTATATAAAGAGGAGAAAAAAACCTTTGGAGGAAATTGAGACTTCGCAAGAAACGAAAGATTAAAAAACATAAATAGAGAGATAGGAGAAGATATTGCTTTTATGAAATAAGGACACAGCACTACTAAAGTTTAATATTTAGAGAATAAAAAGTACGACTTGGAAATTAAAAATGTGATAGTGGAAATTTTAATAAATGGTTTGGAAGATAAAGCTCAGGAAATCTTCTCCCCCCTCAAAAAGGAATATAAGAAAGGAAAGGTAAGAAAATTAAAGGGCCAGTTCAAAGAGAGAAGTACATTAAACAAGGGAGGTAATCATTAGAGACATAATTTTAAAATATTTCCCAGAACTGAAGGACATATATTCAGGTTGAGACATTCTGCTGAGTACCAAGAACAATGAGGAAAATGGGATCTGCACTATGACAATTGTCATGAGGCCTTAAAACACTGGGGAAAAAAGAACATTCAACAATTGTAAAAAAACAAGATGATCAAGAAATAAAAATGAATTAGCCTTCTCAACAACATCAATGAAATCTTAAAGATAGTAAATAAATGTTTTCAAAATTTTGAGGGAAAATAAGTTCCATACAAAGACTCTATACCAAATAATGTGAAGAAGATAAACGATGCTAAAGCATGATATTAATAAAAATATTTACCTCTCAAGCATACTTTCTTAGAAAGTTACTAAAGTATATATTCCAGGAAAGTGAATGAATGAAGAAAGAGGGAGACAAGAAAGGGGTACAGAGAATATTGGATTCAACTGAAGAGCTAAGTAAAGAGAATCCCCCAAGAAGACAGACTGTACAATGACATTTGTACTCTACATTTAGACTAGAATGAATCAGAAGGCTGTATGAATAGTTATTGCAAAAAAAATGAAATAGGACATCAAATGTGTTTTGCTTCATAGCAAGGGATTAAATGATTGACAGATTGCTTTAAACTAGTGATAATTAAAAAAAAATTAAGCAAGCTCTCAATAAGACTATTATTAACTACAGGAAAAGCAGTAGGCTGTGCAAGAAAGAAAATGGCACCATCTATCACATGACTCAGGGCTGAATTGCTTTGCATAGTTGTAATAAACATTGAATCTATGCAAATGTTGATATGCCTACATTAAGAGGATGGACAACGGAAACTGCTAATATGGTGGGACCCAGGTGGAGGGAGAATATTGAAAGAGGGATATTCTCATCTTCCATAACTGGAAGTCAATAGCTAATGCCTAAATCTGAAATTAAGCAATTAAGTGGACATCTCTGGTAGCAGGAAGCAAGGATGGTGGTGGGGGCGGCAGGGAAATTGATCTTTTTCAAAACAAGTCTTGCGAAAACCTTTGACACTTAAAACTATGTGATGTGTTAATTTGATAAGAAATCATATTAAACAAAAGTTTATTTTTGAATATTGAATAATTTTCAGCCTAGATGATATTGTCATCTGGAGATCTAGTTACACAGTTTGATGTTATTGGTACACATCCACAGAAATTCTATAAATCAATGTATAATTTAAATTTACATTAGCATTTCAAATGTAGGAAAATTCCAGAAAAGAGATTGTGAGTTTCTTAATTCTTCTATTGCAAAATGAAGATTTCACAGATAAGGTAATGTTTGTGCTTGGTATTGCCAAATAGGCAACTTTGTTCTTTTAGAGGTGACGTTTCAAGAAAAACATAGCTTTCAAAATGAAGGATCAATTTCTAAGGATTGTTGGCAAACCATCTTTATGTTAGTTTTATTTAAAAGGAGATTCTGTGGGTGCATCTAAGCATGAAAAGTAGGATGTTTAAAGCATGGAGGAACTCTTATTAGTAACATAATAAACACACATCCTGTTTTATGTGCTGCTATTTCTAAAGACTTCGTTAAAATATGGGTAACTGTCTAATAAGATTACAACTTTACAACTTGTTTAAAATTTGTTTTTAAAACCAGCCCATTGGATTTTCATACCTTTCTTCTCACATTCCAGTTACGCAGCAAGGATGCTTCTCATACTTTATAGAAATACAATACTAAAGCTTTGTTTCAGGATTTCTAGTCGCTAAAATTCTTATCTTACCACAGTCTGGCTTTTATCACATTCTAGGACTACAGTCTTTCTTCATTTCCTCCCGAAAAGGGCTACTGGGAGGGCATCACCATTTGATCTTGATCCCCAGGACTCGCCTGCTTCTAGAGTGTTGTTCATTCCATTCTTCTCTGTAGAAACTTCCACCTTTTCCATTTTGGCTTTCTAACTCCTTCCTCTTTCAGTGTCAAGCTCAAGACTTGTTTCATCCAAAAATTATCGTTTGATCACTCCAGCTATAAATATCTTTTATTATTGCTTTGTAAATATTTTAAAATTGTTTTATGACTTCTCATGTTATAGCATTAGATGTGAATTACATTGTGTAGTATTTAGTTTTCATTCCTATTTATGCTTATTTCCTAAGACAAAAGGCAAATTCTTTGAGAGTAAGGACCATATCCAACGTATTTTTATATGACCCTGGTGGTGCCTACACGAAATCAACACTCAAAAAATTATTATTCATCTAGCTTTGTCATTTATTCATCGAAGTGCCGGACAGGATCTGGGGACATAGCTGTGAATAAAGGAGACATCATAGTTAACTCTAATAAAATTGCAGTTTATTGAGAAAAATAGACATGGATACAAGTAACCCAAATGAGAGTACATGTTGCTTTAAGAGTATCTAGTGTCAGGGAATTAGTGAAACCTTCCTGAGGCTTGTGCCAGTCTGTTGACGAGGGTATATGGGGGTGGAGATTTTTTGCAAGGACATGTCATATGAAAAAGTATGGAGCATTCAAGAAAATGAGACAAGCTTGGGCTCGGTAGAGTGCAGTGGGGTGGAAGGTGAGACAAAAGGATGGAGGGAAATAAGTTGAAGATGAATCTTCGGGTGTGACTCAGTCGGTTAAGTGTCCAACTCTTGGTTTTGGCTTAGGTCATGATCGCAGCTCATGAGATTGAGCCCCACATTGGGCTTTGTGCTGACAGTGTGGAGCCTATTTGGGATTCTCTCTTTCCCTGTCTATCTGCCCCTCCCCACTCTGTTTCTTTATCTCAAAATAAATAAACTTAAAAAAAAAAAGATGAATCTTCAAAGATAGGGGAAGGTATGACTATGCAGTGTCTTATAAGTATGTTAAAATTTTTACTTTTCAAGCTAAATACAAAGGAAACTTATTGAAGTATTTAAACATTGGGAATATATGATTAGTCTTCCAGTTTGAAAAGGTCACCGTAGTTGCAGTAGGAATAATAGACTGGAGTGTCTAGAAGTAACCTCAAGGGAAGAAAGAGTTAATAGATTATTGCAGTCATATGGCAGAGGTAATGTTATCTTGGATTTGGGGGGTGAGAAGAGAGGGGAGTTAAAGAAGAAATGGAAGAAATTAAGAAATATGTATATGAAAAAATATTACCAGGGTGATTGTAGATATAAAGAGGTGATGGAGGGGGAAGTGGCGACAGAGTCTTAGAATTCTCATTTATACAACTGAAAATAAACTGTCAATGTTCTTGAGATTGGGAACAGAGGATAAAGACCAAGACTTAGAGGAGGCAGAAGGTGAGGTGGGCTTTGAGACATACAAGTGGAATATGTAGTCAGGTATGTGGTGTGGAACATAGAAGAAAGAGCTGGGCGGAAACACAAATCTGTGAGTCATCTCCATACTGAGGGTAGTTGAAGCTAGACAAGAAAATGCAGTTTAGAAGAGGACCCCACAAAAGTTGAGAGAACCTCCAAGAGTTGAGAGTCAGGAGACGGAGGAATGAGGAGGAGAATTATCTCATACAAGACTTAGAAAGGAGAGAGTAGAGACATAGGAAGAAAACATGGTGTCACGGAAACTGAAAGAGAAGCATATTTTCAAAAGAATTGAGGGGTCGATAGTATTAATGCTGTGGAGAGATCATGTGTGATGAAGATTTAAAATTAATTGGACTTACGTGGCCAGGAGAGCCACTGTTAACTTAGTCGAAGCTAAGCTAAGATCAGACTGGAATGTTTTCAAGTACATGATAAAATGAAGGCAACAAAGATGCACTGCTGAAGATCCTGTTTTCTTCTAAAGTTTCATCAACTCCTTTCTTGACCAGCTTTTCCTGGTGATATGAAGCACTGGAGACTTTGGGTCCCCACTCCACAAAACCTAGGCCCAGAGCAAGGGGGCTGAGGCCTAACTTTGTGTCCCCTACTAGGCAAGACACAGGGAGTTGGTATTTGGAGTGACTACTAGTTTATTATCAGGGTCTCATTTTTGGCCTGTACTCACCCTTGGTCTACTTGTTTTCTCTCCCTGTTGCTGGGGTTAAGGGGCACTTAAATATTTGTCACTGAAGAAAATAAAACTGAGCTACTAAATACACACACACACACACACACACACACAAATTGGAGCACCTAATATTTTAAGCAAATACAGATCTGAAGGGAGAAATAGACAATACAATCATACTAGGGGACTTCAATCCCCCACATTCAACAATGGATAGATTATCCACACAGGAAATCAATACGCCAACATTGGACTTGAACTATTCTTCAGACTAAATACCTAACAGATACAAACAGAACATTCCGTCAAACAGTAGCAGAATACATATTCTTCTGAAGCACAAAATGAACATTCTCAGAATATACCATATGTTAAACAAAATGAAGCAAGATTTTAGCAAGGTCACAAATCAAGTCAACAAATTTAAAATTGAAATCATAGTAAGTATCTTTTCCAACTATAATGATATGAAACTAGAAATCAGTACAGCAGGGAAACTGGAAAATTCACAAGTACATGGAAATTAAACAACACACTCATGAACAACCAATGACTAAAAAACCAAAAGGAAATAAAAAATATCTTGAGACAAACAAAAGCAGAAGCACAACATAACAAAACTTATGGGATGCAGCAAAAGCAGTTCTAAGAGGGAATTTTATAGTGATAGATGCCTACTTTAACAAACATGAAAGATCTCAAATAAAGAACCTAACTTTACACATCAAGAAACTAGAAAAAGAAGAACAAAGCCCAAAATCAGCAGAAGGAAGGAAATAAGAAAGATGATAGCAGAAAGAAATGATCAGAAATACAAAATAAAAGTTTGATGACATTTAAAAAAGATCAACCAAATGCATAAACTTTTGGCTAGACAAAAGAGAGAGAGAGAGAGAGGACTGAAACAAAATCAGACATTAAAGAGGAGACATTACACTGATACCACAGAAATAAGAGGTAAGAAATAAGATACTATGAATAATTATATGCAAAAAGAATGGATAACCTAGAGGAAAGAATAATTCCTAGAAATATATAACTTCCCAAGACAGAATCATGAAGAAATAGAAAATCTGAAGAGACCAATAATGAATAAAGAGATTGAATCAGTAAACAACACAGAAAAGCCCAGGACCAGATGGTTTTATTGCTAAATTATACTAAACATTTAAAGAATTAATACCAATCCTTCTCAAGCTCTTCCAAAACATTGAAGAGCATACTCCCATAAAATTCATTTTATTAGGCCAGGATTACCCAAATATCAAAGCCAAATAAGAACAGTACAAAAACAAAACAAAACAAAACAAAACAAAACATACAAAAAAACAAAACATACAAAAAAACAAAACATACAAAAAATCTTACAAGTCAATATTCCTGATGAACATATATGCAAATGTCTTTATAAAAATACTAGCTAAATCAATTCAACAGAACATTAAAAGGTTCATACACCATGGTCAAGTGGGACTTATCTCTGGAGCACAAAGATGGTTCAATAAATGTGACATCCTACCTTTATGAAAGATAAAAATTGCATGATCATCTAAATAGATGCAGAAAAAGCATTTGACAATGTACAACATTCTTCATGATAAAAGCTCTCAATAAATTAAGTATAGAAGGAACATACCTAAATGCCATATATAATAAGTCCACAGCAAATATACTCAGTAGGGTAAGTTTGAAAGCTTTTCTTCTAAGATCAGGAACAAGACAATGGTGCCCACTCTCACCACTCTTATTTAACATAGTAATGGAAGTCTGAGCCAGAGCAATTAGGTAAGAAAAAGAAAATCAGAAAGGAAGAAGTAAAATTGTGTCTGTTTGTAGGAGACATGGTATCATAGATAAAAAAATCCTGAGGACTCCACAAAAACAAAATCTTGTTAGAACTACTTAACAAATTCAGTAACATAGGATACAAAATCAACATACACAAATCAGTTGTGTTTTCATATACTAACAAAATTTCTGGAAAAGAAATAAAGTAATTCATTTACAATTGCATGAAAAACAGTAGAATACTTAGAAGTAAATTTAACCAACAAGGTGAAAGATGTATACACTGAAAACTAAAACATTGATGAAAGAATTTGAATATGGCACAAATATTCCATGTTCATGAATAAGAATTGATGTTGTTAATACATTCATACTACCCAAAGCCATGTATAGGTTCAGTAAATCCTTATCAAAATCCAATGGCATTTTTTACAGAAATAGAAAAAAATCTTAAAATTCATATGGAACCACAAAAGACCCCAAGTACCTAAAGCAATCCTGAGAATGGTAGCAAACCTGGCAATGTCCTACTTCCTTATTCGAAACATTACTACAAGCCTACACTAAAGAAAACCATATGGTACTGGCATGAAAATAGACACACAGCCCAATGGAACAGAATCAAGAGCTCATAAATAAACCCTTGCATATACAGTCAACTAACATTTGACAAGGGAGCCCAAATACTCAATGGAGAAAGGATAGTCTCTTCAGTAAATGGTGCTGGGAAAACTGATAATCTGATACAAAAGAATAAAATTGGATCCCTATTCAAAATCAACTCAAAATAGATGAAGATTTACACATAAGACTTGAAACCTCAAAAGTCTTGGAAAAAAGAAAAGAGGAAAAATGTCCCTGACATTGGTCTTGTTAATGACTTTTTGGATATAACACCAAAAATACTAGTAACAAAACCAAAAGTAAACAAAAGGAACTACATCAAATGAAAAATCTTCTCCACAGCAAAAGAAATAACGAAATGAGGTGACTACAGAATGGGAAATAATATTCACAAATCATTGATAATGGGTTAATATCCAAAATATATATGGAACTCATGAATCAAATGGAAAAAAAAAAACCACAATCTAATTAAAAGATGAATAAGAGGGGGTACCTGGGCAGCTCAGTCAGTTAAGGTTTAGACTCTTGATTTAGGCTGAGGTCATGATCTCACAGTTGTGAGATTGAGCCCTGTATCAGGCTCTGTGCTGACAGTGTGGAACCTGCGTGGGATTCTCTCTCTCCCTCTCTCTGCCCCTCTCCTGCTCATTCTCTGTCTCTCTCTCTCTCTCTCTCTGTCTCTGTCTCTCTCTCTCTCTCTCAAAATAAATAAATAAACATTAAAAAATTAAAAAATAAATGAATAAGAGGACCAGAATATTTTCTTAAAGAAGACATGCAAATGGCCAACAAGTACATGAAAAGATGCATATATAGTCAATATATCATTACAGAAACATTAACAATCATCGGGGAAAGGCAAAACCACAATTATTATGGTACTATTATGGTACTACTATT
The DNA here is from genome assembly GCF_007474595.2 of Lynx canadensis. Lineage (NCBI taxonomy): Eukaryota > Metazoa > Chordata > Mammalia > Carnivora > Felidae > Lynx > Lynx canadensis. The sequence goes on from NC_044310.1 coordinate 68,879,991, forward strand.
ATATGAACTACTATATGATATAGTAACCCCACTTCTGGATAATGCACAAAGGAAATGAAATCAGGATCTTGAATCTTGAAGAGATATCTGCACTCTCAGATTCTTTGTAGCATTATTCATAATGTCCACGCATGAAGCAACCTGAGGGTCTATCAATAGATGAATGGATAAAGAAGAGGTGAGATAGATAGATAGATAGATAGATAGATAGATATAGATAGATATTCATTCATATGTACATACATTATGCATATTATATATATTATGAAATGTTATTCAACTATGAGAAAGAAGATATCCTGTCATTTGAGACAACATGAGTGGAACTTGAGCACATTTTGCTAAATGAAATAAGTTAGAAAAAGACAAATGCTGTATGATATCACTTATATGTGGAATATGTGAAAACAAAACCTGAACTCATAGAAATAAAAATAGAATGATTGATGCCGGGTGCTGGAGGATGGGGATATGTCAAAGTACACAAATTTCCAGTTACAAGGTGAGTACATTCTGGGGATCTAATGTGTAGCATGGTAGCTATACTTAACAATATTGTATTACATTCTTAAAATTATTTAAAGAGTAAATCTTATATGTTCTTAACATACACACACACACACACAGGTAATTATGTGAAGCAGTGAAGATGTTAACTAACCTTACTGTAGTAATCTTTTTGCAATATATAAAAGTACTAAATCATCATATTGTACACCCTAAACTTACACAATCTTATATGTCAATTATATCTCAATAATACTGAAAAAAGTGTAATCAAGTGGATGGAAAACTTATTTTGTGTATACCTGTCAGCTTATTTCTGTAGCCACTTCTGTCATTGCCCAATAGACTCATAAACAAAGTGTTCAGGTTGGAGGAATTAAGGGTTTACATGGGCTCAGAAACACAGACTCCCACTCACCAAGGCCTACCTGGGTATGGCCACTGTTAAATACCCAGTGTCAGCAGTAGAGATCAACACTGAGTCTCCAATAAGGTATTATTCCCCAGCCAGCAACTTGGTGGCAGGTTGGTTATACTGAACCACTTATATGGAAAGAGCAATGTTTCGTTTTTACTAACAAAATTCAAATTGTCATCTGTGGACTTACAGAATGCCTTATCCACCATCATGGTATTCTACACTAGAACAGTGTGCTTTGCTAGAAGCAGTGCTTCTAGTCAAGGAACTCACTTCACAACAAATGAAGTGTAACAATGGATGCATGCTCATGGAATTCACTATCTTGCAATGTTCCCCACCATCCTGAAGCAGATGACTCCAGCGAATGATGGAATACTCTTTTGAAGACTCAGTTATAGTGATAGCTAGGTGGCAATACCTTGCAGGGATGGGCAAGCTTCTCTAGAAGGCTGTACATTCTCTGAATCAGTGTTAGTATATGGTGCTGTTTGTCCCATAGTCAGGATTCATGGGTCCAGGAATCAATTGATGGAAATGGAATTGGCACTATTATTATCCCTAATGACCCACCAGCAAAATTAAAAAAAAAAATTAATGTTTATTCATTTCCTGAGAGAGAGAGACAGAGACAGAGTGCAAGCAGGGGAGGGGCAGAGAGAGGGGGAGACACAGAATCTGAAGCAGGCTCCAGGCTCTGAGCAAGCTGTCAGCACAGAGCCCAATGCGGGGCTCAAACTCACAAACTGTGAGATCATGACCTGGGCCAAAGTCGGTTGCTTAGCCGACTAAGCCACCCAGGTGTCCCTCACCAGCAAAATTTTTGCTTCCTGTTCCTGCAACTTTATGTTCTGCTGGCTTAGAGGTCTTAGTTCCAAAGGGAGGAATGTTTCCATCAGAAGACAGAACAATGATTCCATTGAACTAAAAGTTAAGACTGCCACCTGACTCCTCACTTTTCTCAATCAACAGATAAAACAGGGATTACTCTGCTGTCTGGGTGGTTGATCCTGACTACTAAGGGGAAATTGGACTACAACTCCACAGTGGAGGCAAAGTAGACTATGTCTGGAATAAAGGAGGTCCCTCAGGGCATTTTAGAGCGTTACCATACTCTATGATTAAGATCAATGAAAAATCACAGTAACCCAATCTAGGCAGAACTATTAATGGCCCAGATCATTTAGGAATGAAATTTGGGTCACCATGTTAGGTAAAGAATCACAACCAGCTGAGGTGCTGGCTGAAGGCAAACAGAATATAGAATGGATAGTGGAAGAAGTTACTTAATACAAACCAGGTACAGAAATGAGCATAATTGTCATGAGAATTTCCTGTTTATTTTGTTATAAATATGTTTGTATGTGTATAACAAGTATCTTTCTTTTCTTCCCATGTTATGTAATATTGGTGACTTTATATCCTAGTTTTTAAGTATTATTAACTTTACATAATAGTACTTAAAATATCTAAAAGAAGAGTAAACATCACTTAAGGCCTTTACTTCCTCTGCTTGGGAAGGAGTAAGTACATTTTTGGTTATACACAGGACAGTTGTATCATGCTAGGTGGAATTATGATCTTGTTATTGGCTTTCTTTGGAGATTAAGTGCGGTTTAAGGAGATGTGTTAGGTACAAAGTTGATAAGAGGTAGATTTAAAGGTGATAAATTTTAGGTATCAACTTGACTGAGTCATGGGGTAACCAGATATTTGCTTAAACATTATTCACAGTTATGCGAGCATGTTTTTAGATGAGATCAACAGTTGAATCAGTAGACTGAGTTAAGCAGTTTGCTCTCCTTAATGTGGGTGGGCCTGATGCCATCAGTTGAAGGTCTAAATAGAACAAAAAAGATTCACATTCTCATGAGTAAGAGGGAATTCCTCTTGCCTGACTTTCTTGAGCTGGGACATCAGTCTTTTCCTGCTTTTAGTCTTGAACTGAAACAAGCTGTTTTGGGTCTCAAGTCTGTCTGGCTCTCCTGCTTCTCAGCGCTGGACTCAGACTGGACTAGACTCAGAGTGGACCTGCACCATTGGCTCTTCCTGGTCTTCAGGATGCCAAATGCAGATCTTTGGACTTCTATGCCTCCATAATATTAGAAGCCAATTGTATATAACATATCTATTTACCCCCCCCCCCCACCACTGCCACACACACGCACATCCATTGGTTCTGTTCTCTAGAGAATCTTGACTAACAAACATAGTTATCAAATGAGAGATATCACTTCCTACCAAGGATGAGAAGCTACTAGTCTGTTAATTAAAATTGTGGTCATTTATCACAATATTGTTTTTTAAATAGAAATAAAATATAATTGTTGAGAAAACAAGATTATTTATGTGATTTTTTCAAATTGTCCTACAAAATTACTGCCTTCTGAGCCATCTTCTTGCTCTTAATTAGAATTTAAGTTCTCTGAGAGCAGGAGTTATGATGCATAGATCTCAGCAGGTGGTAAATCACTATCTTTGGACTAATTCCTTAATTGTGCCACTGTGGAGTTTATATCCAGAGAAAATCTGTCTCAGGAAACAAAGAAATGAAGGATATTCCTTGAGCTTAATGTAAGGAGTATTGATATAAGTAAATACACTTGGTGGTACAGAAATGCCTCATTGGCATTAGACAACTTAGTTTCCAATGCAACAAGAACTCTTCCTCCAAGATTTCGTGTGCCTGAAAAATTAAAGTTTCTTCAGATTCATCTAAAAAGTAAAAATCCAATTGTAAAACACCAAACAGAAATGGTTCAGTAGCTGTTTTGGTTTTCCTGTGGATGGCATAGGACAATGTGATCACACTATGAAACCTGACTTCCTTCCACTAGCTAGCTTTATCTGCACTGCCTAAGCTCTAGCACTAACACCTGCAGAGAGAGGCTGGAAAAACTAAATAATGCACCAGGATGTCTGTGGGGAGCCATGCGCCCCATGAAGGCCAAGAGAGTTCTCATTTCTCAGAAACTAGTTTCCCCTAGCCACTCACACATCAACTTCTGTAATCAAAGGTGAATGCTTAAAGATTTACACAGCAGTAGAATGCAATGTAGCACCTTCTTCTTGACGTCTCTAGTCTGCACAGAAAGGAAGTTCCAAGATCAGGAGCCTAAGGTCCATATCTGAGCATTCGGGACTAGTGAATCTGTGTCATGAAGTACGTGTCTCGATTTCTGTATTGTCTCTCTCTAGGGAAGCATGTACAATTTTCCTTTTTTTAAGGCGTGAATTCAGAATCTGGTGAGTGCAGAATCTGGTGATTGTGTGCCTTTTGTGTCTATGATCATGATAGCCAGGAAAAAGAAAGTAGCATTAATGTGCATGACTAAGGTTGTGTGGCCAGCTAGTAGTCATATGTAAGTCCTCACAGAGGTCCTTGATTGCTTTTTACAAAACTGAGAAAGAGGCTCCTTTGGAAGACAGGCATGGGGTGGGGGGGAGGAGGTTACTCTGAGTGCTGTGCTTTTCCTATGGGGAAATTGCAAAAAGCCCTCTCCATGTGGTATTGACATATACCACTGCTTTATATTTATTAGAACTTTTAAAAAAAAGAATCGATGTCAGTAAACACACACTTTTAAGAGTTAACGATAGGGAATTTAAATACTTTAATCACTGTGGAATACTTCTAGTGAGCAAACAATGCCATTTCAACCTTAACAACTATATACAACTTTTTCCTTTTATTTAGTCTTCAGTAGGTCTGTCAACTCATACCCATGAATCTACATCCCTGTCGTATGTTTATAGACTTTGCTTATGATTTAAAGATGTTGTTGGAAGTGATAGAGACAAATAAAAAGACTATTAATTATTTGCATTTAAGTGAAGCAGTTATCAACAAAATAGCTAATTTGCCGAAGATCTTTATTTTTTTTTAAACTTGTATGTACTTCCTTCATCTGCCTTAATTTATCTCTGTCTCCGTGTCCTAAATATAAGCCATCAGGGCCTTCACTCGGGGCCAACTTTGCATGCATGTGTTGGTCTCTTACACCCCAGGTGCCTTTGGGGATACCCAATAATTCATCACTTTTAGAGAGGATCAGTCCTTAGCACTTGATAGAAATTATAAATCCTTAGAAGCAGCCATCATTGACATGTGCTGCAAGTGTTGGAAACAAAGAGTGATCCATAGAATATTACACTTTCGTATGCTGTGTAAATTTCATTTGTTTCCCTGGTTCTAGCACACTGTGCCTGGTGGAAAGTAAGTGCTTAATAGATGTTTTCATAGGCTGTATTAAATCTGTATTAAGGCTTTGGTAAATGTTTGTTGTAGAAAACGTAGCACAGAGGTTGGAGGCTATACATCAAAGGAGAGGAAATTCATATGTAAAATTTTAGAGTGTATTGAAAAACTTGTGAAGTAAATCTCACCAGGGAAATTTGTCAGTGCGAGAGATAATTAAAACAAATGTGAAATTCCTAAGTAAATAAAGTAATTAAAGGGATATTTACGATTTTGTTTGAACACATTTTTACAACCAGTTTTATTTTATTGGTTTATTTACTCTTAATTCCTAGAACAATATTATTTTACCTTTGCTTTCAGCATCCATTACATTGCACTAAGTTTATTTATGGAATCTGTGATGTAGTCATTGTACATTTATAGGGAACATGAAGCCAGTCACAGGCAGTCTTAGTGACATGCACAACACCTTTCTCTCTCTCTCTCTCTCTGATTATTTGGAAGATGACAAGAGTGAATTATGATACAAATAATTATAATTTCATGTGATGAGTCTTATAATATTAATAATAAATTTAAGGTTTGGCCCATTTAGTCTGGAGTAAGAAACTTAATGGAATTTCTGAAGATGAGTGAAAATAATTGACTCTTATATACCTGGATCAAAAAAAAAGCTGAACAATACTGTAATTTCTTTAAGTCCAGGAAAATATCATACAGAGATCAGTGATGAACTTGTAGCTACCTCAGCAGACCAGGAAAGTGGCTTAAGTAAATAGCAATAGATCATTCTATTAAATAGAAAAAACAAACATCCCTCCACACCCACAAAGACTGGCCGGTGAGTTAATTGCATATGTTTTTAAAGCCAAACATCAAGTAGTCTTTTTGACTGAACTTGAATATTTATTCAATACTTTATTTTACCTTGAATTGGATTGTTTAACTAAATTAACTAAATAAAACTATTATTCTCTGAATCTTCAAATTAATCCAAGAATTACTAAATTCTTGATGAAAAATCCCTCAGAGACTATTAATCTTAACTATTGGTATGATGTTTGAGAAAAATAATTAAGGGGATCAATAAGTGTTTTATTTTAAAAAGATAAATTGATGACTATGTATCCAAAATGATTTAAAAACCATTCCAGTAGGCAGAGAAAAGAATTTATAGAGTTTTCTACAAAGTACATAATTTCTCCAACTGAGTGTTCTAGATTTTTTTCTTAGAATATACTACTACTCCTCAAATACCTGCTAACCTGCCAGTTATCTTCTTATGAGGTAGGCCAAAATAATTTTCTCTGCAACTTTTGCAATTCACAGTAAAAGGTAATGTTTTGAATGGTCTTAGCCATGAAATTTAGTAATTAATGAAGGCACCTAGAATCAAAGCTGGAACCCAGGCACCAGTGTAGTGTAATCCAGAAAACTTCCCCTTTGACTAGACCATTTACTGACTACAATTAATGAAAATAATTTGCCTTGGTTAAAACTGGCATTAAAGATCATTTTATTTTAATAAAGATAGATGGCATGAGTAAATATTTGTAAAATAAGGTACTTAAGCTTCTCAGGGGGAATTAAAGGCAATAATATCAAGGAATTGTCATTACTGAATGCTTACTATGTGGTTCTGGGCATTGTATGAAGGTGGTGGGATTGTTTTCTCTTCTCTCATCCACTGCATTTCCCACTATCCCTCCCAGCCTCTCCCCTACCTCACCTCATCCTGCCTGCCTACACCACCCTGGCCCAAACAATCAAACCAAGTTCACAGAGTAGAGACATAACGTAATGCTAGAAAAAGACAAGCCATATTTATCTTGATAAGAAATAGTTTTTTGGCATTTATCAGGTATTTATCACTTGTCAGGCTGTTTATTAATTATGAGATTGATAAGTTATTACCATTTAACAGGTGTAGAAATAGACTATAAAAGAAAAGAACTCAGAGTTTTTTTCCTCCCGTGTAGGAAAACTCCCTGTTCTTCCCTTCCATGTTTCTCTCCTGTGAGGCTCCCTCACTACTCACATGGAACACTTCTGACACTTCTCATCATTCTACGTGTGGAGGTATTTCCCCAAACCAACAAGCAAGTATCTGTGACACCAGCTGTGTATCCTGTAATTTAAGCCAATTCTAATACCTGCACATAGTGTCAGATCCCATAGGCTGAGAGCTCAATTGCACAAAACTCCTTCGAATCCCACTTCAGATGCCAGTTCTAAACCCAGAGAACCCATGCTTCCGTCCTATTTGGCTACAGATTGGAGGTTCCCACAACCCTCTCCTTAGGTTCAATTAATTTGCTAGAGTGGCTCACAGAACTTAGGGGGACACTTATGTTTAATAGTTTATTAAAGGATGTGATGAAGGATTGATATGAACATCCAGGTGGAAGAGACGCATAGGGCAAGTATGTGGGAAGGGGTGGGAGCCACATGGCTCCCTCCAGGCATGCTGCTCCCCCCAACACTTCCATGAGTTCACTAACTCAAAAGCTCTCTGAATCCCCTACTGTTGAGATTTCATGGAGGCTCCTCAAATAGGCATGATTAATCATTAGTTCCATTTCCAGCCCCTCTCCCTTCTCTGGAGTATTGGGGCAGGGGTGGATCTGAAAACTCCAAGCTTCTAATTATGGTTTGGTCTTTTTGGCAACTGGCTCTCATCCAGGAATCATCCAGAAGCCCACCTAGAGTCACTTCACTAGAACAGAAGATGCCCCTACTTCTCTTATCACTTAGGAGTTTATAAGGGTTAGATGAGCTCTGTTCCAGGAACTGGGGGCAGGCACCAACGTATATTTTCTGTTATCTCACAGAGACACAAAGAGGTTAATAACTAGCCCAAATTCATAATCTTCAAATTTACACATCCTTCTCTCACATGATGAGAGAAATAATGATAGAGGCAACCTAAAAGATTCCAGCTTTTAATCAGGATACAGATCTTTTCTCAACCTGTGATGGGGTTATGTCCCAAGAAACCCATGGGAAGTTGAAACATTATAAGTCAAAAATGCATTTAATACACCTAACCTATTAAACACCATAACTTAGCTTAGCCTACTTTAAATGTGCTCAGAGCACTTACATTAGCCTGCAGTTGGGCAAAATCATCTCACACAAATAATGAAGTGTTGAAGTCCTCATGTAATGTATTGAATACTACACTGAAAGTGAAAAACAGAATGGTTGTGTGGGTACAGAATGGTGTTTCGGTTGTTTATCCTTGTGATCCCATGGCTGACTGGGAACTGGGGCTGCTACCCCTGCCTGGCAACACGAGGGAGTATCATACTGCCTATCACTAGCTCAAGAAAAGATCAAAATTCAAAATTTGAAGTACGGTTTTCTATTGGTTGCGTAGTGCTTTCCTACCATCATAAAGTCAAAAAAATCATAAGTTCCAACTTGCTAAGTTGGGGACCATTTTTGCAAAAAATGCTTTCTGTTGAGATGTTGACACTTCAGAAAGGAGCCCTAAAGTTTGGAGGCAGGGAGGAAGAAAAGAAAAGAGACTATTTTATGTAGTTATTACCTTATTTAATATTAAGACTACCAATAAAGTGTCAGTATCATACTTTACAGATAAATATTCCAAGATGTATAGGAATCCATTTATTTCTTCAAAGTCAGATAACACATAAATGGAATTAGATAGATTTGAACGCTGCTTTAGGTAAAGTTCATATATTTACATACTATGTCAGTAAATTTCTTTACAAAAATAATGTAAAAAACTTGAAAATGGAGGAAGTGATTTCAGGACATCGTTTCAGTGGAGTGCTGGGCATCGTGGAGCTGAGTCTCTAAGGTTTTTCTGGTTCTACAGGGATGTGCACCACTGACTGCCTTTCTCTTGACTAGGCCATCTTATACTCTGCAGGGGCAGATGTTAAATTATAGAAAAAAAGACATAGTCTTGTCCATAGCAATACAAATAAATATTGTGTGATATAGATACAGTTGATTTTGGCCCTATGGAAAAGATATGTTCAAAAAATTACATTTTATTGCTCTATAGCAGCGTTCATCAAACTATGGCTGGCAGGCCAATTCCAGCCTGCAGCTGTTTTTAAAATGACCTGTGAGTTAAGAATGGTTTTTAAATTCTTAATGAGCTGTTAAACCCCCTCACCTACATACACACACATTAAAGAAGAATAGGAGCGTGTGATCAAGACGAGATGTAGCCTGCAAAGCCTAAAATATTTGCTATTTAGCCCTTTACAGAAAAAGTTCACTGACCTCTCCATTTCTTTGCAAATTCAGCATTTCTGTTTTTATATATTATATAAATACATATGTGTCTATAATCCACGCATATATAATACATATAAATATGTGTGTCTTCTTCAAATTCTTTTTTTGAAGCAGTTATGACATCTTATTGGCTTCTTTGTTAACTAATATAATAAAATCTTTGACATGTATTCATTTTATGTTTTTATATGATTTTCATTTTATGAACATTAAAATTTATCAGCTCTATGCACTAACTTTAGTTTCCATAATTTATTCAAATCAGTAGCAGTTGTATAGAAATTCTTTCTCAAACTAGAAGGACCTCATTAATTACTATATTACAGAAAATCTAAGAAGTGATTTAATTTGCTTCTCAGCATTTTCATGATACGATTCTTTTTAATGAAAAATAATTGTATTAAGCAATTCTCCTGTTAATGTACTTCCATTGATGAATAACAAAATGTAATTTTAAAATCAATAATCTTGATCTTGGCAATTCAGTGTTTATTAATTCAACACGAAATATATAATTAATTTAATTTAGAAATTAGGAGTAGAAATGAACATAAGAAATTATTAATTTTTTAAAGTGTTTCCTCATTATGTATTATATTTATCAAAAAAATATTCCAAATGGATAGATAGTAGTTGCATACTTTAGTCTGTTTATTATAACCTTGAATTGATTTGAAAGAGAATGATTGCCAAATTTGTGTTTAATATTATTCTTCACTCGTTATTTTTTTTGCAGAAAAGTGAAAGAAAGAAAAGTAACCACACATTAAATTCAATTACTATACAAAAGATCATAATTTACTGCTCACCCAAATAAAACCTGAGCCATCTGTTGCCTAAGTCAATTCTGGCCATTTATATAACGGTGAACTCATCCATGATCATTTTGGCAGGAACTCGAGATTTTTGCATTATATTAAAATGATAAACTTTGAGATTTAAAAAAAGAAGCAGAGTATTAGGTTTTCAATTGTCTTTCATAATGCTTATGACAAATTCACAAAACCTTGATAAATTATTACTAAAATGAATTAATTATAAACCTATCAGCTGAGTTTTCAAGTTTTTTATTTAATTATACTGATGAAATTGTTGTCTTGTAAAATATACGAGATATCTCCAAAACTCAATATCATATTCTAGTATTAGTCTTTGCTCTGTAAAATTGTCATCTTTCATGTAATATATTTGGATATAACTCCATTGTTTTATTCATGCAGAAATTTCTTTTTATCCCAGATTATATTTTGCCATATATTTTTAGTATTGTTTGTGTCAAAGTCAAAGGTGAAGTGAAATAACTTTCTTGCAAAGTAACTAAGGACTGAAGATCATTGAAAACACAACAAATTTGGGACATGAGTAATGACATACAGTACTGAGAGGTTTCCTAATTTATGTCAAGAAAAATGTTTCTCCTCCAAGAGACAAATTCAAGAGAATTCTACATAAGATGTGAAGAGAAAGTATCAGTGAGGGAGACTGGTTGACAGAGACATGAACTTCTAAATATTCTATAAATTGTGGATCTCAAGTTGACATTTTCTCCATTCAAAGTGTCTTTTAACTTATATTTTGAGGTCAAATATTGTGACTAAATAATTAAACTTGAAGAGTAGAGCCCAGAAATCATAATGATGGTGCTGCTTTGCCTCTGAATATAAAATTAATAAGCTATATGAAAGGTGTTTTCTAAAACTATTTGAAATGTAGTATTTAATTATGGAATGTTCTTTGTTCCAGATTAATGACTAAAACTAAAATAGTGCAAGGCAGAATAACAAAAACAATCAAGGAAAAGAAAGGATTAATATGACACCCTAAATTAAAAATATATAACATATTAATTGAAATTACACTATAGCTATAGTTCCTGTTTTAAAGGATTTCATCTCTTTCCTAAATTGCTATTGCATAATGTATAATGAGAGAAAATATACTACAAAAAAATTTTAAATTGTAAAGAACTAATTTTTGGTTCTAGGAACTGTGGGTAGCATTCATTTAAAATATTTAGAATGATTTACAACTGCTTAATTATTCTCCTAATATCCCATGGAGTCCTGGGATTGTAGGTTGAAACTGAGAAGGAGAAATTTAAGGCACTTCCTGACATAGGAAAATATTGGGTTACAAGAATAGTCTAGCAGGAAAAGTGAGTGATAGAAGCTTAATCACCAGGGACATACAAAAGTCAACAGTACTAAAATATTAGAAAGTTTATTTTAGGAAGCAATTTTCCCCTGCTGGGGTGTGTATGTGGACTGGATTGCTTACTTGATCTTTCCTCATCTCTACTGTCCATTTTCATGCCCAAATTTGAGTACATCAAGCAAAATTCTTAACATTTGAGATTGCATTGTTGATCTGATGCTGCTAGACTCTGACATTTGCCCACCCAAGAAAAATATGAAAAAAATTTGATAGTTTCTCTTGATAGCTTCCCATTTAAATTCATCATTTAACTGATGCTCACCACCCTTTCAAATTAGAAATAATTCATAATAATCTGTGACCAAACACAGAACACCATTCTATGGAACAGAATTTACTTTAGTGAATGGTTCCACACTGGAAACTTTACAGATACCGTGTGAGTTCATTAAGGCAATTATGCCTTAAATTCTGGAAAGACACGACTGGCTTGGTCATAGTTAGTGTTAGTGATTTCCTGTGGTGTGGTGTTTATGATAGTAGCATAAGCCCAGCATGAAGTTATGTTTGCCTGGGGTCAATTGTAACCTAAGTGCTTGCTTTTTTGACATTTGTTCATATTCTTCAGGAAGAAAATGTATTTTTGTTGGTTTGTTTGACCAATCTTTACTTGAAAAAAAAAAAGACAGTAGAACCTATATGGCTTAGAAATGTATGTTACAAATGTGCTTGCCAGGGGAAGTAGAATCCTGCTGTGTTTGGACAAAGCAGCCTGTTATTTTGTGCAACATGCTCCTAATGTTGAGATGATTTAGATTCCCCTTTTCCTTAAGGAGTTGTGTTCTCCAAATTGGTATTTCTCTTCCTAAAGTCAAGAAGTCATGAATAAATAATATTGCCTTGAGATCCAAGAAAATGGATAAAGGTCTGCTTACTGCCACAGGATGGGGAATCTTTCAATGTTTATCTCATCAAGAACCATTAGACGGAGAAGATATCCCTTGCATATTCATTTTATCTATTTGAGTTGTATTATATTTTTTGCAATTTTCAACAAGACATTATAGCTCTTGTTCTCTCTTCTTTGTATAAAAATTCAGATTTTTGTAATGAAAACTTTACCATGTACAGTGACATCTCTGTCAAAGGTATCATTTGCATACTAACAGCAGTGCATACAGGTTAGAATCTCCTCAAAAGACCAAATGAGATGGACGTAACTGCCGTTGGCTCTGCCTCTGATGCTCAGATGGGGGCTTCGGGAACAGCTCATTCTACTTTTGTTCAGTGACAGTGGTTTGAGGGTTGTCTAAATCCTGATAAGGGTGCTTTTCTCCTATGTCACACAATACTGTCAATTCATAGAAATATACATCTTTTTTAGGACAGTAATGTTGTTACACTGATGTCTAGAATAAACAGTGTACTAGTTCAAAGTTTACACTCAAGAGTCTAAAACTGGAAGGCAAAGCTGTTTTTAGTTTTCTTTTTCCTTCTGAAAGTGATTTCACACAATTAATTTGGGCATTTCTGAGTTCCGAATACCAAGCATAGTAAGGGAGACATTTGGTGGTATCAGATGTCATTTTTTATTTACATGCATTCTCTAATCACAAGTTGGATAAGAATACATCAATTTTTCTGTGGATCTTTTCATTGGCAAAGTTGAATGTACTGTACAAAACAGTGAAGCTTTAAATACACCCTCTGACATACTTACAATCTCTGTACTTAAGAGATTATGCACTGTAAATCTTTTGGTGGGGGCCAAAATTAACCATGAATTATTCAGTGACAAGCTGAAGGATCCCAGTGCAGATTGGCTCAGGGTACTATTTATTAACGCTAAACCAGTAAGAAGGTTTGGCAATGTGCCTCCTCTGTTTGTGGGTTGTGACTTCTCTAGCACTCTGAGCCCTGTACTGCCCTTCCGTGGCCATCGGTGATGAGTTGTGGAGTAGCTTGGTGAGAAAAGCAGCACGGGCGTGGAAACTTGGGATTTGGGGACCGGACCCAGGGAAATCCCTGGGAAATAACAAAGCAGCATTGTTGATATAAGAGGAAGAGACTTATTTATAACAGATTTAAAGGACTTAATCCATTTGGCAAAGCATAATTAAGTAAAATAAACATCAAATTGTAAAACCGAATAATAAGTAAACAAAAAATAGATTCAGTACTAGCAGAGTTGTCTGCTTGTTACCTACCTTGGGGGAAACACTGTCATCAGATATTGATCAAGTAAGGCACAGTCCATGTGGTCAGACACACTTGGGCTGAATCCTATTTGGCAACTTTCTGGTTGCGTTGGCCCGGGCAATTTGCTTACCTTCTCTGAATCTCACAGAATTCTCAGGTGCTCTTATTGTTCCTGAAAAAAATGATACTGCTACTCGTTATCCAAATGATACTACCACTTCCCTCAGAGACACATGATCAGAGGAGTCTGCTGTCATTTTCTTTTTTGGTTATTCTGAGTGCCATTGTCCTCCTTCAGGACTATTTTTAAAAAAATATTTATTCATTTTGAGGAGAGTGCAAGCAGGGGATGGGCACAGGGAGGGGAACAGAGGATCAGAAGTGGGCTCTGGGCTGACAGGCTGACAGCAGCCAGCCGATATGGGGCTCTAACTCACCAACCGCAAGATGGTGACCTGAACCCATGTTGGAGGCTCGGCTGACTGAAGCACCCAGGTACCCCCCCTTCAGGACTGTTTAAATCAGTGTGACTGCCCCTTCACCTTCTTCCCCGTAATCTCTTCCCTTTGACTAGTCCACTAGTGGATAGAAGTCCACTATCTATGGTACTTCCTGAAGCAGATTTCTGAAATAAACATCTACGTTTAAGTTCTTACTGTAATACACCTGACCTTGAGGCTTTTCTGGTCTATTCTATGCATTTACTGATAAATTCAATAAATATTTTATTTAAAAGTGTGCAAAATTTTGTACAAGCGCCATAAAAGCTATAAAATGACATGAAGCCATGGTTTTTACTTGAAAGAATGTATAATAAAGTAAAAGTAAAAAAAAAATGTATTAGAATTACAAAGTAAGATTTGATAAAAATTTATATAAGTATTTAATATAATAGTAATAATAATCATGATAGCTGATGGGTACTGCGGTGTCACTACCCGCCTCTATTTTTCTAAAGGCGTTGTATGTATTAACCCACTTAATTCTACCTGTAACTTGGTGAGCTGGATGCTCTAATGATCCTCATTTTACAGATGAGGAAACTGAAGCGCGCAGAGTTTAAATAATTTTCTCAAAATGCAATAGTCCCCTAGGGAGCCCAGCCAGGCTCTTGTCCACACCCTGGGTCCCTGTGCGGTAGATCACCATGCCAAGTGGAGGTCACTTGGTATCATTATCTTAACGCTTTCCGTTTGGCCGCAACATGAGAAAAGAGCTCTTAATTACAACTGGCTTGTTCAGGTAACATTTCCTGGAGAAGATAACTTCTGAAAAATTACTGAAGGAGCAGATGGAATATTTTTTTTGTAGTATTCAATTTTCCTGACAATAAAAGTGATACAAGCACATAGCAAAAATTTTAGAATATACTAAAAAGCCCATGGAAGAAAATAAAAATCACTCATAATATCTACATTCAGAGTTAATAACCGTTAACATTTTGGTGTATATCCTCTGGGTGGGCGTGTGGGTAATTTTTCTTCTTTATCATGGTATGATGTATTTTTCAAATGTTTCCAGTGCAGTTATGTTGATAATAAGAAAGCAACAAAATAGCACAATACCTTAAAAATATTTTTCACCCATTAATTCAACTTTTAGAAAGATTTCCATAGGGAGAAATCAGGAAGGAATTTACATATTTACATATATATAATCTATCTCTCTTTTTCAAATATGTATTCTCCTCTATTTTTTTTACTAAAATATGATTATAGTATTTTACAACCCCGTACAAATTTGTTGGTGTAACAAATATCTTCTCATGTCACTACACGTTTTTCTATGACCCAATATTAATATATTTTTAATGTATTTTTAGCCAAATAACATGTTTTTAGACATTTAAACCGAGTGGCAGAGAAGCTGTCTACAAAGGCTGCAGTCCCTTCCCATGATGTTGAGATGTTGCTGAGAAGTGGCTACTTAGCCTGGGTCTTTGCATCTTGTTAAGACCACATGACTGTTTCCCAGCCTTCCTCTGTATTCCCCTGCATCCTCTGCATTTCCCAGCATTCATCTGAATCTTGTTAGGACCACATGACTGTTCTCTGTTAAAGGAGAAGTGGGCAGAAATGATATGCACCACTCATAGAACCCATCTTTAATGGATTCCTTCCCCTTCCCTCCTCTCCCCTTTGTCTTCCCCCATCCTCTGTCTACAGAGAGCAAAGGACTCCCAAGAAGTGAGGTATGACATGACATAGGAAGGAAATAACAGGATCTGTTTTTACCACATGGAAGGGTGCCCACCAAACATCCTCAGTGAACCCGAGCAAGTAGTAACCTTTGTTGTAATTCACTAAGATTTAGGAGTTAATATGCTAAGCAGCTAGTCTTACCTTATCTATTACGGTTTCCCAATTTTTGTTCTTTTAAATAAAAGTTTTAAAAACATTTCATAGATGTTTTCTTTTTCCTTTTTAATTTTTTAAAGTTCTTACTTAAATTAGTTAACATACAGTGTAATATGTTTCGGGTGTATAATTTAGTGATTCAACACTTACATACAATACCCGGTGCTCATGACAAGTGCACTCCTTAATGTTTCATCGATTTTTTTTTTTTGCTTTTAAACTATAAGAGCAATATATCCTTTTTGAAAAATGCCTGGCAACATAGAGATCCACTAAGAAATAGCCAACAGATTTTCCTTTCCCCTTCTTCTCTCTTTTCTCCCACCAAATTTTCCCTCGTATACTCTCCAAGTGTTTTATGACCAATATTTGGTGTATATCTTTCCACACTTTTCTTTATGACCATTTAGAATGTATAAAAGCACAAACACTACATTTATTCATAACTTTTGCCTAAATTTTAAACAGAAAAGCAAATTTCAAATAGGCTGCAGGAGAAAAAAAAAACAGATTGCAGAGTATTAAGTCTGTATCCATTTCTGCAAAAGAGGGAAAAAAAGAAAAGCCTAGCATTTTAAATAAACATTCTTATTAAGCAATAACATCATACATCTCCGAAGAGTATTTTATTAGAATAAAAGATCAGAACTGCAATCAGTGGGTTAAAGGATATGCACAATTTCAAGTGTGTTGATCTACATGGCAAAATTGTCCTACAGAAAGATCCAGACTGATTTTGCACTTCAGCAGTGTCAGGGATGCTTCTGTTACTTGTGGTGTGCTGTATTTAATATCACCACAGAATTGTTAGTTTCCTTATATCAGTTCTTTAGGGCAGCTAATTTCCATTTCATTTCAGTGTGTTATCTTGTAATTGCTTTTTTTTTAAATTTCAGAGAATCTTTGTTTTTATTATTTTATTGAGAACATAGTTTAAGTGTCAGTTATGTATCAGCAATTCTTAATTATACAGGCCTATCTTCTTGATTTTTTTTTTAATGTGGAGTATTCTTTTCACCATCCCTAAAGGTTTTGGTTTTATTTATTTGTTGGTTGGCCAATTGGTTGGCCTTGTTTCTCTATTTATCCTTGATTTTTGACCTGATATTTGCCCATAAATGGTGCACGTTGAATGTTTCTGGGTCCTAGGAAACCCCTGGGTGATGTATAAGCCTCCTGTCAGAAGCTTTACAGTGGCTGGATGAGTTTATATTACCAGATCACGGATGCCTGAGAAGTGTGTGTGGGCTGCATATGGACCCTTGTGATCCTAGTGGCTGAGTCTCTTCTCTGCTCTCGAACAAATTAAGGGCATACATAAAACCACCTAAGTAGTAAAACAGGGCATATTCGGTCACAATCCTGGTTGTCAAGGAGACTACTGAAGTATAAGCTGAAGTTGAAGCCAGATGTAGAGAGCCTTGAAGATGACAGACAAATAATAATAACCAGCATTTATATTCTACTTTACAGTTTTCATAGTGCTTTGACATGTGCTATTTATGTTTACATTGGCTCTGAGAAATAGATATTATCTTTGCTTTTCAAATGAGCCTCAGAAAGTTTATGTTCTGTGTCCAGGTCATTCAACAAGTAGGCAGAAAAACCAGGAGTTAATCCTGAACCTCTCTGGTTCTAAACGCCCATGTGCATTCCACTGTACTTGGCCATGTCAAAGAAAATTATAATCCAAGATTCATTTTGTGCAATGCATAATCCAGTGATAGTGTGCATGATAAACAATATAGAGAAGATCCTAAGGAAGATACTTCCTCCCCTGTAATCAAGCTGTTGCCAGCGTGTATCATATAATACAGCAATGCATTTAAGTATGGGCTCGGAAGCCAGAATCCTTAGGTTTTCATGCTCACATATCACTTCCACGCTAAATTTGGGCAAGATACTTAATGCTTTTGTGCCATAGTTTCCTCATATTGAACGTGTTTACCTCAAGGCTTCTGGGTGGTTCATTTGGTTGAGCATCTGACTCTTGATTTCAACTCAGCTCATGATCCCAGGGACATGGGATCAAGTCCCACATCATGCTCAGCACAGAGCCTGCTTAAGATTCTCTCTCTCTCTCTCTCTCTCTCTCTCTCTCTCCCTCCCTTCCTATGCCCCTGTCCCCTGCTTGTGCTCTCTCTCTCTCTCTCTAAAAATAAAAAAAATAAATAAAATAACTATATGAGGTAAACACCTCATATAGTTGGGTTTTTTAAAATTATTTTAATGTTTATTTCTGAGAGAGAGACAGAGCATGAGTGGGGGAGGGACAGTGAGAGAGGGAGACACAGAATCTGAAGCAGGCTCCAGGCTCCGAGCTGTCAGCACAGAGCCCGACGCAGGGCTCGAACTCACAAACCGTGAGATCATGACCTGAGCCGAAGTTGGTCGCTCAACCGACTGAGCCACCCAGGCGCCCCTCATATAGTTGTTTTTAAATTAAATAAGTAAATGTATGTAAAGCGCTTAGATGATACCTAGAACATAGAAAACTCTCATAAGTCATAGCTATTATTATTTTACAGCAACCACCTATAAGCCAGGCCCTTTATGGGGCAATTTGTACACATTATGTTTAACCTCATGAAGTAGTTATTTCCTCTATTTTACAGAGAATGAAAAGGTCTGAGAGGAATTCTAACGTTCTTCTGTTGAACCCTACTATTTTGAATGACTATAGCACTTATCTTAATTTTTAAAATTTAGATGTTCTTATACTCTCAATTGTGTGAAAAGATTCTGGATTGAGAGATGGTTCTTTTTGTCCTCTGCACCTGCCGACTATGCCTAGTTTTGTTCAGTGCCTAGAATGTAGGAAGTGCTCAGTGACTGTTTATTGACAGTAGGAATAAGAATGATACATTAGGAAGCAGAGTGACAGAGAACTTCTGTTTCTCTTTGTTCCGCCATCTTACTCCTCCAAAGAAAGCACTCCCATGGAATTTTCAGAATCTACCTTGAAACAGTGTACACAAAGTATTTCTTCACTACTTTGCTTATTGCTATTCTGTGATCTACAGAATCCATACATTTTTTGGACTAGAGAAGGCACTCTAAGAAGCTGAGTCAGAATTTTGGGCATGCTATGAAAATACAATGGAACTAGCTAGCATTTGTTTTTCCTCTCTATTGCTGACACAACCATGTTTAGAAAAGAGACTACATCAGGAAGAAAAGGGCATTTATCTCATTTTATTGTTTATGTCACATTTTGCACTGTAACTGAAACTAAGAGTGAGTCTGAAACCAATGGTTAAGGAAGACATAGCTTATTTCTGAAGACAAGTAAACTTCCAAACAGAGCATAATTTTTGGTATGTCACTCGTGATTTTCTAGACCTTCTAAGATCCTTTGAGTGAAGGCAGGGATATATTACAGGACATTAAGTAAAAAGTAAGGAAATGTGAATAAAGGATAGACTTCATTTGTTCTTTATCCTTTTTTCACATTTCCTTCGTTTTTCCTAATGCTCTTTTTCTGTTCTGGGATTCTATCTAGGACACTGCATCCTGGATTATGTTTAATTATTATACCTCCTTAGACTTCTCTAAATTGTGAATGTTTCTCAGACTTTCCTTATTTTGGGTGACCTTGAGGGTTTGAAGAGTACTGGGCAGTTATTGCGTAGCATTTCTTTGAATTTAGATTTTATTTTATCTGATGTTCATCTCATGGTTAGATAGAGCTTATGGGATTTTGGAGAAAGACCACAGAAGCTAAATGCCACTTTTATAATATCATATCAAAGATACATACTGTTAACATGACTTACCACTGTTGATGTTGACCTTGATCACTTGCCTTAAAGTAGTGTTTGTCAGACTTCATCACAATAAAGTTACTCTTTTTTTTTATTCCTTTTTCCTTTGGAAGAAAGACACTATTTTCAACCTATATTTAAGTGGTAGGGAGTTGTGCTCCTCAAGGGGACATTATCTGCACAAGTTATTCAGAAATGTTCTGCACAGGAGATGTGCTATTCTCATTCGTGTATCTTTTTGGGTTATAATCCAATACTACATGATTTATTTTGTTTTGCTCAAGTCATTCCAGCTTTGCCACTGAGAACTCTTTCAGCTGATTCCTGTGTCCCTTTGAAACACCTGCATCTAGTGTAAGCAGATATGTTCGTGTATTTGGGTACTACGCTAACTTCTTGTACTATAAGATGCTCCAGACTCTTGCATATTCCCTATCCTGACTCTGCGATCAGCCACTTCTAAAGATCCCTCGTTCTTTTTATTAGAGAAACCAAGATCTGGTGCCCAGGTGTGCTCATTGTTCTTGGGATCTCGTACTCAGCCCTATCAACTAACAGAGTAAGGAAATACGTATTTTTATCACTTATGATCACCCTCTCTGTTTTGTTGTCAATAGACTGCAGAAGCAAGGAAACCAGGGAGGAGGTTTTTGTCATAATCCAGGAAAAAGGTGATAATGACCCATTTTATTTACAATAAAATACAGTTATTGATCATGTTCATTATTGATATCCCAGTGTCTACTATCTGAGTAGATTCGCTTGCACTTTTGCAAGCTATTTAGTCACCAAATAATTGAGTACTTAATGCAAGCTTAGTTCAGGGCACAGAGTATACAACCTTGAGTAAGACTTGATACTTTTACATGGATACCCAAGTGGCTGCCGTTTATTGGCATTATTGGTACTGTTGAAAACAAACATGGCAGTGATGTAGGTAGGGGCATGAAACACTAGGTTTGAGGTGGTGAGTAGCCACAGACGGAGAGGGATACATATGAGAAGTAAATGAACAGGGAATTAACAAAACTGGCATTTAACTAAGTATTGGGAAGTAAGAAACAGGTTGATCAAAGAGGAGTTCAACTTTTGTAGACCATTCTAAAGATAGTGATATTCACAAAAGCAGTGGATTTCAAAGTTGTAATTTATTTGAGGGGAGGTTGAGTGCCAATTTATGTAAGTGGTGCTTGTGGTAACATGAAGGTTCTTATATTTAAGAAAAAAATATTCAGTTGTCTTTTAGAAAAGAATGAAACCTCATTGAAGACCAATCAAGAATCCAGTATGTTAAAAGTGTATGGTTTAAAGTAT
This sequence comes from Lynx canadensis, assembly GCF_007474595.2. NCBI lineage: Eukaryota > Metazoa > Chordata > Mammalia > Carnivora > Felidae > Lynx > Lynx canadensis. Next base: position 68,901,180 of record NC_044310.1, read on the forward strand.
CTGAACCATAGATATTTAAAAATCTGTATGCTGTTGTACAGGAAACTTTTTTATCCATATGTGCATGTATATTGAGAGCCTGAGGACTTCATATTTTAAAGGATCTTCTTGACAGGTAATAATCATTGCTGAATATAATTGATACTAGCACTTATTGAGAGTGACCAACCATTTAATAGTTTTTCTCTTTGTCTTCCTAGAACTGTAGGAAAACAGAGGTATTATAAATGCCTGGCATGTTCTGGTCAAGTTTTATAAGTCACTTATTATGAAAATAGATGGAGACAATGAAGTTGTCATATGATGCCATGATAGTCTCAAAGATCCAGTTAATGTTTAATAATGTTTACATACCTGACATGAAAAGCCAAGGATTGACTTGATAAAGCCTAACGGCTGCTAAGATCTGGTACTTTTGTAATGTCTTCAAAGGAAGTGGATCAAAAAGAAATTCTTTAATAGAGTACTTCATACGGCAATATCCTTTGGAGGAACCAGTTCAATTGACTACATTTTGTAGATAAATCCTCAAATTCATCTAAGAAACTGATGTAACCCCTACTGTTGTTCAAATGTAACAAGGATCTAAATGAGATCAAGAATGTGTGTACTTTGCCAATTGTACATGTAAGTGTATTAATATTCTCAATTCTTGGGGGTCTAAGACTTGCTTCTGTAAAGTCATGTTAGAAAAAAAAATATAATATTACACTTCTGGAGACTTTTGCAACTGAAAATATTTTTTTTTGTATACTTTGTCCCATTTAATTTATCCTCACAATAGCCTAATATTATTAGAAAAGTAAATACTATTATTTCTGATAATAATGATTATTTTTAATTTAGAAAGATAGGTAATTTGTCTCGAACCTAACAGCTAATAAGTGAAGGGCAGAACTAGAACCCAAGTCTTCTGACCTGAGGCCAATATATTCAGCACTCACCTCTTTTATTAGAATTCAAAACAAATAAGAACATGTCACATAGTTAATAACCTTGGACTTCAATTTTATCATCTGTAAGATGAAGATAATATTAACTCTCCTCTCCACTTCACAAATTATAATTAAATATGAGTTAAATGCCAAACTATTTAATTATTTCACATTTTACAGATTATTTAGTTTTTGAAGGCTCCCTTTTTCTCCGTTTGCACATTTGCAACCAAATGGATCATGTACGATTTTGAAATCTGACCAAGGAGTAACAGTTTTCATGCTCATGTGCTACATACAATAAAACCCTCTAACTTAGAGTTTACATCTCATCTCATGGTGAAGACTTAAAGGAAGGGAGAGTCCGGAAGCATGAACTCTGTCCAGGGTTGGTGGGTGATGCATCAGGGAGGGGGATTTCCTCTGCTGCAGGGTGTGTTGCAAGCAGAAAGCCTTCTCCACTTCCTACTCCATCCAGGCTGCTTTCTCAGTCTTGGGGAGAGGAAGAGATAGCAAAAATATCTTTTAATTCTTGTGATGTGTGATAATGCTTCTTTCCCAGAGATCTGGATATCTTTACTTTAAACATCCAAATTTCATCATTTAGAGTAAGCCTAAAACTTTCTAAGATATCTAGAAACTCTTGGAAAATCACTTCTCTGGCTCCTGGAATGATACCAATTTCATCTTGTGTCAACCTTAATACAGAACATTACCACTTTCTCAATAAATCCAATTAGTCAAGGCTTTTGGGAAATCTTACTAGAATTAGCAGACTGAATTGAAGATTTGGGGGTTACTGAGAGAGGTCATATAATACTGCACAGTCTTCCTTCAGTCTCTTTTTTTTTCTCTCTCTCTCTCTTCCTCCTTTTGTGCTCCACTGTTTTCCTCTTTCTCACCCCTTTCTGGTCTTTTGCATCTTCCATTGTTTGAATATGCCCTTGAGGTCTCAGTCTCCACCCTGATGGCCCAATGGAAACTTACCAAAATATTTTTTTCAATCACAGGGTTCTTACTGAGAAATTCAGTTGAAAAAAAATGTTCCAGTTTAGTACTTAGTCTTGTCACTAAAAATCACGTATAAGACATAGCATAAAGCAGCACACATGCTTTGTACCATATGGAACAGAGCAAAATGGAACCCAAACCTGGATGTAGGACCTCCCCCTTCCTTCAAAAAGGTGATGTTTAGGGGCACCTGGCTGGCTCAGTCATTTAAGCATCTGACTTCAGCTCAGGTCATGATTTCACGGTTTGTGAGTTCGAGCCCCGTATTGGGCTCTGTGCGGACAGCTCAGAGCCTAGAGCCTGCTTCGGATTCTGTGTCTCCCTCTCTGCTCCTTCCCTGCTCATGCTCTGTCTCTCTGTCTCTCAAGAATAAATAAACACTAAAAATATTTTTTTAATTAAAAAAAAGAAAGATGATGTTAGTAGCACAGATCAGAACCATTACTGGTAGCAACAGCAATAGGAGATGGTCACAGTGGGTGGCTAATCTACACCAGTTTATCCTGGTGTGACGAAGAAAACCAAGGTTTATGAGATCAGCAGGAGGGGAAGAGAACAGCAGCTTTCTTTCCTTGGTGTTGGGCCCCGACTCTGAAATCAAGAACAGAAGGAAACTCAATGTGGCTGCTATAGCACAGGGCTATATGATCTGATGATTCAGAGTTATAGGACTGGGAGTGGGAGAGAAGAAGGCTGTTAGAGATTAGATAGGAGGATTACACCTGGCAGTAAACAGGACACATTCCCTGGGGAATTCCTGGATGAGTCAGAAGGAATTTGAGCATGAGCTGGGGTTTGCACAATGCTGTGGGTGAGTGCTAAGCCTGACAAATGCAATTGTGTCGCTGCTATTGTGACATTGTTCTACTCCTCAGTTGACGTCATTGGAACAAACATGCATGGGTTACACTTGCATTGCTCCTAGGTAACAATTAGCCAAAGACCTCCTGCTCATTTGGGTAAAACTTGTGCTTTCTTTCAGGAGTCACGAGTGGATTTGAATGTCAGTGCCACCTTTTTCCTAGAAAAGTTCAGACTCTACTGGACGGTGATCTTACAGTCTCAGAGTCCTGTTACCTTCATTTAGTGGTTACAACTGGAAGGAATATTTACGATAGTGGAGGACAAAGGCATGTGAAACACGTGGGGAAGGTTAGCTACATTTCAGTGCTTTGTGTGCCATTTTCGATATCTCTTTGTTGCTACCTAGATATTTCCTGAGGAGTAACATTTTAAATTTGGCACCAGGAACTTTGTAGTTACAGTGAGACTGGTTGCTGGGGACTCATTCAGTTTATGAATTATTTGCCAAGCCCTTTCCTCCTCTCAATAATTCTCTTTCCAATTTTTTTTGGCATTTTCTTTAGCTGTCACTATTATGCATACGGCACTCACTAAATAGGAATACTAATAGCTAACACTTTGGGATATTTGTCAGGTTCTAGGTGATTTACATACCTTAGAGCAAGCCTTGAGATAGTTACACTACCACCCCACTTTGAAGTTGGGACCTAAGAAAGGTTAAGTTCTCTAATCTCCCATAGGTAGTGAATGCCAGTGCTGGGATTTCAAACATGGGTTTGTCTAGTACCAAAGACTTTACTATTAATTATTGTGCTGTATTGTTTCCTCACTTTCAGTAGTAGAAAATAGGAATGCAACTGTGGAAAAAATGAACAAAGGAATTGTCCGTTTTGCATAGTAACAATCGGGATGGTTTTGCCATTTTTCCACTTGGATAAGTTGCAACTACATTTCTCAGAATCCCTATCCTTGTCCCAAAGAGGTTATTTAACTGGAAGATGGAAGCAAAGGCATAGCCATGATTCTTGGAAGGTCTGTGTGGTTAGATTTAGTAAGAAACAGATGCAGAGATGCTGGCAGATTTAGCTTGCCCTGTTGCCTTCAGTCTCCATCTAGGTGTTTTTTGGTTTATGGTTTTGTATTTTTTGACTGGCATTTTCTAGAGGCAACAAGGACTAGGATGGAAAAAGTGGCTTCAGCAGTATGAGTGAAGAGGCAGTGAGTAGAGATTAGGCCAGAGATATGAAAGGAGACCATTTTACAGGACCACATAAGGATTTTGGTTTTTACTGAAAATGAAATGAGAAGCATGGGTGCTGGTGGGGCTTGGAGGAATGTTATGGAGTGTTGATATGATGCCCATCTTCTCAAAGGCTGACTCTGGTTCTTGTGAAAAACAACGCTTGGTTCACAAGTAAGGCTGGAGTTACCACTTAATATGGGGAATGATCAGCCTATAGATGGCATTGAAAGCCAAGGGACAGGAAGTGATCTCGTAGGGAATGAGTGTGAGTAGTCATGTGAAGAGATAGGAAGACAGCCTTAGGACACTCTAATTGTTATAAGGTAAAGAAGTCAAGGAAAAACCAACAAACGAGATTGAGAGGGAACATTCTGCAAAGTAAGAGGACCAGGAGAAAAATGACATTCTGGATGCCAAGAAGAAAGTATTCATAAAAGGAAGAGTGATCAACTTTGCTAAATGATGCCAATGAGTTGAGTAAGATAAATAACAAGAATTGACTGAAAATTAATCAGTCGCTTACTACTAAAAAGTGAACCTAAATTCCCCCAAAATATGAGAATGAGACAGACTGGGGTGGGGGGAGGGGGGCGCACCTGGGTGGCTCAGTCAATTAAGCGTCCACCTCTTGATTTCAGCTCAGGTCATGATTTTGCCGTCATGAGATTGAGTCCAGCATTGGGCTCCTTACTGAGCGTAGATCTTGCTTGGGGTTCTCTCTCTCCCACTCCCTCTGCCCCTCCCCTACTTCTCTCTCTCTCTCTCTCTCTCTCTCTCTCTCTCTCAAAAATAAATAAATAAACTTTAAAACATAATGAGACAGATTGTTTCCAACAGTTTATTACTTCTTCCTAGAAAACCTCTATCCCCTTTCTCTGATTGAAACCTCTGTTCATCAGGAGATATCAATTCAATTTCTCCTTCTGCAGAATGTGATAATCTAGGAAGCATGGACTATATAATATTTTGGTATTCTCAGAGTCTGGCAGCTAAAAGGGTAAGTAGATGAATGAACATATTTGTATGTGAAAGAAACATTTAAATGGAAATAACATTTACCATACACCTAATATATGCCAGAAATCTTGCAAGAAGGTTGATATTTTCACAGTACATTATTCTATATGATTGATATTATTCATCTAATCAATTAATTTTAACCACATTTTACAAATTAGGAAGCTCCGGCTCTTGATGTTAAGCAGGTACACACACACACACACACACACACACACACACAGAAATAACATCTACCCTGCTGGCAGAACTGGGAGTTGAACCATTTCTGACCTCAAGACTCATGATATTTCTACTAAATTACACTGAATAAATAAATGAACAAAGGAATGAATACACAGTACTTTTCCTTCTTGATGTCACTTACTGGAATGGCTTCCTATCCTAAGGGTGCTGCCATATGCCATCTCAGCCCCTCAAATACACATAGTGACATCACTTTGGTCAGTAGCAACAGCAAGGTTAACCTCTTCCTCATCAAAATTCTAAACTATATTTATGCAAATTGTTTTACAATGGATATTTTTAAAGAAGGGGGGAGGTATCAAGCAAGGCTCAATTTCTTCCCCCTATCAGGCCAGCCTGAAACTTAATCATCTCTGACTATGCTGTTTGTTTCCCAGTTCTGTTTTGCTTTTATATAGAAATAGCCCAGCTTTCTTGTATTTGCAATTCCCTCCATCTTGGATGGTTTTCCTTCAGGAATAAAAACTTATTCCCTCAGCTTATAGGGGGGCTGTGAGCTGAAAGTACTCCAATGACAGCCTCTTATAGGGATTGCCTCACTGCAGAGATCTGCCTGGACCAAGGTCACACTTCTTTCCCAGGGTATCTTGTATCCAAACAATTGATTATTTGGTAAGGAGATATAAAGACCCTACCTTTTCACTTGAACTCTGGACAACCCCAAATGGTCATGACATATTCAGAGCTTCCGGAAGGACTGGCTCAGACATTGTTGAGACTGTGTTGTAGCTCACTTTCTCCCTCTGCCCAATCCTGCTCCCTTCTTTTCCACAAGGCAGTCCCTTCTAAATCTCTTGCTTGTTAATCTTTATCTTTGGAGCCTGCTTTCCAGGGAACTCAACCAGTGATGCACCCTGAGTTTAAATGCTTAAACCCTGAGTTTCACAACATGATTGTGTCTTCAGTCTCTGACAGTACATGGGCTGAAACTCCATGTCAACCATTTGTTAGCTGTGAGGCACTGAGCAGGTCACTTAACCTCTCTAAGCCTCAGCTTCATCTGGCAAATGGAATTAGTAATCACGGATTCAACCAAAAAATACTCACAAAACACTTAACATACTGACGGGCACATAGGAAGCCTTCAACATATGAAAAATATTTGGGTGATTATTAAGGGAGATACCACACCGCCTCTGAAATATTGAACAAAAGAGTCAATGGTGATGATCTAATCTGGCTTAATTTCACAGACAAAAAGGGATTAAGTTATTTGCTCCAGAGGCATAGTTAGTTGGGACAGACTGGAAACTAAAATGCAGGTCTCTTGACTCTACTGCACCATGCTGACTTTATCTTTTAACCAAACATCTTGGCAATGTAAAAACGGTACTATATAGCCGGGGTTTTAATTTGCACATTTATGCTTAAGAACATATTCCAGAAGAGGTGACTCTAATAATCCTTGGGTTATAATTATAAGAGACCATAACTCAGTCAAAATTCTTAATTCGAATGAACTTTTGGAAGCATTAGTATTTTCTGGTTGTCTCTGTTTCTGATCCCAATTAGTTAGAAATGAAAAACGTGGAGAGTTGGACTAAAATATTCTCTGTATTTCTGAAGCATCTCCAAGACATGATTTGGATATTCTAAGAACTTATGATTCTATTGACCATCCTGTTTTCATAAGATAATGAAAGTCTTTCTGTTCCCCAGAGGTAAACTATGCTTTATCTTCCTTTTTCCCTAAAAACATTAAGGCTGAGAAAAGTCAGTTTTAAGGAGAAAATTACTAAAGACAAAAATCACCTTACGTTATCTGGATTTTAAATTGTGTGAGCGACCATAATACTCAATCCACAGACTATTTGAGTCACTTTTATTACATAACTATGTTTACATTGTTTCCTTGCTTTGTTTAGTCAACGATTTCACTGATCAACAGATGTTTATTTAGCATCTACTATAAACTCTGTAGCATTTATCCTTTATTTCCCAGAGGAGCAAAACAAAGCTGTTCCATTAAAATTTGAGCTCTCCCTCTCATATACATACACAAGACATTTAAAATATATGTTCAAGAAGCAATCATCACAGCCTTTGCTTTGGATAAACGTGAAGAACCTACATTGCATCAGAACTCTCATCTCTCTGGGTGCCTGGATGGCTCAGTTGGTTAAGCATTTGACTCTTGATTTCAGCTTGGGTCATGATCTAGAAGTTCGGTTTCTGAGATCGAGCCCCATGGGAGGCTCTGTGCTGACAGTGGGGAGGCTGCTTGGGATTCTCTCTCTCCCTTTCTCTCTCTGCACCTCCTCCATTCATACTAACGTGCACACACTCTCTCCCCCTCTCTCAAAATGAATAAATAAACATTAACAAAAAAGAACTCTCATCTTTCCATTAACACTTACTCAAATAGCATATCTTGATATATAACAATAATTAAAGATATAATTGATAAGGCACTTACTGAAAGTGACCAAGCATTTAATAGAGTCTCCGATACTTAAGACTCATGTATTATCGAGCATATATTTTCTAAATATGTGTAAACTTTGTAATTCAATTAACAGTAAGTATGATTCACATCAAAATAGTGTCACAGGTGAGTGGCATTTGGATGCTCTCATTTCTGAACACAGAGCAAGATATATTGACCCTATTACAAAGAATAAATATCAATAAAACAGCAGGTCTTTGATAAACAGATATAATTACCAGAAGGATCTGCCTATTTACACATCAGGACTGCTGTCTTGGTATACCTTATCGCGTTACATAATTATCAAATAAAACAGTAATTCTGGGATAAGTAATAGCAATCACACAGAGTACTGCATGGTTAGGTATTTTCATCTTGGTCGGGAGACATTAGTATATAATATGTAACTAAGCAGTTCTCTGCATATCTGAACGGTGAACGAATACCAAACTGGTGTCTGAAAACCAATCAGCAGCCCGTGGAGAGGGTACTTCTCTCATGATTTTACCTGGTTTTCACTTTAGTGGAGAAAACCAGCACTATCAGTTTTAAGACAGTTTTCAGATAGTGTTTTTCATCTAACCTTTCCGTTTGGGGAAGTTTCCTTTTGTAAAATCAGAAGTCCTTAAGGGAGTGAATATGGCCCTGCAACAAGAGCTTCTTTTGCTTCTGGGGCAAGTATGTCTGTATTCTTTTCCTCCCAGCGCTGTGATGGGCACATTAAGAGCTATTCCTTGCTCAGTTGTGCAGCTCCTACAGAAGAGGACATTAGGAGACCGGGCGGATGGCCAAGACAGAGGGTGAGGAGAGCAGAGACCACAGCCACTGCAGTAGGCCATCTGCTACAGAAAGGAAACAAGGAAAAGGTCTGCTCTGAGCTCTCAGGTGCTCCCGGAAGCCTTCCGGTGTGGGCCCTTGCCCTCAATTGACCTGGGCTTCTACAGAACTGGGAAAGAGCTCTGTGATGTGTGGTTTTGAGCCACAACTTTGCATCATAATAGGTTTGGTAGAGTCTCACTGATCGGAACAGTACTCGTGTGTATGGAGACCTTTGGATTGATTGATAGGCCTCTTACTAGCTGCCATTCAGAAGATACTTTCAGTTCTCTCATTGAATGAGATTCCGGTCAGTTTTTCCCCAAGCCATTTCCTTTTTTAACTCTTTTTTGTCCTTTAGGATTAGTGCCACTGTCCTTCAGGCTGAGCAAGATGGAGCATTTCACTGTCACTCACCAGTCAGTCAAATTGTGACAAAAGGCAGTTCCTTCCTGTCAGGATCCTGAGGAGGAGAGGAGGGGGGCTCTCAGCAGGGGCTGTCTTTGCAGCACTTAATGCCTTTGGTCCTGAAAGGAAAGAGTGGGAAGGAGCAGGAAATTGGACTTAAGTCACCTCCAAATCAGGACACAGTTCAATCCTAGCTAGTGTTTGTTTATAAAATAACTCTCTAATTCACACTCTGTCTCCCATTTAACCTCTTGGACACATGGCGTTCAGCCCTACTGAGGAGATTTTCTGGAGTTGTTCAGAAAAGTGCTGAGTTTGACACCAACAGAAAGGAATTTGGGGTCAGAATTACTATTTTAAACTTCGGCCTTTGGGATTTAGAAAAGATGTTTCCGATATGCTAAAACAGCTGGAAGAGCCTCTGAGTAAGCGAGGTTGCCTTAATTTGTATTATAGGTGAGGACAACCAGGTCTGGGGAGGTGGGCTGACTTCCTCCTGCACCTTCAGAGTCTGTGATAACATCTCACAGCCCTGAAGGCACAGAACTACGAAAGGGAGAGCAAATCCCTGCAAGCACCAGACCACTCCCAAGGTGAAGTTGCACTTGGTGGGGGGATCCCCTGTCTCTCCCCGTTCCAGCTGAGGCTTTTTCAGTCTTCACCAGATAAAAAGAGACATTCAAGGTCATTAGCCCAATTTTTCTCTGTGAGGGTGGAGCTGGGATTGGCTGCAGAGCTATTCTGATGACCCAGAAATTACATGTACTCATTTCTTTCTTTTTAGATAAAAGCATTTCTATTCCAGTTTTTCTATGGCTCTTTTTCAAGGGAAGAGGAGGAAAAAAAGTCCCACATCTTTGCTAGCAGACTCTCCTTTTCTATGTGCAGTCTTTTATAATCTATCTTGATTCTCAGCCAATACCTTACTTTTTTTTTTTTTTTTTTTTTTTTATTTTGTATCTTTTAATCACCTAAGGAATCTGACTCAGTGTCCTTCCCTCTGGATCACAGGCTGCTCCTCCTTTATCTGTGTCTCCCAGGAGGAGAGGGAGAGGCTAAAAACCTTTTTTCCTATGTTGGCTCCTGCCCTGACAATATAACTTCCTTGTCTCCCAGCCCTTTTCTGGACTGTTATTCCTTCCTGAGCTTGATTTCAAAGCAGTATTTTTATGTAACAACAGGAAAATCTCTTAAGAAGTTATGTTATTATTAAAACAAATTAAGAAGTTGTCTCGTATACATGTGTCCACAAATGCACAGAAGTGTGGGTGTAGAGGTATATAACTGCATGAATGTATATCATATAAGATCATGGAAAGCCTTTTTCTTTGTGGGTTTTTCTTTTCGTCTTTAAGAGCAACAACTACAGTCCAAAATGAAAAAAAAAAAAAAAAAGAGTAAAAACAGTCACTAGATCCTTTTTAATAGTTTTTCTTTGGGGGAGAGATAGGCAATTATATGATAAAATATTTCCTACTTGGATCGTAGCTAATTGAAAGCCCTGTTCATAACCACACTTGCAGGTCTTGGTATGATAGGTAAAATAGATACAATGAAAAATGAATTAACAATCACTAACACATGATGAAAGTCATTCAAATATGAAAAATGTCAATGGAAGGGCTAGGACCAAACCTAGTCCCATTTCAGTCCTTGATTATGGTTTTAACTATAAATCTCAGAACTGTGGGCAGATTTCTTTGGGGCACAGAACCTTTTTTCTGCTCAAGTTCCAATATTTTTCCTTTAACAATGATTTTTCTCTTTTCCATCCCCCATTCAGACACATTCAGTTTTGCCAAATGTCTGAAAGTTTATATAAAACAATGAATTTGACAAATCATAATCTCCTTTAAGTTGGCATCAGTAGCTTCTCTGACAGGTTCCAGGTACTGGGTTATGTTTGAAATGTTATGCTGCTTTTGGTTTTCTGCAAAAATACATGAAGTGATGAGAGATGCACAGTTTGAAATAGACATCACAATAAAAATATAACTTATTTCTTACATTGGCTGGTTACTCCTTTGATTTATACATTTATCCATGAATCTCAATATGTGAAATTTCAGATGTAGAAATTAAAATCACAACCCTACGGGCGCCTGGGTGGCTCAATCAGTTAAGTGTCCAACTTCAGCTCAGGTCATGATCTCACACTCCATGAGTTCGAGCCCCGTGTCAGGCTGTGTGCTGACAGCTCGGAGCCTGGAGCCCACTTCAGATTCTGTGTCTCCCCCCTTCTCTGCCCCTCCCCGGCTCATGCTCTGTCTCTCTCTGTCTCAAAAATAAATAAAAACATTAAAAAAAATTAAAAAAAAGCACAACCCTAACTTCCACTTGCTTCAAAGTATCAGTATCTATCCTAATTCTAAAAATGTTTGTGTTAATACTTTCTTGTTTTCCTCTCAGCATATCTTAAGCATTGGTGACACCAATAGTGAGACCAGAAAGGAAGATATATTCTGAATGAGACCAAAAACAAAACTATAGGTAAAGGAAAAGAAGCAATACTCCCCACATTGCATGATGCAAGAGAATAAGGACCACATTGCTGTATTACACACACACACACACACACACACACCCCTTTGTATTAGGGCACAGACTTAATATTTCTAATTATTTATAAATATCTAAATATATAGGTATATTATATATATTCATAAATTATTTATAAATATCTAAATATAAATATCTAAATATTTCTAATATTTCTGAAACTACATAAATTCTCAGATTTAAAAATTTATTATAGGGATGCCTGGGTGGCTCAGCTGGCTAAGGGTCTGACTTCAGCTCAGGTCATGATCTCACAGCTCTCGTGAGTTCAAGCCCCATGTCAGGCTCTGTGCTGACAGCTCAGAGCCTGGAGTCTGCTTTGGATTCTGTGTCTCCCTCTCTCTTCCCCTCCCCCACTTACACTCTGTCTCTCTCTCAAAACTAAATAAACATTAAAAAATAATAAATAATAAATAAAAATATATTATATAGGAAGATCCTCAAAACAATCATGAGAAAATAAGGAACTGCAGAAGTTTTCATGTTCTGAGATTCATCAAATTTCTTCAGATTCCTGTGTAAAAGTTCTGTCTTCAGTGGTTCCCAATTTATTCATTTATGTTATAACCTAGTTACTGATTGCAGATTATGTATTCAGACGATACCAAATCCTAGGGATTTCATGCAGAGTTCCTGCCCTTAAGGAGCTTACCAAGTGGTAGAGGGGAAGCATGGTCAGTCATATGTAAAATTACAACCTGGCAAAATATTCTGGTGGAAAGGAGCCTGCTTCTAAATATAATGAGGTGGTAGGATGGCAAAGGATTCTTTGAAGAAATCAGAATGGAGGTGTAATCTAAAGAATGGGTAAAGGTAATGAGAGAGTGACTAGCTGTCCAGAAAGAAGAGATGATGTGGGCAGTGAGAGTAAGCACGAGCACATGCATGAAAGGCTCTGGATGCTGGGACACACAGAAGGAGGAGGGGCTTAGTGATGCAGCTGAGGCTTGACAGTTAAGTAGGAACCTAGCATATCAATGCAATCACTAGTGGGAGGTAGACAGAGAAGGGTAGGATTATAATGCGACTAGGGTGGTGGTAATAGAGATTGAGAAGAGGGACCAGATGAAGGATACATAGGAGGCTAATGTGGCCAAAACTGTTGGATAGGGGAGAGAGAAGAACCATGGAAAGCTCTCAGGTTCCAGGTATGAGTGTTCGGATGCTCAGAAGATGATAAAATATAGATTACATGTGACAAAGCCAATTCTGAAGGTCACAACGATGAGTTCAGTTCTGGACGTGTTGTGTTTAAAGATGGTTAGCAGGCTTTATGATAATGATTCTAAACATCTGGATAGATTGTGCTGCAAATACCCATTTGGGAATTTTAATGTATAAGTGGTATTTGAGAGCTTGAGGAACGGATGAGAGTTTTAGTGGAGGATGTCCAATAATAGTGGTGTGCTAAGGACAGAATCCTGATGTAAGCCAGCATTTAAGAAGCAGGTAAAAACAGAAGCCTCTGAGGCGACAGGAGCAAACCATCTGAACGTAAGAGGGGAACTAGTGGAGGACAGTGGTGAAAAAGGTCACCGCAGTGGGACAACAACAGTGTCAAATGCATCAGAGCTATCCTTTAACATCTGGGAATTAGGAGATTTTTCAATCAGGAGATCATTCCCATCCAGAATGAGAGAAGTAGAATGAAACAGGCAGAAGTCAGATTACCTGAGATGGGGAAGTGAATGGGAGGTGAGAAGGCAGAGAAGTCTGGGGATGTAAAGTCTGGGAAGAGTGTGGGATGATGGATCAACTGGGGGTATTATTGTTAACGGGGAGAGTTTTGTGTGCATGTGTTGGGAAGGATCGAGGGGAAATAAAAAGGTTGAAGTTGCAGTAGAGATGGAAGACAAACAGAAGAGGCAACACTCTGGAGAATGACCAAGGGGACAGGGTTGAGGCCTGAAGGGATGAATTGATCCTGAGCAGGAATTAGGCACCTTTACTTTGGGGACAGAGGAAGGAAGTTCGATACACAGGGATGATAGTTTGTTTATCCCTTTTCACTGAGGGTTCTTTCCACTAAGTAGGAGTTTCTACTAGAAAGGACATGTAGATTCAATAGTATTCTTTAATATGACAGATGACAGGGAGGAAGGAGTGGCAAGGTAGTGTCACTGAAAGAACATAGTCTCAAAGTACATACTTCGTACCTGAGATCCCCTATTTCCTTTCTTTGTGACCATTGGCACACACACTCACATGCATGCATGCATATCTACACAGGTGCATGCACACACACGCACACATTTTTAATTTCACAGAGCCTTTGCATCCTGCATGATTATCCTGGAGGGTAATGATGCCTTCCTCATGATTTTGTAGTGTGGGTTAATTAAGATCGTGTATATATGTATTATATCAGCCAATATCCAGTCAGGAAAACAGACACAACTTGGGATATTTCAAACAGAAAGAAATTAAAACATGGCACTAGTTACCCAGGTGCGGGGATAGCTGAAAAGCTAATACAGGAACTGTGAGGCAACCTAGAGATTAGGCAAAAGATGTAGCCATAACCACCTTTATTCCTGGAAAAACAAAGAGACAAAGTGGCTTTACTGGAGCTTTGGGTGGAGGTAACTTGGTAAAAAGCAGAACCAGGCAGGACTTGCTCAGCAGTATTGGTTGCCCTGAGGAGAAGCTGCCGGGGACAGCAAGGGAGGCACAGATGCTTCCAGAAATGCCAAGGAAAGGACATTAGCCTTCTGGAAATGCCTCACCTTGGTCAAACCTACACGGAAGCCAGAGGAAACGGAAGCCTTGGCAACGCAGTTTCCTGTGAAACTGCACGGCGACAGAAAGTCCAAGAAAGGATCTGAGAGCAAAATACACAAATGGCAAAACACCGACATGCTAATTTATCTAACAACATATCTGGCACAGAGCAAGCGCTTAAGAAATGAGACATTCTCAGTTATATCAATCTGTTTTAATGAACAGAGATGGCACTACTTGGTTGACAGGGAGGATAAAATGAAAAGTCAGAGAATTATTTTAGAGTGGCTGCCTATAACAATTGAACTGACTGTTGCTCCTGTTTATGACGCAGCTGAGACAGTTCTGGTTGTTGAAATATTTGCAAGACTCATTCCACCTCAAAGTGGAAAATCCCTTCTGGGGGAAACTTTCTGAGGACTTTAGGAATACTTGAGTCGTCTCTACAATTTGAAAACAACCGCTGGCATTGCCCAGCTCCTCACGTTTTATGGCTAGGAAGTAGATGGCTTGTATTCCACTCTTCGTCTCTGGCACCTCATGGCTGTTAATATAATATCACTCCCAGCCCAACAGGATGTGCTGCTTGGAGGATCTTGTCTTTGAAGTGAAATGAAACCCTAAAGCTTTCATTTGCCTAATGAAAACCTCAGCCAGGATTTTCCCCCATTTCTGATCACATATGGAGTCTTCTAAGCTCGCTTTGGCTTGGGACGCCAGATGCCGGTCCTCACGTGGCATTCTCACCCAAATTTGGAGCAGGTGCCGGTGATCAGGACAGGAAACAGATATTCAATCCAAAGAAAATCCCCCCCCCCCGCTTGGTTATACGAGGAGGGAAGCTCAGTACTGAATTATAAAAGGATCCCTATTAGCTTACTGCCCTAAGTACCAATCTATGTAGGTTGTTGTCTGCTTCTTGGCCTATGACTTCTTGGGAACTCGGGCATAAACATTCAGATCTCACATAAGAAGCCTTTATAAGTATGAATGTGATTTTCCCTAAATCTAAAGGTGGTTTTCATTTTAAAAAGCAACATTAGACCATCCTAACAGCCAGCATCGAATGAAGAAAAATGTTCCGAGTAGATATGAGAAAATGGGCACCAACACAGATGTTTCTGTGTAGGAGCCTCTGCCCCTCCTCCCTTTTCCAAATACACAGCACTGAGTGGTGGCTGTTAGGGTCACGAGCAGAGGAAGTTCTCAGATGCCAGTGCAAAGCAATAATCTTCAAGTGGATGCCAGGCCGACAGGGATATGGTGTTAGTTACAAGGAAGTCAGGAGGCCAGGACTGAGAGTCAAGGAAAGTTAAAAACAAAATCAGTATGAGGGGAAGGGTCACAGAGGGAAGCAAAGAGGAGAGTCAGAAGGAAAACATCTGTAGGCACTGTGAGAGCTAACAGGGAGGGGAAGTGGGTAGAGCAGATTTTTTTTCTTCCCTTACTGTTTGTTGCATGTGACGTGGTTTTGATATTCTCCATGTTTCTTAAAATATTCACAACTCAAGACTACTGATGTGTGGATATGAGTTACTCTTTCTAAATGGAGGGTCACTAAACAAATGTTAACACTCACCTACTCCTCCAGGGCTCTATCCTTGCATCTTTTACCAGACACTTAGCCCCACCAGCAAATTCAGTGGCTGCTTGGGCCTCATGTGCTTGGACGATTAGGTGAGAGCACACTCTAGCCACATCTGGCTGTGTTACCTGAAGACGACATAGGATGTTATTTTCTTTTATTTCACTCAATAGTATTTGTGTTTGCTTCCTGCTGAGAGGAATTTGGAGAAGCAAGTAAAGAGAGTGTTTTGTTGTTGTTTTTCTAAACGTACACTCTTCATTTCAGAGCACATTAGCAATGTAAGCCCTCTCTTTTCATTTGATTTAGTTATTCTGTTTTTCCCCTCCATCCCCTCTCCCCGTTTTTATCCTTTTTCCCTTCCTATAGGCACCCGCACTAATATATTTGATTCTGGTCTTTTGATATGAACCTATCCTTATAAAACAGGTAGCGATATTAGAGTATTTTAAAATATAGGTCATGTTGTGCTATAAATTTATTTCTGTTTCTTCTTTTTTCACTCTATACTGTATTTGTAAGGTCTGTGCACTTTGCTACATGTGCATGTATGTGTTTATTTTTAACTGTGATGTCATAATCTCCAGTATTCATCTGCACATTTTAGTTATCCATTCCTGTATCTATTCCCGTATTCTTAGGCTGCCTCAAAGTCTCTTCTATAAAAACCGCCATGAACAATCTCACACAAGATCCCTTCGGGATCAGTGTGAGAAATCCTCTGGGATGTATACCCAAGCCAAGGATGGCTGGGATGTTGGCTCTGCACACACATTATTCCCCTCACTACTATCAGATTGTAAAGCAAATATTTTGCAATTCTCTTGGCCATATGGTTTCCATTTGACCTCTAAACTATACAAAAATCTCAAATCAATACTCCTTAGCCTCATCTCTCATTGTTCCAAAATTTCCTGTGTAAATTTGTTTCTTCCCACCTGTCATCTTTAGTAGAACCACATTATGGTCTGCAGACATTCTGCTGCATCAAAAATGAGTCTGGGCTTACTTTTGAAACGTTTGAGTTAGCTTTATTAGAATTGATATGGATTGAGATACCACAATATGATTTTTAAAGCCATTACTAACCTCATCATTAAACACTTGAATTAGCAGCATTTCAAGCTATCCCAATGGTCCCAGGTGAGATGTACTTCATGCTGGGGAATGTAGGTAAAGAATTCAAGTTCATTTCAAAGTCCTCCAATTCTGCATGAAACCCTGCATTGGTTCTTATGGCATGAACAGTCACAACCTCTTCGGAAGATCAGACAGTGTCATTTAACTAACATAGAAAAGGAGCAAAAGCTATGAAATATGATTCTTTTCCCAATGGTTTTGGTGTAAAACTTCTGAAACTTTCTCCCTTTAATACTCATCAACAGTTGGCATTGTTTGATGACAAGTATAAATCTTCCTAAGTAGGAAGGCTCTGCAACTCAAGAACGCCCCCTCTCTTGGTTTTTCCCCCATCTCACGGAGTTATCCTTCTCAGCCATCCTCGCTGGCTTCACCTATTGGCCTCCTGGGCCCTATTCTTTTTTCTACACCCACTCCTTAAGCTTCATCTGACCTCTGTAGAGAGAATTTTCCTATTTAGCCAATATAAAGTAGTCATATAACTCCCCTCTCTCCCTCCTGCCCTCTCCTCTCTCTCTTGACATATATCTATGTAACATATTAAGGCACCCCTTCCCCGTAGAATACATGTTCCACAAAAGTAGGATCTTCATCTGCCTTGCCAACCTCTATCTCTTATGCCAAGCATAATACTTTTGTTGACTGAGTGAATAAATAATCGTCCAGGGAATTCTAGTGGTGTGTGTAATAAATCAAGGCAAGGCTTTGATAATATGACCAGAGAAAGGGTAGTGCTTGAATCCCACCACCGACCATAATTATTTCTTCTCACAATGCACTTAATAGAAGAATTTGTGGAGGTGGTGACAGCATAGGAACCACACAATCACTTTGTTGTTATCTGGGCTTGTGTCCAACCCCACCACGAAATTTTACCTTCAACTCCTTAGGATATTAAATACTATCCTAAATTTTGTAGTATTTGCATATTCTAGTTGGCATTATGGAATCTTAGGAGACTGACAAAAAGAGGGGATTGATACTTAAAATGCATGGAGGAGAGGTACAAATGGCCAGAGCCATCCTCTCGTGCTATAAGCTTTAGAAAGCAAGAGAAAAGAAGAATAAGCCACATCCTGTGTGCCCTTTCAATGAACTCTGAACTCGCTCATGAATAACTGTGACCATACGTGTCCCGGAATCAGACCAGTCAGGTTATTTCCATCCTTCTTGAGGAGATACAAGAATGGGAGTGTAGAGTAGGTGACCAAAGGGGCCTTCTCACCTGCTTTTACTTAATCTCCATCTTTTACCAATTCTGGTCATTGTCCGCTCTCCAGATGTCACTTTGAACCTTTGAGGAGAAAAAGGAGAGGCATTTTTCTAAGCACTCTATGGTATTCAAAGTAATTTTACTACAAAATTATCTTCTTAGAATTTTACTATAATGTTGTGAGGTAGGCAAAGAAAATACCATCAAGCCCACCTAAGAATTAAAAAACTTTCAGTCCCATGCTCAGGAAGCTTTGCCACAGCTGTTGGTCACATGCAGTAAAATTTAGTCTCCTCTCCTTTCTTTCTCATTACTGCTCACATAGATCAGGTGGCTAGGCTACCGGACTCTGAACAAATGAGGGTTTTGTATGTGATATATCAGTTTCTGTGGTTGATCTTATTAATTACTTGAGGTTTGGTAATGTTGGCTTCTACAGGTAGGTCTTCTGAAGAGCCCAAAAGACATTCTCTGAATTCTCCCACCTTTCTGCCTCATCCCTGATGAGAGACAACTGAGAAGGTTCAGGAAAACATACAAAGCAAAACACACCTGTCTGCTAGAGAATAGAGGAATGAAAACGTGTAGGAGTTTATAGTTTATGTATTCATGGCTGGAAATTTTAAACTTTCCATGTTCTTATGTTTATGCAGAAAAGATGAAAGATCATTCAGACATCTTGTCTACAATTTGCTTCAAAAAAGCCTCAACTTCCTTAAAGTAACCAAAGCAATTCTCCTTGTTCTGTGAGAAGGAATAACAGTGCTTCCAGTTCTGTATATGGGGTCCTCGAAACACAGAAATCCTGTCTGTTTAGCATTATATTAGATACATTATATTAGATGTGCATTAAGTTGCTTAATTTCAGTCAAAGTTTGCATTCGTGCAGGTCTATGCCATGTTTCTTGGCTCAAACTGAAGCTAAAGCAACAGGGAATGTGTTTTATCCCTGATGGATATTACTGTGTGAGACTGCCTATAAAAGTTAAATTTATTGAATACTTGCAGCAAATCAACACCTTTATGATTAATATGGCTATTGACCACAACCTATTTATATACTATCACAAGTTTGTGTTTGAAGATCTCAATAAATCATCTAATTTCACCGAGTTTGGGGCCCTGACTAAGAAACTTTGGTCCAGTTTATTGAGCCACACACAACAGGTTTGCCATAAATAATAACGTCTTATTTATGGCTTTCCCCACTCCATTTTAATAAAACATAAAGACAAATGATGGAATAAACGTGTAATAGTAAAAACTGAGTAAATTCTTACTATCCTAACTAAAATAGCTGTACAGAGTTACTACATTTCAAACTGGCTTACTGGGGTGTGTGTGTGTGTGTGTGTGTGTGTGTGTGTGTGATGTATTGTGTATGCTGTTTGCTTTATCTGATGCATAGCAGTTCGCTCTTATTATATGTGGATAGATCTCATGTATTGCTGTCTTTTTTCCTTCCTAGTTTTCTCTTACTTATTGATCTGATTAATTTGTGATTTTGTTGAAATCAATTAAACAAATTCTTGAAAGAGGCTTTCACTTAAAGGTCCTATCAAAGGCTAATGTTACTGATTGACCTGCAACCAAGGACACTTCTCTCTGTGGTATTAGCATCCTCTTTGTCTATGCATGAACGTTTTAGAGAAAGACACACAAAACACTGCATGGAGTGGAGAAGCAGATGAGAGCAATCAGCCTTTCCCCACCCTTCTACTTACTGTTACAATGTGAGAAAGCTGCATACAAAAAAAAAGAGAGGTCTTGGAAATTAAATCACAAATGTGGTCTCTATTCTAAGGACTGGATATGAAATCTCTTTTCACCTGAGCATTTTCATTGGTGCAAAAAATAAGCAACATCGACCAGCTTGTAAAGGAAAATCTACATCTAATAGTTTTCTCTTATTTCAGGTTGCATTATCTTAAACAGATGAATATCGTATTTCAAGGTGTCTAGCACAAGGCTGGTATATGGGAAGATTTAACAAATATTTATTGAATGTGAATGTATGGCTTTATTATTATTTCAAATCAACTTTTAACCATCAGGTTTCCAAATAGCAATTTATTACCCCCACTGTATACCTGAAGAAGTGTGACTGACCTCACTGTGATAATACATTGTTATCTTACTTTGGTGTTTTGCTCCCAAATGCCCTAGAAGATGGGATTTATATGTTTGTTACAAAAGAAAGGTCACAGAGTTGTCCCAATTACTGTTACTCAGTGAGAAGCCTCTAGTCCAGGCATCTTTCCTGTGCAGAACTTCCTTGTCTTCAAAGGCAATGTGCAATCTCTCCATGCACACACAGTGTGGATGGCTCTGAGAGTATTTCTTGGCTTTTGACCACCACAGGGTCCAGTGTGGGTATTCTGTTCCACAGAAGAATATCTCTTATCTGAAGTAAGGGAAAGACTTAAGTTTACACACAATGTTTCCTGGTCACCTTCTAGAAATAAAAATATTTGGCAAGGGAAATAAAACTAATATTCATTAATTTTTCCTACAGGCCTATGAGGTAGAAAGGATAGGTGTTATTATCCCCATTTCACAGGTGAAGAAACTGAGGCCAGAAGAAATTAAGTTTACAAAGGCACCACATAGCCAATTTATCAGTGAGGCTCGTGAGGAGATAGAGATGGCCCAGGACCAAATGCGTAATTGGAGAGAGTTTAATAAAGGGGCTTTTTACAAAGTTGTGAGCAAGGTTTAGGAAAAGTGACAAGGAATGTGCTGTGTATTGGGACTGGTGATAGCTGGGAACTATTTCCATCCCTCAACCTGAAAGAACAAAAGGGAGAAAGCAATTTCTGGAACCCAATAGTGGGCCCCCAGATAGGCCATGTGGCCTTCAGTAAAAGGGTGCAGCCAATGCACTTACCTGAACAAGAGGAAGGTAGGGAAAGAACACCAGGCCCTCCTTTCCTCTTGCCTCTGACTTGTTGAAGCCAGAGGGAAGATGAGTCTAAAGATATATCCAGTCTAGTTCAGCCTCTTGGGACAAGAACAGCTAGGCCGGGCAGAGTCGGAATTCAGCTCTTTCTATTCAGCAGGTTGCTGCCTTGATACTTGGTATATAGTCCCTGCTGAGTAGTCACAATTTTCTATTTTCCTTAAGGTGGGCAAACAAATCTGGTCACATTTTATCCTTTTTTATTTTTTTTCAACGTTTTTTTTTTTTTTTTTTTTTTTTTTTGGTCAGAGAGAGACAGAGCATGAATGGGGGAGGGGCAGAGAGAGAGGGAGACACAGAACCGGAAACAGGCTCCAGGCTCTGAGCCATCAGCCCAGAGCCCGACGCGGGGCTCGAACTCACTGACCGCGAGATCGTGACCTGGCTGAAGTCGGACGCTTAACCGACTGCGCCACCCAGGCGCCCCAACATTTTATCCTTTTTTAAAACAAGTTATGACCAGCTGACTTGCAGGCCATGGATGGAAATAGCAATGATCAGGAAAGCTGATTTTAATATTTCTGAAGACAACAAAAATAAGGTTGTTAACAAAAGGACAAAAATAATCATTCCTCGGGCGCCTGGGCAACTCAGTCAGTTAACCGTCCAACTTCGGCTCAGGTCAGGATCTCCAGGCTGTGAGTTCGAGCCCTGCGTGGGGTTCTGTGCTGATAGACATCTTAGTCTGGAGCCTGCTTCAGATTCTGTGTCTCCCCCTCTCTCTGCCCCTCCCCTGCTCATGCTCTGTCTCTCTCTCTCAAAAATAAATAATAAACATTGAAAAAGATAATAATAATTCCTCTGTTTCCCATATGAAGCATATGCCAAATACTGATTGCTCAGTAAGTTATTTAGAAGTTATTGATCAGACACCTATTATAGGCCCAACACCCCATTAGGTCTTGCAAGGAATACAGGACTACAATGGGTACAGCCAGCCCTTACAAAGCTCACAGATCTATTTAAAGGTCACATATTACTATTATAAAAGGTATAAAATCAAATCTGTTTTCAATGTGATTTTGATCTACCCTGTTCTAAATAGTAGTATAGAGGGTACATAAGTCTTGTGTTAAATTAAGCTTATGGGGTAAATGGTAGAGGGAAATTAAATAGTTTATTTACGGCAGGCCTTTTCAGAGCCTTAGTTATGCTAATATGCTTTGAAAAATCTTTAAAAGTCAGCAATATTTTCTGAACTTATTTCCCAGAACACTTCTTTTCCCATGTATGAAGTCTATGAAAATTAGTTTCTCCCCTCAGTTTTTTTTTTTAAACTATGATCACATGATTGTATATCATTTCAAATTGTAGGTAAATCTATTCATAGTGTCTTCTAATATTTTATCTTGGGTTAGTGTCCTGTAGGCTCTCTATCCAGTCATTTTTGAACAAAATACAAACACTCAATGCAGTAAGAGAACTGGTATTTAAAGAGAGGGTTTAGGGGCGCCTGGGTGGCGCAGTCGGTTAAGCGTCCGACTTCAGCCAGGTCACGATCTTGCGGTCGGTGAGTTCGAGCCCCGCGTCGGGCTCTGGGCTGATGGCTCAGAGCCTGGAGCCTGTTTCCGGTTCTGTGTCTCCCTCTCTCTCTGCCCCTCCCCCATTCATGCTCTGCCTCTCTCTGTCCCAAAAATAAATAAATGTTGAAAAAAAAATTAAAAAAAAAATAAAGAGAGGGTTTAATTTTTAAAAATCTTTTCTTGATATAAATAATTATCTTTGGTTCATGGTTTGTAAGTCTAAATTTTTTTTTTATCAAACTTCTGAAAATGGGATATGCCTGCGTATAATTTTAAGGGTTTAAGGGAACAGGTCACTTGTCTTGTGTTTTACTTTATAAAAACAAGTGATCAGCAGTGACCAAGTTTATAACATTTTTAAGATATCGTCTGTTAGTATTTTTTACCAGAATATGGCATTTTCATTGCTTTTTCTTCTTTCCTGACCCTCTTCTAGCTCCACTTAAGACCCTCTTGCCCTGACATAGAACCTGAACGCAGGGCTCCATCTGTGCATATGTTGCCCTGCCAGTAAAACTCACATGGCCAGCTTTACTGCAAGCTGATAGAGAGGAGAGTTAGGATCTGTCACTCTGAGGTTCTGGATATTCATTACTTGGAAGTAACTTTGTTAAGGCATTTTTAAAGATAGATGAGTGTAGAATGGTGCAGCGTCTTCAAATGAGACTGGATTTGGGAATAAAGACAGGAGATACAATCTCAGCTCTGCCCCAGATTAGTTGTACAGCTTTACTAACTCTGTAGGGCTGGGCAGAGACATGAGGCCATGGCAGACAGCCCCTTCAAATCAATCCTCTAAAAGTGTTTATTTCCCATTTATTTAGAGGAGCAATTATAATCTGTTCAGGGTAACTGAGGAAAGTGAAGCTCACTAGTAGAATGGCCCAGCTTGCAGACCTGAAAGTCTTCTTTGCAATAAAGGGACTCATTTCCATAGTAGAGAGTTTATAGGTCCAGAGTAGTTACTAATGCCACTTAGTAATTTTAACATTCTCTTCTCTTCACTCCTAAACACTCCATGTGATTTATTGCCAGAATACTTCATTTGTATTCCTACCACACACCATGTAATTTTTTTTTCATTTTTTAACATTTTAAATTATATTTTATTGCCCATATAATGTCTTAATATTTGTTATAGATCAGTACTTCCTGAGAATTGGCTGGTTGGCTAGAATTTACTCAGTTCTTCCAATTAAAGCCAGTTTTGTTTTTGTTACTGTTTTTATCTTCTAAATGACATTGTTGGATGAAATCATAGTTACCAAACCTGAGAATCAGAATCACCTAGGGAGATTTAAAGACTAATTGAATCAGAAGACTCTGAAAGTGAGGATTCGAGCTATGTGTTTTTGTAAAACCCCCTTGGATGATGCAGACACAATGGGTCTGTAGGCTCATGCATGATATGACATGACTAAATGATTTCTGGTGGCTTTTTGACTCTAAAGACTGTGACCTAGAAGTGAAAGAGATTAAAGAGAATATATGCTAGTTAAATGCATCATTATCTTCCACAAGGAGATTTTCTTTCTCATTGGGTATGCCATCACCACTTTAAGGAATCCATGGCAGTCGTTATTACCTTTCTTTTACACAGGAGAGGACACAAGACCAGACAAGGTAAAGGACTCACACAAGGTCATTGACATTGGAAGAGAATACATAGCTTCTGACTTCTGGTACAATGATCTTTAAATTATAGCAATTCTGATAACGTGGAACAATACTGAAGAAAAAGGCTTTAAACGTCTCTATGAACTCATTGATGATTTCCCCCTCCAAGGGGGAAGGGAAAGAAATGACTTCTTCTGGGTATGCTATGGTTTTCCTATTTAAATGAGCCCATTAAAATTGTCCTCTCTTCTTCCTGCCTAACTAGTCTCTCTTGGTTCTCAGTGGATGAAATAACGTGTACTACTTAAGATTCATATTTCCTTTCTAACTATGCCTTGAAGGAGCAGGATTAACTTTCTCAGCTTCTTCTTCTGCAGTAAACTCTAATTGGCTGACAGCTTGCTCAGACAAACACATAGCCCCTGAGGGCTTTTATGGTAAAAGACAAGAAAACATGGTCACACATCCGCCATTTCTCAATACATTTCTCCCACAAATTATAAAAAAAAATAGGACTGCATCAAGAAGGCTGAAACAAAGATGTTAGATCCTGGCCAATAAAATTTGAAAATGACCCATATCATTCCTTCTACCTGAAATATCCTTTCTATTGTCCCATAGGAGAAAATATTCTCAACTTTACAAATTCCAATCATGAATGATCAAGCACACAATCCCTTGTTGAATCAACCCTGCCAGAAAACTTGGAACTACCTAAAACTGACCACTCATGTACTACCTATGCGTTTGTCTTGATCTGTTTCTATGTCTGCTGGAGACATTGTTAATATTCTCCTTAATTTCCATATATTCTTTTTACCTTGAGAAGCAGCAATGGGTTTTGAGAAGGACTGACTTTATCCAACAGTGCAGCCTCATGTCCATGGACACAGAATTTCAAGTAACTCAGGCCTAAACAACCATTGGATGGCTTATCCTGGTCCTGGGGAGTAAAAAAGATGGCAAGGGTGTAAAATTTGGCGCCATTTCTACCTGTAGTTTCTACAGTGATAAAGCATATTAAAAATATCATTCAAAACCGAAATTTGCTATTTCTATTCTCCATGAAGCCAAGTCTAAAAAAGGGTTTTAACAGGATTACTAAGTAGATAGATGAAGAGGATGTCATGGAATCACAAAAAGCTCTTGGCAAAGTTTCTCAGGAAACTTACAAATCATTTGGAAAAATATAGTTTGGGTGAATGATCAATCAAACGCCAGTGTCTTCAGGGCCATGTCATAGGGCTCTGGCATGTCCAACATTCATGTAACTGACTGGAGTGGAGAAATAGAAAACATGCTAGCAAATTTACAGATTTGGGTGAAATGGGTATTATGTTTGATGATTAAATAATAATTTAAAATTGTGGTCTAGAATGAATAAGCAAGATTAATTTAAATACATATATACATAAAATTTTGCATTTAAAGTATTTAATAAGGATGAATGGGTGTGGGAAAACAGTAAGTCAATGAAAAAGCCCTGGGGGTTTAGTTGACTACAACCTCATAGAAACTCATAATGCGACACGCTATTTAAAAAGCTGAGGCAGTTCAGGGCACCTGGGTGGCTCAGTCGGTTGAGTGTCTGACTTCAGCTCAGGTCATGATCTCGCGGTCTGTGAGTTCAAGCCCCGCGTCAGGTTCTGTGCTGACAGCTCAGAGCCTGGAGCCTGTTTTGGATTCTGTGTCTCCCTCTCTCTCTGCCCCTCCCCCCACTCATGCTCTGTCTCTCTCTCTCTCTCTCTCTCTCTCTCTGTCAAAAATAAATAAACATAAAAAAAATTTTAAAAAAAAGCTGAGGCAGTTTTAAAGCTGTGATTAACCAAAGTATAATGTCTATGCCAAAAAAATAAAAACCAGTTCCACTTTTTTTGTGGTTAGAGAATATATGCAGGTGAATGTTCAGTTTTGACATTTTAGCAGTTAGTAGGTTATACTTAAGAAATAGTTATAAATGGTGTTTCCAGAAATTTTAAGTGTCATATGACAACTTCTTAAAAGATCTGGGACTTTTTAGCCTGGAAAATTAAGGATGGATGAAAGCCAATATAACAATTTTTACATATTTATTCATTAAATGAATAGGTATTCAACACTTATTAAATGACTGGAAAGGTGAGAGATTGTGGAGACTCAAACATGGACAAGATCTGAAGACACAACTTCATTAAAGACAAAGATACAAGTATAAGAAGTTACAGTGTGGTGAGATTAGGGCAGATGGATAGACTACTATACAGGTAATAGTAATGAAGCTACCAAATGAAGTTTGTAGAGGCATTAGCCTCTAATTTGAGTCTAGGAAGAAGAGTATGAGGTTCCCTAGGCAGAGAGACAACATCCTAAGAAGGTACATGGCAAATGTAAGGCAGAGAGATATGAACCGTTTATAATTAGACCATAGAGAAAACCAGTGGTGAAGAAGGGGAGCTTGAAAGTAGAGACTAAATTATTTAAATAAGATAACTTGGCTGAGGTATAAAAATGGATTAGAATATTAAAGGGATTGATTAGGAAAAATAAATGGTTAAGAACAATCAATCCAACTTTTAAAATAAAAAAAAAACAACAACAACGAGGTACTCTAACCACATTAACTGGAAAAAATATATATAGTGTTTAACATTACCATTAACAGAAAAAGAAATCCCAGAAACATATATAAAAAGTTTATATATAAAAAAGTGTTATTTCAAATCTGTAGGGGAAAAAATGAGCAAAAGTTTCTGAGATAATCGCTTAAATGTTTGAGAAAAATTAAATTAGAACTTGATGTTATTGTCTAAATAAATTCCAAATGATGCAACCATTTAACTACAAAACATGAAATCTTAAAAACAACTAAAGGCATAATTCCTTAGAGTAAGGTTTTCTTGAGCATAAATTCAAAAGGATGGAAAAAAACCATAAAGGAAATGGTTCATATATTTGGTTTGTCAAAGAAGGAGAAGAGGGAAATAAAAGAAAATCAATAAGAGAAATCTGCCCTAGTTTCCACCCCACTACATCCATCAACAGTCAAATCTCCTCTCCCTGTGTTTCTCATTTCAGTAAATTGCATTCCCATCTACCTAGTTACTCAGATCAAACCTTTAGAAGTCACCCTTGAGTCTCTCCTTTTCCCTATTTCTCCACATCCAATCTGTCTGCAAGTATTGTCTGCTTTACCAATCAAAATGGATTCCAAATCCATCCACTTCTCTCCATTTCTCCTGCCATCACTTTAATCCAAGCAACCAATGACTCAGATTCCTGTAGTTGCCTCTTTAAGTGGTTTTCCTGGTACCACACTTAGTTCTTTAAAATTCCATTCTCCAGTATCAGCCAGAGTGTTTAAAATGCTGCAGTGATGTTCATCATTCACTTCCTTAATATTTATTGAGAACCTACTATGTGCCAGGACTATTCTGAGAGTTGAGGCTAAAGCAGTAAGCAAAACAATAAAAATGTCTGCTTCATGGAAATGACATTCTAGTGAAGGCAGGGGCCAGGGGAGGACAATAATAAATCAGTGAAACAGTATTTTAGAATAGAAGTACATGGAAAAGTATAAAGCAGGATGGGACACAGGGTTTGCCTGGGAAGTCATCGGTAGTTGTGTGTTTTGTATACTGCATAGAAGCTTGGCCAAGGGGATGAAGGGATTGAAATCCCAGGGAGGTAATTTTTCTAATTCTTCTGCCCAGATGGTGCTCATTTTCCAAATACATCTGCCCATAGTAAGTATCTTTTTCTAATTTACTCAAAGGCACAGTTCATGGACCATATAGATGGTTCTGTTTTAAGAGGATCACTGACTGATATGTGAAGAACACCAGTGCAAGGTGAAAACAGGGATATAATTAAAGAGTATTGTAAAATTTCAGGTGAAAAGTTATCATAGCTTGAATAGGACTATAGTAATAGAAGCTCTGAGAAATGGTCAGATTCTGAATATACTTTTTTCCCAGTTTTATTGAGAGATAATTGACATGCCTCACTATATAAGCTTAAGGTGTACAGCATGATGATTTGATTTACATATATTGTGAAATGATTACAATAGTTTCAGCTAACATTCATCTCTCATATAGTTACAGTAAAAAGGAAAAAAAGGAAAAAAATGTCTTCTTGCGATGAGAATTCTTATGATATACTCTCTTAACAACTTCCCTATATATCAGACAGCAGTGTTAGCTATAGTCATCATGTTGTACATTACATGCCTAGTACTTACGAGTGGAAGTTTGTACCCTTTGGCCACTTTCCTCTAGTCCTCCTCCCCCCACCCCACCCCCCACTCTGGTAACCCCAAATCTGATCTTTTTTTCTGAGTTTGGCTTGTTTCTGGTTTTGTTTTAGATTCTACATATAAGTGAGATCATACTGTTTTTGTCTTTCTCTGCTTACTTCATTTAGTGTAATGCCTTTAAGTCCCATCCATGCTGTTGCAAATGGTAGGATTTCCTCATTTTTTATGGCTGAATAATATTCCATTGTGTGTGTGTGTGTGTGTGTGTGTGTGTGTGTGTGTATCTCACAACTTCTTTATCCATTAATCTGTCCATAGACACTTAGGTTATTTCCATATCTTGGCTATTGTAAATAATACTACAATGAACATGGGGTGGGGGGTTGCAGATATCTTTTTGAGGTAGCATTTTCATTTCCATTGGATATATTCCCAGAAGTAGAATTGTCATATGGCAGTTATATTTTTAATTTTTTTTAGGATCCTCCATACTGTTTCCCATAGTAGCTATACTAAGTTAAAACCCCACCAACAGTGCACAAGGGTTCCCTTTTCTCCACATGCTCACCAGCATTTGTTATCTCTTGTCTTTTTGGTGATGGTCATTCTAACAGGTGTGAGGTGATATCTCATTGTGGTTTTAATTTGCCACCACTAATGACTAGTGCTGTTGAGCTTCTTTTCATATACCCATTGGCCTTTCATATATCTTCTTTGGAGAAATGTCTATTTAGTTCCTTTGCCCATTTTAATTCATTTTTATTGTTATTGTTGTTCTGCTATTGAGTTGTGTGAGTTCTTTATACATTTTTTATATTAACCCCTTATCAGACATAAGGTTTGCAATTTTTTTCCCATTTGGTGTTTCATCTTTTCACTTCATTGAGGATTTCTTTTGTTTTTTAGGTTGAGGTATTCCCATTAGTTTATTTTTATGTAGTTGTTGTGCTTTAAGTGCCATAGCCAAAAAATTGTTACCAAGATCCGTGTCAAGGAGATTTATTCCTATATTTTCTTCTAGGAGTTCCATGGTTTCAAATCTTACATTTAAGTCTTTATTCCTTTTCAAGTTAATTTTTGTGAGTAGAGTAGGTTATGGGTCCAGTTTCATTTTTTTTTTTTTACATGTAAATATCCAATTGTCTCAGTACTATTTGTTGAAGAGACTGTCTTTTCTCCATTGAGTTTTTTTTTGCTCCCCTGTCAAGTATTAACTGGCCATACACGCTTGGGTTTATTTCTGGGCTCTCAATTCTGTTCCTTAGGTCTATTTGTTGTTTTTATGCCACTTACAAATAGCCTTATAATGTAGCTTGAAATTAGGAGGTCTCCTGCTTTATTCTTTCTCGGGATTTCCTTGGCATCTTTTGTGGTTCCATACAAATTTTAGGAGTCTTTTTTCTACTTCTTTAAGAAATGCCATTAGAATCTTGATAGGGGTTGCATTGAATTTATAGATGACTTTTAATAGCATTGACATTTTAACAATATTCTTCCAATGTATGAACAAAGGTACCTTTCCATTTATTTGTATCTTCTTCAGTTTCTTTCATCAATGTCTTGCAGGTTTCAGCATAGAGATTTTTCACCTCTTAGTTATTCTTTTTTAATATTTTTGATGCTCTTATAAATGTAAATGGGATTGATTTTTTATTTCTTTTTCAGAAAATTTGTTTTTAGTGTATAGAGATGCTACTGATTTTTGTATGTAGTTTTATATCCTGCAACTTTACTGAATTCATTGATCAGATCTAACAGGTTTTTTTTTTTTTTTGGTTGAGTTTTTAGGATTTTCTATGTATAAAATAATGTCATTCACAAATAGATACAACTTTACTTCTTCCTTTTTAATTATGACTCCTTTTGTTTTTCTTGCCTGATTGCTCTAGCTGGGACTTACAGCTCTGCGTTAAGTAGGAGTGGTAAGGGTGAGTGCCCTTGTCTTTTTCCTGATTTTAGAATAAGGATTTCAACTTTATTGATGTATGATGTTAACCTTGGGTTTTTCATTTATGGCTTTTATTACATTGAAATATATTTTTATACCTAATTTGTCAAGAGTTTTTATGATGAATGAATGTTGAATTTTGTCTAATGCTTTCTGTGTCTATTGAGATGATCATATGATTCTTGTATTTCATTCTTTTAATGTGATACATTGTATTAAGTGATTTGCTTATGTTGAGCCATCTTTGCATCCCAGGGATAAATCCCACTTGGTCATGGTGACTGGTCCTCTTAATGTGCTGCTGATTTCAGTTTGCTAGTATTTTATTGAGAATTTTTACACCTTTATTGATCAGAGATACTGGCCTGTAGTTTTCTTTTTTAATAGTGTCCTGTTCTGGTCTTGGTATCAGGATAATGCTAGCCTGGTAAAAAGAGTTTGGGAGTGTTACTGGATATATTTTGAAGATGGAAGGAAGATTATTTTCTGCTTGATTGCATGTGGGAACTTTCACATTTAGCCTTTTATTGAAATCTAGCAGTCTTACTCCATTTGAATTTCCCATTCTCTTGGACATCATCTCCATCCGTTCTCCATGATGCTTACAAAACTTCAAATGTATTGTCTTTCTTTCTTATCCTTAAACATTCCAAGCTCATTCTCAATCAGGGGCCTTGCCACTTGCTCTTTTCTACTATGGAACCCTCTTCCCTCAGATCTTTGTATGGCTTACATATTCTCATCAGCCACTGAATGCAAATGTTACTTGCATAAAGAAGTCATCTCTGACTATATCATCCCCAGGCACTCATTGCTGTTCTCTTGATTTGTTTCCTTTACATAATTTATCACACTCACTAATAGGTAATCATTTATTTGTTTATTGTCAGTCTTAATAGAGCGCAAAAGCCATGCCATTAAGAACATTATCTTGACCTAAAATGGTAGGTATAGGAGTTGCTGGAGCCTATAGACATTTACTTACAACTTCCATTGTCATTCATAGTTTTTACCACTGCCCAGAAATAAAATTAGTCTCACCTTTTTGAATGAAATTAAACGCTAATTAAGTGGACTTGTGTTGGACAAAGTTGTGAAGAGGGTGGAAGTTTCTTATCTTCTTCCATTGCATTTCCTCTGGAAGTGCCTAGGGCATATTAGGGTAGATAATGGTATCGATTCATTTTTAAATTTCCAAATGCTGTACTTTCGCACACTTACTTTGGAAATTATCTTATATTGAGAGTGCCAGTTGTGTCACAGATTATAAAAAATTGGGAAGATAAAAATAAAGCAAGCTTACATTAATCAGAGGCAATCATTTAGAATGAATATTAGTTCTGTGCTGATAATATAATATTTTGTTATCACATACAGAACATCAATTATGTACATGAAGGGTACATAATTGTCTATTTAGAAGTCCTGCCTAGGGGTAGTTTAATTCTATTGCCAAGCTGCTAGAAATTCAATTGATGCAGCACAAATTAATGGTCAATGCTAATAATACAAAGTTTATGAGATTTACATCCAAAACAGAGGCTGTTACAAATAACATTTCGATTATTAGTTCTCCTGGTGGTCTTTAATAAAAGAGATGAAATAAGTTATCATTGTAAAGCCCTGGCTAGATATAAATTTTCTTAAAGGTGCCTTTATTAAAGATGTTGCGGAGCTTTATAGTAAATTTTTCAATGTAAATATCTCAGTTATATCCAACTCTTTTGTATTCTACAATTGATATATAGGAAGCAATTTCAAATGATAGGCCATTCTTCAGATACCTACAGTAAAATAGGCAATTTGGGTTTATTTTTTTCTGCCTCACTCCTAAAACAACAAAGCACATGCACACTATGAGAATATTTACCTTGGAAAACAACTTCTGAGCTGGCAGTGACTAGAAACCAGAGGCTCAAACCACTCTGAGTAAACTCAGGAGAAAAAAAAAAAAAAAGAAGCCATTCAAAAAATAAAGTCAGGGTGACCTTCAATAGATTTCAATTAAATTCCTCCAGATATTTAGTAAGGTTTGAGTGATCAGGGAGATAAGTAAAGAGGTAAATGTGGGAAACCATGACAGCAAGATGAATTTATGCTGCGTGTGATCTCATTTCATCCACGTGTGATCTCATTTCTTGGGTTTTCTCCTCAACTGGCCCAGTCTCCAACTCATATCTTACTATAAGAGCCTTCTGTCTGTCTAGTCTGTCTGCTTCTAGTCTTACTTTTACTTTCCTAAAATCCACCCTCCTTGCTAAAACCAAAATAGTCTATTTGTCAAATCATATGAAATTGTCGTCCACAAATTATATTCTCAAAGAAGCCTTTCCTAACACTCAGGTTTGATCATGTATGTAATGAGCTTCCTTCTTTATTCACCACATTAGACTGGAATTAAGTATTCACATCTCCCCCACCCCCCTCTCTTTCTATCTCTCTATAGACTCTAAGTTCTCTAGAGCAGGAACTATCCTAGTCATGTATTCTCAATGGCTAGCAGAGTGAGTGGCACAGAGTAGATACTCAAGAAGATCAGTTATGCTGAAGTGATATGATAAAAGTTTTAACGTTGCAAATTTATTATTTTTGTTTGGCTTTCAGAATTTTTTTCAAGAATTAAAACAGACAGGGAGCTTGGGATGAAAATTTTCCCAAATTTATATGCAGTCTCTAAGGATGGTTTTTTTATATCAAAATTTTAAATGTTTATTTATTTTTGAGGAGGGGAGGGATGGAGAGAGAGGGAGACAGAGGATCTGAAGTGGATTCCACCCTGAGAACACAGAGTCCTACATGGGACTCGAACCGACGAACTGTGAGATCATGACCTGAGCTGAAGTCAGATGCTTAACTGACTGAGCCACCCAGGTGCCCCAAGGAGGTCTTAATATTCCAGTTTTTTTGACATGGGGTGATCTAGTTCTGCAACCTTTCTTTAGAAAATGTTTTTTAATATTACTAAAATATTTTGAGTTCAAAACTTGTAAGTTCTCAAAACCATCACTACATGCTCTGTCTCAATACCGCAGTGGCTTCAGTGCCTGGAGTCTGTTTTGTTCCACTTTTCTTCTATGACACAAAGAGAATAGCTTCTGCCATGGCAATAGAAAATACACACTCTAGAAGATCTTTGATTCCTGGACTTTTATTGTATAATGCCAAACTCTAAAGAAAGAACGAAAGCCTTAAAATATATGTGTTAGTATTTACCTATACTGTGATAATTCTGTAATTAAGACCTGAGCAAGATGGAAGGGTGTTGAAAAGGAGGATCTCCTTAATTGGTTTTCATGGACTACCACCCAACTGTAGTCTAGGTGACTTCTCTTCCACTGCGTACCTTCAATCCCCCATTGAATTTGGTATGATATCAGTGCTACTTCTCAAGGAGCACTGCGTGATTTTTGTGAGTCCCTAGAGTGAGCAATTGACTTGTAAGTCTCCATAAAGCTCTACAAAGCATCAGCTACTCTTGAACAAAAAGCATTGTGCATCTAGTATCCCTGGAGAATGACTGTATAAACAAACCTCTCCTGGAGATCAGCATGCCATTGAAATACAATTTGCACCTGGTGGCAAAAGTTGCAAAAAGTCAATACTTGATGAGGGAGAACTTTTAAAATCCTTGAAACAGCAGAGTGGCTCAAGGCTATTTGTTGTATTTGCAATAAAAGTGTAATCCAGTGTAATATGCAGGTAGTTACCAACCAGAGAAAGCCAGCTGTGATACTATTGAACAACATCCCTCTCTCCCACCAAATGAGCTGTTAAAAGAACAAGCAGAACTGGTAAAGAACTAATAAGAACTTTGAAAAAATCTTCAGAAAAGGTTACACGTTAGAGTTCTTCTAGAAGCTGTAACAACTACAGAAAGCTTGGTGATTCTACAATGTACATTTCAAATACTTAATTCTAGGTTTGGGAGATGCCTGAAGAGGAAAAGCTGTTTGTGTGCTGAAAGAAACTTTGGTGGGGAAACATTAAACTATACAAAACTTATTTATTTAAAAAAATTGGAAACAAGCATGTTTGTTAGAAATACTGCATTTTGTGTTTTTATAAACCTTATGTTACTACCATCTGTAACATTCTACTTTTCTGGAATCTAGCTGGTTTAATTTAGAGTTGATGTTAGTTCACTACACAATTTTTTACATATAACACTCCCTTATCTGTAGTTATGTTGGGCTTGTGGATAATATTCCATTATTCCATGCAAATGATAAATGTCCAGTGCTCTCAGAGGTAGGATATATATAATGAGGATCTGAAGGGATTAGAAATGATTAAATATCTAAAAGGATAAAGAAAACCTAAAGTTTTAAAGTCACATGTTGATTTTCCTTAATTTAGTAAAGGAATAAGAATTCAAATGAAATTTTTAAAAAATGTTTTAGTTCCTCTGGTGTGTATACTTTCTGTTTTTAAATGAAACTTCAAGCAAAGAAGAAAATCCTTTAGTTCTATCATTGAAAATACACAGCAGAACCCTTTTAAGTATTAAAATTGGAAATTGCTTTTTGTCTTAGCTAATTAATCACTGGTTATTTTTATTTTCTTTAAATTTGGCAAGTTGTATTAAATTGTGTGCTATTTATTGAAATGAAAATTAGATATGGGAGTTCTGGAGTTGGAACATTCTTTGATATAGGAAATACAAGTCAGAGAGGGCTCAAGGTGCAGAACCCGAATAATTTAGACATGGTTTCACTGGCAAAGCAGAACAGTTGGGAATTAAAGTTGGTTTGGACGGGGGAATAACATGCTCAATGAGGGCAGATTGGCTTGGAGATTTGGGTGGGATTTTCAAGTTTAAATACCTGAAGAGGCATTTGAAATACAAATCTAGAAATGAGTATAGAAAACAGAAGTGGTGATGAGAGTTGCTATTTATTAGTATAGACATGAAAGTCAGAGCCCTGAGGGAAAAAAGCACTCTGTCTGTTGGACAGGGATTTATTTATTTTTTTTAAGCGATAGAGACTGGGGGACCTGGGTGACTCAGTCGGTTAAGCATCCAACTCTTGATTTCGGCTCAGGTCATGATCTCACAGTTTGTGAGATCAAA
Source organism: Lynx canadensis (assembly GCF_007474595.2). Lineage (NCBI taxonomy): Eukaryota > Metazoa > Chordata > Mammalia > Carnivora > Felidae > Lynx > Lynx canadensis. The sequence continues at coordinate 68,936,658 of NC_044310.1, forward strand.
CACTGCATGGGGCTGTCTGTTGACAGCGTGGAGTCTGCTTGGGATTCTCTGTCTCCTTCTCTCTCTGCCCTTTCCCTGCTCTCTCTTTCTCTCAAAATAAATACATAAACTTAAAACAATTGAGTGATAGAGGATGCCCACAATTAAAGGATGTAATCAGGAGATCAAAATGTAAGAAATATTACAGATAGAAAAGCCAATGATTTCTCTAGAAACCATTCAAAAGAGAATTTTCACTTGAAGGAGGGGCATTATCAAAGTCCAAAGATGAAATTAATGGCATGAAGAGTGAAAGAAATTAGGATAAATAATCGAAGTTGTTTATAATCTTCAAGAACCTTTTAGTACAATGATAAGTATTTTCCTTCTTTCCAACACAAACTGCTAAGTTGTGGATTTGCTAAGAGCAGATGTCTTCTGTCAAAGAGATTCAGAAATAAATGTCAGTTTTTATGATTTTGCCTTGTCTTGTTAAAAGAAGTATACTTTTTGACACTTATCGGTAAATCATTTGTAACATGAGGTAAGTCTTATATTTATTGAGTTGTTTACTTTAACAGACAGTCATAACTACCTGGTTCGAATGTTATTTGAAACTCAGCTACAAATTTTTAAGCGCTTTTTATTTAAAGAAATGAAGGAGAGTGATAAAATTGATATCACTAGTACATAGACATGATTTTGTGAGTTGAATTTGCCCAGTCTTTGAAAGAAGTAATTTAATTTAAGATTTTACTCAATCAAGTAGTGAATAGGCTGTGGGATTTATATTAAAAGATTTTTCAAGAAGGCATGGCTTCAGATGATATGTCTAAATTTCTTGAAATGAGGCCAAATGATGACATTTTGTAGATGATACATATTTTCTTCTAAAATTTTTATTTTCCATCAGCTTCTTTTCATGTCATATTGGCTTTTATATCATTGTTCATTATTTTTAACTCATAAAAAAGTACCTAGTGCTATCATTTTTTTACTATAATTTTAGAAAGAAAGAAGAAATCTTCACGTTAGTTGTGGTTTCTTAAGACTGAAAGATACAGTAGAAATCATTTCCCCCCCCAAATTCCCTTCTAGACATCTTTTCCAAAGAAGACCTAAGTTCTCTTCATTTAAATTAGTGCTTTATAATGTAGATTATAACGTATGTTTTACTCTACTGTTTTAATTTTTAAACACTCTGAGGTTGTTTTCCCAGTATAATGTTATGCAAAAGCCTCAATAATTTTCAAAGAAATACGCTGAAATTGTGTTTCCATCTTAACTAATGCATACCTTAATCATTTCACTTGACCATCAGCCCTTTCAGAGATGTTGTGTCTTTCATTTATGTAAGCTCAAAGGCTTACATAGTGCCTGGTTGATATACGATAAGTACTTGATATTTGATGAACAAATCAGTGAAACATTTTTTGCTTCTGTTGTACAAAGATTTTATATATGTATGCACAAATATGTGTATATATATTTCAGTACTACAATGGGTTTTTAATAAATTTTTATTGAATGTAAATAATCTATTTTAAAACTTTCACACAAACCTGCTTTCTCTTCTTACCTCTCTGACCAAACTTTCTACTCCCACTCTACAACACAATGTATTTTCCTCGTTTAATTTACAACCATTATTTTGTTTGTGAGACATTACATTTCATTTGGTTTGTTTAATTCACCACATCTGGAGCAATTTGTAAATACTGACAATAATCTCTATTGAACTCTGAAGGTAAGTCAGTACCCAAGAGTAGAGAGGCATCAACAAAGAACCAGCCAGGGAATCAGATGTACTGTGGTTTCTAATCTGCTAGGAAGGATGTTTCACCCCTGTGTCCTCAGTCTCCCCACCTGCACACAAGAAGAAATTGTATATGTCCATCTCAACTCTATTATTGTATCAAGTTCTAAGAAATAGTAATAAATAATAATAATAATAATAATAATAATAAATAGTGAATTCTCAATAGAAACATTGTCCATAAAGCTTAATAAGAACAAAATTGAACTATACCCTATACTTTGTAGGCCCAGTATTTTATTTTATTTTTGTTCATTGAGTGGAAAAATTTTGGACACAATCTCTTCTGAAATGCCCTTGATAATTTAGCCAGCATGTATTTGATAAATGACTTATGTTTTTAATACTAATTATGGCCAGAGGCAACGTTATGGGTGATTGTTTCAGATCTGAAAACAAATCAAATAATATGTAATTCCAAAATAGGTTTATCTTTTCAAAAAGAATGAATTACTTTTTTTTAAGTTCTATCCTTTACTTGTATTGGAATGTGTAGATTCATATTTGGTCTTATCTTTCTAAATAGCGGTCTCATAATACAAGTTAGCATCGTGTTCAGAGAATTATAAATCTCATATAACTGTCTAGCACTTTCAACTTAATATGCTTTCACACTTATTAACTCATTTCATTTTCCCAAAAAGACATGAGGAGTAAATAGAGCAAGTATTAATTTAGCTGTTTATGAAATGGGGAGAAGGAGGCATAATGTATATGGATAATTGTTCTAAACAAAGCAGGGAGTGAGTCTCTCTTGATCGGCAGACCTCCAGTCCTGGGTCCCTAGCATTAATTCCAAATGAAACCAGTCTGGGTTTTAGAGTCTGATTGTTTGCAAAGCTAGTGTACCTGGAGCAGTCAGAGAGGAGAAGATAAGTAGGTGTTAAAGAACATGAGACTCTTTTAGGAATTTCCAGAAATAAAAAAGGTCCAACAGTCATCATGGAGGCATTGAAGGTCATCGCGCTGTGCTGTGGACATTAATATTTTAAATCCCTCATTTGCACACATGCAGCAGAAAGGCCTGGGAATATTCTTGGTGATAATTAGTGGACTGGATTTTTGTGTATGACACATTTTTCCATTTTCAATTAATGGTCTCACTATAAGAAAACTTCTCTTTTGTGTAGCTATAAAAATACTTTTATCATAGGAATTTTTAGAAGGAAGTAACAAGCACATTTATCCTCAGTACACTCTGCTTTTCTGTACAAAAATAATATAACCAGTTTAACTGAAGTTGACAGCAGCACAGTGAGTCTTGGCCATCCAAAATTTTAGAGTTGGCTCTCGGACCAGTTCCTAGAGGTTGCTTATGTAAAGCTCATGGCAACAGCAGCTCATGAACTTTACACTTCATTGTGCAAAAGCCTATTTGGAAATGTTAAGCCTTTGGCAAGATACAGGATCACTAAATCATCCTTGCATGGTTTAGAAATTCTTGTTCATGAACAGAACCAATAACAACACTATGTGCCATATTTTCAGCATTGAGACTGTGTTTCATTAAAGGAAATAGCCATGTCCATATCCTGCAGGGGGCTACATTTAAGTTTCTATCACATAAAATAGGATGTCAAGAGTTTCAACAATTTTACCAATTTAATATCTAGAATGGAGAATGAGCAATTAGCACTATCAAAATTCAGAAAAGAGAGTCTGATCTGACAATATTTTCTGTTATCAGTGTGATAATTAGAATTTGCCTTTACAAGAATTGGCCTTGTAAATGTAGGGGCACCTGGGTGGCTCAGTTGGTTAAGCGTCCAACTTCGGCTCAGGTCATGATCTCGCGGTTTGTGAGTTTGAGGCCCGTGTCAGGCTCTGTGCTGACAGCTCAGAGCCTGGAGCTTGCTTTGGAATGTGTGTATTCTCCTCTCTCTGCCCCTCCCAGAGCTCATGCTCTGTCTCTCTCTGTCTCTCAATAAAAATAAACATTAAAAAAAATTTTTTTAAGTTTGTAAATGTATAAGATGTATGTGTGACAAATATCTATCTTTCATATACAACCATCTGGAGGGTCAAAAGAACAATGGACTTTAGGATCAGACATATTGGCTTTTGAGCATGGCTTTACGTCATCATTTATTCAGATTGAAAAATCAGGTTGTTGAGCACTTACTGTAAGTCAGGCATTTTGTCAGCTACCCAAATTACAATGATGATCACAGAGGCGCTGTTTAGTGGGGGAGGTATGCATTAAACAAAATAATCCCACAAATCATTTTATAATTGAAATGTGAAAAATGATTTCAAGTTTGTGTACAGGCTACTATAAATAGGAGCCATCAGAAACATAGAAATTCAAAGGGACATTTGCCAGATAAAATAAAGAATGTTCCAGTTAAATTGGAATTTCAGATAAATAGTAAATAATTTTTAATATAAGTATGTCCCAAAAATTGCATGAGAGATACATATACTAAAAATTATATATTATATATTGTTATATATTAAAATTATATTATCCCACCCCCCACCCCTCCCCCGACACACACAAATTTCCCAGCCCTGGGAAAAGAGTGCTAATCCCCAGACCTATGCATGTATAAGGAGAGTCAGGAAAGTCCTCTTTGGAAGAAACATTTGAATCAACCCTAAGAGATGAATGGCAATTGGCATAGAAACTAGGGAGGCATTTTGAATATTCCAAACCCGTGAAGGATCAGTGGGCAGAGAGAAGGCTAGCATGGAAGTGAAATGCACTAGAGGGGAAAGCTGGTAAGGGTAAGACCCCAGATCTTTCAGGGCCTTTCCTAATGCCTTATTCCTCTTATTCTCCATTTTCCATATGTATACTAAGGTCATAGTAATGACCCAGGGGAGAAGATGCATAATAGTAGGTATGGGGCTGACCCTGAATGAACATTTGTTGACTCTTTCTCATAATGTTCACCCTGGCTGTAACTCATCCTTTTACCTCTGGAGAGTTTTATTGTTTTGTTTTGTTTTGTTTGATGTGAGTTGTTTTCCAATAGCTTTGATTTTTTTCCCCAGCTTCAGGTCTGACTTTTAAAGATAATCTGCTCTTGCTTTTGTACTTCAGTTGCCCGGTGTATTATCATATTACATCTGAAGTTAAGTGCAGTTTTGCCAGGGGGTATCTACGTATCCTGGAAATGATTATTTCTGGGTTCTCCACTTTCTCTAAGGAAAATATCCCAGTCACTGATACCAGCCCCAAGTATGTTCATCTTCTTTGTCTATTATACAGAGAAATTTAAATGCATTCTTTTTCAGGGGTTATTTTGTAGCCACTTTAAAAAGGTTTCTATGGTTTTAAGCTCAAATGTCATCATATTGGGGGGAAAAAATATCTCCTTTCCTAATATCCTGGCTTCCTCTCCTCAACTGCTCACCACCCCAGAGACAACTTCTGTCTAGTACTCCGACATGCTGATTTTGAGTGAGCACGTCGGCCTGGGAGTGGCAGCACTGGGCCAGAACTCTCAGTGATGAATGTCAGCACAGCGGCCGCGGTCTTTCTGCCAGACAGGAGGCTAACAGGCAAACGGCGGGGAGTTCACAGGCTTGGAGGGGCTTGTTAGACAGGGCTCAAAATTCTCATGAACATCACTCTGCCACTCCACAGAACAGCTGCAGCCTCAACAGTGGGAGTCTTCACACTGATTTTTCAAAAAGCTCCCCCTCCAGAATTTAATGTCATATTACACTGTTAAGCGCCCTGCATCACAGTATATTGTTATCCATCATAATCTGCCCTCACCATTTGCTGCAAAGTTGCTAATTTGGCTGGAGAATATTTCCCTTATTAGAATGAGTTTTCTCTCATTCTTTCCTTTTCTGAGGATTTGTCAACTTTCGGCTACTAGGACTTTTCCGTGTGACTCAACACTGTTCTTACTTTAGAGCAATGTTGTTACTGGCCACCTTAAATCACTTCATCGCAACAAAGAAATGCTTTCTCAGGGGAAAACCTCCTAAGAATTTAGATTAGATGAGAGTTATCTACTTATAAAGGTATTTCATCCACTGGAGGAGGTTAAAATGTGGGCATTCACTCAACAATTGGGTTTTGAGGATCTACCATGTTTCTGTTCTAGGCACCGGAGCTAAAACAGTGAATAAGACAAAGTCCCTATCCTTTTTTAGCTTCGTTTTACTAGAGAGACAAGCCAGGACTCTATAAATAAATGAAACCTATTATAATTTCAAATGGTGGTAATTGCTATGAATTAAAATAAATGCGGGAGAAGGAAGCTCTGATGGGGGCAGTAGAGGGAGAGGCTATTTTTGATAGGGTAGTCATGGAGATGCCCTCCAAAGAGGTGATATTTGAATTGAGATCTGAGGGCATGAATGTGTCAGGAGCACATACAAATTTGGGACTGGGGGGGATTAATATAAAGAATGTATCGTATTACAGTGAGTGCACAGCTGACGCTAACTAAACAATTTCTCATCATGTTCGTGCTATCTAGATGAGGGTAAAAAGCATTCTCGGTATAAGGACAGCAAATATAAGAATTTGTGCATGTTAGAATCTCTGAGAAACAGAGGAAGAAATGAGCGTGCAGAAGTCTTATTAGTGAGTTTTCTTAAGATCAGTGCCTGTAGAAGAGAAAAGCCGGAAGCAGGAAGGAAGCAGGTTTGGGCAGAGAGAGGAGGCCAGCACAGTGAAGCTCCTTTGGGGCCCAGCTGACCTTTTAAGGAGCTCTAAAGATGCAATGATCTTTCAGAGCTGCTGTACATTAGGGCAAGAGGTCTAGGCCTATCTGTGTGAATTGGTCATTCTATGTGGGCTGTTTCAGGAAGCGATGTAACCCTCTTGGGCAGTGTGGGTCTCTTCAGCCTAGGCATTCATTCCCTGGACAGACAGGTGAAAGTTGTTGATCAGGACTCCCAGCAGCAAGGTGCTAGCACATAATTCTCCATGGATCTCTTACTTTTCCTTACAATCGGACGCACTTCATTCCTATTACAAGTGCTTCAATATCTGAGCGGTGCAATACAGATTTCAGCTGGATGAGTAAGCAACTAAATGTCATTTGGGGAATGCCTGGATTCCTTCAGATCAGACATTCAAATTCTATGTGTACCAAATGATTCTACGTAAATAATCTCTTTATTTCCTTTGTATAATAACATAAAGATCTTGATCGACCAGATATGAACCATTGGGTAAGTGCTTTGTTAATTCAGTTAAGCAAATATTTTTTGAAATGATGGTATAGTACTTTGTCTTCGAAGAGCTTAAAATTTACTGGAAGAAGCAGATGTAAAGTCAACTCAATATAGTCTCTAATGCAAGATCAAGTAAACCAGGGAGAAACAGCAAAGTATTTTGAAGTATAAAACATAAAATATTTTAAGTTTATTTATTTGGGGAGACAGAAAGAGAGAGCATCTGTGCACATGTGCACAAGAGTTGGGGAGGGAGAGAGAGAGGGAAAGAGAGAATCCCAAGCAGGTTCCACACTGTCACTGCAGAACCCAATGTGGGGCTCAATCCCATGAACCGTGAGATCATGACCTGAGCCGAAATCAAGAGTTGGACACTTAACCAACTGAGGCATCCAGGTGCCCTAAAAGCATTAAATATTTTTAAGTAAAAGGTAGTAATATTAAATAGATGGAATGTTGACATTTAGAAGGCACCCTTAAAGTAGAATTTTGATGCATCTGGAATGGGAGGAAGTCTTCCAAGTTGAGTCAAACAGGAAAGCTGTCCTGTAAGCGTGCACAGTCAATAGGCTGGATGCTTGGGAGGAAGACTATGCAGGGATGTGGTGAGAGGTAAGATGGAAAAGACAATTCATACTTAGAATATGGCAGACCTTGAATGTGCTACTAGAAAATGAGAACTTCATTCTCTAAGCTACTATCTCAAAACGTGGCTTATGGGCACCTGCGTTAAGATGCCATGGATGTTGAATAAAAATTCATACTCTAACACTCCATCCCATACACTCTGATTCAGAATCTCTGAGACTAGTTTCCTGAAATCTGTAGTTGACATAAGCTTCCCATGATAGTTAGAGGATCTCTGCTCCAGATAATGGGACACCACAGAAAAGTCAGGTGTCTGCCTCCACAGATCTGTAGGATGTATGAAGGATCTTTCTCACATTTGAAGTGTCAAACTGAAACGTTCCAGGAATTCTGGAATTTGAAGTATTTCAAATTTAATTTGTAGTATTTCATTTTAAACAATAAATTAGTAACTTAATATACTCCACTTGCCCACTTCTGTTAACACAGAACAGCTTTTCTCCTCTTGCCAAAAATATTCAGTTCTGTAAGGTGCTCAGAAATTGTCAGTCTCATAGTTGCTATTCTCTGTTCTTAGTGAGACATTTTCTTTACTTCTGATCCTACGAATCATTTTTACCGTAGAACACAAGAAGTTTCTTCAGGGCCCTTGGAGACTCTGTTTTCTGAGTTGCAGTTATAGCAAGGAGTTTATTTTTTTGTTTGTTTATGATCTGTAAATTCCTTTCCAAATCTCTGATAGCTTCAGATCCCTTAGAAGCCAGTCTAATCTTTTATTTTCTACTTATAAGTCAATCCAATAATTAAATTTTTTTTTCCCAAGGAATTTTCTTCCTCTTGCTTCAGTCACAAACACTTCTTTTTCACCTGCTTCATTTTAGAAATCCCTTGTTAATATTTTCTTTGATCTTAGCCTTCCTTTCCTTAGGAACTTGTGTCAGGGCCATGCACACTGATGGTGAAGTGATGCATTTTATAAAACGTACCAGATTCCTCACCTTTCTCATTTATTGCTAGTAGAATTGTCACAGTAATAATGCAATGAGTATAAATAATGGTGCTTCTCTCTTCTCATTTTTTCCTCCCTCAAGTCATATCTGACTCTTTTTACATCTTTTCTCACATCTCGTTTCCCCAGATTTCCTTTGCGGTAGGAGAGGAAATCTTTACAAAAGAGTCAAACACAGATGCTAGGAAGAAGAAGGAATTTCCCTCTGAGTCATGTAATAAGAGGTTGGGTGAAAGGAGAAAAATTGAGAGGAGTCATGCCTTCTCTGGCTGTGAAGGTAAGGTAGGTCCAAAATTAATCAATGGATATGTCCTGTCTATCCCTCTGACTTCTAAAGAACGTCCCACCTTTACAAGATTGAAGATGCTAAAAAAAAACTAAAAAATAAAAAAAATAGTTTTAAAAAATCTACAAAATGAGATCAGAAGTTAGGGTGAAAAGATTAAGAACAGGGATAAAAAATGTGAGAAAAATTGATTGGTTTATTTTTCAAAAAATTTTAATGAAAATTTAGAAGAGAGAAATAATGGATCTTCTCTACTTGTAAGAGACATGGATATAGGAAAACAGTAATTAATTTTTAAAATGTTGTTTACTATATTTCCTTTTTTGTTGTGTGTCAAAGTACAATCATAGCACTTTGAGGGGCGCCTGGGTGGCTCAGCTGGTCAAGTGACCAACTTAGTTTCAGCTCAGGTCATGATCTCATGGTTCATGAGTAGGCTCCACCGCCCCCCCCCCCCCCTCAGGCTCTGCACTGATAGCATGGGGCCTGCTTGGATTCTCTCTCTCCCCCTCTCTCTCTGCCACTCCCCTGCTTACACACACACACACACACACACACACTCTCTCTCTCAAATAAATAAACTTAAAATATATATATATTACAAATAAATACAATTAAAAAAACACTTTGTAAACACTTGGTTGCTGGTGTTGGATGTCTGTGACTGTGATTCTGCTCTGAATCTGGGCCCCATGGGTCTCTGGATTCATAGCTGTTAACAAGTAAAACTCACAAAGCAAATGTAAGCAAACAGGCCTGGCATGTTAGAAAACGAGAGAAAAGTCTGCATTAATGTCTCCAGAAAGGGAGAGAATTGGTTCATCCCTGAGGCATGAGGAATGAGTCTTTCCAGGGATGACTGTCTTAGTATAGACTCAGACCAGAGGGGGACAGCTAGAGCCACCTGGACAAGCCAGGTGTGCTGAGGTCATGAGGATTGGGCCCAACGACCATAGGTATGGGGTGCAGCTGTCAATATTAACAATAGCAATATTGACTGTCTGCCTGAGACACAAGACTTTCCTGGGCACAGAGGGATAAAGAAGTGTTGTGGCGGGTAGGTGGGAGGCGGGCAGGTCAGAATTCTAGCATCACCTACAATACATACAACATCTATTCCTCCAAACAAACTTCTGTTATTCTAGCATCTTTCTGCTCTGTTCCCTTTGATAGTCAAATTTCTAAGAAACATTCTCTACGGATGATGACTCTACTTTCTTAATTCCTTGCTTTTCTTTGCCACCTACAGCCAAACCCACCACCAGTTGCTAGTGCTTTGGTCATCAGACTCCACACAGAATATATTCACTACTGCTGCCACCGCAGCACCCTCTGACATGGGCTACTGTGGAGCCTGGGGAGTCTCTTCTGGTGAATAATGTAAGTGCCCAGCTAGGGTGATTACAAGGAGAAAAAGAGTAATGGCTGCAGAATGTGAGTGCCAGCTCCCTCGAGAGTTGTGTTCGCCATTGTAAAAGCATGAAAATGTAATTCTCGTTTTACTTGCCAGTCGTGTAAGCTTGGTTAACATGAATCTGTCTTTCAGAGATCTATCCATTCCTAGTGAACTGAAAAAAAATTCTAAGCCTGAAAGATTAAGGGTGAGGCCAGGACTAGGTGATCTCACTAAGTAAGGCACTCTCAACAAGGAATCAGCCAGGTCTGTCCATCCTAGAGCAATTCTGTCTCTTCTTCTAAGTTCTGTAGTCACAACAGTGACTTCCTCCTTTTATTTTACTTATTTCACTGGGTAACTTTGCATGATAGGTGTTCAAACCTTTTGACTGCTTCTGGATTTACTTCAATGAGCACCTGCAAACCACATCCTTCTTTTCAAACATAATTGATTGAATTTCAATAATAGTAAGATGTTATTAGACTGGACTCTTTTGAATATTGAACAGTTTTGAATATTGCCCATTTCTGATTTGGTGATATTGATGATTAAGTCAGTTACAGTAAACACTGCATCTTTGTCTGAACTTAATACTCCTTAATATTGTAAAAGAAGCCATCTATAATGGCTTTTTTTTCATCAAGTCTCAAAATTCTCAAGTCAATATGGGGGTTTGGGGGTATCTCAATCTCAGTATCCTTAGTTTACTTTGTCTTGTTTTTTTTTCCCCCTCCCTTTCATTTTTTCTTTTTTTTTTTTTTTGAATTTGCCTTTAATCTAGATGCTTCATATAATGTTTTAAGAACTTCTTAAAACCACTCTGATTTTATTAGTAATTACATTTTAAAATGTGTCACTGAAAATTCTCAAATCAATATGGGGGTTTGGGGGCATCACAATCTCATTATCCTTAGTTTACTTTATCTTGTTTTTTCCCCTCTCTTTCATTTTTTCTTTTTTTTAATTTGCATTTAATCTAGATGCTTCATATGTTGTTTTAAGAATTTCTTAAAACCACTCTAATTTTCTTAGTAATTACATTTCACAATATGTCAATGCTTACTATATCCAATGAGAAAATGCTGCTTCTCTTAAAATATAAAATCATGGCTATGGATCTTTTACCATTACTTGTAAGTGGTTTGTTTGCAGTATTCTCTAGCAGAATAAAAACAAAACCTTAGTGATTTGTCCCAGTTTAGTTTTAACTATGTCACTTATTCTTGATGTGTAATATAATATATATGATTAAATGCTTCTTAGCTGTATCAGGGTATTGGTTTATTCAGGGTTTGATAAAACTCAGTTAAACTAGATAATAATTTACTGGATTAATTGGATATGTGTATATTCCTATGTATCTCACATAATATGGAGTAGAATGGCTTTCTAAAAGATCCATAGTATTAATGAGACCTAGCTTAAGGGTGATTTTTGAGTATGAGCAGTCATTAACTTTTGAATTTCTTTACCTTCGAAATACTTAAAAACACTGATTAGCTCAATAACGTCAACCATTTAAGTTGACTGTAGGGTTTATATTACCTTGCCTGTTTACTTATGGAAAACCTCTGTATAAATGCTATTCTTCTAATTATCACCTTCTATATTATTGAAGGAATGCTACAATAGTAACTTTGATTTATGCAACACACTATTTCTAATGAATTAGAACTATGGTATATCATCTTATTAATTCTTTTAACCTTGCTATGAAGTACAGCATGAGTAAAGTAACAAATGAGTGGCATTTATTAACATCTTCATTTTATAGTTAAAGAAGACATATGACAAGGTGACTTAGTTTTCCCTAAATTTAAAAAATCTAACTGTTTGGATGACACAGATAATATTGGCTTCAAGTTCCCAAATATTCAACTAGTAGATAAGCTACAGCTTTGTTAGAGTCATTGAAAGTTTTTGCAAGTGTGCAATATATGCAAATACATTTTCATATCATGTATGTGTGCGTACATGTGTGTATATGTATACATTGTATCCCATTCCTTTCCATTCTATTCTAAAAAATCATAAAATCAGGTAGCTTTTTATCATTATGAAAGATAAATATTTTCTTCCTCTCTCTCTCTCTCTCTCCCCTTAATCTGTGAGTGTGTGTGTGTATTAAGGTATATACTAACTTAACAGCTTTCATTTCTTAAAAACTCTATAACTCAGGGAAAAGCCACTAAATTTAAAAAAAAGTTCATTAATTTTAATGGAGAAATTATGATGCATTACGTCTACAAAAAATTCTGAAATAATTTTCATGGATATAAAAATTATATTGACTGAACAATAAAAAACAATTTGGAAGTAAATTCAGTCTGTTCATAAAATAGAACATCGTGAAGCCTAATTATACTCCTTTCTTTTTCTGTACTATTTTCATCACAAATATTTCAACTTTTGGAGAGCTCATAGTTACCAGTTCAAAATAAAATTGTAGTGCAGAAAAACATTTTAGGTAAAACTAAAGACTATGCATAGGAAGGCTTTTAAACACTGAGATTGCTCACACGCCACAGCTAAAATAACCATAAAATACACTAAATAACACAATTTGGGTTTATCCAAAGATGGCATGTTGTTCAAATTTGTCTCCTTTATAATAGAAACTGTCATTTCAGGTAAATTGGTGAATGTGCCTTTGCCTGAACTCAAAATCTCAAACTATCACTTCTTATAGTGTGTTTATTGCATGGTGTGTGTGTGTGTGCGCACACACGAGCACGCGCACGTGTGTGTGTGTGTGTGTGTGTGTGTGTGTGTGTGTGTAAAGTCATAATAATCCCCAAAATGAGTAGTTTGAAAAGTAGTATAAATTCAAGGGCCATTGTATTGAAAAATTATTACCTGAAATGTCATTGTTTGAGGTAAGTCAATATTTCTCATGTCTAGGCCAGTAGACCATATCATTCTAATGAACTTAGAAATCAAACTTTTCTTAATTGATTATGGTGGACCCTAGGAAGAGAAAAATTAACCTTCCCTGGCATGAATCTTGGTTGTATTGTTTAAAAGAAGCAGGGCCTAGTTGTAAAGACAACTATTTAACACAGTTTGAAGTTGAGTGTTCACTTATGCTACTAAGTTATTGAAAGCCATCATTCTAGGCTAGTGATAATCAGGTTTGACTGACCCACGGTTTCCAGAGTTAGAAAGTGTTATTCTCAGTAAATAAATGTTTTCTGTAAATTTATGAAAGACAATATGGCCCAGGGCACAAATGCAATCATTTTTCAATGTAAGCGATGGCTATCCATGAAAAAGGGGACTGCCAGTTTGCCTTAGCAAGTAAGGTCAGGCAGTGATGCAAGGATTTAATACAAGTTATTCAATAATAACCTGAAAAGTTTGTGCAGCTGGCCCAAGGGTGGTCATCCAAATAACTGTTTGGTGCAGACAAAGAAAGGTGCAGATTTAATAAACCAAATTTCAACTATTATACTTCACTACAGGGAAGTACTCAAGACTATGAGTCATTTACTCAACTGCTCTGGAACTTTTGGTTAAAGCAATTGTCAGCTACTGCTGGAAAGCTTTGTGGGGACATGGCCCCTCACATTAATACAGAGGAATGCTAGATTTTGGGGGGGGGGGTCTGGGTTGTTTTTTGTTTGTTTGTTTTTTGTTTTCTATAGGATAATCGTGGGCCTAAACTAAACAAATTAAATTTTCATTTTATTTAAATAGAAATCAACAAACTTTCTTCCATGTTTCCACATAGTCTGATTCATTTAAACACATAGAATTTTTATTTTACAGTATGTTATTGATATTTTTGTGTTTTATATTATTTTTGCCTTAACTATAAAATATCATTTACATGGGGAGTTTTTCTGAAAAAAAAATTGAAAAGTTTCTATTATCCACTTCCCTCTAAAGTACCCCTCAATTAATAGTAAGTTTAATTATTTAAAATTGTTATATTAGAGTTCTTGTTTAATTATGTTAAATCTAATGAATTTTATCATAGTAAATATTAGCATTTACTACATAATTAATGTTCAAATATATAGGGAGATAAATTTCTTAATATGATATTGAGTACTAGCCTCAAATGTGGTCTCAGAGTTAGGTTGCCTGGCCTTCTAACCTGCATCTCTCTTCACCAAGTGGAGAAACACGTTCATTAACCATCCATGCGTTAAATTTCTCATGTGTGAAATGGAGATTACAATACTACGTACATTGCAGAGTCACATCAGACTTCAATGAGCTAATCAAGGTAAATGCTATTAAAGTTCCCAGCACATAGCAAGGACTCAATAAATTTTAACTGTTACTACTATAGCATGGACAAATGTGTTTCTACAATTCAACTGTGGAAGAAATACTGTATTTTGAACTTTTCTTAGATCAACTTAGTTTTAAACTGTGAGCTTTCCCTTCACTGAAAGTGGAAAATTTAGCATCATTCAACCATGGGGATTCTTTCCACATCTGAAGTCTGTCAAGCTGCCAAGATTCCAGGATGTTTGGTAATATGAGAAATCAAACTGGGAAGTTTGGTTGTCCAATATATGTCCACGTTAGTTATGAATGAGGATCCCAGTGTGCCATCCAGCAGTGTTGCTTCATCCCCACTGCTCTGCTATGACCTGTTTTAGGCAGAGAATCTTTGACAATTCTGGGATCCCCACCCCTAGTTCACCCTATGATGAACTCTAGGGTAAATTCTTACTTTGAGCTCCTAACACGTCTTCTACCCTGTGGGACCCATAGATCTCTCTCTCTTCTTCTTTAGTTGTGGAAAGTCCTTAAAACAAAGAAAGAAGGAAACAAAGAAACAAACAACCCTTTTACCAACTTGAATGAAAAAATGAAAAAAAGAGAACCATTCAAGGAAAAGCATAGATTGTGGATACATCTCGAATGCCTTTCAACATTATTTTTAAATAAAATTTAAAAATCACCACTTTTAAGAAACTCTATCCTTTGATCATGGTCTCACCTACCTAGATAGAGCTCCTTATTTCCCCTTTATAGTTTGAAACTTTCCAGTATATTTTTCACATGGTATAATAAAAGACATTAAGGAGTCATCCATGAGTAAATGCTATGTGACTCCTCTGTTGCTACTCCTGCCTTAGCTCCCATTCTGTTCCTTGCCTTCTACTCCACCACCTCAAATTGATGAGAAATTGCTAGAATAGATATTTTTGCTAGTAAATATTAAATCTGCTACCTCCTTATATCTCCTCGTCTCTCCTGCTATTGTCCCAATGATACCAGTGTGAAACTGGCTTGCCTCAAGGTAGATACAGCAAACAGGAGACAGTTGTACTTGATAAAAGAGAAAAGTGTTGACTCTATTACATAAAGAGCTACTTAAAATGCATTTCAGTAAGCTGCATTGTTTATTTGGAATATTAAATGACATTACGATACATTGATGACTGATATCTATTAAAAATAGTGTTCAGAATAGTTTAAACCTGCCTAATTTGAGGAAAAGTTTTCAGTACAGGGTTGTAGTGCTTTCTCTCTCAAAAAGAGTGTATCTTGATTCCAGCATGGTTGGAGGAATATGAAAATTCCCACAACAAGACACTCCAAATATGGTTATGCTTCCAAAATTAAGAAAAAGTGAAATTCTGTTTTAAAGTGTCTTTTTTCCTGTCATTTGAAGAATTTTGCCTTTGAAGTGATGGCGTGTATTAAGGATAACAGAATTTGCTTTGTGTTTATATAGGGGCTCAATGACTACAAATTTGTTTTCTAACTTCTATCATTTTTTAATGTTTACTTATTTATTTTGAGAGAGAGAGAGTGTGTGTGTGCGCACACACACACACGTGGGGCAGGGGCAGAGAGAACGCAACATGGAACTCAGTCTTAGGAAGCAGGAGATCATGACCTGGGCCAAATTCAAGAGTCGAATGTTTAGCTGCCTGAGCCACCCAGGCACCCTCAACTTCTATCATTTGATTTTTGTAACGCCTCTATGAGATAGGCAGTAGAAGGTATTAAAATAATCTATTTTCAGATGAGGAAATCTAGGTCCTTCAGAGAAGCTTGATCAGAGAAGATCTGTCCAAGGTTATAGAGGTTATAAGGGCTGGGCCCAGAACTTCAAACCTGGCCTTTTGATTCGAACCTAATACTCTTTTCATGTATAACCTGAAGCAGGTTATAAATCTGGATGGCAAATAGCATCCACTTTGCATGCCAACTCTAATAAATTGGAAAGTATGCTTGAAATAATTCTTGAAGGACACATAAGAAGATACCCAGGTGAGGATGGGGTGTTTCAGGTAGAGACAACCACATACATAAAGTCCCAATGATATAAGAGGACATATAGCATTCAAAGATCTTCAAATATTTTTCTTTATTTCAACTAAAAAGTGCACCTTTATTTTAAAATTGTTTGCTTTGCCTTCTGACACTCTAATGGAAAAATCCTCTTTTAATAATGCCAGCTCCTTTGGGCCTCACCATGGCTCACTACAGCTGGGTCTCCACAGTCATGTCAGGCCTCTGGATCATTTATTCAGACTTACTGCCAGGTTAACCTGATGGCAGTTACCCAGTGATGTGTCTTTCTAGATGTTTGTTTTGGATAATTAGAGAAAGGCTTTATCATGCCTAGTGACTGACTATGAAATATTTTCTGATTTTATACCAAAATTATGAGCTGGATAAATAAACCCCCTTGGTAATGATGTTCTAAATGTTGCTATTTAATAAAAATATTTTGGAGATTTTCTCATATTTTCAATTAGTAATTTATGATAGTTGTGCCTCTGATGAAAAGTAACATAATGTAACTATTATTATTATTATTATTATTATTATCTTAGCCAGTATTATTTTATGCTATGTTTCATGAACTTGTAGAGACATTTACACAAATTATCTATATTACTTGTAATCCTTATAATAACATACTTATCTCCATTTTATAAATGAGGTAAATTAAGATTAGAGATATAAAATAACCTGATAAAGTCACAGAGCCATTAAGAGATGTAACAGGGTTGTTAACCTATGTCTTTCTGTTCCCAGATATGAATGTTCTCAACCATCATCTCTTGTATCATAGTTGCTTAACTTTAAATGTAAAATGAGAAATGCAGAGAAGAATCTGCCTCTATATAGCAGTACCTCCAATAATTTGCATAGAGGAATATCACCTTATAATGGTAAAAAATAAAAATTCTTTGCTCAATACATATTTATTGGCACATGTAAATAACTCAAGTTGATTAGATTAAATTCGGTCCATTTCTCCAATGTTTCTTCTGGTGACTTTATTTGTAATGATCCCATTTCATATTTTGACTTAACAGTTGTTTTGGAACTCTGCTTTGAAGTTAATCTTTTAGGCCATATTTACCACAAGAATTGCTGGAACTTTCGTGAGAATGTTTATCAGAAGGAAAAAACAAAAACAAAAAACTTATTCCCTTTCCCCAACCTGGCTTGATTTCTGTAAAGAAAACTGGACTGCAGATTTTATGTACTCAGACTCCTTTAGGCTTTTCTAAGGCTTTATGGTGTTTTCCCAGCAATATTTATTGATCTGGTTTCCTTTGACTTCCAGAATATTTCCTGACAGAAGATTACCAATATAGCAAATTTTCTACTCAGCATTCAACTTTCTTTCCCCAGTGAAGATCTTCTGCTGAATGTGGGGTTATCCTGATTTAGAGGGAGGTATTGTGATTCAGAATCACTGTCACATCTACCTCTGCCAATGAATGATTGATTACCACATGGTTATCTGAGAGATTTTGTCTATGTTCTAATTTTTTCCCATTTTTTTTCACCATGATAAATGTACTTTTTAATCCCCATCCCCTATTTCCCCCATCCCCTCCCCCCCACTTCCCCTCTGGTACCCATCAGTTTGCTCTCTATAGGTAGGTCTGTTTCTTAGTTTCTCTCTCTCTCTCTTTTTTCTTTGCTTGTTTGTTTTGTTTCTTAAATTCCACATATGAGTGAGATGATATGGTATTTGTCTTAGTCTGACTTATTTCACTTACCATTATACTCTCTAGCTCTATCCATTTTGTTGCAAATGGAAAGATTTCATTCTTTTCTATAGAATTTCCCATTCATCTGTCATTGGATACCTGGGCTACTTTCATGATTTCACTATTGTAAATAATGCTGCAATAAATATAGACACACATGTATCCCTTTGAACTGGCATTTTTGTATTCTGGGGGTAAATACTCAGTAGTGTGATTGCCGGTCATAGATTAGTTCTATTTTTAATTTTGGGGGGAACCTCCGTACTGTTTTCCGTAGTGGCTGCGCCAGTTTGTATTCCCACCAACAGTGCAGGGGGGTTCCTTTTCCTCCATATCCTCACCAACACTGGTCGTTTCTTGTGTTTTTGATTTTAATCATTCTGACAGTTGTGAGGGGATATCTCATTGTGGTTTTGATTTGCATTTTCCTGATAATGTGTGATGTTGAGCATCTTTTCATGTGTCTGTTGGTCATCTATATGCTTTTTTTAGAGAAATGTCTGCTTATGTCTTCTACCCATTTTTAAATTGGATTATTTGTTTTTGGGTATTGAGTTGTATATTTTATACAACTTTATATATTTTGGGTGCTAACCCTTTATGAGATATATTATTTACAAATACCTTCTCCTATTCACTAAGTTGCCTTTCAGGCTATGTTCTAATCTTAATGAGAACAAAGGTGTTCAAGAAAATAGAAACTGCCATAAATTTGCCTGTGTCTTGTCTTGAAATGAACATATTGATTGCTTTGGAGTATTAGCTATGATGTAAGTGAAGTAACAGACTACCTATTCCAAAGTATGTGATCAAAATTTTGCCCTATTATCCTTTCATTATTTCTTCAATTAAACCAATTATTAAGTATTTACCTTTGAGGGAAACTTATTTAGTGTCTTTTCCCTAGAGACTATTAAAAGTTTGCTTGTTTTTGATTGGCCCATCGATGTAACTATTAGAAAAAAAAAAAACCTACTTCACTGCTTTACTCCTTTTAAGCCTTTGGAAATGACTGAGTCCTGAATTCTGACAATGTTAACACTATCATTCAATTTTAATAAACCATACTTTGAAGCCAAATTAAGTGCTTCCTGAAAACAGTATATTATAGGATAGATGGATTCCCTATGCAACGATGTTAGCTTCCTCTTGACCTGAAAATTCCTTTATACCTTAATTAAAGGGTAGAACAATGAACACTAAGCAGGGCACTGACAGAAAAAAGGAAAATGCATTCCTTCAGAATTGCTAGTTTTTTGGTCTAAGGCTTATCCAACAAGCCATTTTCCAAGTGTTTATTAAATCAAGCAAAACAGTGTTTTTCACATGTCTTAGTGCTTCTAGAATCAAATCAATTCAAAAATAGGTGAGGAAAGGAAGTGTGTAAATCACAATTTACATTGAGAAATTGATTCCTTTCCCCAAATGAAACCATGCTCTCTGTCAGAGTGCAAGAACATCAAAGCAACTATGAACAATGAGAATGAAAACAGGGGTTTTGAAATGGAAATTGAACTTTTAATGCTTTGCTTATGGTGTATAGGATGTTACTATGGGTTAAAAACAGTCTCCCTTTCTGATTTTTCACATCAGAATAAATTAGTAATTTTCTTAATTTTCTTTGCTCTTTAGAGTAACTACATTGATATTTTCTTACCATGTAATCTTTCAAAGATCATGAGACTTTAAAGAAAAAATCAAGAAGCTTTAAATTAGTGTTGGTTTTTATTTTGTTGTTTAGTTTGGATACCTTATTTTAAAAATGCCTAATTCTATGGGGATATAGACTGACCGATTTTAGCCAGCTTCAGTCCTCTTATGTAGTCTGTGTGGCCCTGATGGGTGTCTTCTTCAGCCTCGACCTTTTTAACTTGGGCCTGTGATGAGCAATTTGTAAATATGTTATATAATCTAGATTCCAAATAAAGAGTGAATACTTATATCTGATCATCTTTGTTGTTCTTAAATTGTAGCTTAATTATTAGAGAGTAGAGATATTGTTGTCTACTTGAAAACATTTTAGGGCTATAATTTTTATAATTTAATGATTATAAAGTAATGTTACAAAAACTCATGTGGTGAAAATTGATTCACATATTTTATATTTTGAATATATAGTAGTGCCTCACTTATCTTAGTATTTAAAAAAAATCTGTTGTCATATTTCCTTTTGGTGAAATAGGGTCTTCTGTGAGGTTTGACAGCATGGGTAAGATATAAGAAACCATGCTTTAAAGTTCATATTACAAATTTGGGCACATTTGCTATCATTCCACATAGCAAATAAAAAATCTTGTCACTAGATGAGGGGCTTTTAGACAAGAAAATACACATGTAATATACAAACTATATTTTGTAATTATACTTGGATACTAATTTGTAAGTTGTGTGTCTAGGTGTGAATAGCAAAATTATGGCAGAAAAATTTTCAAGAATAAGTTGGCACTTGTAAATATATCGTAAAAGAAGAATAATGTTTTCTGGTGATAATCCAGGTACATATGTATTATTTTGTTCAGTTCTTATATTTTTATTGTAACTCTATCTGTCAAGGATGATTTGGCGCATTGTCCCTGTATCTCCTATTTTTCACTCAAATACATTCTCATCCAGCTCTATGCCCCATGAGACTGACTGTGTGGCCGACATTAATGGGCTCCCTTACCCATCAGCTTCCTGTTTGGCTAAGCAAATGAGGGTCTGCAGAAAGAGATCAGAGCTGGAGGAGAATGAGGTCCTCTGTGTCCTCTCTGTGGCTTGCTCAGGTCTACAAACTTTCTACCATTGACCGCAGGTAGAAACTCCTGAGGGATAACTCCTCACAGTGCTCTCTCTCCATTTCCATTAATGTAGCCTCTCTTCTCTGCCTGAGAGCTACACATGATAAAAGCGTCAGGTGTTATTGGACCCAGGTTATTGCAATTTCTTTGGTGCTTCCCCTACATCCTATCCACATCTTTGTAAGTAAGTGGGGCCTCTATTATACTCTCCACAAACTATACGATTTGAGTGTCACATATTTCTTGTCAATACCAGACAGATCCACATACTCATGCAGAATATGATGGGATAAACTTGAGTTTCCCCTTATCTGTGTCTCCACAGACTGGGCCATTCTTTGATTCTAGGAAATTGATCCATGTCCATTTTAGAATTCCCTCCCTCAACTCCATGGACACTCCCTCTTAGGCATTGATGATCTCTCTTGGAAGTTTTAGTTTTGTCGCCATTGTTTTGCTTTAGACCTTTACCAAGAAATTAAGTCCAGCTCAAACGCATCATCTTCCACAGAGCTGTGCTTGTTGTTCTTTTTTCCTGCGTTCCTAGTCAGAATTAGGTTTCCCCCTTGGTGTTATCTTTGTAGCTCTTTGTTTAGAACGCCTCCTAGAAACAGTCTCATTCCCTAAAGTATTGGGGCTATGTCTTTATTGATAGGTTTCTTGAAACCAAAAGCTTTCAACACGCATATATTGAATATCAGACAAGGGTCTGTGCTAGATGCATGGGAACAAGGATATGAAAAAGAATAAACAGTAGTAATTTGAAGAGTCACAGTTCCTACTGACCTTCTTTAAAAAGAAAGCTGTCAGTACCCATCATCTGGATTCCTTGCTAGCACTTTTCTCCAAACACAAGTGTAAACACATTACTATACAACAACTCTGACCACTACTCCCACCACCACCAAACAAAACTCACAACTAATCTTTGATGGAGACTTCTGTTTTCAAAATAAAACTTAAATTCCTGAGTACCATATGGAAATACTCAAAGAAAGGGACTCCTGCCAATCCAGGTTTAGTTTTTATTCCACATTATCACCACTATTAACCCTCACCCCATTGGATTGTTCAGCGTTTTGTTCCACGCCCTGTGCCTCTCAAGTTGAACGTTTCTATTTTTTCTTATCTTGCCCTTTACCATAACTTCCAACTGTCAGAGGAAGGTGTTCCTACCAAGGTCCAGCCTATCTGTCAGCTATCCCACCAGATCTTCCAACTCCAATGAATGGCAATCCATTACTGAGTTTTCCTTTTATCAGTGCTAATGGCATGCATATAGTCTTCCCAATTACATTCTAACTTCCTTAGGTCAAAGGATCAAACTCATTCATACTTGCAGACTGATGGTACCTAGTGGAGGCCAACTTTACACATGCATTTTGAGCTCAGTAAATATTTCTAAAGTGGAATGACTTACTAGTGATGTAATTAAACTTACTGCGACCTTTCTTCAGAAGATAGTGGTAAGTTAGCTCTGCCGCAAGAGGGGTAAACATAAAGTTAGGTAACTGTGAATTTTAACCTTATTAGTCTTCATTTAAATTAAAAACTGAATTACTTTAGTTTCTGTCTCTGACAGAAGACTCTAGCTACCATTTCTTCTCTTGCCAAGTAGAATTACTCTCAGAGTCTGCAAAAGTCAAGTTATACAGGGTTGTCTTTTTTACTCCTTTTGAATTTTTCTTTCATTTTCAAAACATGAAACTTCCAAAAATTATTGGCATGCAGTTTAAAATAATTATGTATTTGTGCAAAATCTGAAAAAATGCACTTGAATAAGATGCAAATATCCACAATTCATAAAATAATTAGTTTGGGCCCAATTACTGCATTTTAAAAGTATTAAAGAGGCTTTTTTAAAACATCTAAGGATGTTCTTTTTTTTTTTTTTCAAAAATAAATCTCCAAAGCTACCTATGGATTTATTGAAATATTTATGATAAAACGGAATCCAGAAGCTTTATGTTGGTGGCATCAGAAAGAGGTTGAGTGATAGACAATGATCTGATTCTCAGGGTGAATTATTAAAAATATATTCTTCTTTACAGATCAAGAATTGAAAGATCAAGCAGCACAGTTCAAAAGTTGAAAGAGATTAGATAAAAGATGGGTTGTGCAGAAGAACCCAAGGAACAGATAAAACAACTAGTAAGGTGGTCACTGAATCTCATTGAACCATGTATGTATGAGAGAAAGTTGAAATTTTTGGAAAGAGACTGTCCCTGTGTGTTATTAGCAACAAATATTAAATTTATAATTGTCCTTTATACATAAAACATATAATTTCATAATTCTCCCACTTCTGTAACATAATAAATATCTAATATTTTAAACATTTATCAAAGGCCACATACATGATTTCATTTAATCCACATGAGATTGCCAAGAGGAAAACAGGTATTGTGTCTATTTTTTGAAAGAAAAAACAGATACAGATTTTGTAATGTTCCTAAAGTCCCCAGAAACATTTGATATGGGGTTGTAGGGTACTTTCTTCTGGTGAACCAACTTCTCCTTGATTTCATGGGTACTCAATCTGAAAACTGGCAGACTAGTCTGCAAACTAGGCAATGGATCAGGACTCTTTATGATGGCCATTTCCTTAGCCTGGTGATCATCCAATCTTGACTTCTTTTGATTATTTAGATTGATGATGCCCTTGTTGGCCGCTCCTCTTCATTGCCCTTGCATGTACAATGTACTATAAACCATTTCCATAGCTATGAGTCAGTACTGTCCCCAAACCACTGCCACTCCAACCTGCTGTTCATTAAGATAACTGTTCTCACCTTGCTCTGACAGTTAAGCACTCCTTCCTGGCCTTTATTATGATTATTTTGAAGCTTCTCATCCTTATTAGCATGAAGCCCAGTTTTGCAATAACATCTCCTATAGTCAGTCTTGGTCTAGAGAGGACAGCTACCACTGAGATTCTTGGGACATCCATTAATAATTTGATAAATGTGTCTCTGACATCCCTTGTGGAACATAGTTAGCTAATGGTTATCGCAGGTCTTATGTAAAACTCTCCTACTACAGGGCCTGGGTGGCCCAGTTGGTTAAGCATCCAACTTTGGATCAGGTCATGATCTCACAGTTCATGGGATTGAGCCCTGTGTCGGGCTCTGTGCTGATGGCATGGATCCTGCTTGGGATTCTCTCTCTCTCTGCCCTTCCCACTCTGTCTCTCTCAAAATAAATAAACTTAAAAAAAAAAAAAAACCTCTCCTACAATACTAATTTTTCTGAGCTATTTAATGACTTCTTCCATCACTTTTCGTGGTAATTTCTGCATTTTACTTCACTTTGTATTGGTTGTCACTTTCTCCCAGTTTCTAAGAGACTTTCCAGCAGGTTTTTGCAGTCTTCTAGGGCTCTTACCAAGGTATTAATTCCTCTATTTGGGGAAAGTACTCCCATATTGATAAACTCTCTCTTATGCATCTCCATATTCTGCCACCTCCTTTCTGAACCGAGAACTCGCTTGATCTAAAACCACACAAATTTCCCTGGCCTCTGTAAGTATATCTTGGTTAAGTTCTTTAGCTTCTTTCAGGTATAGTCTCTTTCCTCCCTCAGAAGCTGCATCATGTTCCCAACTGAGTTATATTGTACCTTGACTTTCTTTGTTAGTCTGATGACCAGGAGAGGAGGTAAAATTAAATCCTGAGAAGTATGTCCACTATCTTGCAAGACAGAGCCTTTGGCTTGTCTTCAACTAATGGTTAATGCTAGTCTTTAAGAGGAAGAAATAGACCATTTCTGGAGGCCCAGATGATTTCACAGAATCTGAGAATTAAAAATTTTGAGTGCATTGATCCAGATGTTCTCATCTGAAAATGTCAAGTTCTACTTTTTCTTAATTAGAGCCCTGACTTTGGTATACCAGACTTGTGGAGTTGAAATTTAACCTTCACTAGAGCTCAGCTACCCATATAATTAAGATTCGGGCTTAATCCTCAGCTTTTTCACCCCCCTCTATAGATAGGAGATGAGATTCTTTTTAAACACTACTTATGGCAATGCCTGCGGAGGGACTCAGCTGTGAGCCATCAGTAGTAAGTACTTCTGACAACTAGCAGAATGAATGTCTATGCTCAGAAGATGGCAATCTGAGTGATTAGTCACATCATCCAGGAGAAGGAAGGGCTTCTCTTTCTAAGGTCATGAATATTTCAGCATTTTAAGCACTGATGAGAAGGGTCAAAGTTGAAATCACAAAGAGTAAAAAGAAAATCATACAGTGCAGTTTTATGAAGGATGGGATAAATGGGATACAAAATTTAGGCAAAATCCGTAGCTTTAGATTGGAGAATGGATGCCTAATGTGTTGAGTTAGAGAGAAAGAGAAAAGATGAACGTAGATGCAGAAAGGTTTTTAGGCTTGTTAACAAGTAGTAGAATGACTCACAGGGCACCTGGATGGCTCAGTTGGTTTAAGCATCTGACTCTTTATGTCCGCTGAGGTCATGATCCTAGGGTTCATGATCTCCAGCCCTGTGTCGGGGCTCTGTGCTGATGGCATGAAGACTGCTTGGGGTTCTCTCTCTCCCTCTCCCTCTGCCTGTCTGTCTCTCTGTCTCTGTCTCTGTCTCTGTCTCTTTCTCTCTCTCAGTAAGTAAATAAACTTAAAAAAAAAAAAAAAAACCCAAACAGTAGAGTGACTCTTACCTGATGGTAATACAGTAAGAGCCAGAATCAACTTTTAAGAATGAAAGAACCGTGAGCCAGTGGTGATTTTAGGAGAATGGAAAAACATTGGAAAGGTTTTATCTACAGAATTTTTTTTATTGTGTCCTTACTGTGTGTTATTCTGGAGAGTATGGAATTGATTATCAGAGAAACATGGTAAAACTGACAGACATTGTTGAGGGCCCAGATGAAATGGTGGTCAAGAATATTTTGTACAAAGAGCCTCCCCTATTTTGTGGCCTTCTCCAATTGTGTTCCACTCACCCAGTACATACTTTTGTTAATCCAGGGTTGAGATTTTGCCATATGGATCCCATGAAAGTAGAGGTGAGTGAGGTATTGGTCAGAATGTTATAAACTGAAGGAGGAAAAACGAAATAAAAGAAGATACTAATGGAGTGACTCATAATAGACAGTCATAACTATACATTAGAATGGCACTAGGAGAAACTGAACATGTAGCCTGGAAATAGAGAAAGCCATTTTTGAAAAGTGACTGGGAGCCATGAGTGGATTAGATGCTAAGATCTAGGGTGACTCTTGGAGTAGATTGCCAACGAGGAGTATAGGAGAAGTCATTTCAGTTGAGTATTTACCAACCGTATTTTCTGTCTTCATTATGACTGGTCTCTCAGCAGTACTAAAAACCACTAATACATTGTTTTCTTGGTTACATTTATGGTTTCTGTGTCATCACACATAACTGATTTCTCTTCTACCCCTCTTTTCTCTTCTTCTTTCTAACCTTTGTTGGTTCTTCTTCTGAAAACTAACTTTTCAATGACATCCAAAAGCTCTTGTCATTCAGTCTTCTCTATATTTTCTCCTAAGATGATCTCATCTACACAAGTGGATTCAAAGTATATGTATATACTGATGATTCTCAAATTTCTTTCTCTTGTCTGGTCATTTCCTGTGAGCTCCTAACTCACAAATCTAATTAGGTTAGGTCATCCACATATATGCATGTATGCCTCGTCTTCTCTCCAACACCTTTAAAACTGAATTCATGGTCTTCCCCATGAAACTGGTCTTCTTCCAGACTCATCTATCTAAACAGGTCATCCATTTCTACATTTATCTTTTTCTTCAACACTTTTGAAACTGAATTCATGATCTTCCCCATAAAGCTGATCCTTTTCTAATTTTCCCTCTCAACAAATGGTACCAACATTCACTAAGTTGCACAACCCATACAGCTAGTCATTCTTGACCATACTCTTCTAAATGGGAGATGTCAATTCAATCATCAATTTCTGTGAACCATAACACTTACTCTCTCTTAGAGGTGTTCAGTCTCTTTATATCCTCTGCCACCAGTCTAGTCTTTTTCATGAAAAACTGCAGTAACTTCTTAACTGATATTTCCTATTTCCTTACTTAGATCCAGTCTGAACATGCAAATTTGATCATGTCTCACCTCTGCTTAAAACCTTTTAATGACTTCCCATTACTTTTAAGAACTAAACCAAGGCCCTAAGTATCTGACCTCTGACTGTCTGGTCATCACCTTATGCTTTTTATTCTCTTGGTAGTTGTAACCAGTCTTTTTTTGTTTTTCCTGTGTTCTCCCAGCTGGACTTTGTTATCATTTCCTATACTATCTGTGGTATATTTCATATGCTTTTGTTCTGCCTAGAGTTCACCCAGTTAATTTTAACTAAGGCTGTTACTGCACTTCAACTGAACCCTTCTTACAATAACAGAGTAGGTTGTATCTCCCAGTTATGAATACTTAGTTTATAACTAACTCTCTTTGTTCAAGGAACTTTTCACAATTTAAGTTAGGTAATTATTATTGTTAATATATTTACCTGAGTTTCCCATGAGTTTCCCTCATTTCCCATGTGTTTCATGGCAACAGGGCCATGAGTGTCTTTTCTTCTTTCTGTATCCCCAGTGTCTTACACAGTGCTTTTTATTTAGTAGGTACTCAACAGATACAAACTGAAGAATTAATTAACAGACAAAATATTGAAAGTTTAAGAGAGTGGCCTGAGTCAAAGATATATGCTTATTAGTTATCAGCAATTATCCCAGTGATTTTCATGCTTTGTTCTACCTCAACATATTTGAATATTTTATAGATTTCAGGATACTCAAATCAGCTAAAGTCACTGATTGTACCTGTACATTTCAAAGTAAGAGCGCAGCATATTAAATTACTTTCCCAGTTCCCCCCCCCCCCTTTGTATTCATTTCCTGTCCCCTCTGATTTTGCAGTACCCACCTCTGACTCTGCACCGGACATGGAGTATACTTCCCTACCCCTTGATTTGGGGCTCAGCATGTGACTTGTTTTGATCACCAGAATTTTAGCCAATATGCGGCAAGCAGAGATATAAAATGTGTTCTCATGGCTGGGCTTGCTCTTTTGCATTTCTACCATCATTACAAGAAGAACAAACCTGAGGCAGCCTGCAGACTTCAGGAAGATGAGATATATGTGGAGGAAACCTGTCCCAATCAACCTACAGACCTACAGCCTAAAAGAGAACTACTCTGACAACTCATAGACTCCAGAGTATGAGAATAATGCTTCTAAGTCACTGAGGTGTAGTTTAGTGGTTTGCTGCTCAGCATTTACAGTAATAGCTATTATAGCAATAACTAACTGCTACAATGAGTGTATAAGAATTTTTGGTGCAGTGAATGTCAAGAAAGGTGAATTTGCAAAGTTATCCTAGATGCTTTGATGTGCCCTCATACTTGTGTGAAGTGTTCTGCGACCACCACCGCTTCCCTGACAACCAGCCTACTCTTTTTTTTTTTTTTTAATTTTTTTTTTCAACGTTTATTTATTTTTGGGACAGAGAGAGACAGAGCATGAACGGGGGAGGGGCGGAGAGAGAGGGAGTCACAGAATCGGAAACAGGCTCCAGGCTCTGAGCCATCAGCCCAGAGCCTGACGCGGGGCTCGAACTCACTGACCGCGAGATCGTGACCTGGCTGAAGTCGGACGCTTAACCGACTGCGCCACCCAGGCACCCCACAACCAGCCTACTCTTACCACAGGTTGGAAAACGGTATGATTTTATCTAACATCATGCACTGAATAGGATTATTCCAAAAGAGGGAGAAAAGACGTATAAAGTGAATTTCAAGTTACACCAATATTTATGTTTGGTCAGCATAAAAGAAACATTTTTGGAAGGGTCAGGGGAGGAGAGTACCAGAAAGTAGAGGGAAAATCGTGGCTGTGGTTCTTCAGAGAAGACAGTCAAAAGTAACCCAAGAAGGAAATCATCAAAAGCAACTATTAAAATTATATCGATGACATGACCGACATTAACAAGAGAATGTTCTTGTTTATGAATTATCTGGATGAGCTGAAGTGTCTTCAGGGAAAGGGCAGGATGTGAAGAATCTAATATTCACTCTTAAAAATGGAGCCAGAACCCTCGGAGAAGGGTCAAGTTGTTGAAAAAGTCAGAGGGTATGAGAGACAAAGGAGACTATGTGGGAGGCAACCATGACCCCAGCGTGCCAGGTCATGGGGCACCCTGCATAGATGAGAGGCAGCATGGCAAAATGGGGAGGGCTGGGCACTCAGCCCCGGCTTCAGGCTTCTATCCTTGTTCCACCACTCACAAGCTAGGTGACCTCAATTCACCGTATCAATTTATGACATGGAAGTTTTGAATATTATATGAGCTAATACGAATAAAGTGCTTAGTACTGAGCCTGCCCTATAATCAATGTTCAACCATTGTTAGCATATTATTATTACAGACCTGTTAGATGTGTGAGAGAATGGTGATTTTTAGCCAATGATCATTTCCCTTTTTTCTTAGGTGCAGCATTAGATTTCACTTCCCAGACCCTCTCACAGTTATGCGTCACTGTGTATACAGTTCTTGCCAAAGGAATGTATCAAAACGTTCTGTTCAACATAAAGTAAGCCTCTTAAGGTTTGCCTACTCCATACTCTGTTTGTCTCCCCCTGGAGTGCAGTGACAATGAGATGCTAAGAGACAGTGGAGTTATTTGAGGGAAGCTTCGACCATGTGTTGAAGAGAAGCTAACTGCTCAGGAATAGCCACCATCTACTGTTATGGGAGTGAAAAATACTTTTTATTATATTTGATCCATTATATATTTTGTATTTATTGACAGTATTTATTACTATAACCTGTCTTCACTTAAGAAAATGTTGGGGGAAAAATAAGAAAAGCTTTACCACACGTTCTCGATTCAGGTAGCCTACATATTTCCTAGATATTATAGGTCTAAAAGGGTTGGCATAATTCTAACCAATTCACACATCATTTGTCACATAAAAACAAATGGGACATTGCTCCTCAATTTGTTAAAATATGTATGGTGGAAAAATACTGTGTGTTATGCACCAACAACAGATATTTATAATGCACTTAAACATGAAAACTTCAGTAAGGAAAAACTGTAATGTTTCTCAAATTCATTTGGCCAAAGAATATCCTTTTTGCACACTTCTGTAAACATTCTTGAAGACGGTGTTTTGGAGACATCAATTTGGATGATGTAGGGGAATAGCTATTTTTAAGCACTCTGAGTAAGTATAAATTGACAGTCTTTTTGAAAGGCAATTTGTTAGTGTCTATAAAAACCTTTACATCAGTAATTCCACTACTCAGAATCTTTCTTAAAAATTAAACACTACAGAAACATGAGTATTAAGGATGTCAATGCTATTATATTAGCCCCAAACTGAAAACTATTTACATTTCTTTCAGTAGAAGGGTGATGAAAGAGTTTAGTCTGGATTCATGCTCTCTGATGTATTGCAGTCATTAGAAATGAATAATCTACACATTGAAGAGAATGGAAGCTTCAGTTGGGCAGGGGGTTTTGGTTCCCTGATGTGTCTCTAGCAAAGAGAAAAAGGCCTGCCATATTATCACTGTTTGGGAAATATTTACGAATGTAGAATATAGAAATGAATTTAATATGTATTTTTATGGAAAGGTATCTACAATAAATCGTTAAGTCAAAAATAATTAAATTCCAGGGCAATTCATTGGAAAAGGTCTAATTTGTCTTCAAAGAAACAAACAGAGATTAAAAAAAAAACCCAGAATTATACCTGTTAAACTGCTTCTAGGGGTTCCCTCTGAAATGAGGAGTAAGAGTGGAAAGAGTAAGGGGAGAGCTTTAGTTATACTTCACGTACTTAGTCATCATTTACCCCTCTTAGAACAAGCATATGTTCATGCATCATTTGGACAAAATCATTATGAGTCATTTAAAAATCATTTGAAGTGATAACATAAAGTTATATTTTATACATTTACATTTTTTGTGAGTTTTTTTGTTTTTAAGTTTTTATTTAAATTCTAGTTAGTTGACATACAGTGTAATATTAGTCTCAGGTGTACAATATAGTGACTCAACACTTCCATATGACATCGGGAACCATCAGTTTGTTCTCTCTAGTTAAGAGTCTTTTTCTTGGTTGGCCTCCCTCTCTTTTTTGTTCCCTTTGCTCGTTTGTTTTGTGTATTAAATTGCACATATGAGTGAAATCATATGGTATTTGTCTTTCTCTGACTGACTTATTTTGCTTAGCATAATACTCTCTAGCTCCATCCATGCAATTGCAAATGGCAAGATTTCATTCTTTTTTATGGCTGAGTAATATTCCATTGTATACAAATAAACACATCATTATCCATTCATCAATTGATGGACACTTGAGCTGATTCCATAGCAACTTCTTTTTAGATATGTCTCCTGAGGCAAGGGAAATAAAAGCAAAAATAACTATTAGACCTTCCTCAAAATAAAAAGTTTCCACGCAGCAAAGGAAATAATTAACAAAAGGAAAAGGCACCTATGGGATGGGAGAAGATATTTGCAAATGACACATCTGATTAAGGGTTAGTATCCAAAAAATATAAAGAATTTATAAAACCCAACACTCAAAAAAATCAATAATCCAATTAAAAATGGGAAGAAGGCATGAATAGACACTTTTCCAAAGGAGACATACAGTTGGCCAACAGACACATAAAAAAATGCTCCATATCACTCATCATCAGGGAAACACAAATCAAAGCTACAAGGAGATGTCACCTCACACCTGTCAGAATGGATGAAATCAACAATGCAAGGAACAACAGGTGTTGGCGAGGATGTGGAGAAAGGGAAACCTTTTTGCTATGTTGCTGGCAATACAAACTGGTGCAGCCACTGTGGAAAAGAGTATGGAGGTTCCTCAAGAAGTTAAGAAGAGAACTACTCTACAATCCAACAATTGCACTGTGTGGTATTTACCCAAAGAATACAAAAATACTAATTCAAAGGCTTACATGCACCCTGATGTTTATAGCAACATTATCTACAATAACCAAATTATACATTTATATTTTGAAGAGAAAATAGTAATATTAGCTAAAAACCTACTGACTGTCGATCATGTGCCAGACTGTTTAAATACCATATGTGTATTAATTCACCTATTCTTGATTCATTTAACCATATGAGAGAAGTATTAGTACCATTACCATTTTGCACATAAAGGCAATGAGGATAAGGTGCTTGTCTGAAGCCATATAGCTATGGAACAGTGAACTCAGAATGCAAGCCCAGTCAGTCAAGCTTCAGAATTCACAATCTTAACTGTTCCATTAATGCTACATTTGAATAAAATCAATATTCTGAGCCAATGAGGACCTGATTGAAATAATGGGAAAGAAGAGAGGGACGATAAGTCTATAAAGGTTGATAGCAACTCTTGAAATCAAATGAAGTATTTGGATATTTTTAAAAATTTTATTCAGCAGAATAATGTATTTATCAGCGTCTACAAATTGTTGATTTTTTTTTGCAATGGGAATGGACTGTGGAGTGCCTAGAAGACAATAAATAAGGTCATGTCATCCTAGCTAATGTATGAGTAGAGGAAATGGATAGAAATAAAATATTCCAAAATCCATTATTGAAAACAAAGGTGACCATATTTGGCAGTAGATGATCATAGCACTGATGGATAGAGAGATCAAAACCGATTGAATTATGTATTTGCAACAATGTTGCTATTAATAACAATGGTGAAATTGAGAAAAAGATCGTTTCTTCAGTAAAGCTTGAGATCATCAGGTCCTCTCACCAGTCCTAATTCACATTGCAGGCTCAATGTGTACCTGAACACCTCTGAAGTATTGCTCATTGTCTTGGCTGGGACTTCTCTTTCCTCTGCTGAGATGGCATATTCTTACTCATTTTTCAAGGTCAAATTCTAGAGCTATCTCTTCTTTAGAACCTCCCTTGAATACCTCCTAATGAAGAGATAAACCATTCCCTCCTTGCTTCTTTAGTCATTTTTCTACTATCACACTTACTATGTCACCTTATTGTGAGTTATTCACATAGGTATCTCCCTGGATAGATTCTGTATGTTCTTCAAAATCTACAGTCTTATTTTATTGTGTCCTTGTTTGCCAAAGACCAGCACAGGGAGAAGAGGTATTTCTAAATTAGTAATTGTATGAATGCACGTATATTTATGTATTTACTTAATTATACCTTCACCTTATTAAAAATAATTAAGTGTTTGCGTGTGTACAGATACCAACCCTGCAGTATTCATTTCACTGTTGCTCCTTCTACTTCACCGTTTTACCACTAAAGAAACCAAAGCCAAGGAAGTTAACTTAGCTAAGGTCAAACACAGAATAACTCTCAAAGTCAAGCTTCGATTTCAGGTTTGTTTGACTCCAAAGCTAATGATTTCATTAGGTGAAAATTAGAGGCCATGAGAAAGATAAGGAAAAACAACAGAAGTATAAGAAGAAAAAGTCTGGTGATGAGAGCCATACGATATCTACCACTGCTCTAGCAAAACACCATGATGACTCTGGCACACACAATGTGCTTCTTCAAATTTCCATGCCAATATTTCTAAATAAACCAGGAATAAGCCAGTGACTGTTGGTTATAACAACACTATCTTATTGCTTGTGTTTATACTGACCACTAGACTCATTTCATTCAGTTTATAATTTTATTCCTTGTATCATCCAGAAACGTGCCTTCATTTTGTCCAAGGGTAGACATAATGCTAAAATAGCTTCAGACATGTTACTTCCAGATTGAAAAAATAGAAACTCTGACTGTAGGGCATCAGGAAAAATATTCCTGTGACTATTAACCACGGCCCTCGAGTCTAGAAATACCTCCTAAGAATCAGTCATTTAGAGCCGACAAATTGCAGACAACTTCCTCTGTATGCTGTCAGTGATTTTTGTCAGAGAAAATGTTCCTAGGAAGAATTAACTGATACAAATTCCTTTTGAAGACCAGTGACAGCCAAGATCAGATTGTCTTACCTACTAATATTTCATATTTAGATAGATATTTTATCTCGATAATGAACAGGATGAAGAAAAATTCTCTAGAACTTGGAGTCTTTAATCATCCCCTTTAACATATTGTAAGCTATTCAGGGAAGTATTTAGGAGCTGACTATTATTAATTTGCTAAGTTGATGACTGAAGCGGCATAGATTCTGCACAACAGAGTTTTTCTTTAATTACCACAAGGTTAGCTGGAGAAGCATCACGTAATTTGAGGTGACTCCTCCCCGAATTGGTTGGGGGGGGGAGGTGCATCATTCCCATATTTACATATGAATTGGTCATGAACAGCTGATGCTGCATTTGCCGCTTGCAGAATGTGCTTTAAAAAAATAACAGAAATGAAACAATCTGCTTACTGGATAAGATAGTGGCTGACCTGATACGACAATAAAAATCGATCCCGGTCATTTTGCCAAGCATTAAATATTTTGTAGGTCCTTCTGCTGAGTTGCAAAAAAAGAAAAAAAAAAGTTGGGTTTTATATTAAATTTTGCCTTTGGGCATTATCACTTTGAAAGTAATTCATGTATTTTGTTTATACTGGAAGGGTTCGGTGAGACATAGTTAACTGTGAATAGAATTCAAAACAATGACTCTAGAAAAGAACCATTCCCTTTGGTCAGAGGCTATTGTGTCAGCGGTTACGCCAAGTCAATCAAAAAGAAGAAAGAGCGGGAGAACACCAACTGGAGAATGGAGCTGTCAAGATGATTGACTAGATATCAGTACAAAATTTGAAATGTTCCGTGTCATAAGATAAATACTCAATTTCTACCTGAGCGTTGGCAGAAACTAAATACAACTACTTGAAAATCCTACGCAAGTGTCATTGTTGAGAAATGCAGGAAAACTAAATTACCTTTGCATAAAACTGAAGACAAGAGAAATTATTTGTCTAATGGCACTGTTGCATCCTGTAGAAACCTTTCAAGAAGAGTTTACTAAATTTCAGAGCTGCATATGTGCTTGTAGTAATGACGTTTTTCTTTTCCACAAATTTGTCAAAGTGGCTTGTCAAATCCACAAGTTTTGTTTCAGTTACCAAAAAAAAAAAAAAAATGTGTTTTATGTGAATTACTTGATCTTTAGGAAGGTGTTTTAAACAATAGTGGAGCCCTAGAGAACTTTACCTCCTCCCCCTCCCACTGTTGATATATGAATAAAACTGAAAACAATAGAAAATACAATTTATTTACTTTGTATTTTATCTATGTTGCAAATTACTCTTCAGTTCCTTGTCTACTGTCTCCATGTGACTTTTCTAATGTTGCCAAGAAATAAAAATTGAGAGCCACTGTGCTCTGAGGAACCTGATGACTCATTCTTTAGCAATAGTACTGCCTTGAGCAATTAGTCAACAAAGTTCAGTGAACTGATAGTTTTCTGTAATTTGTGTTCCTTCTTATTCTTTTCTTCACATCCTGGCTTACCATTCATTTTCTATTTTTTTTTATTTGGCCTATATAGATTTTGATTAACTTACATTTTGAAAATTTAATTAAAATGGGCCATCTCATTACATTATCCATCACTTACTCTGCTTACTGATAGATTTCATTGTCAAGTCAAAATGTTTTCTTTCCTCTATTAAACATTTTTCATTTCATCTTTTAAATTAAATATAAAATCATCCTCATTTGGCTTATTCTGTTCTTCTGGTTCATTTACAATCGCCTTCATTTTGCATTCCATATATAAACTTACACTTTCGGTTTCAAGTTAACTCCTATACGTAGACAATGTATCTTTTTCCCAATGTTCGTTTCATCCATTTGCTTAAAATGCCACCTGAAAACACATTTTGTTCTATTTCCTGTTTTATATGTTCCTGTCTGCATTTCAGTATGTTTATAAAAATATTTTAAAGAGCATTTACATCCTCTTTTTTTTTCATTTTTGGCTCAGTTTATTATTTACTCTTTAAAGTATTTGTCAAGAAAGCTTGCTTGTTATTGTTATATTATTACCCCAATTGATGTCTGTGTGACTAGAGAACATGTCAATCTGGTGTTCAGTCAACCAAATTAGAAAGAAGCTGAAAAAACAAGTCTCTACAATTTATACTCACTGTTGAAAGAATTGTAGCTGAACATTTGAAAAGATCTCTTTGGCAAGGAAAGAATTTAAGGGATAATACTTTAACATTTCCAATGCATTTTTTTAATTCATTCGTGGAATACCAGATTCTCTCAAACTCATTACTCGTGTTTATTTTATTGAAGAACAGTGAAAGTCTTAAACTGGCAATCACTTAGCGTCTTGCAGAAATTTAACTACTTATTGTAACTCTGCAGTCTTTCTTGCAAGCCATTGAATGCTGCTCCTTATTAAATATATATCATTTATTATAAAGATTATATTATATATAATTATACATAGTCAATATAATATAATTTATTGCAGTGGTTAATCATTCCATAAAAACTGTAATGCTATTTTCAATACATCGTAGCTTAACTTGCAAGAACTGGATTTCACATGGAAAAGTCCTGCCAACTACGCACACTGTTCTGTGAATGCAGTGTTTTGTCTTGGAAAACCTGGGAATAAGAAAAGACCTGTGTGCTAGTTAGCTTTGTGGTCTTGAGCTAAATATTTATTCTTTCTGGCCTCAGTTTCCCATTACATAAGATGAAAAGATTGGATTATATTACCTCAAAGCTCTTGACACCTCTAAAATTGTGATGACCTTACAATTTCACCTCCATTTTTAGAGATTTCTGATAAAATGGCAGTGGGGGTGGATTTAAAGAATATGTGTGTAAGTATAAATCCTGTGCAAAACGTGCATAGGGCGCTCATAGTATCACGTACGCAAATAATTTTACCAAGTGTAGCATGCTTTCCTTTGCAACCGTGGCACTGCAAATTAGTATTTTATATTAGGTTGATAAACATGGTCATTTTATTCCGTGGTTTTCATGCAGCAATCTGTGATTCTTTAAGCTTTCTGAAGACTTTAGAGTTTAGAGTATGAAACTACGATTAACCAAATAACATTACCAAATTATTCTCTCTGTCTGTGCTCCAAAAACTCATGTTGGCTGCTGTTGATTAGAAATGGAGATAAAATTAATAGCCTGATTTTTGAAAGGGATTTTCAAAAGCTTAGCAGATTTTATTAGCTAATCCAGACATTGCCTATGTGAGACAGTCCCGCCTCTTCTTTTTTCCTGCTCCTTGCCTCCCTCCTTCTTTATAATCTGGGTCTGGAACAGGGGATTGACAGGTGAACACTGGAGCCAGACGATCCGGCGCTTTTTCTTTCACAGAGTCCTTGTGCTTTTCAGCTTGGCTTCTATTCTAATAAGAAAGAAGAAAGTCAGCATTTCATGTCCCAAGAGCATGAACGTCTTGCCCTGCTTTGACTCAGGCAAAGAACATCTCCAGACCAAGTGTCCTCTGGCGGTATTAAGTATCCTTACAATTTCTATCGCATGGCCTGCCCCGCAGTCTCTTCGCCAGTACCATTCCATGATTAGCAAATGCACAGACGTAAAAGAAACCTGCCAGTGCCTTGAAGTGAAATCTCAGCACATCATAACACATCACACTGAAAGCAGTGTAATAAAAACAGGTATCCAGGTTTAAGGAAATAAGAGAAATTGAACACCACAAAGCCTAAGACGAGGATCTTTAGTTTGACGCCTCAGCAGTCAGCTTTGGCATGTGAGAATGTAAAAGAGGGTGGTACACCTTTTGCTTTGAATGTTTCGCCAGTTGATTCCCCTGGCTGCCTTCCCAGAGTCTATGAGTATCATAGTCCCCTAATGAAGGCTTCATTGCATTCTTTTGAACTGATTCCTGCCAATATCAAAGAAACACAGCAGAAACAAAAACACTGCTGTGATGTTAGACATCACAATTGTTAACTTTGAAAAGAAATCTTGGTATGTATGTTAGAACAATATCCATGTGGTTCGAGTAGTAGACTGGTGAATTCACTGGAAGGCTCTTTAACAAATGAAGTGGCTGGGAAAGAATGCTACTCTTTGTCTGGGTACTTATTTAGAAAAAGGGAAGTGGATTTAAATATCATGACACCATGTCAAATATGTTCAGGCCTTTGCTTCTTGCAGGGACTTTACAGAGGAATGGAAATGCGAAGATGTAAAAAAAGAAGTCAGTAATTTTTATTGTCTCCTTTAAAGAGAGTTGAAGTATAGGAAACATGTAAAGAAAAATGTAAAATTTCTAACGAATTTATGCTACCTCTTGAAAACTATAATGCAAACCAAGTAATCCCATTTTGAAGTTTTGTGACATCCAGTGGTCAATAATCTATTGTACCATCTCAGAAAAGTACTGACATTCAACTTGATGTTTCTGCATTTGAAGTGACCTTAAGAAGCTCTGAATAGCTTCTTACACTGTAGTTTTGTTTCAGATTTCTCCGTCAGAGGCTAATTGTTGGTGTTATTAATAGCCACCTTCCCCATTTTTGAGGCTTCTTCCATTGTATTTTAGAGTACATAACTAAGTGATCTTTCATGCCTAAGGTTTACTGGTAAATGTGTTCTACTGAACACTTTTTAAATGTATGATACCTGATGGCAGTTCTCACTTTATAGATATAAGTTCTCATTTTATTTTGAAAAGAAAGAAAGAAAACAAATTGGGATGGGAACGCTTTCTTAGGTACGCGTAGGGCTATTTGGAAAAGAAAATAACTTTGCTATTATTGCGGACTTATTAATGTTTGCACTTGTCCTGATTATTCCAACACAAACCAAATGGCATTTAATTTGGGAGAAATTGCTCTGGACGTGCAATCTAAAGAGGCGAGAAATGGAACAGACTTTCTTTATGCAGTGTTTGGGATGTGGTTAAATTATTTTAGGATGTTCAACAGTGTAGTGCAAATTCAAATCCTGTGGGCAAAGCTAAACAAGCAATGCTAGGCAGCTTAGCCACTTAATCTTTTGGTGTTCAGTCTGTTGGGTCTGAGCTGTGAAATGGCTCCTGTGGCTTTCATGTGGAAAATGAGAATGTTCTGTAACGGCTGATGTGGGAATAAAGAAGTAAATACAAGGAAACTCTTACAAGCTCTTAATATTAACTGCACTAAGTAAGTGTAACTAACTGCATTAAGTTATTGATTTATCAGGGCTTGACCAAATACTATTTCACTTTGTCCTTTTTGGAGACAAGGACAAAAAGTACAAGGAAGTTAAATGAGCCAGTTGTTAACTGGGTTACTGGTGAATGTACTGATTATTCCTCCAGCTGTCTTAGGAGACTATCCAAGGAGCCATTTACAATGGCCGGAAAACTAAGACTTATTGATCTTGATCATCTAATTTTTGAACTATCAATAAATAAGTACTTTTCTGAAAGAGTTTTGTAGAATCCTCTCTACCTAGTTAAAGAAATGCACCAGGACCATTTGAGTAAGGCCTCTCATTTCAAGAAGGAGCCCCATTATATTTTATTTTATTTTAAAATATTACCAAGTCTCTCTAACCCTACTTTATAATGATGGAAAAGAAGCATAGTCCGTTTTACATGGCTAAACGAAATAAACCATTAACTGGTAGATAAACAGTAGATTGGTGTTTAGGGATGAAGTTTAACACGATATATTTAGGACATGCAAAACCACACTTTCATTTCAGTCACATTTGGGTGGGTTCCAGGCCCTATTAAAACTGACAATGAAAGCGACTTTATTTACTTAGAGATGGGAGGGGTCTTCAAGGGGTCTTCTCTATAACTGCTAGGCTCCAAGGAGCTGCAGTATCCTCTCTCTCGAGTTGGTAATTAGACTTTTGGACCATTTTAAAGGATGCAGAGGGGGGTTTCTCTGTAAGTTTCTAAGGCTTTTAAGCACAAATCCCAATTGTGGGCTTCAACACACTTGAATTCTGATTACCTTTTCAGTCCCTAATTACCCAGGAATGAGGTTATAGGCAAGCACTGTTAGTAACAACAAAACTAGAAAACAGTGTATCTAGTTTCCTGTCTGAAGAATAAGTTGACCTTCAGTAAATGGTCACTGCAAACATAAATTATTTGATGTGTCAGAAACACTCAAGCCCTCTCTTCCAAAAAAAAAAAAAAAAAAAAAAAAAAAGGCAAAGCAAACAAAACCACACGAAACAAAACAGGTTCAACTCCCCAGCCCAGCTCTCCTCATAAAACTTAAGATATATTTAGGCAGAAAAAGTAAAGTCTTTCCAACCATCAGATTCTAAAGTTAACGTGAAGATTACTCAGAATGCACATTTATAAAACAGGTGTTTGAATTGCTTTGCCTAAAGTATTCTATTCCTAGCATAATCTTTTAAAGAACACAGATATTCCTAGTATAAAATTGTTTTTTCTATTAACCATATTAAAAGAATTGCCCCAAACAGGTTTTCTTGATGATAGAGACCATGTCTTATAATTTTATATATTCTGCACAGAATATAGTAGGAGGTCGATGATAATTTGCTAGTCTATCTAAAATAATATATCTTTGAGTATTACTTACCCACAACTCTGATTATCCTCTTAAAGATCACTGTGTAAAATGTTAGGCTTTGAGATCATATTTCAGAAGTTACAACCAGAAATAGAATTTTCCCTCCCAGAGGGAGGTTTATAAAAGATCACAAGAAAGAGTGCTTTTTACTACTTTATTACTACGGAATATTTATATTTTCCTCTCAAAATGTACTTATTCATCCCCATAAAAATTTTCCATTTTGTCAGCCTACATGTACATGTACTTTCATTTATCCTGTCTACTCCTATTGTGGCTGTGTTGATATATACGGATATATATGTTTCCCTGGCTTTACCCCACTAAATACAAAGGCTTTAAATATAGGTTGCAAAGGCCTAATGGATTTTAAGAAATTTGTCGAAAATATTTTTAAGGAATATTATGTTGAAGGTTTGAATAATTACCTGGTTAATAATTTTGAAGAATAATTAATATTTAAGATTTATATTCTTGGGGTGCCTGGGTGGCTCAGCTGGTTAAGTGTCAGATTCTTGATTTCAGCTCAGGTCATGATCTCATGGTTCCTGGGATCAAACACCACATTGGGCTCTGTGCTGACAGTGCAGAGCCTGCTTAGAATTCTGTCTCTCCCTCTTTCTCTGTCTCTGCCCCTCTCACATGCTTGCTCTCTGTCTCAAAACAAATACTAAAAAAAGATTTATATTCTTATGAGAAAACAATCATCTCCAGCTATTTACCAGATAAGGTTTTGTTTATTTTCTTAACAACAACAATAAAACAACTTTATTCTCTTTTTCTCTCTATTGGCTCTCTCAGGAGCATAAAATATACTGTGTCTTCTCACAACTTAAAAAAATGAACATAATTTTCATCCTTCTTACCCTTCAAATTACCACATTTTTTCCCTTTTTTTTTTTGGCAAAATTCCAAGGAAAATGTCTATGTTGGTTCTTCCCTTTGGCATTTCCTCTCTTCCCCTTATTTTTTTTTTTTTTTTTTTTTTTTTTTTTTTTTTTTTTGCTTTAAAATACATTTATTCCATCTTTTTTTTTTTTTTTTTTTTCTTCCCTCTATTCTTGATTTTATTTCATTTACACTTTGGACTCCAACACTGCAAAAAAAAAAACTGTTCACGTGAAGGTCAATGATGATTTCCATAATGTGCAATCCAATAGTTATTTTGGAAGTAGGTGACCTCTGTATCCTGACACACTTTCTTCACTTGGCTTTAGGACACCATGCTTTCTAGGTTTCTTCCCAACTCTCTAGCTGCTGCTTCTATGTCTCTGTTCAGATTCCTCCTCCCCATATCCCTAAGTTATTAAATCTTTGGATTGCTTCTCTTTTCCATCAACACTTACATTTTTACTGAACTCATCAAGTGTCAGGGGTTTACCTTCTGTCTCTATACTCAAGACTCTCAAGTGTTTAACTGCAGCCCTACTTGTGTCATCCATTCAGTGACCCACTTGACATTTTCTCATGTCTACTTGGCATCTCACATTTAACATGTACAAAGCTGAAATCTCAGCTTCACACCATGCACCTCCTCCTTTAGCACGCTTTGCCATCCCAGTTAATAGTATCTCTATTCTAGTAGCTTAGGCCAAATCCCATGAATTAATTGTCCACTTTCCTCATGGGCTCATATCCCACATTCAAAACTTGAGCAAAATCTACTGAAGGACATTCAGAAATACCCAGAGTCCAGCTTCCCTTCCATCTCCACTGTTATCATCCTGATCCAGCCCACCATGATCATCTTGCTTAGATTTCTATGATAAGAATTTCTATGATAAGAATCTATTTCTGAATTCCTGCTTGCACTCTACCTCTTGTTTCAGATTGCCTTCCTTCTCAGGAACAGATCTTGAAAGAAGATTGGAGTACAAATAGTCCATTTGGGAGATGATACCAGGAAACACCCACAGAGGAGTGCAGAAATGAAAAATAATTTTTTAAAAATGTTTATTATTAAGCAAGTTACCACAGTGGGTACCTAGGGTTCGATCCTTCTGGTGAACACTGTGAGACATATAACCTGTCCCATTGGATATTCTGGGGAACAGGGACCACTTTAGCTTTCTTCAGTCCCACATGGACTTGGTGGGCTGTGAGGGTCAAAGGAAATTCTGAAGCAGAGTCAGAGGTGAAATCAGCTGCATAATTTGCAGGGTCAAATGCAAAATGAAAATGTGAGGCTCCTTGTTTAAAAATGGTTAAGAGTTTCAAGAAGAGAACAGAAGAGCATTAAATCAGGGCCCTGCAGAGCACCATACCCCGTGCAATTGCACAGGTTGCACACCCAAGAAGTCACAGACCCTGCAGTGCGATGTGTTAGGATAGGGTGTATGGGAATGATGAGTGCCCAGGTGGCGTGAGTGGGGTACTGTCAGAGTCTGCTACCCACTCATCCAAAAGTACTTAAATGTCAACTATATGAATTTTGCTTTCAACTGAATGCCTAAAAATTGAATTGCAAAGTAAAAGCATATGAACGCATCTGTGCCTCTTGACATCAACTGCCAAAATCTTCCGGGAAGATTACATAATATTCTTTTTTTTTAAATTTTTAATGTTTATTTATTTTTGAGAGAGAGAGAGAGAGTGTGAGCCGGGGAGGGGCAGAGAGAGAGGGAGACGCAGAATCAGAAGCAGGCTTCAGGCTCTGAGCTGTCAGCCCAGAGCCCGACGCAGGGCTCAAACTCGAAGCTGTGAGATCATGACCTGAGCTGAAGTCACTCAACTGACTGAGCCACTCATATGCCCCCACAATATTCTTAATAGTAGTTCTGTCATGGGGCGCCTGGGTGGCGCAGTCGGTTAAGCGTCCGACTTCAGCCAGGTCACGATCTCGCGGTCCGTGAGTTCGAGCCCCGCGTCGGGCTCTGGGCTGATGGCTCAGAGCCTGGAGCCTGTTTCCGATTCTGTGTCTCCTCTCTCTCTGCCCCTCCCCTGTTCATGCTCTGTCTCTCTCTGTCCCAAAAATAAATAAACGTTGAAAAAAAAAAAATTAATAGTAGTTCTGTTTTCTGTAACCTTCCTAAATTTAGGTATTATTCTTCTTTAGTTAGATAAATGTGATGATGTCAAAAATGGTATTTCAATTTTTTCCCATTGTCTATTATTTTTATTTAAAATGATTATATATAACTATTTTATTTAAAATGATTATTTATGTATACATACATATATTTTTTTCTTTTGGTAAATTCTAT
Source organism: Lynx canadensis (assembly GCF_007474595.2). NCBI lineage: Eukaryota > Metazoa > Chordata > Mammalia > Carnivora > Felidae > Lynx > Lynx canadensis. Next base: position 68,980,345 of record NC_044310.1, read on the forward strand.
TTTTCCATTTCTTCATGTGTCACTGCTCTTCCTTGTATTTTCAATGCAGTAGGAGGTCTGGCCATAGCCTGCCGTACGAAACTATTAAAATGCTCATATTTTCTTTAATCTGTTTGTGTGATGTATTATATTAATGTATTTCCCTAAAACTAAATGCATTTTTTCCTTCCTAATTTTTTCCTTACATGTTTAAAGCGGATACTATTTAATTTATAATCCAAATCTTTCATTAATGGTTTTGGCAATTAAAGCATTTTTATTTTGAGATAGCTAAGATTTTTCTTGTTTGGTGGAAGGTTGTTTTGGCAAGGATCAACTTTAAGTGTTTTTTTGATTTTTTGTTTTTTGTTTTTACTCTTATTTGATGTTCTGGAATAGATGGTAGGATATGGGAAATCCTTATTTCTTAGAACTCTGAAACTGTCTGAGCCAGGAACTCTTTTGTAGATATTTCTTTGATAATGTTTTTAGTTTTCTTTTTCAGTAGTCTGCTTTTCTTGAATAAACATTTTTTTCCCTAGAAACATTCCACAGCTTTTATCAAAGTGGCTTATTCTCATTTTTTCTACATAGTTTGTAATTCTTTTTTTTAAATATTTTTTTAGAGAGAGAGAAAGAGTATGGGGCAGGGAGAAGGGGAAAAGGGAGAGAGAGAGAGAGAGAGAGAGAAAATCTTAAGCAGGCTCCACACTCAGTGTGGAGCCCGATGCAGGGCTCGATCCCACAAATCTGGGATCATGACCTGAGCTGAAATCAAGATTCAGACACCCAACTGGCTGAGCCACCCAGGCACCCCTGTAATTTTATTTTTAACTAATGTTTTTACTCAAACATTATTAGAAAAGATTTTAAATTCTCTTTTATTTACTTACACATTTGTTTTAGTTTACTGACAGTTATAAAATGTACTCTGTCCATTTCTTATAAAATTCTCCTCCTTGCCAAGTCTATGACCCATAATTATAATTGGTCATGGCCCCTTGAAATGAAGGTATAGTCTCTACAATCCTTAAAGCTGAAAATTTGATTGATCACAGTGCTTATCAAAGCACTTTTTAATGTAAAATTCCACAATTTTTTCCAATATTAATCATTTTCTTAGGTTAATTTTTTTGCATAAAATGAACCCTATCTTGTTTGCTGTCATGTTAACCATAAATCTGCTGATTATTATTTGTAAACAGAGGCTGTACATGTATGTGGGCTTGGGCTTTTGGAAGAATCTATACCCAACGAGACAATACATTGGATATTTTCCCCATCACTTTATTATTCAAATATAGAGGCAGAGAAATAAAGAAAAAAGATCAGAAATTAAAATTATCTGTAATTATCTTCAGTTTGTCTGTAATATCTATGTTCAGAGTGCAGAAATAGAATGCCAGGTGTCATTTAATGTGAAAGGCAACATTGTGGAGTTTTAAAAATTCCTATGAGAACTCAACTTTGAAAAAGATTCCTTCACAATGCCCAAAAACAAAAAGTGAAATAGAACAGAGTGTATTAATGAGAAATATCTTTATCCTTTTAGTGGGTTGATTCAGTCTCCTAGAGATGTTGGAAAGTTGACAGGTTTGACAAAGTGTTTTTCTTTTTATCTTAAATCATCCCATTTATGAAAGAGATCTCATTAATTAAATAGAACAGCAATAACAAAAGCAAAGCAGTAGATGAAAAAAAAAAGCTCTTGTTTTAGGTTGTTTTGGACAATCAGCTATTTTCAGTGACTGATTATGTAGTAACAGCTACTACTTAGACCAGTGATGAAACAGTGAATACCCAAATTTAGAACATTCATGCTGTAGCTCAGTGATGAGACAGTTACCTGTCCAACATAATTTTCATATCCATGTACCCAGACAGGGATTTGCTTTTTTTAGTTTTTATGCTATAGAACAATGGTGAACTGTTATAAAAAGCTCCTACTGCTGCTTCTGAGGTAGCTGTGTTGTAGTTTAAAAAAAAAAAAAGAGCGTTAGAACTAAAAGGCAGATTTGAGATTGAGTTCTGACACTACTAAGAGTTTGACATTGAGAAAGTCTTTTAACCTTTGAATTTCTATTATGTTATTTGTGATATGAGTAACTGCCAGAAAGAGAAACTAAAATTTAATGAAAACCTCTTCTTTTCTAGGCACAATACCAGCAGTTCTTCAGACACTGATTTATGTAATCTTCACGGTAATCTGAGTGTTACATGTGATTATTCCAACTTCATAGATTGAGAAATTAATATTTCCAGAAGTTAATAACCAACCCAAGGTCATATAACTATGAGTAATTTAGAGCCAAACTGTAATCTGATCCTGAAACCTCACTCTTTTCTCTAAAAAGTGTAATAAATATGTACTGTTTTTTTATAATTATTTTAGCAATTAAAATATTTTGCATGGGGGTGCAAAATGCACTAATCTTTCTTCAAATTCTATTCTTTAATAAGAAAATATGTAACATAGATAGTCAAAAATCTCTAAGGAAAGACACTAAATAAATCTCCAATGTTGGCTATATTGTTACTTCATAACATTTATATACCTCGGAAATTATAGCAATAGTAGTCAAAGGGTAAGTTTATTGACTGTAAATGGTTTACATCTAGTCTCTAAGGTATTTCCTCGACTGTAGAGTTTCCACTGCCCTGTAATGTTATATTCAAGGTACATATACATTCACCATAGAACTTGGAGACTTGGAATTTAAATGCTATTGTGTTTGGAGGCTACTTTCTCTATTGTCTTACATAGATTGTAGGAGATCTGAGAGTGTCCAGTAACTTGCAGTTCTTTCAAGATGATGATCTTAAAAATTTCAAATTAAAATAAAAACACCTGTGAACTTCCTTTTCTAGGAGCAATAGAGTAAGTGATACTACATTTGCCATTCCTCTGTAAATAGCTAGAAAAAAATGAACAGATATATGGAAAAAAGAGTGATCATTTATAAATATGTTGCCAAACAGAAAGATGACTTTTTTCCTTTTAATAGATAATTGACTTTTGAAAGCAGATACCAATACATTGAAGTGTTCATAACAAATCTAGAAAAAAATGTGTAACAAATAACCTACAGAGTATAGAAACAGGTTGTGAGATTCATATATATATACATATATATGTATATGTATGAAATGGTTTAATATAGTTTGAGAGAAGTCTATAAAAGATAAAGGTACATATTATAAACTGAAGAATCACACAAAATTTGTTAAAAAGATAAAGTAAGATAAAGATAAGCTAAAAAAGATCTAATAGAATATGAAAATATGCTCAATGAAACCAAAGAAGTCAAGAATAAAGTAATAAAATGAAAAATAATAACAGATAAGTCACATAGAAAACAAATATGAAAAAGAAAGACTTGCAACCAAGTGCACTGACAATTTCATTGAATGTACACACTCTAAACACATGAAGTGAAAGCCAGTGGTTTTCAAATTGAGTAAAAATTAATCCTGACCTGAATCCTTTTACAAGAAATTACTCTAAATATGAAGATAGATAAAAGGAAAGGAAGGAAAACTTGTATACCATATAAACATTAATCATAAAAAGTTGGAATGACTATTCTAATATCAAACAAAATTTATTTCAATAAAAAATATATAAAAAAGTAAATTTTAGAGATTCAAAAAGCTACATTTCATGATAAGAAAGTGGTAAATTCATCAAGAAGACAAAACAATTCTAAATGTGTATGCAGCTAATAATAGCATTTCAAAATAATAAGGCAAAACCTTACAGAACAAAAATGAAATAGACCCATATACAGTATAAGATTGCAACAATATCTTTCAGTAATTTATAGAATATTAAGCTAAAAATATATTGAAATGCTGTAGGAATATAGTAACCTTGAATAACACCATCAATCATGCTGACTAAATTGAAATTTACACAGCAGTATAACCAACTTCTTTCTAGGTATGTCTGCTGAGGCAAGGGAAACAAAAGCAAAAATGAACTATTTGCTCTGTTGGTGGGAATGCAAACTGGTGCAACCACTCTGGAAAACAGTATGAAGTTCCTCAAAAAGTTAAAAATAGAACTACCCTACAATCCAGCAATTGCACTACTAGGTATCTGCCCAAAGAATACAAAAATACTCAAAGGGATACATGCACCCCGATATTTATAGCAACATTATCAACAATAGCTAAATTATGGTAAAGTTCAAATGTCCATAGATTGATGAATGGATAAAGAAGATGTGGTGTATATATGTATATAATAATAATGTTGCTAATATATAATATATATATGTATAATAATAATATACAATACAATGCATACTATACAATAGTATTATATATACATATATAAACTATATATATATATATACACACACACATACATACACAACATTACTCAGCCATCTAAAAGAATGAAACTTGCCATTTGCAATGACTTGGATGGAGCTAGAGAGTATTATGTTTAGTGAAATCAGTCAGGGAAAGACAAATACCATATGATTTCACTTATATGTGGAAAATAGGAAATGAAACAAACGAGTAAAGGGAAAAAAAAGAGAGAGGCAAACCAAGAAGCAGACTCTTGACTATAGAGAACAAGGTGGTGGTTAGCAGAGGGGAGGTAGGTGGGTGAGTGGGTGAAATAGATGATGGGGATTAAGGAGTGCATTTGTGATGAGCACAGGGTGATATATGGAAGTGTTGAATCACTATATAGTACAACTGAAACTAATGTTACACTTTATGTTAAGTAACTGGAATTCAAATTAAAACTTAAAAAAAAGGGAATATCATGAATGAACTTATGCTAATAAATTTTGTGACTTAGAAGAAGTGGGTAATTAAAAAAATAAATCATCAAAACAAATAAAAGAAATGGAAAATAAGAATAGCTTTACATCTATTAAAAAGATATTGTATTTATAATCAAAAACTTTCACATGAAAGAGATCCTAGGCCCAGATAGTGTCACTGATATCATTCTGCCAACCACTTAAGGAAAAAACAATAACAACCTTCAAAAAACTTATCAGAAAATAGACAGGAAACACTCCATAACCCACTTTATGAAGCTAGCATTATCCAAATATCAAAATCAAAAAGAGACATTTTGGGGTGCCTGGGTGGCTCAGTCGGTTGAGTGTCCTATTTCAGCTTAAGTCATGATCTCATGGTTCATGGGTTTGAGCTCTGCACTGGGCTCTGTGATAACAGCTTGGAGTCTGGAGTCTACTTCGGATTCTGTCTCCCTCTCTCTCTGCCTCTCCCCTGCTCGTGCTCTGTCTTTCTCAAAATTAAACATTACATTAAAAATTTTTTTTAAAAAGGAGACATTTTGAAAGAAGAAAAATAAGAAGGGGAGCAGGAGGAGAATAAAAGAAAACCAACCCGTATCTTTATAGAATCAAGATGAAAAAATCCCTAGCAAATGTTATCAAATTAAATTCAGCAATATGCAAAAAAGATAATAAATTATGACCAAGTGAGATTTATCCTAGAAGTTCAAGGTTCGTTCGACATTCAGAAAGCAATTGATGTAATTTAGTACCACAGACTTAAGAAAATCTGTAGGATCATCTCAATAGAAGCAGGAAAGCATTTGACAAAATTCAATACCCATTCCCAGTAAAACTCTCAGGAAACCGGGAATAGAAGTAAATATTTTTAACTTGATAAAAAGTATTTACAAATAAACTTGTACATAACATCTTAAGGGAATGTTAACATGGGGAAATTTAAGAAATATGTATGTAAAGTAGTCATAGTGTGACCTACTGCCCCTCTCAGGGATTGCTTCATCGGTGCCCTCAGCCTGGAACATTCCCCTACATGGAAGTTTAGTGCTGAGCTGTCACTTAGCCCCATAGTTTCCCTATTAAGAGAAAATTTCCCCCTGTTTTGGATATGCAGTGAACTTCCTTGTATTGCTTACATACGTGCATTATATGGTACCTGGCCATCCTCACCAGTGCATCTGTCCCCCACAGGAAGGGGACAGGGTCTTTGCCTGCAGCACAAAAGGGATGTGTGCAGCCCATTGCCCTATATCTGCTATCAGGAGGAACCCACTGGCCATGGGAGACTGGAACACACAACAGATGCTGACCTTTCTATGTCTACATTGTACTTTCTCTGCAAAAAGCATTATTGCTACCATTGCTTGTGTGTTGAGTCTTCCTCAGCAATGCTGACCCTGTAGAAGATGTGATGGAGCAAGTATGTGGGCTCCTAGTTCTGATGGTTGGCATTGTTGTACTCTTTGCTATCCTTCACATGTTAGAGATCCTAACTTTGGATTGGTAACTGGATCTTTATGCTCTACAAAATGGGGAAGACCCACTCGTGGGGAAACAACACTTTCCTAAAAACAGGAACAAGCCAAAAATGTCAACTCCCACCATTTCTATTCAACACTGTACTGGATTGTCTTACCCGGTACAATAAGGCAGGGAAAAGACATAAAAGCAAGTTTGTATTTTCACAGAGAACATGAATGGGCATATAGAAAATCCTAAGGACTGTTCACACAAAACTATTAGAACTAATAAGTGAATTTTGAAAGTTTACGGCATCAAAATCAATAAACATGCATCAATTACATTTATATATATACTTTCAGCAAATCACTGTGAAATCAAATTGGAAAATATTGTTTAAAATAACATCAAAACTCTGAGATAATTTAGTAATAAGTTTAACAAAATGTATGACCTGTGCACTGAAAACTACAAAAGAGAAATTAAAGAAGGCCTAACTGCCCATGAAAAAGAGAATTCAATGTCGTTCAAATGTCAGTTCCCCCCAAATTGAGCTACACATGCCACTGTATCCAAAACAAAACTCCAGCAGACAACATTGTAGACTTTTGATAAGCTACTTCTAGAATTTATATGGAAATGTAAAGGACTTAGAAAAAGTGAAACTACTTTAAAAAAGGAACAGTGTTTACACTTAATACTAGGTATAAAGCAGAATCATCATGGCAACCTTTTACTGACATAGTATCGAGGAATAGATCAATGAAACAGAAGAGATAGTTTAGAAATTGGCCAATACGTATATGGTCAATTTGTTTCTAGCAGAAGTTCTAAGGTAATTAATTCAATGGGAGAAAAAACATCTTTGCAACAATGGCTGCAGGAAAACTGGAAATCAATATGGAAAAAGAAAATCAACCTCAATCTTTACTTCACACTAAATACAAAATTGACGTTACTGGAAATGCCAAAACTATCAATCCTCTGGAAGAGAACATGTGACAACATCTTTACAAATATGAAATGGGAAAATATTCTTAGGACATAGAGGCATTAAATATAAAAGAAAAAAGGTAAATTGAGTTTCATAAAAATTAAAAACGTTGCTCTTCAAAAGATATAATTAAAAAACATGAAAGATCAAGCCACAGACTGGGAGGAAATATTCACAGTATGCATTTTATACCACTCAATAATAAGAAAAAGTCAGCCCAATTAAAAATAGGCAAAAGATTTGTACAGACACATAAAAAAGGCAGAAATATAAATGACCAATAAGCATATTAAAGGTATTCACACATCATTAGTCATTAGAGAAATTCAAATTAGTTCTACAATGTTAAATGATTGACCCACTAGAATGGCTAAAATTAAAAATGTCCTAGCAATTCCACTCCAAGGGAAGTATCCAAGATAAATTATAACATATGACCATAAAATCTTTTCATAGTAGCTTTATCACCATAGCCAAAAACTAAAAACAGTCTATATAGTAATGGGTGAATTTGTACATCTCTTAATTTAGGTCAGTGAAACTATTCTGTATGATACAGTAATGGTGGATACATGCCATTACAAATTTGTTAAAACCCAGACAATGTACAACATAAAGAGTGAAACCTAATATAGATTATGGGCTTTAGTTAATAATAATTTATCAACCAATATTTGTTCATCAATTGAAACAAGTATACCACACTAATACTGGGTGCTAACAATGGGGGAAAGCAAGTTTGGGGGGAGTTTGAGAAAGGCATGGGTAGCAAGGAATAAAACATTATGCTGAGTGAAAAATGCCAGATATAAAAGCATACATAATGTATTATTCTATGTATATGACATTTAAAACAGGCAAAACTAAATTACAGTGACCGAAATCAGATTACTGGCTGAATATGGCTAGCCGACTCTGTGTGTGTGTGTGTGTGTGTGTGTGTGTGTGTGTGTACGTGCGCGTGCACACGTGTGGTTTGCCAGCAAAAAAACACAAAAATTCTTTTAGAATGATAGAAATGTTTTATATCTTGACGCAGCAGGGTATACAGGAGTGTATACATGCAAAATTCACCAACCTGCATATTAAAATGAGTACATTTTTAAATGTAAATTATACCAATAACAATGATTTACAAAATAAGTGAACAAACCATCCAATAAACAAAAAACAAATAGACAAAAAGTCATTTAGGTCCACGAAAACCAGACTGAGCAACTAATTCACAGGCTGTCATCTCGGGCTTATTTCATCTAAATGTTCTGTAAAATTCTGAATCAATAGACTGTAAGTAAATATCATCACAGATATAGATACTCCAAAGGAAAAAATGCTTCACATTGGTCACAAGGCATTCTTGATGTGAGTAGACAAATTATTATTACAAATTTAACCCTAGGTAAAAACAAATTAAAGAACAAATTACATGGGTGTTATGTTAGAGATGTCAGTGCAATCATTCAATTATTTATTTAATATTTATTAACCACTTATTCTGTGCCCAAGCACAGACATTCATATTCACAATAAAGAGGGTGAGAAGTGAGTAAACAGACTGCTATAATGCAATGCAGTAAAGATAAATAATCCTTCCTCATGAATGAGGAAGAGCAAGTATGGAAAATACGCAGCCATCTGACATCTGAATTTCGAGTCTATGCCAAATACTGCTCTCAGAAACTTACCTTTCTGGGGATAGAAATATCAGATTATCAAAATATTATAAATTAAGAAAGCGTTGTGCTAAGTGCAATATGTGTTTTTTTAAATCATTCGAAATCTCAAGCTACTTAAATTGTCTAAACTATTCAGGTGATTATCTGCATTAGTTGCAATACTCATGGTCTTATTTTAAGATTTTAAAGCTGTACTGAATGATCATTGGATAAGTAAAACATTTCTGTGAAGTTTGCCAAAAACTTATGTATGAGACCTCTTGTCAGAATTTCTGCTAACTACATTTATAACTCTATCACCATGGCTATCATGGTGGTCACATATTGTGTCAGTGTCTTAACTGCTTGGGAAATCTCTTCCTCCTTTCTTGTTATTAAGGTCTTGAAAAGTGTTGAAGTTTCCACTTTCAGTATTTTCCCTCTATTCACTGAAGAATTTCTTTTCTTTTCTTTTCTTTTCTTTTCTTTTCTTTTCTGTACTCTCCTTTTCTTTTCTTTTCTTTTTTCTTTTCTTTTCTTTTTTTTTTTTTTTAGAATTTCTAAGCTAGGCAGTACCTGTCTCCTGGCACATGTACCAATTGAGTCTTCCCACTACATTTGGCATATTTGAATGATCCTAAAGGTGAGGGGTGTGTGTGTGTGTGTGTGTGCATGTGTGTGCACGTGTGCAAGCATTGTCCCCACACAGCATGTCATTTCGATACAACAGAATTTACTTTGAACCATAGTGATCCCGCTGAAAGCTCCATCATGAGGGGCCCGCTGGATTAACAGAGAACTAAACCTGCATTTTAAATGCTGATGCTAATTTGCAGTTGACCTCCCTTTCATCAGATTTCTTCCACATGTCATCCTCAGGAAGAGTATATATACATAATCAAATTATACTACAGGTTATAGAAACATGAAATTGCAAGAATTTTTCAGGCGTCTTGTTTAATATAAATCCCCAATAATATCCCTTACTGGTAGGTATAACATTTCAAGTTTTGTGGCTGAGAAACCAGGTGTGCATTTCAAAAGACTCATGACAGAATTTATAAGAAAGACCCTTAGGTATGGAAAAGAAACCACTTCTTAGGCATTAGCTAAAATCCAAAATTAAAAAAAAAAGTACTGTCATTTTGAATGATGGGATCATTTATGATAACATTCCCTTTGAGGTCATTCAGAAGCCACAAATCATATAAGTTGTATAGCTTTCTAGTAAACTCCTCATGTTATAAGTGAAATTTAGGAGGTGAAAAATGATAGCGGTTGCCAGGTGGGAATGTGGAAGGTGAATTGTTCTCATCTTGCCTTTCCTTGCTAAAAGGCAATGGAACCTGGTTTTGTGTGATGGCTAAGGTCTCCTCTGGTCTTACATGGCAAACATTTTGTGTCCATGGTTCCATCTGTGTGTCCTATGTGTTTATAAAAGGCCTGATTCTTTTAAATAGTTCTAAAAGGAAATAATCTAAGCATTCGCCTTCATGACTATTGGTTTTTATAAGGACACTAGCTATCTTAACTTATCCCTATGTTTCCATCTTACCTTTGCGTTACCTCCAGATACTTCATTATGTTGTTTTTTTAAAAAACAAGAGATATTATACTATAATCCAATTCAATTATCGAATTCAGGAAACTAACATCATCACATTACTGTACTATATCTAATCTATAGTTTCTATTCGCATTTTGTGAATAACATCAATGTTGTCCTTTATAGCAAAGTGATTTCTTCTAATTCACTATCAGATCTAGGGGACCATGTTTCATTTAATTGTCGTGTCTCATCTGAACCACTTCCGTAACACTTTGTTGTTTCATGATTTTGACATTTTTGAAGTGTGCAGATACAATTTTTTTAAGAATGCTGCTCAGTTTGACTGTTGTTCCTTCATGATTAGATCCAGGATATGCATTTTTGTCAGAAATACAACAGAAATGATGTGTAGGCATATGGCCATCCAGTTATCCCATTATTAGTGACGTTAATTTTGGTCACTTGGTTAAAATGGTGTCTATTGGGTTTTCTCCACTATTAAGTTACTACTTTTTCCTTTGTAATTAACCTATAACTTGTAGGAAGATATTTTGAGGTTATGTAAGTTTCTCATTATTCATCAAACTTTCACCCACTAATTTTACCATCTGTGTATAGTTTTTTTTTTTGCTTGAAACAGTTATTACTATGGTGGTTGACAATTAGTAATACTTTAATTCCATTATTTCCACTTATTTTATTACATGGCATTTTACTCTAAAGAAAACTGTCCTTCTCTCTCCCCTATTAACTATTAAAATCAGTTTGGTACTATGGATCCCCATTTTCTTCTAATAGACATAGCACATTACAACCATTATTTTGATGCTTAAAATGACCCAGGTTTGGTCATTGGGAATCCCTTCAGGTTAACTCCTGTGATCCTTCTGACAGAGCGCTATCATTCTTTAAGGAATCGATTACTTTCTGGCACACCAAGATATTTCAGGTTTATCTTAAATATCCTAGCCCCAGATACGGAATAAGTATTTCCCCAAGGAGTTTGGCTTCCTTTTAGCAAATGTTAGTATTTAAAAGCCAAGATTGAGGCTTGAGGTGTCCGCTGAACTTTAAATGATCTTTTACCAATCCTATGTGGGCTCGTATGACAGATGATAATTCTGAGTCACTGATCAAGTCTATGCCCACTTACCTATTCTTCCCTATGTGCCTTCCCTAAGGAGTGCATTGTGGTAAAGCCTGAGAGCAGGAAAGGGAATCTGAGAGGGATCAGTCGTGAGGCTTTGTCCTCCTCTGAGGACATAATGTAGAACAAAGACATCCATAAGAGGCACTACAAGCTTCTACCTATAGAAGACAGAGTACACAACTAGAGGGTTGGGAGAAATCCACTGGAGGCCATCACGCTGTCACCTACAAATGACTGGTTGACCAAGAGAACTGGAAAAACCCTTCTGTGATGCTCTAAATTTTCTAAGGCAGGGGCAGGGCAAGAAATCTACAGGAAATACCACCTACACATTTTGGGTCTTCACAGGGTCTGATACTTGCCACCAAATACAGAGACAGGCCAGCAGAGCAAACTGCAAAGTGGCGGAAAGCCTGGGGCAAGACTGAGGAGCAAAACAAAACTCCACTTACCCAGAAAGCTGGCAATAGGAGTGAAAAGCAGAGAGAGAATGGGCAGAAGAAACATTTGAAAAGATAATGGCTAGGAACTTACTAAACCTAATCAAAACTGCAACTCACAGGGGCGCCTGGGTGGCTCAGTCAGCTGGGTGTCTGACTCTTGGTTTCAGCTCAGGTCATGATCTTGAGGTTTCAAGGCTTCGAGGCCCACATGGGGCTCTGCACTGACAGCCTGGAGCCTGCTTAGGGTTCTGTCTCCCCCCCCGCCCCGGCCCCACTCCCACTCGTTTTCTCTTTCTCATTCTCTCTCTCTCCTCAAAATAAATAAATAAATAAGCTTTTTAAAGTTTATTTAACTAAAAAAAAAAAAAAAAAAAGAACTTCAACTCACAAACCCAAGGAGATCAATTGAACTTTAAGGAAAAGTACCAAGAAGCAGTACTGTCTAGAAAACAATGAAATAACTTTTTAAAAGTGCTGATAGAAGACTAAAACCACAATAGCAACAACAAAATGTTAAACTACAAGTCTGTATTCAGCGAAGATTTCCTTCAAACGTTAAAGCAAAATAAAGCTAATTTCAAGCAGGAAAAAAAGAGATAAATTCTTTCTATTTGGCCTATAGTTTGAAGAGTATTAATAGCAACTATTCAGATGGAAAGGAAGTGTCATTATATTTGAATCTGTAGGCAGGAATGAAGAACAGCTGAAAGAGTGAATATTTGGGCGTATATTAAAGATACCTTCTAGTAGGTCGGTTTTTATACAGTTATGTTTGAACATTAATGACCCCCAATTCACCATACTTCCCAATGTGAATGCCCTTATGCTGTCCCTTTTCACACTGATTCTTGGCATGATCATGTGACTTTCTTTGATCAATTAACAAATATGACATTAGGAGAAGTTTGACAGGAGCTGACACACAAGGACTTGTCCTCTTGGAATGTTTCTTAGTGGAGCCCAGCTGCATGTTAGAATAAAGTCTGGTTAGACTACTGAATAAGTGCAGGTTATGTGGAGACATACCTTGAGGTATGAAATGTCACCTCAGGAACTCCAGCTCCAGCTAAATTGACGGCAATCGTCAGCCATCTGAATGGCCCAATCCAATATCACGATGAGTGGAGGTATTGCCCAGTTGGGAACTCTCAATTCCTGACCAACAAGATGTGGAGAATCAATGTCATTATTGTATTAAGCTGCTAACTTGTTTTCCGGAAGCAGATATATCTCTATAGAAATGGAAATATATGATAAGATTTTTATCTTACTCATGAAGTCATATATATTATTTTAGGTAGATTGTTCTAACATAAGGATGAACATTTTAATCATAGGTAGCTATTAAAACTACAAAGAATTTTAGCCAAAAAAAAAAAAAATGGAAGAGATAAGATCGAATGCTAAATCATTCCCAATTAATTCAAACAAAGGAAGGGAAGGACAGTTAATAATAAATGGGACAAGAGGGGGAAAAAAACAACATGGTAGATTTAAACACAAAATGTCCATTATACCATAAAAATAAAAGAATTGAACACTCGAATCGGAGGTAGAGAATATAAGATCAGACAAAAAGAACCCATTTAGATTCTGTTTATAAGAAATAGTTGTGGATGACAATAAGAAATACATTATTTGAACATGTTGAATAAAGCTAATGCAGTTATTTATTGGAAATTTATATTCTAAGATGCTTTTAAGAAAAGAAGACAGGCTAAAAATAATGAGCTAAACATTCAGCTTAAGAATTCCAAAAAAGGAAAAACAAGAAGTCCAGACAATGTAGAAGGAAGGAAATAATAAAATAGGAAACAAAAATACATCAGAGAGAATCTAGAGTGTGGCTCTTTGAACAACTAAAAATTTTTACAAATCTCTGCAACACTGAGCAAAGATCAGCAATATTAGGAATAAAAAGGGAACAAGCCCAGAATAAAGGAACACTTTCAAAAAGGGAGAAATATGGTGAATAACTTTTGGCAACTCACTGGACAAGTCAGGTGAGATGAAAATTTTCTAAAACCTTATAAATGACTAAACTGAATCAAGATGGTCCAGAAGACCCTAGTGGACTTGTAACCATTAAATAAATGAAATCATGAATTAAAATCTAACCTCAAAAATAAACAAACCAATTGGACACCTATAAAGCCATAACACCAGTTAAGGCAGTATGATACTGGTACAGGGATAGGGAGGGGAACCTATGAACCAAAACCTATGAACCTCAAACTGACCCCCGAACAGCAATACCTCCAGGGAACTGACTAAATGCCTGAGGTCCAGGCAGCAAGCCGACCACCGTGCACAATGGAAACACCAACATTTTGAATCAGGCAGGATGGCTTGCACTGCTAAGCAACCTTGGGCATGTCCCAGCTCATTTCCTCCAGTTTCCTCAGTTATAAAATGGGATATTAAATTGCATGCCTTGCACATATTGAGTGAAAGGGTTTGAGAAAGAATAAGTACTTAACACATTCTTTAAAAAGTGCTGTTACTGTTCTCCTTCAACTGACATCACTACACATTAAAACAAGAGGCTGCGTTCTAGAAAATGAGGTAGGAAAAAAGGGACATTCACATCGGTAACTATGTTCTTTCCTTGCCCGTGCATTTTCTCTCTTCCTTTATGTTTTTGAAGTTACACTGGTTTTGAAAAATTAAAGTTGGTGAAGTAAAACCTATATCTGGCCTAGAAAAAGAGCTAGTTTTCTCTCCGTGTCCTTTTTCATTCCTCCCTTGCTTCTTTTTCTTTCGAAAAGAGTGATTGCTACAATATTCATTAAAACCATGCAGCAAAGTGATGGTATGAAAGTATGCCTTAGGCAAGGGACAGAGGGACTCCGAGAAGTCTCACAGGCATAGTACAATCCAGGAAGCTGTTTTAATGCCATCTTCTTTGCGTGTTAAAATATTCCCAGTTGATAGTTGAGATAATGACTTGCAATGACTCTTTTAATTAATTAATTTTTGTTTGGAGTTTCAAAAATTATATCTTTTGTTTTGAAAAGCCCCAGGGCATGAGTGGATTTTTCAAAAATCATTAATTACATATTCTAAACAACTAATAGTCACATCAGTAAAAGGAAGAGGAAAAAGTAAGTTCTCAGGAAAACACTCAGTAGACAAACTATCTTGTGCATCAGGATCAGAAATTGTCAGCTTGCTTAATATTCAATACTGGACACCTATTACTGTGGCAGGGAAGTCTATGCAATAATGATAGAATTCTCAGCTATTCAGCAATTCTTGAGGTCCTAAGAATGCCAAATGTTCATGTGCCACTCTTTTGATAGAGTTATAGAGACCTGGAATTAACCTTATAAAGACATTCCTGTTTCTTCATGACAAGGATAGAGTTGACATCTTGTGACTTACCATTATCTGCTTTGTGAGTGTTAGCTTTTTCTAACAAGCTGAAGCGGGGAATTTCCCAAGTACATCCAAATTATATTCAGTCATATTTGCTTTTGTGAATAGTAGCTATGACATTTCTACCAGGCAGTTTAATATGCCACAGTAAGATTAATGAGCAAACATCTAATAAGTTTATTATTATTATTATTAATTATCATGTTCCTCTTTTGGTTAACAAAATGGAATGATGTAGTGCTGCAATTTTTCCCCACATTAATTCACCTTCTCATTTTCTTCCTACTAATTTTCTCTTGCCCTGCAACTCCCACCCAATACATAGAGAATAGAGAGAGAGAGAGAGAGAAAAAAAAAGGAAACTAGCAAATATTCTGTACTTACTATATACAAGGAACTATGGTCCTTTCATTTTGGTTATCTTTTAATCTTTGAAACAACTCTATCAGATAGTTGATCCATTCCTCTTGCCAATGAAACAAATAAGACTCAGAGAGGTTATAGCACTCTCCAGTGCCACAGAGCTAATAATCAGTACAAGAGAATTGGAGTCTCAAATTATGAGATGGCAAAGCCCAATCTTTGTTATACAGTCGCTCATTTCACATCACCTATTTATTGTGAGATATCATATAATGTCTCAAACGTTAACATCCTATGGATCCTACTTTCTGACTTTGAACATCAGCAAACTGTAAGCAAAGAACAATCACTCGCACTTCCTGTATGCCAGGTGAGGTTTACTCTCTAAGGGTAGGCCTTTGAAATTGGTAGTTTGAGTATCCTCTTTGTTTTAAAGATGAGGATAAAGAGCTACAAAATAAGTAAGAAACTTATCCAAGGTTACATGGGTAGTAATATATTGAAGCCAGACTTGATCTCTTAACTATTGTGTGATATACTGCCTCTACTGTATAATACAGCAGAAAGATAGTTTCAAAAGTGGACGAGAATTTTAATTTTCATTTCCCTGCATATTATCTTAATTATCATCTTTCTGATAAGATATATAATATCTTAGCATCTAGGTGGGGTGGCTCAGAGTTGCCGCAGGCTTATCCTCATTTGGAGCATTGGAACCACGCTGGTTCCTTCGATAATTACGCTCACAGTTGAAGCTAGAAGAATATTCGAAACTCAGATAGACTTAGATAAAGGCACAAGGGTACACGAAAAATAACTCTATAAACTGACCTGATGCCAGAAGCAGAATTTCATATTTTAGATTTTTAAGCTGTTACCAGAATAGTATTCCCCCACACGTTATTGAGAAAATAAAAATGGGTTCTATCTTTCCAACAATGAAATAAATATTTTAAAAATATTTTTAAAGGTATTTTTAACAAAGTGCATACTTCACGCGTTTTGAATGTAAAAAGGATTCTGAGTTATCCAATAGCTGATGATAAATATCATTATTTTGGTGATTTTTTTCCTCTTTCTTTCTATATGCAATTTATAGTGATGGAATGATACCGAATGCGTTGTTCTGTTTCGCGCTTTGTTTTTTCAATTACTGTTCTAACATATGGATATTCTTCTGTGTTTAGTTTATCTATTGCTACATAACAAATTACTTCAAAACCTAGTAGCTTTACACAGTACATTGTTTTTTAAGCAACATCTCTGGGTATCGGGAATCCTTAGTTTTGCCTGGTGGTTCTGGTTCAGGATCTCTCACGAGGTTGCAATCAAGATGTCAGCCAGGGTGGCCGCTATTTGACAACTTCACGGAGACTACAGGATCTGCTTCAAAGATGGCCCTCTAGCAAGAGCCGTTGGCAGGATGCCTCAGTTCCTCACTGGCTGCTGGCTGGAGGCCGCCGTTCTTCCCTAGGAGGGCTTTCCTGCAGGGCCACTCAAGTGTCCTCACCACATGTCAGCTGGATTTCCCCAGACTAATCAAAGAGTACAGAGATGGAAGCTGCCATGTCTTTTATGGCCTAGCCTCAGAAGTCCCCCTCCATCATCTCTGCACTCTGCTTTTGGTTACAGAAGTCAGCTCCGTTTAACAGGGGCGGGGCCTACACAAGAGTATGGATACCAGGTGCCAGGATACAGAGTTCACTGTGGCCCAACTCGGAGGCTAGCCATGATGCTATTATTAATGATTAAAAAAAAAACGCAAAACAAAACACTTCAATATGATGGTGTAAAGAAGCGTCTTGTTTTCCTGGAAATGTCTTCTCAAACCTACAGCTGAAAACAAAGGCCCATAAACACATACCATTTTGGATTCAAGGAACATCCAGATCTTGACAAGAGACTTCCTGCCTTCCGTAAGTCCTTTGAGAACTGTTGTTTCTCACAACTGCTACCAATGTCTACCATACCCTTCCCCCATTATTTCTCAGTACCACTGCATTATCCCCCAGAGGACTGGCCCAAGGGAGCACCACATTAAAGATGGGGTGGGACCCTTGTACCCAAGGCTGTTGGGTCTTCACTGACCTCTAGCGAGTGCTTAGGGAACAACAAACAGAAAAGGAAGACTTCACTTCATGTCTTCTTCTTCTCCCCATCCTAACCCTCCCCAAACGAGAAATAAATTCAAGAGGAGGAAAGGTGTGTGTGTGTGAAAGTAAACCAACATCTGTGTGGGGGTGTCCTTTGGAAGTGTTCAGTGAAATTACAAATGATATCCATGTATTTTGTATCAACATGCATTTATTCTGAGAAAGAGGCACACATCCATCATTCTGTTGTTTTAAAGTCTCAATTAGAACTCAGACTGTGACGATATAGAACAAGAAACAGAAAGAATTTATAAATGTGGTGGTAAGAAAATATTTTCCCCTTAAATCCACTCCCCAATGCATCCTCTACAGGAAATCACTTGGCAACTCTTCTGAACGTCAAGCAAGAAACAGACATCATATTATCTGTTGCAGATATATTAGCTTTAATCTGTTTCATAATCTTGCATTGATCAAAAAACTACAGAAATTTAGATTATTTTTGCAGAGAGAGCTAAAGGGACATTGGGATTGAGGTCACCGAGGAAGTAGCACGTATGGCTGATTTTTAACTACTTCCAGCCAAAACTGTGGACTTATTAAAGGTATCTTGTTGGAGGCAAGGTTCTAGTAAGGGATAGTATAGGGATACTGTCCTGAATCTCTGGGTCAGGGCCTTGGTAGTTAAACTTTTGAGTTCCTGAAACACAATGTCCAATAATTTGGTTATTTCACATTTCAAAACTGAACTCTTCTCAACTATCAGAATGTTAATTACATGCATACTGACAGACACAAGAGGGCTCCAGAAATGGCTTTTACTCCAAAAAGTGGACACAAGGCCATTGGGAATCTAAAGGCAAATCATGAAATATTGAGATAAGGTTTTCTTTATTTTATTAAATTTGTCTACCTCTAGTTTCAATTTTTGCATTTTTAGCGTATTAAATACGTAAAAAGGTATTTTCCTGAAACAGAAAAAGCAATGATAATAATTGCAGTCACTAATACAATGCCAACTGCATGCAAGACACTGTTCTAATTGCTTTACGTATATTATCTCATTTAAGCCTGCCAAAGCCCCATGATGTTTAACCCTAATTTATAGATGAATAAAGTCATGGAGGAGGCATGGAGTGATTAAATGAGTTGCCCAAGACTGCACAGCTGCTAAGGAATGGAACTGGGCTTCAAAAGATGGGTGAGTAAGGGTCCAGAATCCAGGTTCTGAAGCACCCCTTTATGCTATCTCTTCATTACTGAAAAAGTAAGACATGTTAAATGTGTAACCCTCTTGTAACCCAGTTCATGTGATGATGAGCAAAATGTTCACAGCGGCCAAATATTCAATGTCTTATTTTGCCATATTTAGAACATTTAAAAACACTTTGGACAAAAATGATGTATTTTGATGTACACATCTATGACTGATGCATAGGTGTATAATGTCTTTCTCTTAGGGACCAACACCTGTAAAGGAGAGGCTCTGCTCTCCTCCCAACTACCCCTCCCGCCTATGTACAGAACAGCAGCAGAGGATTTGCTCCAGAGGGAATGAATTCTTGAGCCAAAAATAGTTCATTTTTTTCTGTTGTACCCTTTTGCATGAAGTCACTAATTTGAGGATGAATGCCTTTTTGTTTTCGTCAGAGCAGCCTAAGGAAATTTCGGTACTAGACAGTACTTGGATTTGTCTTCCCTCAGACTCTGAACTTGCAAATGAGGGCAAATATACAAATCATTACATTTAAGAGAAGACAGATCTCTTATCAGTGTCAAAAAAAATGGAAACTAAAAGCTCATAAAAATGCTAATGATCATATCTTTCCCACATGCTCTGGTTCAGTACAAAGTTTCTTTTTGATAACACCATAGAATGCTCTCCTTCCTCTTGCCTGTTAATCTCCATCTCTCAGTGTGAATTTAGAGCAAATAACATAAATCTATAAAAAGATACTCTGCATTCTCTTCCAAATATAATACTTGGATAATAATGCAATTGTTGGGCAAAGTAGCATGCTTTGCTCATTAGCAATGAACGCAGATGTGAAGGCTTCTCTGTCCCAGCCTTCTCCTCCTTCTCATTACTGTCCTCCTGCGTCAGTGCCTGTAAGCCTGCTGAGCATGTGTGGCAGAGTGGAGGCCAGCTCTGTGCACCTGCAACCCGTCTCTGTCCTTTGCTTATGCTAGAGTTTCTTGCAGTCTTTCCTTAAGTACCAGTCAAGGAGAATTGGTTTTTCCAACTGTACAGCTGTTGTCAACCCCACAGCTATAAGCCTGAGTTTGCTTAAGTGAATAAATACAGCCTTGTGCACTGAGGCTACCAGATCCGCTGAGAAGAAATCTATGGCCTTGTCATTTACATACAGACTAGTTCTACCTGTTTGAGTAATACCCATTGACCAAAGTCGAAAAACATAACGCAAAGTAATCAAAGGCACATAATTAACTACGAAGCATGGGAAAGCCACAGGATAATTTTTATTGATTCCTAGCAATAAGTCTTTTCCCTAGACAATGGGTATTGTCTTGTTCCATGAAAGAGAGAAACTTACTAATTTACAGTTAACCTATTTTTCAGCATAACCTCCTATAAGTGACATCAAAAAAACCAGAATGACTATTTATGTCTACGTCAGATGATAAAAAAAAGTATCTGCTTACAGAAAAATGAAAAATGTTTGAGGATGTTTGACCCTCTTTTATCCAGGAATTAAATCCGTCAACTACACTTTAAAAAGCTATAAAAATGTAATGACAGAACAATAATTATGCTGCAGCTAACGCAATATGTCACTACAAAATTGAGTACAGAGAGTTATTCGAACTTAATATTTTTGCTTTTGTTAAATTTTTTATTAAAAAAAAGACTTACTGCAAAACAATACAGCAATTTAAAAATACTATATATGGTTTTGTTATGGCTCCAAAAGATCATTTACAACCTTAATCAAAAAGCATTTTTACATAAATATATGATTCTGATTTTATGGAATCTTTTTTTTTCTTTGTCCCATTTCTAATATCAGAAAAACTGTATGGGTCAGAGAAGAGCTACTGACTTATTCTAGCTAATGCTGCCCTAGGTGAAATGTAGTTGGAGATTTAAATTTCCAAGTATTAAGAAAATACAAGTTCCTAAAATGAAACCTACTAGAAACACGGCTTCTATAACTAGAAGTTGTTAGTTGGAATATTAAATATGCTTTCTATAGTCAACACTTGGCAATCTGTATGCCGTCAGATCCCTTCTGTCCTTTGACAGGCTCTGTGGCTTTCTTGTTCCGTTTGTGCTGCCGGGTCATATTTTCCCCATTTCTCTGTTGTTCCCTAATTTCCTAAAGATTTCTTTAATTCCTTCCCTAGGAACACAAAGCAGAGCTTGTCTGCTTGCTTGGCAACTGACCCAATCTTATATATTGGGTGGGCATCTGTTGGCATCAAAAATAGAACTCGTAAAGGCTTTTTTAATCTGAACACTAGTATTGTGATCTATGGATGGTTCTGTAGAATGAACTCAGGTGTTATCAGTTGAGAAACTTCCCTGGATACAGGAATGACCAATAGAACAAAACAAAATAGCAAGCTATAGCTTGCTTTTAGCAGGTATGGTATGTTTTTGAAGCCAGAGGATTCTCAGCAATAAATACTACACAGAGTCTCGAACTTGCAGTCAGGCATGAGGTTGCATCCGCTGGCTGACGTTCAGTCCGTTCAGTGGAAGACCAGCTTCAAATAGCTCCAGTGATCTCTGACCCTTGGTATTTGGACGTGTGGAGTTCCCTCCCACACTGCCCCAGAGGTGATCTGTGTGCCCAACACAATATGGCAGAAGTGATAGCGTGTCACATCTGAGAGTAAGTTGTGAAAAACAGTGTCTGGATCTCCCTCAGATCACTTCCTTTGGGAAAATCAAGCTGCCATGTGATGAGCAAGCAGCCTTAGTGTAAGGCCCACATGGTGAGAAACTGAGTGAGGCCACTGGCCAATAGCGACATGAGAGCATTTGGAAGCAGATCTTCCAGAACAATCAAACCTTTTGATGACTCCATTTCCAGCTGGCATCTTGACTGCAACTTTATGAAAGACCCAGAGTCAGATACCTACTGTTTGTGCATTCCCAGACTCCTGACCCAAAGAAACCGTGTGACATAGTAAATGTTTGTTATTTTAAATTGCTGGAATTTGGGATAATTTGTTAGACAGCGACAGGTAGCCAGACTGTCTACTGCTAGGTAGATGGGACAAGGTTCACTTTCTTGGCTATAGGAGTTAGCAATTCAATGTTATATGCCACCAAGTGAGCTGGGCCCAGGGCAATACTCCATGCAGAAGAAAAACAGAGCTGCAGGTCTAGCTGTGTTTCCCAGGGTGGAACCAACATGCACCAGTTGCTGAATTAGTCTCTGTAAACATATTAACTCATGTGGCTTCACTCAAAGCAGTTTAATGAAGGAGGTTTATTTTCTCATTTTTGCACATGAAAAAAGTAAGTCACAGGTTGTCACTAAGTCTGAGAACACAAAGAAAGTGACAGAGCCATTAATTCAATCTTACTTCCCTGTAACCTTAAAGAGCAGACCCTTCAACTGGCATAGTTTGTAGCCTCTGATAATTGCTAACACTTACGGAGCTCAGTATGTGCCTACTACCACACCACCTCTCTCTCTAGCAACAAAAGCATCTCCTCAAATCCTAAAATCCCCTGCAAGTTAGGTATTACTTCTGTAAATAAATGAATAAACAAATAAACAAACAAACAAATAAATGGAAAGGGCCTTTCTAGAGTGTACATATTAACATGGGAAAAGGAATGATTTTAAGAATTCATCTCATTTGTCAGGCTCTCCCCTAAGAATAACTCTCAGCTACCTGCTTATTTTGTTATTTCTCCAAATTAAAGACTCTTATGCTGCTGTTAACAGGTTTATCAGAAGGATTACTTCCTTTTCTGAACCATTCACTCTTTTCCTTTTCATTAGCTTGGATAATGAAACATTACCTGTGTTCCCTCTTTGTAAACATACCTTGGAGAAAAGAATAGACCAAAACTTTTAGACGTGTCTGTGAACATTTAGACTGGAAACTCTAATGTTTTAGCATGTTTTAGCATCAGAGTATCAGGAAGATGTTTTTAGAACCAGAAAACTCATTAGCAGCACTGAAACAGACAATGAAAATAAAAGAAAGGAGCATGGATTCAACTGATGACTGACACTTGATTTTATAATGTCCCTGCTATTCAGGTGTTCCTGTTTAGTGCTGGAACTTAGGGAAGACACGGGCCATGGTATGAGGAAGGTCATCCTAGGGGACAGAGATTAAGCATGTCTTTTACCCCATCAAATTTTTTTTTCCCTGAAAACTTCACCTCTATTGAAAACAGATATTTGGCAGGGACCTACAAATGTTTAAGTTAAAAGAGATGCACAGTGAAAAAGATCACCTAGTATTAACTTTACAAGAGGCTGCTTCACATTCCTCTCGGTGTGGAGACATCACTTTGCGAGGCTACAGACACACATACACATGTGCACACAAACACATTTCTGATTTCTCTTCCTTTTTTCCTCTCTTAACTTTAGAAGTAGTTGGCTTTATTCCCCCAAAGTACACAATGAAGAGACTCTCACAAATTGTCAACACCTGGAACACATTTTCTCTTGGCAATGGGCAAATAAGTATCTTTATTCCGAATGGGGAAAGAGATCATACCTCTGTCATGCCTGACTTGAGCATTTACTTGGTACCTAGTTTCCTTAATTTCAGTGTCTAAGGATTAGACACTTTGAATATCAACATTGTTTCC
Organism: Lynx canadensis; assembly: GCF_007474595.2. Lineage (NCBI taxonomy): Eukaryota > Metazoa > Chordata > Mammalia > Carnivora > Felidae > Lynx > Lynx canadensis. The sequence goes on from NC_044310.1 coordinate 69,004,003, forward strand.
CCTTCTAAAGTAAAAGTGACCTTCTGCTTTCAAAATTTTCTCCTTGCTGCAGTAGATAATGGATCCATGCAAACTTAAACTTTGATAACTTCAGAAGCACATGGGGTAGAAGCAAAAGTAAATGGTTTGAGGAAGCACGACAGTAATATTCCCAACATCCAGGCTTTGATATGATGTTAACTCCAATTTATGTTTCGACTTAATTTCCCAAGTGTCAAAACACTCTTGGTTGCTGTCAAATGAGTCTAACCACCTTACTCTTAATTCTTGTCCCAGACTCGTCCAAAGAATGTTTTTGATGAGTGAATACTTATTTATAGTTCGCTACACCATTGGAACCAGTAAAGTTATCAAAATGTAAAGTGGGTTGAGAACTTAATAAACATTCTAGGTATCTCAGGGTAACATGCTTTGGGCCGTTTTAGGAAAATAAAAATTGCCCCACTTGAGGAAATGGGAAATTAGCCCAAGAAGCGATAGGACTGCAAAGGAGCATATCAAATGTAACTTCTTCTAATGACGCTTTATGAGACACACAGAATTTATGTTTACCGTGGCCATGGATGTTGACGGTAATGGTGTCACAAGTTCTTATCAATGACTCAGGTAAAAGCTGACTTCAAAGCTGTCTTGCCAAATTTTCCTAACGCTGTATACTCTCCTACATGCCTGAAATGAGCATCGCTCACATTCCAAAGTAGCCCTGCCAAAATGCTGCGATAAAACTCAAGAACCCAGAAGTGCTAATCCGACAACTTTCAAAACTTTTCAGCAGTCTTATATCTGGCCTGCTCTCCTATCGCACGCACTGGATAAACACTCTCAAATTAACCAAACTGCTCCGATAGCATTTAAAATTAGCATTATCTATTTTGAAACGGAACACCATTTTGAAATCTACAATTTATCTACTTCTGTCTTCCGTTGACACTTCTTCACACTCGTCTACCTCTTGTTCATGTCATAATATTATTTCCGTGCATGTCTGAATCAACCCCAATAGATTATAAGCTCCTCTCTATGTTAGTCATCTTTCTATCCTCCATTGTAACCAAATAGAGCGTTTTATGCTGAAAATATGATGGAATCCTAAACATGATAGCAGATGTAATCAGCTTTATAATTGTAAAGCAGGACTCGTAATTCTATTTGTACTGCAGCCATGTAAACACCACATGCTTTCCATCAAAATAGAAAGCTAAAATTAAAAAAAAACCATCTAGAAGTCCCAGTTGTTTGTTTTTTTTTTTTTACAAACTCAACATGTTGCGGCCAGATCTCTGCCATTTTAGTTACATTAAGCGTATTATTTATAAATGATGATGAAGATAGATAGATGATAGATAGATAGATAGACAAGGTACTTATATAGTACTTACTATATGCCAAGTACAGCTGTAAGTGCTTTCCAAATATTAAGTCTCATGACAACTCTATGAGGAAGGTATTATGATTATATCCATTTAATAAATGAACACATGGGTGCACAGAGAAGTTAAGTAACTTGCCAAGGTCACACAGGTAACAAATGGAGAATGCTGGATTTGATCCCACAAAATCTGACTCCAGAGTTCTCTGTAATAACACAGAATTAAGGAAATCTTAGATATAGTATATATACTATACCAATTGAAAATAAAATAGGGCATATTGGTATCACCTTTCCTGCTCACCGGCTTCTTAGTTGTTATGTATCAGGTGGTCATTATTTCTCATCTGCATGAAAAAAGTTTATAAGGCAGAATGGAGATGGAATAAGAGAAATATCACTTGCCATTTTTTTCTTCTACGTAAACATAAATACAAACACCTAAGATTTCCTTAAATCTTAGGAAGGAAGATTCCAGAGAACAGTTCTTGACTTGAGTTGAGGCCGGGGACATTTGGAAAAATCATCTCTTTTATCTACAAGACAGACTAAAAGGTTTCACTTCTCTGTGCAAATTTCTTTTTATCTACAATCATTTCTCAACATGGACTTTAAATACATCACTGTTGACTCTTTTAACATTAAAATCTAGTGTCTGAAATACACAGATAAGGTAAGCAGCATCCTTTTACCGAATGGGCAATGCTCACTACTCCTGAGCAGAGTGAATGTCCAGTTGGGTGAGCCAACACTTCCCTACGTTTCTGCATTTCTTCCTGTGAAAAATGGAGACTATTAACAAGCAAATCTTCAGATATTTAACTAGGTCTGATCAAGACTAACTCTGGGTAGATACAAAGAATCTGGCTGTGGATTCGTGCTAAACAGATTCGATTGATTGTACTTTTGGTTCCTCGTTGTTTGGAAGGTGAACAAAAGTTAATTAAGCATTTAGACCTATTTGCTTGGCTCTAAGTGTGTTTATTATGCTCCAGCTGGATAGCACATTGTTTAGTGAGTACTTTCTTTGCATCCCTAAATCAATTCGTCTGCTAGACAAAACCCAATGATTTACCTGCTGTCGTTAATGCACTGAGAGGTCACATAAGCATTGCGTGAAGTATGCTTCCAGAGAAAGCTGATCCTTTCTGCAGGATGTCATATTAGGAGAGGAGCTTGTAAGAGCATACCTCTATTTCGTACAGCATCTGGCATTCACCCCAAGTGGCCACAGGACGCCATCCTTACGGGAAGGATGCTGTTGTATTAGCAAGTGATTTATGAACTCCATCTAGGATTTGGACAGGAAATATATTCTGATATAGACAGGAAAAACAAAGGCAATCTTTTAAAATTGACTTTAAAACAATCAAATCAGATCAAAATCCACAACTTAGACTCACCACTTTAAAAATAAAATTAACAACTTCTTATTCACCCATTCAACACTGTTTCAGGCACTGGGAATAGAATGATGAACCATAGTCAATTAAACATAAATTCTGACCTCAAAATGTTTTATTTAAAAAAATTTACGTGTATTTATTTTGAGAGAGAGCGAGCATGTGCAAGTGGGGAGGGGCAGAGAGAGAGAATCCCAAGCAGGCTCCACAGCATTGTCAGCCTGTGAGTTCATGACCTCAGCCAAAAACAAGGGGCAAAAGCTCAACCAACTGAACCACCCAGGCGTCCCTGACCTCAAAATATTTTAAAATGAACCCAGGTCTCAGGCTATAAGAGTATCTAATTTTTGTTTTCTATTTTTCTAAATATTTAATATTTGAAATGTATTTTCATAATGCAGCTATTGTACAAACATTGTGTTGAGTCTGCTATGTGCATTATTTTATTGTTACACATGACGATTTGTTATGTCATCTTAATTTTACAGATGAAAGAAGTGGTGCTCAGTAAAATTAAGGAAATTTTCTATAAAATCTATAAAAAAACTTTCTATAAAATCCATCTGCCATGGACCTTGAATACCATGTTTATTTTCATTACGTTTACACATGGCAATTATATTTATGCCTAAATGTTCCTTTGTACAGAGGCCAAAGTAAAACTCATTTACTTTGCTGGTAGTTTATCAGAAGTGTTTTCCTAAATAAACTTTCTTCTCAACACTGCCAATCAAGTATGCCTTAAAAACGTACACTAGGATTTCTGGGGTTTTTTTTGGCATCCCAAGTCTGACTATCACATGTCATTTTCATAGGGAGACTTCCATTCTTATGTAAAAGCCCAAAGCACTAGAGAATAGCTTCTGGGTTATAGTGAATAGGACTTTTATTCATCCTTATGTTGGTATTTAGAAGACAGGGCTTGTACTCCCCCCCCCTTTTTTTAATATTGTAAATTTAAATTGCACCATTTCCTGTCACAAGGAAGAGAACTGAATTGATTCCCTTGAATTTAGCCCATATTTTTAGGGTTTCCTGGCCCATGGTTTAGTCTAATAAGGCAGAAATTAACTTTGAGATCAATCTCCTTTCTAAGGTCTAAAAGATAGTCATCAAATTCTATTGATTTCTTTTCTCTCATATCATTCTTCCAAAGTTGTATTTTCAATAAAACTTCTTTTGGATTCACAAAGGTGCCAGAATTCTCTTTCTTTTCTATTAGGCCTTATTTTTCCCCAAATGATGTTCAGGAGAATGATAATAATAATGGCCTCAGAGTCTGAGGACTTGCCAACATTTTTTAGGAGGAATGTGATAGTCTAGGCCTACAATCATTTCCACATGTCCTAGCTCTTAAACTGAAGGGAATAAGCGCCAATCCCAGTTGCCTTATCTTAATATTCAGTGAGCCCTGGAGGTTGCAGACAAATTTGCTTTCGATGCAGGCACTATCATACATCACAGCAATTTCTCAGCTCCTTCATCACATTCGCTCAGAATTGTACTCCGATAGCCAGAACAGCTGTTTTATGCTATATACTGAGCTGACTCAAAGAAAGATCTGTCTTTGACATTAAGGCAATCAAAGCCCAATTTGGAGTTTCTTAGGCCTTCAGTTTAGTGGGAGATAAAATTTTAGCTGCTATGACCATATTATTAATTCTTACAAAGTTTCATTTGCATGATTCTGTTGTAATCTTCAGGGGCATAAAATGATCAATGGTATCTGTTTACTTAATCTACAGCTGCACCCCCATTTACCCCCTTGGCCTAGCTTCTACAATCATAGTATTTTTGTTTACTTTGCACATTCTGACAGCAGAGAATATAGTCATCATTCAACTTTGCCTTTTGAGGATGCACGTAGGAAAGAGTAAACAACATTGAATAAAATGACATCCTTTACAAGGCAAATTTAGTACAGCGCATAATAAATTTTGCCGAGGTCACATTTTGCACACCTAGTAATAATAAGAAGGTTTGTGACTCTAACTGAGCACTCATAAACTTAGTCTTTCATCTCCGCTCTTAAAAAATCTCAGTGTGTCAAAGTTGGCAAACTCTAGCTTTACCAAAATGCACCATCTTCTATGCTTTTGCTGTTCCCTTTCATGGTGATACTATATGCACTGCCAGAGCCTAATGCATTGCAAAATGCTCGTCTTTCTATGCATAAGGCTATAAAAAGGAATTTAGCTTGCAGAATATGTCACAAACTCATTTGGTAGTTTATATTAGATTTAAATTTGTACCTTTCCATAATTATTAGAACCTAAGCTACACAATCCCTACTTCACCATATGAAACAAATCTATGCCTTTAATGTTGTAGACTTGATCAAGGTGGTATTGCTTGAAATAAATACCCTTGAAAGCTGTTCTTAAGAAAATTAACATCACTGAAGACAAAGCAAATATTTCAAGTTCATTTCAACCTGAGCTGCATGTTTTTCTGGCTCAAATAAAAAAAAAAGGAAACCAATTTGTCCTAAATGGAGATATACCTAAGGTATGGTTGTCTGCTTTGGGGAGAAGAGGAAGCCTAACCGGATTCTGGGCAGTGAGTATGATTTGGGGTTTTCTAAGAAGGAAAGGTGGCCTTGTTGCCATTATGGCTCACTACTCCCGAATATCTACTTATTCCAGTCATCTGCCCTGGGTCAAGTTTCTTTGAAGAGCTCTTGATGTGAAAAGATAGAAGCGATGACATTATCTATATTTTGAAAGCTCTATGTGGCAGCAACAAACAAATTAAAGATAGTGAGAGGCAGAAAGATCACTTAGGAGGTCTAGGATTGCCAGGATTAGAAGTGTGGCAATGACAGTGGAATGGAGGGGTGTGGAGGTGTGATGACAAGTAGGATCTGTATATACTGGGAAAGCAGACACGCATAAAAATCTAAGCAAAGGGATGTATATTTGCCAATCTCCAAGGAGCTTCCGTAGAATACAGTTATATGGTGTTAGCTCTGGTCTAGCCTTATGACTTGAAATTTCAGGAACCTCACATTACCAAGTTCACAAGACCACTGCATTAATATGGGGGGATTATTTAATAATTTCCCTTGGGAATTCTATCACAGAAAGATTACTCAATCACAATGATCTGCTCATTTTCTTCAAGTGGCTCTTCTGGTGAAATACAAAGATAAGCCATATTAAGAGTCCCTCCTTCCTTCCTTCCTTCCTTCCTTCCTTCCTTCCTTCCTTCCTTTCCTCTCTCTTTCCTTATCTCTCTCTCTCATTTTCTCCCCTATGGAGAAATAATCATTATTGGAATTGGACTGGAAATCTATTTCCCCAAGAAATTTCTCTCAGTAGCCAATCAAACCAAATAGCAATCAAATATTTCCTCATAAATATAGATCAAAAAGAGAGAACTATAGCAATGGAATACTTACTGACATCAGCCATTAAATTGATTAATACGTTATTCTCACAGTAAAATAATATTGCCAAAGGAACTAAATTACTAAATACCTTTTGGGCATCCCTGAGAAGACACTGCCAATATTTGTCTTGGTGATTCTTTTTCTTCTAGGTTTCATTGGATACCATCCAAATGGCACAAAAATGATGGGAGTTTACTAGTAAGTCTTCCAGATGTGGGAGTTGTTCTGTTTCTTTAAGATAACTGTGCCTATCTCTGATTTGATCCAACATGTGTCTCAGAAGCCAGTCTTACTTAGCCAATTTTTTAAGTCCTTGAGGAGAGCCTCTCTGGAATACTCATGTGCATGGTTCAAAGGACAGGTGACTATTAGTAAAGAAACAGTAGGATTTAATGTTGACTTGGGAGTTCCTATCCTGTGAAACTCACTACTGAGGTAGGAAACATTAGAAGAAAAACTACTTATCCAAAAAGGATAATGTATTCAAGGTTTTAATAGGTAGAGTTTTAGTGCTTCTAGGACATCAATGGTATAGATATAATTTAACAGTTGGAAATGGCTCTGAAAGTACAGTGTCTTCAGGATGAAAGAGAATATTATTCACAGTTTCTCCCCGTTTGTAGTTCATTGCTTCCTCTATAATGTGAGAAAGATCTGAGCTAGTGATATTTGTCTTCAAATTACCTATTAAAGGTAACTGCTTAATTTCGGTTAGGGACAGAGACCTAGGGGAGAATGCTGACTCACAGTGATCTATCACAAGCCCTGGTGATCCGTGGACAAATTTTGTTTTATTTGCATAGTGTTTAAAAACTTAGCATTTGATTTCTTCTAGACAAGGAGTTCACATGGCAGGTTGTCACCGTCCTCCCTCCACTGTTTTTCTACACGAGGCTATTTCACTCATTTTTGTTTGCCACCTGATTCCCGAAGTTATTAAAGATTATGACCATGAGAACAGAAGACAAGAAAAAAAATTCCTGAACAACACTTAACATTTTAGCAGAAAAAAAAACCCAGCATCTGAAGAAAGTGATTGTGACTCCTAAGAGAAACACCAGATGGCTATTTCCCATCAGATCCAAAGGAACAGAGAAAGATGATGAAAAGCATCTAATTCAGCAGAAAAGTGAGTAAAATGAAGACTGAACACAGTACTTTGAGAAAGTTGTTAGATACTGTTGAAACTTGAGAGAAATTTCACAAGATATTGAATAAAGGAGGCAGATTTTGGAAAGATGAAGGTGTGAATAGAAAGAGTAAGTCAGACATAGATGACTTCAGGAATACCTAAGCACACTCACCCGGAGTCTTTCACTTACTGACATTTACATCTGGATATCCACTGGCTACTCAGCTTGGATGCCTAATTAACAACTCAAAGAAAGCATATCCTAAATTAGATTTTTGATTTTTTTTCATGCAAAATATTCCACTCAAAAGATGGTCCATTTCCATTATTTGAATCTCCATCTTTCTGATTGCACAGATCGATGAGCGAAAGAAGCCATTGAGAGAAATGGGGACACCTACCTCACTTACAAGACCTGAAGTGGTGCTTCATGGGATTTAAACAAACAAATAACAACAACAAAACACCTCCAAAGTGGCCTGTGTGGAAAGCAGTGTCTTCTGGGGACAGCTAAGTGTTGGCTTAAAAAGAAAAAAAGATAAACAGAACATTTGGGCAATATTTGAGAATATGTTAGAGTTTAATTAATTCTAAGTTTAATTAACTTACAGTAAGTGTAAGAGTGGACTCAAGTTATGATATGCTCTGTAAAGTATGTGGGTATAGTCCGCAATCACCACACATTAACATTAGCTGTGTTATTGGGCATGTACATAAACCATTTGTGCCTTAAAATCCTCATTGTAAAATTGGGATGAATAGAGTTGCCTCCTAGTGTTTTTGTTTATTTGTTTTACTTTGTTTTGTTTTGTTTTTCGCCTACTATGTATGAAGCTCTGAGGATGGCATCAGAAATATGAAAAGTGGTGGGCTCTCAGTAAATGTTAGCTGTTATTTTCCTTACCTAAATAGTTCTCAAACGTACTTAATTCTATCATTCAGACATGATCTCATCTTCCCCTCAATTGTTCCAGTGCTGATTATGTATTATATACACTGGTGCATTGTGACATTTGTATGTATCATATTTATCCCAGTATGTTGTAAGGTCTTAGAAGACTAGAGGTTCTATTTCTTTGTGCCTTTTATGACCTCATCCATGCTAATACTTCAACCGTTTTACTAATAACCCTTTTCACAACCCCTGGGGAAAACTTTTAAATCCTCAGTATCTCCTCTTTAATAATATCTCCTTTGCAGGGTTTCTGTAAAATAATTTAAAATGTCCCACACATTATATGGGCACAGGCACATGTTAAATATTACATAAGTGTCTGTTTCCATCTCTTCTATATAGCATTCATTAAATAATTATTGACAGTGGTAATGAGAACTATTTGCTAAGGTCTTATTAGCATGTCATAAACATGTGAGCATAGACAGTGCATAAAGTGGAGATGGGTATCCCTGTAGGAGCCTAAAGGAAGAAGCTCTCATAATGTGGTCCCATTGTATTAAATGAGAAGGAGTAAATGATAAGAAGACAGTTACTTCTGGGGCATTGAGTTAAGCGTCAAATTGGAGCCCTCATTGGGCTCTGAGTTGACAGTGTAGAGCCTGCTTAGGATTCTCTCTCTCTCTCTCTCTCTCTCTCTTACACACACACACACACACACACACACACACTACACACTACACAAAATAAATAAAGAAGACAGCTATTTTGGGTGTGGTGAGACGTCTTTCACTATTCACAAAGCCACTGTATTTTCTGTACTCCTATGATATTTTCCAAAAATAGAAAAATAGTTTCAAATATAGAAGTATCTTTTCAAAAAACAGCTGCTCTATTTTAGAATGTCATGCAAAGTCTGCCTCCATAATAGCTTCCTCTTCACCTGTCCCAAATCATGAAATCCATGACAGGTCACTTTAATCCACAAGCTTTCTGTCTTTTCTTGGAGCCAGGTGGGCAGAGCAATGCTGTTCCTTCAGCTGGAGAAGGTGAACGTCGCCTGCTGGCGAGGAGGTTTAGCAGCTCGGGCACTCTAAAGCGCCCCAAGTTCTCTCTAGACAGCAGCTAAGGCAGACTAAAGTGAGAAATCCATTATAATAACATGCTTTCTGAGGAAAGGGGATTACAGATAATTTTCTTTTATTCCCTAGTAACAGGGTTTTAATACAGTGCTGAGACAGTAGTTGAAAATCAAATACCTCATTGAATTAAGGTGAAAAACAGACGAATTGTCTCATTTCTTTTTCAAGGCTTTGGAAACGCGGAAGTTAGAGATTTTTTTAGCGAGTCGTTTTTTGATCATCAGATATGCTTCAATATCTAGAAAGCATATTTTCCCCCCAGACATGAAGCAACATGAACAACTGTAAATTCCATGAAATTCATGTTAATAGGGTTTTGAAAACAGAACACTTGAAAATGACCACATACTCTGGGAAATACGCATTTCAATGAGCATATACTTGCACCTGCAGTCACAAATTTATCATGTCTGTCAGTTCATTTTTTTTTTTTGTTCTGAGGCAAGTCTAAAGGCATTTAGTAACATTGTAACAGAGATGTTGTTTTGTTCTCATTGACCATATCTCTTTGATGCTTTGCCTGCTGATTGGTGACTCCGGTTGCTGTCAACAAAGTTTCTTCTCTCAGGTATCTCTCTCATTGTCCTGCAGTCATTGTATAAAATGATTGTTTCTAAAATGATAATTAGGCAGCATATGCTGTTAATTTCCTCAGATGAAGAGCCCAAGTTTCATGAAATTCTCTCCATATTCATAGATGTGAACCCCTGGATATACATTTGGTATTGACTGCATGCTGCGGTAGACACATTGTGAGACCAGGTGCCATATCCAGTTTGATCACATTCAAGGAAAAGACCCTTTTTGGACCTTAATATTTCAATTTAGAAAGTTGGAGAATCCAGTTTTGATAAAATGTATGGTCCAAGTGAGCTCTAATATTCAATGTCACACACACACACACACACACACACACAACACACACACTCTCACCTTCACAGGCAGGCAGTAGCTCTTTCAGAGTATGATTTGTAAGTTCCTGGCACATGAAAGATGATCAATAAATGCTTTTTGAATAATTAAAAAGAATCTGTACATATGAACTGCGTTAAACAGCGGAGCTACAAAGACACCAAAAATAACTCATTTGTTCCAACTCTTATTTTTAAGTTTCAACGCTACGTGCATAATTTTACATCTTCTAGGAAGTAGAATGTTTATATATTAAACCCTGAAAATGAGTTTGTATGGAAAAACCAACCGGCCATTAAGGAGAGTGGTATTAGCAGTATCTCCTCTAATGGCGCATTTATGAATAGCTGACCATGCTGTGATCACAGATTGGTGAATAACTTTCTCTTTTAGCCTCTTCTGAGGGCTTGTACTCTATGCTAAACTGTTCTGGAGCCCAGCTTTGTATTACCCCTGATTTTGCTGAGTGGGTAGGAACCTGAAATTATATGGTTTTCGTAGGAATTTACTCAGCTCATCTTTCATATCCATGTCAATACAGTGTTTTACAGTTGAAATCCCAAAAGTAAATACAGAAAGGTATCAAATTTTTGAAACAAAGTACCATAAACTCAAGGTCGGAAAAAAAGGTTTTCATAGCTAACTAAAATTAAGCAAGGACAACAATATCATCTACTCACAAAGGACAGTTAACATTTGACCTCGTACAAATGAAACTCCTGATCACACTAGAACCACAGGGGAGAAAATATTGACATCACGGTTTGGTAAAAGAACATGTAGGATTTTGCAGGAATGGTGGCATATCTTTGCTGCTGGTAAAGCTTAAATTAACTGGGCCAATGCTTCTGAGTGCAAAATTTCCCTATACAAGTTTCAAAGGGACAAAAATGAGGAGAAAAAGGGTTATCTCAAATGTATTGGCAAACTTCCTTAATTTCTGCTTATGAATTCCAGCATAAATCAAAAACCCAATAGAAACTGATTGAAGTGGAACTGAAGCCAGATGGTGACACAGAGGAGGGAAGGGTCCTCAGCTGGCACTCACTACTACCCAACCATGCCATGATGACAACGTGGGGAGTTGTTGGAAAGAGAAATACTGTTTTTCTCCCTGTCAAATGCCATTTCAATCATGGCTGACTTAAGGCATATTACAGTTTAGTGGAATTTCCAATGTGTTATTTATGTGGATTTGTAAATTGCATTCATTTCCTTATAATATATAAAAGCATGTATTAAAATTTCACTAAACTTGTCTCTCACATGAGATAATACATATTATTACTAATATTTATACTCATCATTTTCCTTAATCACCAGGGACAGAACAACAGCTGGGGATTGCCTTTAATCTATCAGATATCATACCAGATACAAATGCACAATCTTCTGAATCATTTCATCAGTTTCCAAAACAAAAATATAAACATGAGTTATCATCTGTCACAATAGCTTTAAGTGATCAAGCCCTTGCAATTGATCAAAATTAAGCCATTAAGCAAAATTATAATAAAGGAAAGTATATGATAAAAGGATCCCTGTGTATCATGAATATTCTGCAGCCGTAATAGAATTTCCCTGAGGGTAAGAGAGTGTATTTTATCATGTTCCAAGGGCTCTCTAATAGTAGATAGCTATATCCCTGGGGCTAGAAATTAGGCCTGCCTGAACCCAATAGAGTTGTTGAAGTTTCAGTGGAAGAAACTCATAAGCAACACATATGTGAAATATATTGATACATTCTTCTTAGAGATAGTTTATGGCACCTCAAGCAGGTGGTCTTTAATCAGTGATAGTTTCTTTATGTGAAAAAGAAGTACATATATTGTCTTATAGTCAATATAGATATGTGTGTATATATGTATGTATATATGTATATATATATGATGGAGGCACAGAGCCAAGTGAGAGAAGTCCAAGAATGTGCATCATTTTCCCTTTACCATCTAAATGCCTAGTCCCTGTGTTACTACTATTGCAAAATGTGTGCCTACTGAAGTTCGTTGGGCAATAGTATAAGCACAGCAATAGTCTCATGACTAGCAATTGAGGTACTTAACATCAGCATTCCAGTCTCTTCTTGATTACAAGGAATAAAGAACAAAGACTAAATTCCTCTCTAAAAACTCGCAAGAATTCTTGGGGGAAGTGACAACATCATGAATCACCTCCACTACCATGCCTTAAAGGGAATAAGCTAGGCTTCATGGAGACTGAAATATATGTCTGGAACTAGAACAGCATTCAGGATACCATGCAAGACTCAAAGAAGTTACTTTGTGGGTAACCCCTCTGTTATCGCCAGCTATTATTCCCTATGCTGTCTCCATTATTTCAAGACTATTTTTCTATGATCTTAATACAACTGCATTCTACTGATATTCAACCATTCATTCATTCGCCAAATATTTATTGAGTGCCCATTCTTACACTAGATACTGGGGATTTATGAAAGCAAGACAGACATGATCCCTACTAGTGTGAAGCTCAGAGTCTATTGGGAAAAAAAAGTATCTAAATACAATTCAACAATTAAGAAAAAGCTATGAAAGTTAGGTATAATTTTCCATGAGAACAAGTAACAGGTGTTTTTGCCTTGTGTCTTCTATTTATTTGTGCTCCCTACTATCTCTACTATCTCATGGCTCCTGCTAAGTGGGTCTTATTTTGGATTCCACCTATTAACCATGATTCATTCTGTTAGAGAAAAAAATGACTGATTGATTGAATAACTTGGTCACTATCAGCTTAGAGAATCTGTTTCGGGAAGAACAAACATTGCCAGGATGTCTCAAAATCCACTGAACACTTACGGGATTTGGGGGTCTGCAAAAGTCATTCATTTGTGTTCCAGGTGAAGGGGACATATAGTAAAAACATGAAGACCTGTTTATAAGAATTCCTTGGAAGGGCTATCGGTATAACAGGGACTCTGACTCTACCATTTGAAACAGATAGGTCCCCTGTGTGACCTAACCAATATTGGAATGCAAACATCTTGTTTTTGTAATGGCCGCCTGCTTCCAGAAAATTCCCTTACAGACTGTTTAAATTAAAGTCCATTCAGTGGGCAATAACAACACCTTTAATTTATACCAGGAAAATTTATTATGAGGAAGTATTAAGTTAGTAAAAGGGGATTAAGTACTAAAAGGGGTAAAGAGAACCCCAAAGCATACAGGGATAACAAAAGTAGGAAGCGTCACCAACTCCAGCACGGAGGGAGAAACAAACTTGGAAGTGGATGCCTCCTACCCTCCAGCACAAAGCCGACACTCAGAGCGTCTGAGGGAATTGGAGGAGCACTTTTTGGATGAGAGAAATTCACCAAGGTGCTACAGGAAACCTCTCCCTGCCCATGAAACTTACTAGGAATTCATCTTTTGGAGTGGCCTTGACAGTTGCTAAGAAGCTGCTTGCTGTGAAGTAAGAGAGCTCACTGGAAAGCCACCTACCCTGGTGCTGGTGAGACTGGCTGGCAAGCTATCACTAGGATAATGGCGGAACTCACCAGGAAGCTGAAGTGGGTATCCTTCTAGCACCTTTACCATCACTCTGCAATTGGCAAGGAGAGAGGTCGACAGGGTCCAGCTCCAGCATCACAAAGTGTGGAAAGAAGGCTAGATTTGAAGTCGAGAAGCAATCAACTGGTAACTAGCATACCCTCATTGGTATGAGGAAGTCTTTGCTTTCTTTATTGCCATGGTTTTCAATTATGCTGATGATTTTTGGGATCCTCTGATGAAAATCAGTCCTTATTTTAACTTACATTCAGAAAACTGGTGTATTCTAAAATTATTTATTCAATATCATAGTCTGCAGACAACTATATGTGCAACACATAATGATGAATTCAACTATTTTATAATATTGTGCATACTTACATATGGATTTATTAGATGTATACATCTTCAGAAAATTTGTTAATTCAATTTAATTCAACAATTGTTTACCACCTACTATGTGCAATTCGCCTTATAGAGATGAAAGATTTATAGGTGACCCTGTTCTCCTGATAGTAAGACAAATTCACACAAAAGTAACTTTAACACAATCCGAATTTTTGTGTGTTATTGTATTCAGTCATTTGATACATGTTGTTTGGCTGCCGACCATGAACCATGTAACTTATTATAGTTACAAAATATGAAGGCATTAGGCAGTTCCCCTGGAGATCTCAGACATTCTTTGTAAAAATTGAGACTTGAATTGTGCTTTGAGGTATGGAATTATTCTTCAGTAGCTGGATTGGGGGATGGAAACTGAGCAGTCAAGACAGAGAGAGCAACCTGAGCAAAGAATTGGGGGAGAGTGTAAGAATTCTTCCATTTATTACATTCAAATCATAGTCAGCTCTCAGTATAAATAGATTCTCTTGTCCTCTCTCCCCACTGTTTAGTTTTCCTACACACTATAGCTATTTTAATCTTTGCACAACAGAGCTTAGATTATATTGTTCTTTCTCAAAACCTCAACATGTTCAATCCACCTCATACGGAATTCAGAGAAATGCCTCCTGTTTTTCAAGGCCCTTCAGGGTAAAGCCTCCAACTCATGCTTCAACGTGTTATCCCAACTCCCAAGTGCTCAACTCAACTAATTGCCTCAAGTATCATTGTTCATATGTACCCCTTCACCCAGAGCACACCCTTCACAACTCTATCAAAAAAATTCTAGCATTTTTTCCCAAGCCCATTCGAAATGTTACTTTTCTACAAAGACAATTTTTAATCTCCCAATTAATGACGTTTCTTTTCTGAACCCTGATAGGAGTGGGGGTAGAGGAAGGTTGGTAAAATCAATTATAGGGCTTCACTTGTTTTTACATCTCAAAAATAGTGATGAGGATTATGGAAAAGCTATGGGATTATAGAATATAAGATGTCTGGGATGCCTGGGTGGCTCCATTGGTTGAGCATCTGACCCTTGATTTTGGCTCAGCTCTTGATTCCACACTCTTGGAAACAAGCCCTGGATTGGGCTCTGCACTAAGCATGAGAGCCTGTTTAAGATCCTCTCTCTCCCTCTGATCCTCTCTCCCACTCACACACTCTCTCTCTCTCAAAAAAAAAAAAAAATAGAATATAAGATGTCTGGTCAAAGTAGCTGTGACTAGAAAGGGTCAAATGTTATGTTGGGAGCATTTCATTACCTATTCAGGAGAAAGATGGCTCCCAAACCTCAAGATAAAGCAGATAAAAAAATAAATAAGAAATTTTCTCCTGGATCAGATAAATATTCTGTGTATTCCAGTATTCTTCTCAGCCTTTTCTAGAAGTAAATGGCTATCCCCTTCATGTCAACTTCAAAGGTCAGGGACACGCTCCCACAATATCCTGGATTCCTTTATGAAACATCAGTAGAAAGGGAGAAAGCCAGAAGCAGATTTATTGTCTATCTAGAGTTGTCTGATTATTTATACCTCTTCATTCTTCCAGGGCTTCAATGCATAGTAAATTTGCAGTTGGCATCTATGCTTGCACTTCAGGTGCTATAAATCAAGACAGAAAGGTGCCACATTTTAGTTTTTTAATGATCAAATGCTGGCAGTCATGGGGTCTCCTTAAAGAAGGCTGCTTTTATAATCCAAGTGAAAAGCTTACTATGAATATTGAAATACAAGTTAGATTCCAGAGGTATGTGCAGACAAGATTGGAATAGGAGAATAAAATGGTATGGAATATCATGATCCCATTCTAATTTCACCATTAATTCCTCAGAGTTACCTGTCTGTCTTGACATGCTATTGAAATGTAGTATCTAAAGATACAAGATTCCTTGTGCTGGAAACCACTTCTTCTGAAATGTGGCACAGCAGAATTATATGGCTCTGTGGTCTCTGATGACTTGTGGATGAGGCATACTATATACGTCTCACTTCCTTTTCTTTCTAGAGAGTTGGGCTTATTGAAGTGTAACTGATTTTTCTTTATAATATGTCAAACTGGCATTTTATTGATGTAGGTAGTGGTGTAATATCATAATACTTTTGATGCAATTTTACACTATAGTGGGATTTGGGGGGAGAGTTGCTGGCTTAATTTTCTTTTCTCTCCTTTTTTTTAAATGTACAATTTAATATAGATTTGCTTCCTTTGGAACTCAATAGAACAACATATTTAGGTGACCAATAAAATAACCTTTTTGAACTTTTTGCTGATTAGCCTCTCTACCTTTTAAACCTGACTTAAAGAAACTCCAACTTGTCATTTAAAACAAAATATAACAACCCCCCAAATCATAACCAAAGAAAAAGATGATGTTTTTATTTTTTCTCTTGTGGGGTAATTATTCTCACTCCTAGTCTTACTTTTTAGTACTTATTAAGAACTAGGACCATTATAGTATGTAAATTATACATTAATGTCAATTATAGTGAATAATTCTTTCCCTGATTATTGGAAATATATATTTTCTTCAGTCTTTTAAAAGCTTAAACGCCTCCATGTTAAAAAGCAGCAATTAAATTATTTAAGCTCAACCGAAGGCAGCTTTAGGTTTACAGTTGCACGGAAAGTTTCGACACAAACTCACCACTGACAAAAAATGGAACATTTCAAAGTATTAACAGTTAACTGCTTAACAATCAACTTAAAAGATCTGACTTTAAAAGTACATGCACAGACATTTATTGTCTCCAAGACTGGCATCACACAAGTGAGACCGGCTTTTTATTCTTTTGCTTTTCACTCAGGGCACCTTTGACTATGAAGACCATTCATCACGGTCACCATTGTCTGGCACTTTAGAGATCTCACTACCAACAGGAGCAGCAGGAGACTCTGGTTTAGAAGAAGAAACGTTTTCAATTTCATTTTTAAAGAATGTGAGCCATTTAAAATTCTTTGTATTTTGACTTGTTCTATATTAGTAACAATGTCAGTCACACTATTGTCGATGTGCTCTGAATACATACTTATTAAGGGGCAGCTAAGACATTAGAAGCTATAACTCTGAAGGTTGGCTTCCTTTTTATTCTTTTGCCAAAGGGTTGTGACTAAAAGGCAAGGGGATGGCGTTAGTTGTGCTGGTCTCCATAGCATCTAAAATTGATGGGCTAGCTGAGTCCAGGGAACAAGCTGGGAGAAGTCTGGTACTGGTAAAGATACCTGGTCTCTCCATAATTCTGCAATTATCAAATTTTAAGTTCCAGCAGGAAATTTTAAGTGCTGACAACTTATTGAAAACATTTGAAATTACACACTTTATTTCTGGAGAGGAGCCAATATAGTCGTCAGGACGAAACTTCTCTCAGACCAGAGTATCTGCATGTCTTTTGCAGGCTTCTGATAGCTGTTTTCTGATACTCTTTGACTCTTCTGATAGATTAGGCAGAGAATAGAGGATGTGGCTATTTTATGATCGTGTTTTACTGTCTGAGGTCAAAGGAAGAATGATTTTTTCCCTTTAACTCAAAAAACAGAGCACTAAGCATAGTGAAGAATTTGTTCAGAATTGTTGGATCATAAAATTAATCCTGAAATGGTTTGTGGTCTAGAAGATATAAACTGGATTAGGGGACAGAAGTCCTGGGTCTCATTTCCTGTATTGTCTGATCTGTTGGAAAAGCTGAGATGGTTGGGTTTCTTGACCTGCAGGATCAAGATTGGAAGTTTTGAAATCTATATCAGTTATATAATTGCTCAATCCCTTGCTTTGCTTTGGATCGGCATAAATCCGATCTAACCAGGGACAAATGAGATTGGGGACAGATTCCATCTTCTTTTTAGTAAACACACTATTGAGAGTAACTGCACATGACATTCAACTGTATAGAGGAAGTTATCTTAGGATAGCTGCATCCCTTTATTATACAGGCACACCCCCAAGGTATTGTGCGTTTATTTCCAGACCACCTCAATAAACCAAATATCAATAGAAAACAAGTCAGATGAATTATCTGGTTATTTGGTTCCTCAGTGCATATAAAAGTTGTGTTTACATTATACTGTAGTCTATTAAGTAGGCAATAGCATTATTCAACAAAATGCACATACCTTAACTATAAAATACTTTATTGCTAAAAATATTAACCATCACTTGAGCTTTTCATGAGTTGTAATCACTGATCACAGATCACAACACCAAATACAAAAATTATGAAAAAGTTTGAAATATTGGGAGAATTACCAAAATAGAACACAGAGACATGAACTGAGCAAGTGCTATTGGAAAAATGGTGCCACTAGGCTTGTTTGATTCAAGATTGCCACAGATTTTCAGTGTGTAAAAGATACAATCTCTGCGAAGCACAGTAAAAAGAAGATAGGCCTCTATATTCTTGTTGGAAACTACGCTTTTCATTTAAAGCACTTCCCACAACTGTATGTTAGCATTTTTAAACGTGCAATTATCTATTTAGTGTCTGTTTTGTGCACTGGGCTCTGTGTTGTAGGATGCAAGGAACTCTATAGGTCTTGCGCTTCACCATGTCTCACACAGTATCTCATACATAATATGAGGGCTTAATACATATTTGTTCTATGAATAAATTAATAAGTGGTAAATTTAAACTGAAAAACATCAGAGTCCCAATGGCCCTAGCTTTGGGATCCAGAAAAAGGAGGGATATATAAATGGGGAAGGGAAAGAGTATGTTGGACATTCTTTCCTTTGAATTCATCAATGAGCAGATAATATTACTAAAGTCATTTTACAGACTTTTTTTGTAATTGATCAAAATGCTCATATATTTTATAATGATGCTAACATGTTTTAATATAGCCTATCTAATTTATAATGAAATGCAATCACATTCTATAGATGGGTCCTTATACCAACATCAAGAAAGAGAAGCAAGGCTAAAAAATGAATGCTATAAATATGACTATAACGAAAAACAAGACAATTTTTAGAAATCTAGACACTTGAGTCAAAGAGATAGGGATTCAAATCCTGACTAAGTTATTTTGGGCCAGATGCTTAATTTTTACATCCATAAAATACAGGTAATAGAACTGATCAATAGGATACTCTAAGAATGAATTCAGATAATATATGCAAATCATATCACGATGCCTGGTCCATAGTAAGCACCTAAGAATATTAATGTCTAAAATGATCATATTTATAATTGTACTTGTTAGTATTTGAGTATTCCAAGTCTACAAAAATGAGTTCCATAATACATTCACTAGGGCTCACTCTCTGCGAACAGAGTTCCCATAGTTCAATATCATGTGTAAAGTTTCCCTTCCCCTTCCATCTGTTATTGAAACTTGGCTGTTTCTGAAGACTCTGCACCTGCTTTCAAGTGGAGGCACCTTTGCTCCCACACCCCATGTATCATGATGCCTGGAGGTGCCCTGCTTGATTTTCATCTCTTAAGTAGCTTTCCCTACTACCTGTCAATCACAGTAGTGTTAAAGAAGGGTTTTCCATGACACTATGCCACCCACTGTGATTCTTTGTGCAGTCATGTACAACCTCACCGGTACTCTCCACATTCATGAATGTTTTGGCACCTGGCTCACTATCTTCCCCTACAGAAGAATCCTGGCATGATTCTCGGCAATTTCGAAAATCACAAAGGTGATTCATCTGGACACTGGCTTCAGTTCTTTGACCATATTACCAATCCTCTTTTCCTCTACCCCACTTCAGATATCCAACCCTATGGTCATAAATTAGAATTTGCTATCAACAATAATGGCCTCACCTCTAAACGCCCAAATTCAAATAGCCTACATTCTTATTTGCCCAGTTGATTTTCTCTGTGAGCTCAACTTCAACTACACAAGAGCTCCAGTATATTGTCCCTACCATGTATTTACTTTCTATTGTCTTCGTACATATCTTTATCTAGTTTACTTATTATCTTAGACCTCATGGCCCATCATTAAAATCATTGAAATGTCTCTCTTGCAGATATTTTTATAACTCCAAACCCCCTTTTATACTCCTCACTCAGATCTGGTCATCAAAATAACTAAAAAATCTCATTTTAATGAATAAATAAAAGTGAGAAGAAAATAACCTCATATTTTTATAATTAAATCTGTTACCCACCTGTAACCTTATTCTTTCCATTTTTTTCTCTCAAATATAAACCATTTCTCTTTTCAGAGTTAACCTCTTAACCTGGGCTCCAGCCCTTCCTC
Source organism: Lynx canadensis (assembly GCF_007474595.2). Classification (NCBI taxonomy): domain Eukaryota; kingdom Metazoa; phylum Chordata; class Mammalia; order Carnivora; family Felidae; genus Lynx; species Lynx canadensis. Next base: position 69,024,350 of record NC_044310.1, read on the forward strand.
TTTTACTCAGGATTTTGCTCCAGAAATTATTTTGTCTCTTCCCTTTGCTACCAATTTTCCCTTCTTTGTTGGATCATTTTCACAAGTAAAGCGGAATGGCCTTATCATTAAAAATCCCTCTACCTCCAGCTGCCATCAAATTTCTCAGTAACTTTTTGAAACAAAGCTCCTTGAATGATTGCTTTGTGTTCCCTGACTACTTGTTCACTTCTAATCCCTTTATTAATATATGATCGTCAGGATTTGGTCACCACCGCACCACTAAAGCTGCTCTTGTTAAGATCACCAACAGATCCATGTTGTGTAAAATCCAATTTTATTTCTCATTGTGTTCAAATCCTCAACAGCAATGGACACAAATATTTACCCTTTTGGTCTTGGCCAGTCAATCCCCATTCATTTGACTTCCAAGACACCGATACATTTTGTTTCTTTCTCCAACTTCATTGACTATATTAAATTATTCTTTCCTCCTCTCTACTTATCACTACATCCCAAAGAAATTCCACTTGCTTCTATGGCTTTGAATGCAGTAGGATTTTATGCTGACTCTTAAACCATTATTACCATCCCTAAATTATAGACCTGAAAAATCTTTCTGAGTTTCTGATTATTGATTTCTACCCATTTTCTGATTGCTACCCATTTACATGCCCAAATCTGATCCTCATAGCTCATCCATATTTTAATAAAAGGCACTACAACACATTCTGTTTTTCAAGCAAAAAGCTTAAGAATCTTCTTTGATTTCCCGCTTTCCTCAAGTTTCTTTATCCAGGCAATCAGCAACTCAGCTCCTGAAAAAGTTCAAGAAATGTTAAAAAAAAAAAAAGGAAAAAGAAATAAAATATGATGATATCCTTCAAGACTTTACATCTTCCACTCATCATCCAACCACATCCTTCAAAGGCTTCCCATCACATTATAGATAATAGAGGAAATCTTCTGCATTCATTGTATGAGCCCTACAGGTTAAGATTGCTAATTTTTTTTCACTCACTCAGTCACTCACTCCAACCACATGGGCACTGTTGATGCTTCTTAAATGTGCTACACTCTTGTCCATCTCAGGGCCTTTACACTGACCCACATGAAATGCTTTTTGTTAGACCTTCACATCATTTCCTCCTGCTTATCATCTGAGTCACTACTCAAATGTCATCTCCTTAGAAAATAATTATTTGACTGCTTTATTTAAAGTACCTCCTCCATCCCCAGTAATGAGCAGTCCCTTTACCGTGTGCTTTATTTCTTATACTATTCAACATTGTCAGACTATGCACACACCCCTCATACACAACATACATATTTGCTTATTGATTTCTCTTAATACAATTTAAGATTCATGAAAGAGATTAGTCCTGTTCAATGCTGTAACTTCATAGCCTAGAATAGTGCCTGCTACCTTTTGGATATTCGATAAATAATTGTTGAATCAGATTGGAATCTGTGATAAAAATGAATTACATATAAATGACTTTTGGATCTTGTCTACGTATACAGTTGATTAAAGCAAACGTGGGGGACAGAGTAAAAATTATGATTGAATAATATTATTGCAGGGTGCCTGGGGGGCTCAGTCAGTTAAGTGTCAAAATCTTGGTTTCAGCTCATGGCATGATCTCACAGTTCGTGATATCAAGCTCCGCCTTGGGCTCCATGCTGACAGCGCAGAGTCTGCTTGGGATTCTTACTCTCTCCTTGCCTGTCCACTGTTTGCATCCTCTCTCTGTCTCAAAATAAATAAATAAGCTTTTAAATTGATACTATTGCAGAGAGAATATTTTATTCTCATTCACTGAAGATTTGTTTTGTTTTGTTTTTTGTAGGAGTGTAAGGAGTATAATCTCTCCAATCAGCATGCTGTGCTTCCTGCCATGGCAATGCCAGAAACATCGTGGGGATGATCTTAAGGGTTTCAAAATTGTTGACTTTTTATGTACCTAAAGAATATGTTACATGAGAAAGGCAGTAAGAAGAAAAAGGATAATTGGGTTCAACAATTTCACTTTTGTGTTCAATTCAAAGGCCTTTGACTTAGTCCCCTCTGATTGGTAAAAGGGAAGTCCTTGGGAGTTGAGTCACATCTCAATTTTACTGAGAAGAAGCTTCTTGGTTAATATATAAATCCCTGAATATTAAGCACCGACTCTATGTCAAGTTCTCCTCGAAGCATTGGAAAATCAGTGAACAAGATTGACTCCAATATTTCCAACCTTCATTAAGTTGACCATTTACTGGGGAAGAGATTTTTTTATCAAGGAATTGTGGGTGTGATGGGCCTTATAAAGGAGAATCACAAGTGCCATCTCACAATGATCCTCTCTAAAATACTTGCTTCTCAGTTTTTGATGGGCTAGATGTCTTTGGATTTTCTTGCTGTTCCTCTGACATCTTAAGAGCTCTGGGATCCTTGTTCATGAGGAAACCCTTTTCACTCTGGACCAGTTTTACTCCAAGAGCCCCAACCATTCAAGACCTGAAGAGTCAGACAAAAGTTATGTGATGATTTCAGCATCCTGGGAACTTTTCCACTAAGTCAATACCTAACTCCACCTTGGAACCAGAGATATTTTTATTTATCATTGAATACTCACCACCTAATAGTTCCTGGAAAATGTCATCATTCCCTCTGCCTAATTGACACTTGCCAGTAAGACTCAGGACACAATAACTTCCTAAATCAACTCCTTCCAATTCCAGTCACTGAACCAGAATGGGTCACTATTGGAATGTATATGTGTCAACCTCATATATCTCACAGATTATGGAACAGTGGCTTCCTATGAATTTTACAAGGCTACAAAAAATAGGGATGATGGCAAATTATTGTTATTTTTATCTTGTTTAATTGGAGAAAAAGTGTTTAAGACTAATACTAAAATAGAGTTGGTATGTTGTGAACATGTGGCTATGTTATACAACAAAATAGCAATTAAGTAAGAGCATATATTCTGCTTTGTTTCACTTGAACATTTTAAAGTAATGTTGTTTTAATATTTGATAAATATAGACTTAAGAGCTTGAAAAAAAAGAAAAAATTAGGGGTGCCTGGGTGGCTCAATCGGTTAAGCATCTGACCTCAACTCAGGTCATGATCTCACAGCTGGTGAGTTGAAGTCACCCACCCCTGAACCCAGTCGGACTCTGCGGACAGCTCAGAACCTAGAACCTACCTGCTTTGGATTCTGTGTCTCCCTCTCTCTCTCTGCCCCTCCCCCATCCACGCTCAGTCTCTTTCTCTCAAAAATAAACATTAAAAATGTTTTAAATAATTAAAAAATATAAAATTATAGTTGCTTCTCATCTTTTATTTTTGGACATTTTTAAAGACCTTTATGACTTGTTATTTTTCAAGGTTAACATATTCAAACTAAGATTCTCACTATGTATATGATTTATTGAACCACCTCGTACTGAGTGGAATCACTGAACCTCTTCTGCTGTATGTTTCCCAAGGAAGTGTGGTGAAGCAAAGCAAAAATTGTGTCTCTTTTGTGAATGTGAATGCCAGCTCTCCTGGCAGAACACTTAGTTTCCAAGATGGATGTGCAATTGACACTGGATGGAGCACATTTAAGCTTTTTACCTCCTGCAAAATACTTGAACCACATTGTGATTTCAACTTATTTCTCCATCTACTTTAACTCAATACAATGTACTCCATTGTCTGTGAACAGATTTCAGAATTTCATGTGTCAAAATAGGATTGAAAACAATTGCTTTGTTATTAATGAATTAAACTAATTATGGGCACTATATGATACAAACCTGGCTTTAAAAGTAGGATATTATTGTAGAACTTAGTTTAACTTGATCTACTTAAGACACACCTTTTTAAATGAGTAATTTGGTTAACTATGGAGAAAAGATTTTTCAAAATATGTGATGCTAACAGAATACATTTAAGCTATAGAAATTAAAAAATTATCAAGCCCTCTTTCAAATCATGTAGCATTACCTTTTTTATTCGCTTTTTAAATTTATATGTTACCTCCTAAGACCAGTGCTTTAAAAGCATTATGTTGTACTTTCTTATGCATTATTAATTTGAATGATCTTTATTTTTCAGAGTAACTAAACTTTGTAGAGACCTCCACTCTTAAGTCCTGAGATTTTGAGATACTAATTTTTTATCAATTATACCTAAAATAGTATTTCCTATTGTCTGAGATTCTCAAATACAAATAATGTGCTTATTCTATTTATATTAAGTAACATGCCATAAGCACTATCAGAAATACTGTTGTTTTTTTTTTTAAAGAAACTTCATCTGTTTGTGATATTAAAATTCTAGGTGTTACACACATTTCTCGCTTTAACATATTTGCATACTTTGACTTTTCATGTACAGTTGCTTTCAATTATAGTTTTAACATGATTGAAAGTTATCTCTTCTGAAAGGGTTCTGCTATATAATACTAATTCATTTGTGTTCTTGGAAGCAGTTATATTATTGTAGAGTCTGTGGAAAATGTCAAGATTCCCACGTCCACTACTCTCCTGCCATAAAATCCAGAGCTTAAACTCCTTAAAAATTAAGCCAAAGACTCCTAATCTCGCTTACTCTTACTAATGCTTCCTCTTCCTCTTCTTTAATGCATGAAGACCAACCAATTGGATCTATTCAACTACGTGGAAAAAACAGATATATCAACTGGAAGTTTCCTTAGAGAAATCTATATTTAGCATCTTGCTACCTGAATTGCCTTTATCCATTTGATTTTCTGGGCTGCACTGCTCCCCAATTAAACTCCCTCTATCTGACCATATCGGTTCAGGTTTTTCATAACCTGACCCTGTGTACTATTCCTCCAGCTTGAATTGCACATGCTCTACAAGGCAGGACTTTGTCCATCTCATTTTATATAGTTTATGTTATGAGAATAATAATTATTTTCATTTTTCTCATGTAAAGTTGTATAACATAAATGTGTTATGTACAACTTTTCTATATCTATCATTGCTCCAAATCCTTTTTGTTATCAAGATAGCAAAATGTTTACCTCATTCTAGATCAGGAACTGACTTCAAATATCTCTGGTTATGATAATCAGTCATTAGAAACAGTCCCACCTCACCACTTTTTCCCTCTCCCTCAAAAACATTTTTCCTTAGACATAAATCTTTATTAAAAGTTTCTACACATTTTTATAAGTTATTACCAGAGTTATGTAGAATATACTTATGGCAGATTCACCACTAATAAGTTCCTTAGAAAACTAGCAGGTTTTTTGTTTGTTTGTTTGTTTTATAAAGTGTTCATTAATTTTTAGAAGAAGGCTTTTCACATAAATGATGCCAATCAATTAAACTAAGTGATAATATTTGAAACCATCTACTGGAATTTTCCAGATAATCATATCTCAGTAGTTCTGCTTTTGGAGGGACCATTCCACTTCCACATCATAAAGAAATAGCAGTTCTTCAAAGCTGATCAAAAGGATCAGGAGAAAATCACTTATACTTTATAAGAAGGGTGAATACTCAAGAGGTCTCTACCTTTGCAACACATACATATGCACTCAAGTTTTGAAGATAATACTGTATTGAATATTTTCTATAAATTAAGTCATTTCCTTTAGGATAAATTGCATGTGTGTTTCTCTCAGTTCAACACTGTAGAGGAATAAGGCTTTTTAGTCAGCTCTGCAATACTCCTATTTTTTGTTTATTTTTCTAAATAAAATGTCTCAAATTATGGAGATCACTACCAAAAATCAAAATCAGAAGGTCTTAAATATTTAGGCAGCTTACATTCAACCATTTGCAACAGACGTTTACTGAATTTAGTTATCTAGAGGCATATTTGGAGTTGAACTTATCCCAAAGTGTTTTCCCTTCTAGGAATTCAATATTAACATTTGTGTTTAGCCATGCTGAGTCATGGTAGTATGTGGTTTACATTTTTTCTTTCCAAGTAAAGTTTATGGGAATCATGTTTCTAAGTTGAAACTCTAGAATTTTGAGCAGTAATTTTCCTGCATATTGAAATGAAACCAGGACTTTTTGTGAGGAATTTTTGTGGCCTCTCACTCTACTTCCTCTGCCAACCATGTGTATAGGTGAAGTTACTACAGGACTCTTGGAATAAGCTCACAAGAAGATGGTGACTCTTCCTTCTCCTGGGTTACTACATGGCAAGCATACTGCAGGTGGGGTTTCTGTCATATTATGTAACCTTGAATTCACCACTATCCTCATCAAAAATATGGCTGTGCATGGGGCGCCTGGGTGGCTCAGCCGGTTGAGGGTCCGATTCAGCACAGGTCATGATCTCGCGGTTCATGAGTTAGAGCCCCGCATCAGGCTCTGTGTTGACAGCTCAGAGCCTGGAGCCTTCTTTGGATTCTGTGTCTCCCCCTCTCTCTGCCCCTCCCCTGCTTGTACTCTGCTTCTCTCTCTCTATCTCTTTCTCAAAAGTAAATAAAATATTTTTTAAAATGTGGCTGTGCAACCAATATTCCTGGAGGAGTTCACAAAAATATGAAGTTCATAAACTTGAGAAGTTAAAAATAATATATATGCCCAAGCCTCATACATGGAAATTCTGATTCTATAATCCTGGGCTAGGAATAGGGCTACCCTATTTTTTTTTAATCCATGGTTGATTCTGAAGAATTAAGATTAAGAACAACTGTTCTAAGTCCTTTAAGTTAGCATTCCTGGATCCTGTCAGAGAACCTCAAATACCCGCTATGAGAGCAAGCTTCAAATTTGATTTTTGACTTTTTTCTTAGCAGCTAAAACTCGGAGGCTGTACCTATGAGAATAATCCTGGCCACCCTTCTGGAATCTGCTGAGTTTCCTTGTATTCATTTGGCTCACAGTGGCCCTTGAGCATCACAATGGTACCGAATGTGGTGCACATCAAGGTACTTCATTACATGTGATAGTGCCTGGACTGGTATGGCAACAGTGAGATTCCCAGACAATTCCAAGACTCTCTTCCCATTGGATTCAACTCCATTTACACTACTGTGAGAACTTCCCTGCTTCTTCAGATGGTCATCTCATGTTGGCTGTCATCGAGTTTTGTTTGAATCTCTATAAATAGTTTTATCATCCTGGTGGGTTAGAGTGAGTCATGTATTTATCAGTCTCTCCATTGGTCTTTCTCTTGAGTTTGTGGACATCGTCTTTTTAGCACTTAAACTTCCATGCTGACATGCAGCATGGTGCCTTTCAATAAGGTGTACTCAGTGTAAAGATGCCTCCAAAACCTGAATATAAGCTGAGTCTCAGGTCCATACTGATATAAATTAGTTTACCAAGTAAATATGCAATCAGGGATAACAAACTACCATTTTGTACTAGTCTATTGTTACTGTAACAAACTGCCACAAATTTAGTGACTAAAACCAATAGAAACATATCATTTCAAACTTCTGCAGATCAGAAGTCCAGGTGGATGTGGCTGGTTCCTCTGCTCAGGATGTCACAAGACCAAATTAAGGTGTCAGTTCACATTTACTTGGACGTTCTGGAGACGAGTCTACTTCTAAGCTCTCTTGTCAGAATTCAGTTCTTTGCAGTTGTAGGTCTAAGGTCCCCATTTTCATGCTGGCTGATGGCCTGGAACCTCTCTCAGCTCCTTAAGACCACCTGAATCTTTGGTCATGTTTGTTATCCCCTCTGTCTTCAAGTCAGTAAGGATGAGACTTTCTCATGCTTCCAATCTCTCAGATTTCCTTTTCTTTTCTTTTTCTTTTCTTTGCCTTTCTTTCTTTTTTTTTTTTTAATGCATGTCTTCTGCCTCCAGCTGGAGAAAGTTCTCTGCCTTTAGGGGTTTATGTGATTAGATTCGGCCCAGCTAATCCAAAATAATTACATCTGCAGTCTCCCTTTTGATATGAAATGTAAGATGCTCTCAGGTCTCAGGGATTAGACTATGGACACATTTAGAGGAAATGGGTACATTCTGCCTATTAGACTTTTGTATATTTATTAGCACTTCACTTTTTTCCTATCCATTTTATGTTTATGTTTATTGTCTAACTCATAAGGAATCTTGCCATCATGTATCAGTTGCTTTTAGAGCTGATGAGGCAAACGCTGAATCAAAAGGTCAGTGAGCTGTACATTTTCAATACAGCTACCTCTTTTCCCTCCCAAAGACACACTGACATTTTGGAGCTGGTTTTCTTTTTTCTTATCCTTGTTCCTTATGAGCCATATCACACCATGATCCAGAACACCTTGGCTTCATGTTTAATTATCTCTGAGCTCATAACTTCTCTTCCCCTTAGAAACTACAGAGAATATTTTTCTCCATTTATTCAAATACTCTTTCCTATTAACTTACAAGAATGAGCATGAGCAATTTAAAATGTGTGATTCCCCATGGATTTAAGCTATAATTTGTTTCCTTCAATGCAAAAAAATAAACTGAATATTCGGGGGGGAGTGTTCATAGAGTATACTGAAAGAAAACAATGTACATTTAAATCACAACTTCAAGACTGGTTTCACTTTTAAAAGAAACAGCTCTGGCTTAAAATACAATAGTGTTTTGTGCTAAAAGCTGAAGCACTAAAACACATCCATTTGAAAATAAAGTCATAATAGTCTCAAGAGCTGCGTCTGATCTCACTCACTTCTCACCAGAAAATAGTGTTATGTACAGGTGGCAGCAGTGATGTAATGTAATGTATGTCGAGAGTATTTGTTAAGATACCACTGGGGGCTGACGCTTTATAGCAGCTGCACTCCTTCCTTGGTGAGTTTGGTTTTAAAAATGAGTTCTCATCCATTCAAACAGGTTCTTTTGCTCGAAGTCTCCAAAGACTATTTCATTATCCTACCTTTTCAATGACTTTCCATAAAGGAATACAAGATGTGAATCTGGTTTTAATATGTACCATTTAAAGTAGTTATCAATGATACATTAGCCATTCCAGCCAGTGCCCCTGTGAGGTGGGTGAGTGAATAATTACAGGTGACCTTCAGACAAGTGAGGATCTAATGTAGGCTCGAAGGCTTCTAAGTATAGGGTGTTTTGTCTGATGGGTGAACAAGCACTGAGTCATTAGCATGGCATTTGAGGGATCATTAGGGATTTGTAACTAGAATAAACCTATTTTTTCTTAGTCATGTTAATGGGCTATTCTTCTTACTTTAAATCTAGATTTTAGATTTTTCTTTCCTTATTTCAAGATGTAGCACTTTATGGTGTATTTTCCTTCAGGAAAGGACACAGAATGGAACTATCAAAGGAACAATGTCTAATAAAAAAATTTAGAAGCCAGGACATTTTTAAAAGTTGAGAGAAATATGGATTCTTAATCCATGGCTGACTTGAAAAAAAATCATTTCTAAGCAATTGTAAATGCTTAACCCTGGTTTGTAAAACTGACCAGCTCAATTGCCATAAATGAATATTTTATCCTGTTGAATAACCACATTAAATCTGTCAAAATATTAGTTCATAAGCGGTGTGTGGAAAGATAACTTGTCATCCATCTTTGTTTCCTGATGCCCTGTATAGAGTGGGTGCTTAACACAGATTCATTGAATAATGATGTCAATTCTTTTTGTATTCTCTTTTATTCCCTAATCTTTTTACTTCAAAGTGGTGAGAAAGAGACCTCATACAGAGGGGGAAAAAGGGTTTCTCTGCCTTAGATACTCTTTCAAGGTTGAGCCACATTTGAGAAAGCAAAACAATTCAGGCAGTAAGGGGTTGGATGCTTATAATGAAGACCTCTACCAAAATATTTCTTTCTTTTTTATGCAATGCGCAAAAAGAAGGATAAGAAATAAATTCTTACTAATTTATTTAATGGCTTTTTCCATTTTTAAAAATCATTTTCACATTTATTCTAGCCTGTTAACTTTATTTCTTCTTTTGGAGTTTCTTCCCCATTACTCTCTTCTGTAGTATTTTCTCCACTTGTCACTTAATTAACAGGAGACCCCTTGATAACAACCTTCCATCTTTACTAGACTAACTGTTCTTTATTCCTTAAACATGCAAAACTAGCGAGGCTTAAAAAACATACATCATTTGAGATGTGAATGTTAAAAACTACTCAGTTTTCTTACTTTTCATCTTCTCATTTTCCTCATGCTATTCCCCCCATTTATGTTTTCAATGCCCTTCTTTAATTTTATTTGGTTTTCTCTGCTTTAGAGATAATTAGTAGCTTGTCATTTTTTAATTCTCCGTCTACAAGGCCAAAATTGATTTCATAATTAGTGTGAATAGTTATGCCAAGCTAAACAGTCCTTGGGCATCACTTTAGTTAGGTTCCGGAAGCAAGTGGTTAAGGACTCTATTCAGTATACAGCAGAATCAATATGGCGTTCATCTAAATTCCTTTATTGCAACAACACGTGAGAGCAAGTTTTCACTTAAGCAAGACCCACTTGTAATCAGATGGTCAATAATTACAACAACTAAGAGAAGTTGAATTATTTTACTCAGAACTTGCATCATTTACTAAAGAGGGGTGACAGTGTGACTGAGATTGTCTTCCTACCCATTCAGAATTGGTTTGAACTATACTAGGAATAACCACAAAAGACTAACAGGAAGAGCCTTTATCATTTCATCTGGAGTATACTTACAAGGTCGGTTTCCTCGATCAACAAAACCTCTTAACTTATACAGTCACTCATTCATTCAATAAATATTTATTGAGCTAACAGCATATTCCAGGGCATTGTGCTAAGGACTAAGACACATTTTTTCCTGCTTCAATGATCTCATGTGTAGCTAGAACAAGGGGAGGTATGGGTCAAGACAGAAATATATAATCAAAATCCAATGTGTGATAACTGTGACAGAGTTGTGTATGAGGAACACTGTAACACAAAGGAGGAGCTGATTGGTATTGATTCAGGGAAGAATCCAGTTGAACAAGACTAGCTGAGTGGCTTGCCTCCTCCTGATACTGCTGAGAACTGTTGGTGAGGCCCAGTACGTCTTTAGATTTCCGTTATTTCTTGTGCACAAAGAGAGTATGAATCCGATAGTAAGCAATAGCTAAAGTTTTCAAGGGCTTCCTATGTGGCAGGCACTTTTCTACCAATTTGATTTATAATAACTGATCTTTGCTCCAATCTATGAGAGAGACACAACTGAATATGTTAACTTTATCTGTTGTGAAGCCGAGGCCATGAGAAGTTAAATAGTTTTGGCAGAGTCACCAGTTAGTAAGTGGTAGAGACAATAAAATACTACTGACTTTTTTCTCCTGTGAGTTTGAAGTGAAAACTCTTGCAGTGGAAATTTCCAAATTCATTTCCTGAGAAAGCAGCCTGAGAAAATTGATAGAAATTGGGGAAAGTGGAGTTGTCTTACAGCATATATATACATATATATATATATATACACATATATATATATAATTTATTTATATTCTTTATATATGTATATATAATATATATATTATATATATATTATATATATATTATATATATATATTATATATATATTATATATATATTATATATATATTATATAATATATATATATATTTTAAAGCCATTTTAAACATGGCTGTATTTAGTTTCCATGGAATCCATGAACTTGCATATAACACAGTATACCTTCTGGAGCCAGATGCTTAAATTCTTTCAAACATCTGACATAGGAGTTTAGACAAGGAACAGGATGACTAAATTAAGAATGGGTGGCACAGACAGTGTGGATGCTCCACAGAGAAAGTTGTGGCCTTAAAAGATTTTTACAGGGGCACCTGGGTGGCTCAGTTGGTTAAGCAACCAACTTCAGCTCAGGTCGTGATCTCTCTGCTCCTGGGTTCAAGCCCCCTGTCAGGCTTTGTGCTGACAGCTTCAGATCCTGTGTGTCCCTCTCTCTCTCTCTCTCTCTGCCCGTACCCTGCTCGAACTCTCTCTCTCTCTCTCTCTCTCTCAAAAATAAAAACATTAAAAAAATTTTTTTTTAAAATAAAAACGGGGAGAAAAGACAGAATGAGTAAGTGGACTTCTTGGCCAAAGTAACAGGACTCATATCTGGATCTCCAACGCTCTTAAATAAGGGCAATTTGGGTTCTTTTTTAAAAGTGTCTTAGTGGGGCGCGGGGGTGGCTCAGTTGGTTAAGCGGCCAACTTCAGCTTAGGTCATGATCCCACGGTCCGTGAGTTCGAGCCCTGTGTTGGGCTCTGTGCTGACAGCTCAGAGCCTGGAGCCTGTTTCAGATTCTGTGTCTCCCTCTCTCTGACCCTCCCCCATTCATGCTCTGTCTCTCTCTGTCTCAAAAATAAATAAACATTAAAAAAGAAAATTTAAAAAAAAAAGATTTTTACAAACTCTTCTTGAGTAGTAGATATTATCATTTCTAAAGCTGTAACCTCACCACAGTAAGAAGAGTTACTTTTATCTAAGAAGAGTTGCTTTTAACTGTTCCCACCATCCTGAGTGCGTGGGTGGCTCAGTAGGTTAAGCAACTGACTCTTGATTTTGACTCATGTCATGATCTCAGGGTCGAGTTCGGTTCGTGAAGTTCAGCCCCACATAGGGCTCTGCACTGACAGTGCAGGGTCTGTGCAGGATTCTCTGTCTCCCTCTCTCTCTGTCCCTCTCCCCCTCACTTTCTACCTCTCTCTCACTCTCGCTCTCTCTCAAAAAAAAAAAAAATGAAATAAAATAAACCTTTTTTAAAAAGTAAAAAAAAAACAAAATGTTCCCACTACCCCAACATTTTCTCTCCGTTCCAGTTTACCTCTGGGCAGTACCTACATATACAGGCATACAACTAAATTTAAATACTGCTGGGAAATATGTTTTAAAGTTATTTCCTTCCTTTCCTCTTTCATCTGTAGTAATTCTTCTTATTTCTGAAAAATGGGTATCTTCCATGATAACTTATAACATTAACAAAGAAGGGGGCGCCTGGGTGGCTCCATTGGTCAAGTGTCTGACTTTGGCTCAGGTCATGATCTCACGGTTCCTGAGTTCAGGCCCCACATTGGGCTTTCTGCTGTTAGCGCAGAGCCCGCTTTGTTTCCTCTGGGGTGCCTGGGTGGCTTGGTTAAACAACTGACTCTTGGGGTGCCTGGGTGGCTCAGTCGGTTAAGCAGCCGACTTCAGCTTGGGTCATGATCTCGCGGTCCATGAGTTCGAGCCCCGCGTCGGGCTCTGTGCTGACAGCTCAGAGCCTGGAGCCTGTTTCCGATTCTGTGTCTCCCTCTTTCTCTGCCCCTCCCCCGTTCATGCTCTGTCTCTCTCTGTCTCAAAAATAAATAAACGTTTAAAAAAAAAAACAAACAACTGACTCTTGGTTTCCTCTCAGGTCATGATCTCATGGTTTCGTGAGTTCAAGCTTGACATCAGGCTCTACACACTGACAGAATGCAGAGCCTGCTTTAGATTCTGTTTCTGTCCCTCTCTCTCTCTGCCCCTCCCCCTCTCATGCTCGCTCACTCTCTCTCTCTCAAATAAATAAACTTAAAAAATTGTTTTTAAAAAGCAAAGAAAAAGAATCAGACTTTGTAAAATCCTATTCAGAGGTAATGATACAATTCAATTTTTCTAAACCTTCATTCTGAGGGGCAAGCTCTGTGAATGAGAATGTATTCAATGGTTAGCTGATGGTCCTGTTAGAGCGAAGTTATATACCTTTTAAAACCAAGTTAAGCTTTGATATTTTTGATATAGCTGAATCCATTTAAAAATGTTTTTTAGCAAGTCATAAATGAATGATGTGTAAATATACTAATGAATGTCAACATTCTTAAGGGAACCTATAAACATTTCTGAAGAAAGACTCCCTCTTACTCTGTAAGCTTTGAATTGGTAATATAACTCAGATGAATAAATAAATTCATAAGTGCCAAAAGTTCAATGCTACCATCACCTCTGTTTCTCCCCAGCTCTCCAGTAAATGTTAAAATCGGTTGCCTAATATTATTCTTTATCTATCTAATAAGAAAACAATTGACATGGGATTGTATTAATATTACTCATGATTAAAACAAGAAGTAATCTTCAGAATATCAGTAAGCAAACTTAGACTTATTTAAACTTGAATTTTAATATTTAAGCCTTTGTGACTAATCGAACAACTATTTGAGTCATCAAATGTATTTTACATCTAACAAAACACACTCCAATGAGACATTTTAAAGCAAGTAATACTATGTCAAGGTCAATAAAGACAATATTACGTAGTGTGTTTCAGCGGGGTTAATTGGAAATTCTGATACTTAACATTTCAAAGCCTACAGCTTTAATGTAAAATACCTTATATTTGTAATGCACTCTTGTGCTTCACATTTTATAAAGCAGTATACATGGATGGCCTTTCTCTTCCTTAAGAAAATCACTATGGGTTGTCAAGCATGAATCCTTGCTTTCATTTTAAGATGAGTCGTCTAATGTTGGAAATGTGATGTGCTGTGAAAGAGCTCACACAGATAGAAGCAGTAGGTCCAGGAACCAGAATCCAGGCTTACCGATTCCCAAATTCATCTTTGTTGCATTAGGGCACATTCATTGTCCTGAAGGTAAATCAAATAGTTGTTTATCAAATGAAGACCCAAAGGACATTCTTCTTGACTAGTCTTGTTATTTAAGACTAGAATTTTTTTTCTGTATAAATCCTTCAGGTTCGTCATTCATTTTATTTTGTAGTCTGAACTCTTCCTATGATATAACAAAGAAGAGCAAATAACCAGGAGGAATTGTTGATTCTAGAAGGATCGTGGAAGGTTTAATTCAGTCAGTTTACTCTCTAACAAACAAGTATGGATGTGTAGAAAGCTGGCATCTGAGTTCCCTAAAATCCTAGCAAATTGCATAACAGATCATCAGTGAAACTGGCAGGTTGTTTAACTTCTCTGCTTTGAAGTTTTCTTAAGTATAAAATGGGGATTATAAGGATACTCACATAATTTTAAGAAAGTTAAGTAAATCAATATTTATAAAGCTATTCATGGCACCTAGTAAGCATTATCAGCATTAGCCATCATTAACTATTATTAATAAATGCTACAGAGATAATATGTATTAACTGATGTCTTTTTAGTAAAAGATTTTTAAAATCGCATACATTTAAATAAACTTCCATTTTTTTTCTTTCAAAGGTATTCACAATATCATTTTAAAGGCTGAGATTCTCAAACAGCAAAGATAATTTTTATTAAGATTAAATAACCTCCAGGGTGGGAGTTCGGAAACGAGGGTGAGTGCTACAAGTCCTGAGTGCGTTTTGAACTTACAGATATTCAGACATTTTGACCCAGAAGCTTCCTGGCAGTTTCAGACTAAGCATAGGGTGCTCTCTTTCCTTAATAATTGGCACTTAGAGATAATAATTACATCAGTCATGCTGTCAAGAAACATGCAGTATTTAGACTTAATGGGAAAAAAACACAACTTATTAAGAAAGAAAATTCCGTTAATAATGTTAATCTTCTTTTAAGTCCCCAAGCATGTATCAACACAAATGGGTAAGCATATTTGAGGGACTAAAATTTCTCCCCAATCCATGGCTGGGCTCTGCATGCCCATACCAGAGGTGACTGTCTTTGGGGAACTGACAATTTATCATTGGCTTTCCATTTTGACATTTTACCTGTCTTTTAAAGGATATTCAGTTTAGGGAGAAAACAGATCAATGGCTAATTTTTTTTAAGTTTGTTTGTTTGTTTGTTTGTTTATTTTTAGAAAGAGAGAGAGAGAGAATCCCAAGCAGGCTCCGCACCGTCAGCTCAGAGCCCAATGCAGGTCTCAATCTTACAAATAGAACCATGAGATCACCTGAGCCAAAGTTGGGCACTTAACCCACTGAGCCACCCACACGCCCCAATGGCTGATTTTAAAGGAGGAAGGAAGAAAATTAAAGAAGGAAGGGAGAGAGAATAAATTTAGATCTCTTTTAGTTGCAAGTAACAGGTAAAGAGAGACAAACTTTGGGCTATGTAGGAAAACCGAAGAATTTATTTTGTGAATGCTTAAGTGTTTCACAACTTAAGAACATACATGCATTTGGGTCTTGAGGACAATTAGGACAAGTGCAGAAATACCATAAGACATCTTTTTCATATCTTGTTATTGTGGGACACAAGGCTGTTTAGAGTTCCTGAAATTTACATCACAGAATCAATCATCCCCAAAATATTGACTTGACTCCCTTCTTTACTCAAGCCGCGGTTCCTAGTAAAAGGACACACTGGCCCGGATTCTGTCAGATTGGAGCCTCGATTCCACTCACACTGACTGCAGTGGGAAAGGATAAAAGGAGGGCAGTATGATTAGCCCGGTTTGGGTGAATGAGTTGTGGTCAGGGATCTGGGTCACCACTAATTTGTTTGTTCTTGTTCCAACCATGTGAAAGTGAAGAGAACAGTTACTAACAGAGGAGTACCAGACAGATAGCCTTAAGATATTCCCCTGGAATTGATTTGTTTATTTAATGTTCACGTAACTGATATCTGCTCTGCAACGTGTGTGCGCCAGTGTTCTAGATGTTGAGGATGTGGCAATGGATGAAATAAACATACTGAACTTATGGGAAACTTGTATTATTTTTATTAAAACACGTTTTGAGAACTTTATGGTAACTACTCCCATTATTTTACACCCACCTCCAGAGTAAAGCTATCCATTTTTTTTTTCTTTTTACCTGGAGCTAAAATTCTTTCTTATACCATTCAGTATGCTGAGCACAGTAAGAGATTTGGTCTTGGATGGTATTTGGCTACATTTGGTTTGTCAAAGGTTGACATAGTCCAGGAGTTCACATGTTTCCACTTTAGTCCTTTTTACCCACTTTTTTCTTTTTAGATATTTCAAGCTATCACTTAAAGGAGTAATTTACTACTAATTTAGTAAAGAATAGCCCTAAAGCTTAATTTGGAAAGATTGTGTGAGACTCTTGCATCACAGGAGGCCTCACATACCAGTCAGGGCCACTATATGAAGTCCATTACTGTTTATTAGGGATTTTTGCTAAGATTCTGGGAGGTGCAGAGAGGGCTAGACGGCAGTCAACAGGCTGGCAGAGTAGGATATCACTCATGGAGGGTGGGTGTCTAATTGTAATTCCCAAGGAAAAAAAAAATCTAAGATGACCAGCTCTGGGTTAAGGAAAGAATTGCAGTCCTGCCAGGCTCTCAGAAGTGTGATTAAATGGCAGGCACTGTTCAGTGTCCTGGGACATAAAAGGCATTAGCAGCAGAGAGTTAATACTTTGGAAATAGCACTCAGTCAGTAAAAACGAATGAGATAAGGCCTCAGTTCAGCTAGGAAGAACCAGAAAGTGTAATCAACTGTAAAAGAATTTCATTGGATTTCTTACACAGGTTGAATGGGCATCCAATACTTAAATCATCACCTATTAAAAAAACAAAACAAAACAAAAACCCTGAGGGGGCACCTGGGTGGCTCAGTCCGTTAAGTGTGCGACTTCTAATGTTGGCTCAGGTCATGATCTCGTGGTTCATGAATTCAAGCCCCGCATCAGGCTCTGCGCTGACAGCACAGAGCCAGCTTGGGATTCTCTGTCTCCCCACCCTCTCTCTCTGCTTCTCTCTCTCTCTCTCTCAGAATAAATAAATCAACTTTACAAACATTATTAAAAAACACCTTGAATATTTACTGAAAGGAAGAATAAAGAATATCATTTGCTCTCCATTATTAATGATTTCTTAACATTAAAAATATTCATCATTAAGAACAAATAATTTTAAACAGAATTGTTAGCAATCTACTAAAGAAATCACCACTAATATTGCTAAATTCATGATTTTAAAAGTGACTGAGAATAATGTAAACTGAGAATAATGTACATTTCTAAATCAAATATGTGAGAGGGTAAAAATATAAAATAAAATAAAAAAACAAATACTGCCATGGATCAGGTTGAAATAGTCTTCAACCTGAATAGTGGATGCTAACAAGTATGTTCACATGGAATGTGTCTAATATTATGGTAAGTTATCTTACTTTC
The DNA here is from genome assembly GCF_007474595.2 of Lynx canadensis. NCBI lineage: Eukaryota > Metazoa > Chordata > Mammalia > Carnivora > Felidae > Lynx > Lynx canadensis. Next base: position 69,042,268 of record NC_044310.1, read on the forward strand.
CTTGGTAGTTTAAGGTGGAACATCTAATACATAGGGCATTCATCAGCCTATAAAAAGAAGGTAACAAACAATACTACAGTGGACAAATCTGAATGGCAATATATTCCATCTATGCAAAGAATGTACTTCAACACCACATATTATCATGCTAAAAAGAGAAACAGGAACTGTTAAATTGCATACTACTTGAATATGGAAAATACTCACTATTTATTTAAGTGAATTACACTGAATTGCATCATGAGAATTTGTACAGACTAGGTTCTTTTTGACCCAAAAGTCCCCCAACATAAAAGGGGGGTGACTTTTGCACATTTGTATTTCTGCATTATGAATGTAGATTGTCTACTCAGAATCATCAGCATCAGACCCATGAAGTATGTATTTCTGTACATGGAACTTCTGTGTTTTTCTATAAGCAAACCTCTATACAATAACCACAATTCTTGTCGCATTAGAGATGAGGTTGTCACAATCATTCTAGCTCATATCCAGTTGATATTAAAAACAGGGTTTCTCACAAGGTAAGCAACAGGGAAATTACATTTCCTAGATTCAAGTCCCCTGCACAATTTTCAGTGATGTAGCATCAACATCAGGCTAAGAGTTTAATTTTATGACAATGTGTTTACAAATATATTAAGGGTGGTATTTTCAGCACCCTGAATGGGATTTGAGATCCATTTCTTGCTTATCATAGCAGTGGATGCTTGTCTAGAGCTGGGTCTCTTGGCAATATGATGAAAATGAGTCCAGTGTTTATTTTCGTTCCTCTTTTGTTTAAACTACCACATCTCCCACACACAAAAACCTAGTCAGATGATATTTTAAGTGCCAAAAGGACACATTAATTAAATGTTAGAAAATAGATGCTCCAGAAAGGATGTCATTCATACAAAAAGCTTCAATAAGGAGTCAATTTTGAATACCGAGAAGCCCCAAATGAAATACAATATAAATCACAGTGGCTCGTCACAACAAACACACATCTAACAAACCATTCGACAATTCTCCATCTCATCATCTGAAATTAAAATCCATACATTTTTCGCTAAGGTCTAGTCCCAGTTGTCACATATTTTTGATGGGTAAACCCTAGTGGGCTATTACTTTATATAACACAGTATTCCTGGGTTTTATGCAATTCTGTTTTATTGTAGACTTTGTGATTTTGGCACTGTACAATTTATAGTAATCACTTTAAGGACTACAGTTTTCTAAAAAGGTAAAAATTAAGGTCAAGTACATAGTCATCTTTAATAGAAAAATTTCTTGAAATATTTTTTTGGTTCAAAAAAATAGAGGCAAGTTTAAGGACATTTGTCGGTAATGATAGCAACGCTGGAGTCTGTCTATAGCTCCAGTGCTGATGCATATTAGAGAGATTAATAACCTCTTGCCTTCCTTTGAGTTTATCCTGGGTTATCTGGTACTTTTTGTGCCTTTCTCCTTCATGAAGCCCATTTCCTTTACCTTGGGGTGGGTCAACATCAGCAATTAGAGAAAAAGAAAATCAAAATAAAATGTGTTTCTCCACCTTACAAGTAATAAATAGTTTTTTCTTCCACCTCACTTAATCTTGCTGGACTTGCTGAAAGAAATTTGAAAACTACCAGAGAAACATGTCACCAAAAGGTGGGACCTGTCGAATACAGAATTAAAACTTTGATTTGAAGCTCTGGTGGTTTATTTTGTGAAATTATCAGATGTTTGGTACCAACTCGCAGTGCTGAGTGGGAGAAAGAAGAGGGCCAAAGAACTTGGGAAGTATTGCAAGACTTCTGAAGTGACTGGTTGTGGGGATTAATCCATAAATAGAAAAGCAAATAGCTAAAAAGGAAAGGGTAAGAAAGAGGTCTTGTCTCTTGAGGGATAGTACTTTTGGAGATACTCTTTATTCTACTTGGTGCCCAGCGCCCTGAATCAGGGCTTTTCTTCTGTAACAGGGGCAAAATAATTAGCATTGCTTTTTGTTGTTGTTGTTGCTGCTGTTGCTATTTTTCTTTGGAACCAGAGACTTGGGTTTAGATTTAGTACTTTGCTCTCGCTGTGTAACCTTGGGCAAGTGAACATATCTCCTTTATGCTCACATTTCTCACTGGTAAGTCGTAGCTAAGAATACTCACCTTGCAGAGCTATTGGAAGAAGAGAAGTAAGATGTAATAGGGCTGGGCACATCTAAATGTCTAATAAAAGGGAACTATGTGGTTGGTGAGGCTGCTATAAACGATGGAGACCAGATGGAGAAGTGATACCAGCCTGAGGGCGAACTCCTCGGCACAGAATCCAACACACTCAGAGAGTTGATCATGGCTGAGATCCTGGTCCTGGTTGAGAAAATAGACTCAGAGGGGGCACTGCCCTGGGGTCAAGGATTAGAGCCAGCGCTGTCACTAACCTGTGCCTGGAGAGTCATCTCAGAAGCCTAGGGAACGTGAGTTAGAGCCAAGGGCGTAGGCAGCCACGGAGAAAGTCCAGCCTTTAGAGCAGACTGAGTCCACAGCACCGAGGGAGCACACAGGTTGATGGCGTACATAAATTGATGAAGGTCAACAAAGGCAATGCACTGCAGCATCAGAGCCAAACCTTTCCCTACTAGGAAACACCAGCATTTACAAAGAAGTACAGCATATCTAACGTGGTCTGAAAGGACTTCTATCATCCTGCGCCAGTCTTCTTCCATAATCCTCACCTGGGGCCACTGCCGTCTTTCCCTCTGAGCTCCAACCAATAGGCTTTGCGTATCTTCAAGCATCACGTGCCTCGTACTGTAGGCTTTTTGCTTAGGCAGCACTTGCAAATGCCTGCACACCTTTGATCTCAGTTTAATGCTACTCTCTTAGGGAATTCTTTTCTGCCCAAAGCCCTAATCCTTGCCAAAATAATATTTTGCCACTCGGCCGCTTTTTCTCTTTATCAGTAATAGTAATTTTGTGAAATGACTAAATGTTTAATGAGTGATTTAAAGCTTCTTAACCTTTTTTTGGAGGAGAGAGACGTCGCCTATCATATTCAGCCAGTACTTATTTCATCAGTTTTTAGCATGGCAGCTTGCATAAGATGAGAAATTAATACGTATTTGTTAAATGATTGAATGAATAATAATCAGAGTTAAGAGCCTAAGACTAAAAGCCTTAGTGGCAACAATAGATGACGATCTGGAAAATCCATTACCTGGGACAAAAGGGAAAGGGAACAAAAAGAGCCTAAGTGAAGAATTAAATAGAACTTTCCACCAGTCTACCTAAAGCTAGAAGTTTGTCCACCTATTAGGGGAATACTCTGAGGCTTGAAAGTCCTGCACTACATTTAGGCTGGTAATAAATTAGAGGAAGAGAATCTGTACATAGTTTGACCTTAGGTTGCCTTGCTTTTCCCCCCAGATCTATGTTGGTGATTGCTAAACCCTGATTCAAATAAACTTTAGTTTTAATAAAAGCAGGCATCTGAACTGTGTAGAGCCTTCTTGTTAGTGATATCTTTGAAAATAATGATGCTTAATATTATTGTCAGGTATTGAGTAATCTCATTTATTTTTCTCAATCCTGTTAACCCTTTGCAGTAAACACTATTTGCATTTTGCAGGTGAAGACATTGAAGTTCAAAGAGGTTAAGTAATTGGTGTGAAGGTATTTAGCTGTTAAGCAACAGAGGTGAAATTTGAACCCAGCTGTAGGTTCTTGCACAGCTCATGTTCTCAACTTTGTGCTGTCCTAGACATAGTGTGTCTGGTGCACAACTGTGTTTTTTGCTTTATCAGTTTTGTGAAGAGCTTGTCAAATGGTATCCGAATAGGAATTTTTTTCTATATGTCAGAAAACCTGAATGTTACATATTCACCTCAAGAGTCTACTCAGCAGGTCAAGGTTTTATCTATGGAACGTATTTTTTCTTCATTTCTACTACGTTTTTAAGTAAATAAAATGAGAAGAGTATACAAACAATTAAAAAAATTTTTTTAATGTTTTATTTATTTTTGAGACAGAGAAAGAGCGTGAGCAGGGGAGGGGCAGAGAGAGAGCGAGATACAGAATCCGAAGCTGGCTCCAGCCTCTGAGCTGTCAGCACAAAGCCCAACACCGGCTCGAACTCACAAACCACGGGATCATGACCTGACCTGAAGTCAGATGCTTAACCGACTGAGCCACCCAAGCGACCCTACAAACAATTTGAATTAGCAGAAATAGTCTGACAGGAAACAGACTTTGTATCAGTAGATTTGGAATGAAAGTGAAGAATTTCCAAAGATGTTAACATATTGCATTGAAGTTTGGTACACTAGGGAGAGTAAGTCTAAAACGAACAAATGAACAAAACAAACAAACCACAAATCTAAGGCAAATCTAAGGCATGTTAGTTTTATTTGAATTTATTTCTTTTTTCTGTCTTCTTGTCTGTGTTTATAATCTGGTTTCTCTCATGTTAATTATATCTCATCTTCTATTTTTTCTTCTTAATTTAATACAAATAATTTTCAGATTGATAACTTCCTGTGTCTCTTTTTAGAATAACAGGGGGTTTTCTTTGTTGTTTTTTTGTTTGTTTGTTTGTTTTTCAGGTCAAGCTTGCATGTTTACAGACATGGCCTGTCTTCAAGTTCCTGCCCATACATTTGCTGTGAATTTCCATAGTCTGCCTCTTCCCACCAAATACTGAATCTAGACTGTGCTACTAGTTATTCTTGCTTCAAATTATTTAACTTTCAAGGAGACTACACTTTGTATTTATTACTTGTTCACAATCAACTACCAAATAAGTAAAATTCTTACTTCTGCAATAGAGTTAGACAAAAGTGAAGGAGTGGATTTCTGACTCTTTTATACCCATCGTTTTAAAAAATTCTTTTACTGGAAAAGTTTACATAAAGTAAAATGCAAAACTCCTTAAAGAGAACTTTAAGAGGAGTTTTGATAGGGGTGACTCAGTCGGTAAGCATCTGACTCTTGATTTTCACTCAGGTCATGATCTTGCTGTTTTTGGGTTTGAGCCCCATGTGAGGCTCTGTGCTAACAGTTATGGAGCCTGCCTGGGATCCTCTCTCTTCCTATCTCTCTGCCCCTCCCCCTCTCAGTCACTCATTCTCTCTCAAAACTAAATAAATAAACTTAAAAAAAGAATTTTGGCAAATGCATGCACTCATATAATCCACACCTCTGTTAAGACATATCCTTCATCCCAGAATGTTCCTTCATATACCTTTTCCACTGATCCTCCCCAAACTCCAAAAGAAAACCTTTGCCATTTTTTTCCACTATGGGTTGCTTTTACTATAAATTAAGTGCAATCCCACAGTAAGTACTCTTCATTATCTCATTAGTTCCATGTATCATACTATCTGTAAAATTCACACTCAAGTGTTATTTTCATCTCATTTATTTATTTATTTATTTATTTTTCAATATATGAAGTTTATTGTCAAATTGGTTTCCATACAACACCCAGTGCTCATCCCAAAATGTGCCCTCCTCAATACCCATCACCCACCCTCCCCTCCCTCCCACCCCCCATCAAACCTCAGTTTGTTCTCAGTTTTTTGTTGTTTTTTTTTTTTTATAAATTTAGCATTGTTTTTTGTTTTTTTTTGTTTTTTAATTTTTTTTTCAACGTTTATTTATTTTTGGGACAGAGAGACAGAGCATGAACGGGGGAGGGGCAGAGAGAGGGAGACACAGCATCGGAAACAGGCTCCAGGCTCCGAGCCATCAGCCCAGAGCCCGACGCGGGGCTCGAACTCACGGACCGCGAGATCGTGACCTGACTGAAGTTGGACGCTTAACCGACTGCGCCACCCAGGCGCCCCTGTTCTCAGTTTTTAAGAGTCTCTTATGCTTTGGCTCTCTCCCACTCTAACCTCTTTTTTTTTTTTTTTTTCCTTCCCCTCCTCCATGGGTTTCTGTTAAGTTTCTCAGGATCCACATAAGAGTGAAACCATATGGTATCTGTCTTTCTCTGTATGGCTTATTTCACTTAGCATCACACTCTCCAGTTCCATCCACGTTGCTACAAAGGGCCATGTTTCATTCTTTCTCATTGCCACATAGTACTCCATTGTGTATATAAACCACAATTTCTTTATCCATTCATCAGTTGATGGACATTTAGGCTCTTTCCATAATTTGGCTATTGTTGAGAGTGCTGCTATAAACATTGGGGTGCAAGTGCCCCTATGCGTCAGTACTCCTGTATCCCTTGGGTAAATTCCTAGCAGTGCTATTGCTGGGTCATAGGGTGGGTCTATTTTTAATTTTTTGAGGAACCTCCACACTGCTTTCCAGAGCGGCTGCACCAATTTGCATTCCCACCAACAGTGCAAGAGGGTTCCCGTTTCTCCACATCCTCGCCAGCATCTATAGTCTCCTGATTAGTTCATTTTGGCCACTGACTGGCGTGAGGTGATATCTGAGTGTGGTTTTGATTTGTATTTCCCTGATGAGGAGCGACGTTGAGCATCTTTTCATGTGCCTGTTGGCCATCTGGATGTCTTCTTTAGAGAAGTGTCTATTCATGTTTTCTGCCCATTTCTTCACTGGGTTATTTGTTTTTCTGCTGTGGAGTTTGGTGAGTTCTTTATAGATTTTGGATACTAGCCCTTTGTCCGATATGTCATTTGCAAATATCTTTTCCCATTCCGTTGGTTGCCTTTTAGTTTTGTTGGTTGTTTCCTTTGCTGTGCAGAAGCTTTTGATCTTCATAAGGTCCCAGTAGTTCATTTTTGCTTTTAATTCCCTTGCCTTTGGGGATGTGTCAAGTAAGAAATTGCTACGGCTGAGGTCAGAGAGGTCTTTTCCTGCTTTCTCCTCTAGGGTTTTGATGGTTTCCTGTCTCACATTCAGGTCCTTTATCCATTTTGAGTTTATTTTTGTGTATGGTGTGAGAAAGTGGTCTAGTTTCAATCTTCTGCATGTTGCTGTCCAGTTCTCCCAGCACCATTTGTTAAAGAGACTGTCTTTTTTCCATTGGATATTCTTTCCTGCTTTGTCAAAGATGAGTTGGCCATACGTTTGTGGGTCTAGTTCTGGGGTTTCTATTCTATTCCATTGGTCTGTGTGTCTGTTTTTGCGCCAATACCATGCTGTCTTGATGATTACAGCTTTGTAGTAGAGGCTGAAGTCTGGGATTGTGATGCCTCCTGCTTTGGTCTTCTTCTTCAAAATTACTTTGGCTATTCAGGGCCTTTTGTGGTTCCATATGAATTTTAGGATTGCTTGTTCTAGTTTCGAGAAGAATGCTGGTGCAATTTTGATTGGGATTGCATTGAATGTGTAGATAGTTTTGGGTAGTATTGACATTTTGACAATATTTTTTCTTCCAATCCATGAGCACGGAATGTTTTTCCATTTCTTTATATCTTCTTCAAGTTCCTTCATAAGCTTTCTATAGTTTTTAGCATACAGATCTTTTACATCTTTGGTTAGATTTATCCCTAGGTATTTTATGTTTCTTGGTGCAATTGTGAATGGGATCAGTTTCTTTATTTGTCTTTCTGTTGCTTCATTATTAGTGTATAAGAATGCAACTGATTTCTGTACATTGATTTTGTATCCTGCAACTTTGCTAAATTCATGTATCAGTTCTAGCAGACTTCTGGTGGAGTCTATCGGATTTTCCATGTATAATATCATGTCATCTGCAAAAAGTGAAAGCTTGACTTCATCTTTGCCAATTTGGATGCCTTTGATTTCCTTTTGTTGTCTGATTGCTGATGCTAGAACTTCCAACACTATGTTAAACAACAGCAGTGAGAGTGGACATCCCTGTTGTGTTCCTGATCTTAGGGAAAAAGCTCTCAGTTTTTCCCCATTGAGGATGATGTTAGCTGTGGGCTTTTCATAAATGGCTTTTGTGATGTTTAAGTATGTTCCTTCTATCCCGACTTTCTCGAGAGTTTTTATTAAGAAAGACTGCTGAATTTTGTCAAAGGCTTTTTCTGCATCAAGTGACAGGATCATATGGTTCTTATCTTTTCTTTTATTAGTGTGATATATCACGTTGATTGATTTGCGAATGTTGAACCAGCCCTACATCCCAGGAATGAATCCCACTTGATCATGGTGAATAATTCTTTTTATATGCTGTTGAATTCGATTTGCTAGTATCTTATTGAGAATTTTTGCATCCATATTCATCAGGGATATTGGCTTGTAGTTCTCTTTTTTTACTAGGTCTCTGTCTGGTTTAGGAATCAAAGTAATACTGGCTTCATAGAATGAGTCTGGAAGTTTTCCTTCCCTTCCTATTTCTTGGAATAGCTTGAGAAGGATAGGTATTATCTCTGCTTTAAACGTCTGGTAGAACTCCCGTGGGAAGCCATCTAGTCCTGGACTCTTACTTGTTGGGAGATTTTTGATGACTGATTCAATTTCTTTGCTGGTTATGGGTCTGTTCAAGCTTTCTATTTCCTCCTGATTGAGTTTTGGAAGCGTGTGAGTGTTTAGGAATTTGTCCATTTCTTCCAGGTTGTCCAGTTTGTTGGCATATAATTTTTCATAGTATTCCCTGATAATTGCTTGTATCTCTGAGGGATTGGTTGTAATAATTCCATTTTCATTCATGATTTTATCTATTTGGATCATCTCCCTTTTCTTTTTGAGAAGCCTGGCTAGAGGTTTATCAATTTTTGTTTATTTTTTCAAAAAACCAACTCTTGGTTTTGTTGATCTGCCCTACAGTTTTTTTTAGATTCTATATTGTTTATTTCTGCTCTGATCTTTATTATTTCTCTTCTTCTGCTAGATTTAGGCTGTCTTTGCTGTTCTGCTTCTGTTTCCTTTAGGTGTGCTGTTAGATTTTGTATTTGGGATTTTTCTTGTTTCTTGAGATAGGCCTGGATTGCAATGTATTTTCCTCTCAGGACTGCCTTTGCTGCATCCCAAAGCGTTTGGATTGTTGTATTTTCATTTTCATTTGTTTCCATATATTTTTTAATTTCTTCTCTAATTGCCTGGTTGACCCATTCATTCTTTAGTGGGGTGTTCTTTAACCTCCGTGCTTTTGGAGGTTTTCCAGACTTTTTCCTGTGGTTGATTTCAAGCTTGATAGCATTGTGGTCTGAAAGTATGCATGGTATGATTTCAATTCTTGTCTACTTATGAAGGGCTGTTTTGTGACCCCATATGTGATCTATCTTGGAGAATGTTCCATGTGCACTCGAGAAGAAAGTATATTCTGTTGTTTTGGGATGCAGAGTTCTAAATATATCTGTCAAGTCCATCTGATCCAATGTGTCATTCAGGACCCTTGTTTCTTTATTGACCGTGTGTCTAGATGATCTATCCATTTCTGTAAGTGGAGTGTTAAAGTCCCCTGCAATTACCACATTCTTATCAATAAGGTTGCTTATGTTTGTGATTAAGTGTTTTATATATTTGGGGGCTCCCGTATTTGGCGCATAGACATGTATAATTGTTAGCTCTTCCTGATGGATAGACCCTGTGATTATTATATAACGCCTTTCTTCATCTCTTGTTACAGGCTTTAATTTAAAGTCTAGTTTGTCTGATATAAGTATGGCTACTCCAGCTTTCTTTTGACTTCCAGTGGCATGATAAATAGTTCTTCATCCCCTCACTTTCAATCTGAAGGTGTCCTCAGGTCTAAAATGAGTCTCTTGTAGACAGCAAATAGATGGGTCTTGTTTTTTTATCCATTCTGATACCCTATGTCTTTTGGTTGGCACATTTAGTCCATTTACATTCAGTGTTATTATAGAAAGATATGGGTTTAGTGTCATTGTGATGCATGTAGGTTTCATGCTTGTAGTGATGTCTCTGGTACTTTGTCTCACAGGATCCTCCTTAGGATCTCTTGTAGGGCTGGTTTAGTGGTGACAAATTCCTTCAGTTTTTGTTTGTTTGGGAAGACCTTTATCTCTCCTTCTATTCTAAATGACAGATTTGCTGGATAAAGGATTCTCGGCTGCATATTTTTTCTGTTCATCACATTGAAGATCTCCTGCCATTCCTTTCTGGCCTGCCAAGTTCCAGTAGAGAGATCGGTCACAAGTCTTATAGGTCTCCCTTTATATGTTAGAGCACGTTTATCTCTAGCTGCTTTCAGAATTTGCTCTTTATCCTTGTATTTTGCCAGTTTCACTATGATATGTCATGCAGATCGATTCAAGTTACATCTGAAGGGAGTTCTCTGTGCCTCTTGGATTTCAATGCCTTTTTCTTTCCCCAGATCTGGGAAGTTCTCAGCTATTATTTCTTCAAGTACACCTTCAGCACCTTTCCCTCTCTCCTCCTCCTCTGGAATACCAATTATGCATAGATTATTTCTCTTTAGTGCATCACTTAGTTCTCTAATTTTCCCCTCATACTCCTGGATTTTTTTTTATCTCTCCTTTTCTCAGCTTTTTCTTTTTCCATAATTTTATCTTCTAGTTCACCTATTCTCTCCTCTGCCTCTTCAATCCGAGCCGTAGTTATCTCCATTTTATTTTGCAGCTCGTTGATAGAATTTTTTAGCTCCTCCTGGCTGTTCCTTAGTCCCTTGATTTCTGTAGCAAGAGATTCTCTGCTGCCCTTTATACCCTTTTCAAACCCAGTGATTAATTTTATGACTATTATTCTAAACTCACTTTCTGTTTTATTGTTTAAATCATTTTTGATCAGTTTGTTAGCTGTTGTTATTTCCTGGACGTTTTTCTGAGGGGAATTCTTCCGTTTGGTCATTTTGGATAGTCCCTGGAGTGGTGCAGGGCTGTGGGGCACTTCCCCTGTGCTGTGGTGTATAACTGGAGTTGGTGGGCGTGCCGCAGTCAGACCTGATGTCTGCCCCCAGCCCACCGCTGGGGCCACAGACTGGTGTGTGCCTTCTCCCCTCTCCTAGGGGCGGGATTCACTGTGGGGTGGCATGGCCCCTCTGGGCTACGTGCACACTGCCAGGCTTGTGGTGCTGGGGATCTGGCGTATTAGCTGGGGTGGATCGGCAAGGTGCACGGGGCGGGAGGGGCAGGCTCAGCTCGCTTTTCCTTCAAACATCCGCTTCAGGAGGGGCCCTGCAGCACTGGGAGGGAGTCAGACCTGCCAGAGGGATGGATCTGCAGAAGCACAGCGTTGGGTGTTTGCGCACTGCAAGCAAGTTCCCTGGCAGGAACAGGTTCCCTTTGGGATTTTGGCTGGGGGATGGGCGAGGGAGATGGCGCTGGCGAGTGCCTTTGTTCCCTGCCAAGCTGAGCTCTGTCGTCCGGGGCTCAACTCTCCCTCCCGTTGTCCTCCAGCCCTCCCGTTCTCTGAGCAGAGCTGTTAGCTTATAACCTTCCAGATATCAAGTCCCGCTTGCTGTCGGAACACACTCCGTCTGGCCCCTCCGCTTTTGCAAGCCAGACTCGGGGGCTCTGCTTGGCGGGTGGGCCGCCCCTCCGCCCCGGCTCCCTCCCGCCAGTCCGTGGAGCGCGCACTGCCTCGCTGCCCTTCCTACCCTCTTCCGTGGGCCTCTCGTCTGCACTTGGCTCTGGAGACTCAGTTCTACTAGTCTTCTGGTGGTTTTCTGGGTTATTTAGGCAGGTGTAGGTGGAATCTAAGTGATCAGTAGGACGCGCGGGGAGCCCAGCATCCTCCTATGCCGCCATCTTCCCAGGATCCCTCATTTATTTTTAATAAATCATAGTAACATAACTCTTTTGCAAGTACTTGACTCCATTTTTCCTCCTCATTTTCCCACTCTAGAGGGAAAGATCTACATAAATACTGTATATGGGTTAGAGTCTAGTCAGAAAGAGACACCACCTGTAGTATATTTATTATTTAGAGCGAATTTAATTCAGAACTGGTTTGAGGATGTTGTGGGGGCAGGAAGAGCAAAAGGAGGGAAAGTAAGTTTACCTGAAGCTTAGTGGCTATGGAAACCAGACCTGGAGGGGTAAAATGGCAGCAGACCTCTCCCAGCACCTGAGAGCTCTAGGAAGCTCTTGTCCATAGTGACTAAGAACTGGGAGCTGCCCACCAAAGCCTTTGCTCTGACATTTGCAGGATCACCTCCTGATCTTGCTCCATCATTGCTGCTGATGCCCCTGGAAACAGGAGAGAAAGAAGTCACTCTTCCTTTCTTTTCCTTTTCCAATATCCCATCCATGCCTCTTATCAGCAGAACCTTAACAAAACTGTTAATGGTGTCTGGGACAGAAAAAACAAACAAACAAACAGCGGGTTTCTAGCTATGAAACTATAGATCAGAATGCAGAAAGATAGGAATTTAGAAAATTCCAGAAATCGCAGAAACAATTAACCAGCATATGAAGCACTGAGTCTCATTTCATTAAATAGATTTGGAGGCTGCCAGACTTTAAGTCCACACTCATTGTGTTGATGCAGATGACCAATGGGCAGAATATGTTTGTTTGAGGTGCTTGCCGTGACTCCCAAAGGTTCTGTGCAGTCTGTTTAGGTAATGAACCAAACTAAAACCTCAGTAAAATACTGGTCTTACTCTTATTCCTCCCACAAATTATAAATCAGGACATAAAGTGAGAGCCATCTGCTGAGGAAGTCCTGAGCAGGCAGATTCCCAAGGTCCTCTTTCATGTTTATTCACAGCTCCAGGGTTTGTCTCGGGTTTGGGGTCATTGGACTGCTGACTGGAGTAATCTCACAGCCTGATGTAGCCAGAAAATATTTGTGGAAAACAAAAATTATACCGCTAAGAGCTCTTTCCATATATTGCTACTGAAAAATACAAACAACGTATGTGAACCAATTAAAAACATGTTGGGGAAGAAAAGCACTCCAGAATGGCAGCAGGAGGATCTCTGCAAACTCTTTCTCCAGAAAAACAGCTATAGCAGGTAAAACTTGAAAACAAACAAACAAAAAATATCAAGTCTCTGGAAATTGTCTTAAGCAAATTGAGACATATTTATTCAAGAAAACCTACTAAATCTTGATAAAGAATAGTAAGAGTCTATGGGAGTCAAGCCATGGCCAGCTTCCTTCCCCCACCCAGCTCAGTGTTATAAAAAATAAAAGCCTTACTCAAGGCGGGCACAGCCAAGAACTTGGGTACCCTTAGAAGTCTGACTGTATTTGGAAAAAACGTATGAGAAGTTGAGCCTAAAGGCACTTTCAAACAATGGACATTTTAGACAAGAAGAACCCCCCCTTTCCCACACCAGGGTCTAAGCAAACTTCAAAGACTGGAGTTTAAGACTACCCATACAAAGGGACCAGAGATTAATCTGATCAGACTGTGGAACAATGTATGCTCTTATAAATAAGAGTGGAATCAGCTAGCAATTGTAAGGGCTAATATCTGGGTGTGATACCAATATAGAGAGACAAGCGAGAAACTTACAGGGAGATAAGGGAGACCAGGGAAGACAGTTGAATAGCTCAGATAAAACCACTATTATCCTTGGAGTGTGGGCGAGGAGACAAGGTGACTGAATGCCCAAGACAGCACACTCTGAAGAACAACATTACAGGTTGTACACTGCAGGAGAAATAGGTTTCAGTGAACATAACCCTAAAGTACATAAAGCAATAACTGACATAATGGAAGGGAGAAGCAGACAATTCAAGTATAACAGTTGAAGACTTCAATATCCAACTTTCAATAATGCATAGAAAAAAGTAGAAAGAATATAAACAAAGGCTTATAAGACTTGACCAGCACAATAAACCAGCTATTCTTTATGGACATTTGTAGAACACCCTACCCAACAACAACAGAATGTACATTCGTCTCAAGCACATATAAAGATTCTCTAGGGTAGATCATATACTAGGCCATAAAACAGACTTCATTACATTTAAAAGTATTGAAATCACACAAAGTATGTTTTCTGACCACGGGAGAATGAAATTAGATGAAAAAATAAAAGGAAACAGTAAATTTACAAATATGTGGAATCAACCAACACATTTCTGAATAAAATAGACCAAAGAATAAATTACAAGAGACATTAGAAAATACTTTGAGATCAGTGAAAATGAAGAAAGAACACATCAAAACTCACAAGATACAGCTTATCAGAGCCTAACATTGCAATTTACAGCTAAAAAATTAATAACCTAATTAATAACCTAAACTTCCATCTTAAGAAATTAGAAGACAAGTACAAACTAAACCAAAAGTAAGTGGGATGAAGGAACTAAGAAAGGGCAAATCAGGAATAATGAAACAGAGAATAGAAATACAAAATAAAAAGTAAAGAAAGTAAAATGTATTATTTGTAACAAATCAATAAAATTGACAAAACTCCAAGAAAACGAGCCACAAGAAAAAGCGAGAAGATACAAATTACTTCAATCAAGAATGAAGGATGAGACCTCACTATCAACCTTTTAGAAATGAAAAAGATTATAAGGAAATAGTATCAAAAAATGTTTGCCAAAAATAGACAATTTAGTTGAAATGGACAAAAGCATAGAAAGACACATACAATCAAAAGTGATTTTAAAAGAATAGAAAATCTGAATGGACTTATAACAAAGATATTGAATAGACAATTTTAAACCTTCCCTTTATAAAAAGCCCTTGCCTGGGGGTGCCTGGGTGGCTCAGTTGAGTGTCCGACTTGAGCTCAGGTTATGATCTCACAGTTTGTGAGTTCAAGCCTGTGTCGGGCTCTGTACTGACAGCTCAGAGCCTGGAGCCTGCTTCGATTTTGTGTGTGTGTGTGTGTGTGTGTGTGTGTGTGTGTGTGTCTGCCCCTCCCCCCGCTCTTTCTCTTTCTCCCTCCCTCCCTGTCTCTCTCAAAAATAAATGAGCATTAAAAATTTTTACAAAAAGCCCTTGCTCAGATCTTGCACTGGTGGGTTCTAACAAACATTTACTATATTGCTATTAGCACTGATAGGCAAGGTAATAGAAGACTAATAATATGAAGTCAGGGTAATAGAAGACTAATAATATGAAGTCAGTTGTCTTTATACATATTAGCAATGAACAATGAAAATAAAATTAAGAAAACAGTTCTATTTATAGTAGTATCAAAAGTAATCTTAAAATTTAGGAATATATTTAACAAAAGAAGTGCAAAACTTGCCCTGAAAGCTATAAACCTTTGACAGATATTGAAGGCTTAAATAAATAAAAAGATATTTCATGTTTACGAATCAAAAGACTTAAATTGTTAAGATGGCAAGAGTCCCCAAATTGGTCTGCTGATTCAATGAATTTCTATCAAAATCCCAAGTATCTTTTTGTGGAAATTAGTAAGCTGATCTTACAATCTATAAGAAAATGGATGGGATCCAGAATAACAAAAGCAATTCTTTAAAAAGAACAACAAAGTGCCAGGACTCATACTTCTCAATTTCAAAATTTACTAGAATGCTACAGTAATCAAAACAGTGTGCTACTAACATAAGGATAAACATACAGGTTATGGGACAGAATTGAGAACACAGAAATAAATGCTTACATTGATCATGAGCTGATTTTTTGACGGTGGAGAAAGAATAAGAAGGAAGACGGATCCCTTCCTGATACCACTATGAAAATTAAGTCAAAATGAATCACAGATCTAGTGACAGATTTAGTGACAGCTAAAACTATAAATCCTAGATTAAATTTAAGAGCAAATTTTTGTGACATTGGGTTAAGTAATGATTTCTAGATACAGCACTAAAAGCACAAACAGTAAAAGAAAAATAGATAAATTGGGCTTTATCAAATAACTTTATGTTTCAAAGAATATAATTTAAAAAGTACAGGGATAACTCAAAGGAGAAAATGTCTGAAAATTATATATCTGATAAGGGATTAATATCCAGAATATATAAAGAAAGCTTAGAACTCAATTATAAAACAAAATAAAACAAACACCCAAAAAGTAACTGAATTTTAAAAGAGCAAAAGTGAACAGGCATGTATATATATATATATATATATATATACACACACACACGAAAAGATGCTCAATATCCTTAGTCATTAAAAAGATGTAAATCAAAATTACAATGAGATACATCTTCATACCTACTAGGATGACTAGAAACCACAGGGAAAGATTTGCACAGTGGCAGTATCATAGCCAATATGGCTTATCCAATGTGTGATTATTGCTAATTGAAACCACAGGGGAAAAAATATTGTCTAGGAGTTCCTCAGTATATTAAACAGAATTACCATATGATTGCCAGCAATTCCACTCATGTGTATATACACAAGAAAAAGGAAAATATATATCCATTCAAAATTTTGCACATAAATATCCTTAGCGGCACTATTTATAATTGCCAAAAAAAAAAGCAAAAGACATCTCAAATATACATCAACTGACAAATGGATAAATAAATTGTGATATATACATGAAATGAAATATTATTCAGTGATAAAGAAGGAATGAAGCACTGATATATGCTCTAACATGGATAAAACTTGAAAATATTATTTTAAGAAAGAAGTCAGTCACAAAAGACAACATATTGTATTATCTTGACTTGAAATGTCCAGCATAGCTAAATGCATAGAGACAGAAAATAAATTTAGGTATGGAGCTTTTGGGGGGGGAGTGAAGTAATATTCTACAATTATGTAGTAGTGACCATTGCAAAAGTCTATGGATATATTAAACACATTGACTTGTACACTTAAACAGATGAGTTTTAAGGTATCTTAATAATATCTCAATAAAGTTTTAATAGCAGAAGAAAAATAAACACCTGAGAAAATTCTATTTTATTTTTAAACATTGCAATGCTTTTCTTGGCTCTTCTCATTTACATAAAGGCTGATAAGAGCCATGAGGATGAGCAATTCACATATATATTTTCACTTAATAACAATACCAATTCCATGAACTGAGTGTATTATTACCTCTGCTTTTTAGACAATATAACAAAAACTGAGAAAAATGAAAGTCATTTAAAAGATTTTTTTTTAGGAAGACAGAGAGTATGAGCAGGGGAGAGGGGCAGAAAGAGAGAGAGAGAGAGAGAGAGAGTTTTAAGCAGGCTCCATACTCAGCATGAATCCCAACACCGGGCTTGATCCCAAGACCCGGGATCATAACCTGAGCCGAAATCAAGAGTCAGATGTTCAACTGACTGAGCCACCTAAGCGCCCCGAAAATCACTTGTTAAGTTCCCATCATTGTTAAGTCTCACAGCCAAATTCTTAGCCATAATGCTGCATTCCTTTCCTTTCCCCTCAAATATGGCACCTAACTGCTTCTGACTATAAAGGGCCAACACCATTGAGTATTGTACAAAATTTCTATCCTTCTTGGGGAAATTTAAAACTTCCAGACTAATATTGTAATGCTAGTTTCACAAAGGGGATTTTAACTGGAAAATAGTAAATTTGTAATATTAAACAATACAGATCGCTTGTTAGCTCTAACTTTTTGGCCTGAATGGAGGTATGATAAGCACATAGGATAATTTATAGTGCTCTATGTTTTATCCTTATTTTCAAATATGACAGAATATCAAATTAGACTCATTTCGAAAATGTCTTTATGGATTCCCTTTTATATCTGCACAGTGTGTGCATGATGTAGGTTGTAAAAATACAGATCGTGATATTGAACTCAAGTAAAAGAAGATATTATCAATACCAGCTAATGATGGTCAACAAAATGAGGAGTGATGAAAAGTGAATCAACAGATGACATTATGTACTCTTCCAAATTGGTAAGCAGTTTGATTTAGGTTTACCTTTAAGTGGGATCACTCATTTATAACCTCCAAGAGTTTTATATGTAAGGATTCAAGGACAGGTCCAAATCATACAGATTAAGTCTTTACAGATGAAAAGTGTAATGATTCAAGATGGCGTGCTTTATCCAAAGTCACAGAACTAAGCAGAGACAGAACCAGAACTAGAATACAAGTGTGTTGGTTCTCAGCCTGATTACAATGCTGCCATTTCCCATTTAACCCCACTGGACACAGAACATTCATTTAATGTGGTTATACATCCTTTATTTATACTAGACAAAGTAGGAAAATTATTGTTATCAAATGTTGGAGTAAACGCAATGTTAATCACATTTTATAAAGAAATATTAATTTTGTCCCAGTTGGGTCTTATATTTATTTAGTCATTGCTTTCCTCCCTATTTCTCCAGGGAACAATCTATCCCTTGCTCCCTGTCTGTAGCCGCAATGCATGAAAGTTTATTTTAGTAATAGTATATAATTAAAGATGACAGTTAAAGATGAGGGAGAAGCATGCTGCTGTAAGAGATCACTGGGGCAGTCAAGAGAACACAATGACAAAAACCTAAAAATAATATTCTCACAAATATAAAGTAACAACTTCACTTAAAAACAAACTTTGAAATTTATTTATTTATTTATTTATTTTAATTTTTTTTTCAACGTTTATTTTATTTTTGGGACAGAGAGAGACAGAGCATGAACGGGGGAGGGGCAGAGAGAGAGGGAGACACAGAATCGGAAACAGGCTCCAGGCTCTGAGCCATCAGCCCAGAGCCCGACGCGGGGCTCGAACTCACGGACCGCGAGATCGTGACCTGGCTGAAGTCGGACGCTTAACCGACTGCGCCACCCAGGCGCCCCCAAACTTTGAAATTTAAATGCAACTATCCTTTTCCCAGTAATGACAAAATTTTTAAAATCCCGTTATCAACTATGACAGGGCAACAAATACTCCTGTGATATGACAACATTATGTTCTTCAAGTTCTTGGATCAGAGACTGTTTCCATGAGAAACTGTTTATGTTATGTATTAGGCTCTTTCAGCATTAATTCTGGTTGGTTTTTGGCATCAATTCCAATGTATAGAATCAACTAGGATAAGACACCGTAAGCTCCATTTTTTTTAGAATTTGTGAACTGCGTAGCATTCCTTTGGTTGCTACTTTCTACTTGTTGATATATTATTTTACATTTCAAATGCTTTGTTTCTTTAACTAGATTGTTTCTTTTTCTTCTTAATCTGAATATGGCTAATTTATGATCACAAATTAGTGGAATGTGCCTCTGATATAACCTGTAATCATTTATGTAGTTAGTGGCCACAAACTCAAATCTCAGAATCTGATGGTAAATCTAATTGTCTTGATTCCAATCCATGAGAACAACTGAACAAACAGCTTCAGAAAGAAAAAAAAAAGACATTTTGGCAAGCTACCACTCTATATTTAAGGTTCCCATTTACTTTTCCAAAAGGAAGGCTCATAAGACATCATTCATTCATTTGCAGATTTATCATTCTTATTGTCCTTTATAAAAACCATACAAACTATTAAGGTTCACATTGTCTCATATTTCTTGACCTGCTTCTCACCTTCACCTTCATCAATGCTGAAATCAAGTAGAAATATGAATATAAAATATGTATGAAGAAGGTTTCCTCGAACTTCCAAGACAGATTTAAACTATAGAACTATATATATATATATATATTTCATATATGTGATTTTTCTATGTAATATAATTACCTTTCTCCACAAAATGAATTAATGTTCATTATAAAAATTCTGGGAATTATAGGAAATTATTTTCAATCATCTACACTTTCAACACCTAGAATTAACCAATGTTAATATTCTGTTTTCTTCTAGCCTAAATAAATATCTCAAAAAAAAAAAAAGATTATGTTTACTCTCCATGCTTATCATAACCAACTGGAAATGTGCTACTTGCCACAGAGTCAGAATAGTATAAAGATCATTTTCTAGCAGAGCATCCAATTAATATGATGAGAAGTCTAAGGGTAGCATAAAGCTTGATCTTTATGAATTTGAAGTGGCATGTTCAGTTTAGACAGATTAATTAAAACAACCAGGTACATGTTGTTATCATATTCGATTCACATCTTCCAGTATTAAGGTTGTATTAGGTTTATAAAATGAAGAATTAATCCGGAGAGGTGCTAATTAAATGTAAATAAAGGCCATTATGAACTTCTCAATGGAACTCAATTGGTATTATTATATTAAATAAAAGTGGTGTCAATCAGATGCCCAGGTGCATGGCTTCTCTTAATTTTCAGCTTTAGGTTTTTCAAAGAACCATTATTAACTAGATAAGTTTAATTAAATATTCATAAAAAGGTTTGCTGACCATTTACTTGGACAGTGTGAAATATTCTGCAACATAACTATTTATTCCCTCAAAACAAAGATTTGTTTCATCAACAAAATGACTTTAGACTATTATTCATATCAAGCTGTTAGGTTCACCCAGAAAATTCCTGGAGTATAATTTCAGTTGTGGATCTTTTCCAGGAAAGTGATCCAAGCATATTTCACAGTTTGCAAATACATACTATGAAATATGTTCATAGTTCCCTTTCTCATTCAATTTGTTTTGAACATATCTAAGTGTCTATAGGTACTAAAAATAAATCTTTAAAATTGATTTAATAAATGTATGATAACAAATTTCATGATAGAAAAGAAAATATATTTAAATGGCAGAATTCTAGTCTTGAAAATAAGTGCCTCTGAAAAATATTTTTGAATTGTTATAATTAATAATTATTAGCTTAGACTGAATAGTGTCATAACTTATTTGCTCTTCTTCAGAAAAGTGGAAAATTGCAGTTAGACTTGTTGTGCTCTTGCTTTAGCTACTGTGCATTCCCTACATGAAGCATATGGTTAATTACGATATTAGATGAATTTGAGAAGCCTAGGACCCAAACTGTAAATGCTTTGTGACCTCTTGGGGCGCCTGGGTGGCTCAGTCAGTTGAGCGTCCCACTTCGGCTCAGGTCATGATCTCACAGTTTGTGGGTTCGAGCCCCGCATCAGGTTCTGTGCTGACCGCTTGCTCAGAGCCTGAAGCCTGCTTCAGATTCTGTGTCTCCTACTCTCTCTGCCCCTCTCCCATTCACGCTTTGTCTCACTCTGTTTCTCAAAATAAATGTAAAAAAATTTTTTTTAAATGCTTTGTGACTTCTTAACCAAACTATGATCATACTTACTTGGTGTCAGTCAGGTTAGAGTGTTCTGTTTTATGAAATTAATTGAGTAGCTCTCTCATTTCCTTACATTAAAGATTTGACTCCTAAGTAATATTGTTTTAAACATATGCATCCAAATAATACTTCTAGCTAGCAATATTTTAAGTTTTCAGTAAGTGTTTATTATTTTGAATGGAAGTTAAAATAAACAGATTAAACTGTCTAGTCTCAAGAAGCTTAAATTTCTTATAATGAGACTAAAAAAAAAAAGCCAACACAAATAAGTAAGGAACAATCCTGATACAAATAAAATCTGAGACATTGTTAGAAAACTGCAGGCATTACATAACTCTACATGCCAGGAAGAAATCTTATTTTAGTGGTGTGTTTCTTTCCTCTGAAAATAAAATTAATTTTCTATACGTGCTTTATCCGTCAGTGTTTAGAACTGAAATAATATCATGTCTTGTTATTGGAACAATATATCAAACGACAAGCAAGTACAGAGCTAATTATCTGTGGAATAATACTTTCAAGTTGAAATTTACATTAAATTAACCTATTCCTTGAAAAGTTTTGCATGATGAAATTTTTGCCTTTATTTTTTTACTTGTGTGTGTTTACCATGCAAACTATGCCAACAAAGAAATTCTGGCATAT
The DNA here is from genome assembly GCF_007474595.2 of Lynx canadensis. Classification (NCBI taxonomy): domain Eukaryota; kingdom Metazoa; phylum Chordata; class Mammalia; order Carnivora; family Felidae; genus Lynx; species Lynx canadensis. Next base: position 69,063,752 of record NC_044310.1, read on the forward strand.
TCTTTCTGTTACGTATTTTGAAGGATTTTTCTCAGTGAGATAAACTCACAGGTCTAATTTCTTCCAAGAATGTAGGATATTTTAATGAGATTTCAAGCCAAATAAAACTATCAATAGCATGTTTCTAAACCCAGGGCTGAAGATTTTGGCCTACTCTTTAGACAAGAGAAACAAGGTTGGGTATGTTGTTTTCCCAAGCCTTCTATCTTTCCTAAACCCATTAATGAGAGTTTCACCAGATGAGGAGATTCCTCACACAATGACAATTGTAAAATCAGAGAATTTTCAAACATGATGGTAATGTTTTATCAAAGGTTGTAGACATGTTTATGGTGGAGAGCAAAGCATTTGGGGATAAATTAAATGTAGGTATAAATTTTTATGACTGCTACTTACTAGATGGCTGACCTCAAGTAAATTGCTTAACCTCTTCAAAAATATAAGGATAATAGAAATCACTATTTACGATTATTATGAGAATAATATGCAACTGCCTAGGACGGAACCTGGCAAAGAAAGGGTGATCAATAATTAGTATCCATATTAGTTTTATTTTAAATATTGATTTATTTATTTTGAGAGAGGGAGACAGAGAGCAAGGAGGGGGAGGGGCAAAGACAGAGGGAGACAGAGAATCCCAACAACCTCCGCCTTGTGCGCATAGAATCTTATGCAGGGCTTGAACTCATGAACCTGTGAAGTTATGACCTGAGCCAAAATAAAAAGTTGGATGCTTAACCGACTGAGCCACCCAGGCACCCCTATAAATAGTATCCATATTCTTATTTGATCAATGTGTGAAAGGCATTTAATGTTTTGAGAAAGAAGTAGGTCATGGTTACATGCACACATTATTTAAAAAAATAAAACCCTTACAAAATATACTACAGTGGAGTCAATTTATCAAGAAGATATAAGATTTGTTAATATTTGTGCATCTAACATAGAACATCTAAATATATAAAACAAAAATTACAGATCTGAAGGGAGAAATAGCAATCCAATAATAGTAGGAGTCTTAAATATCCCACTTTCAATGGGTACATTATCCAGACAGAAAATCAATAAGGCCATATTGGAAGTAATCTATGTGTTAGATTACATGAACCTAACAGACATTTAGAGAACATTCCACTCAATAACAGCAGAATATGCATTCTTCTCAGGGACACTTGAAAAATTCTGTAAGATCATATTTTAGGACACAAATAAGTCTTAATAAACTTAAGATTGGAATCATATCAAGCATCTTTTCCAACACAATAGTATGAAACTATAAATCAATTACAAAAAGAAAGCTAGAAAATTTATAAATATGAGGAGACTAGCCAATATGCTCCTGACTGGCCAATGGGTCAAAGAAGAAATCAGAAGAGAAATAAAAAAATATCTTGAGAAAAGTGAAAATGGAAACACAACACCAAAACTTATGGGATGCAGCAAAAGCACTGAGAAAAAGGAAGTTTATAGCAATAAATGCCTACATTAAGAAAAATAAAGATCTCAAATAAACCAAACTTTACACTGTAAAGAACTAGAAAATGAACAAAAGCTAAACCCAAAGTCAGTAGAAGGAAGGATGTAATGGGGCACCTGGGAGGCTCAGTTGGTTAAGCGTCCAACTTTGGCTCAGGTCATGATCTCACAGCTGGTGGGTTCGAGCCCTGCATCAGGCTCTGTGCTGACAGCTCAGAGCCTGGAGCCTGCTTCAGATTCTGTATCTCCCTCGCTCTCTATGCCCCTGCCCCACTCATGCTCTGTCTCTCCGTTGCTTAAAAAATAAATAAACATAATGGAGTACTATGTGGCAATGAGAAAAAATGAAATATGGCCTTTTGTAGCAACGTGGATGGAACTGGAGAGTGTAATGCTAAGTGAAATAAGCCATACAGAGAAAGACAGATACCACATGGTTTCACTCTTATGTGGATCCTGAGAAACTTAACAGGAACCCATGGGGGAGGGGAAGGAAAAAAAAAAAAAAAGAGGTTAGAGTGGGAGAGAGCCAAAGCATAAGAGACTCTTAAAAACTGAGAACAAACTGAGGGTTGATGGGGGGTGGGAGGGAGGGGAGGGTGGGTGATGGGTATTGAGGAGGGCACCTTTTGGGATGAGCACTGGGTGTTGTATGGAAACCTATTTGTCAATAAATTTCATATATATATAAAATAAATAAATAAATAAATAAATAAATAAATAAATAAACATTTAAAAATGTTTAAAAAAGGAAGGATATAATAAAGATCAGAACAGAAATAAATGAAACAGAGACTTAAAGAACAATAGAAAAGATCAATGAAACTAAGATCTACTTTTTTTAAAGATAAAAAACGATAAACTTTTACCTAGATTAATCAAGAAAAAAAGACAGGACACAAATTCAGTTAGAAATGAAGGAGGAGGCATTGCAACTGATATCACAGAAATACAAAGGATCATGATAGAATAGTATGAATAATTATATGTCAACAAATTTGACAACCTAGAAGAAATTAATAAATTTCTAGAAACATATAACCTATCAAGGATGATTCTTGAAGAGATAGAAAATCTGAACATACTGGAAAACAGTATGGACATTCCTCAAAAAGTTAAAAATAGAACTACCCTACAATCCAGGAATCGCACTACTAAATATTTGCTCAAAGAATACTAAAATACTGATTCGAAGGAATACATGCACCCTGATGTTTATTGCAGCATAACGTACACTAACCAAATTAGGGAAACAGACTAAGTGTCCATCAATTGACGAATGGATAAAGAAGATGTGGTATAGAGGCGCCTGAGTGGCGCAGTCGGTTAAGCGTCCGACTTCAGCCAGGTCACGATCTCACGGTCCGTGGGTTCGAGCCCCGCGTCGGGCTCTGGGCTGATGGCCCAGAGCCTGGAGCCTGTTTCCGATTCTGTGTCTCCCTCTCTCTCTGCCCCTCCCCCGTTCATGCTCTGTCTCGCTCTGTCCCAAAAATAAATAAAAAACACAAGATCTCACTCTTTATATGGCTTAGTAATATTCCATTGAATATGTGTGTGTATATTACTAAGCCATATAAAGAGTGAGATCTTGCCATTTGCAATGACATGGATGGAGCTACAGAATATTATATGAACCAAAATAAGTCAGAGAAAGACAAAGATCACGTGATTTCACTCCATGTGGAATTTAGGAAACAAAACAAATGAACAAAGGGAACAAAAAAGAGACAGGGAGGCAAACCAAGAAATAGACCCTTAACTATAGGGAACAATTACCAGAGGGGATGGGTTAAATAGGTGATAGGGATTAAGGGGTGCACTTGCTGCGATGAGCATCAGGTATTGTATGGAAGTCTGGAATCATTGTATTGGACACCTGAAACTAATACTACACTGTATGTCAACTACCTGGAATTTAAAAGAACTTATAAATACATAAATAAATAAATAGCTTATTAAAATTTAATAAATACAATTTGGGGGTAGATAAACTTGAGGTGTAGAGAGTAAATTATTTTAAAAATCCTGAGAAACACTAATAAGTAAATAAATAAATAGCTTCGGTACCACAAAGGAAACTGTCAATAAAATGAAAAGGCAAATTACTGAGTGAGAGAAAATATTTGCAAATCATAAATCTATAAGGGGGTTAACATCCAAAATATATACAGGACTCATACATCCCAGTAGCAAACAAACAAACAAACCAACCAACAAAAACAAACAAAAGACCCAGAAAATGAATAAAATTCCAACTATGCTGTGAGGAGGCTGAGATCTAAAATGTATAAATATTTCAAACTTATCTCACTGTGTGATACTATTTTTTTCTTATTTTTAGTGAAGTATAATTAATACGCAATGTTACATTCCTTTCAGATGTACAATATAGTGATTCAACAATTCTATAAATTATTCAATGCTCATCACAATAAGTGTGCTGTTGTTCCCCTTTATCTATTTCAACCATCCCCCAAATTTTACAATCTTCTGTAAGGATTAGGGTGTATTTTTATTGACATGTTTAAATTTCTTTATTTTTTCATTTCTGTATTTTTTATTTTATTTTTTCATTTTATTAAGATATAATCTTAGTGTTCTAAGAAATGATGCTGCGTATTGGAAAGTATTCACATTCTTTTGAACACAATCAGTTGGGACAGATAGAGGAATTGCCCTTACTTCCTGGCCTTTCAAATGAATGTTGAAGCAACAAGTGATCCCACAAGAAAATTATGAAGCCCTTGAAGAGAAACGCATGAAGAAAACTTGATCTGCATGGTGATGAGAGGTTGCAGCACGTGACTGATTGTAAACGATATTTGTAGTATGGAACGGTGCTTATATTGTTTATCACTTGAAGAAACTTACTTAATTTTTCAAATATGTCCCAATAAACATAGGGAAGACACTGACCAATCAGAACAGACATCTGAAACATTAGGTCAGACACCCAACCAATCAGAACAGATACTGTCTGTACCAGAGCATACTGGGCAGATCCCAACCCTGCATTAGAGAGGGAGCTTCTAAGCTCATTTCAACTATTCCATGATGCTGGGCATATCCTGAGGCTAATGAGACTAAGCCAGCCTGACTCATCTCCACCTGTATTGCATTAACTCTGTCATCCCAAGGAAAACCAGGACTACTGTATCTTTCACATCTTTTATCATTAAGAACCTGATGAAAATTATTAACTCCTTCTTCAGAAAAAGTACATGCTGTGTAATGTCACCTACATTATTAGGGAGTTTGAAAGGGTAGAGCCAGACAATCCTGGGTTCATATCTCAATGGGGAAAAAAAAAGATATTACCTAACCTTTAGAGTTATTCACAAAATAACATGAGATAGTCCCTAACTTATTCACGATGTCCAAACTCTCACAGATAAATGAGAAAATGTCTATATTTTAGAAGTCACTTATTTCGGGACACCTGGGTGGCTCGGTCGGTTAAGTGTCCAACTCTTGATTTGGGCTCAGATCATGACCTCATGGTTCATGAGTTTGAGCCCCTCATTGGGCTCTGTGATGGTGGTGGAGACTGCTTGGGATTCTCTCTTTCTCCCTCTCTCTCTACCCCTCTCCCACTCGCGTTCTCTCTCTCTCTCTCCTCCTCTCTCAAAATAAATCAATAAACATAAAAAAAAAAGTCACTTATTTGTATTTGTCAAAAACAAAATTTGTAATACTTTTTCTCAATATAATATTATTTGCATGATATTCCTTTGGAATTTCTTTTCCAAATCACTTTTTCTTTTATAGAATTCTTATCTCTAAATACAAAATTATAGAATTGGATTGCTACTTTGACAGGAGTGGAAGGAAATGTGAGGATCATATGTATTGCAGCTCGTGATTGGCAAAAAGTGTGAAAGATAATTAGTTATGCAAGTTACAGTGTAGCCCCTCATGAATACAGCTCTCATTTACCTTTTCTTTTGGGATCTAAGAAATGTACCTGTCTGACTGAACATCTACTATATGAGGAGTCAATTAATGAGTCAAGGTCAGGAGGCCACTCAATATTGACCTTGAAAATAATGAACCAAATAACTGAGGAAGTTTACCAACACACTGTAGGAGTATTTCTTGTAGTTTGATATTTTCTGAAAGCAAGTTACATTTCCATAATTCTTGTAACTCATAGCTCTCTGCTCATAGAGAGGACAAATGCCTCATCTATTCCTAGAATCTCACCTTGAATTTTGGTTGCCTGCTGGGTTACAACTGCTATATATTCACCATCTACTTGACATATACTTTTGTTACCGCAAGAAACCCATACACAGCCCTTGTTTGCAGACTTTGGTTTCACATATTTTATGTGTCATATATGACAAAGTCAGCATTGTAACTAAAATTATGTGTTTATTATTGTTCCCTTGAAAATATCAGAAGTTTACTGCATAGCAGGTCTGTTATCCTTGTAATACGCAAATTACTTTTTCATGTTGGTCAGCAGTGACAAAAACAGGCTTACTACATTTTAAGATTATGTTAACTTATGACTCTTTTAATTTCTCATTCTTGATTCAAATATGTAAATAGCAATGATTTCAATTTCTTATGCTTCAGTGGTTTCCTAGTAGCCAGTAAAAGGAGCTGGTAAGGTTCATCAGGCCATGTTGGATATTATTATAGAACATTAAAGTCTTCGTGAACCCAGTTAGCTGTAGCTTAGCTTCCTCTTCAGAGCTTGTGTACCTGGGAATAATACTGGGGTGAAGCTTCACCTGAAAAGAAAGGTGGTTGGCCCTGAGGGTGCAGAAAGTTCAAAGATTTCACTTGTGCCTTCCAAAAGATTCCACGCCATTCAACAGTTTCTTTTTGCCAAAAAGGTGAAGTCCATTCTTCCAAAACCATAATACTAGATTCATCATAAAATGACACCCATGAAGATTTTCCCTCCTCCGATTCTGTTTTCAGTACTTCAATCTCGGGGAAATACTTGGGAATATTGTATAGAAAAACAGACAAAATTCAGGCCTTCGTGGAGCTTATATTTTTGTGCAAGGAGGTGCATATTACACAAATAAATAAATATATGGAATGACCCATGGTGATAAGTGCTGTGAAGAAAATGAAACCAGGGCCAAAGGGGAGACTTATGGCTATCTGTAGGAAGAATGTTCCAAGCAGAAGAAGCCACAAATGCCTAGGCCTGAGGTGGAAGGCTGTGTGGAATGTTTGAAAAATAACAAGGCAGCCAATATCTTTAGGGCAGAGTGGTCTGAAGAAATGTGGTCAGAATGTTAGTAAAGTGAGGTTGGAGATTCTGGAGGGCCTAGGAGGCGTTTGGGGGACATTGGTTTTATTTTGTGATATCATTTTTAATTTAATTATTATTTGATTTTATTCTAGAATATTATTCAGGCATACTTATCCTTTGATTTTATTATAGTAGTCATTGGAAGAGTTTAAGCACACGGGTGACATGATCTGACTTGGATTTCATAAAGATCTCTTTGCCTACTATGTTTGGAATAGACTTTAGGAGAAAAGGGCAGAAGCTGCAAGAATGATTAATCTATTGGAAAGATCTGGGGGATAGCTGATAGTGGACCGATAGCCTAGGTTGAGAGAAGACTAGATCATTTTTGTATGAGCAGTTTTGGCCAGAAATGTTGTTTTTAAATCATGGATATTTCACAATTTGTGAATTCAAGCCCTGCATGGGGCTCTGTGATGACAGCCATAGACTTCTTGGAGTTCTCTTTCTCTGCCCCTTCTCCCTCTGACTGGCTCACATGCTCACGTGCTCTCTCTCTCTTCTCAAAATAAACTTAAAAAAATAAAATGAAATCCATTCCTCATTAATATTGGGGTGCATTTTTAGGTTATGCAGAAAACATTAACAACAACAATAGCACTACTGATAAGACTATTTATCATTAGCAGATTTCAGACCCGGTACTGTATTTACAATGATGAAGTCTCATAGCAACCTTATAAAATAAGCCAAATGAGATACTCAGATCCAGCCCTTTTTATGTAAACTATTTCTTACCTGCAGGCAATGTAGGTTTGTTTTTGCCTCTTAAGGGTTTGTGGAATGAAACAAACAAAAAATGATCCTTAAGCAATAATAAGAATAGCTTAACACACACATGGTACTTACAGCGTGTGAGATACTATTCCAAATCCTTTACACCTAGGGCCACACACACACACAAATCCATTTTATCGATGAAGAAACTGAGGCACAGGGAGTAACTTGATCATGATCATACAATTAGAAAGTGGGAGAACAAAAATTCAACTCATGGAGGTCTTGCTCTACTGCTCACATGCTTGGCCTCTGTGCTATATTAGTTCTATAACAAAAAGAAGACTTCTTATTCTTAATGAGAAATATATTATTACGGTGACAAAATGCAATGCAGACGAGATGGGTCACAATGTCTAGAGACCTTCTCAATCTATTAGTGATTCAAATTATATCTCCCTCTTCTAGCTATTTGACCGTCAACAGTCTCGTGTCCACCCTCTAGACTGAGTGTTGGGCAGTAAACTCAGAACATTGTACTATGCGAGTGAGTTGACTGTTAATAATGCCTGACCCTTGTGATTTCAACCGCCTTTGCATTTGAGTTAGTTCTATACTCTTGACATAAATGTTTGGTTGCTACTCCAAATGATAGCTGGCCATATATGCACTGGGGAAGCTCATGCATGTGATCCGTGTTAAGCAAGAAAGAGAAAGCATTGCAGTTGGCAACTGGCAAAAATTCAATTAGGAAAAGTCTCGGATTAACCACTTCCATTGCCACAGTTTTAAAATGTTGAGGTCAATTTGAGGATAAGCATCATTTATGCAAACTTCCCTAGGGACTAAATACCTGGACTGGTTCCAAACATCACGCAAGCAGTGTCCAGGCAGTTTTGGCAGTGAATCACGCTGTTGACCTGCGATCCTTTGCTGTTAGCGACCGTGGTCTTCACAAGCAAATGTTGCCAAGCTAATTGCGCTGTGCCAAAATGTAATAATTGCACAAATATCCACCAGGCTCCGCACTGAACATTGTTTATGATTTAGTAATGCAAGAGCCTTTGAAAACTTCTATCGGCAAACTGGCTTTCTGTCTTTCTTCCTCATAAAAACTGAAACCCAAAGAGGCTCTCCAAAGTTGCAGCCTAAGATATTTGAAAAAAGGTTTCAGTGCGCTCAGAAGTGCCTGCTTCCACTGATGGCTGAGTTCAGCCACATCTCGGGAGGACCCTAGAGATATTTCTCCTGCCCATGAACTTGATTTGGAAATGATTAACGGAGAAAGGCCGGAGACCACAGTGGCTCTAGTGGAGTTAAAAAGTTCAGTTCTTAGAATAAAGATTTCATTAAGACCATAGAGTTTGGATATAGACCTGTCACTTTAAAATATGCTTGCTTGACTGCTTCCACTCTGATGGGTCTTTGAAAGGCTTCCGTTCCAGAGCAGAAGAGAAGCAGAGCCGCCACACGCATATTTTAAAGTGACAAGTCTGAATATTTAGTGTGAATGGAATCACTGTATCCTAAACCCCAAAGTAAATGTGGGAGCAGAGATGAGGTGTTCTGTCAGTCTGAGCTTTCAAATAAAATTGTCACAGGGAATTGCCCAAAATAGCCAAACCTAATTGCTGAAAAGGACTATAGCGGGCTGAGGGAAGTATACCGTAAGCCATTTATATTCCATGAACCATTGGCTGGCCTGGTCTGTTTATCAAATACTGAAGGTGCAAAGTTAAATTGCTCATGATCAGCTTAGCATGGAAATAGCATCCTATTTATTTTGTTTTATTCCTATATATATAGGCTTCATTGCTTTATTGAATTTTGCAAAGTTGATACGTATAAAAAATGTATAAACTCTATCTAGGTCATATGTAGGTTCTGTGAAAGAGATAACGTATTCCCCATAAATGAAAGAAAAACCTAAGGCATCACTGGTGTCACTTAAGGTTCCCTCCTAAGTGTGTGTCTGGATGGAGGGGTGTCATGGGCACCTATCTCAGGAAGTCATGCTCCAGGATATCCTTCCTTAGCATTCTCATGTGTGAATGAGCCTACATTTGGTTGACATCTCTGAAACCATTGCTATATCTATAAGAAAAAGGGAATGGAAATGTGGAAAGGCAGAAGTTTGGAAATTGCTGCTGTATAACAAAAAATCACTTCTGACATGCACAAAAAAAGGAAATGGACTTTTTTTTTTTTTTTTTTTTTTTGGAGTAATGGGAGAGTATTGGAGGGTGGCAGAAATGGCAGAAATGGAAGCAGCGTTCACGTGAGGGATTTGCTATCTCCTCAATCACCGAGAACAGAAAAATTCTTGGCTGCGAAGCTCTGTCATGTTGGGGTATCCTCCAGCTTCTGACGTGTATTCTCTGCATCCTCTTCTCACCGCGCGGACAATCCCATCTGAATCACTGTTCCAACGCTGGTTATTTGAAAACGTCCCAAATGGGGGTCTCTAGCCATGGACTCTGCTGAACTGCAGGCCCAACATATCTGCACCGTTTACCACGCGCCTTTAGTTAGAAGTCATTAAAGCAACCTACAGTTAGCACGTTTACAACTGAACTCAGCCCATTTTTGTTTGTTTTGTTTCTGTTTTTTGTTTTTCTTCAAATTATTTAAATGAACTCAGCTCATTGACCCCAAACATCTCCTTCCCTACTCCATGTTTGATCCATCTAGTTAGAAATCCGGACTCCTGAATTGCTCTGTATTTCTTTTCTTCCATACCGTATTATTTCCCAAGTGTGTATATTCCACCTTCTGAATGTTTCTTAAATGCAGACACTTTTCTCCAACTCATCTTCTATTCCCTCAGTTCCAAAGACAATGTTCATTTCTTGCCCCAAAGGCTGTAAAATTTCCTAACCATTCATCCTATCATACACTTAATTCCTGATATCCGTCTGTCATTGTGATGGTAACTTTATGCATCAACTTGACTACACTAAGGGATACCCCGGTATCATTATTTCTGAATGTGTCTGTAAAGTCCTCTGTGGAAGAGATTAGCATTTGAATCATTAGACTAAGTCAAGAAGATCCACCCTCACCCGTGTGGGCAGGTGACATCCAGTCTTTGGAGGGCACAGATAAAAACAAAAGGCAGAGGCAGGGCAAATTCTCTCTAGCTGCGGTGTTCATTTTCTTCTGCCCTCAGACATTGAAGCTCCTGGCTCTTGGACCACCAGGGCCTACACCAGGAGCCCCGTCACTTGGGTTCTCACACCTTGCCTGAATCATACCACCAGCTCTCCTGGCTCTCCAGTTTGCACAGCACACAGCAGGTAATGGGACTTCACAACTCCCACGGTAACAGGAGTCTCCTTATATATGAATATATCTTCATATATCTGATTGGTTCTGTTTCTTTGGAGAATCCTGATTCAGCCATCCTACAAACTGTGATATTCTTAAATTTTTTTTTCAACGTTTATTTATTTTTGGGACAGAGAGAGACAGAGGTTGAACGGGGGAGGGGCAGAGAGAGAGGGAGACACAGAATCGGAAACAGGCTCCAGGCTCTGAGCCATCAGCCCAGAGCCTGACGCGGGGCTCGAACTCACGGACCGCGAGATCGTGACCTGGCTGAAGTCGGACGCTTAACCGACTGCGCCACCCAGGCGCCCCAACAAACTGTGATATTCTAAAAACATGTTGGAAAGGAGTGTGAGGGGAGGATTATAAAGGGTGAGAGGAAACTTTTGGGGCCAAATGATTAGTTTATTAGCTTGATTGTGGCCATGGATGTATGGGTGCATACTATGTCAAAACTAGTTAAGTTATACATTATAAGTATAGCAGTTTATTTTATACCTATTTTACATCAGTAACGCTGTCTTCAATTAAAAAGTGCAAATCCATGGTCACCAAAATTTTAAGGATATTTTTTTAATTCTTATATTGAGAATAGCTGACATGCAATGTTATGTTAGTTTCAGGTATACAATATAGTGATTCAGCAAGTTGACACATTATGCTATGCTTACCGTAAATGTAGCTGCCATCTCTGCCCATACAACGCTATTACAATACCACTGACTATCCCTATGCTGTGCCTTTTGTTCACAAGACTTATTCATTCCACAGCTGGAAGCCTGTATTTTCCCTCTTCCCTTCACCATTTTCCCCATCTCCCCATCTCCTTCTCCTCCGACAACCATCAGTTGTTCTCTATATTTACAGGTCTGTTTCTGCTTTTTGTTTATTTATTAATTTTTTTAGATTTGACATATGAATGAAATCATATGGTATTTATCTTTCCTAGTCTGACTTATTTCATTTAGCATAATACCCTCTGGTCCATACATGTTGCCACAAATAGCATGATCTTATCCCTTTTTATGGCTATGTAATATTCCACTTCTTCCATATCCATTCATCTATAGATGGACACTTGGGTTGTTCCATATCTTGGCTATTGTAAATAATACTTCAATAAACATAGGGATATGTGTATCTTTTCAAATAAATGTCTTCATTTTCTTTGAGTAAATACCCAGTAGGAGAATTATTGGATAATATGTATTTCTATTTTTAATTGTTTGAGGGACCTCCACACTGTTTTCTATAGTGACTGTACCAATTTACATTCCCACCAATAGTGTACAAACGTTTCTTTTTCTTTTTCTCCACATCTTTACCGGCAAGTTATTTCTTGTCTGTTTTATTTTAGTCATTCTGACAGGTGTAAGGTCATATCTCATTGTGGTTTCACTTTGCATTTTCCTGATGATGAGTGATGTTTAGCATTTTTTCATATCTATGGCTATTTGTAATGTCTTTTTTGGAAAAATGTCTTTTTAGGTCCTCTGCCTATTTTTTAATTAGTTTTTTAATGTGGAGTTCTTTATATATTTTGTATACTAACTACTTATGGGATATGTCATTTGCAAATGTCTTCTCCCATTTAGTAGGTTGCCTTTTTGTTTTGTTGATGGTTTCCTTGCTATGCAAAAGCTTTTATTTTGGTGTAGTCCAATAATTTAATTTTGCCTCCCCCTCTGCCTTGAAAGACATATTTAGAATAGTACTGCTATGACTAGTGTCAGAGAAATTACTGCCTGTGTATTATTCTAGGATTTTTATGGCTTCAAGTCTGGAAAACTATAAAACATTGATGAAAGGAATTGAAGAGGACCCAAGAAATTGGAAAAATATTCCATGCTCATGGATTGGAAGAATTAATTTTGTTAAAATGTCCACACTTCCCAAAGCAAACTACAGATTCAAATCATTCCCTGTCAAAATACCAACACATTGTTCACAAAACTAGAACAAATAATATAAAATTTGTACAGAACCACGAAAAACCTGAAATGCCAAAGCAATCTTGAGAAAGAAAAACAAAGCTGTATCTTAATTCTGGAATTTTAAGATACACTACAAAGCTGTAGTAATCAAAACAGTATGGCACTGGCATATAATAGACACTTATATCAATGGAACAGAATAGAGAGAGCCCAGAAACAAACCTATGTTTATTGCGGTCAATTAATCTATGACAAAGAAGCAAGACTATACAATGGGGGAAAAGCAATCTCTTCAGTAAATGGTGGCTGGGAAACTGGATAGCCACATGCAAAAGAATGAAACTGGACCACTTTCTAACATCATACACAAAAATAAACTCAAAATGGATTAAGGATAAAAAAAAATCTTCCACTAACTGTAGGCTCTACCTATATTTCTAGTCTCATTTTTGCCATCTTCCTTCACATGTATATGTTACTTCAGACATAGGATCGGTTATTTCATGTTTCTAAACTATTGCACATGGTGTTATTGTTCATTAAATATTGTGTGCCCATTAAACAACTGGAAACTCCCTTAAAACAGTCCAAATCAACTTTATCAAATATGGCTTACACAAAATCCCCAGTCTAATTAAGACAAATCACTCTGTCCTCACCACACATTGTTTATAGTTCTATCACAGCTCCTTCAGCACCATGCTGTAGTCATATGATCATCAGTCTGTGTGTCTGTCTCCCTAGTAGACTAAGATTGCTTTTCATTTTAAAATAGAGATTTTGGAACACCTAGGGGGCTCAGTCAGTTAAGTGTCCCACTCTTGATTTCAGCTCAGGTCATGATCTCATGGTTTGTGAGTTCAAACCCCACGCTGGACTCTGCTCTGACAGGTGAAGCCTGCTTGGAATTCTCTCTCTCCTTTTCTCTCTTTGCCTTCCCTGCTCTCTCTCTCTTTTAAAATAAATAAATAAACAATTAAGAATTTAAAAAAATAAAATAAAATACAGATTTTTCCATTTGGCCAACTTATTCAAATAATTAATCAACAAAGCCAAAAAATAATTAATGAATTATTTCCTGGATAATGTAAATTATAAACTATATTATTAGGTACTGAAACAATCAAGCACTTTTATCCCCTGATATTTCTCCTTACTCTCTTGAACCTGCAAAAGAATAAGCAAGGCTTAGTCCTTGAACAACTTCTCTTTTCTGTCACACTATATCATTTGGTAACTTTATCAGTTTTTCATGGCTTTAAATATAATCTGTATGCTAATGACTCTTACCACCCGTCAAAAAATCTTGACTGCGTTCTTGCCTCACCTGTCTTATCTAGATCATCTGGAAATCTTATTGGTCCCATCTCCACAATATGTTTAAACATTCAAATACTTCACAGTACTCCATTAGTATCATCTGGTCCAAGTTTTTGTTGTCCTCACCCAGATTAGTTCATTGTCTCTTAAGTCATTTTTCTGCTTCAGTACTTGGTCTCTTGAAATCTGTTCTTATCCTAGCCCCAAAAGTAATCCTTTAAATACAAAGTTAATTATCCTGCTCCTCTTCAATAGCTTCTTGTCTCAAAGAGAAAGCATAAACCTTATAAGAATCTATAAATCACTGGGCAATCTGGTGCCCTTGCCTGTCTCCTACTCTCCTTCTCTCTCACTCAGCTTCAACACAGTGGCCTCTACATTTGTCCTCCAAAAATACTGCCAGGTCTCTGACTCAGGATCCTTGCCCTTACTGTTCCTTCTGACCAGATCCTCCAGATATCCACATTGTTGGCTCTCCACTTTCTTCAGATCTTTACTCAAACATGAGTTTCTCAGTGACATCAGCCCTAGAGACCTAGTGGTTAAAGTTTGAACCATCCCATCCTCAACATTTTCTGTTCCTTTCCCCCCACTAAAATATAAGCTCCTTGAGATAGGAACTTTAGTCTCTTTTGTTCATTGTGGACTTCCAAGTGCCACATAGTAGACTTTAAATTAAAAATTTGTAAAATACAAGGGTAGTTAATAGAAAGACGTTTACTGAATACAAACTGGATAACCAAGAATTCCCTCCAATATAGATAATAGTTGACTGATACTCTTGTACTTATTTTAAAGAAATTGAAAATTTTTTCTTTAGCGTAGACATAGTCTACGCATGGTGGAACTGTAAGATGGAGTCTTTTCCTTTGCAAATGTATTTTTATGAAAAGTAAAGAGAAATGGCCAGTGATAACACTTAAACTAGATTGTACAATGGGCATTACAGTGAAGTTTTAGTATTGACAGAAACTTCTAAATTCTATGTTCTAAGGAGATCATACTTGTTATTTTGGGTGTCTTCAACGGAATCAATGATTCTTAGACTCTCTTAGCTCCAAATTTCATCTTTTCTGAAAATTTTGCTTCACCTCTTTCTGGCTCGGGTCATAAAAATAATTTTCCTATTTTTAAAAATCTCCTAGAACGTTCTATTTTTGTTCCTATGCATCTTAAAATCAATATTCATACTATCTGAATGTTTATTCTGAATTTGAAGGCATTTTATTATAATAAGTATGTAAATGATTCTGGATTTGGATATTGAATAATGCTTTCTTTATAACAACATATTATTTTTAAATCATGCAACTTGAAAATCCATCCTCAGAAGGTAGAAACATATCTCTACTTTACTTTAGGGTATCTGCCTCGGGAAACCTCTACAGTATTAAGGTGTTAAACATCTTCTCTGCAAATATTTTATTAATTAGTGTTTTAGACTTCAGGTATACATTGTGATTACAATGGTTTCCACTAGAGCGAAACAACATGTACAGACCACATTTTATAGGTAAAAGACAACAGAAGCCTACTGTGCATTTTGAAATTTAGAGTAAAGCTTCCCACAGTTTCAGCAATAATAAGCATTGATAGATGGTTTTTATACTATTTAGTAAAACAGCTTTTCTTTTCATGAAAAGGAGGGTAGGGAAAATGTGACATTTGAATAAAGTTTTACATTTTGAACAAGTAATAAAAATAAAAGTAAAGGTTACATTTCTAGAGTCGTGATTGATAACAATTGCTCAGTTTAACTGCATTTTATAGGTTAGGTAAGCAGTTTAAATTAAAAAGTGACCTACACATACACGGTCTTGAAAAGAAATGAAAGTTAATAGCTTTTCTCCGCAACTCTAAGAAACCTGATGGGATTTTGAATTTCTAGAGATTTGAGATATTAGAAGGATATATTTTGTAGTGCCTTCATATGAACATGTTTGAAGATTCGTTTTTCTTGGAATAATGTTTCTGTTTTGACTACTAAAGCATTCCCTTGGATTTTGCAACATGTTTGAAATATAGTTTATTACAATCAATTATATTGTGAGACATCGCAGATGTTCTCTAAGGATGAGTTTGTAAAATACACCCTCCTGTCTGTAGATCCTCCACAATTAACAATTTCTCCAGGGAATCACCTGGTTACCTCAATTAGGAGAGCTAGTGATGTTTCTGTAACTCTGAAACAACTAAATACAGTGCTATATTTTGTAGCATATACATTTTCAGTTGTCTGCTATGGAGTTGTAGATAATCCAAAATCTAGTGTATTCTATCCATTATGGTTTGCTTAGCCGAGTATTAAACTGAACTTACATTCCTCATCAAACATCTGCAGCTTTAAGAGGAGTTAACCAGAAAGGAGCTAAATGATAATGTGTACTTCTCTCTACATTATATATTTAAAGTACGTGAAACAGGCATTTGTTTCATTTTCAAGGAGTCTTTCAAAATAGCATTTGCCCTCTAGAAGTTTTACTGGTTCCTCAATCATACAGATTTCATCCTACAACTACCAATACCCCTTTTTCAAAGCATTGTTCTATTTCTATCTTAGCTTTATTTGTCAAATCATTGTTTTATTTCTATCTTAGCTTTATTTTTCAAATTTATTTATTTCTATCTTAGCTTTATTTATAAGGTCGATGAACACATTTGGACATTTTGGTAGAACTGACTTTCTTTAAGAGAATATCTCTCTCTAAAGCTCTTTCACTACCAAATGAGTTGAGAATGCTACAGAGATCTTAAAATAAACTAATTTTTGCTTGCAAAAGTGAGAAATCTTCCAAATGAATCATCTGAAAAATTTTAGTGCCTTCTTCATATATATATGAAAATGGAGTCTAGTTAGACTTTCTCTTTCAATCACACATTTTAGGAAACACACACACCTACAGTAAACAGAAAGAAAAGACAACTGTATTAAACACACAGTGTGTTATTAAAAAAAACACAGTGTACCTCAAGGATCCTGGGTTGCTCAGTTGGTTAAGCATCCAACTCATTTTCGGCTCAGGTCTTCATCATATTTGTGAGATCGAGCCCCACCACCAGCTCTGAGCTGACCGCACAGTCTTCTTGGGATTCTCTCTCCCTCTCTCTCTCTGCCCCTTCCCTGATCACACATGCACTTGAGAACATACTCTCTCTCTCTCTCAAAATACATACATAAACTTGAAAAAAAACACAGTTTACCTCAAATTTGTGTTCAAAACAAAAGTTTCCATATTATATGTATGATATATATATATATATATGTATATATATATATATATATATATATATACATTATATTAAGGTAGAGTTGACTAATTTATGGGAAACAAATTTCCCTCCTTAAATGGCATGGTTATTTATTCATATACTTAACCCCAATAAATAAGTAAACCAAGAGTGTGCATAATCAATTTTATTTTATTTTACTTTCCTTTATTTTATTTTTTTAATTAAATAATTTTTCGTAATTTTAGAGGGAGAGAGCAAGAGAGCACGTGTAAGTTGGGGAGGGGGCAAAAGGAGAGAAAGAGAGAGAATCCTAAGTGGGCTCCACACTCAGCACAGAAGCCGGGGCTTGATCCCATAAGCCTGGGATCATGGCCTGAGCCAAAATCAAGAGTCCAGCACTCAACCAGCTGAGCTACCCCGCCCTATTTTAAATATACCCTAGCAACTCAATATTTAAAGTCATTTTGGGGCACCTAGGTGGCTCAGTTGGTTAAGCGACCAACTCTTGATTTTGGCTCAGGTCATGATCTCAAGGTTGTGAGATTGAGCCCTGTGTTGGGCTCCATGATGAGTGTGGAGCCTGCTTAAGATTCTTTCTCTCCCTCTCTCTCTCTCCCTTCCTCACTCACATTCTCCTTTTCTCTATCAAAATAAATAAATAAACATATTTTTAAGTCATCTTATAGAGAACATATTTGTATGACACTAAATCCTCTTGTTTCTCGAATAAGACATATTGCAAATGATCTCTTCTGTACCTTTGGTATTTTATCTAGTATCCTTTTTTAAAAAAAATGTTTACTTATTTTTGAGAGAGACAGAGATAGAATGTGAGTGGGTTAGGGACAGAGACAGAAGGAGACACAGAATCCAAAGCAGGCTCCAGGCTTCAAGCTATCAGCACAGAGCCTGATGCAGGGCTTGAACTCACCAGCTGTGAGATGATGACCTAAGCCAAAGTTGGACGCTCAACCAACTGAGCCACCCAGGCGGCCCAATCTAGTATCCTTAAAGTGAAACATTTCTGTGTTAAAAAAATGTTTAAAGTAATTTCACATAGTAAAAGTGCTACTTGATTCTGAAAATGTTCAAATTTGTTCCAAGAATTTTTCCAGAAAAAATTGAATTTACCAAGCTACCTGAAAAGCTGGCATATGGGAAAAAAAGAGATGAAATAAAACTTCAGAAAAATTATTTTCTTTTTTGTATTTAATATGGCAAAGAAGTTGGAAGTTGCACTTTTGTTCAAAATATGAAATCTTAAAATTTTTAAAGACTGAAGAAGGGAATATGTCAGGACGTCTGCAGGTTTTAGTTAGCAATTTTATGTCAAACTACTTTTGAGAAACATCCCTCAATCTCTCAAACTAAGGGCAAACAGTCCCTAAATGCTACAGTCTTCCCTGCCCTGTTCACCTACTTTTCTTGGCATGAAATAATTTGCTATAATTGACCATATACAACATAGATTAGCACCTGGAAAATTAGAAATTTATCTAGATTGGTCTAATCATCTAATCAATTCACATAGTCTAAGGGTTTATTCTTACCTAGTGTGAACAATTAATCTGCATAAATCTCACCAGTACCTCTAAAATAGCCATTCTTCTTAGCAAATGCTTTCAAAAGTTTCTTAAGGTTGATGTTACATGATAAGTGTGAATGGCCCCATTGTGTCAAGTAACCAATTTGTAGAAGTCCCAAATAAGTGTTTCTGGAGAATTATATCTTAGATAGTCTCAAGTTTATAATTACGTGATAATGGCAATTTTTATAAGAACCCTGACATATTCAGAATATTCAGATATTAAACTGAAGTGACTATAAAAAGAATATAAACAATATTTTTGGTAAATCAATATTTTAATATGGTGTGGACTTTAGATAATTATTTCTAATTTTAAAACTATCAAAAATGCCTTAAATAAATGAATAAATTTTAACATATTAGAAGTTTCACACATGAAAAATAGACTGAAGGCAAAATTCTTGAATAAATGATTCCCTTTAGGAGCATGTGGGTGGCTCAGTTGGTTAAGCATCTGACTCTTGATATCAGCTCAGGTCATGATCCTGTGGTCGGTCATGGGATCAAGCCCCACTTTGGGTTCCATGTTGAACATGGAGCCTGCTTGCAATTCTCTTTCCTCCTCTTTCTCTGCCCCTCCCTTGCTCAAACTTTCTCTCTCTCTCTCTCAATATACATAAATAAACATTAAAAAAATGATTTCCATTGGTGTATTACAAACATTCTTCTGGCATGTTTTTTTTCATATGCTATTCTATATTGGAGATAATTTCATATCAATATGTAAGTTTTTTCTTTTTCATGGCTATGTAATACCTTATTGCATGTATGTTATTAATTTCTTACTGATGTATATTTGGGCTCTGTATAATCTTTGCTAATACAAAAAAATGATCCTAATTATCCTTGCATGTATTCATTTTGCATGAGTACTTTACAAAACTTAAATTTAATCCTCTCAACAATTCAGTAAAGTGGTGTATATTATTTTATTTTCTGTGTATAAGGAAATTGGAACTCAGGTTAAATAAGTTTTTCACATATACATATAATAAAATAAAACATAGTATATAGGCTCAAGATTATCTTATTCAGAAAGTGCAAGATCTCTTTTTCTTACCTGAAAACAAAACAAACAGAGGGGAAGATAAAGGCTATATGGCTACTAAAGAACTGTACAATATCTCGTTTGTATTTTATGATACTGGATGGTTTTGACCTATGCTCAGGTGCTCCAACATGGTTATATTGCATGTATGACTGATACAAGTCTAACTTAGTGTGGGTACTTATGAATATCAAAAATGAAGGTGTTCGTGCATAGATAAGATCATAAAAATAACTACACATTTCAGGGTTTACTATTCAGTTTGGAAATATTCAGGTTGGAGAAATAATTATCAGAATCTCCATTATTTAGAAGTACTCTAATCTTATTTGGTGCTCATGTATTTCCTCTGGGGAAGATGCTTCTCAATTATATTTCTAGGATTTAAATTTCCAAATAGTTTTCTTAATATATTTCTGAATGCTATAGCTGTTACTGTTTAAATGATCTAATCTACATGAATAATTTAATTGTAGTAATTCACTCCTCTGAAATACAGAAAAAAAATGTGATTAATTACTCTTCATTAAATAGAAACTTGCGTTTCACTGGAAAAACATCAGTTATATTTGGAAACATATATGGCTTTTTGCTTTGACAACTGCCAGAGCTACCACATTCAAAGGCTTGATGATCTATTACCGAATTTGAAAGGGAAAACCACAAAAAATTTACAAGCACACTACAGAAAGATGTCAAAATTTCCCAGAAGAGGTAGATGTGACTGAATAGTTTAAATGCACTGTCATGAAATTCTAGACACATCGAACTTAATGCAAACGAGTAAACTCATGAATTGGAATGAAGTAACACTTCTTTAAGGATGCAAATTAAAAAGGAAACATCAAAATAATGAAATCTGCCATTTTTTTTTTCTCCACTGAGAAAATTCTTTACTAGATCTCAAAAACAGACTGTGCTCTTTGGAAAACAATGATAGAAAAAAAGTATTTGATGTAGAAATGGGCATTGAGAATTCTCCCAAGACACTCCGGTTAGTATTTTAATAACCTTATAGGAAAACTACTGTAATTAGTTGTATTCGTTACACATAGTTAAATATTCATTAAATCAGAGCATATTGTAGAAGAAAAATGAACTTATTTTCAAAAACATTGTAGAAATCAATGTCACTGTTTGATTATCTCTGTAGATTGGAATAACTCCTTTGTCTGAATATACGTGTCAGTGAAACTTTCTGTCAAGTATGCTGCTCTGATGTTTCAGGATTGTACACTGTACATTCAAATACTCAGAAAGACTTGTCAAAGAAATTTTAACAAATTTTTAAAGAACTATTCTTAATACAAAGGTCATACGTGCGTCTTGTTGAGCATTTAGAAATCACTGGAAGTTACAGAGGAAATAAAAATTCCTATAATGCCATCACTGGTGAGTGGCCATCCTTAATAAGTTGATGTACGTTCTTCCAGTATTTTATTACATATGAAATATAGGGATAAATTGAATTAGAATACTATATAGGATTGTTGATATAAAATGAGCGTAATACGTCATATAACAATCATGATAAACTTTTTATGTAAACGTTTCTTCCATGAATCAGTTTTATTTCCCTAGGGTAGATATCTGGAAGCAACTTCAGAAGAAAAAGGTTGAAAGTATATGCATGGGGAGTAGGGTAAAGGTGTGCAGAACAGTCCTGTGGTAACTTCATAGTCATTATCAGCTTTGTTCTTTGTTATCCTGAAGCAATAACTCAGTCTTCTGTTTCTTTTATTTACTTACTACTTAACTGCAGTGTATGCTGCACCCATATTTTCTAAGACATGGTCCTTCGGGCCACCTGCATCATCATTTCTTTGAGGACCTCTTCAAATGACTATTTGAAGGTTCATCCAACATTCAATGTGAGGGGGGTAAGTTTAATCATTTTAATCTAGCTCCCTGCATGCTGTTATGTGATTTAAAATTTGAGAACCACTGCTAGTGTAGCTGTGACTATTTTTGATTAATGGGAGGAATCTGGAAACTGAGTCTCTCTCTTCTCTCTCTCTCTCTCTCTCTTTGACTCAGAAAACATGGAAGAACTCATTCAGATTTACTTTGAATCCTAGATCCACTACTAGGTCTATGACTTTGGGCAAGTTTGTCTGAATTCTTATCTGTCCAAATGAAGACAATAACATTTCCAATATCTACTCAAATGATTTTTTTGAAGAATTAAATACAATATATTTTGAAATTTCATGGTACAAACCAGTTGAGTAGGCATTCAACAATGTTAGTCCCCTTCAATAGAAGTAAGAGACTTTTTTTAAGTTTAATCACTTATTATTTCTGAGAGAGAGAAGAGAGAGAGACAGACAGAGAGACAGACAGAGAGAGAGAGAGAGAGAGAGAGAGAGCACAAGCAGGGGAGGGGCAGAGAGAGGGAGACAGAGTCCGAAGCAGGCTCCAGGCTCTGAGCTGTCAGCACAGAGCCTGACATGGGGTTTGAACTCACAAACCAGGAGATCATGACCTGAGCTGAAGTCAGATACCCAACTGACTGAGCGACCCAGGCACCCCAGAAGTAAGAGACTTCTAAAGACCAGGCAGGCTTATCTATAATTTTTTTACATAGAGAAACTAAAGCTCAGAGAAAATTTGTCTTCTGAAAACATCCACAGAATAGCCTGACATTCATACATTACAGTTGAGGTAAGTTAAACTGAGTTAAAATAAAGTAAAACTTCGTATTTGGAAGGAGGGTTTCCCACACACAAAAATGTATGTCTATGGGTCCATGCACAGTGGCAGGTATTATGCACATATTATCAGGCAGTGGCAGGTACAAAAAAAAAAAAGTTTGTAAGCCACTTGCATGGTAAACTGAATTAATTTATTTTACTGAGTGCGTGCTCCACCACGAACCACCTGTGACATACATGAGACTACACCCTGCAGACGGACCCCAGAGGCTGCACGCAGAAATCTATTGCCACATTTGCTCTGAGGCTAGGCTTCCTTCAGGCTGCTCACAGCCAGTGACTGCTACACGCGCCGCAGGGACGTTAACAGAGTCACTGGCTGTGAGCAGCCTGAAGGAAGCATGGGCCCCCTTTGGGGAGAGAGGAGACTCCTTTGTCCTCCGCCTTTGGCTTGAGGAGCCCCCTACTGGCCTCGCCAAACCTTCCTTCTACCATATAGCAATCTAGGATACTTCCCTCCACCCCAGCCTTCCTTTTCTTGCTCTTTCATTTGGAATTAACCCCACATCCCAATGTGACAATTCTCCTAGGTTTTTCTGGTTCCTTCCATATTCTCTCTTGCAAATATTTCCCCAATAAAATCCTGGCACAATTAATCTCATTTTGACATTTGCTTTTCGAAGAGTCTGAATTAGAGTATCTCCCTAAGTTCCTATCCCAACTCATCCAAATTTGAACATACTTTTCTTGATGTCGGCCATCTTAATAAAATCTTATATTTCTTATATTTAGGACAATATATTGGAGATTCATCCATCCATCCACCCATCCACTCATTCAGTATTTATTCAACATCACTACCGCCCGTGGCTGATAGTGAGTAGACAAAGAAGTAAACTATATAAATTCACTGCCATCATGAAATCCATATTCAACATTTTAAAAATAATTATTAAACAAATGGGGCATATGCGTAAATAAAGTACGCAGGTACTAACCAGTGGAAAAAATATAGTTCAGTTACTAACAAACTGTGGACCCAATAATATGAGCACAGATAGATTTAGGAGAGAGAAGAGTAAGGAGGGTAGACATGGAGAGATGAAGCCGGGTGATGACTGTTTGGAGTTTTTCACGGAGCCAATAAATCTTCATGTGTTCTAGGCATGACTATTTAGTAAATACACAATTGCATACGTTTACAAAGAGAGTTTTCCTTTATGTGCAATGATGTTGTAACTAATGGTGATTTTAATTACCTGTATAGGTTTTTTTTGTCAATATTCATTGCCTAAATTAATGAATTCTTAAAACAATTATGATCATATGGGGAAAAACCTCTTTTGACATTGAAAGAAATCCTCTTCAAAAGTTGAACACATTGGGAAATATTTCAAGTACATTAGACTTGTAAAGAAAAGAGCAATCACATGTATATGAGGTTGACTTTCAGGAAAAAATGGGATTTGAGTTGGGCGCTTAGAAATGACTAGCATTTGTCTGGGAACAGAAAAGTTAAAGGGGCGTTATAGATGGAATTAACATTTACAAGCTTTGAGCCCCTAAGTGCTTTGTGATATTTTAGTTATTTTACATGATAACTTATGTATCAATTATAACATCATTATGAACTTGGTAGCGATATTTCTATCTGAAAGAGAATAAAGCTCAGAGAGATGAATTCACAAATTCAAAGTTATACAACTACTAGACGATGGAACGAGATATGCTGAGACCAGGAACAGCACACATATCTCTCACCTATCCCTGGCATTCCCCGCGATCGGGAACTATCTAATTCATTACTATGTTGGTCTGATGGAGGACATTTGTTTTCCCAGGATCCAGTTTACTTTATTACCCTCATTTTTGTCATCCCTCAAAAAAAAATTTGATGGCTCTAGGTACAGAGATAAAGCATATATGATCTGTGATGGTAGGTGGTTTACAACATCCCCTTCATTCAAGACACAAGCGCCCAGCTATGGTGGCCTGTTTACCACATAGAAAAGGTACCAGTCAGGATGCAGAATACAGAGCAAGAAGTTTAGTAGAGGTAGAACATATATATGCATATATATTATATCCTATGAGATCAGAAAGAAGAACTGACATCTGATGGGGAAGAAGGAGGAAAGACTTTATAGAGAAAGTGGCAATAGGTTCAAAACCCAGTGGTAATCCAGAAGTAAGACTCCAGCAGTACCTCAGGACAGAGTAAATGGGGCAGATCTTCTTGCAAAGTTCACAGAAACTTTCTTTGGGAAAGGAAAAGGGGTGCAAACTTTAAGAAAAGAATATGATAATAAAGATGTGCTGATACAATAAACCAAAGCAAACAAAAAGATTCAGTTTGGATTTAAATTTCTCACATTGGGGCACCTGTATGGCTCAGTCGATGAAGCAACCGACTTTGGCTCAGGTCATGATCTCTCAGTTCATGGGTTCAAGCTCCACGTCAGGCTCTGAGCTGACAGTTCAGAGCCTGGAGCCTGCTTTGGATTCTATCTCCCTCTCTTTCTGCCACTCCCTGCTCAGGGTCAGTCTCTCTCTCTGTCTCTCAAAAATAAATAAACGTTAAAAAAAAGAATATCTCACATCAAAATTATAAAAGTTTCCATGATAACAACTCCTTAAGTACCTTTTCCCTAGAAGGCTACTACCTTTTATTACATTATTTCAGCAGTTTGAAAGCAAGGTTTTGTCAGAATGTTCAGATTGGACCAATAGTTCCTCCAAATAGGACAATCCTTTAATCAGGAAGTCAATAACATTTTCAGAGGGACCCACATGTGGAGCGTAAGATCCAAAAGAATATTATAAAAGGAACAAGAAGCCCAGTGCTGCTCTTGAGGAGGTTACAGCCCCATGAAGACGCAAGGTAGACCTATAAAATTATAAACCCGAGTGACAGAAACATCTGCCAGATGGAAGCCCGCAGCCGTAAAGAGACATTTGTAAGTGTCAGTGTTCAGTATTCAAGAAAGTGGACAGGAAGAACTTTAGGGTGACTGAAGCGAAAAGAAGCCAAGTGGGGTTAGTTTAGAGATGCTTCAAGAAGGAACGGAATTTTGGAGGGGTTACGGGAAACATGATCTGGCTGCATAAAACTCTTGTATTTCTTTGTGGTATTCCCCAGATGAACTTTATTAAATTGATGTGATTATGGTTGTCTTTAGTTCCCTTCTTCCCCCATTTCCTTTAGAGACTAGCCTGGTCAGCTCTATTTGACAGAATACCCCATCCCAGTAAGAGATCTGGATCACAGAGCCGTCCTCCATTCTAACACTAGAATTACTACAACTTTAATATTCTCTGTCTGTTTGTCTTATAGCTGAGTCTGCTCTCATTCCAGCTGCAGGGCATGTGGCCAAGTCTCTCATCTTCCCACCTTCAGTTCCTAGCAATAAGAGTTATTCAACTGTCTCTTCTATCCTTAAAGACCTCCAGGAAGATTGTTTTTTAATAATAAGGATCAGTACTATAGATTTGTATTGTGTCAGCTTATCTAAGCCGGAAATATATTCTCAGAATTTCCCTCCCTGCATCCCTGTGGGCATGCATGGGATTTCAAAGGGGACATGTGAAGCAGCAGCCACATTCATTTCGTCTTTGGAAGACTGGTGCAGGGCATGAGCTGAATTGCCGTGCAAAGCAAATTCCCACAAATCTCCCCGCTTACCTTGTTGATGTGGGGCAGCGGCTGTACCTGCAGATTCCCCAGCGCTCACCTGATCGCCCTTCAACTTCTATGAATCTTGGGTCAGGTGTGTGCTTGGCACAGTAAGAAAGTGAGCCAGCTTTTTCTAGGTCACCAATATTCATCAAAGGTGGACGCTTAGAGAAGGTGAGAGGAACAAAAGATTCCATTCAGAAAGCATGAGCTGTAGCTCACTCTTGTGGGCTGCAGTGTGTCCTTGTTGCTACTTACTTCACATCTATCTTTCTTTCCCATCTACGTGCTTGGCACCAGATGCAAAAATAATGGCTTCTCATGGGCTATTCCACCAGCTACTACCTTTCATAAGAATGAATTCTCTTAATAAACCTATTTCTAGATGTGTATATGAGGCTATATATGGCACATGATATATATTTATATTTATCATTATAACATATTATATATACATACATGTGGATGTGTGTTTGTATATGTATGTATACATATGTATATTTGCTCTGACTGGGACAAGTTCCTTCAGCTTGTTTTCCACCTGCCAGTACATTATCGTTGTAACCTTGGTCGAAAGAAATGGAAAGTTCTGAACTCTCTAAGCCTGGCTAACTCCTTTCCCTTCCTTCGGCCTGAGCTCATTGGTCCTTTTCCTAGAGAAATCTTCCTCAACTTCCTTACAATGCTTTCAAATGTCACTCTGTTCTACCTCACAGATATTTTCACAATTAACATTATGCATAAATACAACTTGAATCAATTTGTCTAATGTTAGTTTTCTTCAATAGATGGTAAGTCACGAGAGGACAGGAATCACATCTGTTTGGTTTGTTGCCTTTTCCTAGAGGCTAACTGGATGCCTAGAATATATTGTGTCCAATGTATGTTTATTAGATGAATGCATACCTATTCCATATCCTTGCCTTTTTTCATTACCCCCACTCCCCATTACTGTTGGTTCAATAAATGCATTCATTAATGTGCATACAGATGTCTGATATGTGTGTTCATTCCACACCAATAATTGCCCCTACTAATCATACACCTGGAACCTGTTAATTTCTAGAGCAGCTCTTCCTCCACTCTCATATAAAACCTTCCTCTGATGTCTTGTTATCCAGCTATAGCCCCTTTATCCTTCTTCATCCTATTCATCTCCTGACCATCTGTCAGTTCCCCAAATATCACTTTTTAGAACTAGACTTTCATCATATTTCCATATATTCATTTACACATGTGTTTATTCAATAGATATTTACGATGTGCCAGATCCTATGACTGTATAGTGAGGGACGGGATTTACCTATTCTCTTGGATTTGGGAGGAAATCTTGAGCTGTTCCATTTAATCCAAGAAAAGACACGTGCCGGGGGCTTTCCCTTCCATACCTCCATGCCTTCTCTGGCCATCTAAAGTCCCTCTTGCTGATCCTTGATGCCTATAGGTATCAGGAGCTTTGGAATTGGGTGAGAGTGGGAGTATTTGGATGATCTTGGAATGTCTCAAAGCACAGATGCTTGTGAAACCTTAGAGAGGTGATATGCAGTTAGCTGTTGACATGTGCCTTCTCCAAAGAGCCCCAGGAGCTTACGGTATCCCTCAGCACAAGGCGCAGCTATTCTCACATTGTGCTTCCTTGTGATTCACACTGTAGCCCAACTCTTCATCTGTTTTCTTCCTAATCTACTAATTACCTTTGATAATATGACAGGCCGTTACTGAATTATGCTTTTTCATTTGCAAAATGGTTTTAGTGGTTGTCTTCTTACTAAAAATCCTTACTTTTATAAATCATAAGTCTTCATTTTCACAGCTGTATTTTTTTTCATAAATGAGCTTCAAAAGCCCAATTTTAAGGTAAAAGGCTAAATATTGATTTTCTTTTTTCTCCTTGCAAAATACTTATCACAGTGCTCCTGGGTGACTCTGGCTCATTAGACAGAAAGTCGTGGTAAAGGAACTCTAAGATAGAAAATTAATATATTTCAACATAGTGTCACCACACTATGGTTGGTGAGTTATGCCAGGAATCCAGCCAAGGTTAAAGAACATGAATTTGTTCTAACAAAAATCTTCATGGTTGTGTGAAGTCTTCTTGCATTCAGCTTCCTACATGAGATGGCAGAGTTCAAGTTGAATTACAATTCAGTTTTTTACTAGGCAATTAGGCCTAAGGATGAATACTCATGGTTATTGAAAGTGCTAGTGAGGGAGTGATTTAAATTGTAGTCAACACGGCCCAAGATGGACAGAGAAGTAGGAGAGGCCAGGACCAAACAGAACAACTGGGAGGGAATGAAGTAATTGGTAGGATGACTGTTTATAGGGATCTAAGAAATTGTTTGTGAGCATGGTAGGGTGAGGAAGGTGGCAGAATGTCAAAGAATTGGAAAATAATGGATAAAAAAGTCTGCTAAATCAAACTGAGAATCTAGGCAGGGATGGTGACGAATTTAAGCGGGTGGAGTAGAAGAAGTGCTCATTGTAGTTGAGGGGATAAAGAAACTATGAGATTAACATGCATGATTATAACTGCTTATTTGATTTTCTCCCTATAAGTCCAACTTCTAGGAAGACAGGTATCATGCCTGGCTTCATCATTATATCTGTAGTTCCTAGCACAGTGCTTAATACACTGTCGATAATCAATAAAAACATTCTGTTGGAAACATAATAAATGAAGAAATCATTAACAGGCATTGAAGACACCCAACATGCGACTTTGGAGCAATATCTGAGTCTGACCATGTAAATCATACTTTCTCTTGCCAATAGGACTTTTTAGGCCTTGTCTTCTGACTGGGAAAAAAAGTGTTCAAACCTCATCTTGCTAAATTATATTAATTATTTGGTCTTCAGCTTAGTCGTCAATTTTTATAAAAGTATTTTCTGTTCCAATATGTTTTAGTTACAGATCTGTTCTTTGGATTTTCATAGTACCCTGACTCTATTCTTGGACTTACCTTACTTGCTTTAATGCAATTTTTATGCCATTTTTAATAGTATATGTGTATTATTTATACAGGAAAAACCATGTTTTAGTGATATAAGATTCAATAAATTATTTAGTGTTTACCTTTTGAGGTAAGATTCTAAGGGAATATATGTGTAGGTGTACAAACATAATGATTGGAGAGTTGTGTCAAGAGTCATTTTTATGGTATACTATTCCTCACTGTTTGATTTTTTTCAACCTTGTAGTAGTTGGTTCGTTTTAATTACCTCAGATTTCACAACAGATTTGTCTACATCAGTGCCCGTTTCCTCCAATTCTTCTTTGCTCTTTAAAGCTTCCCCTCAATACAGCAAACGTGTCTAGTCTTCAAGGATGATCCCTAACCCTCACCAACTGTTAATTTTGTCTCCTAGTTTATCAAGAAAACAGAAGTGATCGGGATCCAAATGGATTTACCACTTCCTACAGATTTATAAGAGCGCCCATCCTTTTCTGTATTTTTGGAGAAGAAGGGCTCTTCTCATAACTGAAGACCGGTACTTTGGAATTGATCTACCTCAAAAATTACTTCCTTTTTCTCTCTCTCCCCATTGGATCTTTGCCCTTACACTATAAGCATGCTCTAGTCTCTTTCCTTCTTTACACACACACACACACACACACACACACACGATAAGCAAATAATCCTCTTCTGACCTTGAGTCAGTACCTCTTTTCCCAGCCTAATGTAGATGATACATGTCAACTCTATTTCCTGATTAATAATTATTTCTCAATTCACTGACATGTGTTTTTAGTTATCAAACACTAAAACTTTTCTCTAAAAATCACTAACGCACACATTTCAAAATGGAGTGGAATAAATTCAACCCTTATCCTTTTCTCTTCCTACCACACTGAACACATTCCTACCTGAAAAATCTCAGCTTCAATTCTTGGGCTTCTGACCATTCTTTCTCTATCTTTCTATAGTTCCTCTTTGACCAACTCTTCAAATAAGAAGTGCTACGTGGTAGCCATTGTTAAATTTCTTTAGGTCCATATAGTGTTTAAAAAGGATTTGAAATCATTACTAATATTTAAAAATTGTTAAATTTTACATAAAAATTTAGAATTTACCATTTCTCATGAGAAAACAATATATGGCAGTAACACTGTGTCCAAATATCCCATGCCAAATATTGGCAGAACTGTATAAACCCTGCCTCTTTACACAAGTCATGCATTTTACATTAACTTTTATTCGCAATCAGTCTACTCCACACTTTGTTACTTGCCCTAATTCTGTGAACTAGGTAACTCTAAACATTTTGACTGTGCAACACTACAGTAAAAATGTTTCAGCATTCCCCCATAGGTCTATATTTTTACATATAAATTATATTGTAATGCTGTATTTTCAAATTCTAGAAGTTTTCTTTTATTCTTTGACATATGTTCGTTATTTTAAAGTGTTTATTTATTTTGAGAGAGAGTCAGAGAGCATGAGCAAGGCAGGGGCAGAGAGAGAAGGACAGAGAGAATCCCAACCAGGGTCCACACTCAGTGAGGAGCCCAACACAGGGCTTGATCTCATGACCTGAGCTGAAATCAAGAATTGAGTGCTTAACCAAGTAAGTCACCCTGGTGCCCTGACATATCATAATAAAAACATTTTATTATGTTATGTATTTCATTTGTTTTTATTTCCTTCTTTTTTATAAATTTTAAGACTTTTTGATTTTGTCTTTATGAATTTAATGACTTCTTATAGACTCTCCAACTGTTCTATTATCTGAAGTTCTTGGGTGATCTAAACCTTCTGCTTATTTTATCTGTTGACTTTCTGTCATGAGTAAATATTTTTCATGTGTTGCATGATTTTGATATTTTTGCACATCTCCAGTGAAACTTTTTCTGTAGGATCCTATAAAACTTAAGTGGAGGGCATGTCTCCCCAAAGCATGGCTTTTGCTTCTGCCAGAATTCCAAGGATACAACTGGCCTGAGACAACTTGTTATGCTGATTTCTTGTCTTGGGGCATTCCAGGATTACTAGGCAGCAAAAATTCAGTATAGAGTCTGGTTACAAACCTATGTACTGGATATGACTGTAGTTAGAAACTCTCAAGGACTACGTTATTTCTTTCTATACACTCTAGGCTGAGAGGCACAAGCTTCCTTGTGGTCTTCCTGGGATGCTGGTCATATCTCTCCTAGTTTACCCATCTAAGAGTCTGATTTACATAGATGGTGGTGTCATTTCCTGTTTCTACACAGGCATTATCACAAAATCTGGTTTACAAAGAGCTGGCACAGGGCCCCCTTACCCGCTCTCCACTCAGCTTTTAAGATCTCTCCTTTTTTTTTAAATTTTTTTTTTATTTTTTATTTTAATCTCAACTGTCATCTTTATTTTCTGGGGCTTAAGGCTATATATTTAAAAGGATATTTGTTATATGACATCTACCTCTTCTAGGCATTCTAGAGAAAAAGACTTTTCAGGTGATTTAGTACACCATATTTGCAGAAATAGAAATCCATGTTTAAAAATTGCATGCAGGCACTACTGGACAATATACTGCATATCTTATGACCCACAAATAAAATGAAAAATTAGGAAAGGATGCAATAACTGTTTTATTATTGATGCCAAAAATATTTTTTCTTTCTCTAAAATAATTTTTATTTTTAGCCATGTAACTGAATGTGCTTAATTATGTTTTTAATTTTGTTTTAAATCTCTTTGATATAGTAATTTAAAGGTCTTGATAAATCCAGTTTAAATGGGTGTTACAATTGAAAAAAATATTTCTAAATATCTATAGATCCATGGGGAAAATACACTTTTAGTAAATTCATCCCCTCTCAAAAATATTCTGAAATTTATCTTTAAAATGTTATTTTAATGTCTATCTTCTTTGATACAAACCAGTTCTCCTTGCAACGGATTTTTTAATACCTAATATAATCTGTCACTGAAAGATTTTCTAAAAATAGCTTAAAAACTCTGTTTCCAACTTTTAAAAACATTCAGATATGAGAATTTTAATGAGAGACAAACACCATTTTCATTTACAAAATCATATAGCAATGAAAACATTTCCAGACATTCTCAATGCTGTTTCCATAACACATTTGGTTTTTTTTTTTTTTAATGAATAGTTTCTGACTTTTAAAAATATCGTCTTTACCTTGAAGGGAATAATCAGATACATTATTTTTTTCAAAAATATTTGCTAGAATACATGCTCTGGACAACTACTTGTAATTATAATAAAAATCATCAATTTGAAACTCTTGTTTTTTTGATAAATGAAAACATTCAATGACTAAAAATTTTATATTGTGGAAATGTTAAACTTTCACGAAAGTAGAGAAAATAGTATAAAGAATTCTTTTGTATCAGTCACCCAACTTCAACAATTTTGTTTTGTCTATAACTGCTCTTTGATTCAAGTATTTTAAAATGGATCCCAAATATCATGTCATTTATCTACAAATACTTAAGAATGTAAATCTAGTAGATAAATATTTTTAAGATAACCTAACAAAATTAACAATTTCTTTTTAAAGATTATGTTCATTGAGGTATAATTTACATACAATTAAATTCACCAATTTTTAGTATACAGCTTGATGGGGTTTTTTAAAGAAAAGTTATTTGAGTAAGTTTTAGTTTTACAGAAGAATTTCAAGAGAGTATGAAGAAACCTCTCGAATTTTTCATCTAGTTTCTTCTAATGTTAACATCTTATACACCATGGTACATTTATCAAAATTAAGAGTTTAACATTGATATACTGTAATTGACTGAGCTATATTCTGTATTTAGATTTCAAAAGTTCTTCCACTAATGTTCTTATTCTGCTCCAGGATTTAATCCAAGATTTTACCAGGTGTTTAGTGGCCGTGTCTCCTAGTCTCTTAATCTGTGGCATTTTCTCAGCCTTTCCTTGTCTTTAATGACCTTGACACTTTTGAGGATAATTAGACAATTAAAAAAATTTTTAGTATATTTATTTTCGAGAAAGAGACAAAGAGAGACAGAGCGTGAGCATGGGAGGGGCAGAGAGAGAGGGAGACACAGAATCTGAAGCAGGCTCCAGGCTCTGAGCCGTCAGCCCTGACCCCAACGCAGGGCTAGGATTCACTAACCATGACATCATGACATGAGCCTAAGTTGGACGTTCAACTGACTGAGACACCCAGGCTCCCCGAATGAGTCAATTATTTTGTAGAATGTACCTCACTTTGGATTTTTCTGATATTTTTTCATAATTAGATTGAGATTATAGCTTCAGGTGAAGAATACCACTATTCTCATTGCATGATATTAGGAGGTACATGATGTTGGTATGTTCTATTACTCATGACATTAATCTTGATCACTTGTCTAAGGTGGTGGAATCTGCCAACTTTTTCTACTGTAAAGTTACTATGATAAATCTTGTTAAATGTGGTTTTGGCATCTTTAGAGATGATCATGCTTTTTTTCTTTGAACTATTAAATGATGAATTATATTAATTGATTTCCTAACGTTGGACTACTTTTGCACCCCTGGAATATACTTCACTGGGTCATGAGTCCATTGCTCTTTTAAGTACTTTGCCATGAGGTAACCAGAAAATCTTTTTTAGTACAGTAGATTTTCAAGGTCAATCCCATCTCGTTAGAAAATATTATAATTCTATTATTTAAGATAATAGAATTTGGAAATCCACTTAACAAAGCACTACTTTTGAATATGCCATGAGTAAATGAATAAGGCCCAGTTTCACTGCCAACCCCTTCTAACTGAGGAGCTCCCACTTCTGCTTTATGGTACTGATGTGGCACACCTGATCTCTGATCCGGGACCAGGCAAAGTTGTTAGGGACAATCTTCCTATTACCTATTAATGAGGCTTAGCCTAATCACATTACTCCCTGCTGAAAACTCATCTGTGGTTTACAACCTTTATTGGACTTGGCTGTTCAGCATGCCCTGTGAGGCTACCTCAAATTGTCCTTTAGAACCTTCTCAGTCTTCTCCCATTGTCAGTTTTAGCCTCTCATGGTCCCTCAAGGGCATCATGCTGTCAACAATATTTTTCTTAGCTTATTGCCTTTTCCAGAATGCCCCTCCCTTCTTGTTTCACATCATTTTGCAACACTCCATCCAGTCATTGTTGCCTCTGGCAAATCCAGAGATTATCAAGTTATGAAAACATTTTTTGCTGTTGTCTGGCTCCCTCACCAGACTATAAGATCATAGAGGCCAGGCTTTGTTTTATTCATGATTCCAAATGTAGATCATAGCATAATTCTGGTACTGGTAAATAGTAGGTACTTAATAAATGTTTGTTGAATGGAATTGAATCAAACTTGACACTTAGAAAAGGTTTGTGGATTTGATTTCTTTGGTATGACACAGCTTTTATGAAACCACCAATTGACTGGGAAGAAAGTGCTCCTCAAAGAAGGAACATTTCTGGCATTCTTTTTCACTAACATTTGCCTTTAATTGACTAATTTAAAGCCTTCCTTTGGTTGGTTTATTTGCTCCAGAAAAGGCAAGTCCCTTGACAGCCACATTCCTTTTAATTCATTTTCTGAGTGTTGGGGGGGATAAAAAAAGAGAGTCCTTTATTTATGAACCTTACAAAACAGTCTTATAACATCTGATGCACAAATATTGATCCAGGAAGGTGTTACCTCCTGTGGTTACCCTGTGGGTTTCCACTTTGAATTGCCAGGGAACTCACACTGAAATAGGAAAGTAATGTCATGTTATATGTCCTTTTTCTAATACTTAGCCCTGAAAGTCATATATTTTTTTAAGCTCACAATAACATCTGCAGACATCTAATGTCAGAAAAATAAAAGAAAACAGTGTAGTTTAAGAAAACTCTTGCCTTTTTAAAAAATAAGTTCTTTGTATTTGGCACAGAAGTTAGCTAATTAATCTGTGAGTAATTAACGACTGAAATTTAAATTGAAAAATGGTTGTATTTGTTAATAAAGAATAATTTAATGGTGGAATTACCCATCATTTACTTCCTACAAAATAATGCTTTGTCCTTACAATCTGTGCATTTAGCTGAGAAAAGAAGTATAATTTTATGTTCAGAGGCAAAAACAGAAATAGCAAGAGATTTTATTTTTTATCTATTGCCAATATCCATTTGACAACTACCTGGCTTTTGGCCAGTCACAATCAAATCCCCCATCAAGAGTGTCAAACTACTTTAAATTTATTTCTGGATAAAAACTGTTTCAAAATTTTTTAGTGACACTGAGATAAAATTTAAGAAACATTCCAATCACAGTTACTGTAAATTTAGATATGGTAGCTTCATACTAGAATAAAGGTCTAGCCAATGAAGTAATTTCAGACAATAAAATATAGTATAAATAGAATAAAATATAGACTTGTACACTTTTACAAAGCTCCAGTTGCAAAGGTAGATGAACAGAGTGAAGCAAAGTGGCCCAACACTTAACAATAGCCAACAATGTAAAACAAGTGTCCAAAAAAAAGGTTCACTCCATTAAATGTTAGGAATTAATGCAGTAAACTTTCCCTTTCTCTAAGTGATAGAGCCTGGATCAGTAGTTGAAAACTAAAAGGAAGAGGTTTTGATTCAGTATAAGAAAATACTGATTACCAAGCCTGAAAAAGGATAGATCTGCTTTGAGAAGGGACGAGGTCTATTCACTGGAAGAAAAGAACAGCTTGGAGTATGGTACTCAGAATTCATTACACAAGCAAGAAATTTTACTAAGACTGTAGTTCTTATATTTGTTCATCTTAGGACTATTTAAATCACTCTTAAATATTACTAATGACCCCAGAGAACTTTTGTCTATATGGGTTGTAGCTACTGATATTTACTAAATTACAAAATCAAATAGAAAATTTTAAACTATATTACTTATCCATTTAAGCATAGTAATAACAAATATAAATACTATTTTTGAAATAAGATCTATGTTTTTAAAAACTAGTTAGAAAATAGCACTGCTTCACATTTTTGCAAATCTCTTTAATATCTTGCTTCAAAGAAGACAATTGTATTCTCATACCTGTTTCTGCATTCAATCTAATTGCATGATCACATGTTAATGTCTGGAAAACTCTACCATACACTTGTAAGGCAATGAGAGGTAGAAAGGCAAACAATATCCTGGTATTATTATAAAAATAGTTTTAACTTTATAGATCCCTGGAAACGGTCAATGCAACCCCAAAGATCCTGAGAAAACTAACACTTAGAAATCTCAAAGGTCTTTCCAGGCATCTTATTCTACTGATTCTATTCCTACCAAGTTATCCTCCTGCTTTTTTTTGAGTTCCTAAACCAAAATAATATATGATTGTCTTATGTTTTTTTAAAAAAAAAGGTTAATTAAATACTAAGATGGGTAAAAAAATTTTCCCCCTCTTGGTTGCTATAATCTGTGAATTTAGTGGTGAAAAAAAAAAAGCATGCATATTATTAAAAGTCAGTAAAGTAGATTATGGCTCAAAGAAAAGACCATGGATTACATTTCTGTCTCTAAAATGATTAGGGATATCATTGTAGAAAAGTCAGTTAAACTCAATGATAAACAGCTCACATAGTTGTTGGCAGGATAAAAAATAATAATAATGAAGAACTTCAATAATTCATATTATTTCTGTATCTCTTCTAAATGCAATATCTTTCTGTAATTTCTTTAGCTAAACTTTCTCTTTGCATTTGTGTTTTGTTACTTTTATTATATTTTTCACCTGGCCAGTGAATATTTAGGCAGAGAGTGACACAGAGCTGATATGTTTGGCAGAGGGATATAGTTATGCAGTTGACTCTTGAGCAGCATGGGGTAGGGACCGTGGGGTAGGGGCCCCTACTCCATGCATTCCAAAATCTGTGTGTAACTTTTGATTCCCCCAAAACTTAATAGCTCACAGAAACCTTAGCAATAACATAACTTGTCAATTAATACATATGTTGTATGGTATAAAAATTATATATTTCACTATGATAAACTAGAAAAAAGATAACAAAGACAACATACATAACGAAGAAAAACAAAAACATACATAACGAAGAAAAAATACATTTGCAGGACCGTATTTATCAAAAAGACCACATATAAACTTTTGGGCCACCTGGATGGCTCAGCAGCTTAAATGATCCACCCTTAATTTCAGTTCAGCTCAGCTCAGCTCAGGTCATGATCTCATGGTCCAGTGAGATTGAGCTGTGCATTGGGCTCTGTACTGACTGTGGAGCCTGCTTGGGATTCTCTGCCCTCCCACCTCCCACCCCCCACCCCCCACTCCCATGTGCTCTCTCTGCTCTCTTCTCTCTCTCTCATAAATAAATAACATAAACATTAAAAAAATATTAACTTCTGTTCAAACTTTTGTTGTTTAAGGGTATATGTATCTTTACTTCTGATAAGACCTATTAAGAAATGCAAAGAACATTTTCTGTCTTAACTGTGAGCCCCTTGAGGACATGAACTTTGTCTATTTTGTATACTGCTGTATTCCCAGGAATAAACAAATGCCTGGCACAAAAAGGTGCTAACTATATACTTGTTGGATGACTGAGTAAATAAATTGTAAATTAGTTAAAAAATTTATTTTCAAATCTCTATACCTAGCAACTTCTCTAATTTTTCCTTGGAATTGTCTAAATATAAATGTTGTGTCAACTTCAAAATAGTACACCTTAAAAGAATATTAGTGTAAAAAAAGTGTTTAGGGGCTCCTGGGTGACTCAGTCGGTTAAGCATCCAACTTCGGCTCAGGTCATGATCTCACAGTTCATGATTTTGAGCCCCTGCATCGGGCTCTGTGCCATCAGCTCAGAGCCTGGAGCCTGTTTCAGATTCTGTGTCTCCCAATCTCTCTGCCCCTTCCCCACTCGTGCTCTATCTCTTTCTCTCTAAAAAAATAAATGAACTTTAAAAAATAATTAAAAAAAGAGAGTTTAAAGGATACCCATTTTCTCAATTCAAGAATTCTCTATAATAACCATCCACCCCTCATAAAGCAGGTCGTCCCATTTGACAAAATGGTCATTCTTAGGGTGAATATCTATTCCCTCTGGTTTCTGATGCCTAAATTCTAAGTCTGTGTATTTTCAGCTGTCTGTGATTCCTGAGCAGATAAAGTATAATGAACGTAACTGCCAAGCACAAATTGACTATCCTGAATCCATAAAAATAATTTCTGCCTGGTTATTTCTGATGTGTCTAGATTGCTTTTCAGAAACCACAACAGAGGCTCAGTGAGATATTTTTGTTCTGGAGGTGAGACAGCTTCCTGCATTTCCCTGTAGCCACCACCATAAACCTGACATATTTTCTCTATTTCTATTCATTTCCACTATCATCCCGTTGGAAAAACTGGATGCATGTGAAATGGAAAAACATGAAGAAATAGAAACCAATCTAGACAGCATTTTTTAGTTCTACCTCTGTCTGAGATCAAGAAAGTCATGATTTTTGCTCTAAGTTTCTGTTAGTGGAGGAGATAGTCATGCACAAAATATATACCTATGTATAAGTCAAGGCAGACTTTGAGAAACATTGCTACAGATAAAAACAAAATGAGTACAAAAGACAAAGGCTTAATTCTGAATGGAAGGACGGTGAAGAACAAGGTTTATGGATTGTAGGAACGGTTGGAATTAAGTATTAATGTCAAGAGAGTAGTAACATTGATTAAAATAAGTATTTTTTGAACATCTAGTTAATAAATCCAATGAATTCCTATCGATTTTCATTCCACTGAAACTTCTTGCATGATTTGACCTGTTGGCTTCCCCTCTCTTCCTTCCTTGAAATGTTACTTTCATTTCCACTCTCACGTCACTTTGTCTTTGAATCCTCCTCCTCTTTCAAATAAAATGGTTGCCAACTCTCTCAATCCCTTGGGCAAAGGAAATGTCTTCCCTAAGCGGTTTCAAGAACCAAATCACAATTCATTCACATTCCACTGTATTTTAGCCATACAGGTAGTATCTTTCTAGAGTATCTTTCTTTTCCTGAGTGTTCAGCCAAAGAATTGCAACAGGCAAGTTGAATGACATCAGTTACAACACAAACAAGAAATAAATAGTCACTAATGAGCTTAAATACCAATTCTAAACAATCTCTTTTTAACAAATTGTGAGAATCACTTCACCATACAATCCTCTCACTAACTCATGGTCTAAGATGGCTTCATGTTCGGGACACAGTCGGTGTGCTGGAGATTACATAGAACCCTTCAGCCTGCCTCATCTTGTTCTGCACAATTTGCTTTATTTTCTTGAATATGTTTTGGGGGAAGCTTCATCAATACCCTTGGGCATATTGTACACATGTGTTTGGCATTTTTATGTGTACACAACATGGTGCCATCAATATTATTATCCTCTTGAAATAGGTCTAAGTTGGAAGCTCCATACTTTCCATAGCTTGTTCATAACAGTTTTAGTCAATCATATATGATGAGGAGGATATAAATGATGTAAGACTAAGTTAATTTTATTTTAGGGAGCAGATGAGACTATGACACAGCCTAAGCCCATGATTTATCTTTAGCCATCTCTTCTTTGTACTAAATATTTCCTAATCCTTCCTAATGCAATCAAATGAGTTATCTGCCACACAATTAGTCAGCCAGAGTAAAAAAGTCACAGTCTGTTTGGGTTCTTTTGCTCAGTAATAGGACTCACATTTACCCCCGATTAACAGAGAAATGTCTATCACAGACACTTTAAGATAAAAGTCACACAACAAATAAATGAAATATTCTGAAAACTACTATATATATATATATATATATATATATATAGTTCAAGGATAGAATTAACTAATTGGGATTAAGTTCGTCACTAGCAAGACATCAAATTTCTTGCCAATATCCATGATAAGTTGTGCACATATGACTATGTAACCATACCAGTTAGACAAACTGGTGATATGACTTCAGCAAAATTACTTTCACGTTTTTTTTTCTGCATCTTTTCTTTGCTTTCTAGGCAAAACGACTGACTCCCTTAGGCATTGCATAACTTAGTATTTATTAATAATACAAAATATGCAATCCTTGGAATAGTTTTAAAATGAGAATCATTTAGTATACAGTTTTTAAAGTGAAATTTCTGAAATATTTAACTCATTAGTTTAACCAGCAAATAGAATTGCCTTTTAAACAAGCAACATTAACTTATTTTAAATGAAAATTTGAAATTATATGTCTAATGTTCTCAGATTTGAAATACTCACTTTTTCTCCTCTGAACAAATAGGTGATAAAGATACTACTGTTTGCTTTTTAGCCATTGACAATTTCCCATACATAAACATCTCTCTAAATAGATATCCTAGAGCCGTTTTAGTGTAGCTGTTTCATAATGAATTAATCGATAAATTGGGTGTCATAAAGAATTTCATTATCAAAAAACTGTTCTAATATCTTTTATAGGTTTTCTTAGACCATGAAAAATAGCATAACTCCAATACAAGATGGAATTTACTGTCAGAGCTGCTGAAGCTGAATGTGTTGTTTCTGGAAACTGGTTATTACTCTAGAGCCAAACGTAGTTGGGATTTGTATATGTCTACCCACTGTACATGAACTGGAAATTTAGCCATATTTGGTTTATTTCCTCAAGCTAGACAACTAATCTAGAAAATGCAGAGTTTTTCTGTCCCATTTAGCCTGACTGTCTCCCCACTGATTCCATTATGGGAGAACTGCCAAATCTCTACTTCATTTGGGGCTGTGGAGACAGCCCTAAGAAAAATGTATGGGAGTTATTTTGTTGTGAGTTTTTAATCTTTCAAGTTTCTACGGAAACTTGTTTCATTAAAATGGGAGAAACCTGTCAGAGAGCTGCCTCTGTAGTTTGTATTATTTCTTCAGATTTGGTGATCTGCTTTATGTATAGAATTCACCCCATGACGGTTTATTGTACTTTCTAAGCCATAGCTTTTCTGGCCATGTTTTGAATTTGCAGTGACATTGTTTTGATTTAATTTGACATTTAATGTATGTTTTAGATTAGTTTGATTCTCACTTAAGGTAATATTTAATAATAGCCTGAGAATTTGAAAGATTTTTTCCACCAGTCATATACAAAATAGTTGCTAGAGATGCCTATTTATGCCACACACACACATACAAATGTTATTATTCCTTCAGTATCTGCTAATTTGTTCTTTTAAAAATGAATATTTTGACTGGAGGCAGAATATGTCCTTTTCCTTAGTGAAAAGCTATTTTCAAATTTTACCTTTGATCAAATTCACAAATACTTTAAAAAATAGATCATTTTTTTGTATGGTAATATTATTCTCAGGAATATAAATGTGATGCTTCATTTTGTGACATTTTCTTTGGGAGTAGAACATTATGGCATGGGAAAATGGAACTTTCTGGGCTTTTAACTTGTTTATATTCGTTTGCTTTCTATTGTTCAAAATTTAGCTAAATCTAAGTTTGTCTTTTTTGATTCTTTTATTCCCCCATGCACAAATTCTGGGACTTTTAAATGGTAGGAGAACACAAATAATGTCCAGGTGTGGTCAAAGCACTATTTAGTTATAACATTTTTAAAGTAATAATAATTTAGATTATCTTCAGCTTTGCACTCCTTAACTCTTAGGGGAAAGTACACTAGGATGTAGAGACTGATATCAGATAATTAATTCAAGGTCACACAGGGAAGCAAGAATGGGAATAGTCTGTTCTTAATAGTCTACAAATCTTAATGGGCCTTCTCAATAACTATGATTGATGGATTATACTTAAACACTTAATACATACAGTAATTTATTCCAGGACTTTGAATTTAGAAAGAAATATAATGGGCTTTAGGCATGGTCTCTATTTTCAATGAAATTATAAGCCAATAGGTAAAGGAAGATGCACACAAATATCATTCAATTTAAGAATCATAAATTTCTTCATTCATTCATAGAATGCTAGACACTGCTGAAGACCAGAGTTGCAAAGATGGGTGACTTTGTATCTTCTACCTTTCTATGATTTTTATCCGCAAAGAGAGAAGTCAGACAAAGAGACAGCCATGTGACGAATAGTTATGTTCGAAGAACAAGATGAGTGTTATGAGAAGGTAAGTTAAAAGTATGTTGAAAAGTGGAAGATCAGTCCGTGTAAATAGTGTTCTGTTTATATTTCGGCAAAATCTATTTTATCTAGATGGTAAAGTTACTGCAGGTGGGGCCTACCTACACCTCATGCTATTTTTGTCTCCTCCGTAGGACCTATGTGAGCACAACACTAGCAGCAGCCATTCTGCTGGTCTGTAAAGGAAGACTCCAAACCACTTCAGCCAGGCCAAATTTGGAGAATTCTCTAGAAAATGTTTGCTACTAGAAACAAGTGCCACCCATTTTCTAGCTAGTGATTCACTGATCACTCAGATTAAAATAACCCAGGGGCGCCTGGGTGGCTGAGTTAGCTAAGCATTGGACTCTTAGGCTCAGGTGATGATCTTATGGTTAGCCCACCTCGGGCTCTGCATGGACAGCACGGAGCCTGCTTGGGATTGTCTCCCTCTTCTCTCTCTCTCACTGCCCCTCTGCTGCTTCTGTGTGTGTGTGTGTGTGTGTGTGTGTGTGTGTGTCACTCGCTCTCTCTCAAAAATAAATAAATAAAAATTTAAAAAAATAAAAAAATAACCCACAACTCAGAAAAAATTCCACAAGTATACAATAAAGATATTTTTGCTCATTTACAAATAACCAAAACTTAAATGTGTTGTCAAATGTCCAGATAGCAGAGAGTCAGTGAACATTTGATAATTAAATGAATGGACTCTTCCAAAGGCTATACGGTCAGGGATTGTTTCTACAATAAATTATGAGAAAAGTATAATTAAAAGTACAAAATATACACTGATAGATTTCACTGAACTGGCATTTCTGACCGGTTTTGATTTTGGCCAATTTATTTTGATTCTTCTCCAATTGACTTCACCTTCAAATTTCTTGAAATTCTAGGCCCTTAGTGTCAAAAAGTACTAACAACACATTTTCCTCCCCTCTCACCAGACCCTAGAACAGCAAAGTTCTCAGTAAAAGATTTAGCTTTAGTGACTTACCC
Source organism: Lynx canadensis (assembly GCF_007474595.2). Taxonomy (NCBI): domain Eukaryota; kingdom Metazoa; phylum Chordata; class Mammalia; order Carnivora; family Felidae; genus Lynx; species Lynx canadensis. Next base: position 69,107,027 of record NC_044310.1, read on the forward strand.
TGAGTTGAAGCTCAACTTTGCCAATAAATGTATAATCTTAAATATGTAAAACTTAACTTCACTGAACTGAATTCAGTTAAATTAAATTCACTGAATTTAAGCAGTATTTCACAGAGTTTAAAAACAGTGTTGTTATTTCCATTTGTCTTACATAAAATAGGTACTTGATAAGTGTTTTGAATGAATAAATGGGTGTGGACAACTAAAAATAATCTTTAGCAAAGTGATCCTAAGTGTTCTATATTTACCAACAAGTTAATTTCATTCAAACTACAAAAATAAATAATATTGTATGAAGTGTCAGAAAAATTTGCAAATGAATTGAATGTGTTGGCTTACTTTCTAGAGATGCAAGACCAAATTCTGAAATTTGGGTGATTTTTGCATCCAATCAAAATGTGGACTGATTAAGAGTGGTATTATTCCCCCCAAAAGCTAAGGCCAATTAATATGGCACTAATGAAATTCTCATTGCTTTGACTTTTTTTTTTTGAGGCACCCACCCAATTATCCACTTAATCTCCATAATTTTATAAGCTATTAAGAAAAAAAAAAGTTAAGATTTTTCTTTCTAAATATTTACCAGAGGCCAGCGTTTGTGCTGGCTGTGTTTATAAGCTTATCTTGTTAGAATGCACACTCTAAACATCATCCCCAAACGTTAAGTATAGGGAGTCACAATCCCAAACTGATGGATATATTCAGAGATAACAGTTCTAGGCTACCTTAAGAGGAATAGCTGAGAATCAAATACAAGCTCGGACGAATTCCTTAGTCCATATACTTTGTGCCATACTCCACTGTACTTTCTAATCAAGACAAACAAGTTGGTGAATCTCTGGCTTCCAGGGAACTTTGCTTTTGAAGATAATCCTCTTTGTGCCAATACTCGAATGTGGCAGTTCATTATAATGCATAAGATTTTTGCTTATCAACCTTACAACTTAGTGCTCTTAGAGCGATAATGATTGTATTACCCATGATGTGGTGTTTGTTTAACTAGTTTCGTTAACTGAAAGGCCAAGGGTGATAACTTTAATGCCATCTATTTCTGAGAAAACTGTGAAAGAAAATGAAAATCTGCTTCTAATACAAACCCAAATGAATTAAGAGAGGCTAAATTACCTTCATCAAATATATTTACCACTCCTTCTTGGATGAGGTCATTCCCAGAAAAATTGGTGAAAAAGAAACAATTTAACACCTAACTTCATATAATCAGTTCATTCTTTTTCCCTGTTTTTAGAGCACACTTAGAAAAGGGGAGAAAAGGGGCGCCTGGGTGGCTCAGTCGGTTGAGCGTCCGACTTCGGCTCAGGTCAGGATCTCACGGTTCGTGAGTTCGAGCCCCGCGTCAGGCTCTGGGCTGATGGCTCAGAGCCTGGAGCCTGCTTCCGAATCTGTGTCTCCCTCTCTCTCTGCCTCTCCCCCATTCATGCTCTGTCTCTCTCTGTCTCAAAAATAAATAAACATTTAAAATAATTTTTAAAAAGGGGAGGAAAAAACATAAATCCTCAAGCAACAAAGAAGGGGTTAATGTTTTCCATCATTAATAGCTTCTGGAAAAATACAAAATCATTATGTGGCACAAACTGTATTGTGCAAATATCAGCATCAGATTTAAAATGCAATAAACTGAAATCTAAAAACTTCCATGCTTCCAGACTAAGTAGTCATGTGTCTTATCTCAAACCCAGTCATATGTAGCTTTCCGCTGGACTGATTGGAGAGAACAAGAAAGCTGAAGGAATTTCCTGAATAAGACAGAACAATGGCAACTGTGTTATGACGCCAAGAGTGAAAAATAATTAACTTAATAGGAGCTTTGATTCTGCAGAAGATGAAAAAGTATCAGGATGCTTGAGCATGTTGGTGAAACTTATTTGAATTAGCAATTTCTGGAACTCTGTATTTGCATGTAGAACATTTTAAATGTCAATACAGTGCTTCACACAATGCCTTCAACATGGAGAGCCCTCAATAAATAAATGAAAGAATAAAAATAATTAATTCAGTGAATCTTTCTTATTTTCATTTTCAAAATGTACTTCAGAATATATTGTGTGTTCTGATGAGTTATTTTTCCATGGGACATATTTTAAATGTTTTTTTCCTCTTTTGTGGCAGAAGAGGCCTGTTTTGTTTTGTGTTGTGTTTTGTTTTGTTTTGTTTTTGAAGTTTGCACCATGTGAACATCTGGATGTGTAGCATCAAAGTCAGTTGACACAGCAAGCCAATAGACACTATTTTTGCTCATAACCAAATGAGATGCATGATTGCCTTTTATCAAGCTTCTTCTTAACTCAGCGAGTAGAATCAGTCTCTGATCAATAAATAACAAATCATCTGTTTCATAATCAGACCTGTCAAAGCAAAGCAGAGCTTCGTGCTGGGTAACCTCTTCTGCGTTTGCTCGGTGCCTGGTAGCATCTGGTTAGTAAAAAGGGCTTCTTATATGTTTGACAGTTGTTTGGATATTCTATTTCAGCACTGTTCAAGTTTACCAGCTATTTAGGCTTACTGTGTTCCCTCCCTCTTTCTCCTTCCTCTGTACTTCTCAGCTAAGATTCCTCATCTCATGTGAAGTCAAAAGAACTGGTGTTTGATGTCTTTTTTTTTTTTTTTTTTTTTTTTGGAGGTGGATTACTCTTTGCTAACATCACTGTATTTCTTTAAACCACATACAGTTTCCTACCACTGAATGACTGGTCATGAATCAAGTGGTAATAACTGTAATTGTACCTCATAATTTTATTCATTTTATATTTATTCCTCTGTAAATAATAATATTAACTGTTAGTATTATTTGTACCTTTCTCACCCTCACTGTCCTTGGCTCTCAAGATTAAGTGATCTCTTAATTCTTATGGAAATCTTTGAAACAAATGCTGTTATTATCTCTATTTGAAAGATGAGAAGCCGAAGTTACAATATGTGCTTAAAGTCAAGTAGATAGAGTTAGAACGCAGAAAATCAACACACTCCAAACCATTGTTTCTTCTTGTTGTTCACTTGTTCTTCTTCATGTTCGCTCCTTCTATCTTGCCTCCATCCTTTCCAACTCGAATGTGGTACTTCCCTCCAGTGCCCAGATAAGTTCAACCCCATACCTTCAATATGCATCTAGTTACTGCTGCCTTTATGGATACAATCTACACAATACCACATCTTAACTCAATCTTAAATCATTCCCTGGTTTATTCACGCATGAATTCTAGGTTGTACACTCTTTTTGAGTAGAACTACATGTATGAACTTTCTTCATACCTGTCAGCATCTAGTAGAGAGTAATTCATTGAGTGTGTGATTACGGCTTTGTATGACATTTGTATTTCCTATTATGGCTATGAAAGACACTGAATAGTACGTATAGTTTAGTTTGTTTAGAGTGTGTGGCATCTGGAATAATCAATGTTTTTTACTCCATTTTCCAGGCCTTTCAAACATTTCTGGATTAGAGTGATATTAATGAGTTATTAAATAAAATTATTTTAACAACATTATTTCAGCAGCTAAGAATGGAATCTGATGATTCCACATCACTAAATCTCCTTTGTTATGAGTGTTTAATAGTAGTCATCATAAAAGAAAATGAGCTAAGCTTTTTCTTCTTTTACCCCTTCTTTGAAAATTGCATTCAGTTTTTAATCTTATATTCAAACCTTTTACAGTATGACAGTTGGGTATCTTGCTTCCCTGCCTTATTATTCTGGACTACAAGGAAAAGTTCCCGAAGGAAGGCAGACTCATTTCTTCTTTAAGATATTCATCTCTTTTCTTCTCTCTAGTAATCTTTACCCATTTCCTATTTCATCCTTCATTTCATTTCTGTGCAAAACCTTTCCTTATAGAACTTCCTTCCCACCAGCATTTGACTTTAAGCAGTGAGCTTCAAATTTATAGTATAGAATATATTATAATATATTATAGTACCAATTACAATTGGTAACAATTGGTAATATATAATGTATTATAATATCAATCCAATAGGGTTATAATAAGAATTAAGCAAGTTGGGGCACCTGGGTAGCTCAGTCAGTTAAGCAACCAACTCTAGATTTCAGCTCAGGTCATGACTCCATGGTTCATGAGATCACATCAGGCTCTGCACTGACAGCACTTGGAGCCTGCTTGGGATTCTCTCTCTCGCCATCCCTTTCCACTTCTCCCCTGCACATGCGCTCATTCTCTCTGTCTCTCAAAACAAATAAATACTTTTTTTAAAAAAGAGAATTAAGAGAGCTAATAATTTTAAGCATTTACACCAGAACTTGGCACATTGTGAGTGCTATAAAAGTGTTTGCCAAATGAATAAATGATGTTAATTTTGCGTTGAAAATTATTCAAGGTCTTCCATGCACTTATAAACTAAGCTCCATAATGCCACTACAAAGTGATTACATGGCTTTATATTTATTTCACAGTAGGTGACAAAGCATAAATGTAAGAGGCGACTTAGATGTCTGGTTTTCTCACTATCATTCTTTAACTCCTGAACTTTTACTCTACAATTAAAGGTAATTTTCTAGAGATATGGGACAAATCATCCTGCACAGATAGTTTTATCCAGTCTTTTACATCAAAACAAGCAGTTAAGGTTGAAAACCCTTTGTGTCTGTTCTTCAGGGTGTTTGTTACCTCTGAATCTCTATTCCCCCAATGTCCTTTTGAGAAGAGAGCTCAGGAGGGCTTTCGGATTAAACACTGTGCATTCTATGAACTCTGACAGGCAGCTAATTGTACCTGGCACATACCTCTTGTCTCGTTAGCTTTCTGATTTTGGCATCATTGGTATTGCCTGTCCTTCTCCTCCCGAATTTAATCCATCTTTGGAGACAATACAGCCCAACTATTTCCTACTACTCATTGTATTCCTTGAACTTAATTTACTTCTTATTAAATTTAGCTTCTGCTTCATTCACTCCATTCATTGGCTCTCCAAGTAATAAGTCACTTCAAGCAACATGATATGCATTATGCTTTGATAATCAGAATTGATAGTTTCCCCTTCTAAGTAATAGATGATTTCAGATATATATATATATATATATATATATATATATATATATATAATTTTCTTAATTTGGAAAACTTCAGAGTTAAAGCTGATCCTGAATGGCATTCACAGAGCAGTCTCACACAAATGACTCATGGCAGGTGCATAAATATGCACTCTCTTCATCCAGTTCAATGTGCCAGAACCCATTTTTCTTATCACTTATGGTGATGCTTTTCTACTGAGCCAATTTGTTCAGTATATCTTCATTCAGTCAGAGACTGAAATATTCCCCCCCCCCCCCAGTTGTCTGGGTCAATGTTTTTCAAAAGAGAATACTTTTTTATTCACCTCAAATATATTATGTATTTTTATCTACACTTAAACATTTAAAAACATCTCATTAATCCCTAAGAGCTATAAAGGGGCATTATATTACCATGCTCCAGTTGATTGAGGCATGGCATATTTGATGTTTATAAAACCAGATTTTGCACATTTAAAACTATAAACGTGTGGAAGTCTAGAGTTCAGTGAGGATTCTAGGTTTAAACCAAGTTCTGAAAGAAGAATATAATAAAACTGAGAAATTTGAGTTAGAGCTAGAGATCAAAGGACTGTATAAGGAGTCCTAAATTTATCATTCATTTAAGGTTTTATTTTTTCTTTTGTCTTTCTTTCTTTCTTTCTCTCTCTCTCTTTTTTTTTTTTTTTTTTTTTTTGAGGTTGGTGGGTGGCTGTGTTCCATCTTACAACTTGCAACTCTCTTCGTGGTATTTTGAAATTCCTTAGACTCCTTTTTGCTTAAATCCTTATTGCTGTTTTTCTCCTCACTTCAAAGTCTCAAGTCCATCTGATTTATTTTCTACTTTTATTAGAGAAAACTTCAAAATACTAAACAGTTTAAAAATTACTTAATAAATGCTGATATCCCAATAGCAAGCTTTATAAAATTTTAATATCTGCATATTTTCACCACATCTTCTTTTATCAGAGGCAAAACATTGTATATATTTGTAAATTCTTTATGTATCTCTTTCCAATCCCATTTTTCCCTTCATCTTTCCTCCAACACACCCATCAACTTGAGTTTGGTGTATACCATTCCTATGTGTTTCTTCATTTAACATACACATGTACAGCCATAATGATGCATATTATTGATTTCCATGCTCTTTATTCTTTTATAAATTAAATTGATTTTTATTCAACTTTGTGAAATTTATCCATGTGGATATATGCAACTCTAACTCATTCAGTTTAAAAACTTTATGATATTCAATCACATCCATCTACCATAGATTACTTATTCAGTTTCCTATTGAGGGATAGTTATTCCAAATCTTTTTCTTTTTTTGATTTTTTAATGTTTATTTATTTTTGAGAGAGAGACAGAGCATGAGCGACAGAGGAACAGAGAGAGAGGGAGACACAGGATCTGAAGCAGGCTCCGGGCTGGCAGCACAGACCCTGACGCGGGGCTCAAACCCACCAACCATAAGATCATGATCTGACGCTTAACCAACTGAGCCACCCAGACGTCCTAGTTATTCCCAATCTTGACCTTTGTATACAATGTTATTAATGAATGGTCTTGTTTGTGATTCCTTGTAGAAATGCTGCACTAAAGGTTTTCTAGGAGTGGAGTTATTGGGTTGAAGTGTATATTCTGGTTTTCCTATATATTACTAAATTCCTTACTAACATGGTTCTGTTTATATGTCTACTCTCTGGGTATAGAAATCTGTTTTTATTTGCATTCTCTTTGTTCTTTTCCAAACTGATGAATATAATATTATAGTTTTAAATATGCATTTTTCTTTCTTTTTTTCAACGTTTATTTATTTTTTTTGGGAAAGAGAGAGACAGAGCATGAACAGGGGAGGGGCAGAGAGAGAGGGAGACACAGAATCGGAAACAGGCTCCAGGCTCTGAGCCATCAGCCCAGAGCCCGCGGCGGGGCTCGAACTCACGGACCGCGAGATCATGACCTGGCTGAAGTCGGACGCTTAACCGACTGCGCCACCCAGGCACCCCTAAATTTGCATTTTTCTAATTGTAAGAGAAGTTCTGTGAAATGGACTTCAAGTCCTTTGTCCATTTTTTTTTTTTTTTATTGTGTGGTTTGTCCCTTACTTTAGACTTGTGGAAGTGCTTTATATATTCTGGATATTATTCCTTTGTTGATTTTATGACTTACAAATATTTCTCAGGCTACATCTTTGTTTATGGTGGATTGATACCCCTTTTCTTTTTTTACTGTTGCTATTTTTAATGTAATCAAATGTATCAATCTTTTCTCTTTATGGCTGTGTTTGTTTTAGTTCTGCTTCAAAATCCTTCTCTATTACCAATTTAACAAGATATCACTTGAGATTATTCTAAAAGTTTAAAATTTTGCTTCTTACTTTTACAAAGTCTATCTTTTCTGTGTGGGATGTGGTACAGATAATCAGTTGAACCAGAACCATTTATTGATTAGCTGATGCTTTTCCTCTTCCCTTTCTGTCATATCTCTAGATTTCAAATGTGAAAAATTCTAGGTTTTTTTTAAAGTTCTACTGATTTGTTCATTTATCCCAGAATAAAAGTCACAGTGTCTTAATTTACTAGGGCTTAAACTTCTTTTAGCTACTTATAAAGAATTTCCTTCATCTTCTTATTATTGAAAATCTTTCTTGTTATTCTTTATTTTTGTTGCTAATTTGAACTTTCATATTTCACGTAACAACTATAGGGCTTTTAAGTGGGATTACATTAAATTTATGGACTAACTTGAACAAATTTGATATTTTTAGAAAATTTCACATTTCATCCATTGACTTGGCATATTTCTTCATATATTTAGATCTTATTTTACTTCTTTCTATAATTTTTATCATGTATTTTTTCAATTACTCCTAGACATCTTGTAAGTTTGTTGCTATTATTAGTGTTATTTTTCTCTAATATTTTGTATATATTTATTGGCAGAATAGGGATGCTATTGATTTGTTTGCAAATTTTCCAAATTCACTTGTTAGATTTACTTGTCTATTGATTCTCTTAGACTTAATTGGTAATCAATAATATTAGATGAAAAAAGTTTTTCTTTCCTCCATTTTCAATAATCATGCATTTTGTCCTTCTCATTTATTATTTCATGAGCTAGGACCTTGATACAAGTTCATCATCAGGGATGATATGAATCTTTATATCTTGCTCAGAATTTTAATACGGTTAAATTTACAGTTAATGCTTAAATGGGAATTTTGGAGATCCTGGACTTAAGAAGAAACTGGATAATCATTTCTGATAATAGCCTCCTTCTTGAGATTGTTGTCATGTAGCTTGTATTGTGATATCTTTGGTGTAGGTTAATTGGACATGTTTATCTTACAAAGGGCAGTTGGAAATCTGTATGAGGATTTTAAATTATACTTAGAGCAAGGAATTGTGTTAAGCTGTTAACCCTTTAAAAATAGAGTAGTTGATATTATAAAATTTTACATGTATAATAATGGATACTTATAAGGTTAAGCATGGCTGTAAACATATAAATATTATGTGATGAACTTAGCACTCAAACCTTGTAACAACATAGGTAAAACCATACTTTGTACCACAAACACATCTGCTCCTTAAATAATTTTTCCTTTGTTGTATAATTCTAGGTAATTAAAAAGTGATCTTTGTGTCCCCAAACTGGGCAATCACTTTTCTCTCATGCTTTTTCCTCCAGTCTCTTCTGTAAGATAGAAATAGATAGTCTTACTCTCTTGAAAGATCAATGATGGCACTGATTTGTGATGTTAAAAAGACCCACATTTTATTGGCACTTTCCCTTTTTCTCATCTTCTTATTCTTTTTTTTTAAGTTTTTTTAACGTTTGTTTATTTTTGAGACAGAGAGAGACAGAGCATGAATGGGGGAGGGTCAGAGAGAGAGGGAGACACAAAATCCGAAACAGGCTCCAGGCTCTGAGCGGGCAGCACAGAGCCCTATGCGGGGCTCAAACTCACGGACCGCGAGATCATGACCTGAGCTGAAGTCAGACGCCCAGCCGACTGAGCCACCCAGGCGCCCCTCTCATCTTCTTATTCTAAAGGATTTAGAGACTAAAAGAAAATGAGTGCTTTGAGTCTAGATTATTCTTGTTATTTACTGAAAATGTATTCCTTTCTCTAAGAGTCTAGTTTTTCCACTTTATGATTTTCAACCTATTTTTCCATATCAAATCCTATAATTAGTACCCTTATCACATTCAGCATACCTGCCAAATTAGACTACTCACTTTCTATTTATCAAAAAAAGCCCCTATGCTTAGCTATCTCCCAAATCTTGCCATCCTAATAGACCCACTGTCATGAAATATTTTTACCTCTCTTTTCTGAATATCAAAATTTATTAATCTTACAAGAATCTTATTAGATCCAGTGTACTCCCTTAATGAAAATGTCTGATTCTCACAGGACTTGCCTCATAATGCACCCTCCCCGCCAATTATCATTTTATTTATATTTCACTTAAGGCTCCTATTCCATTTTATCTGATGTTAATCATTAGATGTGTTTATCCCAATTTGCTACAAGGTAAAAAAAATCTAGCTTATAGAAAGAATTCACATAGCATAAAATTTTCCCACTTAAAGTGTATAATTCAGTAGCTTATTAAAAAGCATATTCCCTACAGTTGTACAATCATTATGACAATCTAATTATAGAATATTTTATTACACCAAAAAGAAACTTCATGCCTATTAGCAACCATTCCCCACCCTCCAGTTGCCAAGCCCCAGGCAACTACTAACCAACTTCCTATCTATATAAATTTCATGTATATAAAATCATATAATATGTGACTGGCTTCTTTCACTTAGTATGATGTCTTCAAGGCTCATCCATGTTACAGTATGTGGTAGTATTTTATTTCTTTTCATTGGCAAATAATATTCCATTACATGGATATACCACAATTTGCTGTTATGAATTGCCACTATGAACATTTGCATATATTTTTTTGTATACATGTCTTCATCTGTCTTGAGTATATACCTAGAAGTAGAATTGTCAGATCATATGGTGACTCTGTTTAACATTCTGAGGAGCTATTAGACTGCTTTCCGAAGTGGCTGCACAATTTTACAATCTCCCTAGCAATATATTAAGGTTCCAATTTTTCCACATCCTCACCGACATTTGTTATTGTTAGCTGTTGTTGTAGTTTTCCTAATGAGTGTGAAATGTTATTTCTTTGATTTGCATTTCCATAGTAAATAAAGATGTTGAACTTTCAAAAATATGATTCTAGCAATTTGTGTATCTTCTTTTAAGAAATGTCTATTCATACATTTGTTCTTTCATTAATTGGGCTATTTGTCTTTATTAATTGAGGTTTTATTATTGAATTTGTACTGTTGTGTACATGTTCTTTATATATTCTGAATACGTGTTCCCTATTAAATATGTAATTTGTAAATGTTTTCTCCCATTCTGTGGATAGTCTTTTAACTTTTTTTACTGTAACTTTTAAAGCACACCATTATTTAATTCTGATGAAGTCCAATTATTCTTTCTTTTTTTCTTTGGTTTTTGTCACTTTTGCTTTTGGGGTCCTATCTAAGAAAACTTGAGTTAACCCAAGTTCATAAAGATTGACTCCTATATTTTTCTCTAAGTTTTTTAAATAGTTTTAGTTCCCAGATATACACTTATGACTTATTTTGAGTTCATTGTTATGTATGATGTAGGGAAGGAGTCCAATTTCATATTTTGCATAGAGATATTCAAATGTTCCAGCACCATTTCTTGAAAAGACTATTTTTTTCACATTGAAATGTTTTGGTATCACTGTCAAAAATCAATTCACCATAAATTAAGAATTTATTTCTCAACTCTAAATTCTATTCCATTGATCTCATCTCTGTATTTATCTTTAGGCCAGTGCCACACTGTTTTAGTTACTGCAGCTTTGTAATAAGTTGTGAAATTAGAAAAATGTGAGTCCAGCAATTCTGTTTTTGTTCAAGAATGTTTTGGCTATAAAGGGTTCTTTGCATTTACAAGTGAATTTTAAGATCAGTTTTTTGGTTTGCAACACTCTTGGGAGCTTCTGTGGTATCGTATGACACTCAGAGGGCAGCGAGAGACTAAATAAAGAGGAAGGCCATTCCAGATTTGTAGGTGACAGTTTTAATAAAGGGAATTTACATATGAGGCTTGTCTTAGGTGCCAGCAAGATGAATGGGTTCTTGCACCTGCCCACTAAATCTTAAAAACTTATAAAGAGGCCCTGAGTTCAGTCATACATACCATGCAGATGTTCTCAACACCACATCACTATCTCAGGGCTATGTCCTTGGAGCAGCTTCTGGGATTAGGAAAGGCAAGCAGAACCCACATTCCTAAAAGGGAGGAATGGGTAAGAAGCCTGAGTGCCTGGGTCCACCTTATAGGTCAGTCGATGGTGATGTCTGTTTGATGACATTCCCCACACTCTACCTCTTGTGACTGGCTCTTACAATCTCATGTACTCCTCCCTTCCACAATGGGCCCTGAGAAATCAGCAAGGGGTCTCATTAACGTGGAGGTGGCTCTCTTGGTGGCTATCTGCTGCATTGAAGGAGGATGCCACAGCAACAATACAGGCCCACATAAGAGAAAACACGGATGAAGAAAGTAATTCTCTAAACCAGTGACAAATTTTGTACCAAGAGCCCTAAGATCCAACAATTGATTTAGTAAATTTTCTAGGGCTGGGAGTTGCATCTAAACCAGTGACAACTTTTTGTACCAAGAGCCCTAAGATCCAACAATTGATTTAGTAAATTTTCTAGGGCTGGGAGTTGTATCTAAACCAGTGACAACTTTTTGTACCAAGAGCCCTAAGATCCAACAATTGATTTAGTAAATTTTCTAGGGCTGGGAGTTGCATCACTCAGGGCATTTATTTGTGTCCTCATGTGATTTAATAAAGATGATACATTTGCAAAATCATCAGGTATGAGCACACAACATTCTGTTTGGATAATGCTGCAGGTGTTTCCTTGTGAGGTAGTAATAATGTCTGAGGCCATCTTATTCTGGTGAATGGTTTTTTCTCATTAAAGTTATTTCAGTGTCCAATAAAAACAGGCTTTATTGACTATCATTCAGGATTTGCTGAGTGAATTTAGTAAGGGCTTCTGTGTATGCTATAACATCCTCCAGGCTTATAGAGGAAACAAAGACAGTGACCAAACGATCATACCAGTGAAAGACAGTGTCCAACTGGCAGTAAAGAGAGGGTGATTGGCAGCTATTGTTACCATGGAGCCGATTCTTCCCTGTGACCACAGAAAACCCACGGTGCAACAGCTCAAAAATTCAGGTGGAAGCCATGCCCAAAGATTTATGCCACACAATCATTGTGTCCCATTTGGTGCTACCCAATAAATAGCTAGGTATCACAACCAATCAGTGCCAAGCCAGTCACTCTCCCTTAATATGACAGAATAACTATATAGTTCCAGTGGTATCCATATCATGTTTCTGGTATAATTGTGTTCATTCTGTTCAGAGTGATAAGCCACATAAACCCACCCCAAATCTAAGCATAGCCACTCATGGCTCTGATGATCATATTTCTATCCATTGCCCATTCCATGACTGGACACAACAGAAGTCTAAGGCCAAAAGACAGGCATTTAGTATGAACTTGTAAACTTAGCAAGATCTTCAAGAATTACATTTGTGGCCTGAACTTTAGATGTTAATATGACTGTAGCTTTAGAAATTTGACCTAGTTGTGCATACAATTGGCCAGAGGAGGCAGCACTTTCAGAAGTGAGGAGATGGACCAGGAATGGGATATGCCAGACCAAGACCCCCACCTTCTCCCATCTATTATTGATGCATTATTCAATGACAGGAATAGTGTGTTTCAACAGGTCCAGCTTGCAGTAGGACAATGGGGTCCCAGTGGAGATCCCCTTCACCCAGGGGTGTGAAGAAACTCACCCTTCCTGGTGGGATATCCCATTGCAAATTCTAATAGATAATTCCTTTACCAGGCTTGGTGGAGCTTCGTGTTCTCAGCAGCATAGCACATTGATCCATAGTGAAAATCGGGGCAATGGCTTCCTTCCACAACTTCTACATTTTTATGGCATTGGGTGCTTCAGCAGGATTCTCTAGTTGGTATATTGGGCAACAGGTCCTACTGGTTGATCATTCAAATTTATTAAAGCCTGGGATGGTATTTTAGTTTACCCAGGCAAGGTGGTTTTACATATTACCAAGGTAATTTGCTGCTTTAATATTCCATTTTTTCTTTCTACCAACTGCTGCTTGTGGGTTATAGGGAAGATGGAACCTCCATTTAATGTCATGCTCTTTTGCCCATGCTTACACATCATAACCTTTAAAATGTGATCCCTGATCATTATCTGTTCAATCAAATATCCATACATAGTGCAGTTTCTCTGATCCCCTAATGGTGGCAGCCTGGTTTGTACAGTGGCAGAGGAAAGCTTGGGTTAAACCAGATGTCATATCCACACAAACCAGGGCATATTTAGAACTCTCAGGGTGGGTGGGTGGGTGGGGGGATTTAATTAATTTCTGCTGTGTGAGAGTCTTCACCAGGATGAGCTCTGTGAACACAGCTAGGAGTTGTTGCTCTATGGGGGTACATTGGGGTTTTGCCCCCTTCCAGAATTGGGACCAAAGTCCCAGAAGCATTCTCTCTTTTTGTTTTTTCTGCCCCAATGCCCAACCCATACCTTCTGGAGTCAGACAGCTCAAATAGTAGCCCTGCTTAGGAGACATCCAGAGCTTTCATCTATTTCATTAGTATTTGTGCCTTTTCAAATGCAGTGTGCTGTTCTGATCCCCAGTCCCACACGTGTCCCTTTCTTTAAAAAAATTTTTTTTATGTCTATTTATTTTTGAGAGAGAGAGACAGACAGACAGAGCATGAGTGGGTGGGGTGGTTGCAGATAGAGATGGAGACACAGAATCCGAAACAGGCTCCAGGCTCAGAGCTGTCAGTATAGAGCCCCATGCAGGGTTGAACCCATGGACCATGAGATCATGACCTGAGCTGAAGTCAGACACTCAACTGACTGAGCCACCCAGATGCCCCCCCTTTTTAAAAAATTTTTAATGTTTATTTATTTTTGAGACAGAGAGAGACAGAGAGTGGGTGGGGGAGGGCCACATGTGCCCTTTCTTAACTAGTGGTATAAGGGACAGGGGCATTGTGCCAAGGGGGGCATTAAAAGACTCCCCAAACTCCAAAATCCCCACAAAGGCTTACCCTTCTTTCATGTTCTTAAGGCTTGAATAGGCTTGCACCTTATCAATCATAGTTTCCAAGACAACATTGGTTTTACCTGATGGATAACTTTACAAAACTTTATAGCAATGTCTGGGCCTTGAAATTTTGTGGTTTTACTGTCCATCTCCTTTCTTACAGATGCTCCAGCAAGACCTACACGGTGGCCTGCAGCAGAGGCAAATCTTAACATGTTAACATTATATCATCAATATAAGGGGTTCATTTCAATGATGGGAGAAAGGAGAAGAGAGACAGGTCTTGGGCTACCATCCCATGACATATGGGGGTTGTGCAGGTAGCCTTGGCAGAGCACTTGACATGCCCATTGTTGTCCCTCCCATGTGAAGGCAAATAGATCTCATGACTCAGTGGCCATGGATATATTGAAAAAGGCATTTACTAAATCCACCAAAGCATGATGTATTCCTAGAGCTAAGACGGTGGCAATGTTGGGCACAGTTACATGGATAGCAGACACTACCACTTTCAGTTCCTGGTAATTCACTATCATCCACCATGAACCATCTGACCTTTTTACTGGACTGTTGAAAGCACTATGGGAAGGGCATACAATACCCACTTGGTGCCATTCTTGGATAGTTTTTGCTATCTCCTTACATCCCCCTAGGATATTTCTATTGTTTGGCATTTACCAGTCCATGTGAGGATAGCAGACTTACTGGTTCCCAATTGGTACTTCTTCTCAGAGCTGGTTTGATTACTCTAACCCCCAGGCAGAATTCACTAATAATGGTTTTCAGAGTTTCCAGGAAGTTCCTCCTCCTTAGGCCAAGTCTCCCTGCAGGATAGAATGATCCAATCTACAAAGGAATGAGTACCTTGACCATTTCTCCTCCCCTCCTCGCCCCCAGTCACCATGCAGATGCTGCCAGAGAGCAAGGTGTGTATTGCTGTTTTTCATTTTCTCTCTCATGCCAGTAAGCTCAATGGGATGTATGCTCTCATCATGAACTGTTTCCTGAACTGGGCACTGTCCCTCTGGCTGAGATTGTTGTTGGTGTGCTGTTGCTTTCCATTGTATTAGGGGTCAGGGGGTACGGGGTGTTCCATATGCTTCACTGCCAATCACCACAATCTCCTCCTCCTCACTGTCATCGCTCCCCCAGGGATTCCATGTCTTAGTGTCCCCAGTAAGGCTTACTCACAAGCATCCAGGCCCTGGCCCATGGCAGCTTGTGTCCTCTTAGCTTTGCAAAATGGAACACTAAACTCTCTAATTTATCATCCTGCTCTCCCACCTTGCCTGCAATGTTTTTCTCTAATCTTAGCTCATCCTCTGACATGAGTTTCAGCCTTCAGTCAGGCATCAGTGGCCAGCCCACCATGTCTACCACGTGTGTCTCTTCCTGCTCACAGGGGACGATGCACAGTTTGTCCAACAAGCACATCTGGCATTTTCAGGGTGTCTCCATACTCATGTGGTGCGGTGGACCACAGGTATCTAACATGAGGTCCACTCTTCTTCTCACAAAGTTTAAGGGTCAACTCAAGATTTCCCCCACTGGTGCCTCTTTCTTAAGACCTATTTCTTCAGTCTCCTGGCTGGCTCACCGAGTGTAGGTTCACAATCCTCTCAGGAGCTTTCCTGGTGTGCTCTGAACGTGGCCCCATACACAGAGGGAAGTAAAGAGACAGCCACTACAGGTTGGTAGGTGGCAGTTTTAATAATAGCAAAGCAAACTTACATGTGAGGCTTGTCTTGCATGGCAGCAAGATGAATAGATCCCTGCAACAAACCTCCAAATCTTAAAAGCTTATAAAGGAGCCCTAATTGGGCTCAGTCACATATACCTTGCAGTTGTTTCTAATACCACATTGTTATCTCAAGGCTATGTCCTCGGAGCAGATTCTGGGAGCAGGAAAGGCAAGCAGAACGCACATTCCCAGGATGGAGGTGGGGGTGGTGGGCAGTAAGGAGACTGTAAGTGCCTGGGTCCAGCTCATGGGTCAATGAGTGGTCATGTCTTTTTGATGACATTCCCCAACATAGCTTGACAATTTCTTCTTAAAAAAAAAGTCAGCAGGAATTTTGATACAGGAATTGTGTTGAAACTAAGATAAATTTGGAGAATATTGCCATCTTAATATTAAGTCTTCTGATCCCTAAATATGGATGACCTTCCATTGATTTAGCTATTTTTCAATTTTTCAACACACTTTTATAGTTTTCAGTATACAAGTCTTACACTTCATTATTGAACTGGTTGCTAAGTGTTATTCTTTTTGATGCTATTGTAAATGGAATTGTCTTCTTAATTTTATTTTTGGATTGTTCTTTGCTAGCGTATAGAAGAACAATTGATTTTTGTATAATGATATCATACTCTGAAACTTTTTTAGAGCTTGTTTATTAGTTGTAACAGTTTTTTAGTGGATTTCTTAGGATTATATATGATATGATGTCATCCAGAAATATTTTTTCTTACAATGTGGATGACTTTTATCTTTTTTTTCTTGTCTAATGCCCCTGAGAAGAACGTCCATACAATGTTGAATAGAAGTGATGAGAGTGGACATCTTTGTTTTGTTCCTGACTTAGGGAGAAAGCATTCATTATGTGTGATCTTAGTTGTAGGTTTTTCAAAATGTCTTTTATCATGTTGAAGAAGTGCCCTTTTCTCCCTTGATTTCTGACTATTTTTATCATAAAAGGGTGCTCAATATTGTCAAATAGTTCTTTTGTGTCTATTGAGATGGCCACGTGGTTTTTATTCTTTATTCTATTAATATAGTGTATTATTTTCCTAAGAGTGCTACAACAAATTACCATAAATTATTCGGCTTGGTGCAGTAGAAATGTATTGTCTCACAGTTCTAGAGGCCACAAGTCAGGAATTAAAGTATCAGCATTGCCACACTCCCTCTGAATGCTTTAGCAAGAAACCCTTCCTTGCCTCTTCCAGCTCCTGGTGGCTCCAGGCTCCTTGTGTTGTGGCTGCATCCATCCAGGCTCTGACTCCATCCGTGCATGACCTTCTCCTCTTCTATCTTCTCTCCCATTCTGTCTGTCTGAAAGCTTCCTTTCTCTTTATCACATACAGACACTTGTCATTGGATTTAGGGCCCCCTTGGATGACCCAAGATCTTTAATTTACTTATATCTGGAAGTACTCTTTTTCAAAATAAGAAAACAATTACAGGTTCTGGGACATGGACATATTGGGGGTGCGGGGGCACTATTGAAACCACTACATCCAGCATAATATATTGATTGACTCTTTGGACTTTAAAATAACCTTGAACTAGAACTCCAGAAATATGTTGAAGCTTTTCAAAGCCCCTGTGGACATCTTGCTCCCCAGATTTTTCTTTTACTTAAAATAATTTTTTTTTTGAGAGAGAGTGCACATCTGCGTGCACAAGCTGGAGAGGAACAGAGGGGGAGGGAGAGAGAGAGAGAGAGAGAGAGAGAGGATCAATTGAGATGTGGGGCTCAATTCCAAGACCCTGGGATTATGACCTGAGCCAAAATCAAGAGTGGGTTGCACAGGTGCTCTTCCCCAGATTTTCCTTTTAAATTTTTAGTCAGGATCTTGTTTACCTGAACTCGTATTGTAGCCTTAAGCAGGTGCCATGTTAAATGATGTTTGATGAATATTTTCTTCAAACACCCTGGGGTTAAGTCTTTTCCTACAGAGGAAGCTCCCAAACAGGTCAAATAATGACAACACACTATGAATGGGGCTTTTCCAGAGAGCTGTCAGGACAATAGTGAAAATGCCTTAGGGATAGACTTTTTTGAGGTCCAAATTTGGTCCCCTTCTTCCGATAGTTGCATAGCTTATGGTTTTCACAGCTACTATAGATGCAAGGTCACTGGGTTTCAAGAGTTCTGCAGCACTGGGGAGAGGGGGATGAGAAGAGTCAAAGTTACAATGCCTCAAACCCTGTTGTTCTTATCAAAGTTCAGCAGTTTTTCTTGAATAAATGCCTCTCATGTTTTTTAAGTTATTGGATAATTTCCAGAGTTTGAAAAACGTTGATAGTGACAATTTTGCCAATGTCTTCATTGCTTTTATAGAGGAGCTGGTTTATTACTGGACATCTCCAACTCTAGGGTTAACAGTACCAAAGATTTGTTTACTAAACTGTCCACATTGGGAATGAACTATTAAAAAGCACTTGTTCAGAGACTAACATGCATGTAGATACAAGAGCACAGCCACTACCTTGAACAAACACCCCTTTAGTTGAGAGAGAGACAGAGTGCCAGCAGGGGAAAAGCAGAGAGAGAGGGAGACACAGAATCTGAAAGAGACTCCAGGCTTTGAGCTGTCAGCACAGAGCTTGACACAGGCCTCAAACCCACAAACCATGAGACCATGACCTGAGCTGAAGTCGGACACTTAACCAACTGAGCCACCCAGGCGCCCCTAAATAGTTAAATATTAAATAAAAAGGCAATATGTGCCAATTAAAACAAATACAGAAACAAAACACTACCAGTCGTGTTTGCTTAAGCTGGGTTAGCATGGCTACTGCAGTACAGATTACACCAGTGTTCTTTAGGGTAAAAGCCAGTCAAGATTCGTGATAGATTTAGAAGGAAACCAGTGTCGTGAAACACCTGAGGGAAACTATTACCTTGCTGTTAACACTAGGATGTCATAACCCTACAAAGTTGTAAGAGGAGAACTGGCTCTGTGTAGAAGATATAAGCATTCTGAATAAATAGTCCCGAATTTATATACTAAGTCATACAATATCACTTCACATAATTCATTGTTTCTGGTTTGTAACATAACTGCCACTGGGCAACTCAGAGAACATCAGGAAGTAAAGACATTTTCAAGGGAATCCACAAAGGAATTTTGTTTCAGGACACAAAATGAGATTTTTACCACGTAGGCTAGAATTTTGGTCTAATGCTATTATTCTTAGAACACTGGAACACTTTGCCAGAGAAATAGTCAAAACACAGCGGTTAGTTTTAGCACAATGATTTTAAACATTTCAGCTAATATTAATCTCGCTACAGCCTAACGTGCCACATTCCTGGAATGACCCAGCTCCTCAGGTTTATAGCAAATTTCCTTTCCATCTACAACCAGTTTTTTTTTAAAGAAATTATTTCTTAAATAAAATACTTTTATTTAGTGTTTTTGGCCAATCAACAGGTAGAAATTTGTCTGAATATATATATTTTTAAAGGGTTAAATGCTGGATATAAATCTAATATTTTGCTCAAATTGGTTACTAAACTGCAATTTATCAAAAATTATCGTAATGAAATAACTGGTTTTTATCCTATGTTGATAATGTGTACACCCATTTTGTGAAAATTAATTTTATATGAATTCTTTGATTCTGGATTTATTTTCTATAATTATTTCAGAAGTCATCATTAATGATGTCCAAAACATTTTGCAGTAATTTTTAATTCCTACAGATTTTAAGAACTAGTAATGTTCATGAAGTGAAAAATATAGAATTGTGTAATTCCAGAGTTTTTAGAGATCACATAATCCAATTTGTTCATTTCATGTATGAGGGACCGCTGCCTGAAGAGCTTTAGAGACATGGTCAAGATCACAGTGCATGGCATTTCCAGGCTAAAGTCCAATTCTTCTCTTCCTGTAATGCCCAAATACATCCTGAAAATATGCTTGTTTTCCAAAGTCATATTTATTCATTTGTTTGTTATTATTGAAATTTTAAAAGCTCAAAGCTGAGGTTTTTAAATAATAGTGATTCTCTTTCCTTCAAGAGGCCTGGGATTAGCTTAGAAATGTTGGAAAGCTCTTTATATAATTGTGGTCAAAGAAATTTTTATGTGGTTAGGAACAAAAGTGGGCTACATGATCATTACCTCGCATGGTACTCCTCATGATTTAAAAGATTAAAATGATGTCCATATAACCTTTAACTATTATTATGTGGTTGGAAAAATAATGATCCCCAGTGCATTAATTCCTGGAACCTGGGAGTATGTGACTTTACATAGTGAAAGGGACTTGGCAGATGTGACTAAAGTTAAGAAGCTTGAGAAGGGGAGATTATCTTGGATTACCAAAGACCTGATCTAGACTCACAATTCCTTACAAACAAGGACTCTTCCTAATAGCAAAGGGTGAGAAACGTGGCAACATGAGAAAATCTTGAGTTGATGTTGCTGGCTTTGAAGATGGAGGAGAGAGCCACAAGCCGAGGAATGCAGGTGGCCCCTAGAAGCAAAGGAAGGAAAGAGATTTTCTCCTAGAGTCTTCAGAAAGGAATGCCGTTCTGCTGATACCTATATTTTAGCTCAGTAAGAGCTGTATCTGACCTACAATACAGGAAGACAATACATTTATGTCGTGTTAAGGCATATTTTCATGTAGCAAAAAACTAATACGTACTAACAAACCCCCATTTAATCAACATGATAGGCACACTGATTCATTACATTTATTCCAGATTTAATTTTTGTTATCAAATGAGAAATATTTATTTGAAACCTAATTCCAAAACAAGGCAGAAATTAAAAATGGTGTGATTACTGTTGCTACAGGTGTCATTTACAAATCTGTTAATATAGGAACAAAAAGATGCACGTTCATACAGTTTCAAGTCAGAATAGAGCTAATAATAAAATCAAGAAGGCTTAGATAGCATGGGAGAGAATGAGCTTCCCACAATATTCCATAATTGTACAAAAAGTTCTGATAAGCTAGTACCAAAAGCAATACAAAGCTTGCCAGGGCAACCTTGGGGCTGCAGTGGAGACCCCAGCATGCCATTGACCTCATTCTCTGTAGGTCACTAAAGTCAGGATAGGTACACTTGTTTTGCTCTGAACCCTTTACTCAGAGTACGTTCTAACAGGAGGATCAGAACAACATTCTTAGTCTTTAAGACAGGATATTTCCAAATGTTTAAGTATGAGGATTATTCTGTTTAAATGGCTAATCTGTACTTTTGGAATTAAAATGTTCATATTTTAATGAAAACTCATATTTCTTTCCATAAATATGTACAAAAAGTTATAAAAGATATAATTGTCCTGACATGTCCTAACTTGAAGTTTCTCTCTCTCTTCTTGTTTAATGAGAAGAATGAACACTGCACCACTGTATTAACCCATGCCCTAAGTGGAGAGCTGTATGAGACTTGATGCCAAACTGTTGGCCTCCTTCAGTCTCTCTTGATCTATTTTTTCACCTTTCCTGCAACCTTTATGAAAAGTGGATGATGTGTGGAAAATGAGTTCATCCCCAAATCAATGTCATTGAGTATGCTATGTGATCTAGGAGCAAGAGGAAAGAGGAAATCTAAGAGCATCATTTCCACCATAGCTGTATATATTCTATTTAAGAGTACTTAGATTGGATTTAATTTTTATTCCAAATTTTAATGAAGCTAAGACATTGTGATTTAGCTTATCAACCATCAGTTATTACAGAAATGGGACATCTGCTTTGCGTTTATCCAATATCTACAATATCACTTCCCACACCCATGTCATTTGTCACCAAGGTGTTTCAGAGCTCTTCATAAATGTTGTTCCCATATCCCACTCCTTGTCCAGTGACTTCAACATTTGTAAACAGATGGTGAAAATAAGGAATTATTTTAATATTAAGATTTAACAGTGAGTTGGGAACTGGGCTAAAATATGAAAGGACTCAAAACTCAAATGTAAACCAATCCATGTATTCACTATTAAGTTATAAGTATGCTTTATCATAGAGAAAGAAGTTTTAAAGGTATGGTTGCTTATTTTCTGTTTTATTTTTCTTTTTTATCCTTCTGCAGAGTAGAGAGACCAAGTGGGCATTGGAACATTTACCTACTCAAGACAGCTGGGCAAGAGAGCATGGCTGACATTCAAACTGGAATGAGTGATAGGAAATGAAGGGGCAGGAGATGCTATACAATTTGAGACAGACACACTTTGCATTTAAAAAAATTAATACTGTCCCTTTCCTTCCTCTGTCTATAGCATTCTTCTCACTTCCTATGCTCCAAGGTCTGAAGCATGTGTACAGGGTGACCTAGTCACAACATACATTCCCAGGGACAATCGTTATATTCTCTGTACTTAACATTCTCTATTCAGAGAGATTGGAGTTCTGGGTCCATTTAAACACCCAAAAAAGCCCAATTAGATATATATATCTGTTTCAACCTGCTATTGAATTGTATTCATCAAATGAAACAATTTGCAATTGAGTGCTTTTATAGACAAAAGTTTGAAATGGCGATGAGATTTTGACTAGGTTTTTCTGGAAACTTTCCTACCATCCAATTTCAGATTTACTTATTTTGGTGCATTTTTTTCTTTGTGTTTTATTTATTTTTACTTTGGCTTAAACAAAGAGGGACCCTATCAATCTCTGTGGCAAAAGATGTTGAATAGAAGTAGAAAGCCACTATAGTTTTTCCTAAAAATTCTGGGTTTGTTTTTAATTGTTGGTTTTGGTTTGGTCTGATTGTAAATAGATGCCTCCCTTAACTTCACTGCTTCCAGTTTTGTTTGGTAGGTAATGTCATGATGATTAGCAGACTAACTGGAGTTTTACATTGAAATCCTTTAATTCTCATATTTTGTAGTTTTTCCTCTTATGCAAGGATGATTCTATTTTCCCTTATCCAAATCTGGCATCTAAAAGAAACTGTACTTCATAAACTTGGTTTTACTATGCATTGATTTTCTGTTTATACACTTTTATGGAGAGTCTTTTATTTTCTAGGTACTGAGGATGAATAGAACACTGTTTTTGTTTCTGGCCACTTATAGTAATTACCTTTTGATTACTAGAAAGATAAATAAGATAAGGGAGTGAAATAAGCAGAATTTTCTCCAGATTTACTTCTTAAAATAGACAAACCAGGATTTAGTGTTTCTTTTCCTTGCATGTGTAAGAAATTTCACTCTAAAAGAATATAAAGAGGTATAATAAGAGCATAGAATATTTCACACTTATTGGTAGAAATGGTCAAATCTGAAATCCTAACATGTCATGGAATATTATGGAAGAGGTGCTAGGACATTTTTTAATGGTTTAGTCACCAAACATATGGTATTTTATTGGTCTCCTTACTGCACACAACACAAGTTAATATTTTATGAGTTTCAAGCAAACTAATGGGCAGGATTTCAAGGAACAGTGCAAGCATGAGTACCCAAATACTCTCATTACCAAAACTGGAAAAGTCACTGAGAGTGAAGGGTTATACAGCAATGGAGTCAAAGTAATTCAAATCCCATTAGAAATTATCTAAGGAGAATTCTAACTAATAAAATGAGCAATCTAATTACTCTGCTTATGCCTATTATCTTGTGTTAAATTGTGAAACCACACCTCAGGAAATAGAACTACCAAATTTACCAGAATTTCGACCACCATCTTTTATGATGATTTCACCACAAATATGTTTTCACTTAGATCAGGTTCAATGTCACTGGGGGAAGGTGTGTAGCAAAATTGTTAGCTTTTTGTTTTATGTCACAATATGCCTTTGGAAATGCAGCATGAAATCCAGAATTCTTTCTCAAATCCATTTTAGATTATGGAAGTAAATAAATGAATCCACAGAAGAGACTTTTCAAGATGCTGTTGGTAATCACTAAATGTGCAAATGATGCTCACATTTTAAGAAGGGGGATATCAAAACATAAAAGGTGGATATCATTAACACAATTCAAATACAACAAGTCTCAGTGATAAGGAAATCTCAGATGTGGGAAGGTATTTTTAGTCTAAATTATCTATGCAATTACCTCAATTCTCAATTTCATTTGAGGGCAAAAACCTGACTTTTGTGACTGAAAATATTGTTATTAAAATAGAAAATGGGGGGGCGCCTGGGTGGCGCAGTCGGTTAAGCGTCCGACTTCAGCCAGGTCACGATCTCGCGGTCCGTGAGTTCGAGCCCCGCGTCGGGCTCTGGGCTGATGGCTCAGAGCCTGGAGCCTGTTTCCGATTCTGTGTCTCCCTCTCTCTCTGCCCCTCCCCCGTTCATGCTCTGTCTCTCTCTGTCCCCAAAATAAATAAACGTTGAATAAAATAGAAAATGGGAACATAGGGCAGTGTTAAGATCACTGTGGTGGTTTTCATTGCAGGCTTCTAGGAGAAAATAGCTAAGTTAAATATTTTACTTATAAAGGTCTTCAGGATAAAATTTTAAAATCAATCTTTTACTTTTTCACTGACTTTTCAAGTCTGCTCTAGTGATATTTTATATATATATATATAAATATATATATAATTAAATAATTAAAATAATATATAAAGGATAATTAAAAATAAATATTGACTTTGTCCATAATGAACATTGCAATATTTTTGTTTTATTGCTCTTTTAGCTAGTCTTCTTCCGAGGTCAGAAGACTGCCATATTTTCTACTCCAATTTGCTGTGGAAAACTTGTGTTGGAGAAAAAAGGGTAGTTAGTCAGACTTTCCCCAGTCTGATCATGCACTTACTATTGTCATAGATCTCCAAATTTATGACCTTAACATCCTGGAAGAAGTTGAATCGTTTTCAATGCCACCACCTTTAAATGGCACCTTTAAAACTGTAGTACTCTTAACAAAGCTTACAGGAACTCATCTTCTGAACAACGTATACCATTATCCATATTACCAGTAATCTGTTTGTTTCCCGTTTTATTTTAACCTTCTAATTTCAACTTTTGGTCTATGTGTCTTTTTCTCTCGTTTGAGAAACTGTCTTTAAGTTTTCATCTGTATTTGCTAACAATTTAACTACATCCTTGTATCACGTTTTCCATTTCTTTGAAATTTTAAATGTATTTAACATCACTTTATATCTTGGGGATGCGGTTAAAATGCTTCAGTAGGGGTATTGACGGGGATGCATTTCTTCACACAAGCATTTCTCATAACCTCAGCTCAAAGTAGAGCTGACTTCAGGGCACACTGAGACAGATGCCAGTTCCAAGAAGCTAATCATTTTTTACCCTGTCAAACTGATACTCCTTAAATATTTGTTCACCACTAATTTGGAACAGTGGCTGCACTCATGTGTGGGGGCTAGGTGTCTAAGGAGGACTAGCGATGAAATCTGCTTCCTTGTCCTACATAATTTAACCAAGGTCCCACATTTGCACACCCCATACTTGAAAGCCCTGCAAATGGTTTATCAAGTATTTCCTCTAAAAACAAACAGAGCAATTCTTGACAGGAGCTCCGTGAAATAGAATTTTCTCCACCTCAGTATGTTCCCCATGTTATCTTAGCACCAAATTAATATTTTAAACCCTGTATAAATTGGTCCATAGAGGCAGTAGGCCAAGTTTCTTGTCTCTTAATGAGCCTGTGGCAGTATACAAGAGCAAGGTGGAGAAAAAAGAATTACTGAGAAAAAATATCCAGGCATTAAAATGATAGATTACAAATCAAATCATGGCATTTTTAGTCTTGGTGTAAATGTAACTTTGAAAGTGTTACTTCCTCAAGCTGAGAAATGGGAGATAATACAGTAAATGGTGAAGAATGAGAAGAACATAACATAATAGAATAAGTAAAACAAGTTTTTGATTAACTAAGTTTGTGAGGAAAGAAGGTTGTTGATGTAATAAAGTCTGAATTAACACTGTCTAAACACTGATTTGTGTACAAAGCAACAGTATTTGGTCTCACCTATGTGGTTAGGCCATATACATGATCTTTTTCCCTAAATACCCACTCAAATGGTGCCTAAGCCCAGATTTGAATTAGTCATAGTCAGGATAAGCAATATTTTCAACAATTTGGTCAAAATGAATCCTGTTATCTTTTTTCCAAAGTCCCAAGACATTTTAGTGTCCTTACCTTAGGGAAAAGAATTTGAATTTAGACACCTGGAACTTAAAATTGAATATAAGCCTGGAGCCCAGGACAAGCTCCTGGTACACTCTTGTCTTAGGGTTAAGTGGCCAGGTGGGTAGTGAATTGATAGGGTAAAAGACAATGTACAACTTCCAGGTTTCTGGAAATGTTTCCCCTTGAGGCCAGTTTTTGACTAATGCTAAATGAAGCCATGGATCATCTGGTCAATATTTTTTTTAGAGTATGGGCTGAGGAAGAAGACATAAATGAAATGAAAAAGAGAAGTTGGAGAGAGATATTTTAATATTTTAGGAAAACACTTAACTTGATGAATAGTATTAAACATGATTAAACAAGTAAAATTGTACAAGTTTTAAAGATTAAAATATGAAATATTCTAATACCATCACATAGAGTTAAGCCACTATTGATATGTTGGGCATCCATATCTTTTTCATTCAGAAAACAAGGACTGGGGATACTACAGTGAACTAAACTTGCATAGTCAATGACCAACCAAGGAAATTTCTGCCAATACTTTACAGGAAATTAAAAAAGATAATAGAGACAGCCTACATAGACTGTTGATTGGAAGCGTACGGAGGTCTCCATTAAGCCAAGATATGAATATGAAAAGCCAGCCATACAAAAATATGAGACATTCAGGTAAGGGGGTTGGGCAGTTAATGTAGATACTGTAAGGCATTTTGAAATCTAGCAATGAAAAATAGCTCATGTAGCAGAAGTGTGTATATATACATATTTGCTTATTCCATAATAGATTAGATGAATAGTTCTGAGTCATGTTGATATTATCAAACGTAATGGGAAAAGCTGTAGGCCTTGGACATATACACTAATTTAAAAACACATTAACAGATATATAATACACTCTTGAGGGGCACCTTGGTGGCTCAGTCGGTTAAGTGACTGACTTTAGTTCAGGTCATGATTTCACGGTTCCTGAGTTTGAGCCCCATGTTGGGCTATGTGCTTACAGCTCAAAGCCTGGAGCTTGCTTCGGATTCTGTGTCTACCGCTCTCTCTTCCCCTCCCCCACTCATGCTCTCTCTCTCTCTCTCTCTCTCTAAAATAAATAAACATTAAAAATAAATAAATAAATAAATACACTTTTTGTGTAAGTATTCTATGAGATAGCATATGTAAAATGCAGTGATAGGCACTTAGCATTTAATAAATCTTTGCTATTATGATACTGAGATTTCCTCTACATACTTCAAATCCAGAAAACCACTTTTCAGGTTGGGATAACATTAGTAACCTTGTTGTTTATGTTTTTTGACTATTGGTCAAAAGACCAATATGCCTGCATATACATATTTAGGTATGAATAACTTATTTGAAATTGCAAGATGCACCTGTAATCCTGATTTTTGATCCCTCTTTACCTGCTGTAATTCTTTTCCTATAGTACTTGTAACTTTCTAACATATTCTATATATCTCATTACCAACCTACCACTGTTAGGATGTAAGTTTCACAAGGCTAAAACTCGTTTCATTCACTGTTGTACCTAGAAGAGGGACTGGCATTTCATATTGTACAGTAAATACTTGTTGAATGTTAAATGAACAACAATGATAAAATACTATTGAGACTCAATAAAAAAGCAATAATCCAATTACAAAATGGGCAAAAGGCACAGACAAACATTCCACTGAAGAAAATACACAGATGGCAAATAAGCATATGAAAAGATTTCTGAGCACTTAAACCCACAACTAGGGCAGCTAGGTGGCTCAGTCAGATCTCCATTCAGGTCATGTTCTCACAATTTGTGAGATCAAGCCCCATTTCAGGCTCTGCACAGTCAGTGCAGAGCCTGCTTGGGATTCTCTCTCTCTCCCCCTTTCTCTGGCCCTACCCAGGGTGTACTCTCTTTCTCGCAAAGTAAATAAATAAACTTAAGAAACACACACACAGTGAGATATCACTACATACCTGTCACACTGGGCTAAAATTTTGAGAATGAATGAATTAATTATAAATAGATAAATAAATGAATAAATAACTAAGAACACTAATTCTTCCTGGAAAGAATGTGGAGAAACTGGATTATTCACCCATTGCTGATGGGAATTTTAAGTGTTAAAGCCATTTTGGAAAACATTTTAGCAGAATCTAAAAACTAATTACGAAACTATAATCTGACTCAACAATTGTACTCCTGGGCATTTACCCCAAAGAAAAGAAAAGTTATGTTTACACAAAAATCGGTATACAAATGTTTAAGAGAATTATATGTTTAATTCATATAGTCAAATATTGGAAATAGCCCAAATATTCTTCAGTGAACAGTGACTGGTTAAACAAACTGTAGAATATCCATATTATGGAATATTACTCAGCAATAAGAATTAATAAACTATTGATACACACAATTCGAGTGAGTCTCCAGAGAATTATACTGAGTAAAAAAAAAAAAAAGTCAATCCCAAAATGTTACATACAGTGTGATTTCACGTATATAACTTTCTTAAAAGACTGAACTATAGTAATGGAGAATAGATTGGTGGTAGTCAGGGCTTAAGGTGAAAAAAGAAGGGGATAGTTAGAAAATGGCAACATGAGGGATCCTTGTGGAAATATTCTGTATCTTGATTGTATCGATATTCACATCCTGATTGTGATTATTATACCCTGGTTGTGCATGATGTTACCATTGGGACTAACTGGGTAAATGTTACAGGAGACTTCTCCATATTATTTCTTACTACTGCCTGTGAATCTATAGCCAATTTGACAATAAATTATATTAATTAAATTAATTAGTTAATAAAATAATAAAAAACAAGACAAAACAAAAAAATTAAACAAAAAATGGACACGGAGTAGATCATTTTTAAGGTAGTATTTACACAGCACCTTCCACAAGATAGGCAACATTCTAAGTGTATGATATCAATTAACTCATTTAGTCTTCAAAACAATCCAATGAAGCAGGTTTCTCTTATTCTCTCTTCTGTAAATGATGAACTATTAAGTAACTTGTGTAAGGCCACAGAGCACTTAGATGATGAAACAAATTTTGTCCTTTTCTCTTTAATTTCAAAAAATTAAAAAGCAGAGAGAATAATAGTATGAAGTCATCATCTGGTTTCAATAATTATTAGTTTATGACCAGTCTTGTTTTATCTAAATCCCTACACTCTCACCACCATCTGGCTTATTTTGAAGCAAATTCCCATATCATATATTTTAACCTTAAATATTTTAGAATCTAGCTCTAAGAGATAAAGACCATTAAAAAAAACATAACCCCAATATTTTCACCACACCTATAAAAATAAACAATAATTCCTTACTATTATCTAATATTATAAACAGATGTTTTAACCCAGGCCATATGACTCTACAATATTTTAATCAATGGGTCTTCTGTGATGGAAGTACAGATCTGACACTCAATAGCCACCAAGAGCTAGAAATAAAAATGAATATTGGGTCTTAGAATATTATGGCAAAGCATTGCCTTACACAAAAACAAGGATACTTTATATCACTTGTTGATAAATGATGAATTTAAATTCAATTCTGCTCTGATCTTTGATCTCTCATGCTTTTCCATCTATGATTATTTTCTCCTCGTTAGATTCAGATAGTTTCATTTAATAATTATTTCTTTCTAAGTGATCTCTTGCAGATCTCTTTGTTGTCTGCCTTTTGAGGTTTCATGCTGCTTCCTAGTTATTGATCTTGAAGCACGTCACTCCAGTATTTCATTTTTCTTTCAGATTTAGATCACTCCTAGACCTCCTTATCTTTACATGCTTAATAAAACAGGTAAGTGTCTGGTGTACTTGTGCACAATAGCAGACTGATATTTTCAAAATTCATGTCCTCAAATTTTGGTTTAAACACAAATTTACACATTCAGAAATAACATCATATTTTCAGAAACCAATAATGAAAACTAGGAAGGCTTCACACCTACCTATTGCCTAAGACATGAGATATTATTAGAAAATCAAAACAATAAGTGTTGATAGCAACATTTCACAGAAACTGAGGTTCAGAGTGTCAAAGACACTAACTTCCCACAAGACCAAATTCAAGAGTTCAGAGACTGAGTGCAGTGTTTTAAAACATATCCTTAAAAGACAAATCAAACAAACAAACAAACAAACAAACAAAAATGGTGACAGTGATAGGAAACACTAAAATACAATTCAAAGAAAGACAGAAATTGGTAGTTAAGATTTATATGTAATTTGATTGAGCTGTACTCAGAAGTCTAGAATACTGTCTAGAGTTCTATATTATTAAATACCTACGTTCTATTGAAGCCAACAAGTGAGCTGTATGTAGAGTGCCCTTTCGAGTTAGACTTTCTATAAAATTAATGTTTCTATAAAATTCAAGTCCTGGTTCAAAGGTGTGACTTGTGTCCAAAAGTGTAACATGTATATACTTGAAAATCAATTTGTAAACTTTATAATCTGTAAGTTAAGGTAAAGGGGAGTTTGAACACTATTTGTATTTATGAACTGAACAAGGCAATTGGTTATTGGATTTGGTCCAGTGAGGCAAATGAATACCATTTTGGGTATTCAACAATTTCAACTGAGATTTCCTTTTCTAGGGAGCTCATGAGACATAATCCATTGTTAATTGCTTTGATTATGGCTTATCTAACCTCTAATTCCCGATGACCTTTTTCAAGTCCACTTTCAATTTAATGAGCCAAACTAATAAAGTCTACACTGTCTTCTTGATAAGGTTTTTCTCCTAGAAAAATGTCCTTATAAATTAAGATATTTTTTGTTTAAACTATGTTCCTTCATACTAAGTGAGGTTGAAGAGTTGACACCTTTATCTTAAACTTTGCCATCTATTTGCATAATTATGCTTTGAAACATGTTTATGTCTCTGGGCATTTATATCTTCCAATACTATTTTTTGGTTCTCTCTTTATTAATTTTCTTTTGCTTTGCACTACTAACACTATACAGGTTTAGTTCAACAAATACGAGTTCAAATAATGAGCAGGAGAAACAGAAATGAAATTTACCCCCAATGCCTGAAACAATTAAAAGAAAGCCAGGAAAAAAAATGTTTAAAACAACAGGACTCAAGTTATCAGCATCAGAAACAAAGAACCATAATTCCTGAGAAATTTTGAAACAAGGTGAGTCCTTTGATTGCCCCAGCTTGCTGACTAGAGAAAGTTTCCAGACTGTGATGCAAGCAGGGGAAGCCCGGGGATGGAGTTGGGAGTCCAGAAAGGACAAAGCAGTGAAGTCATAGGATAGAGTACCAGAGACAAGAGAGCCTGACAGAGAAAGAAATCTGCAGATCTGTGGAAGGTCTATATGGGGGAGGATTCAGTTGAGAACTGAAACACAATTGTGTGAAGAAACTATCCTAGGACAGAAAGAACCACTCAACAGGATTAAGAGAGCAGTGCCCAGAATTCACAGCAGGCTAATAGTGTCTTTTTTCCAACAACAAAGGTAGAAAACCTCATAATTCAAGAGATATTGGTAAGAATACTAAGAAAGGTCTTTTCTTCTCAGTATGGAAACTGGATATTGACCCAAAATTAAACTCAGCTCTGGTCTCACCTGAAAACAAAACCTGAGAGGATTGCAACTCAACCGCATGCTGAACAAAGCTCAAGAATATCTGCACGAACACAAACAGATAAAATTCACAATGGTTGGTATTCAATCAAAGATTCTAAGGTATGCAAAGAAGCAGAAAAGCACTATCCATAATCAGGAGAATAATCAATCAAAACCTCCCCAAAGAGACACTGATTTTAGAATTGGTAGACAATGACATTAAAACAGATATTATAATTATAGTCCATATGTTCCAAAGCTTAAATAAAGACATGAAAATTATTAACAACAACAAAAACAAATCAAACTTCTAGAAATGAAAGCTTTGATGTGTGAGATGAAAAAGACACTGTATGGGATTAATGGCTGATTGCAGAAGAAAAGATAAGTGACTGAAGGCATAACAATAGAAATGATACAAAATGGGATGCAGAGAAAGACTGAAAGAAATTAGCAGAGCATCAGAGAGATGTGGGATAACAAGTGATCAGCTGTACATTTGGAGTCCCCAAGGGAAGTGGGAGACAAAATATATCTGAACAAATAATGGCTAAAAAAAAATTCTAAATTGGAGGAAAACTATAAACTCACAGATCCAAGAAGCTCAACAAAGCTCAAAGCACAAAAATATGCAGGAGAAAAACGAATATCAAGACACATCATAAACAAATGGCCTGAAATGTATGGTCAAAAGAAAATCTTAAAAGAATACAGAGAAAGAAAGTCCTTATTTATAGAGAAACAAAGGTGAGGATGGCAACAGATTTCTTGTCAGGAAAAATGCAAGTAAAAGACAGAAGAACAACATATTGAAAGTACTGAATTAAAAAAGCTGTCAAGTTAGAATTCTTTATTTAGCCAAAGTAGCTTTCAGAAAGTGAAGACCAGTGGCATTTTCTATACAAAAGTAGGTAAAATTCATAAGCAGGCTTACTATAATACTATATATAAGACTGTATAATGAATAACTTTAATTAACCTTGATGATATACAAGTACAAACGTCAGAATTTCAGGCTTCATGGTTAATAGGTGTCAGAAGAATGGATAGGGCCCTAATGCCATATTTTTCAAGGTGTGGAGTCAGAAAAGTATTAGTTATGGCTTAGAAAAGAGGAAATAAAAGTGGGGCTTTGTTATTTATAGATGCGAAGATAATTAATTTCAGCCAAATTAAAATGGTGACATAACCACACTGAGACAAGGAAGGAGAGGAAGAGTGAACATCAGTAAAAGTTTCTTCTGTTAGAGCAGGCAATCAAAAGGTCTAAAGCTGATAATCTAGGAAAGAGCTATAGAACTATTATTTTAATTGTTGATTCCCCCAGTGGAGAATTTTGAGGATTAAGACATTGGTTGGGGTGTAGGGATTGTAGACTTTTTCTTTTGCACAGGCAATTTTTTGCTTTGCACAACAGTGTGGGATTCTAAAAACGAGCATGCAAGCTGAAATCATGCAAAACTATTTTAATAAGAGAGGGAAAACATTGGGGCGCCTGTGTGGCTCAGTCAGCTAAGCGTCCGACTTTAGCTAGGTCACGATCTCTTGGTTCATGGGTTTGAGCCCTGCGTTGAGATCTGTGCTGACAGCTCAGAGCCTGGAGCCTGCTTCAGATTTTGTGTCTCCCTCTCTCTCTGCCCCTCCCCCGCTCTCACTCTGTCTCCCTCTGTCTCAAAAATAAATGAACACTAAAAAACTAAATTAAAAAAAAAGAGATAGGAAACATTACAACTATTCCATGACCTTTAAAAACTTTTATCAAACATTAAAAACTCCCTTACTGTCAGTAATCAATGGATAAAGAAATAAAAAATACAGTAAAACTAATAATTTATTATTATATGATAATACATATTAGTTTTTATTATTATACTATAATTAACAGAAACATTGGCAAACATTTTCTTCCTCAGTAAAATAGTTATCAAACTTGTTGTGCAGTGTTTGCCTTCTTCTCATCACATAACTTAAAAAGGAAGCACCTTTTTTACGTCTTGGCAAACTGTCATGCTCTTTTCTAAGTTTGGATTCGTTCCCGACATTTTATCCTATGTGCTTTCAATGTCATGAAACATCTCTGAGAATTCTTTAATAGGAAGTTTTTTTGCTCCTGTCACTTACTCTGGGACATCTTTGTCCTTTATGTCAAAATCATTTTTCTCATTTATGTCAATAAATTCACCTTCACTAAGTTCCCCTGGCTGCGAATCTAGAGTGAAACAGCAACACTGCCAACACTATCAGCTGTTTCCTCTAGAACTCCTTTTACATTCAAGTCTAATTTCACTTTTTGGTTCTTTGCTGCCTATTCATGTTTGTTGCTCAATTCCCTCTTCCAATTATCCATATTTGTGTAATGTCATGTGGGTTTACCACTGAGAGACAAAGAAGCAACATCGCTAAAGATTACTGTATGTAAGTGAACTAAATAGCAGATGAGTAGTGACCACTCATAGACTTTGAAAAATGTGATGTGAATGGTCACCGATCATAACGTGCATCTGCTTTTTCTGGAGCAACTTGTGGACTGAAGAGCCAGTAGCCCATTTTGTACTTTGCGCAATTACTCTTGGTTAACAGGCTAGGGTACCAGGCTACGGTGAACCATTCATTGAGGGGCTGGCTTTATTTAAGTAAATGCAGTAACTGAAATTTGCATATTCTGGAACCATGCAGAGAGGGCTGCCTGTGGTTATATGTGCATTAATTTTCTCTTTCTTCAGTTGTATGCTTATTTGTTTGTTTTTACCTATTAATATTGTCTTTTGATTCTTCCAGTTTTATTGAAATATAGTTGACATATAGCACTGTATACATTTAAGATGTACAGCATAATGACTTGGCTTACACATACGTTATGTACTGATTACCACAATAAGTTTAGTTAACATCCATCATGTTTTTTGCCTTTAAGTTTTACGAGGGCAGGGACTATTCACTAGTTCACGGGGGCAAGTTTTATTCACTAATCTTTACCTCTCACCTAACACATCAGAAACATATTGTAGGATCTCAGTAAGTAGCTATAAATTAATAGAAAAAAACACATTCTGAGGTCTCAGGAATAGAGCTACCTGTTGGCTTGTGTGGATCTTCTTCAAGGCATTATAATGCAATGGTTAAGAGAGTGGCTTATAAAAATAAATTAGAATAAAAATGAAATTCTGAATAAAAATCCCAGCTCTGCCATTTATTAGCTATAATCTTGGGCAAATCTCTTAACTATTCTGTGCCCCAGTTTTCTCATTTATAAGAAGGGAATAATGATGGTACCTATTTCATAGGATGTTATAAATATTAAATGAGTTAATGTAAACAAAACATTATGACAATGTTAAAATAGCAACCATTGTACAAATGGTAGCCATTATATTGGAGGAGACTTTATTTTTGGAACAATATTATGATATACTAATACCAGTGGATAGAGTCACTTTCTATTTCCACATGCAAAATGGCTACTAGAAAATGATAAGTATACTGAGGAAAATCAAGCTGATATTTTTTGCTTTTGGGGGGTTCTTTTGGTACATGGAAAACTAGAGATATTTGTTGAATATGGTTGTATTTTAAAAGCCTTCCTAGAAACTGAAATCTGATATTGAACTCTATAGCTAACACACTTGTATCATTTTTATAAATATTTTCATGGGAAGTGTAACCTATATATTTCTTTAGTAATAGAACATTATTTCCAGAGCTTCGTGTTGAATGAGTGAATTAAAAAGTAGCTGTGAGTGTATTTTCTTTTCCTTTTTCCTCTTTTCTCTTTTTTTCCTTTTTTCCTAAAGAGAAAGAAACAAATGTCAGGCTTCAGTTTTAATTAAGTAATTAACTAAAATGTTATATAGAATAGACAAGAAAAAAGTTCAATTGTGTAATTTAATTTTAATTGAATGAAATAAGTTAGTGAGGACTAGCTGCTGTTTCATGAGTTTTCATAGGGCAGAGAATGGGTTTTAACAGCAGAGACAGGGGGGTAACATTGAGTCTAATTCTATTTAATTAGCAATGCCCAACCTTTCTCAACAGAAAAGCAATACTCTTATTAAATAATACCAAAAGTGCAATGGATTTTGGC
Source organism: Lynx canadensis (assembly GCF_007474595.2). NCBI lineage: Eukaryota > Metazoa > Chordata > Mammalia > Carnivora > Felidae > Lynx > Lynx canadensis. The sequence continues at coordinate 69,142,762 of NC_044310.1, forward strand.
CCAAAGTAATGAAGATGTGACCTCTACAAATAAACATTTCCCGAGAGTGGATTCTGCATGCATCCAAAAGGTTATATTTGAAAAACAAGTTAAAAAGTAACTACATCACTTCCAGTAACTTCAGGACCTACAGCAGCATAGACTTTCCCCACTAACCCCACCACAGGTAAGATACACAATTTTTTAAAAATGGTTAGACATATTTTTTTTTAATTTTTTTTCAACGTTTATTTATTTTTGGGACAGAGAGAGACAGAGCATGAACAGGGGAGGGACAGAGAGAGAGGGAGACACAGAATCGGAAACAGGCTCCAGGCTCTGAGCCATCAGCCCAGAGCCCGACGCGGGGCTCGAACTCACGGACCGCGAGAACGTGACCTGGCTGAAGTCGGACGCTTAACCGACTGCGCCACCCAGGCGCCCCAGACATATTTTAATACTTAGCCACACTATGGCCATAACCAGCTATTTATTTTTTGTATTTTTAAGTAAACTTTTTATTGAAATATGACTTACAGATTGTGAGTGTACCAGAGCACTGAATTTTCACAAAGATGGCACGCTCGAGTAGTCAGTGCCAAGAACAAAAAATAGAACAACACTGCCCTGCCCAGTCCCTAGTGCGCTCTTCACAGATCATGTCACCCCTTTTCTTAAGATCCCACAATGGCTCCTTGTTTGACTTAGAGCAAAGCCAAAGCTCTTGCCTGTTTGACTTCATCTCCTCCTCTTTTTGCTTGCTCCACGCCTGGAAGAATATGATTGTAAAATGAGGAGGATAGCATTGATAAGGCGCAGTATTGCAATCAAACAAGTACATGCTACTCATGAATAAAACCCCATGCAGTCCTGCTTTTTAAGAAATACTATTAGCATTTATAGTAAAATGGTTCCCTGAATAGGCAGACATTTTGCCTAATAGCTTGCTTCCCCACCTCCCAATTAGCTAGATACATCATAATACCTTTGGCAATTTAGGGGTCAATTTCAACCTCCAAGGAATTAAGAAAAAACTCAGAAGTTGAAGACTATAAAGTATAGGAAGTCTAAGTAATTTAGGTTTCCAGTGGTGGCACATTTGAAATATCATAAGGACAAACAATGGATGTGACTTTTTCAAATTCAGTTAGAGAAATGGTCTTAAAATACAACTCTTAAGACGAAGAACCTGTGCTAGTTTTATCCTTTTTTCTCTGCTGATGTTCCCTCTTCTTCTCCCTAGCCCTAATGAACTACAATAGTTACGGGCTTTGGACTGTACTAATGATATAATTACAGAAGCCTCTTCTTCCCTGTCAGGTTTAACTCTTAACATGAAATACCTCTCTTGGCATTTTGCATGCTGTGTGCTGTAAAAGTCTACCAATTTTTACCTCCAGAACATTCTTTCATAATTTGCATCACCCAGAACCCTAAGCACTATCCCAATATACACAATCAGCAACAAAGTCTAAAAAATTGCCCTGGAAATTACCCTTAATAGACAAAGAGAACTAGCCAAATAACAGAAGACAATTAATGATGGCATGTAGGGACACCTGGGTGGCTCAGTCAGTTACCATCCGACTCTTGGTTTCGGCTCAGGTCATGATCTCACAGCTTCGTGTGTTCAAGCCCCATATCGGGCTCTGTGCTGTCGGTGTAGAGCCTGCTTGGGATTCTCTGTCTCCCTCTCTCGCTGCCCCTCCCCAACTCATGCTGTCTCTGTCTCCCTCAAAATAAATAAATAAACTTAAAAAAATGTAAGAAAAAAAAATGATGGCATGTAAAGACAGAAGAGAGGAGAGGTAGAAAAAGGATATTCCTCCCAGTAATGTTTTTCCAATATGTGATGCAAGTATCACTCCAATACTGTACTTAATAGTTGATTTCATCCTAGAAAGAGCACCATGAAAAACTTTGTTACCAAGACTTAGGTTTCTTTTCTGCTCCTTTCTTGACTTTGGCCAAATTCATATCTAACTACATACCTTACCAATTTCCCTCCATTGCTCCATAGTGGCTTTTTTGTTGTGTTTTGTTTTTTAAATGTTTATTTATTTTTGAGAGAGACAGAGATAGAATGCGAGTGGGTTAGGGGCAGAGAGAGGGAGACAGAATCTGAAGCAGGCTCCAGGGTCTGAGCTGTCAGCACAGAGCCTGACATGGGGCTCGAACCCACGAGCTGTGAGATCATGACCTGAGCCATGAGTCGGATGCTCAACCGACTGAGCCACCCAGGCACCCCATCCAGTGCTTCATAGTGTCTTAATGCTAAATAAAGATCCGGAGCAGCCAGCAAAAACTAAAGCAGACATTTAAAATATCTATCTTCTGTCTTAACAGAAATAAGCCCCTCCTTTACTCCTTTTGCTCAGCCAGAGATGAAATAAAGTGCTTCAAGAAGCTGACTCTAAGATTCCTGGTTTTCAAAAATGGAAAGAGGAACGCTACAAGTTAAGTTACTGACGCTCTCTGTACTCTACATACCTCAGAAGTCTGAAAGAACCCAAGGTTACACAGGTACCAGTTTGAAAACCAATTATGGAAAATCACTAGTATCATTTGAACACATAATTCCTTTTTTCCTATGCAATTTTTAAATTGTTGAGTTTGTGTATTACTTTTTCTTTAAGATATCAAATATATTTTCTAACACTATTAAAAGATATTTAGTAACATTAAAACCCTTGGGACATCTGGGTTGCTCAGTCAGTTAAGCACCTGACTCTAGATTTCCACTCAGGTCATGATCTCACGGTTCGTGAGCTCAAGCCCTGCATGGGACTTCCTCCATGCTGGCAGTGTGTAACCTGCTTGGGATTCACTCTCTCTCTCTCTCTCTCTCTCTCTCTCTCTCTCTCTCTCTCTCCCCCTCTCACTGCCCTTCCTCAGCTCGCTCTCTCTCTCTCTCTGTCTCAAAGTAAATAAACAAACTTTTAAAAAGAATTATTGTTTATTATTAAAAAATAAAAACTTTGGGGGCGCCTGGGTGGCTCAGTCGGTTAAGCGTCCCACTTCGGCTCAGGTCATGATCTCACAGTTCATGGGTTCGAGCCCCGCATCGGGCTCTGTGCTGACAGCTTGCTCAGGGCCTGGAGCCTGCTTCAGATTCTGTGTCTCCTACTCTCTCTGCCCCTCCCCCGTTCACGCTTTGTCTCACTCTGTTTCTCAAAAATAAATGTAAAAAAGAAAAATAAAAACTTTGTCATTTACTACTCATTTCATTAATATTAATAATGATAATAACAATAGTTCATACATAGCACTGTGTTTAAAAATTATTCTAGGGGCACCTGGGTGGCTCAGTCGGTTAAGCGTCCGACTTCGGCTCAGGTCATGATCTCGCGGTCTGTGACTTCGAGCCCCGCATCAGGCTCTGTGCTGACCTCTTGCTCAGAACCTGGAGCCTGTTTCAGATTCTATGTCTCCCTCTCTCTCTGACCCTCCCCCGTTCATGCTCTGGCTCTATCTGTCTCAAAAATAAATAAACGTTAAAAAAATTAAAAAAAATTATTCTAAATGCTTAATTTATTCTCTCTTTTTCATTTTTTTAAAGTTTATGTATTTTTGAAAGGTAGTGAACACAAGCCAGGGAGGGGCAGAGAGAGAGGGAGACACAGAATCCGAAGCAGGATCCAGGCTCTGAGCTGACAGCATAGAGTCCGGTGCAGGGCTTGAACCCACCAGTGGTGAGATCACGACTTGAGCCAAAGTCGGACATTTAACTGACTGAGTCACCCCGATGCCCCTATTCTCTTTGTTTTTAAATAATAAGTGTTTGAAACTATAATCCCCCATTTTGCTACATCTGTAATTATCTGGACAGTGATCTTCTTCCCCTTCTCTTCCTCCTCCTTCTTTGATTAAATTTTGCCTTCAACTTATATATGTTGTGGGTAGAGGGGATGCTCCTTATACTACTTTATACAAAGTAACATTTAGTAAAATCATGCATTTTTTTAACTCATTGCACTGAATATCATAGCCTCAATACTGTTAGAAATATAAATAATATGTTTCTAAATTTTAAAGTTAGAGAGCATTTTAGGAAGTGGATTTATTCTTGGGCTACAGGGCAGGTTCAATATTCACAACTCAATCAACGTGATACATTACATTAATAAAAGAAAGGATAAGAACCACATAATCCTCTCAATAGATGCAGAAAAAGCATTTGACAAAATACAGCATCCTCTCTTGATAAAAAGCCTCAAGAAAGTAGGGATAGAAGGAACATACTTCAACATGATAAAAGCCATCTATGAAAGACCCACAGCTAAATAGAGAAAAATTGAGAGTTTTCCCCTAAGGTCAGGAACACAGCAGGGATGTTCACTCTCACCACCATTGTTCAACACAGTACTAGAAGTCTTAGCCTCAACAATCAGACAACAAAAAGAAATAAAGACAATCCAAATTGGTAAAGAAGAAGTCAAACTTCCAATCTTCACAGATGTCATGGTACTCTACATGGAAAACCTGACAGACTCCACCAAAAAAAAAACTGCTAGAACTGATACATGAATTCAATAAAGTTGCAGGACATAAAATCAATGTACAGAAATTGGTTGCATTTCTATGCATCAATAATGAAGCAGCAGAGAGAGAAATCAAGGAATCCATCCCATTTACAATTGCACCAAAAAAAAATAAGATACCTAAGAATAAACCTAACCAAAAAGGTAAAAGATCTGTACACTGAAAATTGTAGAAAACATATGAAAGAAGTGAAGAAGACACAAGAAATGGAAAAACATTCCATGCTCCTGAATTGGAAGAACAAGTATTGTTAAAATGTCAATACTACCCAAAGCAATCTACATATTCAATTCAATCCCTATCAAAATAACACCAGCATTCTTCACAGAGCTAGAACAAACAATTCTAAAATTTCTATGGAACCAGAAAAGACCCTGAAGAGCCAAAGTAATGTTGAAAAAGGAAATCAAAACTGGAGGCATCACAATTCCAGACTTTAAGCTGTATTACAAAGCTGCAATCATCAAAACAGTATGGTACTGGCACAAAAAACAGACACATAGATCAATGGAACAGAATATGATCCCAGAAATGCACCCACAAAAGTATGGCCAACTAACCTTCAACAAAGTAAGGAAGAGGATCCAGTGGAAAAAAGACAGTCTCTTCAGCAAATGTTGCTGGGAAAACTTGACAGTGACCTGCAGAACAATGAAATGGACCACTGTTTTTTACACCATATACAAAAATGAATCCAAAATGGATGAAAGACCTAAATGTGAGACAGGAAACCATCAAAATCCTAGCGGAGAAAATAGGACTTTGACCTCAGTCACAGCAACATCTTACTAGACATATGTCCAGAGACAAGGGAAATAAAAGCAAAAATGAACTGTTGGGATCTCATCAAGATAAAAAGCTTTTGTGCAATGAAGGTAACAATTAAGAAAATTAAAAGGCAACTGATGGAATGGGAGAAGATATTTATGACATATATTAGATAAAGGGTTAGTATACAAAATCTATAAAGAACTTATCAAACTCAATACTCAAAGAACAAGTTATCCAGTGAAGAAATGGGCCAAAGACATGAATAGACACTTTTCCAAAGAAGACATCCAGATGGCTTACAGACATGAAAAGATGCTCAACATCGACATCAGAGAAATACAAATCAAAACCACAATGAGATAACACCTCACACCTGTCAGAATGACTAACTCAGGAAACATGTGAAGTTGGTGAGGATGCAGAGAAAGGGAAACACTCTTGCACTGTTTATGGGAATACCAACTGGTGCAGCCACTCCAGAAAAACAGTGAGGAGGTTCCTCAAAAAATTAAAAATAGAACTACCATACAACCCAGCAGTTGCACTACTAGGTATTTATCCAAAGGACAGAAACATGCTGATTCAAAGGGGCAAGTGCACCCCAAAGTTTATGGCAACGCTCTCAACAATAGCCATATTATGGAAAGTACATATCATGTACTCTAAAAAAAAATTAAAGTTAGAGAGCATTTTACACTTGATTTCAAAGATTTTAAATATGTTTAATAAAAATAATGTACTTTTTAAGCAGAGTCAATCCCTCTTTTCAAAGGACTATTTACTTTGTATATAGTAGAATGGCTTAAAATTGAGGATGGAATAATTTTGTTGCTGTATCTTTTATCAACAGAATTATTTTTATCTTCAACATTACTATTCCCTTCTAATTCCTCTCAATTTTATATTACGGTTGCCATCACAATCTATCAGTTTTTTTTTTTATCTGAAATATCTTTACCCATACACAATACCCTTTTGTTAAATAATGCAATTGAGTCCTGAGGGTACATCTCAACTTTTAAACATCTTTTAAGGGGCTCCTAGGTGGCTCAATCATTTGAGTGTCTGACTCTTGATTTCAGCTCAGGTCAAGATCCCAGGGTTGTGGGACCAAGACCTAGGGTCCAGCTCTGCAGTGAGCATGGAGCCTGCTTAAGATTCTCTCTCTCTCTTCCTCTGCCCCTCTCCCCCACTGATACCCTCTTTAAAAAGTTAAAAATAATAAAACAATAAAAATATTTTAAGAAAACTAAGTACAAGAAAACTTAGGCTTCTATTATATGTCCTAGTAATCACTCTTCATAGCTTAGTGCCTTTACTTCATTTCTTCAAATGTTTTCTATTTCGTACAAAAACCTGCATTATATAAATGTTTTTTGATTGGTTTAGGCATTTTAAGATCAGCTATATCCATTATCTTGTGTTCCAGTTTTAATTGTTATTTGTTTGCTCCATGCTTTGTTATTGCTTTTTTTTTTTACTTTCACTCTTTTATATATGTTATAGGTAGTTGGTTTTTATATTTTATAGTATTTGGAAGGTAGAGAATCAAATCTAAACTAAAAAATATTATTTTTACACTTTTTCTTTTCATGTCAATTTCTCATACTTTATAAATGTAATCTGGAATCATGGAACAAGAATTTTAATCATAAAAATTAATCACAAGAATTTTTATTAGCTTACATTTTATTTTGTTACCATATTCACAATATTTTGTAATTAACTCTATTTGTTTAACTGAATGTCAATGCTGACCAACATTCCTTTTAATCTAATAGGAAAACATTACATGACTTTTTGAGTTTTTATTTTTATTCCTTTTCCCATTAGCTGAATTACATCTTCCAAAAAGATTTTGCAGCATGGGAATGGAAGCTATGCAATTTTTTCTCAGTTGTATGAGATTATCTTACTGTTACATTCCTGTAGGCACAACACCTGATTGTATTATTTCAGTCTCTCCCTTGAATCTGTAGAAAATCACTTATTTACTTTACACTATGAGTATTATTTACTTTACATTATGAGCATTCATAATTTCCTAAAAGAAATGTAAAATCATCATTTTGCTTCCGTAGAGATCATGTTTTTCTTTTTCCTTTGGTTGAATACATGTAAAATTATTTTCTTTAAAACTATTATCAGACTATACCTAAATAAGAGTTGAGGTTGCAGTGCCTTGGTGGCTCATTCGGTTACGCTTCTGACTCTTGATTTCCACTCAAGTCATGATTTCAGTTTGTGACCTGGAGCCCTGTGTTGGGTTCTATGCTGACAGCTAGGAGCCTGCTTGAGACTCTCCCTCTCCCTCTCCCTTTGCCCCTTTCCCACTCGTGCTGGCTCTCTCTCTCCCTCCTCTCTCTCTCTCTCTCAAAATAAATAAATAAACATTTAAAAAAGGAGGTGAGGTTATTTATTTTGCCAATTGACATTAATGACTTTGAAATTTCAAAACGAATTTATCTCATAAAAATGTTCCTCAATTGTGTCTCAGTATTGTTTTCCTTATTTTTATTCTGGGTTCTTTTCTTTTCTTCCTTTTTTTTTTGCCCCCCTAGGAAAACTAGTTTTCACAGATTGGAGTCATTTAGTCCATTTTCCCTCTAATCAAACTATAACCTTTTCTCCAATTATTTTCATATTTTTTGTTCTCTCTGTTATACATGAAGTTGTGAAATCATTCAAGTTTAGTATGAGCTCTTCCACAGAAGTCGAATGTGAGTTGATTTTTTTTGCATTTCTGGATCCATTAACTGGATTTCTTGTTGTTATCGTTGTTGTCAGCCTAATTCTGTATAACTTAAAATAGTGTGTTCTTTCTTGAAGCCTAAAAAGACCATTTCTTTCATTGAATTTAAAAAAGTCAAGACACAAGCTATTTTCTAAAGTATCTTGTTATCTGAAACACAGAGAAGCATGAAGATTTCTTTACTTTTAAATAACATTTGATTTCTATGCCCAACAGAAATATTTTTGGTTAATTTTTTGTTTATTTATATTGGAAAAGATGAGCTCTATAATAATCCAGCATGTTTCTCTAGAATATCTGAGACTTGTATTAGCCCCAATCCTCTTTCACCCCATCTCTCTCTCCACTTCCAATCTCTCTCTCTCTCTCTTGCTCCCTCTCACTCTCTTCTCTTCCTCTCCTCTCTAGAGCAGCTCAGTCAGACCTAAAATCAAATTCCAACTTAGTCATCCACAAGTTTTAGTTTCCTAGTTTCCTCCTCTATACAATGAAGATACTACTTTCTATCTTTAGAAAGAAACATCTGTCTTTTTTCTGACACAGATCACAAGAGCAAGAGCTGTAGAGCGAGAGTACAAGTGGGGGAGAAGCAGAGAGAGAGGGAGAGAGAGAATCTTAAGCAGGCTTCATGTCCTGCATGGAGCCCAACCCAGGGCTCAATCTCACAACCATGAGATCATGATCTGAGCGTAAATCGAGTCAGACGCTTAACAGACTGAGCCACAAAGACACCCCCTATTTTTAGTTTTAATGTGACAATGGCAATAGAATGTAAGTGCTAGAATATTGCCTGAGACATATTATACCCTCAATATTAAAAAAATATTAAACCACACAGGAATAGTAATTAATAAGAATTAGTGTTAAAATTAAATTACATAACAATCTCAATATTATTATTATTATTAAAATATATCTGTACTGTACTATGCTTGTTAATCTTCAAAAAGATGCATGAAGAAAATGGATAATTTGGTAAAGAGAAAAACAGTAAACTCTAGTTAGTTCAGAGATCATTTTTATTGGTTGGAATTTGGAGTGGACAGCCTGTCTGTTCAATGACACTCATGTCTAAATGAACAAGATTAAGTCAAATCTTATTCCTTCTCCCTTATTTGTAGACCTAATTGCTCTGCATAATCCAGAATATTAACTATTGCTGCTGTATTCACATCAATGTCACAACTAGTGAATATATGCACCACCCTTGGACATTTGGTCTTCTCTTTTCATTGGTTTTCTGTGTTTGTTTGGGTTTTTTTTGTCCTTATATTTGACTTTATGGGTTTTTATTGTGCAAAATTTTGTGCAGTATTACTAATCCACTAATTCCTAATCTACTGTCACATTAACAAGAAAGTTCCATTCTGAATCTTAATCATATTTCCCTCCTTCAGAAAAAAATACAGTTGTCTCCATAATATAGACAAAGCTTAAATATGTGGAAAACTGTTCATCTCTTAGTCAATCTATTTCCTCTAATTAGTCAATATGTGCCAAGACATTAGTTGTTTAACTTCCACAAATACTCATATATTAATATACAATACTCACTTCCTATTCAACAGTTCACACATCTTATACATTTGAAAATATTTCTCTATGGTTTTGACCATAGAGAGCGAACATACAGCAACATATTCAACTTTAAAGGGAAATGGAATTTATTTTTCATAACATCCACAATAACAAGTACACCTTATGTGATGGCACACTCACTTATAGGTAGTTTATAGATTGAGCTTTCCTCATAACGAAGAAATGCCAAAATTGTCCATAGTAATATCACTTAAGAAGGCTCTTTGCATACTTTAATAAAAGTTTTTTGTTGAGTTTTATTACTTGCAGTTAAAATCTTGTGCATTTGTCACCACTGCAATTTTCATTTCATTAAATTAAATATCCACATTAAAATAATTTATATTATGACTAAATATCTCAAGAAGAAAAGGACAATGGGATATGATAAAGGAGGTCTTCTCTTTTTTCCTCTTCCTCTTACTAAATCATGATGGTAATTATTCAAAGGGATTTTAAGATAAATTATTGTAAGACTATTCATTAATTTTTTTAGATAATTAGCAGAAATTCTGTCATTTTTATGAGAGGTTTGCTTGGCCATTGTGAATCTAAGATGATAATGACATCCAAATGAAATACTTATTTTTGTAGTATTTAAAAGACTAAAGGTGGTACAACCATGTTTAATTGATTGGCTCTCGTCATAAAACATTAGGTAAATGATGGTGTTATTTCTCAAATAGTACTTTATATAAGAAGAGTTGATAAGACTAATGTGTGCACTAGGAGAAAACTACAAGTACTTCAAGAATTAGATTCTATTTCTACTTCCAATATGAAGAGTAACCATTGATTAACTAAAATGTGGGGCGCCTGGGTGGCTTGGTCGGTTGAGCGTCTGACTTCAGCTCAGGTCATGATCTTACCGTTCGTGAGTTCGAGCCCCGCGTCGGGCTCTGTGCTGACAGCTTGGAGCCTGTTTCGGATTCTGTGTCTCCCTCTCTCTCTGCCCCTCCCCTGTTCATGCTCTGTCTCTGTCTCAAAAATAAATAAACGTTCAAAAAAAAATTTTAAAAAAATGTAATAGGTTAGAGGCTTCTGAACTGTCATTGCTACAAATGGGAATAAAAACTGACAGAAATAATAATTTTAAAATTAAAAACACTTTCATCATAAACGTGAATCAAACATTACAATATGAATTTATGATTAATTTTTTAAAAATAACCAACAAAGTTGTTCCTAGTTTTGTTCCATGAAAGGCTAATCATATAGAAATGAATACTCCTCACACCTCTAATATGGTCTCGAACACTACTTTTAATAAAAGGAAAGAGGGATCCCTGAAAACACAGGTCACCCCAGACTTGAAGCAAGAATTCTACAAGATGATTCTGAAAATTCCTATTCTATCTGGAATAAAAGGAGCTAAGACCTCTGGGTATTTTTGAAAGGTCGTGGAAGCCAACTTTAAAAACAGAACAATTTGGCCATCAAAAAGAGCAAGGACTGAAATGGATTTAAACACATCAAATATGTTATGTTAAAATTACTGAGTTTATAATGATACCGAAAGAAAAAATAAAATACAACAAAATGTACTTTTGGTTCCCTGTCTCAGAAATCAATTCATTCTGCAAACATAAGTATAGGGTATGAATCAAGCATCTCACCTATCTTTCCTGAACAAACTCATTTTCATGTAAACACACTAATTGATAAGGAAAGTTGTACTTTACAAAAGAACTCTGTAAACAGCAAAAGTAATGAAAAAATCAAAACATTACTATTTGATAACAACTAATGAACTAATGGATTCCAGGCAATAACCATCAATGACTGCTAAAACCATTAATTGACTGCTAATAACCATCAATGACTGCTAAAGGCAAATGAGCAACTACAATGAATGGATCAAGATGAAAACACCTGAATCCATTAATCAATATTAATTAATTGCTACAAGACAATATGCTTCCCAATATAATGCAACAGGAAGTATACAATACCATTTGTAAATTAGATTTGAGAAAAAAAGAGAGGGGACACATTTTGATTCTTTTGTTTACCTGACACATAGTAGGTCCTGAATAGGTGTATTTTGAATGAATGAATGGATGGATGGATGGATGGATGGATGAATGAATGATTGGTTAACTGAATGTAGACAAAGGACATTGTTAAAACTTTAAACACAAAGTCACTTACTTTATGTCACTGATGACTATGCAAGTCAGAACACCTTCCATCAACTGAAAAATTTTAGAATAAATGCATGAAAAGAAGACCTAAATAGGATTTTTATCATTGATAAACTGTCATGTACTTTTGTTTGGTCTTTAGATGTAGTCCTAATTCTCTCAATGAAAAGGATAAGGATAAAAGTGTTTACTTATAATTTTTTAGCATTAATATGATTTAACATATTGCTGTATTACACATATATATTATTTATATCTTCCTTCTCCCTGTCAGGGACCTCATATTGATGTCCTTGGAGAAAACTAATTGCCCCCAAAGCACTCCCCTTTTCAGTGTTTTGTTGAATTTGAATTAAGATTCCCTATAGTGAATTGCAAAGTTGTTCAAAATTGACTCCAGGCATCCTAAGAACCCTAAAGCTTCCAAGGGACTTGGTAAAATCTAGAAACTCAGTATCTCCTGAAGGAAAACTATATCAGACATATTATACTGTGCCTTCTTCTGTGGAGTTTGTTCTAATTCGATTTGAAATCAAAAGAACGTAACATATCCCATGTAGTTTACTGTTATATATCTCTAACATTCATTCTAGAAACAATGCAAGCAAAATTAGATTGACTAATATAATTTAAGTGATATAAAATTTGAAACATTTTCTTTACAATACATATTGTATTATTATGTGGTTCTAGGTCACATTTGCATACAGAAGTAATCTTTGATTCTGTTGCTTGAACACTGACACAGCTAAAATAATTTTAGGATCAAAGTGATTAGGGGCACCTGAGTGGCTCAGTCAGTGGAGCCTCCAACTCTTGATTTTGGCATTGGTCATGATCTCATGGTTTGTGGGATGGAGCCCCGCATGGGACTCTTCACTGACAGCCTGGGGTCTGATTGGGTTTCTCTGTCTCCCTCTCTCTCTGCCCCTCCCCCCTTTGCACTCTCCCTCTTTGTCTCTCTCAAAATAAATAAATAAACTTAAAAAAAAAAAGAATCCAAGTGGTTAAATTTCATTACACTATGTCAGACTTATTCTTCATTTTCATGATTCATATTTACTATAACATTGTTTTTATAATGATGTTTATATTTGCAAAGATTGAATTCATCACTTCAATTGTTTATGAGCAACACGTTGCTTTTAGTTTCTCCTTTTCTGCCCTAAAGTTTAAACAAAAACAACAAATATTATACCAAATTGAAAGCTATAAGTGAAAGAATGCAAAAATACATTTTATTTATGTCCTTACTTAAAAATGTTTTACAGGTCATAATATAATATATTGCATTATAGGCAAGGAGGATGTAAAGCTAAAAGAGGATAAGTACATTTCCTTTTTTTTGTAAATTACTAAACACAAGAACGAGGAATTGAACTGAGGCATGTCTGCCTGTCCAGTCCTTAAACTATGTCTTACATTGTCCATTTCTCTGACAACTAATAATTCAAACTAATCTTCTTGAAGTCCATCAATCATGCTAGCGACTTTGCTCATGATGTTCTCTGGGTCAGAAATGTTTATCCTGCTCTTACAGTCTATAGTTCATCTTCTCATCCTAGAGAGGACTTCCCCAGCCACACAACAAAACCTTGGTCCTCCTGTCCCTGTTTTGTCCGTAGCACTTTTTGCCATTTGTAGTTTTATAATTTCTTATTTCTTGTCTGTGTCTCTCCCCACCCATCACCGCCTGGACTGAACACTTCGCCATGGGAAGTTCATACAGGTTTCTTCACCATTGTCATTTAGTACACCCAAAGAGTTTTGGAAAGAATTAATAAAAGGTCAACATCTCACCTGTAATTTGCATATTCCTTTAAACCTAAGGACCATCAAAATTAGGAAAATGATTCTATTTTTTTCTAAGTATTAAATATTAGAAAGTCTTTTTTAATGGCAAGGTACATACCTGGCATATAGCTTCTCGTAAGTGCTTATAGGGTGATTTAATAAATTACTATAAGTAAGTTGATATATAGCTGAACAGAGGCTGACTAGGGCATGGTAACAAGACATAAATTCAGGAACTCGGGATACATTTCAAATTACAGCTGTGGCATATTTACTAAAACTTCTACTGTGATGTATGCCAGCCTTGATGTGCTCATCCTGCTTAAACAATTCAATAAGGCAGATACATTGTGCATTGGCTCTACTTTATGTGCCAGGAGCACTTCCTTTTTCTACTGGTTTGCCCTTAGTCGGATAAATACACTTCAAGCGCGTTTCTGAGTAGGTCCACTTAGAGCCCAGAGTACGAACTTCCATGGAGAGACAAACCAAAATGAGTCTGTGGCATTTCTCATTAGGCCCGTTGCCTGATTTTCATTAGGCCTCTTGCCTCTGTCTCATTAGGCCCACTGCCTGGTTTTCATGAGTCTCAATGCATAAGATTCATTAGGCCTGCTGCCTGACTTTTATTAGGTACATTACCTGATTCTTATTAGGCCTAATGCCTGATTTCTTTTGGACCCTCAGTATTTGGGGTTAATACTTACTGTCATGGCTGGTCCATTGGTTGGTGACTGTCTTTCCTCAAATCAGTGATAACCAGAACTCAAAGTTCCTTATGCCTGATGAGAGGCACAGGTGAAGAGAGATTTTCACAATAAAAGCATTTTTGAAACCCAGATTTTTCCCCCCATTCATCCATTAGAATTCATTAGCTTCTTTGGTTTGAAGTTGAGGTAGCAACACCTTTTTCAAATCAGTACATGCCACATAAAACACTGTTGCAGCAGAATGAATAAATAAAAAAAGATGCCATTAATTTGAATTCATTTGAATTGGAACAAAAATCATTTATATGCTGTTATTAGGTTAATTAAATATTTTGTTTTCTATTACATTTATTTATTATACATTGTGAAATCAGTGACCTTTGTCACAATGTCTCTTTTGTAATTACGAAAGAAAATATAGTTTAGGGCCATTAACTTATTCACATGCAAACTGGATCAATACTGTTAAACCTTTCAACCCAAACTCAACGTATATATAAAAAGAAGATAGTATACTAAACACATAAACTACTCTGATTTTCTTGGAATGTTATTCTACATAATTTACATACACAGCAGCCAGGAATACAATAGTTTTACATTTTACATAAGGCAATTCTTTATATATTCTTAGATTAATTGGTCTTAGGTACAATTTACAGATTTAAACCTTTAAGAATCTCTATTCTCTGATATAGTATTCTCTTTGCATATATAGTATGTGCAGTTGGCATGCTCCGTATATTAACCAATAAAGTTAATATGCTTTTTGTCATAAACACACATATATTTCATAAATAAATGGATTTAGGTTATTAATTTCTTTACTGTAATTTTTAAAATTTTTTAATTTTATTTTTGAGAGAGACAGAGTGTGAGCAGGGCAAGAGCAGAGAAAGAGGGAGACACAGAATCGGAAGCAGGCTCCAGGCTCTGAGCTGTCAGCACAGAACCTGACACAGGGCTCAAACCCACAAACTGTGAAATCATGACCTGGGCCAAAGTTGGACGCTCAACCAACTGAGCCACCCAGGCACCCCTAGGTTATTAATTTCTAGGTTTTACGAATGTCATAACTTACATAAATAATATTGACTCACTTAGAAAAAGGTTTTGACTTCAAAGCTACATGTTCAAATTATTGACTCCTTAATAAAGTTGAATAATAAAATGCAGAATTTGAAAGTTGTCCATTTGACCATTTGGAAAAAATATTATTCATTCTTATAAAGGAAGCATTAACATTCTCTGAGATTCCACTATTTACGAAATTTTATAAGCTCAAAGAATAAAATGCTTTTATTTACGCAAAAAAGTGTTACATGCAACAAATAGAACACATTATATATACTTTGCATTTATAATTTAAAAATAAAACATTGCCATAATTTCTGATTCAGGATCAGCAATTAGCCCTGAATTCCTGGTTAATGCTCATTTGAACGATCTATTTTAGTCCAGGCAACATGGTCAAATACCATCTTCTAATCTCCAAATGTTTTTCTCAAATATTTTAGACAGTGGGTTGACAAAATGGAGGAAGCATATTAAACTATTGTGTAGGATGTTCACCTGGTCCAATCTGGAGGTGCAATCTCTGTTCAAAGGCCCATATCTCATACACTCACTGCTAAATATGTCCTGGACCTTGAAAGCTTTGATCTTGAATTTGTCACTTTATTAATCACTTGCATGTGGGAAGCTGACAGCCAATAACATTCTCTCTTGACAGTAGTGTTTAGATGAACCGTTCACTAAACATTTGGCTCAGGAATTATGAGAGACACATTGGTTTGAAAGACATATTTTGATGAAATGTTTTATTGGGGTGATTCATACACACCCGTGTCCACATGCATTGATTTATTTCTTGTCAAAACATTAGCTTGCCAACACGTAGTCACAGGCTTCTCTGGATTAAGTCGTATTTAAGAACTCTAGAAAAATAAGCACTCTCCTTCAAATTCTTGTGGGAAGGAAATGCTAAAAATGGGGTAATCACCTACTGATGTTGACTTTGACACCCACATTGAACTGCATATTGTACACATGATGGTCATGTTGATTTAAGGAGGACAGTCTGGGATAATCAGACCCCTTTATTTATTTATTAAGAGCTTAAAGAGACCCAACCACATTCCTTACAAACACCTTCACAGTAAATCAGCAAGTGCAATAAGTTTAATATGCTTTTAGAAAATCTGCCTTCTTGAGAGTGTTGGTGCTTTTTTTTTTTTTTAAATGTGCCACAGTCCTTACAGCTCAATGCTCTTACATAGGTGAAGCCAACATATTCTATTAATTTGAGAGCAAAAGTTGTTTATTTCTAGAATTCTGCAGCAGATCAAATTTTTTTTTGGGTCAATTTAGCCCTTAACACTAAAATAATTTGAGAAATGGGAAAAATTCTGAAAATCAATACTCAGAGTAAAAGTGCCTCTCTCTGTACAATTTAATTTTAATAGGAACGTACTTATTAACATCAAGCTCCCATAGTTTTTAGAAAGACATCTCTTTTATTTAATTTATTCATTAGTTTTTAAATATCACTCATAGCACCACATTCAGGCAAGTAGGCAGATAGGCCAGGAAATTCTTTGTGCCAAATGGCCATCAAAATCAAGGTCAAATCAATTGATTGAAATGCCAACTAGCAGAGATTAGATAATGTGGTTACAAGGCGGCCCCATCGTCTCCACATGCACCTTGTTAGGTCTAATTGCATTGAAAGGCACGTTATTCATAGTTAATCTAAAGCAGCTGAGTGCATGGATCATCCCACAAAAGGCTTTTCACCTGTTTCTGACTCTTAGGGAATTATTTCAGGATGTAGACATAAAGATATACAACATTTTAAAAAAGAGAAAAAGAAAAGAGAGCTCAGACTGATACATCTGCTTAGGTTTCTAGAGTTTGGACATAGACTTCAGCTCCAACAAAAGCATTCCTCCTTCATTCTGCTCCACACCTGGGTGTGGAACTTCAGCCTGAAACTAAGGTCATTCCCAGATGGCTTTGAAATGGGCTGGTTTCATAGTTTTTTGCTGCTGGTAAACTTTGAAGCATTGACTGAAGCAAGTAATTCTATCATGATTTTTATAAGTGTCAAAACGTATTGAATAAAATACACAGAATAAATGACTGTCACTCACTCCCTTCTCCAAAGTCTGAACTTCTATCTCTTGGAATATATCCCAGGTTTGTTAGGTTTTGTTTGTTTTTCATATTTCAGAGTCTGCCTACCTGCCCCTTCCTACTATGTACCGGCAGTTCCCCCTCTCATTAAATCATGTATGGAGCCTTTTGCCTTCTGCCTCTTGGTCATTATTATCTCAAACATTGCCATCAGCCAGGATTTCCTATTCACATCACTCAACTCTACTGATATCCTTCAGCACATTAATGACATCTCTGTCCACGCCAGTTCCTAATGGAAAATATATCCAGATCTTTTTTGTCAAAATTTGAAAGACCAAAGAAATGTTCTGGGGAAAAAAAAGAAGAAAAGTAAAACCACAACTCATCTCACTTTGTTACTTACCTTAATGCAATCCTTTTTTTTCTTCCTATGAGACTTAAACAAGCTTGCCATCAGTGTATTCCAGTTACTAAAAATCTTTATTCCTTCCATGAATACTTCTTTTCCATTTTGTAACATCTTTTGCTGTCTTCTGGAAGAGGGAGCTTCTTGTTGGTTTGACATAATTGTAAGTTAAAAATCTCTTCGCAATAGTTCATGTTCTCATGATTATCTGTATACACTTAACGTCCATCACTTATAATTTCTCAACAATCTATTAGTGATTTTACATCAGTTTGTGGATAGTAGTCAGTATCTGATTCACCCTGGCTTTTCCTAACTTTCTGAATATTTCTCAAATTCCCTTTTCAATTTGGAAATGTTGGCAGAAATCTTGGCACAGGCACAGTAGGACTTCAATAACCCAAATTCAGCAAATATTTGTTGTCCACTGTGCCAGGATTTCTGCTAGATGCTGAGTGCATAATAAATAACATAGAAGATGGTATCTTTGCAGTGAAAGAGTTCATAATTTTCAAGTAAAAACAAGATAAGCCCATAGTACATATCATATGTATTTGTATGCTCAAAGTAACATTTACATATAACAATCAGTTCTTTATGTTCCACAAGACAAAGTTATATTTAGTTACAAGATCTCCCATGAACAAATAGGTTTTCTAAAATTTTAATTTTATGTGGATTAGTCACTGTTATATTCATAGAGTATTCCTGCATATCACCTACCCAAAGAACTCTTCAGGCTGTCAAAACCTAAGAGAAGTTAGTGATCCGAAAAATTCCTCAGTTTCACAATACTAGATTAACTTCAAAGATCCAAAGTGAGACAGTTTGACAAATTAAAACTCAGTAGTGTGATTTTGAGAAGTTCAAACTTGGAATGTACCCAATGTTTTATACTTTGGGGAAATATTAGTATTAATAGGGTCTTCATGGACTTTGATCCATAATACATGTTTTGATTGTCCCACATTTCCTCCTAATTCCATGTACAACTCGTATCTTTTTTGTGCCATTTTAACTGACTCAAATTCACCCCTTTAGAATGAGGTACTGTGGTGTCCATGTTGTAATCAATGTGTAGCTTAAATACGGTTCTGTAAAGTCTTGATTCATGGTGTTGAAGGCTTTCAGTGGAAGCTCTTCACTTTAGTTGGCTTAAGTTACAACTTTAATATTGTCTTTTGAGTGTGCTTTTCTTGTTTTTTATTAAAAGAAAAAATGCAAGAAAAATATGTCATTGAGATTGATTGTAATGGCCAGCTGTTATAATCTCAGTGGAAGTATTAGAGCCCCTGCCTAAGGTGCACTGAAGAGTGCCAAGCCTCATAGCAACTCAGCTCATCCTAAAAAGCACCGTGGCCCGGAGTGAAAGCTGCAATTTAAAAATCTCCCAGAGACCCATTATTTGCAAATCATTGACACAACAAACTGTAACAACCCTGGTCCTCCTTGTCAATGCATGCTTAGGGAGCTTTTCATCCACAGAACCTTGCATGCTCAATAACTTTCCATACTAAAAATCCTTATGAAATTTCTGAAGAAAATGAGTAACTGCGCACGGGCCAGAATCGCCTTTTAAACGTTAAAAGAGAAAATTACAATCAACTACACTAGTTGGTGGTATCATATGCGGGAGAGAATCCTCACAAGTCAAAAGTAAGTTTACATGTTACCATATTGCTTAAAATAAAGCCAACTGGTTATTCAATTTTCTAGCAATAAAAGCATTTGAAACATCTCTGTTGGCATTCCCTTCCCCTTGTCTTCCTGCTAAGATCTTAAAAATAAACTAATGGCTTTCCTTCTAAACTTGAGAAGAGGAAAATATTACCCTGGGGTGTCAACCTTTCCGCCAAGTTTAACCACAAAGAGAATTTTCACAGCTGAGACACTGACTTTTAAAACAAAGGATTTATAGCATAAACATAGAAACAGGTTTAACTGTTAGTAGCCACTGCAGAAATATTATTCTTCAAAGAGGGACACATTTGGGTTTTAGTCCTTAATATTTTAATACATGGTACTGGTTAGCTATTACAGAAAGGTAATTTGGTTGGATATCTTTTTATTATTAGAGCTTATATTGCTTCTAAGTGTGGTGTCATTGGAAATCCTTTCCAAAATTTGCAAATAAGAGAAATGTATCCTTTTGGATGACAAAGCATTGGATATTATCACAGACAGGGAATAAAATCTTTGGGCCACACAGGAGAAAATGAGTAGTGTGTGAGATTGCTAGGGATTGAGGAAAGTGGAATAGAGAAACTCCCCAAGATGACTGAAGAAGAAGACAAATTTCAAAAGGAAATTCCCCACGACATTATAAGAAAGAGATGTTGACTGGATTCTACAAATATTTTTTCTTGTACCGACTATGGACCAGTATTTTTATCAACCTATAGCAATGGATTTTTCTCTCCCCCCAAATTCTACAAGGTTTGGGTTACTATCCCTGTGTTAGCAATTAAGAACTGAACTATTGAAAGTATGAAATAAATGATTTGCCCACAGTTATCTATCACCAAGTAGCCAAGTTCCCATCCCATGTCAAGCCTCCTGCTTTGGTTGTTTTTTCAATAAACCATTTCAGTGTACATACAACATTAATTCCTGTGTTGTATGACAATTATAGGATCAAATTATTATTTTATTATCATTTCTGTTGTTATTCTATTATCAGATCTATTGTTTTATCTTTGTCATGTTAGCATATATGGGGTTTTCAAAGATTGTCATGCCTGGGTGCCTGGGTGGCTCAGTCAGTTAAGTGTCTGACTTCTGCTCAGGTCATGATCTTGCGGTTTGTGAGTTCGAGCCCCGCGTCGGGCTCTGTGCTGACAGCTCAGAGCCTGGAGCCTGTTTCAGATTCTGTGTCTCCCTCTCTCTCTGCCCATCCCCTATTCACGCTCTGTCTCTCTCTGTCTCAAAAATAAATAAAACATTTAAAAAAATAAGATTGTCATACCTACTATTTCCTTTCAACACCTAAACAAACCACACAGAAGGTAGAAATTATTATCTCCATTTTAGAGAGAAATTCTAGTCCCGGGTAGGATAAGACATCCATCAAATATTGTCTATAGATCCTGGTTTCTTAGCTCTTTTCATTGAGACAGTGAAAGATAGGAATGCAGATTACACATCTATAACTGGAGGGGGTGTTAGTAGCTCATATGGTGGATTAATTTGCTTTCCAGGGAAGATTTGGTAATAAAACATGGATAATTTTTTTGTCTCCTCTTGAAGGAAGGGGTATGTCACTGGCATCTAGAGGCCAGAGACCATGGATGCTGCTAAAGATCCTACAGTGATTGTACAGGTCCTCATGAACGACTGTCTAGCTCCAAATTTCAATAGTGCTAAGGTGCAAAATCTTGCTATAGAGAGGGAGAGAGCCAAACCATAAGAGACTCTTAAAAACTGAGAATAAATTGAGGGTTGATGGGGGGTGGGAGGGAGGGGAGGGTGGGTGATGGGCATTGAGGAGGGCACCTGTTGGGATGAGCACTGGATGTTGTCTGGAAACCAATTTGACAATAAATTTCATATTAAAAAAAACACCTAGCGGGCCGCCTGGGTGGCGCAGTCGGTTAAGCATCCGACTTCAGCCAGGTCACGATCTCGCGGTCCGTGAGTTCGAGCCCCGCGTCAGGCTCTGGGCTGATGGCTCGGAGCCTGGAGCCTGTTTCCGATTCTGTGTCTCCCTCTCTCTCTGCCCCTCCCCCATTCATGCTCTGTCTCTCTCTGTCCCAAAAATAAACTGTACTATAAATTTATCTATTTTACCCACCTTTGAGAAGGATAAGCTTTCCTCCTTATTCTTTCTTTCTATTCTTTTCTCTTCACTGAGATATAATTGACATATAATGTTGTGTAAATTTAAGGTGCACAATGTGATGATTTGATATATTGCAAAATAATTACCACAATATCCTTAGTTAACACATCCATTTTAAAAAAAAGATTTATTTCTGAAAGATCACATGGGAGGGAAGGGTCAAGGAGGGGGGGAAACAGAAGATCTGAAGTGGGTTCTGCGCTGACAGGAGCAAGCCTGATGCAGGGCTCGAACTCATGAACTCAGAGATCATAACCTGACCTGAGGTTGGATGCTCAACTAACTGAGCTACCCAGGTGCCCCAACACATCTTTTTTTTTTTTTTACCATTCTTCCTTTACTTTTTGTTGTATGTGCTGAGAACTTCAAAGATGTACTGTCTTAGCAACTTTCGAGTACACAATGCAGTATCATTAACTAGAGTCACCATGCTATACATTAGACATCTTATAACTAGAACATGAAACTATCCTTGGCCAACTTCATCCATTTCTCCTACCTTCCCCTTGCCTCCTGATTCAGCCCTGGCAAACACCAACCTACTCTGTGTTTCTGTGAGTTCAGAGTTCAGTATCTTTAGATTCTATACATATACATATGAAATCCCTCAGTATTTGTCTTTCTGTGCCTGACTTATTTCACTAGCATAATGCCCTTAAATTTCATCCATGCCGTTACAAATGGCAGGATTACCTTTTTTTTAATGGATAAATGTATATATATATCATTATATATATTAATATAATTAATTATATAATTATATTAATGCATTTAATATATATGAATCTGTTGACAGACATATAATATATATATTAATATATATGAATCTGTTGAGATATATATATATATATATATATATATATATATATATATGCCACAATTTCTTTATCCATTCACGTGTCAACAGATTCTTTGGTCCTTTCCAAGTCTTGGCTATTGTTAAATAATGTTACAACGAACGTGAGGATGCAGATTTCTCTTTGAAATAGTGATTCCATTCCCTTTGGGTATATACCCAGAAGTGGAAGCGCTAGATAATATGGTATTTCTATTTTTTATTTTTTGAGGAACCTCATACTGCTTTCCACACTGGTTGTACCCACATGTACATTCCCACCAGTAGTGTACAAGGAATCCCTTTCTCCACATCTTCGCCAGTACTTGTTATCTCATGTCTTTGTAATGATAGCGACACTAACAGATGTGAGCTGATATCTCATTGTGGTTTTGATTTGCATTTCCTGTTGACGAATGATGTTGAGCACTTTTTCACGTGTCTATTTACCATTCTTACATCTTTGGAAAAATGTCTATTCAAGTTTTTGTCCATTTTTTGATCAGATTATTTGTTGTTGTTGTTGGTTTTGCTATTATTTGAGCTTATTTTTTCCATTTCATTAATTTTTGCTTATAACTTTATAGTATTCCTTCTATTTTCTCAGGTACATTCTGTCCACTTTTACTGTTCCAGTTGAACACAAAATGATTCAACTAATCTTTAATAAATGCATTTAAAATGATGAAATTCCCTCTCATTTAAAAGCATCCTACATATTTTGACACATGGTTCTTTCACTTTGTGTCAAATAATGTGTAATTTTCATTTCTTCTTTAAACTCAGGGGTTATAAGAATGTATTTTTAAGTTTCCAAATATACCATTATAAAACAACTTTAATATATATTGTTTATTTGCATTGTCCTCAGAGTATGGTATTTGGTTGATAATAATTCTTTTGAAAGTTATTTTGTCACTGTCTTATTGTCTAAATCTTTAGGTTTAGTATACATATATTGTTTATTTATTTGCAAATAAAATGTTAAATGTTTGATTAAAAATTAAATTATTTTCCCCAAATAGTCTCTATGAAAATGATCTATTTCTTCAATGTAGGGTTCTCTGTATATATATTTATTAGGTCAAGATTGTCATTTTTTTAATTTCTCATATCTTTATTTAATTGATCTACTGCTTCTAACATTGTGTATTAGAATCATAAACAAGATTGTGAGCTTTTTATAATTTTCTGTTTTCTCGCTTAATAGAATTCAGATAATATGATTAGAATATATTATAATTTTTATATATTCCTGGTATGTTGTTCCTTTAATTATTATGCTGTGTCCTTATTGCTTTAAACAATAGTTTGTCTGAGAGTAACATTGTTAGGACAGCTTTCTTTTTCTCACTGTTTGCCAAATATTTTTATTTTCATTCCTTTATTTTTGC
This sequence comes from Lynx canadensis, assembly GCF_007474595.2. Taxonomy (NCBI): domain Eukaryota; kingdom Metazoa; phylum Chordata; class Mammalia; order Carnivora; family Felidae; genus Lynx; species Lynx canadensis. Next base: position 69,166,643 of record NC_044310.1, read on the forward strand.
TCTTTCAGGAGAGGAGGTGTTCTCTCAGGTATGAATCAAGTATATAACATACAGCTGGATCCTTATGATTTGTTTCACCAGACAATTTTGTTCTTTTAATAAGTGGGTTTAATCATTTACATTATTTTCAGTAGACTATATTTTTTATAATTACTATTTTGTGTCCACTTTCCTTTTTCCTTTCTCCTCCTTTTTCTCTCTCTCCCCTTCCTTTTCCTTCTCCCCTTTTTCCTTCCTCTTTCTCTCCCTCTTTTCCACTTCCTCTTATCCTTTCCTGTCTTCTCCAGAGGTTGACAAGTTTATCTTTATTACCCTCCTTTGTTTCTTTCTCCTGTTGGAAACTAAACATTGTATTTCTGGTCTTTTAGGGAGTAACCTAAACTTTTAACATACTAAGCATTTCTTATAGAATCTAAAATTGAAAATACCACACATTCAGCCATTGGGCTGGCCACGTGACTCAATTCCTTCTTGCCCTCAGCTTCCCACGTCCCCTAGAGTCTTATATAGCTGTAGCACTGGACCACATTCTAGTCCGTAGCGTCAAGCCTCCAGTTTTGGTCCCAAATCAGGCATGACACTTCACTGGTTTTGAGTATTCAACACATGCCAACACATTCCCAGTATCCACTGTATAATTCCGGGCTTACAGATAAAGAGACATGTGGCTTCAACATTGTTTTCTGTTTGATTCCTGGTCTAGTCAAGATTGAGGAGGATGCATCATGGCATAAATTTCTTGTGCCATCTTCCCTAAAGTCCTAATCTTTTAAAAAAATTATCTAAATAAGGTTGACGTTGATCTTTTAGCAAAACTAGTTTACATTTAGTTTAATATAGACTGTGATGAGAGACCGAGGTTGAGGCTGAGACACATAACAAAATAACTGTTCAGAAACCACTTGGATTCTTATTAGTAGCCAAGAAAAGAACGCTCAAGGGGCTATTATACTATTATAGAGTAATGAGCAACTACCCCTGGAAATGGGGAAGAAGAAGAAATAAGGGGGCAGGCAGTAACTCTCTATAATCTATCGAAATAAATCGATAGATTATTTAGAACCAAGGAGAGGATGCAGTAGTGGACAGCAACAAGTAATTTTCTTTCCTTTTAAAGTAATTTTAGGGGCGCCTGGGTGGCGCAGTCGGTTAAGCGTCCGACTTCAGCCAGGTCACGATCTCGCGGTCCGTGAGTTCGAGCCCCGCGTCAGGCTCTGGGCTGATGGCTCAGAGCCTGGAGCCTGTTTCGGATTCTGTGTCTCCCTCTCTCTCTGCCCCTCCCCTGTTCATGCTCTGTCTCTCTCTATCCCAAAAATAAATAAACGTTGAAAAAAAAATTAAAAAAAAAATAAAATAAAGTAATTTTACATGTCACACTATTACTATGGTATATCCACTTTGAGAAAATAGCTGTTGTTTTTGAACTAGAAGCATCTGTGAATCATTTTGATATATTTTGAATTTTATTTGTTCTATGCCATTTTTTAGTGTATTGTAACTCTTTGTAAAATAAGTGTGCTAATTGCCAATTGCCTTTGGTTTACAAAAAAAACACATATGCAAATATGATGCTCCATATTTAAAGGAATATCCTTTTCTTTCAAATTTATTGAAAGAAAGTAGGGTGAGATTTGGGAGGGAAGAGGCTTGAGAAAATTTTCCAGATGAAGAGTCTGAATCTTATCAATTTCACAGCCCAGGAAAGTCCTTCACATTTGGGAGTTATATTTTATTATTAAGTTGAAACAAACAGTGAGAAGGTAGATCACATTACAGAATATAGGATATTTTAAAACTTTTTCCCATGCTTAAGACCACATTTTCCTCTCTAAAATTATAAGATGAATTTCATGCTCACAAAAAGATGGCAAACTGATTGCCCAAGAGAAATCTGCTTCCTATTTCTCTAACAGCTATACCTTTACTTCCTGACACGGAAACATTTTGCGGTGTTGGATTTGAGCACATTCAGAGGGTATGATGAGCTCAAACAAAACATATGATTAATTATCAGAAACTGCCACTCATCCATGGTGGGATGTGTTCAGCATGACAATAGTATACCCGATATAGCAGAGGCCAGTGAATTTTTTCCATAAGGGGCAAGATAAAAAATAATTTTGGCTTGGTAGGCCACAGAATCTCTGTTATGACTATTCAGCTCTGCAGTTGTAGCGTGAAAGCTGCCAAGAGACAATACCTAAATAAATAGGCAGGGCTGTGTTCCAAAAAAACTTTATTGACAAAATCGGGTGGCAGCCTGGATTTGTCACATAATTGTCTTGTAGCTCCACTGGATGACAAAATAAAGCATTAAGTGTCTTCAGATAGATAAGTTTATCATTACAACATTCTCTTGTTTATGTAACTGGTAAAACACAGATATGAGAACCCAGCTTTTCTGCCTTCTGGTACAAATACTAGCACATTCACAAGTCATGATATCCAATTGCTACCAATTTGAGAAAGATCCAGAAGGTAATAATATTTAAACCATTTACACTATGTCCCCTGTGACCTTTAAAATATTATCTCCACCACTTTCTGTTTAAATTTTCCCCTTTATCCAGATTTATAGAGCCTGAAGTAATGTGGAAAACTGACAATTTTATGGTACATTTAACTGATGGAGGAAACCAATACAGATAATTCAGGTCCAAAAGTGACTATATTGTCCTTAAATTTCATGGTTTGCCTATCTACATATCCCAAATGCACAGAATAATTGCCAACTTCATTTTGTGCTTACTACATCATGTATTCTAAACTTATCAAAAGCAGAGATTCGATAGAATTGTTCAAAGAATTGACATCTACTGAACCACAGTAGAATGTGAGATCAAAGAATTACACAGATTCATCTATAAACAATAAAGACATCACCACAAATCGTTGTGTCCAAATATTTGACCTGTGGGCATGAGAAAATATTAAAAATGCCAGCCTAAGTCCATAAGCATCAAAGTCCCAGCAAAGTTAAGTACACGGAGCAAAAGACAGAAGCTTATTACCAGCTGATACACTGTATTATGCTGACACTCTTATAATTCTCCCCTACGTCCCAAACTCCAAAGAAATAGTGTGTTTTAAGAGTCTGAAATATGAAAGGATACAAAATGTGAATAAAAATTGTGTATATTAAGTTGTAAAATAATTTTTTTTCTGTGTTATTATGCAATTTTGGAATGATAAAAGATTTATGATTTGACATCCATGACTTCTTAGGCCAATCCAGTTTCCACTTGAGGAGTTGGAGAGAGAAGGGCATGGGTGGGGGCAGGGGAAGGGTCCTCTTTATATACTATCCCCCCCTTACTTTGTGGGCTTCTGCTATAAAAAGGGAACTGTACTCTTTCAAGAAAAAATGAAATGGCCAAGATTGACAAAAATTGGTGGGGGGACGGGGGACTCAGAATTTTCACTTTAACAGAAGCAATGGTAAAATCTGACTTTTGATCAAATCTAATTTGACACTGGAAAAATGACTCCTTTTTAAATTTGACTCCATTTAACTGACAGGACTACCCCATATAATCTACTTCAGTTATTCTCACATCGATTTTGTTCTGTTTGTTTGTTTGGGTTTTTTGTTTTTGTTTTTGTTTTTGTTTTTTTGGCAATAATCCCATTTTGAAAAGAGGTATAATGTAAGTGCAAACATCCAGATGATTTAGATCCAAAACATGTTTTTGTTAAAGTTGTAGAAGCAAAACCATTTAAAAATTACCTGAGATCCCTGGATAATTGCCACAATACCTTTGAGAGATGCCATTTTACATAAATAGAACATGAGCAATTCATTTCCACAGATATTATATAACGGATATGAAGTAAAGTGTACATTGGCAAAATACCTTGGGAAATAAGGTGATTATATGGATGGTTAATAACCACCCAAACTTCTTAACATTAATCACCATGTTCTGGGTAAATAAATCCTCAGCTTGCTACAGCTAGGCAAATCTATGTATTCCACTTTTCAAACAGTTGATAGAGAATGTGGCTTGCTGTGTTATACAATTTTTATTAAGCTGATTTTATTGGTTCAACGATCAGGTCAATGAAAAAGGTGCAACTTAACAGTTTGTAATAAAGGAACTTGTGTACCCTGTGTGAAATCACCAACTTTGGGATAACTTCTTTTTACATCTTGTGGTTTATATTTTTTATGGAGGTAGACCTGCACATCTGTAAGCATTATTTTATAGATAAGATATAACTATAGCTATATGGATATGGTATCAGAAACTGGGTAATCCTTTAGAAAATGTTTTCTCCACCTCAAATATTAACAATGTTTATCAACTCATTGCCACCTTGAGTAAAGACTTCATTCCTCTGCCTCAAACCACAGCGAGGTGTTGCTGCATAACTTCCTTCTGGTCAATTGATAAGAAGAGCTCTACTATGGCAATAGAAGATTCTATCCCCCTCAAGTCACTGTTTTTAGGTCATACTTATATACATACCCTACCTGCTAACACACATAATTAGGAACACACTTAAAATTATGTTTTGTAACCACTGTAGATTAAACATGAGTGCAGTCTTACTCTCTGAATAATACAGTCACCATTAATAAGGTAATTAATTTTAACAGTAGATTTGTAGTCATGGCTGCTGAAGATCAGACTAACCTCAATGCCTCTGAGAAGGAAGGTGCTGGCCAGCACATTGTTAACATGTTTTGGTCCCCTGGAGTCTCTGTGTCCACTCATAATTCAGAGTCTTTCCCAATTCTTTGTCTTTTCTCTGGAGCCCTCTTGCCTTCCCTCTTCCTCTGGATACATTACTTTGTTGTCTTAAATCTGGTCTTTACTTTGAAAATGCTTCCTCTTCAAGCCTACCCTAAATTCAAATCAAAAGTACTTGCTAATTTGGTCCTATGGCAGCCCACATTTCCTCTAAAATAGCAAATGCTATAATACAGTTAAATTGCCTATTCATACTTCTAAGAGAAAACTCCCTACGGGCAGGAACTATGTCACACACAGAGTAGAACTTTGATAAATATCTTCAGATGAATTATTGTTTCCATTTAGCTAAGTTTTATTATTTTAACTCCTGCCACCATACCAGAAAATAATAAGAGTTTTTTTAACAGAATACTCTAATGTTACTTTTATAGCCTCCTTTATCTACCTCTTAAAATATCATTCCAAAGTCATTTTAACTTCTCTATATCTTACTTAGCTTTAAGTACATCTATTTTTCTCAACTTCTCTAATAACAAAACATGATTTTAAAATCAACTGTACTGATTTATGTGTTCTTTTCCTTTCTCTAATCATAGAGATAAAGATGTGATGTAAAAGGATAAATCCAAATATGCAACCACTGGACAACATGTTGACTTGTGTGAATGAGCGTCTCTTGACTCCCAGCATCCTGGCAGGTCAAGTGATGAGTGGTACCAGTAGGACAAGGTATACGGTAGGAAATTCATCATCCTCATTCTTGCAAAGAAAAAAGCAAGATTCTCAACAAACTTTTCTGGTCCTAAATCCTGAGAGAGATTTCTCACATGGGACAATTTAAGGAGGGCATTATGCAATGTAGTGAGGAATATACCCAAACTGTGTATAGAAAGAGCAGAAATTACGTTTATATAGCTAATTCTTGTAGCTGCTTTTGATAAAAGTGAAAGATTTAACAATGAAGTAAAATTCAGTGAAGGTGACTGAGTGATGGTGTCTAATCTGATCAAACAAGAACATTTGATTCTCCAAAGAAGTAGATGGGTGGCAGGCACTTTGGAGACCTCTCCCTTGAGCTTGCCTTTGAGGGACTTTTGCTAAGAGCCAAATAGCAATTAGTTCAAGGTTTTCCTGTGGGACAAAAGGACTGAAGTCTTTTTATACTTAACAGATTTTTAGGATAAATGCCTAAGCTTTGAAAAACCATGTGAGTGCTCTCCCTTTTATTAAGAGAATTAAGGATTCTCCACATTATTCTAAGCAGAATGGAGAAATGCCACATATTCAAGAAGCTACCAACAGAAAAGACAAACAAAAAAAGAAGCTTGTTTTGTTTTATTTCACACCAGAAAGCCCTTTGAACACGGTTCTTGAATAAATGCTGCATGAAAGCTTCAACTTTTCACAATATGGTAACTCAGAGAGAGATATGTTTGCAAAAACATTCTGACCAACTGATGCCAACCTTCCATCAAGCCTAGAGAAAGATCCAGCCATAATTCTAAGGAAAATGTACAAGAAATTGGTCTCACAACAGTCAAGAGGAAAGTACCTCCAATTCAATTGATGCATTATGCAACTCTATGGCTTACTTGATGTTGAGCACATAATTGTTGGAGAACATCTGACAGAAATAACAACCTTTGTTTCACCAAGACCATTTTCCTAGCTAGAAGGCAGCTTCTAGACCACACCTAAGACAACACCCATCTACTACACAATGAGGAATTTATATTGTCAGCATGTGGGAACACAGTTATCTTCTTATTCACTCTGGCAGGTACCAGTTACTGATGGTCTGCTCAGGATAGGCCACGTGTAGATAAATCACAGGATACCACCAAATTCTCTGAAAGTAGTCAGGTTTCATGAGCAAAGTACCTTGGTCGTTCCACTGCAAGGATAAATGACTTCAAACTCAAATGCCACTAATTATGTTCTTGATGCCCAAATAAAATCACTTGCCCTTTAAAACACACAAAGATTTTCTGCCATTTTGTGACCATTATGAGCTGCATTTTGGAAGTAAATCAACGTATTGCAGTTTGCAAAGAATGCTTTAGTACTTAATAGATTTTGTACAATATAGTTAACATTTCAACAGTGATAGAGAAGTAGAGTAAATATTAATCTCCTTAGTCAATTAATCTAAACAGAATTGTCACCCTAAAGTAAATGAGTTTTTACACAGCCTTGTTACCCTGTGTCAAGAGGAATGGCATAAACAAAATTTGCAATTATGGATTTGGCAGTGTGTCAAGCATCTGAGAAGAAGAGCCTTTTTGACCTTTTAAATGTATATATTTTTGCTAGATCCAAATTATTTTGCAGTTGATAGCAGTAGAAATACTAATCGAGGCACAGAACAATGTAGACAAAGATAATGTCTCCAGCCCAAGAGAAAGATGGTGGATGATATGCCTAAAAACACAGGAACTGCCTCTCTTTTTTATTTGCTTGTGGCTAGGCTGTAATGGGCATTGGTATTTATGCTTCTCTCCTGCATGTAGCTGGAAGCAGAAGACTGTGATGACAAATCTAAGTTATCTGGGGTCAGTAGGAGGCAGCCGGAAAGAAACATGTGCCAAGACCTATGAAAATTAGGAGAGGGTAGATAGATAGCAGAATATATTTGTTCATTATTAAATAATATTTTAAAATTGAATTTCATGGATTATTCTGAATTTAACTAGTTTCCTATGATGCCAGAAATACAACATCACAAATTTATTATCTTATACAACTTAAAGAATTTTTCCCTTAAATGGACAAAAGACATGAATAGACACTTTTCCAAAGAAGATCTCCAGATGGTCAACAGACACATGAAAAGATGCTCTACACCACTCATCATCAGGGAAATACAAATCAAGACCACAATGAGATACCACCTCACACCAGTCAGAATGGCTAAAATTAACAACTCAGGCAACAACAGATGCTGGCAAGGATGCAGAGAAAGTTGCACTGCTGGTGGGAATGCAAACTGCAGCCCAAACTGCAGCAGGGAGTGCAGCCACTCCATAACAGTATGGAGGGTCCTCAAAAAATTAAAAATAGAATTACCCCATGACCCAGCAATTACACTACTAGGTATTTATCCAAAGGATACAAGTGTGCTATTTAGAAGGGGCCCATGCACCCAATGTTTATAGCAGTGCTATCGCCAATAGCCAAAGTATGGAAAGAGCCCAAATGTCCATCGATGGATGAATGGATGAAGAATATGTGGTATGGGGCGCCTGGGTGGCGCAGTCGGTTAAGCGTCCGACTTCAGCCAGGTCACGATCTCGCGGTCCGTGAGTTCGAGCCCCGCGTCGGGCTCTGGGCTGATGGCTCAGAGCCTGGAGCCTGTTTCCGATTCTGTGTCTCCCTCTCTCTCTGCCCCTCCCCCGTTCATGCTCTGTCTCTCTCTGTCCCAAAAATAAATAAACGTTGGAAAAAAAAAATTAAAAAAAAAAAAAAGAATATGTGGTATGTATATATATATATATATATATATATATATATATATATATATATACAATGGAGTATTACTTGGCAGTCAAAAAGAATGAAATCTTGCCATGTGCAACAACCTGAATGGAACTAGAATGTATTATGCTAAGTGAAATTAGTCAGTCAGGAAAAGACAAATGTCATATGACTTCACTCATATGTGATATTTAAGATACAAAACAGATGAACATAAGGGAAAGGAAGAAAAAATAGTATAAAAACAGGGAGGGCTCAAAACATAACTCTTAAATATAGAGAACAAACTGAGGGTTGCTTGAGGGGTGGTGAGTGGGGGATGGGCTAAATGCACAAGGGGCATTAAGGAGGACACTTATTGGGATGATCACTGAGTGTTATATGTAGGGGATGAATCACTGGATTCTACTCCTGAAATCATTATTGCACTGTATACTAACTAACTTGGATATAAATTAAAAAAATAAATTGGGGCAGCTGGGGGGCTCAATTTGTTAAGCGTCTGACTTCAGCTCAGGTCATGATCTCACGGTTCGTGGGTTTGAGTCCCACATCAGGCTCCATGCTGACAGCTCAGAGCCTGGAGCCTGCTTCAGATTCTGTCTCCCTCTCTCTCTCCCCCTCCCCTGCTCACACTCTGTCTCTCTTTCTCTCTCTCAAAAATAAAGATTAAAAAATTAAAAAAATTAATTTAAAAAAGTTACATTAAAAAAAGAATTTGTCTCTTAAAACAAAACAAATTTATTATCTTATAATTCTGTGGACAGAAGTTCAACACTGGTCTCATTGACCTAAATAAAATCTAAGTTGTCAGCAGGGTTACATACTTTCCGGAGGCTCTAGGGAAGAATCCATTTCCTTGCCTTTTTCCAGGTTTTGGGGGCTGCCTGCATTCCTTGCTTCATGGCCACATTCTTCCATCTTCAAAGCCAGCAACACCTGGATGAATCATTTTCATGCATTCATTTCTCAGGTTGTTTCTCTTCAGCCTCCCTTTTCCATTTATATAGACCTTTGTGATTACACTGGGCCTACCTGGATGATCCAGAATCCTCTCTCCATCTCAAGGTCAGCTGACTAGTGACCTAATTCCACCTGCAACCTTACTTCCCTTTGCCCAATCTAATACATTCACAGATTCCAGATAGTAAGATATGGACATCTTCGTATGGGCTTAGGGGAGTCATTGTTCTGTGTGCCATACATATTATCTGTGTTAAATACACATTTCTACTACGCCTCCTTACTCCTTGAAACCTTTTATTGAATCATCCCTTTTAACAGAATGTCATTTCACACCTTGCAAGGCACATCTGTTCCCATCTATACTCTCAACCCCATGAAGCCCAGGCCCTGTCATGGCAGATCACTCACTTATACAAACAGATGCCGCAATTTCAGGGCTTTGTGGTTTTTTTTGTTTTTTTAATTTGCTGCAAAGTCTGTCCCTCCTCACCCTCAGAAGAAGCCCAAATATTATTGGTTCTGCACCATTTATCTGTGTCCCATTTTATTTTGCCCATGGAACCATGATATAGTTTACTTACATTAGTATCATGTACATGTCAGTATGTGATGCCTATGTGTAGGACTATCTCCTCCTTTATGTGGATGCTGGAAGACAGAAACTGCCCACACTTCATCTTCCCCTGTCTAGCATTGACTAGTTGTCTTAACTTAAATATTCTCTTAGTAGGAAAATACGTTCTCTGAAAAGTGACCCAATCTGTGTTTTTTGTGTTTAGGCCAGGCTCACATTGCAGAATATTATTTACCCTTGGGCCATCCTTCAAAGGCATTGTACACATTTTTATCACCCTGGGAAGACAAACTACACAATCAGATGTCCTCAGAGTTCCTCTTTCTCTACTGAAGCAGGGACTCAATAGAGTTCATTGCCGAATGAAAGAATGGCCATGAGTCTCACAGCTAACCCAGAGACTGCAGACAGCTAGGAAAACAAAGCAGAGCTAGCCAAGAAGAAGGGAGAGAATAAGAATTAACAACAACAACAACAACAAAAAGTAAAAAGGAGCTCTAGGGACACCTGTCAGTTAAGTGTCCAACTCGGCTCAGGTCATGATCTCACAGTTCGTGGGTTCGAGCCCCACGTTGGGCTCTGTGCTGACAGCTCAGAGCTTGGAGCCTGCTTTGGTTTCTGTGTCTCCCTCTCTCTGCTTCTTCCCCACTCGCACTTTGTCTCTCTCTCTCTCTCAAAACTAAATAAACACTTAAAAAAAAAAGAGCTCTAGAAATTACGGAGTTATAAGAAAAAAAACCATATTTATGTATCTCAGTTCATGGGATATAGGGGACAATTCGTAACCAAACCAGAATGGGGACAGTGAGACAAATATTTCATCTGTCTACCAGATGGGCACGTTAATATTAACCTCTTACTCAGGAAATTCTATTGCTTTCTTATAAAAGAGCTCTTTAGCTATTTTAAGATTTTGATTCCTTACCTTTTGAGGCATGTTTGAAGGAAAGGGAAGTGAGAGTGGAAAGGATAAAACTTTAATGTTTACTTGAATGTACTGAGAAAATATTTATATTTGTCCTTAAAATGTGAAATCGGCACCAGCTATATAATTTGTGGGACTCAGTAAAAAATGAAAATCTGAATCCTTTCTTCAAAATTACTAAAAATTTCAAGATGCACTAGACCAAGCATGGGGCTCTTCTAAATGCAAAGTCTGTACAACTGCACAGATTATCTACCTGGGAAGGCTATCTTGTCCTCAGTCTTTGATTTTTAACCATAACTTCCCAGAATAACAGAAGATTTCACTAAAGTTCAAGAATATTGCCCTATATATTTTTATCATACCGAAAGACTGAAGTTGAGCTTCATATTTATCAAATATTCATAGTTTTTTTGTTTGAAATAAAATAATATTTATTTCATCCAGCCACCCGACTATATAGAATACACACAGACTGTGAAGCCAAAATAAGTGGGCTCAGTTCCCATCTCTTGTCATCTAGTAGCCATGTGAAATTTGGAAACTGCCTAGCTTTGGTTTTGTAAAACAATAATAATTGTAGTATCTGCCACATAGGTATTAATGAGGTTAAATGAAGTAATATACATAAAGTATTAGATCAGTTCCCGGCATACAGTAAAACCTATTTAAATATTAACTATTATTTATTGCTCCTAATTATAAAAATAAGATCCAAACTTTAAACCACTTGACATCATCTCACCAATTGAAAGTTACAAAGAATGTCTCACTAAGTAGAATTCTCTCCATGGCATGAATATCATAAAGTGATACAGCTAATGAAATTACTTTTTTCTAAAACCAAGACTTGCTAAATAAAGGAAGCCCTCAGTACGAGTCCATAATTTAAACATAAACTTGGAGGCATACAATTTCACTCTTTTTCTTCCTTCATTCATTCTGTCCATATATGTTTATTCAGTGTCTCCTTTGTGAAAGATACTGTGCTAGACTTTCTCTAAGACTTAAAGCTATAGGGGTGCCTGGGTGGCTCAGTTAGTTAAGCATCTGACTCTTGATTTTGGCTCAGGTCATGATCTCACAGTTTGTGAAATCGAGCCCCACGTCAGGCTCTGCACTGACAGCACAGAGCCTGCCTGGGATTCTCCCCCACTCATGCTCTCTCTCTGTCTCTTTCTGTCTCTCTCTCTCAAAATAAATAAATAAATAATTTTTTTGAAAAAAAAATGTAAAGCTGTAAAACTTATGTGTAATCAGTATATAATTTAGCAGGTAAAATTCAGTTATCTGTAATACCAGGCTATATGAGCCATCATATGAGGGGCCTACTGAGTTCAAGGGCAGGAAGGAAGAAGAGTCTGACTTGATTGAGGAAATTCATCCTGCAGGAAATGACATATGGAATGGGTCTCCATGAAGTGTGGACAGAATTTCAATAGCAAATACCAGGATGAGAAGGTACTCCAGAGGGAACAGCATGAACAAAAAAACAGAGAGCTGGGAAACATGATATTTCAAAGTTAAGGTATTTTTACTTCTTTTTATTCTGCCTTGTCCTAGACAAGACTTGAAGTATCCCACAAGGATACATAAATTAAGATAAGGTAATATGATTAACAATTATATTAAAGAACCACTTCAGGTATTTCTTGGTTGAGCTTAACTTGCTAATAGTAAGAAGCAAAGTTGGAAAAGTGAATTGGGTTTAGAGTGTTAGTAGGTTTGAAATGCCAATATAAGAAAATTTTATTTTATTCATAGGCAGTCAGGAGCCACAGAAATTGTGCAAGCTAGAATTGAGAGGATATTAACCGGGCACTTGAAAGAGCACCCAGGCAGCAGGCTTGAAGATGGGTTGAAATGAGGGGTAAAAAATATGAAGGAGAGGATTAATTGCAGGAAGGAAATCTAGACAGGGAGTGAAAACATTCCGTGGCAAGACTGTGGCAGTAGAAATGGGAAGGAAGAGAAAGATGTGAGAGATAAAAGTAGAAGCATCCAGGGGAAAAATTCTTTTTTGAAGCAAGAACAGAAAGGAAATGTCTGTGCCAAGTAAGTAGGGTTAATTTCATTTTCATTTGTCTGTTTGCTTTCATTCAAGACAGATTTCAATTCTCAGCATTGTTGCTTGTGGTTATGACCTCACCCTCTCCAACACAACTAACTGCCTTCAACTGGGTCTGGGGGACAAGAGGGAGGCAGGCAGACTCCCTCTTCATTTAGGCAGGAATGAAGGACTTTGGGGGGAATACAGATGTGTGCATGTAATAAATCTCAGCAGAGCTGTCCCAGAGAGATTCACAGCCCGGGATTTGGACTAGAGAGATGAAAATAATTCAATTTGGCACTCTGTAGCTATAAAGAACCTTTCAACTGAGAATGCTGAATATATTCAACTTTCAATTAGCTATGCTAATCAACCGTCTGCATTGTATAAAGAGCAGATAACATAAAATAGCAAAAAAAAAAAAAATCACCTTTCTTTACCAGGTGATTTTGAAAGGTTTGTGATTACAACCACAAATGTTTAAAGATAAGGTAAACCCAAATACACTGCAACACCTAATTTTCCCGGGGGGGCAGGGAAGGGGTGAGATGACCGCAACAGCTTGAATATATAGACTTTGAGGCATGCAAATAGTCAGATGACTACTATTTATTAATTGAATTATACATGCTTAAATCTAAATATTTTACGAAACAGTATGAATGGATAAAATGTTCCACATTTGAATTTTACGAAATAATCTTATCAAAGTTTTTACACGCTCTCTAACATTGTTGACTTCCCTATCACAAGCATCCCCTTTTAAGCCCTGTGCCTCAATCTTCCAGGGCACAGACTACTTCTGGCCAAGCTGTTTCAATTCATTCCAAATTCGTTCCAAACACGTGTGTTGCTCTCCCTAGAAACTTTATCTGCAGTTGCAAGCACCCATTCGCATACCATTTTATTAAAAGAAATAATAATGATAATAATCAGAAAGTATATTTTTGATGTCTCTACAAAGTAACAATTTACTTTTTGCTTTTTAAAAATAATTTTCAGAAGGCCTTTTGAACAGTGAAATCCAACACGTGAGATAATTTGTCTAAGAATAATTAAATATATGTGCCTCCTTTTTTCAAATGGATTCTGTCATGTGATATCTATAAATATACCAAAGCATTTTGAAGTTATCGCATGCTAATGTTCTAAATAAAATAATTTGAGAGATCACCCCTTAATTATGATAGGCTTTGCAAGAATTCAAATATACGACATTTTGCTCTTTTTAGGGTGTGGCTTTTTTTAGTAGCAAAAAAAAGGTTTCTATTTGGTGGGGGATGGTAATTGAGAATGAATGTGTCTCAGGTTTTACAAGTTTGTATTTCAAGCTAAGGAATGAAGCCAAAACATCACAACTCTCAACTCAGCTCTGTTTATTCTAATTAACTTCTTCCCCCCCCCCCCCCCGACCCCCTTGGTTCCTCTTTACTGCTTATCCTTCTACTGTGGAGCAGAGAAATAAATTATCCTACGTATTATACGAGGACAAGTCACCATACCAGTTACATAATTTGTGGGGCCAAATGGAAAGTGAAAACATAGAACTCTGTTAAAATATTGTTAAGAATTTCAAGACAATGACAGCAGAGCATTAAGCTTTCCATGCACAGGGCCATGTTCAACTGCATGTCGCAGGCCCACAAAGCCAGCCCTGATGACTAATATCACTGCCCTGTGTCTTGAGGTAATCGCAGAGACTAGGGGAAGCAGGGAGGTTCAAGTGCACTGGCAACTTGTGAAGGTTGTGAACATGTAAAGGAGATTTCCATTCCTGAAGGATTCGTGTAACCTATCTGAAATGTACAGTTGACGTATGCTGTATTTCTGGAATATTTCTTCCTTCGTTTGGATTCATAAACTCGTGAGAGAGAGGAAGAGTGAGAGAGAGAGAGAGAGTAAAACTGGAATAAAACTGAGCTTAAAAGGTGGTGTTATGACACATGGCAAATTTCAAAGTTTATGGGTAATTGAAACTTTTCCGAGAGAAAAAATAAAGAATTATTATTCATTATTTGTGTAAAGTACGAGTCTAGAAAGCATTTTTTCTATGGATGCTAGCTAATCATATCTCCTGGTCAGTTATCTGTCAGGGGTCTATTTCCACAAAATCACATATTTCTCTCCAAGAGAAATGTTTATTTGATGTGAGGGGGAAAGTGCCATTAGAAAATCTAGTTATTTAAATTGTAGAGGCTCTTCACAAGTGGAACAAAAGCTATTGCTGTGACTTCAGAAAAAATGTCCTGTCCAGCTGAGGAAAAATCAGATGAACATTTCCTATTACTTGTCAAAGTAACAAGAAGACATGAATTCAGAGATGAAAGATCAAAATGGGAATTGTGAGGAGTATAGCAGACTTAATTCCTCTGATGGATTATCTTTGGAAAACTATAAATTTATACTGCTTTAAAATTTAAATTTAACTGGTGACAATGGAACATATGAACCTATTCATTTTATACAATTATTTGACTAAATGTTTTTACTAAAGTCTTACAATACTCCACTGCAAAAATAAAATATATTGAAGGGAACATGTCACCAAAATATAATACTTCCCTTGTTGGCATAATGGGTCAGCAGTTAGTTCATCATGAAAGACAGTGTGACCTTTTGGGAAAAGAGTTGGATTTAACCATTTGTAACTAATGGAAGGGTACGTCTGAGCTGACCGTAAAAGCAAAAGCATGAGATCTTGTGAAACTATAAACAAATTAATTGTACATTGGGTGGTACAATACTAATTTTAAAAATAATTCAGAAGTTCAAACAGACAATAAGTTGTATTAGCAAAGTGGTAAACTTCCCTTACAGCAAATGCTTTCTAAAAACCTGAATCTCCTCACTTCGCAAGAGCAGTGCCGGAACATGCAAAACAATACAGCAGAGAAGAAAACAATGACAGATGAGACAGGACTCACGAAGGGACAGGTTGCAGAGCTACTCAGATCTAACCCTGGGGCAAGAGGTGTGTCACTTTTTCTCTTTAAGTCTTATTTTCCTCATCTGACAAAGGGAGATATTAATCTCACAGGGTCATCATAGGAATTAGACATAACGGACTGTGTCTCACAGATTCCAAATCATGGATGGCTTTCCCATTTTAACAAATTAGAAGTGAGGATATGTCTTACAATTGAAAGTGACTTAGATTCAATAAGATGCATATATAGAATTCCTGGCACTTGGAGGTACTCACTAGCTATAAATTACCTTGATTAGCTTTGTGTTAACCCTGTGCATCCTCGATTTCAGTAATCTCATGCACTTCCAATGGATCACCTACATGATGAAGATATTCAAATTTATCAACGTCAGACTCCACTCCTAACCTGAATTTGACCATAGAACATAAGCGTCCCCAGCCAGGTGACCAAGGGGAATGTGCTTAATCCTCCTGCATGCTAGTTATCTAATATGTAAAGTGATGAGAACACCTTCTCCATAGGGTCCTTGAAATGATGATATGAGATGAGTTATGTGGTAACATACCTAGCAGAGTGCTGAAAAATGAGTGGCAAAGTAGGGGAGGAAATGTATGCTCTTTGGAAACCAACAGGCTCACCTTCAAAACCAAGCAGTCCATCCATTCAATAGATTAGTAAATTTGGTTGTTATTTACTTTCTCTTTCTGAACCTCTCAGTTTTATTTCCTCATTTGTAGAATGTGAATGCTAATAAAATCAACACAAATTCATTTATTTTTTTCACAAATTCATTTGTGAAATGTATTAATTAAAATATTCATTATATATATTAGATTTAGTCCCTTATTTTAAATTTTTTTTTTCAACGTTTATTTATTTTTGGGACAGAGAGAGACAGAGCATGAACGGGGGAGGGGCAGAGAGAGAGGGAGACACAGAATCGGAAACAGGCTCCAGGCTCTGAGCCATCAGCCCAGAGCCTGACGCGGGGCTCGAACTCACGGACCGCGAGATCGTGACCTGGCTGAAGTCGGACGCTTAACCGACTGCGCCACCCAGGCGCCCCTTTTTTTTTTTTTAATTTTTTTTTTCAACGTTTATTTATTTTTGGGACAGAGAGAGACAGAGCATGAACGGGGGAGGGGCAGAGAGAGAGGGAGACACAGAATCGGAAACAGGCTCCAGGCTCCGAGCCATCAGCCCAGAGCCTGATAGTCCCTTATTTTAAATGTATATATGCTTATGTGAAATATGTATTACATATTACATACAGCATATTTCATGTCATATAGTATGTTATATATCATATACATATACATATACCATATATAATGTGTGTGTGTGTGTGTGTGGGTGTGTTATTGAGCACCTGTCACACCCCAGGGATTCTTCTAGGCCTTGGAGATTTAGATATAATGTATGTCAAGTTCTTGGTTTATAACCATCCTGTGCCTGCCTCCCGCTGCCTTCATTTCCTCATCAGTGAAGAGAACAATATTACCTACATCAAAGGATTGTTCTAATGAGCTAATATGTGTAAGTGCTTAGAAGAGTGGCCAGCAGAGAATACGGTTTAGCAATTATCATTATTATTAATTCTCATGCTGCATTATGTAATGGTTAGGGCTCTGGAAAACAACTTGTTGGTTAAAATTTCAGGTCGACCATATAACAGCTGTGTGACTTTGGATTATTACTTAACCTCTCTGGGCTTCTGCTTTATTACCCATAAAATAGAGATAATAATACCACCTTATGGTGGTTATGAAGATTAAATATTGTATTTGTGTAGCACTTAGTGCCTGGCATATAATAAGCTCTATATAGGTATTTGTCAACTCATATTAATAAATAAAATTGTGCTTCTATTCATATGAAGTTCTGAAAAATGTATCCACTGTGATGAAAATTAGATCAGCTATTTTCTACGATCGGTGATGGGAGTGGATTTATTGCAAAGAGGAAGAAAGGAAATCTTTATCATGATTGGGATGGTGGTTACATGGGTATTTGTTAAAACTCATCAAATTGTATACTTAGAAATGGGTGCATTTTATTACATATGTGTTCTACTTCAATAAAGTTGTAAAAAATTGACCAAAAATGCAACATAGGTTAAAATTGAACAGATCAGGGAAAAAAGAACACGGTGTTATATAAGATCTATAAGGTGGCCATATTTTGGATGAGGTCATCCAGCGTGTGGTTAAGAGCAATGACTCTGAAATCTGATGGACCAGAGTATAGACTAGTAAGTAAGTCGATTACTTACTAGTAAGTAAGTCGATAAGTAAGACGATACTTATTAGGTATGTGATAAAAGAATAAACATTGCTCCTATGTAATAGATGAGACAAGTGAAAAATGTCCCCTTGGGCTTATCACATCAACTGTCTGAACACTATTCTCCTTTGTGAGTTATGGGATTGGAGTCCTTCCTGAGGCCCTTCGCTTCTAAAATTCTTTAGGCCTATGACTTAGAAATACCGTGATAATTAGTCAAAGATAGAACTAGAAATACTTTCTTTTCTTCCCTTCCTCTCTTTCCCTCCTTTCTAAAACCTTTAATCTTCAGGGTCAGTACAAATTGGAGGCTATTTACATGAAGAGAAGAAGGAGTAGTTTTTCTTTGAATCATCACTTGGAGAACCTATAGAGTTAAAGCTTTATTTGTAAATTGGTATTTTTTTAGTTATTTCTTAAAACTGCTATTGTCTGTGAATATGATGTCTGATTCACTGAGGTTTAATTTGCTTTGGGGGTCTTAAAAAAATAAACTGCACAGCAGTACCATTAGATTCTTCAAATTCCATTTGATGTAGCACTCATTATCAAAAGGTTAATGCCAGAAATAAAGCTAGCCTCACATGCCATTACTACATGTTTGAGTGATGGGAGGTGAGCTAGTGCTTATACCAAAGACAACTTATTTCTGTTTGAAAAATGTCAGAAGCACACTGCTCAAATAATTAGAAGCTATTTAATAACAGCTTTTTTGGCCATCACACATTTAATTTATATTTACACACACAAAAGTAAGATTTTTGAAAATCTGTGTATGGTGTATATAATGAAGTTGATTTTTTTTTAAATGCATATAGTTGTTTTCCGCTACTTTTTGCACAATGGCTTTTGTTCACCCTTATTTGCAGATTAGCTCTTTAGAATTGTGTAATACAGGTTTTTGCACAGATATTTAAGACAATTATGAAAAATATGTCCCTTGGTATGTCATTATAACTATGTCTTACTACTGTGCAATATAAATGAGAAATTTTAGGAGAGTCTAGCTTTGTACATAAGACCATAAATACATAGTAAGCTCTCTTTTTTTTCCGTAATAGTTCCAATTACTTCATTAATATTTGTTTAGATGCAGCAAGCAGAGAATATACTTTGTAACATCTGTTTGTTGAACGGGTTTTCACTGAATCACAATTGGCCGCTAATAGCTACAACAAAGAAAATTATGAGAAGATTGTTTCTAAAGCACAAATGCTTTTTGGCTGTTGTTTTCCAACGGCGAATATGCTTTTAGGAAAAAAAAGGAATAAACATTAAAGAGAGAAGCACTGTAGTCTCCCTGGCTGTGTATGTTACATATTCTGTGAATGGGGGCATCATTTTGTTACTGGATAACTACACAACTGCTTACGTGATCGATAAAGAACATTATCTTAAATCATAGCATGAATTCCCAATATCATACATAAAATCAATAAAACACACAAAGAACAGGACTGAAATTTTCCACTAAAACATTGCCTGCTGCTTTGGAAAATAATATTTAGTAGGTTGGATTTTTTGTTGTTGTTTTACTAATTATGAGCTCAGTGGCAGTTTATTCTGCAGTAAATCTGCTGGTGTGAGATTAAACCTGTTATTGAACAGAGTTTTGAATCTACTGCAAGGCACTCATCACTGCTGGAGAGTGAACATTGCTGTTATCTCATTTAAAAGTTGGCCAGCAAAGCAGCCCATTTGTTTAAAATGCAATTAAGCTGGTGTCTTGAAGAGAAATTAGCAAGGAGTACTTCATTTTGGAGGCATAAGAGGTCTGTTCGTAGACACATTAATCCTGCGATTTGGGACATCATTGCAATTTGGGACTCTGTTCCGAATGGCTGTTCGGAACACACAAGCACAAAAAGGGAAAGCTGGGTGGGGAGAAGGGTCAGCTCTGCTCTTGATCAAAAGGAATCACGTACAAGTGTTCACATCCTAAACCCCCAGCCCAGCCTTACATTTTCTGTGCGCCAGTTGAAGAAATTAGGAAAGCAAGTCTAATGAATGTTGCTGCTGAACTGAATGAAAAAGGTCAGCCATTTTTCACATAAATGTATGTATGATAAACCTGTTTTTAGAAGAGATATATAGTAATTTCACTGCTGGATAATTGTTTTAAAAATGCTTAGTTTTGAGTCTGTTTTAATTTCACATTGCAATGGTTACTACAAAACAATGGATGAATATTTGTCATGAAATTTCCCAGAGAATCAGTTACACGAAGCAGAAAACTTTTTTTTCGAACCAGTACACTTTCAGATTTCTTTTGTGAATGTTATTTCTAATTCTAGAAAAAAATAATGTTTTTGATGCTATTACCAAATATAGCATTTTGCAAAAACAAAGATTTTAGTTTGCAAAAAGCAAACACAATGTTTGCTCATAATGTTTTACTTATTTCTTCAGGTAGTAACAGTAATAAACTATAGCATGAGATTAAAAAATAAAGCAGAGATTTGAGGTAATTACTTAAATGACTCAAGCAAAAAAACAATCTAAATTATGGTAGTCGTTCACAGTAATAACAGATTTTTGTGGTGTCTGTAATATCAGGTGTTTATTATCCTCGTTTCTGTATGACTTTTCCTAGAGTGACTGGCAAGTAGGATATTTGTGTGCTATAAAAATTAAACGGGAGCCTAGTCTCCCAGCCACCCATCTTTATTTTGGTCCATATTCCCAAAGGTAGTGGGAATAAGCAGCTCATTTTAATGTTTCAATCAATCCTGTGCGCTGAAGTAGCATATGCAGTGAAATTTCAGCTTTGCGAAGCTCTTCGTCGACTCAGAGAGAGAGAGAGAGAGAGGAGAGAGAGAGAGAGTTGCAGATTAACTCTGTAAGAGCCACTGTTGTTTTTAAAATCAATTTTGCCACATACCATTCGAAAATACATCTTGAACTTCCCCATTACCTTCAACAGAATTCACCAACTCACTTTCACCGCTGCTTGGAAATCAGGATGGTCGTTATAAATAACAGTTGTAGGGCTGTACTGAAACCCAGCAGAAACAGCTTGTGTTATTGGGGCGCTAGGTTGAAGTGCCTCAGGCAAATTTAATAAAACCCTATTCAAGATGCCGATGTCGTAACAGCCTCTGCAATATTTTATTCAAATTATCGGCTAACCTGTCTAAGCTCCTTGAAGGCAGGAGTGGGCTGTGTTCGTCTTTGTCAGCCTAGCACTAACCACATCTCCTGGATCATTTCGAACATAATAAATAACTGATTTTTTTTCTGACTTTAAAAACGTGGGTTGCTGTTTATTTTTCGTTTCCAATTCTAATTAATGACAACCATCATCTCTGATCTTCTCCAAAGTCTTTGCTATTTTATTTCCTCCTTTGTTGTTATTATTTTGATTGTTGCTGTCTTTTGACCTCATCCAAAATGCCAACCTTTCGGGACATCACCAGCCTCTGGAAGACTTCTTGTTTACCCTGCTGTCCACAAGCAAATAGGAAATCATCTCTCTTTTCTCTTCTCAGCTTGCACCTTGTTGGGATAGAAACCGGAGTTGTGCTTCTCCATGAGAGTTTTTCTTTCTTAATTTAAGCTACATTTAACTCTCAATCAAGCCTAAACTTTCTGCAATATTTGAAATGGATTTTTTTTTATTTCTTAATTTTTATTTCTTTGTGTGTTTGGACTTGTTCTTCTTTTCTGGGTTTTTTTTTTTTTGTAATTTTATATTTTTTAACAGCTATTAAGTTAACAGCCAGGAGAATTTATGTCTTGTAAATATCCTTTCCTAATTTTTTGCATATTTTCTATTAGGACCTTCATGTTTTTCTTAATTGTTCATGACGTTTATGTATTAAGAATTTAAAATTAAGGATATAAACTCTGCATGTCATAGTTTTTGAAAATATTTTGTTCAGTTGTTTTTATTCCCATTTAATTCAGTTTGGATTTAGGAATTCAAGTTTCAAGTTCTGATATAGTTATATCTATATATCTTTCCCTTTGCTATTTCCTTGCACATTAAGAAATCAGAAAAATATTCTCAAATACTACCTTCTAGTTCTTCATGGTTGGAATTTTTATATTAACTCTTTGTTCCACTTGGAACATATTTTCATAAATGGCTTGAGAAGCTGAATGGATTTTTATCCACATAACCAACCAATTGCCCCAACTCTGTTTATTGAATAATCTTCTCCTCTCCCCACAGATTTGTTATGCCTCCTTTATGGTCTGTTACTGGGCTACTTGCCAGTCACCTAGGAACCATATTTTTAAAAAGATGGGATTGTGATTATGAGATGCAGAAAAAATAAAAATGCACGTGCCTAAGCCTTAGAATATCTAGAGTTTTCCGTGAGATACTGCCCTGCCTCAAACATTCCATATAGCTTTCTGCATGGTTTTATCAGCCTCTCCTTAGCTGCATGCTTCATACAACAAAGCTCTGCTACTCTGTGCAATAATGCTTCATTAGGAGAGAAAGTTAGTGAACAATCAAGAAATGGGAAGTATGTTGAAAAAAAATCTATAAGTAACAAGGCAGGTGGCTAGCCCATACTTACACTTCGGGAATGTTTGTTATCAAAAATATAATTGCTTGCATTCCACAAAGAGGGAAGATATATCTGCAATACATTTATCTGACAAAGACTCGTATCTACAAATCAATGAGATAAAAATAGACAACTTAGTAGAAAAATGGGAAAAGATTTGAATGTACACTTCAATAAAGAAGATATACAAGTGGCTAATGAGTATATGACAAGGCTCTCAATCTCACTAGTCATTAGAGAAATGCATATTAAGACATCAACGAGATACACTATCTCCATCAGAATGGCTAAAAATAAAATGAATACCAAGTATATTTTTGGTGAGGATATTAAGAAACTGCAATTCTTGTATCCAGCTGGGGAATGGAAATTAGTATAACCACTTAGATAACTGTATGGTAATATCTACTAAAGCTGAACAAAAGCATATCCTATGACCCAGAAATTATACTACTAGGTATACATCCACAATAAATGTATTTTCATGATCTCCAAAAGACAGGTACTAGAATATTCACAGCTCCTCATAATAGCCTCACACTGGAAACAGCCCAAATGTCCATCAACAGTGGAATGATAAATATATGACAATATATTCAGAGAACAGGATACTATATAGCAATGTTTCTGAAAACTAGTGTGTATCAGAATCATATGGAGGGTTTGTTAAAATACAGAGGGCTGTGCTGCACCCAGTTTTCGGTTCAGGAGGTGAAGGCTCAAGAATTTGCTTAGATGGGTGCCTGGGTGGCTCAGTAGGTTAAGTATCCGACCTTGGCTCAGGTCATGATCTTGAAGTTTGTGGGTTCGAGCCCCGTGTCGGGCTCTGTGCTGACAGCTCAGAGCCCGGAGCCTGCTTCAGATTCTGTGTCTCCCTCTCTCTCTGCCCCTACCCCACTTGCCCTCTGTCTCTCTCTCTCAAAAATAAATAAACATTAAAAAACAGAAAAGAATTTTTGCTCAGAAATTTGCATTTCTAACAAGTTCCTATGATGCTGATACTAATGATCTGGGGGCACATTTAGAGAATCACTGTGACCAGTAATGAGAATGAACCCTCTACAGCTACCACAACAATATGTATGGGTCTCACAAATTTGGTGTTAAACACCGGGAGTCAGGGGAAAACAGGCAAAACAAATGGTGTTACAAGTGAGGACAGTGGTTACCTTTGGAGGGATCAGAGGATGGGTGTTGATGTTTTTCTTGTTCTAGATGCTTAATAAATAGACAAATAGATCTCCACACACCTCTACGTGTGTATGTCTATAGGTCAATAAAAACCATAATTGAAATATAAAAATCCAAATACAACACACCTATCTTCCAGATTAAGTCAAACAATCATGATGTCGATGAATTCTAGCCCAGAGTATGTGCCCATGTAATTAAATGTCAGATATTTAAATCTCAACCAAGGATTGTCAACTATTAAAGAAAATGTACCAAGCACTGCCCCAGAGCCTGCCTGCTTCCGGTCCTAGTCTGCTTTGGTTCAAAACTTCCTGAGGGTCCCTTACCTAGGGGCCCCCTGAAGAGGTGCAGTCTCCACTCTGACTCTCAAGTAGCTTACCTCCTGGTTTTCTGGGCCACTGTCAGCCAGATTCTTTAGCAGCTTTTAAAAGGGAAGGAGG
The DNA here is from genome assembly GCF_007474595.2 of Lynx canadensis. Taxonomy (NCBI): domain Eukaryota; kingdom Metazoa; phylum Chordata; class Mammalia; order Carnivora; family Felidae; genus Lynx; species Lynx canadensis. The sequence goes on from NC_044310.1 coordinate 69,190,696, forward strand.
AACTGAGAGAAGGAAAGAAGGAAGCAAGTAAATGAAGAAAAAAGGAAATATTCCAGGAGTGAGGAGAAAGAAAAATGCCTTCCAGCTGAGGCAGGAAGACAGAGAGACCCTTCATAAGGAATAAGCGAACACAGAGCTCAATCTTGAGAAGACAGAAGGGACATTTTATTGCTCACGATGCTTTTTTCTTCGCGGGTATGCCTTCATATCGCCCCAAACAAGACTCTGAAGACGGTAAAAAGGCTCCTAGGAGTTTATTACCCTTTATACTTTGCTGCTGCTATTGTTTTCCTCTCAGGGTCATTCCTCCTCAAAGCCAGGTTAACAAGACAAAAGTAGATCTTTTACAAGGTTAAAGTTGCTTTCACTGGAAAAAAGAAAACCTTCCATAAAGACCCTAAATTCTCTCCATCCACTTTCCCCCGGTGCTCAGTGTTTTTCACTGGCCTGAAGGTTAACCGCCTCCAGCTCCTGAGAGCTCACGTCATTTCCCCTCACCCTCAGCCTCAGATGTGCCCCTTTCATTTGTTTTTTTTCCAAAGATGGCTTTATCAGACATGGCAGGTACAATAGGCTGACTTATCTAATGTTGGTATGTTAATGTTTTATCCCAAAACATTGGGATAAAGTTAAAAATATAAGGAGAAAATGGGGGGCAAAGTATGTACTATGGCTGCCTCCCTTTTCTGCTCATTTTTTTTTGGCATTTATGTGTAAGCTAGTGGTGTTGTTTATAAGCATTTTATGCAGGGACATTGGCTGTATCACTACCAGAATGTGCTGTTCTCTTAACTACTAAGGGGAGGGCGTAGAGGAAAAGTATAGAGGAAATACTCATTGCAGGTGTGTATTTTACATGCCAATGCTTGGAAATCCAGAGACCAGCCCTACCAATAACAGGTGTAAAACTATGAGTGCAGAGCTATAAATTATTCAGCAAACCGATCTGCAGTGTTGTACTATGGGGGTGTAGCGGGTGTGTGGGGGTAGGCAAAGTTCAAAAAAATAAGTAAATGAAAGCCAAGATCTCTTCCCTCAATCTGTGTACTGCAGAACAGCAAGCAATTAAGAAAACAAAAGAACAAGAGTCCCAAGATTAAGGGAGAAGAAATAGAAATATATGAGAGATAAAAGTGTATCTATATTGAAAAAGGCACTCAACTCAAAAAGCTTGAGATCCCAAAGCTGCTGACTGGTTCAAATCAGCTTTGTTTAAAAATGACATTCTCCTATCTGTGAAGTAATCTCTGAAAACCTCTTCTATGATCTGTCTTTGTATTTTTCAGAGCCATTTCTTTCATATTTTTTCCTCTAATTCTTCAAGTATATTGCAAAAATTTTCAGAACTAGGGCATATTCTCTATCACTTATTTATTGTTAGAATCTTACTTCATCTGCCTCCTTCCCCCAAAGAAAACAATTATATGGATTATAAAGAGATGTGTAGAAAACTAAAACAAAAATTGCTAAGCAAGAATAATGGGGCAGAGGAAAATTAAGAGAAGGAAAGTAATAAAGAGTCAGGGGTAAAGTTAGTGACTGAAATGCCATCCAGTGTTAGACTTAGGGAAAAGTGGGCTGAAAATTTGGACAGTGCTTCCTAAGAGTCTGTTCAAAATGGGAAACGCAATCTGCCCATCACACGTCAGCTGTGTGTTCTTTTGAAAACACGAGTTTAGTCATGTCAAACTTTTTCAACATGCTTAAAATTTTCAATGACTTCCCGGGGCACCTGGGTGGCTTAGTTGGTTGGGCATTGGACTTTGGCTCGGATCATGGTCTCAGGGTTCATGAGTTCGAGCCCCACATTGGGCTCTGTGCTGACAGCTCAGAGCCTGGATCCTGCTTCGGATTCTGTCTCCCTCACTCTCTGCCCCTCCCCAGTTTGCACTCTGTATCTGTCTCTCTCAAAAATAAAACATTAATTTTTTTTAATTTTTCAATGACTTTCCATCTCCACTTGTATTTCTTCTGTGACCTCACAAAGGGGTCAAGTCCCTTATACTATTAGCCCTCACAATACAGTGCTACTCTTCAAAGCACACATCATAGCGCCATCTCAACAGTTTTTAATAGGCTAGTAGAGTTTATGCATCTCTCACTTATTAAACTCTAAGTTCCATGAGATTAGGAACTGTGTCTCCTTGTGTTCATCAGCATGTGCCTCATATCGGTCACAGTGTCTGGCATGTAGTAAAAATTCAGTTAGCGTTTGTTTAAAAAAAAAAAGAGCAAGGGAGAGGCAAGCTTTTTTTCATACTGAAAGCTGATAAAAATGTCCTTTTATAGATTCTCATAAAAGAAAGTGTGTGATATGGGAAACACTGCCCTCAACAACCTCATTAAAAGTAAGTGTAGGATGAGAATATTTACTCGTAAACATTCTTCAATGCCAAACCACATGATACCAAGTCATAGTTTCATATAGCAGTTCAATAACAATCCAAAATGATGCAAGGATGAAATTAGAACAGATTAAAAAAAAGGCTTCATATTCCTCAGCTCATTCATCACAGATACCTTTTACAACCAGCCATAAATCTAGAGCATCAGGAAGAACAAATACTTGGGGGCACCTGGGGGGCTCGGTTGAGCGTCCAACTTCAGCTCAGGTCATGATCTCGTGGCTCATGAGTTCAAGCCCTACATTGGGCTCACTGCTGTCAGCCTGTCAGTGCAGAGCCTGCTTCAGATCCTCTGTCCCCGTCTCTCTGCCCCTCCTCCACTTGCACTTTCTCAAAAATAAATAAAAATTAAAAAAAAAAAAGAACAAATACTTGGGAGTATAGATATTTTTAAATTAACCGACAGCAGAGCCATACCTATAAGAATCAGTCCAGCTGAGGTAAGCTCGACATTTGCTTTTGAAAACTTAGGAGCCCATACTATATACTATATATTATATACTGAGACCATCCAACTATATTTATATATACATATATATATGTTTATACTATATACTATATATACTATACTATATACTATATATATACTATATACTATATACTATATACTATATATAGTTAGTGGTAGGTATTTGCCATGTGATCATTGCATGATTAAAATTCTCCTCACTCCTCCAATGATCTTTTCTTTATCAACCACTTCTTGAGGGAACCTATAGTTCTTGAATAAACTTAAGAGATTTTGTTGGTTTCTGTGAAAAGGTCTTTGCACATTCATTTCTAAAAATAATGTCAGTTAAAATGCTTCAAGATTTATTTCCTGAAAATTAAAAGGCATAAGCTTTCATCAGTCTTCCATGGTGATACAGATCTAAAACCACTGGCAATCAACAAAACTAAGTATAAAAATAAATTTATGAGATTAGATATGAATCAGAAGAGTTGATGTTGGAATGAATATAAAGAGTTGCCAAAAAAGCTTTCTCTCAACTGGAAATGAAAACATTGAGAGTCTTGGGGCAACTGGGTGGCTTCCTCGGTTAAGCATCTAACTTTGGCTCAGGTCATGATCTCACAGTTCATGGGTTCGAGCCCCGTGTCAGGCTGTGTGCTGACAGCTTGGAGCCTGGAGCTTGCTTTGGATTATGTCTCCCTCCCTCTCTCTCCCTCTGTCTCCCTCTCTCTCTCTCTCTCCACCTCCCCTGCTTGTGCTCTGTCTCTCTCTCTCTCAAAAATAAATAAACAAAAAAAATTACAAAAAGAAAACTTTGAGGGTCTTCCACGGACCACGGATGCTGAGCAAACTAAAATCTTCAGGAAATATATGGGAGGTAAAACAGTTTCTATTTTTTCAATTAGCTGGAAGTAGAGAAGGAAGGGTAGCAAAGTCACAGAGCAAGAATCATTTTACTGTTATACTAATGATAGGTGGTGAATTACGGAGGTAATAATTTGTATTTGTTTTTCTGATTTATATTGTTCCTCTTTCAAAGAATGTTAGCATATGGAGGACAAAAGAGTGTGGAGGTGAGAGGTGGGGCCAGGACTATCCTGTAAATTTGATTACTCTCTAAGAAAGAGCACATGGAAGTGTATACACAATAAGAATTTCCTGATTATGGCAATGGGGAAATGTTTAGGCTTTGACACGGCATTTCTGCTAGCCTAGTGTTTACGAAAGGCAAGCCCAAGTTCTGAGCCCTTGATCCTGGCTGAATCCTTACCTGACATGGGCTGCAATGCCCACCAGGTTTCAGGCAAGTCACTGTGAACACTTTAGATGTCAATGGAGGACGTGGGGAGTGTCTGCTCGCATGTCATCCATACCCTTCACACAGTTTACCAGGTTTAGTAGAAAACTGAAATGAATGGTATTTTACACAATTCCAGTCACTATTACACTTGTCTTTGAAGCCATACCAGATATCGTGGTCTGGCGACTGCAGGGGGATCTAGACTCAGAGGCACTCACATGAACTTCCAGATTTTTAGCTTCTGAGAATCTCAATCCGACACTTGGAAGACTATTAATTCTCTGAAAATAAAGACTACAATTTGCTAGTTTCTGAGAGTGTCTGTGACTAGAAATTTTCTCAAACTGCAGCGGCAAACTAGCAGGATAGCAGGTGCAAGGGTGGCAGCATCGAACACTAAAGGCTGAAGCTCTGGTTGCTGAGCTGAGGTGTCCTCATGACTGAGTGTGGCACTGAGAAAGTGGGTGCCACTATTGGTGTAATCTCCGTTCAAACTGCCCGTGGGGGTACAGGGAGGGAGCCATGTACCATGCGACCAGGCTGGAATGAAAAATTCTCCATTCTTTGACAGCACCATGATTCTGGGAATTTTGTACAATTCCGTGGAGGGAGCAGGAAATCCTAGCATGAGTGATTTTAGGATTCTCGAGAATACTGATAACTCAGATTTTTCTTGTCCTCCAGTGTTGCAGATATCTGCCTCACAAGGGAAGCCCCAGGGATCCAAGGCATTTTTTGAGACTGGAAAAACACAGCCCAAGTATTTTCTTAGCAGGGCAATTAGAGCTAGAATTAGTCTGGTTTATGACAATATCAGAAGAGAGTTAGATGATGCATCGAGGCCAAATGACAGCACATTAGGTGAAACAAAGAAAAGAAAAATCGAAATGAAATTTAGCAGTAATTAATACAGTAGTTTAATTATACTATGGTGTTTCTATTTTGAACTATTTATTAAACTGAGGTTACAACTAGAATATACAGTTCTTCCTCAATTTACAAAGAGGTTATGTCTCAATAAACCCATCATAAGTTGAAAACACTTTGAGTGGAAAATGCATGTAATACGCCTACCCTTCCGAACATCACAGCTTAGCCTAGCCTACCTCAAATGTGCTCAGAACACTTAACATTAACCTGCAATGGGGCAACATCATCTCACACAAAGACTATTTTATCATCAAGTCTCAAATACCTCATGTAATTTGTTGAATGCTGTACTGAAAGTAGCAAACAGAAAAACTGTATGGGCACAGAATGGTCATCAGGTATCCCATGTTCAGGCACACGGTTGGCAGAGACCTGCATGCAACTGGCTGCCACCGCCCAGAAAGACAGCATCACACCACATATCGCTAGCTTGGGAAGAGATCAAAATGCAAAATTCGAAGTATGATTTCTACTCAGTGCATATCGCTGTCGCACCTTAAGGTAAAAAAATCTCAAGTCAAACCATCGTTAAGTCGGGGACCATCTGTACGTTATGACATTTTAATAAAGTATAACTCCCTGACTTAAAAATCTTTCATTATTTCCCATTACTTTAGGATAAAGAAAAAGAGCTTCCTTCCTAAGTGGTCTCCTTGCCATGTCCCTTCCCTGCCCTCCACCCCCTATCATCTCGTTCAGCACAAAAGCCAGAATGAACTGTTTCAATGGGAATTAAATCATGGCACTCCTTTGCTCAGAACCTGCTAAAAGTTTCTTATTTCTTTTTAAAGAGTCTTAATAGTGGCCTAGGAGGTTCTACAAAATTGTACCCCACACACACACTCTCTCTGATCTCATCTCCTACTACTCCCCTCTTAATTACTTAGATTGTACTGGCCACCTTGCTGTTCTTTGAGCATTGCAATTATGATCTCACCCCCGGGCCTTTGCATTTGCTCTACCCTTTGCCTGATTTGCCTATAGGTATCCCCCTGATTTTTTTCTCTCAAATTTACTTGGGTCTCTGCTCAAAACCACCTTGTAAGTAAGGTTATGTCTTAGTATGCTATATATATGGTAACTGGACTTCAACCTGCTTTTCTTGTCCATTTCATTATTCTCCAGAATATTAAGAATAGTAACCTCTGACATACAAGAAAAATACTTATTGTCTGCCCCCTTCCCAAGGATATTGTTCCCTGTTGAATGGAGAATACATGGAACAATTAGTTGCAGGTTTATTAGCAGACCTTCAATTGGTATTTGCTAAAAGAATAAATAAAATTCACGATAGACGCTACCATGTTGTGCAGGCACAGATTGCTGTCTAAACCTTTATTCTCACCTCACAGTTCTCAATTTCAGCTATTCTGACCTCCTTCAAGTTCTTGAAACACACCATTCTCTTTTTGATCTCAAGATTTCTGTCCATACTTTTCTCTATGCTTGGATGCCCTTCCTCAGTTCCCTTCCCTGGCTGGTCCTTACTTATCCCTTCGAGCTGAGCCTGAATGTTATTTTGTCAGAGAATCTTTTCCTAATAAGCCCCATGTTATTCAATAAAACGTCTTATTTGTGTTCTTCATGAACTTGGTTTCCATCAATGGATTATCTTGAGAATTTTCATCTTTAAAAAAAATTTTTTTTACATTTATTATTTTTAAGAGACAGAAACAGAACACTAGTCAGGGAGGGTTAGAGAGAGAGAGGGAGACACAGAATCTGAAGTAAGCTCCAGGCTCTGAGCTGTCAGCACAGAGCCCGACACGGGGCTTGAACTCACAGACAGTGAGATCATGACCTGAGCCGAAGTCAGATGCTTAACTGACTGAGCCACCCAGGCGTCCTGAGAATTTTCATCTTATGCTTATATTTTCTACTTAACCACACATTCTGTAAAGGTTTGCCTTATTCATCAATGTATCTTCAAAAACTAGAAAATGGTTGGCACATAGGCATTTGGAAAAAAAAAATTAAATGAATAACTGAAGGGAGTGTATTTGACAGAAAAGAATTTAAAATAAGCCAGTTCCTGCTTTATAGCCTAATCACTCAGACTTGGGTAAAGTGGAGTTAGCTTTTCCTTCTACTCTTTAACTGTGGGAATGACCAGTGTTATCATTCTGTGCATCACTGGGAACCAGCTTCCTAAATGAAAATATACACATTTCATAGGAAAAGACTCAATTTTATAAACAACAGAGTCAGATTCATATTGTAGGGAAATGTGGGCATCATTTCAATGTTTAGAGCCTCTTAGCCATATGTACAGAAACTAGGAATTATTGCAGTTAAAATGGAAGAAAACATTCACGTGGGTGGTATATCAGCAAACAGTGTGTGGGATGCTGTGGCTGACCCCAAGGACTCCCCACTAGGTAGAATCACCTTTGAGAATTCACCATGGTCCTTGGTCTCATAGGTATGAAAAGAGGATTCATAAGTAAACACAAAAAGACTCTTAGAGACAAGCTTATCTTAGCTAGATTAACTTGAAGCTGATAGGTGAATGACAAAGCCAAGTAATTAATTTACAGACAGGGAATATTACTTTCTGGGGACTAAGGTGCTGCTTAGTTCTTAGAAGTTCTTGAACACGATTTTTTCCAGGCGAGATGAAGTGTTAAATCAAAGGACTGCTCAGTAATTGGAGAACCAGAATAGGGTGTGGTCAAAGGTCTTGAGGATGGATCATCCGGAACTTACGAGGTGTCTGGTCTCTGTTCTTGCATCCTGAATTGTGCAGGCACTTGTACCCTTGGAAGCCAACTTGCTATATGGCTGCTCTCTTTAGATGATGTATGCTGACTGCAGATGTGACAATTTCACTAATTAAGTGATATTCTAGTATGTTCCCATGGAACTAGAAAACATTTTGCTAAGTGTTGTTTTCGAGCCATTTAATTCTCACAGGACAACCTTATTTCCCTTTCCTCTAAGTACTCGGGGAGGCCTCATTGCTCCATCCTAAAGGCTTGGGACTACATGGAAATAAATTACTCTTACCCCCTCCTAAGGCAATGAAAGTGTGCATAACCCACTAGATACTACAAGGATATTTCTGAACATTTCTGTTCTATATTAACAGTTTCCTACTCTAATGGGGAAAATTGCTCAGAAGCCTCTGTGTTCATTCTGAATAATGGCTGGAAGAGAACCCAGGTTATAGTCAGGAAGGCTGAGATATGGATTAGAGCAAGCATGTGTGTCAAACCTCTGCACTCACATTCAGCTTCTCCCACAAAAACAGATTCATTCGATAGTTTCCTTGAAATGGGAAGAGATTAGGTGGTAAAGCATGAGTGTGTGTGTGTGTGTGTGTGTGTGTGTGTATGGGTGCACGTGCACATACATGTGTGTATGTACCATGTGATCACTTCTCTTCTCTTGTGACCTGTGGGTCACAAGGCACTGCCTCCCTCCCCATTGTCATGCTGTCATTCCGGATGCAAAGAAACCCCTGGTTCCACAGTATTGACGTTCCTAGCTGAGGATGACTAGTAAGAAATGTTAAGGCCTCTTTCAGTGGGTGGAAAAGAGGGAGTCCCTGCTCTGACATTGGATTTGGCCAAGGAAACAGCCTTCCTATACCTCCTGGTTTAGCTCTAGGCTATTCCTCTTTCAGAGGAATGCTATCACAAATGGTCCGAGAAACACCACACAGAGGCTCTGTCTCTGCCCTTGCAAAGGGACAGTGGCTGACCAGGGCATTTTAAAGCCTTTATGTGGTACCTCCTGAGTCAGACTGAATAGCTGTCAGCTGAAATTGCCAATGGATAAAAGCTCTCTTTAGAAATGGCCCTTTGATGAAAAGTTTTGGAATTCTTAGTATTATAACCCTTCAGCCAAATCCCATTATGTTCTATTTCTTCCTTTGAACTACAGGGAACTACAGAGGTAAAGCCCTTCTAGAGAGAAGGGAGGGGAAGTTTGCTGTGAAGGGGAGAGAAATGACTTAGTGTTCTATCTTTGCAAAAAAAAAGTTTAGTTTTTTAAGAGAGGTGTCTATGAAATGAAAGCAGCCCTTAGGGGGAAAGTTCAGATGCCACTGTGATTGGGGACTTGGCTATGATGGTAGCCTCTCCAAGAAGCAGGTGTGGAAGACCCTATGGTCACACGCCGTTAAAGTTCAGGCCAAGCTCGGAGTGATAAGATCAGGCAATCAGCAATTAGACAGTGCTGGAGATGTCTCTCATTGCTCCTCTCAAAATAACCCTTATTAATTTTCCCAATTGTGACTATAGGCCCTTCACTGTTCTTTTTTCCCCTTATTTACCATTTTATTAAGCATCTCCTTGCATTCTATCTTCAGAGAGGTTTAACAGTCACTAATCGGGTAATTGTCACATCACTGCAAGGAAATTCACTACCAATGTCAACAGATGCCAGAAGAAGGAAATGGGGGCATGGAGAGGTTAAGTGAATTGCCCAAATTCACTTAAGCCAGTAACCAGAGCAGAGGGTGAACACTCTTAGCATATGATTCCTTGTCTGTGATGAACCCTGGGAATGGGTAGTCGCTTTAATTTAAATTTTTAGTTTGAGTGATTTTTTTGGTCACATTTGTTATCCAGTTTTTCTCCATTTTCCAGATGAGTAAGAGTCTTACAGAGGCTTGTATAATTATCTTCAGAGCAGGTGCATTTCCAGTCATCATATTCAGAACAAGGCACATTTTAGAAATTACTGCTGGAAAGTACTAGTATTGCAAAAAAAAATGCAGAGATACGGCTTCAGTAGTAATTTTTTATACCTCTCTGCATTGCCAAAAGATGCATACGTATCCCGAAACCACTATCACAAGAAAAGTGCACGCAGAAAACACTTGCACACACACATTACGAAAATCACACACACACACACACACACACACACACACGATTCCTTCATCCTAAGCCTCTGATGTCTTGACTCTACACTGAGTTAATAGATTATAGGAAGATTCTGATATTAACTTCAGACGTAAAACTAGAAACTTTAGTTCCCAAACCCAGCATTTTGTAAAATTTTCAATAAATATGCTGCAAAGAAAAGTCATCTTCTAATTTTTTTGTTTTTACCGGCCCTGTTTCTTCCTTTGGGAAACATGACACGAGTTCATGGAGTCAGAGGTGGCTAATAAGTAACAGTTCCATAACACTGACATTACCAGTCAATGAAATCTTTAAAAAAATAAGAAGTTAAGCTCTCCCATGATGTTTTATCTATTTTTAACTCAGGCAGAAAGAATGGACAAGGAATTACAATAGTTGCAAGGTCTTCAATAAACCAAAAATTGTACCATCTTAAGACCCCTTTAACTTTCCAACTCTCATGACATATTGGTTCCCCAAATAACTCCTGTAAAGGATTAAATAAAACAGGTTTAAAATGAAATTTGGAATTAAACCTATTCAAATAGGAGAAAAAATTAAAACAGAAAAGGAGTTTATTATATTCTATCTAAAAATAAGCGTGAGCCAAGCACATGAGCCTGGGATAAAGTGGCGGATATGAACTCAATTAATCTAAGCTAGCCTGTGGATATGGCCCTTATTTGAGAACGAAAGATAAGGAGTGGCTAACCGGTAGGTGGAAGGGAGGAGTGGAATGGACAGAGAAGAAGCAGCATGTCTCAAGGTCAGAGGAGAGAAAGAGTAACATAAGGATGGAAGACATTCAGTGTTGCTGGTGTACTAAGTGTGAGTAAAAGGTGAAGAGAGAGACATACAAAAGGCAAGAAAAAAGGGAGGCAGGAGCCAGACCCATAAGCACAAAGCGCTCTAGTCCTGGAGAATTAGTTGACTGGGATGTTATCACATTCCGTTCTAACTCATCAGACTGATTACAAGCATTTATTTTTTAGATTTATTAAAAAATTCAAATATTTTAATACATTTATAGAAATACATATGAATTGATTACTATGTAATTTCTTTTTTTCAACAAATATTTGTTGGCTGTGTGCTATGTGCTTGACACTGATTTAGACCTGAGAGATACAGCAGTAAATAAGACACAAAAGATCTTTGTCTCACGAAGTATGTTTGTGTGTGTTCACATGTGCGTTTGTTTGATGTTTATACAGACCGTGGACTCTAAAATGTTACACTGCACTATATTTATTTAGAACCCAACATTCAAATGAAATCACAGGGATATATTATTCAAAGAAAAAAAATAAACCTAAAACAGGAAAACACTATAGTAATAATTATGCTCTATCGGCAAGTGATTTAGGGAAAAATGAGTAAGATAGACAAAGGAGACTGAGCAAGTTGAGTGATGAATGAGACGATATTAAAATTTCTGGCAGAGAACATAGGTCATGCTAAACACAGAAAGGATAGATTCATTTTGGTACATAAAAATGTGGCATCTCCATTCATAGGAACTACTCCCTGCATTTGCTCTATTACAAAGCTATTAACTTCTATTAAAATAAAAATTAAATTCTCAAGCTGAAAGAAGCTTATGGAATTAATTATGATGATATGTGAAGGGAAAAGAGGGGGTGTTTCTATGGGGCTGCAAATGTATGAGAGAAAATGGATAGAATGGAAGAAACATCTCTGCGTGGGGTTTGTAAAAGACTTTCCAGGAGGAATTATTCAGATACTTGAAAAATGGAGTAAGTTTGGTTTTTACATATAAGTTTCCTCAGGTAATTTCATGTAAATTGTAAAAATAACCTTCCCACAATTCTTTGGGTGTTTCCAACAGGACACCCTCCCTACGGGGATTTGTGAGCAGGGTGTGGAAATTTTTCTGATGGAATGATCCCAGAGGATCATGCTTCACAATGAAATGAAAATGAACCCTCTAAGTGGCTTTCAATCAAACAAGAAAAAATGAAGCAAAAATGTGTGACACAAAGTATTATAGATAGCACTCGGAGATTTCTAAAACGAACTCTAAACTCAAATCATCAAGGGCAACATATGAATGCTGATTATGAAAATTTGTTCCCTTTTTCCAGTCACACATTCGCTGGCTGCTCCTTCACTTTGCTCCTTGTTTATTTGTTTGCCAGAAAGACAGATCAACTAATCATAAACAATGGGGGAAATGGCAATTTAAAAGCAATAAAGTAAAAAAAAAATCATGAAAAGAGGAATTGAAATCAAAAGATGAATGTTTATAATATAGTACAGGGCAGGGGGCAATCCAGGCAGGCTCGATCAGACACAGGGCAATGAGAGTGACTTTATTAAAGTCTTCAAAAAGTCTTTGGGGCCTTCAACACAAAGAAGTCACCAGAGGCCTAAATGTGTTGTATGCCATGACTCTAGAATTGAATCTTACACCAATAGGCTGTAGCTTATTAACAATGCAGACACTGGCCCAACTGTCATGCTATTTTGCTGAAGAGTATATAAAACTCTCATGTGACACACAATAGGTAGAAATGGGACTATAGTGATGTTCAAACCACATACACGATAATCACTACTCCCAGTAACATTAACTTTGTAGGTACTTTATAAAGACGAATTTTCAGGACTTCATAAGAAGCATAAAACCCTAACGGCACTTAAGAATGTTCAAGCTTATAGTATAGACTTCAAGTAAGAGCAAAAATTACTCAAGGTTTTAGGGCGGTCTCCAAACCTTAGAACAAACACTCCATGAGATCTTTAATGTCATTACAAAGCAAAAAAAAAAAGTCTAAGTTTATAAGTTCTCATCTGAAACACCCTAACGCAGTGAAGTACGTGCTGGTTGATTTATCCCTCCTAGAAGAATGAAAGGTTGCATTAGACCCGGTGAGATTTTAACCTGTGATCCTAGAGAATCTTCCAGAGCTTCAAACCTCAAGTTTGATGTGTAACCTACTGGTTTAAAGGGACCTACACATTAGTACTGTAGAGTCTAACATAGTGGGTGGGTACATCAGAGATAAGGAAGAGCAATTTAGTCAGCAAGACACCTATATTCCCTGTTCTAATCATAAAAAAAAAAAAAAAAAGATCTTTCCAAGAGCTACCACAAGGAGCATTTCGATACGCACCGAGTGAAACCAAATCCTGTTGCTGGAATTTTCCTTTATGGAACTTCAGCCTCAATTTAGAAAAGGAGCTCAATTATTTCTGAAAATAATGCCTTCTTTTATTAGTAAAGTGTTCGAGATGTACATTATGCTCAAATCCGTGTGATGTTATTGTTGAATATACATCACTTATTTATCTTGATTTAATTAATATTCCTCAGTATCACACTCAATTATTACATGATTCAGACAGATAAATGACATTCTCTGAAATACAAATCAACATACTGACACTTGATGAACTGCTATAGCATGAGTCCTTATTAAGGAGAGTGTTTACAAACCACATTCCCACCGGTCACCACTCCACAGCCCTGTTTCACCAAGAGGCCAAAATCCCAGTAGCAGAGGAGACTTTCCTACTTTCTTCCTTTCCTGGCTGCTGTTTCTGAGCCAAGCCTTTCTGAATATGGTATTTTTCACACATTACACTTATATGTTATTTTCTTTTGTGAAAGGGAGTGAGAGAGAAGAGGGTGTGAAGGTGTGGTGGGAGGTATTTTCAGAAAGTAAAACAAAAACAAAAACAAAAACAATCTTTTTGGACTATTATATAAATCTCAATATAACCAAGTTTTCCTAATCAGAAGCAGTATCAATGTTTGTGATTATTTACTGGTTACATTCTTTTTTTTTTTTTTTCCAGCCACTGTTACCAATTTCTGCCCAAACGATTACATTTGCTTTGGAGTTAATCCAGTTTGGATTTGCCAAACAGACAGCTGAAAACAAAACAAGAAATAAAAAACAAACCAGAGAGCTTAAAAAAAAAAAACCTATATAACATATAAAATCTAAATATTTTCTTTATGAAATCAATTTATCTTGTCTTTATTTTTTTCCCTTTAAAAAAATGGTTATTTGTTTTGAGAGGGAACGTGCGTGGAGGAAGGGAAGAAGGGAGGGGGACAGAAGATCTGAAGCAGGCTTTTACACTGACAGCAGAGAACCCTGTCACGAGATCATGACCTGAGCCAAAGTTGGACTTTTAACCAACTGAGCCACCAGGGTACCCTTATTTTCTCCCCTTCTTGTCTCTGTTCTTCCTCTACAATCTTACGCTCCTGGAGAAAATGAGTTCACGTTTAAAATTATGGTTTTTATATTGCTATTAATACCAGGAATTAAAGAAAGAAAATTTTACTAATATTTAATATGTAGAATGTCCTCTCGTTTCCTAACTCTCCTTACAAAATGGAATTGAGTGAGTCTCAGAAAGGAACAGCTGACACATCTATACAATTCACTGAGAAAACATTTCGAGAGAAGTTTCTACTTCACATCTTGGCTGATTTCACTACCTGGCGACAAGACATACCACTTAAAATGCGTATTGGGGAAATAAAATTCTTTCTCCTATGCTTACGATGGCATATTATTTACCATACTGAGGACTGACAGATTAACTATAGGATGCCCGGTTAAATCTGAATTTTACATAAAGAAGAAATGTTTCTGGTATAACTGTGCGTTTCAAGCATTACATAGGACATACACTAAAAATTAGTATTTATAATTTGAAATTCAAATTTAACTCGGTGTCCTATACTTTTATTTGCCAAATCTAGTAACTCTCACTGCACACAAAAATGAAATAAAAAAGTGTGGATGATTTGCACTATGAGCAATGGTTTTTGATCGTGCAGGTTTGTGGGGAGTTTTCATCTATAATTTGAATAAACTGTTGCTGGAGACTTTGATTAAACAAACTGCTTCAATTATTGACACTTATCTTGATGACTACTCAAGTATGGGGGTTTCTTCTCTAAATCTGAAGGATTGTTATTTTGATCCTGTATCCATGTCTGTTGGCCCCTCTAGTAAAACTCAAATTTACATTTTAATAGTACTGGCCAGACACAGCTATTATCACAGAAAATGTGTTAGGACTACAAAGAGTCTGGATTTCTCAAAATTTCTACTTGGCTCTTCCATCACTACCAAAATGGGAATTTTGTTGGAAAGGAAGGGATGTATCCTAGAGCACAGATGTCAGAAACTAGCTGAAAGGGAAATAAGTCAGTCAGAGAAAGACAAATATCATATGATTTCACTCATATGTGTAATTTGAGAATCGAAACAGATGAATATGGGGGGGAAGGGAGTGAAAAATAAGATAAAAACAGAGAGGGAGGCAAACCATAGAGCCTCTTAAATACATACAACAAACCAAGAGTTGTTGGAGGGGAGGGGAGTCGGGGGAAGGGTTGAATGGGTGATGGGCATTAAGGAGGGAACTTGTTGGGACGAACACTGGGTATTACATGTAATAATTCTACTCCTGAAATCATTATGCTATATGTTAACTAACTTGTATTTATTTTTTTTAATTTAAAAAATTAAAAAAAAAAAAAGAAACAAGCTGAAAAGGGAAGTTAGCAGCCTACTCCTGTCTCCTGTGGTTTTCATCTTTCCTCTTCCCACAGTGTTGACTTTAGTCTTTCTTTTTTTGCGGATTCTTGTCGGCTCCTCCTTCCACATGATAAAACAAAGGCACCCCAAAATTCTAATTGCACATGTACAGGTACACTCACAACCAAAGACTACAAATCATTTCCAATTCCCTAAGAATAAGAAATCTCACTGTCTCAACATGGAACAGATGTTTTGTGTTAACGAGCTATGATCAGGACTGGTGTTACCCAGTATAGGGCTAGCTGATGGTGGTACTCTTGGAGAGTAGCACCTGTAAAAAGAAAAAGAAAATCCGGTCATTAGTATGTGGGCTAGAAAGACACCTTGATAGGTACCAATCACAGGTACTAAGGAAGAGAAGTTCTTAAGTAAAAGGAGATTCAAAATAAATTTTACAGCCTACAATGAAGTCACACTTGGGTCAGTTAGAGCTACTGAGGATTTGGGAATAAGGATACAACAAACACAGGTGAAGACAAACCAAGGGAAACTTGGTCTTACACAAGAAATGTCAAATTAAAAGTTCACTTTAAATGTTTTTTTTTTAACTTTGAGGAAAACAAACAAAAACCCCCAACCATGTAGGAAATCATCAACAGGAAAAAGAGTATGCTAAGTGCTCTGAAGTTGTTTTAAAAACAGGAGTGAGGCAAAAATAAACTGAAAATGGATGAAATACCTAAATGTAAGACAGGAAGCCACCAAAATCCTTGAGGAGAAAGCAGGCAAAAACCTCTTTGATCTTGGCCACAGCAACTTCTTACTCAATACGTCTCCAGAGGCAAGGGAAACAAAAGCAAAAATGAACTACTGGGACCTCATCAAAATAAAATCTTCTGCACAGCAAAGGAAACAATCAGCAAAACTAAAAGACAACCGACAGAATGGGAGAAGATATTTGCAAACGACATATCAGATAAAGCGTTAGTATCCAAAATCTACAAAGAACTCAACACCCAAAAAATGAATAATCCAGTGAAGAAATGGGCAAAAGACATGAACAGACACTTCTCCAAAGAAGACATCCACATGGCCAACCGACACATGAAAAAATGCTCAACATCACTCATCATCAGGCAAACACAAATCAAAACCACAATGAGATGCCACCTTACACCTGTCAGAATGGCTAACATGAACAACTCAGGCAACAACAGATGTTGGTGAGGATCAGGAGAAAGAAGAGCTCTTTTGCACTGTTGGTGGGAATGCAAGCTGGTGCAGCCTCTGGAAAACAGTATGGAGCTTCCTCAAAAACTAAAAATAGAACTACCCTACGACCCAGCAATTGCACTACTAGGCATTTATCCAAGGGATACAGGTGTGCTGTTTCAAAGAGACAACATGCACCCCCGTGTTTATAGCAGCACTATCAACAATAGCCAAAGTATGGAAAGAGCCCAAATGTCCCTCGATGGATGAATGGATAAAGAAGATGTGGTATATATATATATACACACACAATGGAGTATTACTTGGCAATCAAAAAGAATGAAATCTTGCCATTTGCAATTGGTGGATAGAACTGAAGGGTATTATGCTAGGTGAAATTAGTCAGAGAAAGACAAAAATCATATGACTTCATTCATATGAGGACTTTAAAAGACAAAACAGATGAACATAAGGGAAAGGAAACAAAAATAATATAAAAACAGGGAGGGAGACAAAACAGAAGAGACTCATAAATATGGAGAACAAACTGAGGGTTACAGGAGGGGTTGTGGGAGGGGGATGGGCTAAATGGGTAAGAGGCACTAAGGAATCTACTCCTGAAATCATTGTTGCACTATATGCTAATTTGGATGTAAATTTAAAAAAATTAAAAATTAAATTAAAAATAAATAAAAAATAAAATCAGGAGTGAGGGAGAGTATAAGGATTTTCTACTTTTAGATTCAGGTATTTGTTCACAGCAGTATTGTTTGGAAAGGTTTTGTTCAAAAAAATTAATGATAATTTTCTTTAATATGTTTTAGAAGAAAAACCAGCTATTAACTCATTGGTTTGTTTAGAAGTAAAATGCAATAGTTTTATTTTATTAAACTTTGGTGGAGATTTTTGGTACCCGTAGACCTAGCACTCATGTGAAGTTGCTATTTAAAATCTTAAGAGAGTCTGCTCTCTCCAATGCCTTCTAATTCTTCTAGGAGCTTTCATTAATAATATCCAAAGGCAACTATAGCAAGTTAAAGGAAAGATAAATTGAATTGAAAATTTTAAGGTGATACTAACTACTCTTGAAATAAATTTTAGGTTTATGGAGGCAAACTGAATACATTTAATGCTAATCATGTGTCAATCATATTTAATGACAATCACAGACACTGTTCTAGGCACTTGATGCTTGGGACAGTTAATATATATTATTTCTCCTCTCTCTATTGCACTTCTCAGATATTGCATTTTTTTTCTTTTTTACCACTTGAAGGTTTGCCCTGCCCCTGCATGGAGCAAGTCTATCGGCACCATTTTCCAACAGCATTTGCTCACTTTGTGTCCTCTGTGTCACATTTTAGTAATTCTCCCAGTACTTCCAACTTTTTCATTATTATTATATTTGAATGGCTGCAATCTCATGATAAAACTTTAAGGGATGAGGAGTTGCTTCTTATGAATAAGCAGAGAAAGTGGTTTCCTGAGATGGAATCTACTCCCGTGAAGATGCTGTGAAGATTGTTGAAATGACAACAAAGGATTCGGAATATTGCATAAACTTAGTCAATAAAGCAGCAGCAGGGTTTGAGAGGATTGACTCCAATTTTGAAAGAAGCTCTATTGTGGGTAAAACGCTATCAAACAGTATCACATGCTACAGAGAATTGTTCCTAAAAGAAAGAGTCCTTGCCGTCTTATTTTAAGAAATTGCCACAATCAGGAATTAAAGCAGGCACTTGTCGTGATGAGCACCGGGTGTTGTATGGAATTGTCGAATCACTATATTGTACACCTGAAACTGCAGAACACTATATGTTAACCAACTGGAGTTAAAATAAAAACTTAATTAAAAACAAGATAGAACCTGCCTCAAGCACCCCAAACCTTCAACCACCACCACCCTGATCATTCAGCAACCACCAACATCAAGGTAAGACCCTCCCCCAGCAAAGGTTGTGACTTGCTGAAACCTCAGATGATAGTTAGCATTTTTAGCAATATAATGTTCTTTAATTAAGGTATATACATTGTGGGTTTTTTTTAGCTATAATGCTATTGCACACTTATCAGACTACAGTAGTGTGCAAACATAACTCTTACACGTGCTTGGGAAACCAAATAAATTCATTTGGCTTCCTTTATTACAATGTTTGCTTCATTATGTGGTCTGGAACCAAACCTGCAAGATCTCAGAGACGTGCTTGCATTACCTTAAATATTAAGGCATTTAAACCTCCAAACAATGCTTTGCGGTAGATGCTATTATCATTCTATTCTTTCAGGTAAGGAAACGGAGGCACAGAGAAGTTAGATTTTTCTGTGGACACAGTGGTGGAATCAGGGTTTGAATCCAGGCAGTGTAGCCATGTGGTCTGTGCTCCTTAGCTAGTACTACCACCTGCTCTCACTCAGCTAAGACATTGGCACATTGGATAAATCACAAACACAGTATTTTTAAAGAGCAGTAGCTAAGTATTAATATGGTTGCTCATGCTCCAAAATAGGCATTAGGCTTATTTGTTCTGAATATATGATGTACCCCTATTTATGACATACTTCTTCTTTTATGTTCTTTTACCTTTAAATAAATATTTATTGTAGTAAACAAAGTGTAGCATGGAAAAAAAATTCTGCAAACCTAAAATAATTCTGAATGAATGTGTTCCAAATTCATTCTTAAGAAATCATACAAGGGAAAAGTATAAATAATTTCAGAAGTCCTTACAATCATTTACTTAAAATAAATATTAGAGAAATATTGTGGTAGGTTAATAGCACTCTTATAAAAGCTGTTTTCTCAATTTGATTTCTCCTTAATTAAGGGCTGGTGATATTTATGCTAATAAAAGTATCTGGTATATGACTGGGAGATTCTTTTTAACATGAAAAATTATACAGCCTGACAGTGTTCCAAGAAATAATCGCTTTAATAATGATAGAAAAAAGCCTGGTTATTAAAAATAGCATAAAATAAAACTGTTCTTTATTTTGGCAGCAGCCTCAAAATCATCAATTATATTTCAAATTCACTGTAAGTTATAAAACTATCTTGTAATAAGTTTGTCTGAGTCATTACATAATTTCTATAAACTTTAACCCCCCTATCCACCTCCCCCAAGCTTTAATAAAACAGGCAAATATACATCTCAATGGCAGATTAAGGCTTTTTGGTAGCTAAACCTAATTAAAATGGCAACATTCCAATGGTTTCTTTACCAGGGAGCAAGGACATCTGTAAGGGATAAAAAGATACCAAGCATTTTGATGCATTTGTTTCCAGTGTTTAAATGTGGCAACAGAAAACAGGGATTGATATTGGCTAAGCTACAAGCAACATTTGAGTTAGATGTTTAAAAAGAGCACAGGAAATCAAAGCAGTTAAATGAATTTTTATTTTAGGTTGTTGTTTTGCCTGCTATTTCTGCCTATTTGCATAGAATTCCCCCAAATGTGTCCCAGCATATTATAGACCCTCGTGGAAATTTTTTATACAGAGAGAAGTTCTACAGGAAAGAAACTGGTTCAACTTTAATTAACCCAGCATTTCTCAAGCTCACTGACCATGAAATACTTTTCTTTTTTTCTCTTTCCCAGCATCAACTTCCTTCCCCTCTTTGAGCAGCATTTGGGAAGAGTCGCTCTAGCTTCCCATTCCACGGCATTTTAGAATGCCATTATTAGTCCGAAATGTTTTAAGTGCTTTTTGTGCCTTGAAATTATTTCACAGTGGTCATATATATTCTATGTATTAAGATGCCACTCCAGGTTCCAAGACAGAGATGCACTGAGAGAGGAAATACGACTTTCCATGCCATTAAGAGGACATGTCATAGCTCTTACAAAAGCTGCTCATTTGTGTTACACTGACTTGTGTAAATCCCTCCTCCCGCATCTCCAATTATTGACTGAAAACATTATGAGGCTCCAGATTCATTTCATAGGCTATCTTAATACCTAGCAATACATCTAGAGTAGAGGAATCTGCCAATGAATATTTACTGAATCATGTTAAAGAACTGAGATTTCCTCAGCCTTTTTATTATTATTCTGTAGCTCCTCAAACCCTTGGAATTGCACTAGCTGAAAACTGGCCCTGACTTTTTTTTTTAACTTTGTGTTCATGATGGGTTTAAGAACAGGTGCACTAACCATGAACTCAGGTATACAAATGAGATAGGCAGTACACATAAGTCAAGCATTTTTTAGTTCACAATTTGATTCATATACATAATAAAATTGAGAAAGTGAACAGTACTTTTTCTGATGTTTTTAGTCATTTTTAATTGTGTTTGGTAAAGAATGCGACATACATTTTTTAAATAAGTATTATCAACTGGTTGGTAGATTTTCTTCTAATTTCATCATTTTAAAAATCCAAAGATTTTAAAACCATGTGAGAAAGATATGGAGACACTGCTGGGGGTCATTTTTCTTGGGAACAAATATTTCAAATGAACAAACTTCACTTAGCAGAAATACTGTGAGCAGAAGTTTATTTTTTTCTCAGATTACACTTTTCACTTGCCGTGTGGCACAAGATGAACAAACAGAAGGTTAGAAGTGCAGGATTGGGAAAAGGTTTTCTTACACACATAGTGTAGCTTGTGCCTCAAGCTAGTCAAATGCTGTTCCAACATGCACATAATGAATATGTTCTTTAATGTAGTCATATTCCTTTTCTTGTAGAAACTTTTATTCTAGACACCATTCCCTGAAAATAAAAATAAAACTCAGCATTCATTCAATGCTAAAGGAAAACAGTTATTTAGTAGAAATAATGTAAAATTTGACACCTGATATTTATTTACTGGTGCCTGTTATTTTTGATATATCTTAACAGTTGAAAAGTCTGACATTTTCTATGTACCTCAGCCTTGAACAAGCTTAGCAGGATGAAATTCTAAGTTTCAACTAAGTACTGTAAGTGAAAACTACTCAACCAAGTGTTCTGAACATCTGCTGTTTAGGAGTACCAACACTAATAATCAGAGTTGTTAAACATTTTAAGTTCGAAATTTCAAAATTTCACAAAATATCCACTTTCAGATTAAATATTTAGTTACCTTTTTCCTTTTCTTTAGGCACATATTTTTCATTATTTTGAGTTTGGCCTACAGTTTTACAGTACAGTAAATAAAATCACAATGCATTAGAAATTTTTTACACTGACATTTATAGGCCAAAGTATCATGATTACCTCTTGGTTAAAGAAATAAAAACCACTCTGGGTGTGTCCAGCAGAAAGGATTTAGTACAGGGGATTAGCATTGTAAAGATGCAGAAAAGCCTGTCTGTCTCCTACCTTCCTCCTCTAAAAGGTATCAGGCAAGGGCAGTGATGTTCCCTGCTGGAGGATGGTATCATGTAACAGGAAGTTAGGGTAGTCTGATGGTAGCCAGTAATGCCAATCTGCAGGAAGTTCCCATGAGGACAGCATGTTGGAGCAGGATGGCAAGACTGTCCCAGAGGCAGTCAGTAATGGCAGTCCACAAAACGTTGATTGTGTTGGGGTAAGAAAGTAAGTCAGGTAGGGTTGGTTGTCGTTAGCCATATTAAGGGAACTGAGCAACTAAGCAAATGTATTGAGAATAATGGAAGATTTCTCACTGAAGGAGAAGGAAAGTACAAATATAGAAATGAGGAAAGCTGAAATAATCCCTGTAGTATTAATCTGAAATTGGACCTATTGGTATAAATTCCTGGCTTTTAAGATACACAGATAGATGGGGCACTTGAGTGGCTCATTTGGTTAAACATCCAACTTCGGCTCAGGTCATGATCTCACAGTTTGTGGGTTTGAGCCCCGCATCGGGTTCTGTGCTGACAGCTCAGAGCCTGGAGCCTGCTTCGGATTCTGTGTCTCCCTCTCTCTCTGCCCCTCCCCTGCTCACACTCTGTCTCTGTCTCTCTCTCAAAAATAAATAAACATTAAAAAAAATTTTTTTTTTATTTAAAAAAAATTTTTTTTTTCAACGTTTATTTATTTTTGGGACAGAGAGAGACAGAGCATGAACGGGGGAGGGACAGAGAGAGAGGGAGACACAGAATCGGAAACAGGCTCCAGGCTCCGAGCCATCAGCCCAGAGCCCAACGCGGGGCTCGAACTCACGGACCGCGAGATCGTGACCTGGCTGAAGTCGGATGCTTAACCGACTGCGCCACCCAGGCGCCCCACATTAAAAAATTTTTTAAAAAGATACACAGATAGATGGCAGACAGTTGATAGACAGATAAGTGATGACTAGATGATAGATCTGTAAAAACAGACAAAAGGGTGTGTTTGAGTGTGTGAGTGTGTGTGGTGTGGATGTACATGCATACGCATACATATATATACTTCCAAATTCTGCCTGATGAGAAATTTTGGATACAGCAACACCCCAGTAGCAATGACCATGTTAACTTAAGCTAATATAAATAAGCAGCAAAATACTCAGAGAATGAACAAGGTTTGAAGGCAAGTTGGATAAAGAAACCAATTTGAAAGGGCTCCCACTGGCCAAATAAGAAGTAGAAGCATCAAAGAAAATAATGATATTAATGAATTTTAACCCACTGAATAAAATAGAAATCCTCGAATCCATATGGGTAAGTAAATGGAGGGAAGAAAAATCTGTCCTTTACAGTCATATCAAGCAATGAATGTAGACAAATGATGAATTTAGTGAAATCACTTTGGCAATCATCATAGAACTAATTTGGATAAGTATCAATGAATACTACAACTATTAGGTGAAATTTGAATGAGAAAAGGGCTATTACTCTAATCTCAAATATTTCTATTAGTAAGTAGAATATTTACTAATATTTACCTTATTAGTAAAGCAAAAATTTTAAAAATGGGCGCCTGGGTGGCTCAGTCGGTTAAGCAGACAACTTCAGCTCAGGTCATGATCTCATGGTTCATGGGTTTGAGCCCCCACAATTGGGCTCTGTGCTGACAACTCAGAGCCTGGAGCCTGCTTCGGATTCTGTGCCTCCCTCTCTCTCTGCCCCTCCTCTGCTCATGCTCTGTCTCTCAATAATAAACAAACATTGGGAGAAAAAATTTAAATACAGAAGAGACTCCTGGTATTCCAAATTTTAGTCTAGTGATCAAAATGTAAACCACCAGTAATCAATATTGCGTGACAAATCAATACTGTGTGCTACCAGATAGGATGTAAAGAGAAGAACAGTGTGTCACTTCTGTGTTAATCCTGCCCCAAATCCATAACCTGTCAATTACAACATGAAATGTTTCAAGAAGAAACATCAGACAAATCTAACTGACAAACATTCTATAAAATTGCTGCCCTATCATCTTCAAAAATATCAAGGTCATGAAAACGAAAAGACTGAGGCCCTGTTCCAGATTGAAAGAGACTAAAAAGACAACCAGATGCAAACATAATCTTCTTGCCATAAAAGAATATTGGAGTTATTGGTGAGGCTTGAATGGGATTTCTAGGTGAAGAGTACAGAGGAATTTGCTATAATATTTTTACAACATTCTGGAAATTTGAAACTGGTTCAAAATAGAAATTTAAAACAAAAAGCACTAGAATGACTGGAGAATACAAGTGAAGATGCTGATAATTTTCAACTTGCAACTAAGCATTTAGAAAGTTGGAAAGCTGTTGCAAAACCGCACATGTGAAAATTCACACATCTGTTAACTACTGTCAGAGAAGCCATAATATGGCTTATGACGATGCTCTTGCTTCCAAATCTCTTGTGAATTATCCTTTTTAGAAGAACTAACCCAGAACACTGCTGGCAAGGGCTTTTGGGAACTGTAGTTCCCAGACTTCAAAGCTCTTGTATGTACAGAAAGTGGGTAATGCCAACAATCTGGCATGCAAAGCATCACAGATCGATTCAGTTAGCACAAGGTTGGCTGTTTTTTTGTTATTTATTAACAAACACAGTTTTACAGTTTGAAGGTAAACTCTTTCAATTTTGGGGGCACCTGCATGGTTCAGTCGGTTAAACATCTGACTTTGGCTCAGGTCATGATCTCACAGTTCATGAGTTGGAGGCCTGCATCAGGCTCTGTGCTGATGGCATGGAGCCTGCTTTGAATTCTCTGTCTCCCTCCTTCTCTCTCTTTGCCCCTCCCTGCTCTCTCTGTCTCAAAAATAAATAAACATTTAAGAACAAAAAAAAATTAAAAATAGATTTAAAAAAACCTCTTTCCCTTTTTAAGTGAATTTGCACACGTTTCTATTGTTCAGTATGTTTCTTTGGTTTGCTTTGGTTTAGTTTTGCTTTGTATTTTTTGTGTGCACCCAGTAAAAAGCAGTCTCAATTATATAGATGCTGGGATTCAAAGGTTAACAAGTCAAAGATTTTGGGCCTCTTCCAGGTTGTAGATTTTATGGGGGCTGGAGAGAGAGTAAGCATGTTAGTAAAAAACAAATAGACAAACAAGCAAAAACCAGACAGGGCATTATGAATGAAATACATTAGGTCCTGAGACAGTAGCTGGGAATGAGGGATTAGTCTGTGCAGAAGGGTGAGAATAAGCCATTCACATGAGGCCTTAAAGGAATGGCATTGTGGACAGACAGTGCTGCCAAGGCAAGAGCCCAGAAGTACAGTGAAGAGGTGGCTAGAAAGAAATGTGTGGGGCTAAGGAGTTTGGATACTTCTCAAAGTGCAAAGATAAGGCAATTAAGCTGAAAAGTGATATGATTTGATCTCTATTTTAAAATTGTAATTCCGGTAACTTTACAGACAAAGGAGCAGCATAGTGAGTTGGGGAAAGGTACAAGCAGGGAGGAGAGGCTAGTGGGTCATTTTACAAGATGAAATTAGAAAGGATGGTAGGCTCCAAAGATACAGGAAAGGGAAGAGAGGGGAGATATGTTTTGGAGCTAGAACTGACAGGACAATTTTTTTCCCCCTGTATTATGTACACAATATTTTTTGATTGCTTGGTTGCTTGGTTTGGTAGTTCAGAACCACATTCTGTATGTTTCACCATGGATACAACTCCCAAATAGGGCGATTCAGTTTTAAGGCTAATGTAATGAACAATCGTTTTTGTCTGCACGGAATCCTATCACCATCTTTTGGTAATAGAACTCAATTTTATTTTACTTTTGTTTACATTACTTTAGTCTTCTTTCCCTATATCACACAGCCTCGGTGCAACCATCCATCACATTATTTCTATCTCCCTCGCCCCATCTCGCCCTCACTAGTGAATGAGACTGTGACCCAATTGAGCCCATTCAGTCTTTGCTGTCCCAACACTATGACTTAGGAGTGAAATGATACAGGGATGTTGGGGAAGTGGAGCTAAGTTTTTCTATTTATTTATTTGTTTGTTTTTAAGTTTTTCTAATATAAGTTTTCAAACAGACTCTCAGTGAGTTCCCAACACCCTCTGAGATATTATTACTCCTGATCTTTCTTTGGCCAGGTATATCAGGCTTTTTTTTGAATGTATGAGTTTTTCAGTGAAGTGTCCTTCAAATAAATTCCTTCTAAACTTACTCATCCAGACTCAATTTCTGCTGTTTGTAGCCAAAGAATCCTAACCCATATAGTAATTTTCCAGGGCTTAGCTACTTTTAATTTGGAGGGACAATTTAAAATTGTCAATTTAAAAAGGCAAAATAGAAAAACATTTTTAAAAGGCAAAAAAAAAATAAAGGAATTTAACTATAACTTTTCATTACTAAAAATCATGTAAAAAAACAATATACAGCTTTCACTTAACTTGAAGAAAATCAAACTAATCTGCGTATTATCAAAACATATACAGGGTAATACAGAAGACCTACTAAGAAGCAAGAATCCTTTGCCCCATCTCTCTCCGCCCCAGTTCTATTCCTTACAGGGAACTTCTTTTAGCCATTGCTGTTTTTAGACTTCTGGTTGCTCTCTTATTTTTTACATAATTTGCTAATTCCTGATTTTTTAAACTATAAATATTAGCAATCACATTCCTATTACAGCATAGAAAAAATGATTTGCATCAGCACTCTCAGTGTTCACTATATTTTAAAATTATGTACTTATATTGGTTTTACTTATTTTAGCAACTAAAGAGAGATATATCTTGATTGCCCACAATATAAAATGAGGATTTCACTGTCCCTAAAATTTCCCTTCAATTCAGTATCTGTCATCTGTTTATGTACTTTTTTGCATTTTTTTTATTTTTAAAAATTTATTTGAGAGAGAGAGAGAGAGAGAGAATTTTAAGCAGGCTCCACACTCAGCGTGGGGCCCAAAGCAGGACTCAATCCCATGACCCCTGCGATCAGGACCTGAGCCGAAATCAAGAGTGGGATGCTCAACTGACTGAGCCACCCAGGCACCCCTGTACTTTTGCATTTTTAAGGGTAGTGAATTTTACATTGAATTCAGTAAATTTATGGTTCTTGAATTTTGCCCCTGAATTGAATTTAAAAGTTGAAAAGCAATGTACAGTATTTTCATTATGACGACCCTTCCCTTTCTCCATCCCTCCATCCCTTTCTTTTATCCCTCCCTCCCTTTCTTTCCCAAGTTCTTAAATGGCATTTTTCCTTTGTGCTAAACACTGTTCTAGGTGTTGGGGTACAGTGGTAAATATTGTTTATATCAATAAGGACATGCACTATGTTTCTTATCTAATACTTTAATTTTCCTGAAGTTTCTGATTTTCCTTTAAGTTTATTTATTTTGAGAGAAAGAGGGAGGCAGAGAATCCCAAGCAGCCTCTGTACTGCCATCACAGAACCCGACTTGGGGCTTGAACTCATGAAACCCTGAGATCATGACCCGAACCAAAACTAAGAGTCAGAAGCTTAACCAACTGAGCCACCCAGGTGCCCCCTAAAGTTTCTGAGTCTTTTACCTACCCACACCAACACATTTTTCTTTTTCTTTGTTTTTGTTTTTCTTTCTTTCTCTTTTTTTTAATTGTTTATCATGTCCTTAGGCATGCATACACTCTCAGCTAACTAATTGCTTCTCTCCAGTTGCCTCAATTTGTTTTTCCATTGAGACATTTCCCCTGAAGTCCTCCACCTTCTTGCACAAATCTAGCTGTTAGCTATTTATCCTCCTGGGATATCCCTAACAAGCCTGCTGATTTAGATAGGTCTCTTATTGGACCCATAACTTTGTTCCTTATTTAATCACTTACTACATGATAGCACATCTTTCATTAACTTTCTAAGAATGTATGCATGCAACATAAGACACAAGTGTCTAAAACGTCTTTCTCTGGTGCTTATATGTGATTTGAGGATTTGTTTCAATACAGAATTTCTAGATTTAAAATTATTTTTTCTCATAATTTTAAAGGCATTTCTCTAATATTTTCTAGCATCTGATGTTACTGATAATGTCTGATACCAGTCTAATTTTTGCTCTTTTTAAAAATAAAGAAATCTTTAATTTCCCTTCCTTTCTTCCTTCCCTCCTTCTGTCTGGAAATTTTCAGAGATTTCTCTTTATATTTAGTGTCCTGAAATCTATAGTGATATATTTAGCCTATTTTTGAGTCATTTATTTCATTAGTAACTTATCATTATAAGTTTTCCCATGATCGACATTATCAGGGCACATGTGTTCCTTCTCTTTGAGAATAGTTCCATTCAATATTTGTTTGATAATTAAATTTCTTCTATTTTTTTTTTCAAACTCTGAAACTCTTAATACTTGGATACAGGGCCTACTGGGTAGAACAATTATATCTATATTATTTCTCACTGATCTTGTCTTTTTATTTTAGATTTTAATTGATTTTCCCAACTGTGTATTTTTGCAATTGTACAGATTTATTTTGGAAGTTAGTCACAATTTTAATTTTCTAAGAGTTGTTTTTGTCTGGTGTGTCCTTGTCCATAGTACCTTATTTTTATTTTATGGATGCAATACCTTGACTTTCTCGGAATATGCTAGAGACTTATTTTTTACATTTCTTTTCTGAGGGAGAATCTTCGCAGAAGAAAACTCTGCTTCCTTCAGGGTACATTTTGAATCTATTTTTATCTTGGTCTTTCTTTATGCTACAGGTTTTCTTCACGTGACTGGTAATTCTGGTTCACTAAATGCATCTTTAAGAACGAAGCAGGAAAAAAAAATAACCAGTTGCACTACAAGGGCTGTGCGTAGAGAGGTGACTCTGAGCCTGAAGTGGCTCACTTTCCAGCTGACCAACTATGGTGAGTGTTTATCCTTCCCACACAAATTGTGTGATAGTGTGTGTGTGTGTGTGTGTGTGTGTGTGTGAGTGTGTGACAGAGACAGAGAGAGAGAGACCGACAGACCTGTAAGGGAAGGAAGTAAAAGACATTTGTTCTATAAACTGATCATTACTGAGCCTCCGTCCAGCCAGCCCCAGCTTGCATTCTTGCTCTCTCTCCTTCACAGAGGCCACATTGCGTCTGAAGCTGCCTGGTTTCTGGGCATCTGCCGGACAGCAGGTCTCATTCCACTGCAGCCCGCATTCCGAGTGTGCTCCAGGCCTCCCCTCCCTGCACAATCAGCTTCCATCAGCCTCCCATCTCCCTGAAATATTCTGAAAATTCCCCTCAGGTGCTGGCTGCTTTTGTGTTCTTTGTTGTGATGGGATGGTATCTTTTAAAATTCCTTCCCTGGCACTATAACAGGGACGGGGGTAAATGAAAAGAAGCTATATTCACACTGCATTCGCCTTCCTGAAGTGGAAGTGAACTGCGAGTACTTTTTGATTCTGCTGAAGAAGTATACTTTTGTTCAGTTCTGTAGGTGGAAGGGCATTTATGAATGTTAATTATAGTTTATATTTAAATTTTTCTATATTGGTAATTTTGAAAATTCCTTAGTGACTTAATATTTAAAAATCATATAAAATCCATGACTTTTAGACATAGATTTAACAATTAAAATTAATACCTGGGGGCACTGGGGTGGTTCAGTCAGTTAAGCGTCCAATTCTTGATTTCAGTTCAGATCATGGTCTTGAGGTTTGTGAGATGGAGGCCCTCATCAGACTCCGTGCTGACAGTGCAGAGCCTGCTTGGGATCCTCTCCCTCTCTCTCTCTGCCTCTCTCTCTCTCTCTCTCACTCTCAAAATAAATAAACCAAAAAAGAACAATAAACAATTAACACCTAATGTTTATTATTTTTCATTTTAGAATGTTCTACTTTGTCTCATTCTTAAGGCATTTTGCACATTCTGATTGTAATCAGAGGTAAAAGCACTTAAAAGAGCAGAAAGCCAGTCACTTTGGAGAGCATGTATGAAAAGAAACTCCCCAACAAACCTCTTCTATTTCACTGGCCCAGCAAACCTCTTGCCACATCACGGGTCTACCCTTAACTAAGAGAGTTGTGCTGGCTTTAATTTGTGTAGACAAGTGAAAGCCTACCTCTGTAATCAGGGATGATTTTCCACTGCGTGGCAAACACTGCACGAGGGGAAGGGAGGGTGCGGGCAAAACTGTGAAAGTCTCCAAGGAGGGAGAAAGGGAAACACGAATACTCAACAGGCAACCAAAATACCCACTATACCTGCAATCTTTTACCCAACCAATCACTTAATGACAATACATTCAAGTCACTGTACCGTAGAGGCATTGGAGAAGCTTTCGTGAATAAACCGTGGTCATGGAGATATGTATGTTAGGGTAAGCACAGAGAGGTACGGCACAGACATGGGAGAGTCTGGCAAATCATGAGGAATGCGGATGTTAGTTTTCTGAATTGGAAATTGTTGAAGTGTTTTAGATAGAGGAGGGACTTAATACATCTTGCCTTTTATGGATATCACCCAAGGTCAGATATTTGGTGGCCAGAACTAGGTTCCGACATACCATGTAGAACACTCTTCCTTTCTACTGCTTGTCTTCAGTCCTGTACTTATTCATCCCTTTATAGCTATTGTTCTAATTATTGTCCTTGAGTGTTAATTACCAAAATAGAAGCCCAGCTGATGTGAATTATATGAACTTCACTATTAGACAACTGCAATCATCCTCTTTATAGCTTGTTTTCTCATCACAGATGTAACAAAAATCACATCACTGCCATTAATTTACTTCAGGGAATACTTTAGAAATTATATACCTTTTCCCTTCTTCTATTTCCTTGGACATAGGCTGTTATTTAATTGATGTTTGTACTTACAATATGATTAATTCACAACAGCGTGTGATATACCTATATACATTCATACCACTTTTTTTTCCTTTTTTGAGAGAGAGAGAGAGAGAGAGAGAGAGAGAGAGACAGCAAGCATGTGTGGGGGAGGGGCAGTGGGAGAAGGAGAAAGAGAATCCCAAGCTGGCTCCACTGCCCAGCGCAGAGCCTGATGCAGGGCTTGGTTCCATGAGATCATGACCTCTGTGGAAATCAAGAGTCAGAGGCTTAACTGACTGAGCCACCCAGCATCCCCATACCACTTACTATTAAATTTTTTAAATTATTCGCTAATTGATTTACACTTTTTAAGCATTTTGTTGTTGTTGTGCAAAAATTCTAGGCAATGTGTTAGTTACATATAGTTCTGAACTAACAGAAAATTCATCAACAAATCTAAACCGAACAAAGTGTATATGTCTAAAATTATGAGATGATTTTTTCTAACTTCCACTGTGAATTTTACTCGTTTTACCTAATCCTAATTATTTTTTAAAGTACATCTGCTTAGACTTCTGTAGTATCGCTACAAGCTGGCATTTTGATTTCCGAAAGAATTATTTAAAATTTAAATTTGGCATCTGTCAAAAACAAAACAAAACAACAAAACAAAACTCTGTCATCTTATTGGGTAATATAATATAGCATCTAATGACTGCTGAACTTAACCAATCACACAGAATGACAGGGGAAAACCACCCCAACAGAAACTTCACGTCAAAATCATTGAGGAAAAAAAAATAAAAGTATGATAAATTAATGCCTTTCTGGTCTACTAGATCTTATTCTTATTAGTCCATGCAAAATTTATGGTGCCAGATAACCAGCAAACAGAGACAATATAATCTTTTTTGTAAAGTACTGTCAGAAACTTTTACAGTGGTCCCGGTAATATGATCCTGGGCCTGTCTGACAGTCTAGGACACAGAGAGAGCTGTCAACCCAGGAGCAGGCCGGAGATGATTGTTAAGGGGATTTGGTACTCCTTCTATTTGCCTAATAGAGAGCCTTGTGCTCAGCATTTCCTGAAGCAAAAGAAGACAGATGAAATCTCTGGGCACTTCATTGCTACTGCCTCTCAAAGATTTCCTGTCAAAACGGGCCTATGAGGGGAGAAAGGTTTTCAATAACATTTTTTTTTTTTTTTTTTTACCTGGCAGGATTTTCAGCCTTGCTATGAAAAGAGTTTGAAGGCTCTGTCTTTGTTAAGGAAAAAAAGGAAGAAGAAAAAAATGCTGCCAAACTACCAGATCTAGTTGTGTTTAAAAATAAAAAAGCAATAGAGCAATATGACTCCTATTACCATAGCATAGAGAGAAAAAACAGTTTTGATTGACATTTTATCAATATTTTAGGGTTTTTTTTTCCCTCTGAAATGGTGGAAGTGACCTTGATGTTCCTACTTCTCAACTGAAATAGGGAAAGTATGTTTGTTGTCAACCATTTTCGGGACTCTTTTAGTAGCTTGCGCAACAAATGAGGAGCTAAGGTCTCATTTTTGCCAAAGGGATGTTTGCCAATCTGCCTTCCTCCTTATTAATGCTTTACTCCTTTACTTCTGCCATCCTTGTCAGTCAGCCAAGCAGCCCACAGATATGTAAGAGCTTGTGAGAAGACAAAGCTTCTGTCCTCAAGGGCCTGATACTCTACAGGAAGAGGCCCTTGCAAGGGTGGTCACTGTGCAGATTTCTAGGAAAATATATTCGCACTCATATCTTTTTTAGTAGCACCAGACAAGTCAGGAACCACATGCATTAGCTGTTCGTTCTTTGCTCCCAGACACAGAAGCTGTTTTTGTCACTGTTTAGCATGGTTTGTGAGCAAAATCACAGCTTACATTTCTTCCCCTATATGGCACCTTCTGAATGGAACAAAGGCAGAGAATCTGAATAAAATAAACAAAAAAGGTGACAAAATGAGGATAATAAGTAGGATACTCAAAGTTTTCTCAAACTGTAATTCCCAGCTTGTGCCTTTGGTGCTAATTTGCCCAGGCATCTTTGTTCGTTAACTGGCATGTTGTTAGCAAAGTGGGAACAGAAAGCCAGCATAGAAGAAGAATTCAAAACCAAAACAAACAAATAAAACCCTCAACTATCTGTAGACAGTTAATAAGGGCACACAGGGCAGGAATCCCAAGAATAATATAGAACAGAACAATTGATTTTGGTAACAAAGACCCTCATGTCATTAAGAAAAATGTTAAATCATGTTGCCCATATTTTGTCTGCAGAGATACGAAAACATGCCACAAATTTAATAGCATCTTAACCAAATTTATATACTAAAAATGGGTATAGAAATACTGCCTTTGTGTACTGAAAAATAGATTTATAAGAGACACGCCATCCCGCCGAATAAACTGGGTAAGTAAGATGTTACCATATATGGAAATTGAGCATATTCCATTTAAGCAGATTTATTTCATAATATTATGATATATTTTTTATGTAGTGAAATTTTAGAAATTTATGCATCAAAACCCTGTAACATCAACACGTAATTTAACACAATAGGTAAAAACAACAAAGTTTCCCTAAAACAGCAGCTACACTTATGGCGGACCATTAATTGTCAGCTTGTAGGCAATGCAAAGTCTTCCTTAATGGGGAATTCCCAGGTAGAGGAGCTAACTCAGAGAACAGCAGCAGCTTTGAACAAAGGATTTCTTTTTTTTTTTTCTATGAAGGGGGTGAAGATAAGAAGTAAGGGAAGTCTGGAAGTACATGATCATGAGTTAAGGATAAAGAATACTATGGAATATTTGGGCAGTGCAGGGACATGAGCAATGTTACGAGAGGACCCAATTATGTACAGATGTGTGAGTAAACATAGACATTTTATTGTTTAGAAAAGGCTAGGGTCATGATGAAATCCTTTCCAGAAACTCAAGACCAATTCCTTTCATAACAAACCACTGTGGTAAAGTCTGTATATAACAAAATTTTTGCTAAGTGCCAGCAGTGAAATACCTCTTATCTATTAAAACCAAATGCCATTAAGACAAAAGTAACCCAAAACAATGCTGGGCAGTCTTTGGAAATTGTAGTAGGGTTTGAGACTTCAGGGAAAGAGAGAAGCAGGACAAAGAATGAACAGTCAACAAGATTTAGTAAGCCAAATTTCCAGACAATAGCAAACTCAGACATTGTTCAAAGGAGTGACAGTAAGTTCTCTGCAAAGGTGGACCAGTGTGGAAATCAAAGGCAAACCCAGAAGTTTATCTGAATGTTAGAAGCTGAGAGCCATAAAGGCTTTGGAGGATAATCACAGGCAAGATTTTGAATGAACTGAGATCTTGAAAATCTTTTTGGTTGTTGACTTTCCTTTTTCATAAGAAAGTTAGTCTAAATGGGTACACATTTTCTTCAATTCTGATCACTTTTTGAGCTACACATTCTTCACGCAGCAGTGTCAAACTAGTCAGATTGAAGAGGCTAACATGCTTACACGAAGCCACACAAAAGTTAGTGTGGTATGCATGTTAAATCAAAAGATCAGAAAGGCAGAACATCAATTCTTCGATCCACTTGGATCCCTTAATTCTGAGTATAAAAATAATTGTTGGTGAGTTTGTGATATATATAACCTCTGTCCATTTGTCTATTGGAACTATAAGCATAGGAACAAATCACTGACAGAGAATCAATAAAGATTTTGTAAATGTGACTGGATAAATAGAGAGCTAAAAAAATCTCTTGTTTGAATTCAATGGAGATTTTTCCTTCCACAGCTAATGGCTCAAATGTTGAGAACAAAAGCAGAAGACAGATTTGGCTTTGCCTCCTGCATTTTGGTGCCCTATTCTGTTACCCAGTGCTATTCTAGAATTAATGAAATATCAAAACCAAGCTGGTGGAATTGCTGCTAATTTGGCGTGTAATGAAACAAAAGAACCTAAAATGCATATGCTCCTACTTTCATACAAAGAAAAGACAATAAAAAAAAGAACAAATTACACTTTCTATCTTGGGATATGAAACAATTACAGGAGGAGGAAGGTGGGGAGTGTAAGACTCAATGGACCCTTTAATGAATAGTAGCAAAATATCCACCTCAACAAATGGCATTCTTCATACCTTAAGGATAGAAATAGCCTACTTCCATTCAAAGTTTTGTAAAAGGATCTTTATAGATTTTTTCCCCCACTGACTTAATGTCAACTTTTGGAATTAATCGGCTTTCATTAGGGGACAAGTACATGCATCACAACAGCTTTTATATTTTTCCAATCGTCACTTCGTCTGGGACTGAGCCCATCCTAGGGAGTTTCCACATTCATCTGACATCAATTATCCCAGGCTCCTGCTGATATCCAAGTCATGTCATAATAATTAACTTGTATCTATTACAACCAAGTTTCATAATTAACATTTTATTTGTCAAAATTTTTTCTCACGGACGTGTTTTAAGATATAGTGAATTTACTGCCTTTCAAATGCTCTTCTATTTTTTTTTTTTAATTTTTTTTTTCAACGTTTATTTATTTTTGGGACAGAGAGAGACAGAGCATGAATGGGGGAGGGGCAGAGAGAGAGGGAGACACAGAATCGGAAACAGGCTCCAGGCTCTGAGCCATCAGCCCAGAGCCCGACGCGGGGCTCGAACTCACGGACCGCGAGATCGTGACCTGGCTGAAGTCGGATGCTTAACCGACTGCGCCACCCAGGCGCCCCATCAAATGCTCTTCTATTTTATAACTGACAGTGAGATTCAGTCCCAGTTTAAAATTCAAATGACCATGCACTTTCTTTGTCCGGATTTAAATAATCTAGATATACTTAATGATGAAGGAAATAAAAGTGGAAGGTAGATTACCTCAAAACAGACTAGGTTGCCTTAAACTTAAAAAGTCAAATAATTTTTGAAAAATTCCATCCCTAGCTCATATTTTCTAATGCAAATTGTAAATCCACCATCATAATCTCTCAAGCATCACCTTCACTTTTGAAGAATTTTAGATAGTTGTATGATCGCTATGTAATTTATAACAAAGGCATGCAAACCAAATAAAATTAGGACCCTAGCATTTTTAAAATATATAACTTACTCAGTACAATGACAGCATGGGGAAAAATGGTTGCATACAAAATTTGAGGAATTTCAGAATTTATATCGGACTCTATCAACTTTGGAATGAGAATATATGTTAAAACAAGGCTGCTATCATTCACGTAATTCTCTCATCAATCTCCTAAGTTACAAAAAATGTTAAAACAAGATATTGAAAATGATAAGGATCCTCTTGATCTAAAGCAGGTGGGTGATGGACAGTGAATCTGATGATTGCCTTTGAATTGACAAATTGAAAGTTATATAAAGTTATAACTTTATTTGATCTAAGGCTAACTAAAAACTGCAATTTGGCCTTCCTGAAAAAAGTTGTAATTTGAGGAAACAGCATCCTCTAGGTCCTAAGAGTATTTTTAAAAAAAATATCCATTGGGAAAAACGGCTATTTAAGAAGCTAACAGGACCATTCTCTACAAGAGACTGATGAAGGTTTCTTCTCTTCCCTGTTTTAAGATATATAATTAGGCTAATGTTTTTTCATCAGCCAAAGAATTTATTTAATTTCCCAAATTCTAAAATCTCTCAATTATATTTTTCACATACCAAGAAGCTGTTTGATCAAAGATTAACTTCTTATACTTTTTTAGTCAATACTTCCCATAAAAGTATGTAGGAAATTAGAAAAGCAATTAAAATGTTTTAGAAAGTGAAAAATAAAACTCTAGTGTGGCTTCCTAGGAACTAAGCAATAATATATTAATTCTAATTATTTATATTTATGTAGCATTTCATCATTTAGATAGTATTTTTAGATGTATTATCTCATAGAAATGCAGGATATATTATCACAAACAAATAAGAAAAATGAGGTGAAATTAAGGAAAGTGATTTATCTTTTATAGCTGCAAAATAGTAGTAAGTTGGGAACTCAAATACAGACCTCACACTAATCCTTTGTGTCAATGTTCTTCAAAGGATGGAGAATATATAAACATATTTACCAATGACAAATGGAATAGAAACAGAAAACTTGAATGCTCAGGAGCCCATTAGTTTATGGTTCTCTGTTACCAGTAATAATTCATTCTGACTCTACCTTTTTGAATACCTGAATACAATTTTAGAATCTCCCTTATGCTTTTTTGTTCCCGCCTCCCATCTGCATTGGTTTTCTACTGATTCTTCATTTCCATCTCTAAGGGATTCCCAGAAGTCCAGTCCAGGAGGAAACAAAAACAAAAACAAAACAAAACAACGACAAGAACAACAAAAACCTTTAGTAAATCATCTCTTTCTCCAAGTAAATAAGAATACCAGGGAAGTTCCCAGAACAAAACCAATCACTTACACAATATCAAACTATGAAACCCATGGTGTAGATCTGAGACTGGCATGTATGAGTCTGCTCCAGCAGAAAATCATGCCTCGAAAATGCAACTCAGGACTCCAGGCACCTAATGACACCAATTGGTATTCACACAGGAATACAGACTGCTACATATGCTCACTGCAAATTTTGCTTCAGGGAAAAATGGAGGACCGTTTAAGTGACTCCTTCTGTGCATTGAACAGTCTACTTACAGAAATGCCATACTAATTTTAGGGAAACTCTCTGCAAAGCTCACTTGAGTAGGTAAGGAGTGAATATAAATGTCCCAAATTATTAAATATCTATTTCATCAAACCTGGCAACCAGGAGGTGATTGATTTTGTACTCAGCTCATTCACACACCCTTATTTTTTATATACTATTTTGGAAGGTCTTAATCCTCTCCTCTATAGGTGAAATATTTTTCTTCTTCTTGATCACATAATGAAATATACTATTTGGGGACACATTAGATTTGTTGTAAGTGGTAAAATCTCCTCTCCTCTATAGGTGAAATATTTTTCTTCTTCTTGATCACATAATGAAATATACCATTTTGGGACACATTAGATTTGTCGTAAGTGGTAAAATCTCTGAGGCACAAACATCCTTTAAAAATATATCTGAGGGGCGCCTGGGTGGCGCAGTCGGTTAAGCGTCCGACTTCAGCCAGGTCACGATCTCGCGGTCCGTGAGTTCGAGCCCCGCGTCAGGCTCTGGGCTGATGGCTCGGAGCCTGGAGCCTGTTTCCGATTCTGTGTCTCCCTCTCTCTCTGCCCCTCCCCCGTTCATGCTCTGTCTCTCTCTGTCCCAAAAATAAATAAAAACGTTGGAAAAAAAAACAAAAAAATAAAAATATATCTGAATCATCATACTTAAATTTATATGATATATTGGATATATATACAATATTTATATGATATATTGGATATATATACAATATTTATATGATATATTGGATATATTGGCTAATATTTTAAAGCACTATCTCCAATATGCATTATGCAGCAGAACATAAGTGTAGAGAGAAGCACAGCAACAATCAAAAGATAGCTTCTGGGGGCACCTGGGTGGTTCAGCTGATTAAGTGTCCCACTTCAGTTCAAGTCATCTCACAGTCCGTGAACTCAAGCCCCACACTGGGCTCTCTGCTGTCAGCACAGAATCTGCTTCAGATCCTCTGTCTCCCTCTCTTTGCCCCACCCTCTCTCCCTCCCTCTCTCTCTCCATCTCTCTAAAAAAAAATTAAAAAAATTATAGCTTCTGTTGTCCTAAACACATCCCTAACCAC
Source organism: Lynx canadensis (assembly GCF_007474595.2). Lineage (NCBI taxonomy): Eukaryota > Metazoa > Chordata > Mammalia > Carnivora > Felidae > Lynx > Lynx canadensis. Next base: position 69,229,164 of record NC_044310.1, read on the forward strand.
GGAACCACCATCTTCCACACTAAAAATAAGATACAAAATGTAGGATCAATGTCATTCATGGAAACTGTAAGACAAAACAAAGCAAAAGAACAACAGAAACAAAATTTAGGTCTGCCCTTGAGAATATATATTTGTAAAACTGGATTTCTAAATATTTTTAAGCCTAAATTTTAAGTTTGGGAAAGTTGACTTTCATCTTCCTTGAACATGAGTGGGGAAAAAAAAAAAGAGAGATAGAAAGAAAGCATCTGCCAGGTGGGTTTTCCAAGTCTTGATTATTAAACAGTAATTTTCATCAGATTTTAAATGCTCCCATCAATAGCAAGATTGTAGACGGATGATACAGCTAAATCACTGCTGATAGACAATTAGTTGAGTCTGCTGTCTCAAGCCAAGATTGGCAGAGTCTACTACGCTCGTAATCAAATTCCTCCGCATTCAACAGAGCAGGCCTGAGTTTTCTAGTTAATGCTATGAAAGCAGCAGTGAATAAATACAAATGGCTTAATCTTCTTTTGCAGTCATATTCTCCTACACTGGTCTATGTAATTAGGAAAATACTACATCTCATGTCCTGAATAGTGAATACAGCAGATTGTTAATCATTATATTTATATGGTTTATATAAAAAAATATTTAAATTCATGAGTACTGTAAGATTTCTTTCAAACAATATTAATACATGGACAATACCTGAATATATATTATCATGTCTGTAGCTTACTGATGTGTCTACGGTGTTCTCTTAAGAGAACCGTTACAAAGCAAAATTCAGGTATAGCAAATGTTGAAGAAAAAAAAAAGTGCTTATATTTTTGTTTCTATGTACGTGCATAAGATATATATACACATATATACATACATATATACATGTATACACGTGTATGTATACATACATGTATACATATATACACATATATACATACATATACGTATGTACATAATACAAACGAATTTGGAGTTTGCACATTCCAAGGGAAGACACATTCCCATATAGGTGAAAAAACAATCCTACATTCAAATAAAAATGTGACATATTAAAATGTATACTGAAAGTACTTCTAGTAAAGCCTATTTTATAAAATGTATTGTGAACTGTATTTTATCTGTATTTTACACCAATGTAATATTGATTTCCTACAAAAACACATAAATAAAAGATTTATGAGGAGTGTAGCAAATCTCATTTGGCCAACAAACCGTAACTCTTTTGTGTCTGCTTTATGAACAGGAGCAACAATCGTAATGCTTCACATATTTCAATAATTCATCAAAAATGTACAAATGTTCATCATTTAAAAATAATTAAGAGAATAAGAATAATAATGGTGATTAATAACAAAGTCCTAAAGATTTATTTAACTCCCTCACATCCTTGCAAACAACAACAAAAAATTTATGTATATATATCTGTGTACAATATATAAAGGGATGCGCAGTTTGTACTTTCAAAAATGAGTTTATGAAAACTAAACAGATGAGGAAATTAACAGGCAAACAAACGGTTTTTGAAATAAAATAGGTTTTTGAGACATGGAAAGCAATATGATTACTTAAAAAACACAAAACATAGCAGCTTGAATCTGATTGAAGTGGTTCCACACTGTGCAGGACGAGGCAAGAATCTAGAAGTGTGGGCAGAGTACAGGGAAAGCAGGACTTCAGAACACAGAGGAACCGTTCTCCTTTTATCTGTATAACCTCCACCCTCCCTGTTTCACCTTCCAAAGTTGTAACCCTGAACTTGGGACAACAATCGGGAGATGTCTGTCAAAGCTGTTCTTCCCTCCCCTAATCTATTCTTTCACATAATTAACTGCCTGACTTATTTGTCCTCTGATTTTATCTGAGGAGCTGGCGAATTTCACTAATTCCTGCAGTTACCACATATCAATGTGAAAGAAGTATTTAATTCCCAAGATGAAAAGCAAACATTCAGAGTATGCACAAGTAAGACCAAAATACTGGAAAGTTAATAACACTTGTCACTCCTGTAGCACCTTCCAGCCAATGATTTCAAAGCCCTTAAAAAGGAAAAGCTTATCACTCTCATTTTGCTGAAACTGAAATACAGAAAGGTTAAGTGATTTGTTTATTTATTTATTTGTGATTTATTTATTCTGCCCTCGTAAGTCAGTAATGGAGCTGGGAATAGGAGACAAAATTTCTGATTCCTTATTCTCTTTCAGACCACTCACCTTCCTTAAATGCTCACGGTAGATGCTGCTGACATTTACTTTTATAAGTCAGGCATCATCATTTTTGAACTGGCATGCCTACCCTGTGCTTAGAAATAGTCAAAAACATCAAAGGCCATTGCTTTGGAGCTCAGAGTTCAGAGCAAAATTACTTTGAACAACTATCCCTTTGAAAAAATATGGAGTTAATGGAGACATTTATTTGGTGCGTCTCCATTATGATGTCACAGATGCTGCTACCATTTATTGTACACTATGTAACAGGCACTGTGCTAGGTGCACTGAGATCATTGAAATTAAGCCATCCAACAGCCTTATCCACAGATACCACTGTTATTCAAATTTCCAGAAAATAAAACTGAGGAACAGAAAAGAAATTCACACAAACCACAAGTGGAGTGAGTGGTAGGCTACAAGTATATGCATAGCTTCTGGCTTTGGAGCCTATGGTTTATTTTTTCTACTAAGCAATACTGCCTCTTTTTTTGCATCACTGTATGACATCAAAAATTGATAGCAGGAAACATGTTTAGTAAAAGTAAACAAAATAAACTACTCATTCAAATGTGGACCTGCCCATCACACTGCTTGACAACATTCTTTGCCTCCGAGTGTTAATACAGTATAACCTCATACCAACACCAATTAAAAAAACAAAAAAAAGCATTCAAAATTCAGAATTTCCAATGCTGATTGGAGAAAATACAGAGAAGAGGGGTTTATATGGGTGTGGGAGGTGAATTATTTTTACTAAAATGGTTACGTCCCTGCTGAAAACTCAATTTAAAAACAATTTAGATATTATCAAAGTGCCAGATATATGTAAGGGGGAATCTATAAAATAGAAATTTAAAGTGATATATTTATCCAAATGTAAGAAAGAAAATAAAAATGTAAATAATGTTTTATGTGGTACAGTAAAAAGAACACTGACCTATTCAGTTCAGACGTGGTTTCAGATTCTGGCCCAACCATAGACTGCCATGACATTGAGTCAGTTATTTAATCTTGCTGACCTGCAATTTTCTCAGTTCTAAAAGAGGGATACCCCTGCCTTGCAGGGCTGTTGTGAGGATTAAATGGACCATGGACTCTTTGAGTGAGACTCATATTTGTTTCGTTCACCACTTCCTAACATCCAGTCCAGCATAATCCATGGTTTATTATAGATGCTAAATAAATATTTATTGAATGAATGATAATACTTAAGAATTTCAACGTAAAATCTGGCATGTTAGGTAGTCAATACATGCTATCACTTTTTAAAACTTCATTAGTGATGTTATTAGTGTTAATAATGTATACGCAAAAACTAGGAAGACTCTGAGATTTATGCTACTTGGGAGCTAATAAATTTGTCTGCCATGTTTTATGGGTTTGAAGGGAAGACATGAGACTCCCAGATCAGAGACAAGGTGCAGTTTATTAATTACAGCAATAGCCATATCAGAGTATCACCATTTTGAAACATATGCCTGAGCCCCAATTTCCTCAGGACAACATGAGGAGGGCCAAATAATGGTGGCACAACCAATAGATGATATTACAGGAGAATGAATGATCAGTAAGCACGGTCACCGTTTGCTCCAAAGGGAGACACTATCTCTATTTTCCAAGGCTAAGAACAAGTCTGCCTTTTACTTTGAAGAGGGACACTGTCTCTGTCTTCTAAGACAGGACACTGTCTCTGTCTTCTAAGACTGTTCTACAAGCATCCAGTGCCTCCTTCATAAAATGTGCAGAAACAGAGTATCCTTGGAGAATTGTTATCCAGTAGTATCAAAACATAATACGGGATGCGCTGCCTTTCAAAAGTTCCTGTTATGCCAGTTCATTTTTGTGAAGGACCTATGTTGGTACCCGATTTTGCTAACCAAAATAAATCCAAAGAGAATTTTCACTTGTATGAAAAAAGGCAAAATGCAGACATAGCACTCAGCATTGTTTTATAGTGAGATTCTATACAGGCAGTGCGTATCCTGAGCAGCAAGACCGGCACTGTGAAGGGAAGCCTGGGTGGCTCAGTCGGTTAAGCATCTGACTCTTGGTTTCAGTCGGGTCATCATCTCACAGTTTATGGGTTTGAGCCCCACGTCGGGCTCTATGCAGACGGTGTGGAGCCCGCTTGGGATTCTCGGTCTCCCTCTCTCTCTGCCCCTCTCCTGCTTGCTCTCCATGTCTCTCTCTAAATAAATAAATAAACTTAAAAAAAAGTGGCACTGTTAAGCTCCTTCTGCAGGAACTCCACTGAGCATCTCAGCATCAAGCCTCCCTCACTCTGACTGTATCTGTGTCTGTGCCTTCTCTCGATTTATTTTGTGCATCCGTTAGCAAGATGAGTCCTAAGGCATCAGAAATGCCTAAGAGAGGTTGCCTTTTTAAAATGTTCTTAATGTTCAAAAATGTTTCTGTACAAATTAAGGTAACTGCTTCCTCACTTTACATCATTTCATCTTGCAAAAGTTTTCACAGGAACACTCTACTTTCAGATAGTGGGGAAAATCTGTATCTTGAAATATGATTAAAATGTGATTTTTAATTATAAAACAACAGTCTAGAAAGTTACATGAAGTTATACTTTTCTTCGCAGAGAGTTTAATGTTAGATTTAATTTGTCAGATGTCAGATTAATTTGCATTTTTTAAAAATTTTACCATCTTGTGAGAACATAAACATTGGCTAGAGTTAGAAATGTGGTTCCTTTTAATACTACTCTGTGCTGAACAAGGACACCAGAGAGTTTATGAAAGCTTTTATCTATCAAAGACCTAGAAATGTGGGGTAATTATGACAGGGTTCTATGCGGCCAGACAGAGAGGGGAGGCTTCTATTTCTGTATTGGAAATAGATACACCGTCGAGGAGCACCTGAGGCAGCGACACGAACAGTGATAGACTTCCAGGTATCTCTGCCAACAGCTTTCTCAGATGATTTTCCTATTTTTCTACACTTGCCACTGGTACCTCTTGAAAGGGTGGTTTACAATTATTGCATTCACCTCTTCAATGCTCTTTCTTTCACTCCTTAATCACTTCATGTCCGACATCAGTACCGGCGGCTCAAAGGAAACCCTTCTATATCAACTGTGAACTTTCATCATATTCAGTGACTCGTCCTAAGTCTCTTCCTACTTGTGCTTTTGGTATCAGCCTGTCCATTTTGAGAGTCTACGCCTTTTGAATTCTATGCCCGGTTCTGTTCTCGCATCTCTGATAGATAGCACTTCAACCTTCTCTTACCTGGTTCTGTTTCCCATCTCATCTCTTAAATGTCAAGTTTTGTCTTGGCTCCTCTGTCCTTTTTTCTCTCCGTGTTCTCTCAATGAACCCATGGTTTTCCAGCATCAGTTCTATACAGATGGCAATGAAAAGTATTATCTCCCTTTCTCAATTTTCTCTTGATTTAGTGTGTGTTCTGGTATCTGTCAGACACTTCCACCTGGATGCTCCAACAGCGTCTCATACTCAGCCTATTTATAACTTAACGTCTCTGTGTATCCAGCCAGATGAGCTCCTGCCCACGAATACCCAATTTCTTATAAGCACACTGCTGTTGTGAAGCACGGTGTTGCTGCTACTCCGTCAGCATCACGTCTCAGTCGTAATACATCTTTTCCAGCAAGTCCTCGTCACCTTGGCTTAGAGCCTATAACTCACTCTTTGACAATAAAAAAAAAATCTGACAGGTTTTCCTACTTTGAGGTTCCACTTCTCCCTACGCCCTGTTTCTTCTGTTCTTTTCTTTAGGAGGAGCGACTGCCAGGAAGTCTGTGATGCTCCCTGGACAAAACCCATGCCCCTTAGCGTGGCTTCAAGTCTCTCTACAACCTGGTCCTCACCTGCTTCCATTCAACAAACGTTCAAGGAACTAGGATAATGTAGAAAGTGGTGCCTGTTTGGAGTGGACACACAGGGAGGGAGAACGAAGTGACCTCAACCAATAAATAATTTGATTATTACAAAGCATCAAGTACTAAGTTCATGGGAAATGATACCACATACAGTGCTATTTCTACCCTCATCTCCTGCTATTCTCTTCCACATGCAGGATGTTACCACCAAGGCGGATTGCCTGAGATCAAATGTTGTTCCTTTTCCTTCTCAAAATTCACTAATGTGTTGTATTTTTTCTAACCTTTCCTTTGTCTCTTTCTTTTCACTATCGTTTGAAATCCTACCTATTCCACGCAGCCCAGCTTAAAGGCCATTGGTCTTAGAATCCATCTTTGATCATCTTAGCCACTCTCAGAACAATTAGAGCTCTTTGTACAATGTTTATGATACTCACACTTACAGCATCATACGGCAGTTAAGTGGATGCAGATCATTGCCCCCACTGTACTGGGAAGGACTTAAGGGGTGAGTACCATTATGTAATAATACTTCTTTATAATCCCCACATGCCTAAAATACTAGCCAGTTCATAGTAGACTTTCAATATTTGTTGAATGAGTGAATACAGTAATAAAACACCCCTAATATTCAGGGTGTTTCCTTTGGCATAGACTAGAAAACTCCTACAAGCTGCCACTTTATAAAAAAGCAGTCAGTGGCTGGTGTGACAGAAGCCTGGGCCTCTGCTGGCAAAGAAGTTAACAAGGTATTATGGTAGGCAGCAGTTTCATCTGGAAACTCTCCTGCAGAACCCCAAATCTCCCACAGAGCAGTTAGGAAGGAGGTCAATTTCCCAATGGGTTGAAGAAAAAAAAATCTACTAACAAATTTCACCAGAGCAGAGGTGCCCAGAGCATAATATGATCACCTCCTTGGGAACACAGTATTTCTAGGAAGGATATCATCAAAAATCAATCACTCAACAGTTCCACGATTGCCATGTGATTCTAGGAAATGCTATTTGCAAACAGTAAAACAGACGGAGATTTGCTAAGTCTCCAGATACTCTTCTCCTAAAGCTGGGGCCTCCAATTTTCTAAGCTCATTAAAGTACTCTCTAATTTTATGCCTATAACACACTGCTATGTATGTGGTTTAAAACAATCATAAGATTTAGCATATTATGTCTTCGAAGCTCTTTGCACACATCAAGTAATTATCCACATAACACCCCTGTGATGTAGGTATTATTATTCCCATTTTATAGATAAGGATATTGAGACACTAGAGATCTAATAACTTGCCTACGGCAGTATAGCAGACCAGCTGCAAAAACCAAATTAAAATAAAATTTTCTGACTCTTTGTCCCGATTTCAGGCTGTAAAATTACTAGGTATCAGACTTTCCTCTATAAACACACTCTATAGTATCTATGTGGATACATAGTGAATTACATACAGATCTCACAAAATAAGTATCACTATTATTTAACAGGAATATAGATACTTCCATATTATGCTGCTCTCTGCATGTGAGGATAAAAGAAATAAACATTATCCCAGTATGTTTGGGAAATATATATTAACTGCATAATTCTGTTTAATTATCTGTACCTCTTAAAGGTATAATAACAGTCCACACTGTTACCAATTTTAGTATTCTCACAATGAGATGATTAGAAACAAAATGGCTGGTTTGAAAAATATTTCTTAGGACCTTCGTTTTGTGCTGTAATAAATACCTCACTGAACCAAATGGGGAGGACATGATAATCCTGTACCTCATGCAAAATCAATTACATTTTAGTTCAAGATTCTCAGTGGCTGAAATAGGATATTATTTTATGTCATGAACAATATGTTGTTCCAGTTACTAAGGAAACCAGTAGCAAAAACTAAGTTTACAATGATGCATTCTCAAGAAATTGACTACAATGTCGGTCTCTGGGGCATCATTACAAAGTGCTGTTTGCATTTAAATTTCTTATAACCCTTAAGCAACTGATTTGTTTGTTTACAAGCATGAGTATGCATTTTTACTCTGGAAAAAATTTCTAAAACATTCAACCAATACATCGATATTTAACCATTTGGAGAGCTACCCGTTAAGCATGTGATGTCTCTTGCTGAATTATTATGTGTGGATTTGTGCTTCCGTGGGTTTCCAATGAGACCTCCCTTAAAGCCTCCACACATAATGTGCTCCTCACTAATGAAAGCTGCGCATTCTGTTTCACACATGGCAACAAATAGGTGAAGTCATGTTGACTTCTACTGTTGCATGTCACAAATAACAAGATTCTACAGGAATCAATACATCTGTTTTGCACACAAGGTTTCTAGAGTCTATGGCTATTCGAGGCGGACTCCAAGTTCCTCAGGGAAGGCAAGGAAAACCCCAGATTTTTCTTGACAGACACTTGCCTCTTTTGTCAAAAAGAAACAACAAATATTCTGATGAGTTACTGATGCTTTTATAGTTGAAAACTCTCCTGACAAACTACTCTACTGACCAGAGATGACAAGGCCTTGACACGCTGCCTCTTCCTTCAGAATATATAGAACTGCTATAGGAGCTGATCAAACTGAATTCAGCCACAGAGAAAGAGAGAGTGATGGACATAGAACAGCGTCAGGGACAGGACTCTGGGCTGTTTTCCCTTACGGAAATCAACATCCATCCATTGTCTCCAGAATTCATTTGCAGCGTATCCTTTGTCTTAAGGTTTTGCACTTAGAACTTTGTAATGATTTTTGTACCAAAAGCAATTCTTGAGCTCCAAATTTATTCTATATTTAGTGAAATAAAACCCCACAAACAGTACGAAATGAACCTTTGCTGAACAAATCACTTTTATGACTAAGCAATCGCACAAACTCACCCCAAGGAACACAAAAACTAAATAGAAGAGACAAGATTTCTATTCGAAACTAAGACAAGCAATTGCAAATTCAGCTGTCCATAATAAAACAAATTTAATTAAGTAACATTCTAACTTTAAGAAGTATGCTCACTGATTTAGATCAGGGTTTCTTTCTTGTTTTGGAGGGGGGGGTTCTTTGCAGAAAATTATTTTAGCACAGTGCTTGTAAGCCGACTAGCATTTTGCATTACTCATTTTTTTCCTTCCCTCCTACTCAGCATCAGCATGCATGGTAAATATATTGCTCCTGAATAGGAAGAAATTATGAAAAGTAGAAACAGAGATCAAGCTTTCCTAGGTGTCTGGGAAACCAGCACACTGGAGGCTCATTTTTTTGTAAGGTTTCTTTTATTTCCCATCAATATGCCATAAGCCTGATCTGGAGGATCCCCTCTAGTTGAAGCAAGAAAGTAATTAAGTCTCCAGGCTCATCACAACCTGTGCAATCTCATGTGCAAAGATTGTGCTTTGAGTCAAACAGCTTTTAGTTTTATGACAAAGACTCCTGTAACGGAGGGTTAACAATTAAAGGCAGGCAGTGTGTTTCTCTCACGGGGCTTGAAGCTCACTCAAGTGCTACAATCAGCAATCTCATTTGAAAGGGAAACTGGTTTAAACCCAGACTTTTTGTTCTTGTTTTTTTCTTTTATTTTGTTTTTACTTATCTTTATTTTCTGTTTAAGCTCGGCCTTTCTTTGCTGCACCTGTTTACTCATCTTGCTTTCCGTGAGCCCCTTTTTCTTGGTCTCCACCCTTAGGAAATGTTAGGTAGATTTCCTCCTTGGCAGGAGTCATATAATAAAAATCAAATCCTTGGTCAGTCTGTGTGTGGATTGTTTACTAGTTAGCCTCCAATGCCTTGAACCCGAAATGTATCACTGGCAGGTGTAAAGAGGTCTCCTGGAGGGTACCAGTTCAGCTGAGCTCCTGGCCAAGGTAACAATACACACCTACATGTACACACCCTTTGCCTTTTCAGTGCCTTTTATCACTGTCCTGTCTCTGTGTGGAGGTTGCACGCACCCTCCTCATTAAACAGCACAGAAATAAAGGCTTACCTTACTTTACCCCTTCTAATAAGGGCTGCCTTTTTCTTCTGTCTCCACGTTAGACACTGCTTGCTTTCTGTGAGGCACCTGCATCACAACAGTTCAGTGGGTCTTTTTAAAATTAGATATTAAAATGCATGTCATTTGTTTTGGGCCTAATGGCATGGGTAATATGCTGCTAATATAAAGACTGATTTAATGAATTAGCTCAAAGACTGTGTAACGCATTTCTTGGGCAAGGGGTGGGACGGTGGTGGCGAACGCAGGCAAAACCCTTCTAAGGAACACACATCAGCGACCTTCCCGTCAAGTCCTTGTGAGGGGCTGGAGATCCTCACACAATTTACAGAAGCACATTTTTAGAAGCTGAACCTGAGGACAATTACTTTGTTTTGCTTTTTAAAGGAGATATTTAGAATCTGAAAGAATATATAAATCTCAGCGATTTAGATCATTAAAGCTTCAAGTGAACTTTAAAAAAAAAAAAAGGTTACTGTCATAATTTTTACCGTTTCAGAAGAACAGAACTAAAACAGCTGAGAAGGGAAAATAAAGATGACAAACAGTTCAGAATGTGATTAAAAACGTGTCCTTCTGCTAGCACTGACTGTTGAACACAGCATCCTGAATGAAATGAAATGTGTCCTGTGTGAGCCGCAGAGTGCACGGAGAGCCTCACAGCGATGTTGCCAAATAGTCCTTAACATCTATTGGAAATTAGCAGCAATATTTTTGTTTTTCACTAAGTCCTGCCACTTTTCTCTGACAGTTATTTTGGAGGAGGGCAGAGGACAGGGCCACTCAGAAGAGATGCCTGTAAACGAAATAAGAAAACCTCCAGCTTGCTCTCGTATTTTTATACCCTTTATGTAGCGGGCAGGATTCGCTGATTTGCATACATAATTGCAGGAGTTAAAGGTCCACCTACAGAAATTGCAGCACAAACTTGAGATGCAGATGGGGGACACTGGGGTGACAGAAGTTGGCCTCTTTGCTCGGGTTCTTCCTTTGAGTAATGGGAAGGGTCCCCACTTATCTGTTTTTATCAAATTCTTTCACCTTAACTCTGCTTCAAAGTCATAAAAAAATCTTCTATCTTAACCTTGGCATGAGGTCAGGAGAAAAGACTTTGGAGGGTGCATTTATAGGTTTTTACCTCCAGTCTCAGAGGACTGTACATTCTCCAGGCCAGCTGTACCTTTTGAAGTTTCACAGAGGTTCTATATTCTTTATAGTTATAATTTCCTTTTAAAAAAAAGAATCCATGCTGATTAGTTAGCAACTTTTTTCAAACTATTTCATCTAGTACAAGTGGCTTAAGCTGTATTGTTTCTTATCAGCTCTTGTATTCACAATACCAAGATCGTCTTTCCTACAAATCCACCTATACTATCCTCAATATTGATTCATTTGTATTTCTAGTCAATCTGAAGATAGCGGTAGAGTAAGTAAGAATTTGCATAGGTCAGTAAATTCCTTCATACTTAAAATAAATGTGTCAGAAAGGAGGCAAGGCATTGTCATTTTTAGGTGGAAAGGTGTTACAGCCGTTTAAGTCTGCATTTGAAGCAGGACACACATACAACCATAAAAGTGATTGGGCATATTTCAAATGTGACTATTTTGCATAAGACCTACTATTTGTGTCATGTATTTTTATTTGAGCGAATTTTGTTTCATCGTGCTTGAAATGTGAAGAAAAAATAAAGTGATGCTGTCCCCCTAGTAATTAATTCTGAACACCATAGGGTTGCACTGTGCCTCATTCAAGGCAAATCAGGTTTCTCAGCTACAGCTCAGTGTAAGTTCTGGGGAAAAGGCTGAAGTCAAGGTGTTGTCTTTCAGTACAGTCTGCCTCTACTCATCACACCCCCCAACCTCATTCTGGCACAAGACAAGACTGAAACTTGCCCTCTGCGATGGTTAAGTTATGACCAGGAACTATGCTTCTATCCGACTTTACAAGATAACTGAATGGGAGAAAATAGAACATTAACTTTTCAGTGGCTAAGAAAAGGAAACATTAATAGCTTAACAATCCATTTCTATATAGTACTAAAAGGAGAATATAACCAAATGGAAATATGTGCAATTCAGTGTTTATTTTCTTTGCTTAATTTAAATAGCATAAAGTAATACAATAGAAGAATCATGTGAAGCCTCAAAATAGCAGAAAAGAAGGTTTCCATAAGCAATTATGGTTTCAAATCTGATTTGGGGTAATTGTCCAAAAAGAACAAGGAAGTTCCACAGGAATTGTGCCAACCAGAACATAAAGGAAAAAAACCACTGTTTACAGGGACCTTCTGATTTATGAAGAAAACTGTGTGGTCCTCCAACAGATTCATGAAAATGCAACTGATAGAAATGGAGAAAGGAGGAACATTTTAATCTTGTCGGCTAACCCCACTGTGGGGCATCCTCGGATTATCCCTCATGACAAAAATTCTGGGCACAACTTAAGTCTACCTTCCTAGCCAAGAACTGGTAAATGTCGCCAAGTAGTAAGAGGGAAGCAGCTAGAACTCCCATTGCTGGCATAAGTAGGCAGCGGGCAAGCTCACTGGAGTCCACTCTAGGCTGCCACTGTGCACATTGCCTAGTTCTGTCAGCACACTTGGAAATGGAGCAAGTTGTGTTGTGGGGACGTCTCTCAATTAACAATGAGATTTTCTCAAGGAAGTGAGTATTTATTTTGAGACTTAAAAATGCCTTTCACTCTTACCACTAAAAAACAAAAACAAACAAAAACAAAAAACCAACAACACCACCACCAAACTAAACCAAAATAAAAAAATTAAGAAAAAAAAACCCCAAACCTACAAAAACGTCTCTTTCCTTTCACTTTCTAAAATATATCCAGGTCTGCTTTAGAGAACTTGAATCATTTTAGCGAGTTGGGAATGTCCTATCTACCTTAGTAAATGCAGACACTTTAAAACTGTATGAGGTTAGGATAGAGACAAGTGATTCAGAGCACCAGCCATGAGTGCAGGCTGGGCACCTGGCATAGTTGCATGGCCCTGGATAGGGAATTTAACTTCTATGTATTTTAGTTAACTTGTCTAAATGATGGAATATCAATACTACTTCATGAGGTTTCTTTATGAATTAAATAAAGCATGTAAAATGTTTGAGATCTAACAAATATGAATTACTTATGGTACTAGTTTTTAGCGGAGAGCCTAAGAGTAATTCCTCAAGAATAAGTATTTATTGTTCAATCAAGAGTGGATGGTTTTTATTTCTGGTTTGTTTTGACTTACTTATTTCACCCATTTTTCATGTTCAGCCAGCTATATAAATACAAAGTAAAATATATCGTATATAACCAGATAAATACTGATTTAAAATATCTAACAAGAAGACTTACTAGGGAAATTGAAGAGTCTTGAATGTAGATTTACCATAACTTTTAATTAAAATATTTAGCTTCATTGCCACAAAAAGTTACTTTGTTAATGATTTAGCATATTTTGAAATGGATATCATGATATACAATTAAATTAATGAAAGTCTTTAAAACACACGTGAAAGAGATAAATGCCCCCTTTTTTTATGCAGACACTGAATGTAATTGGTATAATGCTTTTCACTTTAAACCAATTTGAGGTAACTTGGTAACACCGAAATGTCATTTTATTAGGTGAGTAAATAAAAGACTAAAAATACTAATAGACTGCAGGATCTCCTTCACTGGGATTTAAGGTGACAACTTCCTTTCCAAAAGATTGCCTGGAACTAACAAAAAAAAAATAGAGAGAGTCGAGTCACAGACTATGGTAATATAAAAAATTAGGAAATCTAATTTTAATCTTCTAATGTTGAAGAAGAGAACACCTAGATCTGGAGACATTAATAGCTGGCCTTAAGCAGGTAGCAAATTAAGAACAAAGCCAGGATGAGAACCTAGATCTTTTCAGATTTCAGACCATCAGTTTCAGAAAAAGAAAAAAAAAAGGTTTTAAATGTAATTTCTCTCAATTAAAAAAATACTGAAATTTGAATAAATTTAAGAGCAGAAAGGTTGTACAAAACATTAAAATTTATCACAAAATGTTAGTGCAGTAATATGCCTTACGATGACCTTTATTCCAATAGTTATTTTTATTTGCTAGTCTTACATTTCTACTAGAAAGTTCATGTGTTCATTAATATTTTAATGTAATTTGATGATTTGCATCGTTGAGGAAGAAAGTTTCAGTGAAGTATGTCAGTTTATAGTTTTCTATTTAATTTTTTATTTAACATTCACCAGCTTTTCATTTGAATTTTCACGTTAAAACAAAATTCTGGATTTCCAGAACGGTTGCTGTACATTAACCTTGTTTTTTTTTTTTAAACGCTTCATCTATAAAACATACCAAATAAAAAATGTTACATTCATACCACTTATTGATATTGACTCTTAAAATTACCAGAGTCTTGGAATCACAATAAACGGGATTCAAATCATGTTTATGAAGAAAACAAAGTTATTCAGAGCTTGGGAAGGTATAATAAAACCACAAAATATTTCTAGAAGGTAAATCATTACTTAAGAGGTTCTCTTTTTAAAAACTTCAAAGATACTTAAAGTAGATACCAAGTAATGCTCTCTTTCTAAGATTGAAGATGTTGATTTTTTTTAAGACTTTGTTTTTGTTGGTGGCGACATAGTATTTTAGTATTTAACACATTCTACACAGCAACTGAATTAATTTCATGTGGATTTCAGAAATCTTAAACCTAAGGCCTAGAAATTAATGTCTTATTTGACTGAAATGAGAATAAACAAAATAAATTAAATATCATCTCTGCTTTTCATGTAGAACCCCTATAGATGTTGATGTGTATTAACCATGTATAGAATCCTGTTATCATTTATAACAATAGATACTAAGAAACTTGCTTTCATTTGATTCCTCTGTCCAGCTTCTTATAAGATGGCATCCATCTTATTCCTCTATCACACCGAAATCGAAGCAGACAGTGGTTATTTATACGCACTGAGATAAGGCAAGGATAGATCCTGCATTAGTCTTTGGCATATGTACCTATGATAGATACAATCATATATTACCTTCCCTCTGGGAACATGGAATTCACTCGAGTACACAACAATGAGCCAGAGTACCTTACTTCCTATGTCTGAACATTTGACCAAACTTAAGAAACAACACCCCAGCAACCTTGTCATTTCAATTTTTCACACTTTTGTCTGTATGTGTTTTATGTCTCAACAAAGACTTATCTCCCCAACCCACTGCCACAGGATAATTCTCTGTAACAAAGCTCAGTCTCAATCTCCAACCAAATGAAAAAAGGGCAAATCCCCAAAGAGAAAAGTAACGGTCACAGCCATTTCTACGGGTCCCAATCTCACAGACCAAGGAGGAACCAATGACAGTTCATCGCTACCATAAACCGGCAGAATTTGCCCCAAAGGGATTGGAGCTTCTGTAAGGGGATTTTGTAGGAAGAATATCTTTCTGAGCCCTCCAACAGAGAGAAGCATTTTTTACAAGTAAGGAAGCTGTGTTGGCACAACAGACAACATTTTCAAGCTGGGCGGAGATGCAAATAGCCACTAGTGTGAGAATGTTGGTGTCTGTCATATATACAGCTTCCTAACAATTCTTCTTCTTCCCTCAGTCTTTGTATAATAATGTTTAGAGGGAGAAAGAATACAGCATCGTGGAAACGCTTTTGCTATATATCACCAACGCATCCAAAACGTCAAGGGCCCTCAAAAACGGCTTGTTTCCCTTCCCTGGTAAGGGTTAAGATGCCATTAGGCAGCCAAGTGAGGAAAATGGGGGAGTAAAAAGTGATGGTTGGGCAAACTATCGAGCCATACTTAAAACTGCACCTGGAACATCATGGCCCATTTTCCCCATGATTCTGTTAATAAAATAAAACTTTATTTTATGTAGTGTCTTTGTGCCAAAACGCATCCCCAAATACTTTATAGACTTAAATAATGCATTTAATACAACTGCCGCATGGTGCTGTGGTGCCCCAGATCACTAGGAGTCTTGAATTAATACACTGTAATGATCTCTCCCCAGAGAAAGCTGCAAGTGTCTGGTTGCTGGGCAGATTATGGAAAGGGATTTGGGGTAGCGTAATTAGGGGAGGTGCTTGATGGCTGGCACACCTCAGAGATTCTAATTTTCTTTTTTCTATGTTAAAAAATATGTAAGAGATTATTCTGTGGGCAAACTACAAACTAGAGAAAAATTTCAAATGTGAACAAATATCCAGACATTTTCTTTTAAGAGGTGGAGAGATATTGGAGGATGATGGTACGGGTGAAATGTTGACTCCGAGTTAGCCTCTTGTACCATCTTTCAATATAAAGGCAAAGGCTTAGCTCTTATGCATCTTAGCTTCGTCATATAAATGAATACAACTCTGAGCCCAGTATGGAACTATTTCAGGCAGTTTCTATTACACCTAGCATGTGACCTTCTAAACCCCGGAATCCCTCGTGTATGGCGTATTCCAACTAATATAGGGGCTTTTGTCTCTTTCCATATGCTTCGCTGTCTCTCTAAGACAAAAGCCAACTTTTGAAGTGCAAAATAAATGTGTTAAAGGGCTTTTAAACTCAACTCACAATGATATAATCATTTAAAGGAGTTGATGTAATCATTACAAGCAATTTGTCCTTGCCAAAGATTGAAAAATGAGTCCTAAAAGGAGAGAGCTAGTGCTGAAGCCTGCATCTTGCTGCGCATAGAAGGGCAGAAAATGCCTCTTACATATTTTTGCATAAGTTGTTCCACTGCCTAATTGGGCAGGAGAGCAGGACAGAATTTATGGCTCAGAGTTCTCCTCAGCCACAGGTGTAGAGTGAGATTGGGATTGTTAACAAGCTAATTTTGGTCTGGAACTCAGTTGAAGCATTTCATTTCTAGCGGTTGGAGAGATGTCACACATTCTCGGGCAGCAGAATGTGCTCTTCTCCTTGCCACAGAGATTAGCCACAGCCTGTGATGCTGGTACTTTGCCGGCAGGAATGGGACAGAAGCGCCACTGCTGTGTTATTATC
Source organism: Lynx canadensis (assembly GCF_007474595.2). Lineage (NCBI taxonomy): Eukaryota > Metazoa > Chordata > Mammalia > Carnivora > Felidae > Lynx > Lynx canadensis. Next base: position 69,246,204 of record NC_044310.1, read on the forward strand.
TGGGATCTATTATGTTTTTACATTTTTCAAAAATCTTTAAGCTAGATCTTTGACATTCAACTGCCTATAAAGACATGTGCCACCTGATGAGAAGCTTTGATGTGCATTTTGAGGATTAAATAATCTAGATAGAAGGCAATGTGTTTCCAGCCAAGAAGAAAACTATGGAGAAAATTTTGCCTCCTGCAGCTAAGCTCTGTTGGCAGTCAATACCTTTTAGCTTACCCTCTATATTTGATTTCATACATATTTACAGACTATTTTTCCTCTTACTGCTAATTCTTTTGAGACCAAATTAAGAACAAAGATAGCAGGAACAGGCTTCATCAAATAAAAATGTAAATATGCTGCATCTCATTTGTGCTTGAAGAAACTTTATTTAAATATTTTTTGTGAAGTGGAATAGTCTGGCTCTATCATTATTATCAGCAACTAGGAAAGTAATAGCCTAACGAATCAGTGTAAACCATGGAGCGGAAAGTAAAGTTATGCACTCTGGTAATGTGGCCTACTTTAGAATGAGATTTTTCTATAACTGCCAAAGAGAAAGTGACTGTAGTGCTGATGTACAGAGTCAATGACAATTGTCATGACTGACTTTATTTGTTGATATACCAAATGAAATTATTTTGACTCTGACTACTAGTATTTTACAAAACAATGCTGACATCATATTTTTAAGTGAATGAAACAGAGGGTGATTTCGGATCTTTACCTATTTCTTTAAATTGACTATACTTTGGTTTTTGGAGAATGGTGTGAGAAAGCTCCAGAGTCACAAGCTAATTAGACTCTGCTTAATTTTGTTTCCCTACCTTGATCAAAAGTATTATATCGCCTCATCAGCAGGACCTAGGAAGTAAAGCAGAGAATCATGCTAGCTGCATAGAGCATGTTATTAATTAAATAATGCAGTAAGAAAAGAAAAATATTTTTAAAAGACTTTCAAAAAAAAAAAAAACAAGTCCAAATCTCAATCAGAAATTAGTTTGCAGTTCTTCAGGCATCAAAAACCACCACTACATTTCTCCAGATTGCTCTAATTAGTTTTTCATTAACAAGAAACATTTAATAAATTCTAAAAACGGGCTCTTTTTCCTAGTTGTGGGCTGAATTTTCATATTTAAACTAAATAGTCTTTCGAACCGCATTTGGAGGACAGTATAATGTGTCAATTGCCAGGGTTATAAACATCTGAGCTCTCCTTCATCTTTCTTTAGGAAAACCCTCCCTGAGCCCCCAACCCTAACACAGGCATCTTAATTATTTACTTTGCCAGGATTATTCTTAATAAAGGGCACAGGTTTGGGGGGGGGCAGTAAAAACACAAGCTCTCCTCTGTCACTGGGTATTTTACACTATCTTTTGTTCAGACACTTGCCCAAAATACCAACTGTCCAACTCATTTAAATGTTTTATCCTTAATGACTTTAACATGAAGGGGAGAGCTAGTTAACCTTCAAAAATTAAGGAGAGAACCTAAAATCCATGACTGACTGCTACATTCAAAAACTGAATGATTCCATGCCGTCTATGGCTATGAGAGGCCGTATAGTTCACACACAATGAACTATAAAGCAAGGAGGAAAGACTGTTTCACTGGGGCAGGGGGGGTGGCAGGGGGAGAGTTACGATTGACCTCTAAGAGAAAATGATTCTTACTAAATACTTTCTTTTTGTGTGTGCTGAAATGACTGTCCTCTAGAGCTCAGCAGATGAAATGTGCCCCGCCAGTAGACAGGAAACTTTAAACCTCTCAAGTGTGAGAATAATGAAACTACCATTTCTCATCTACAACGTTATAATCAAAAGAGTTTGAAAATACTTTCCATAATAACTAGGAAAGTGATTTATACAAATAAATGTCTCAAAATCTCAAAGGTTCCACCACAGTAATTAAAGGTGTAACTTTTGCATTTATTTTGCAATTCATGTCTCTGGAGGCTAATTTAGGGTACTTTTTACACAACAATATTAATTTATTTCTTTGTGCTACATCTTACATGATTTAAAGTTAACATCTGCAGTGTCCTTGCTTTCAAATGTAGATTTTGCCTTTCTAACTCCAGCTTGCTAGAGCTGTCTATGAAATCCTTTCACACCTCATACACACTATTTTCACACACACCCATTCATGCCCACACTCATAATCACAACACAGAGACGCTCTCTTTTCAGTGTAAGATAGATATCATCTTTAGGTTTTCAGGGTGGCCCTGAAGATTTGAAATAAACAACCCCATCAGAAACCTTGAAATCTTAAGATCATTGTCTTGAATTCAAGTAGATTCAATGTTATTTACCTGTTTTGAAATTAGTAGATAGGATTACTCTAGACATCCTGGCTTTTTTGAATATCTAATTAAATCGTATTATATCTACGTTAACTGGATATAAACTCAACATTAAGAGGTTACAAAAGGTAACACAGACCCTTCTGTGTACTAGATAACTCATTTTAGCCAACACTGTCTTACCGATCGCTTCCAGAGAGTGGCTGAGAACTGCCCCATTCTTCATGGACTTTTGTTGTCTTCTGGAAGCCTCCCTCCTGGCCCCCAGATTCCAAGTAACCTAGTTAGCATATCCCTTTGCATGTAAAAAGGGAATGTACCCTGTAACCTGAGGCCAGGCCCACCTTAATTAACATTTCAAATCAGAGACTCTAAGCAGATATTTTACAGAGGTACAAAAAGGAAAAGAAACTGGCAGGGTGGGATGAAGGCAAGCCTATGGAGGCCTAATTTACTGAGCATTATTAAACAAAGATTTCGTAAAGAGACAGCAAAGAGAGAAATGGATTTCTACATAGAGTAATGAGCATTAAGAAACTAAGCTCATGTCTTTTAAAATGGGAATATCTGTGGCTGATTTTCTTCTGGTAAATAGGTTAGACCACAATAAGAAACTAGACATTCACTTACTGGGGGATACTTCTAAGATTTTGAATAGCTACTCACCCCTCTTCCACAAAAACCCTATTTTAACCCTTTGAGTTCTTAAGGTATTTGCCTATAAATGCTTTGTAATAGGTACAAAGATATTCGAAATTATTGAGTGAATTGAATCAGTGTAGACATGCTAACAGGACTAATCAGGTCACTGAGTTTTGTTGTTGTTGTTAATAATGATGATTTGTTTGTTTTAACTTTACACGTTTCAATCTAGCATATTATTTGTCTGGATGGTGCTCCAGGATCCATGAAGCCCTGGTAGTCTTAGGTTAATCAGAGCCAAACTAAATGGGATGGAAATACTAAGTATACTTAATTTATACAGCTTGTTACTGTGCTTCAAAACCAATCAAATGTGCATTATTATTACTTTTTCTTTGATGTAACATATGTTTTGGAGGCAGGTGGGGTATAAATTATACAGAAGTGAGTAAATGAAATACTTGTCTCTGTAGAATTGGACCAACTGAATGTTTCAACCCCAGTGTGGTGTGCCTAGAGTCATAAACCAAGTCACCACCCAGGACAATAGCCACAGAAATAGTTTTTAATTATTCAGTTCCCATAAAATATTTACGCCCCAAAGTTTCTCTCATTCCATAATCTTATTATCAGGATTCTAGCAATCTATTGATTGTTAACCAAAATTAAAATTATGAATATACAAATGTCTTCCACTGTCATGGACTTCAGAGATGGGAGGGTACCTTTTTCTGTTCACACAATTACAACAACACTGATGACTCTTTCAAGATCTTTGTGATTCTGCTAGGATCCAATAATACAAGAGAGTATTTGTACCCATTGGGGTAATTGAATGAGCTTCAGTTTAACTTTTGGAGTAATAAGAGAAGATAAATTTCTGTCAAAAGGAGAAATATGCATTTTTTCACACTTGCACCTGGCAGCTTTAATTTAAGATATCCAGCTCCAATACGGCAGCTGGGGCAAGATACTAGAACTAGAAATTCTCTTCCCCAGATTGCCAGGGTAAAAAAAAGGTGAGACTCCAGACATGACACATCCCTGGCAAGTGTACTTTTTGTCCTTCCAATCTCCATGGCAGACGTCATCAGTCTATCACAACCTTTTCTATTTGAGCAAGATGCAGCCTCAAAATCCTTCATTGCAGTATTTTCCAAATTCCAGACCATCACAAAATACTCCCATCAGTTTGTCATAGCCACTGCTACCGGTATTTGGTAAATGTTATTTACTTAGTATTTGTCTTTCAATTAATAATGTTTTCACTTAATTGCATTCTATAAGAAAACCGTACATTATCCCTTGCTATCCATAAAATTATAGGTTTGATATGCTAGTTAAGGGTTTTTTTTACTATATATCAAAACAAGTGATTATTAAAATATAAAATATTAATTTGTACACCATCTAAGAATCAAAAGTGGAATGGAAAATATTGCTCTATATAGTGGTCAATCTATGGGCAGTCAGATGTGAGAAAACTCATTTGCTTTTTTTACTCTAGAAGACATATCCACCAGGAGAAAGAGTATTTCATGCAAAATGATTCAGTTGAAATTAATTAAATACATATTTATTGTTTACCATCTTTAGATCTGAAGGGGAAATCAGAAGGAGTGGTTACCAGGTCCTGGAAAGAGCGATAAGGTGAACTATGGCATTTAGTGGAGAGATGTAATGGGCCTAAGGCAACCAGGCAGGGGAATCAAGCCTCCAACTCATCTTCACCCTCTTCTGATCTTACGCTAGGGTCTTCCTTTAGCAAAAGCCAACTGAAAGTCATTGATACAGTCTATAGGGATCAGCGTTAGGACACAGAACAAGATTTCCAGGGTGTTAAAGAGATCTGGAGGGTAAATAGTACATATCTAGCACCAGTTAGCATTGTTCTAAGAAGATACAATGAAGAATATAACATAAAGCTATAGTTTTGTGGGTAGACAGAGGAATAAACAAGCTCTGTGAGTTGGTATTCATACGGTGTGTGAAAATAGGCAACTAATGAGCCCTGGAAACTCAAGAAATCTACCCAGGGGAACTAAAATCATCCTCAAGAAGTAGGTGTTACACAGCTCAAGGGGAAAGATAGGCATGAGATACTTACCAGAAGAATGAAAGGTATATTATAGTACAGGAACTGGATGGTATTTAGCATCACTGGGCAGGGCATAGATTGTAAAAGAAAGGATAGAGATTATAAGGGAAGATGAAAAGAAAATAAGTCACCATGAAGAGATTTAGATCTCATACTAAGGTGTATTTAATTCTAAGTGTAATGGGGAACCACTGAAAGAGAGTAGTGAAATTGTTTTATTTGTGTTTTAGAAATATTGCCCCAATTAAAGAGAGGCATGACTGGAATCAAGAGCACTGAAGAGTTTAGTGTTTGAGTAAAACAAGTGGTGATTGTGTGCAGAATTGAAACTGTTTCGGGAGGTATAGTTACAGACATATATAAGAGGCATTATCAACAGGTTTAGATGATATGTGGAAAGTGAGAGATCAAGATTGTCTCCTCATTTATGTTAGCCCAAGCCTTACCAAATCAGTTAGTCTCACATATCTTTAGCACAGCTAAAAAATATTCCTTAGAAGTGTTAATTACATATGGTTTCTACACATGGAATCTTTTTTCCCCCAATTTAACTATCATTAGAGAATTGGAGATATAGTCTGATGTGGGTGGCAGAGAAAACTGACTTAAAAGTAAAATTTAAAAAGTCTTGACATTTGTATAAAAATATTTAAAATAATGGGGAGAGATTGGGGGGAGTACCTAAAAATATTAAAATATCTTCATACAATACCGGTATATGTCAATTGGCCAGACTATACAAGAGACACAATTACAATGATCTCTTTCTCACAGTTTCAGTAATACATTCTTTGCCACAAGGCTGAATATAGAGCCATCCCAATTCACATACTTTAAATCGCTGAATAACAAAGCAAACTAAAGGATTATTTTCAGATTTGGCAGCAAAATAAATAAATAAACAAACAAATAAGATACATCATTTCTATAACTCTCTTCCCAATTTTCTTCTCTTGAATAAGAAAACTTTGTTAGGTTTTTTGACTCTACAACTTGGAGGGAGGAAGTTTCTATCTTCTGGAAGTAAACAAGTTACTCTTTGTAGAAAAGAGGACATAGAAACAGCACAAGAATTGATTCAAGATGTATCAGAGAGTAAAGAAATTACAATGACATCCATAGTAATTCTGTGTATTAGTATAACACATTCAGACAAATGTTATCTTCTTCATTTTACAAATGAGGAAGCTGAGACTCTGTGAGATTTAACAACCTGCTTAAGATTAGTTGGTAATTAAATTGGCAGAACTGAGACTTGAATCCAGGAAATCAGAACTTTGTAGGGCTCATTGAGGAATATCACATTGCTTTCCGCATTCAAGAGCATCTGAAAATGTTGCTACTAAGTTTGTTTATTAACATAATTGTTTATTAATTAGCAGATAATGGTTATTAGCTCAGGTCATGTTTTACAATTCTTCTTTAGAATTTCTAAACTTTAACATAAATGCATCCCTGCATTATTTCCAGCTATGATCTATATATTGTTCTTAATGAGGGTTAAGGAGTCTGATGTATGGAAAATTTTGAGGTGACAGAGCCTGGGAGTTTCAGAGCTATTGGCTTATATGCCAAAGCTTAAAACCAGCAATTCAGCTAGCATATTTTGGATACCAATAGATGTAACTGTATAGAAATCACTTTAACTATTAAAAACGATTTAATTTCCCCCTTAGTAAAGATTTTAAGGGTGGCATGTTAGGTTATTAGGGTTCTCCACAGAAACAAAACCAATAAGATGTGGGTGGCAGGGAGAACTGATTTAAAAGTAAAAATTTTTAAGTCTTGAAAATTGTGTAAAAATATTTAAAATAACAGGGAGAGACTTGGGGGGAAAAGTACCTAAAAATATTAAAATATCCTCATACAATACATATGTCAGCTGGTTAGGTTATACAAGAGACACAATTATAGATATAAAAATATAGATAGATATAGATGATATACATAGATAGATGACAGCTATAGATATAGATATAGATACAGATAGATAGATAGATAGATAGATACACACATATGGCTCATATAATCACAGAGGCTGAGAAATCCCATGATCTGCCATCTGCAAGCTGGAGACCCAGGTCTAAGTCCAGTCTAAGTCCAAGTCCAGAGTCCAAGTCTTAGACCCAGGTCTAAGTCCAGTCTAAGTCCAGAGGCCTGAGAATCTGGGGTGTTTTGGACAAGAAAAAATTGATATCTCAGCTCAACCAACAAGACAGGAGGGCCAACTTCCTCTTTTCTCCACTTTTTGTTCTATTAAGGCCCTTACCAATTGGATGATACCCACCCACCTTGAGGAAGGCAAACTGCAATACTGCATCCAAACTACTTCTGAGTTTGGCAAAAATGAAGTATTCAGTACAAGAGAACTGGAGAGGAACAAAAGTGTTGCAGAAGGTCATGATCTGGTTTCACTTTAATGTACTTAGAGATACAGGATTAAAGAATTAAACCTGTGTTTGCCAGTCTCACAATGAGTCTTTCAATACAATATCACTCCAGTACTAACACATGTAGCCAATAATTTAATTCCATTATGGGAGTTGGATTCTGAGGTTTTTGACTTTATAATCCAGCATTTGGATATCCCCCAGATTAAAAATTATTACTCCATGTCTGAGCTAAGAATTATTCATACCCTACTTGCCCAACTATTGGATCAATGGTACAAATAAGCAGTAATTAATGAGCTCGAAACATAGTGATTATGAGAATAAGGCCAGAAAACAAAAAAGGCACTGAACCCCCAAATCCTGGAATCATAGTTGCACAATCAAGAAAGACAGTTTTTTTTAGTATGGATGTACCAGCCAGAGAATGAAACCTATCTAGTAATATGTAATTTGATTAATGTAAGGAAATATTTCAATTTCCCACATCTTGTCAATGTACATCCAGCTTCTTAAAAATTATTTTTAGAAAGACTATAGTTATTAAGTAACATCTTGCTTGGCAGTTTCTAAAAAAATGTGGTCAAGACTATGAAACTTATGATCTTTAGGTAGTTAGCTTTTTACCTCAAATTTTGGGGAAAAAATTATAGGAAGTAATATGCCAGGAGTCAAAGAAAGTAAATTTGAGACATGATTAGGATACCTCAGTATGACACAAAAATACACAATGAATAATAAGTCCTTATAAGAAGATACTGTCTTGGGGCACCTGGGTGGCTCAGTCAGTTAAGCATCAGACTCTTGATTTCAGCTCAGGTCATGATCTCTTGGTTCATGAGATCTAGCCCGCATTGACTTCTGGGCTGACAGCATGGAGCCTGCTTGGGATTCTCTCTCTCCCTCTCTCTCTGCCTCTCCCCCACTCTCTCTCTCAATCTCTCAAAAAAAATAAATAAATAAACATTGAAAAGAAGAAGATAATGTCTTTTTTTTTTTAATTTTTTTTTTCAACGTTTATTTATTTTTGGGACAGAGAGAGACAGAGCATGAACGGGGGAGGGGCAGAGAGAGAGGGAGACACAGAATCGGAAACAGGCTCCAGGCTCTGAGCCATCAGCCCAGAGCCTGACGCGGGGCTCGAACTCACGGACCGCGAGATCGTGACCTGGCTGAAGTCGGACGCTTAACCGACTGCGCCACCCAGGCGCCCCGAAGATAATGTCTTAATAACAGCTTATAAGACCCAGACAGTCCTAAATACATGATTATGCACCCAAGCCATTCAACCACCATTTCTGTGGAGAGAGCTTCATTTCATTAGAATGTATATAGATTCTACACCATATAGTGTGACTAGGATTAAAATAAAAAATTTATAACAGACAGTACTACCAATCAGGGGGAAAGTTGTGTATGTGTGTGTGCATGTGTGTACGTGTGTGTGTGTGTGTGCGTGTGTGTGTGTGTGTGTGTGTGTGTGTGCATTCAACCTAATTACTACAGTGGTCTAGAGCAGGGCCAGGGCTCAGGATAGTCTTATCTGAGTTTGAGCTCAAAATACACAATCAGAAATTTCTAAAAATCTCTCTCTTTCCCTGAAATGAGCCCTTGCTCATTAAGAAATCTAAGCTAGCCTGAGGACAAAAGGGAAGTAAATCAGCAGTCCAACAAAGACTAGGATTCAGCAGGGATATGAGAAGTTGGGACAACTTGGAACACAGAGAGGTGGATGTGGCATCATCTCTCATAGACACTCTTAACACATGGTCATACCCTAAGCTTCTGGGAAAAATAAATATGAGCATCTGCTTTAATTAAATTTACAAATAGGAAAAGCAACCTCTGTCATTATTAGAAACATCTATGGCTGATTAATTCATATTGGTCAACATAGAAGTCTATCTGTAGACTTGAGGAATTTCTGTAAGATATAGTGCATATGGGAAAATATTTTTGAGACATAATTAAAAATATATATATTTGGTCTCTGCCCCTGGTTCCTGACACAGAACTTCTAAAACCCTTGGGATTTCCTAAGAGCTAGGATAAGAGGACCATCTTTTGTCATTCACAACAAGCACCTTTCTGTCATACCTGAGTTTATGCTAATGAAGTGACTCTGATGGGCCTCTAGGCAGCTTCAGAATAGGGCTGGTTGTTAGAGGAACCAATAATATGATTAGAAATTTAGAAGTTTCAGCCCTATCTTCCAATCTTGGGAGCTCAGAGAGGCTGGAGATTGAGCTGATCACCAATTGCCAACGTAAAGGAACCTCAATACAAATGCTAACTAAGGATTTTGGAGAACTTGTAGGTTGGTAAGCACATCCGCGTGCCAAAAGGCTGGCATACCCAACTCTACAGGGACAGAAGATCCTGCTCTCAGGATCTTTCCAGATCTGTTCCATGTACCTCTTCATCTACTACTCATTTGTATCCTTTATAATATTCTTTATAATAAGCTGATAATAATAATAATTAAGGTGTTTCCTTGGGTTCTGCGAGCCATTAACACAAATTATCAAACCTGACAAGGGGGTTGTAGGCAACAGAAGTGTGTGTAACCTTGAAACCCACAACTTGTGATTGGCATCTGAAGGGCGGGGAGTCTTATAAGATTGAGCCCTTAACCTGTGGGGTTTGGGGTAACTCAGGGTAGTTAATAGTCAAATTGAATGAAATCATAGAATACCCAGTTGGTATCCACAGAAAATTGCTGGGGGTCAGAAGTCCTGTGAATAGAGAAAATTTTCCTTTAGTTTCAAGGGCAGGTATTAAGGCATGGATGTCACTCATGGAAGATTTTAGAATATAGACACTCAGTAGAGGAACTGACAAATCCTTTGTTAAATTTCTCTTGAAATGGAGAAGTAGAGGCAACATCAAGGTAAGGTCTTGTCAAGAAGCACACCAGCTTTTGAAACTTGATAGAGACATGACCCAGACTTCTTGTCAGTGTAGACTACTCCAAGAAGTCAATAGGCACAATAACAAGAGTGCTTTGCAAACATGCAAAGAAAAGAAATAGCCATTGTGGCAGCTTTTCTGTAGTAATCCATGATGTATGAGACAAAGATAAATTCTATGCTAAAGCTACAGATAATAATAGAGACATTTGTATAGTGCTCACTGTATGTCAGAACTCTACTCAGTGGCCTATTTAACTCTAACAAACCATGAAATAGGTACTATCAGTATTCCCATTTTATGGATGAGTAAACAGAGGCACAGAGATCCTAAGTACTTTATCTAAAGCCCATGAAAGGAATTAAGCAGCAGTGCTGTCATTTAAACTTGAGGAGCCTGGCTCTATAATCCCTAAAAAGGCATTAAAAATGAGTGAAAAATAAGAGTGGCTTATGGAAAAAAGAAAAGAAGAAGAAGAAGAAGAAGAAGAAGAAGAAGAAGAAGAAGAAAAAGAAAGGAAGGAAGGAAGAAAGAAAGAAAGAAAGAAAGAAAGAAAGAAAGAAAGAAACATAAATGTGTTTCAACTTATGTGAAATTCAGAAATAAGCAGTTCAGAGATAACAGGGTGACTTCTTTCTACCAAATCCTTCGATCTTGTTCTTCCATGTTGCCTAAACACCAATCCAAAGATTAATTACTTCATGGAGGAACATGCAGCTTCATTGATCAGATCAAGGCTTCAAGCAGCAGGATGGAAAAGTAGACATTTTCAAGCCTCAGATTTCAATGCTTCAACATATATACCTAGACGTGTCTGAATGTCAGGTTTTTTGTTTTTTTTTATTAATCTGGAACTTTTACAACAAAGAAATCCCAAGCCAGCAGACAAGAAAAACTATCAGAAAGGACTATATTGTGATGAGAAAAAAGATTGTTTTCTGGCAGATCGTAAATGCTAGAAAGTAAAAGCTATGAGTAGAATTTAGAAGAAATTTACAGGACCCGACAGAAATGATCAGATAAGGAAAACATGGAAGCAATGATGGAAGTGCATAAAGGCTAGATTCAGGAAGTTCAAAATATAAGTAATAAAACATTTTAGAAAGAAGAAACAATAGATATAAAAAACAAAGTGGATGGAAGAAATTATTCTCAACTCTAAAGAGATCATTTATTTTAAAAGCCAAGAGTACGTACAATACTCGGCCAAATTTAAAAATAAAATCATACTTAAAATGGCCTCGTGAAATTAGAAACTTCAAAGACACAGAATTCTGCAAACATCAAGGGGGCAAAAAAGCACATTCTGTATAAGAAACATAAAACATGACTCCACATTTCTACAACCTTAAACAAGAGAAGAAAATGGAAGAGCTCTAGCATTCTGTGGGGAAATCTTTTGACCCAAGAATTCTATTTCCATACAATTTGTCATTCATTTATGAAGACAAGAGAAAGCAACTCTAATGGACAGGGGCTTAATCCTGTGCCAACCAGTTTGTGTTCTTTCCAGGGTAAACTATTAAACTGCTGGCAAATCTGTTCTAAAATGATGAAACAAATCAAATTATAAGGAGAACATCATGGCTGAAAATAACTGATGGTTTGAGCCATTAAATGTGTTAATTGTGTTGGGATAAATTTCAATATTATTTTGAATGTGAATAAAATTTGGTAAGAGATTTTCTTTGAAATTAAAAAAAAGTAAAATTTATGGATTTTATAATTCCAAATAAGAAAACAAGTGCTGGAGAGGTGTGTATAGAAAGGTGTTGGAAATGTCTCAAAAACTTCATATTTACAAAAGAAAGTGGAAAATTTTAGACTGACTTCAATGATAAATTTAATATACATTTAAGCATGTACTTGTAAAATCATGGTAGAAAAAAGCAGATAGAAAGGATTCATTCAGCAGTTTGGGACCTGTAATGGCTGCCTTTCTCCACCCTCTTTGTTGATCCTAATCTTTCTACTTTTCTTGAAATCTACTGTAATTCTAATAAAAGGGGTGCATGTGGGCTTTATTCTTTTTGGGTTGGTAAGAACCTGGAAACCCAAGTCAGAGATCCTTACAAAGTTATAAAGCAATGTGTATTTGGAATAAGTTGGCCCTCAGAAGAGTATAGCTCTCTCAGGATAAGTTCAAATTTGATCTCACTTTAGTGTACATGGTACCCACTCAACAGGCCAACAAGCAGCTTCATGGGTGGACTGCATCTTCTTGCACCTGAGGCCTAGCTGATGCTAATGGCTGACCTACATAAAGATCACTTCTTTTCCTCGCTTTTGGGAATGCCACCAAGTAGGATCCTTTAGCAACCAGACCAATTATCAATCAGTCTGGGTGAAAAATAATCTTATAACTTTAGTTGCTCAGCAACTGGGGAGAATATCAATAAAAACCACTAAGCCATATGCCCTTTGATTCAGAACTATTGCAAAGAGACAGGCATGGACTGGCAAAGGAAAACACCTTGGAGGATGCAAATGTAGCAGTAGGTATACACACGTACATCAACACATGCATGCACAGACTTGGAATTGCTGGGCACAGATTCATGATTTCAAACATGAAGAATTGTTACAAGAAGAGTATGGATATGGTTGACATGTGACTTGGTGACTTGAAATATTAAATAGAATAAATTTTCATTTTAAAATTTATTCCAAAAAAAAACGCAATTAGCAAAAAGGTAATAGAGAAAGGGAGATGGGGTGAATTATGAGACTGACAGGACAGATCCAGGAAACTTAGCATGAGATTAATCAAAATTCCAAAACTATAAGTTAAAAAGAAATGGATGGGCAATAATTAAACAGATCATTAAAGAAGTTCCCTAAGATGAAAAAAGAACTGAACTTGTAAATTGAAAGGACTCACTGTGTTCCAAGAAGGAATGATTATAAAAAACACGCATATAAATAGATATATACAGGTAATTTGTTTGAATTCTAAAAACAATGAGAACATGTTATACAGTTCTTGAGAGACAGGGTGAGTTTCTTTTTTTTTTATGTTTATTTATTTTCAGAGAGAGAGAGAGAGAGAATGCATGTGCAGGAGGAGCAGAGAGAGATAGACAGACGAGAGAGAGAATGCATGTGCAGGAGGGGCAGAGAGAGATAGACAGACAGACAGACCCTCCCAAGCAGACTCCACGCTGTCAGCGCAGAGACCATGTGGGGCTTGAACTCACAAACTAGGAGATTATGACCTGAGCTGAAACCAAGAGTCAGACACTTAACCGACTGAGCTACTCAGGTGCCCCAGGATGAGTTTCTGAAAAAGGCAAAAGAATCAGACTGGCCTCAGACTTCTCATCTGCAATATTGCAAGTTTTAAGAAAGAATACTATCTGTGGATACCTTACAAATTTCTGAGGGACAGAAACCCAATCCAATAGTCCTATAAACAGATAAATTATCATTCACCTATTATGGTAAAAATATTTTTGTGCATATATAATACTTTTTTTAAAATAGCACCCAAAGACCTCAATCTAAGGAAATAATTGAGAGCAATTGTGATTAAACAAACAATAAATCAGAATAGATACCTTAAAATGGGAAAATATTTATTCAAATCCACATGACATAGGTACATAAAAAGACAAGTCAGTGGAAAGAAAAAGAAAATGAAAAAACAGATTCCAGTACATATATAAATTTAACATGATTAACAGGGCATTTCTATTTAGTAGGAAAAGATAAAATTATTTAATAAAGTGTGCTATTTAAAAATCTGTTACATGGCCATTCATCTGGAAGATAATAAAATTAAATACTATGTTTGTCCTTATAAAATTAAGCTACAGCTATGTTAAAGTCTTAAAAATATTAAATAAGTGAGATGCCTGGGTGGCTCAGTCAGTTAAGCATTGGGCTTCAGCTCAGGTCATGATCTCACGGTTCATGGGTTTGAGCCCCACATTGGGCTCTGTGCTGACAGCATGGAGCCTGGAACCTGCTTCGGATTCTGTGCCTTCCTCTCTCTCTTCCCCTCTACTGCTCTCTGTCTCTTTCCCACTCTCTTTCTCTCTCTCAAAAATGAGTAAACATTAATTTTGTTTAAATATTAAATAAGTATTCTGCAAAATAATCTAGGAGATTACATATAAAATCCAGGGATAGGAGTGATCTGCTTCCTTAAACTGGAAATGTAGAAGCTGTCAAACAAAATACATAATTTACTATATAAAAATCCTCAGAGTCTTGGGGTCCCTGGGTGACTCAGTGGGTTAAGTGTCCTAGTTTTGGTTTTGGCTCAGGTCATGATCTCATGGTCCGTGAATTTGAGCCCTGCATCGGGCTCCACACTGCTGGTGCACTGCTTTGGATTCTCTCTCTCTTTCTCTCTCTCTCTCTGCCCTTCCCCACTCCTGTGCACTTGCTCTTTCTCTCTCAAAATAAAAATAAACTTAAAAAAAAACAGCATCTGAGCAGCTTTAAAAAAAATTCTAAAAGTCTTTAAATGGCAAGTCCTATCATAAAACAAATCAAATCAGACCAAAATCATAGACCATAAATTAAATATATATATATATATATATATATATATATATATATATATATATAAAACACAGAAAAAAAAGACAGAGGTTTATACCTGTAATATGTAGATATCTGTTACAAATTCACTAGAGAGCAATAAAAGTTCTTTTAGAAAAATAAACACATGATGTGAAGAAGCAATTCATAGATAAGTAAATCAAAATAGCCGATAAACAGATAAAGCTGCCCAAACACATTAATCCATAAAAAGCAATAAAGTGTTAATAAGATATCATGACTTTACACAGAGGAAAGCTCTGAAACAACTCAGAATACTATTATTGGTGGGCATGTGAGAAACGTCTCTCTCAATATGAGCAGTATGAGAACACACAGTCTTTAAAACAAGCAGACAAATTCTATTAAAATTAAAGTGCATGTATGCTTTGATGGAGTAATCTCACTTACAGGAATTGATCCCACGGAAGGAAAATTTAAAAATCACGTAAGGATTTATATACCTGGATATACATGTGTATGGCATGGGGGGAAACACAAATGCAGCTGGAACACAGTGAATACATTATCACTAAGGGGATGGTTTAATACGTTATATTAAAAACACAAAATGGACTAAAAAAAGAATTATAATACTTAACCCAAGAAATAAAGTGGTCATCAATAATGGGACAAAATGACAAAGTGGCATGATGTTCCTGTTGGTGTAATACAGAGAAGGGACTGGTATGACCAGTATAACATCCTTGCCAAAAATGTACAGCCCAAATCGAATCACGAGGCAACGACTGAGTGATGCTCAGAAAAGACTCAGAAAAGTCAAAGTCATGAAGGATAACATTGATTAGAGAAACACTTAATATTCAAGGAGACGATAGAGATATGACAACCAAATGTGATGTATGATCTCTGATTGGATCCTAGATGAAAAACAAAGCTAAAAAGAATATGTGAGGCAGCTGAGGACACTGCACAAGAATTATTTTAGGTAATATGCGTTCATGTTAAATGTCCTGGGTGTGATCATTGTCTTGTGGTTACATAGGAGGCTGTCTCTATTCTTAGGAGATACATACTGAAATATTTAAGCCTGAAGTATAATAATGTTAACAACTCTCAAATGGTTTAGTTAAATGTTAACAATTGGTTAATGGAAGAGGTAGATGGATGTTCATTCTATTATTCTTGCAACTTCTCTATGGGTTTAAAATGCTTCAAAATAAAAAGTGAAGAAAATGCAAAAAACTGCAAAATGGGTTAAGAAATTACCTAAACGAGACAAAACAAACTATGGAAAATGTGGCCACTTTGAGCACAAGAGGAAAAGAGACAGAGACAGTGAGCTCAGACCTTAGCCTCGCCTTTTCCATCACTCCTGACTCCTGCACTGTACAACCAGCTAGATTGCTTTTATTTTTCCCCATACTCTGATAAATGTAAAATAAAAACTCCAGATTCACATAGTCTCCACTTGTAACTGCCCGTGTTTAGGTGAATTTGAAACTAATCTTGAGCCAGTCAAGTCTCTCATAGTGATATTTGCAATAAAGCACTGTGACCATGCCAGCTAGTAAGGTAAAAGGAAAGAAAGCAACAGAAAATAGTAAATCGTACAGGTGCTTAGTCATGTTGCCATAAGAATCTTTTAAAAATAATCAAGTTAACACTAAATTTAGTGAATTTGTACACTACGAAAAAATGAGATAATTCATTTGGAAAGTCACCAGCCTTTCTTTGAGAAAATGGATACTATATATGTATATATTCACTGACACCTGGCACGTCTGAGACCATGTATACCAAATTTTAGCCTGGAGGGAATTTTTGCCAAGAAGTTATAAACCTCTGAAAATAGAGGTTAATAGGAAATGCTGAAACATCCTTAATGACAAGGTTGCTATGGCAACAATATAAGCTTACCACGAGCATCAAATATCTGCTGCATTTAGGGCTCCTTGTCTCCTTTGATAAGTTTTCCCTGAGTGAAATAAAAGCATCAATTGACTAGCTCAGGAAGACTTTTCTCCCTGTGTCATAGAATCAGTGACTTACTGTGTAATTAGGTGAGCTAGTCAGACGGGAAGAAGAAGATCGAAAGAGAAAGAACCAGAGTATGCCCAAACCGCCATTTTACAGTATAACTGGGTTGTACTCACCCAGGGCATTGTCAGGAATACTTTTAAGAAGCAAGGCCAATGCAGAGGATAAAAATAAAACAGCTGAATTAGCATGCAAAAAGGTAATCACGCACAGTCATTGTTTTTGGAAAGGGTTCAAACAATAGGCCAGGCACATTTCTACAAGATTTTTGAAAATCCATTTTCAGTAATTTTAGAGCTGTGGTTCATGAAGTGTGGTCCACAATGCCCCTCCAGGTGGTCAGCAGCCCAGTCCCTTGTGGAGTTGATGTTTCTCATGTGAAGATGTGGTCCTTCTGTTCCCAGCAACTATTAATAAAATACTTATTTTACATAATCAAAACCAGCCATCACTTTTTTGGCCTCCCATCCAAACCCTCACCATCCCTCTTGTTAATACCAGAGAGGGGGCTCTGGGTACTGCAAACAGAATGCGGGTGGGATAACTTGTCTAAAGTGTTTTTATTTTTACCTGATTGAGATTGGTCATTTTACAGTAATACCAACACATTGCCATGAAATGTTCACCCTTTCTCTACATTTAGTGATCTCAGAAGGCATTAGAGAGTGATGTGATTCTTATTGTATAGGTGATGAAACTGAAATGCAAAAGTCAAATTGTTCCCTTAAGGTCTGGAACAGGGGAGCCTAAACTACAGTCCAGATTCTTGAGGCTTTCTCTTCCATGGAAGATATACTATGGTTAGTCTAATTCTGAAGCCTAACTCATCTTTCAGGACTTTCAAGCAAACTCAAGTTATGAAACAACCAGCTTGAGAAGAGAGTGAAGGGTGGTTCTATTTATCATGCCATGGAAGTAGAATGGAAAACCATGGGCTGATGAGCATGTAGACAGAGATCTGGCCTCTTTAGGACAGTGGTTTTGAAAAGAAGGCTGATGATAGCCACATGAACAAAGTTGGTAAACAGTTATGGAGAGAAGGGTCATTTTTCATGACCACCAGGAGGATCCGTGCTGGGCATAATAGACTGTACCATTTAAGTTAATCTAGACTTTTGGTGGCAGAAGCTGCAATTGTCCACCAAAATCCATTCTTTCATCTTCTATGAAACTAATGCACTTTCCACTCTCCCCTGCAGGTAACAGTCTTCCTGGAGATGGCACTGGGGTGAAACTGATGGCACTGGAGTGGAAGTGATGCATGCCATTTCTAGGGCTGGCCCTGAAGACACTGAGCACAACTTCACACTCATTTCCTCCTCTGAAAAGCCGAGCTCGAGTCAGCTTGAATCATGCAGATGAGGACAATATTCTAGAGGATGATAGAACAACAGCATGGAAGAAACCTGCATCTCTGAATGAACATGTGGTCCTCACCTCTAACCTGCCTGCTTACCTGCGGTCTCTTATGAGAGGGAATTAATGTCTATAAATACCTGTATTTTTGGTGTTTTTTTATGCAGCAACTCAGTCTCATGTTAATATTCCTTGCACAGGTAGGATTTCTAAAATATAGCAGAACTAGGATTTGCTTTATTTCTATTTTTGGCCGCATATGGGCACCTCTCTACTTTCTGAGTAGTGAAAAAGTAGGAAGGAGGTGACTTTGAGAAGCCCATTTTAGCTACTGTACTTCTCTCCTCCATAACCAGAAAATAATGTGCCCAAATTCAATTGGTATTTTTTAAATGAATGTCTAGAATGATGGAATCGAGAGCATGTGTGAATGACATTAAGTGGTTGGTATTGCTTACATCTTAGACACTGGGAATAGTTCAGTGTGAGCTTGATAAATTAGGGAAATTGGCAGGAAAAACTAGGAGAAAGTAAAATAGGGCAAGGGCAAGATGTGACAATCAAAAGCCAGAAACAAAATGCAGAGATTAAAGATAGGGGCTGTCTGCATATGTACAACTATGACAGAAAGTCTAGAGTGACTGCCAACCTATGAGTGAATATCAGTCAGCACAAACAGTGCTGTTATTTAAAAGGCTGGATGGTAATATATTAAAAAGAGTGTGACATGCCAACTTCAGGAAGTAATATTTCCTCTGCATTGGCACTAGTGAAGATCTTAATAAAGGATGGTGTCCAGTTTTGTTCTCACACTTTGAGGAATGTAGAAAAACTGGAGAGAGTCCAGCAAAGAGTAACAGAAATGATAAAAGGGTGGGAAAATAGAACCTGAGAGGGAAGGTTAATAACTAAGATTGGTCAGGCTGAAGGATTAAAGAGGCTAAAGAGTGACTTAATATCTGTTTAAATATATGTGCCCTGCTATTATAATGAGCATGCTGACTAGTTCTTCCACCTGGACCTAATGAGACAATAAGGGAGGGACATTTGTACTCCAGACTTATATTTGCGTTAGATATAAAGGAACATTTGGGGGGAAGAAAAAAAAGTTGTTCTATACAGAAACACTCTGAGAAGTGATTTGGTGCAATAAGTTTTCTTCGGGATATCTAAGACTGTAGTGCAATTGGCATTTATTTGGCGTTAGGGTCTGGGAGCTGATGAGGATGATCCAGCCTGAGGGGATGGTCATATTTACTTTCAGGAGGGATAACTACAAAAGACTCTCTGGGCGTATTTTATAAGACTGCTGCCACAGGGGAAAAATGTTTATGTCCATTAATCTCATGTCTGCTTTCAACCCCAGTTTTGTATTTGCGATTTGGGTGGAAACAGGAACAGAGACGGGTAATTGGGATTTGAATCTCTACTCTCCCATTTACCCTGGTGAGTGCCAAGTGTTCACCCAAAATGTTGGGTTTTGCCCTTGGCTAAGCCAGGCTAGAGTAGTGGTTCTCAAAATGTTTATCATGGAATCACTGAGTGTAGCAAAACATTTCCAGGAGTCTGCAAGATCAAAACTATTTTTATATAAATAGTAAGATGTTATTTGTCATTTCCACTGAAATAAGTTTTGCACTGATGATATAAAAGCAATGGTGGATAAAACCATTGGCACCCTAGCAGGAATTAAGGCAGTGGCACCAAACTATAATGGTGGTCATCATGTTCATTGAGGTACTCAATGTAAAAAACAATGCAATTAGGGTGGCTCAGTCAGATAAGCATCTGACTCTTGATTTCGGCTCAGATCATGATCCCAGAGTCGTGGGATTGAGCCCCAGGTCTGGCTGTGTAATGTGTGTGGAGTCTGCTTAAGATTCTCTCTTTCTTGTTCTCTGCCCCACCCCCTGCATGTGCACACACTCTTTCTCCTCTCTCTAAAAAAAAACAAACAAAACAATGTAATCATTTTCTCTTGTATTAGGAAATATGTCAACATTTGGAAAATGTGCATTACTCTATGAATCAATATTTTACAAACCCGTAAGTTTACAGAATCATGCATGGGTGAAAGATCCATTCAAAGTGCAAGTTAGTCAACTAGTTTTTGTTTGTTTGTTTGTTTGTTTTTAGTCAAATAGTTTTGAGAGAGTAGAGTATGAAGAGTCTGTGAGATGGTTTCAGATTCTACATTGCAGCTAACTTTAAGAAACTAACACATGTCAAAGTATTGTATAATATTAAAGAATATTCATAGTTAGCTACTGAACTATATTTTCTTTCTTCTTCCAATCACATATCTGCATGAAGCCAGAGTTTCTTTACATGCTTCCAAACAGTATCTCACAAAAAATTAAATGCAAAAGTAAATATGCTATTCTTTTCACCATTGTTTTTGTTTTGGAGAAATATTCTTAATAAAAATATGTTACTTATATTATGTTCTGGGTTTATTATAATTTTAAATAAATATTTTGAAAATTTCTCAGTTTTAATCTCTCATATGGAGAATATTGATATATGTAGCTCACATAAAAAACAAATGTTCTTTATAATCCTCACTAATTTGTAGTGTAAAGGGTTCAAAAAGTTTGTAAACAGCTAATTTAGACATTTACTTTATGCCTCATGATTATCTAAGTTGTATTATTGGACTATTAGTCTAAAGTAGGTTTTGTTGTGCTAGGTTCTCACCTCTGTACTTAAATGTAGGCACAAGGAGTTGTGTTAACTGATTAGATCATTTTTCAGTTGATACTTGATCTTTCTGGTATGTGCATCAAATGTTTGCACTCTGGGGCCTGGCTGAGTAGGTATCTGACAGGAGGACAGTCATCTCACCATGGGGATGTAGGTATAGAATGAATAGAAATGAGAATAACACTAACTCATTTATCAAATGCTCTGTTGATCCATGATACCCAATTGCTGCAGTCACTATCCTTCGGCCACTATGAGATTCCCAGGCATGTCACATTGCTGTGAATGCAACATTTGTGAAATTACGTAGCATCGTCAGTATGATCTACATTCCATCCATAGCCAAATTTAACAAAGTCAACCACTTTACAAATAGAGAGGGTCAAACTCCCTAATTATTCACAGGTCTTCTAGGTTATATTAGGCATTGTATAAAAAACAGGTAGTTTTTTTTATACAATGATTCCAGTACTGAATTATACATTCCTTCTTTTCTTATATCTATAGAAGTTGACTGAGTTAATAAACGTCTGGTCATATGGATGAAGGTAACTTCAAAACATTTGGGAGACTGATTCTGAACTTTAAGCTTAGGCAGAGAGTGTTTGATTTTAAAGCTATTTGTTGAAAATGTCCTCCCAATTATTTTCCGATATTTGATAATAATGGATGTGGCAGAACAGGTTTCCAAGGAAACAGATTCTGAAGTAGAGAGCTGCATATTTGTAGGGAACAATACCCATCAAGGTGAAGGAGACAAGATGGGACAGAAGGAAAAATTACAAAAGAAACCTCAGACAATTCCATGGGAATCTCTGGAGATGGGATGGTGTTTTAGAGGTGCCTTGAATTAATGAAAGAAGGCCAGCCCACTGAACTCTAAGTATAATAGGCTGCCTCTGGGGAGGAGGCCAGAAAGAGACTCAACCATGAGAAGTCAGCAGCTAACATTCCCAATGCCCGAAAGAAGGGGTGTCTCAATTCTGAAGGATTTGGGTGACATAATACAGCGTCCATTACAATGGACACTTTCACTTGGTTTCCTTATAAATTAAATGGGCTGACACTGAAAACCTGAACCTGCATTTCCTTAGAGTGTCTTCCATCTAATGTAGTTTTGGTTGTTGTCTAATCTAGCAATAGATATTGGAAGGGATATTATAAAATATAATGAAAATAAACAACAAATTAGAAAAAAATCCCCTTGAAAAAAGTCTCTAATTGAAGCAAAAACCAATTCCACATGCTGAATTGAGGATGCTAAAATGGGGGAATAGTTAATTTTTTGAGATAGACTAATGCCCAAAATTTAGCTCCCAAAATGTCTGTTGATACTATGATGTCATTAAGACTCTACAAATCAGATTGGCTGTTTCCCCTTTTTAATATTTTCTTGGTACCTGCAAGTAACAGCCACTATTATGGAAAAGGAGACCTTGGTATTGGTAACATAGACAGCTTAGAAGTTAGAACAGGAGGAGAGGACTTTAAAGTTTATTGTAGTTCAGCTACCTTATTTACAGATAAGAGATAATAAATAGCAGCTACTTATTAAATGTGCATTGTTTCCAATGTTGTGTTATTCAAATTGCTTATATCTTTTATCCTCACCATTTTTCTGCAAGGTAGTTAGTGTCATATTCATTTCACAAATGAAGAAAATGAAACTCATAGGGTTCAGGCTACATTCCCAGGTCATACAGTAACTAAATAGCTAAGCTGGAATCAATACTCAGGTCTGTTCTGTTTGATCCCTGAATCTGTACTTAAGTACTGAAGTATGTTACTTAGATAACTCAGAGACTTTTTTTTTTAACTTAGGAATGGTGCTGATACCTATCTCTAATTGAATAAAATGAAGGTATTAGCAACTTGACTTTTGTCATCTTTGAATTGCTTTCTTGGGCCATTTGATGATTTTTTTGGGAAACATGTAATATTATAAATTCAAATGGGGTTTTAATTGCAAATGTCTCTCCTAATAGTCTTATCTATAGTTCAGTCATACATTTTGGCCAAATATAAAATGTTATCTAGAATATGAGTATAATAATCTTGATGTCCTGGAGATTCTATGGCTTCTTTGGGTACCAGATGTTTGGAAGAACTCTGTGAGACAAAGAATTAAAAGAAGAAATCAGTGAATCATGATAATAAAATTTTGTGTGACTTATTTTATCCTACTAAACTTCTTGCTCAGACTGTATGTTGCCATCTTTTCTTCTTTTCATTTAAGCCTGTCTTCACTGATTTTTTTTAAAAAATTATAGGAATATATTATACATACAAAAAGTATATTATGCATACATTTTTATCAAAGTATATTATACATATAGAAAATATAGTATATTACACACAGAGAAAAGTTCATATATCATAGATATACAGCTTGATGAATTTTTAGAATCTGAAAACATCTGTGTATCCAAGTACTTTGTACTCTTCTTATTCAGATGTTATATGTATCAGTGTCATTGGTTTGGAGAAGCAAAAGCCACATAATGTGATTTATCATCTCCCTGACTTCCCACCTCTGGGCAGAAGTAAGTGAATGGTAATCTCAGGTTTTATAAGAACAAGAACCAGGAGTTCCTTTTGAAAAGATAAAGATAAGAAGTGCTAAGAATAAAAATTGGGACAGATTAGGGGTGCCTGGTTGGGTCAGTTGGTTAAGCATTGAGCTTCAGCTCAGGTTCTCACTGTTCATGGGTTCAAGCCCCGTGTCAGGCTCTGTGCTGACAGGCTCAGAGCCTGGAGCCTGCTTTGGATTCTGTGTCTCCCTCTCTTTCTGCCCTTTCCCCTGCTCCTGCTCTTTCTCTCTCACTCTCAAAAATAAAGAAGATATTTTTAAACATTTTTAAAAATTGGGACAGATTAAAGAAGACCTTGACAATCCCAAGATATAAACACATTGTAGGGAAAAAGACTTGAAAGAGAAGGACCTAGGAGAAAACTATATGAATCTGTTCCAGTAGTCCCAGAAAAAGTAATTTCAGATAAAGTATAAATAAAAAAAATACTGCAGAAATGGAAACAATAAACACATCAACTATTGGTCATAAAGCACAGAAGAGAGTGAGGAGACAAATATGGCTCTAGAGGTTGAATCCTAGGTATCTGGGAAGATATGGGTACCATTGAAACTGAAATGCAAACTGACAGAGAATGGTTTTGGAGAGAACTTAGAGAATTTCAAGACAGTGCAGTGTCAATATGTCAATTGCTTTACAAAGAACAAAAATGGGGAAGGTCGTAAAACCATCTTTGGACTTACTTATTGGAGCAGAAAGCAGAGCACAAGGGGTGAGTAGATGGCAAAAAAGGTGGAAACAATAAGTGTAGACTACACTCTCCATTCAATAAATTTTTCAAGGAAGGAAGCAAAATAGCCTGGATCAGGGGAAAATGCTGACAAATGATGTAATAAAGTCTTAGTGAAAAAGGAAGGGCTCAGCTTAGTGAAAGGCTTATCACAGGAGAGGAGAGCACTTTCCTATGAGATCAGAAAGCAAAGTTGAGCTTTTACATGGAGAGAAGAAAAGAAGAGGAATCAAACATTGGCCTTGACTTTCTCTAAGAACTGGGAGATCATATCAGATAAAAAACTGAGGGTGGGAGGAAATCTTGGAATTGACACCACAGGGAATTCAGAGGGCTGTAAATCATCCATGAGAACAAGTACTGTCAGGCAGCAGTGAGGGCCCAGCGGACTTCAGAAAGCTCGGAAGTGTAGTGGAACCAGTCAACCTGGCTTTGTGACTTTCTTAGGCAATGTTTGGCAGCCTGGGACTGGGAGTTGGGAAGGCAAATGAGGGTATTTACCCATTCTTGTGGATTGGAACAGCAGCTCTGGGGCAAGAGAGTGTGAAAATCTAATACAATGGCTGACCCTAGTGTCAAGGCTGGTTAGGCAAGCAAATGAGGCCAGAAGATGGGCTGATGAACTAAGACAATTGTGAGCTATCAAGGGATGGGGAGGGGAGGGATAATAATGAGACTGAGAAACAGATCTCATTAGAAGTGAGGAGATGAGAGACTTCTAATGAGAGGAGTTTGTGGTCAGAACTTATTGTACTTTTCATTCAGAGAGTATTAGGAGAGGAAGAACAGGGATGGATGCGATAATCCTAGGGTCTGAAGATTTGGAGTGGGATCAGCCTTAACCAAAGTTTGTTACTGTCGTAGTGATTTGTTTGTTTTAAAGCTAACTTTGTATGAACCTTTGTAAATACATCACGAGAACTGTATATCTGTATATTGTCCTCAACTATCTTTCAAATTTACTGATGAGCTTACACTTTCACAAGCAAGGCCATTTTCATACACAAGAATTTCCTTAATCCTCACAACAAACTAGAGGCACTTCCTTTTAAAGGTAATGAAACTGTAAATCGGAGCAGGGTAGTAATTTACCTGAGGTCACAAAGAAGTAAATGACAGAAGGGGGGGCCCCAGAGCAAGCCATCTGACTCCAAGGCCAGGGTCCCTTCAAGGTTGGTGCCCTACGTTATAGTAAGGGTTGTGTTATCATCCACCTTTGGTTTATAACACTTCAGCAGTTTCTTTTATGCGTGGGACCTGGGGGCAGGTGCTAATTTACACAGCCCACTTATTCCTAGTTCAAAAATAAATACATGTTTAATTATACTCTCAAATTTTTAAATATAATTGTCGATTTGTACTTGATAAACAGAAGCATTATCATTTTTCAGACATGATTATTTGAGTGCATAAACTTTATCTTAACAAGTACTTCAAAGCAGAGAAAATAAAAATTAAAAGAAAGTATTTGTTTATAATGTTATCCACTTGACTGATTTTAATATAGTAGATGCAATATGGATACTACACTTAATTTTTTCTCATCTTGGGTCAGGGAATACATGGCAGGAAACAGGTCTGTATACCTCTACCTGTCAAGGTTGTGGCAGATTATAGAAGAGGGTGCAAATTCCCACTATACTGTGGTAATCCCAGCACAGTAAACTTTATTTTTGAGCAACCTACTGAGCTGTCTGTCTACAAAAGGAGGGTAGATTCAGAAATAGTCATGGATGTGATAGGCTGATGGTGAGACACATATTTTCCGTGTATTCTGAGGTTTAAATCTCGAGGATTTTAAGACTTCCCTCAGTCACTTTATAAATGGATATTGTGTTTAAGCTATACTAAATTGGGTTTATGTGTCAGTATCATAAAGCTGGAGAAGGTAGCTTTTCTAACTTGGGCACCAACTGATTGCCCGATGTCACAGCCACAGTATGTGTCACTAATGAATGGCCATTTCAAAAGTGACTTAAGACAGACAATTTTCCAAACGTCATTAGAGCCTGAGCAAACAAAAAGATGCAGAGTAGGAAGCAGAAAATTGTGGTAAATGAGTAGACTTTTCCAGGTCATGAAAAGATCTGATAAATAATCTTTAGTGACGAGAATATGAATGTTAGCCCTTCCCTTCGCCATCTCTTACACGTCCTCCTAGCTAATTACTATTTCTTTCTCTCTTCTGGATAGTGAAAATATTTCTTTGCTTAACCTCATTTTTTAAATGCTATCTGCCTTTTATTTTGTGTATGTATCAATTTTGCAGATCAAGAACAAGACAAAGAACTGTTAATTAAACTCTCAGGGGTACATCTTTAAGTTCCTGGCATTGTGCCCTCAGTGCTGGCTGCTTCACGTTTACTATAATAATGGGAAATGCCATAGAGAGGTTAGTATGAATGAAATGTGGTGGATAATCAGGGGAAGCATGAAAAGCAAGAAAAATATTAATGTGAGGCATAAGACTGGGAAGAGTCAAATAATGTGTGAAGAGTGACTGGGACATCAGGTACCAAACAAAAGTAGCAACTAGCCAGATATTATTTGATGGTACATTCTATGGAAAATTGACTATCATTTCATTAGTTTGGGGAACCTTATTATGTACTTAAACACACTTGTCATTATTACTTATTCCATATCCATAGAAGTAAGGAGTGGTTTTCAGTAAAGTTCCAAATTTGTTTTTCAGGAAAGTTCCCAATTCTTCTCTTGAATTAACTTTTATATTCCTTTGAGCTCTCTGTGTTTGCCTGTTTAACAAAATCTAAAGTGGTCAAATTACCCCATTGAATTGGAACACATAATTAAAAAGTACATCAAACTTAATTGGGAATTGCTGTTACTTCTCTGGACCTCATTTATTGATAGAGAGCAGTGGACTTGTTAATCTTTGCCCTTCTAACATAAAAGCTCAATTACTTTTTTATTCCAATTGTCCTCACTCAACCCATGTGACAATGTGCATAGAGCAACTTCTTAGGAGTTCAGATGCAGGAGCTTTGGGCATCAGCACTTTGATCTAGTCAGGGCACCTGTTTGGTTGAAACAACCCAGATTGCCACGATTTAAATTTATTCCATGATTTTTTAAATGGTCCTCACCGCTCTCAAAATCTATGTGCTTTATAATTTGGGGGTTCATTTGTTTCTTAAGAAAAATTGGGGGTTTGTCTTAGATGACAACAAAACCTTCTAATTATAAAATGTCAGTGAATTTAGAAAATAGCTCTATTTTTTAAAGCTGGTTTCAACCACATTCAGTTGCATAGTGTTGTTTTCTTTTCCCCCTTTAGAAAAGAGAATTACACGAGTCAAGATTTAGGTTTTTGCAACATGATAATTTCAGTCAACCATCAAATTGTTTTTGATGATTTAATCATTGCATGAGGGATACCCAACAACTGAATCTTTTCAATGCCACTGTTCTTTTGGATAGTTTGAAAACCTATCCAATTAAGCATAAGTTAAATTGATTAGTTTTAGAACCAAGTGAAATACCAAAACCTGGGGAAAAAAAGTTAAATTAGGGAAGTCATAATATATATCGCAGTAGGTGTCCAATAAATTTCCTTTTTCATTTAAAACTAAAGAAAACAATTTGGAAAAGTAAACATTTGAGAAAATAAATTAACTGTGGCATGGATGTACAATTTTATTAACAATAAAGCATGCCACATATACAAATAATTTCAGTATTAATTTAGGTTAGCTACCTGATTAATGGCATGATAGTTGAATGGCATCTAGAATTGTCTTCATTTTTTAGCAATGCTAAAGGGGATTTGTCTACCAAAAAATAATTCTAATGTTCATAATAATTAAAGTTAGGGATGCAGTGTCTTGAAAAGGGTAAACACCAATAGAAAAGGACAACATTTTCTTAGAATTTCTGAAAGTGCTATGTTAATTTAGAAATTCATTTAATAATATAGTGATAAAATGAACTCGATGATTACATCACATTCAAGAAAAATGAAATTAAAATTACTTTTATTTATTTATTATTTTTTTTAATTTTTTTTTTCAACGTTTATTTATTTTTTTTGGGACAGAGAGAGACAGAGCATGAACGGGGGAGGGGCAGAGAGAGAGGGAGACACAGAATCGGAAACAGGCTCCAGGCTCTGAGCCATCAGCCCAGAGCCCGACGCGGGGCTCGAACTCACGGACCGCGAGATCGTGACCTGGCTGAAGTCGGACGCTTAACCGACTGCGCCACCCAGGCGCCTCTAAAATTACTTTTAAATAAGGACATTCTAAGTGAATATTATTGATAATTTTAAGATGTTTATTGATTCTTAAATATTAAGCTAGCAAAAATAAGACTTTTTAAGAGGTTTTGTATTGCTTATTAGTTTATAATGATTAACATTTAATTTTGTAATTGAGTGATTTTAAATGTATAGCTATTGTTATAATTTTTCTCCCCCCTTAAACATATATTAAATCTTTGAGTTCAAAGATTCAAATGATAATTTAGGTTTTCAAAGAGAGCTGCTAAATTATATTTACAATTAAATTTTCAAAATGTTTTTACTATAGTATAACTATAGTATGTCCTTGCTATAGTATAATTATAGTAAAATGTTTTTACTACAGTATAAGTGGCAGGTTAGTATATGTGTACTTTTCCTGATAAATTATATCTAAATTCATTAAATATTATATGTGATAGGTATTTATCTGTACATAGTGATACATATAGAAATATATAGAGACATACATATAGACTACAACACATATATACACACATATATTGAACCTGAATCTTTAGGACTCTCGCGTATTATGAAACTGTAAAATATGCTAGAAAATACCTGATATTTGTGACCATAAAATAATTAATTTTGTGCTAAAGTATTATTAAAATGCTATAAAGTGTTAAAGATACATGCATATGTTTTATATATATGACTTAATGATCAGTCCCAAATATGGAATAATCATTTATAACACAACTTTAAAAATGCCAGTTTTCAAATATTTTAATACTTTTGCTGCCTCAAACTGAATGATATTTCAACATAGCTCGTTGCATGGACAATATAAACCAGTTGGTGCCATTAGTTTTATCTTAGCAATGATGGTATTACTTCATCTAGCAGCAAAATTCTAATGGTCAGAGTATCAATGTCATCCTTTTATTTTATTAAAATGAAATGCTTCAAAAAGGCATGAGATAACGTTGTATTCAGCACTTTGTGGAGTCTTATAAACTATCATAACAGTCAATGATTTTTTACTTAGCAATATTTCATTTCTGTAAAATTGCTAATCATTGCGAGCGTTTACTGCCCCATCACCACAGAGTAGTAGATTGTGCATCTTATGTATGGTACAAAAAGCTCTAACCATGAGAAAAGTTTCTGCAAATTTGACTTATCTCAATTTCACATTCTTTTGTGTTCAGCTTGTGGTGCCTGGTTTCTGTGCGAAATGATTTCCAAGCTTTCAAACGAAAGCAGTTAAGAAACAAAATATTTACACCCTTCCAACTCGTGCTTCCTGTATAGCTAGATACAATACAGATGCTAAGTCACTGGTCTGAAAGAGCTTCCACAGATCTATAATAAAATAATTAAATTAGTGAGCTGTGTTTAGATCAGAGACCCTTGGTTGCCAACTCCTAAGAACTCAGGGAATTCAGAACCACAGAAGGATCATTTGGACTCCATTTGGCAGAGATGTCAGAAACTCGCTGCTCTTGGGAACATCCTTTTCCAATAACATTTATAGCTCTAGATGGAAGCGAAAAGCACCATATGTTAAGAGTTTCCTGCAAAGCTTCCTGGTAAGAGAGGAAATAAATTCAACTTGTCACATCTGCTCGTGGGCCAGTCAAGTAGGATTTTATCACAGCCTTAAGTGGTTTACAAAACTGTCCTGTTATCGACTGAAGGGGCTTTACATTTCAGGTTTTCTCATACTGATGTTCATAATCTAAATCATTAAACTATTTTTCTTCTTTGGACTTTAGCAGCATGCATCATCATTTGCTTCTAAGCAAGGAGAATTATTCAAAGCAATTCAACTAAGAATCACATTCCCGTAGCTCAGTCTCCATAACTGCTAGGATGGCTTAACTGCTCGAATGCCTATGGGTTTCAGTTCTACCTCAGTTTTGACCCGTGGGCCCTTACGTTTTGCATAATTTAAGATGGGAACTGCATTTAATCAGGCTAAATTGATTATCCACCATTCTGAAAAGTCCCGACTGGCTTAAACCATGGCAAAGACCCATAGGGTCAGAAAAGATTTTTTCTGCCAGAGGTATAGGTAATCACAAGAAAGGTGTTAAACCTTGCATTGTTAGCCCCAAGTTCTCTCCCAGAGTGATCCATCTTTTTACCCTCACGATTAAAAAAAAAAAAAAGTTAGAGTCACTATGGGCATTTCAGTTTTCCTATCATAAGCAAAATCCTTTTTAGTTTGCAAATCTACTGGAGATACAGCACCATATGTAAGCGTTACCTTTTCCTACTTAAGCATAAGTTAAATTGATAGCACTTGTTCCAAACTAAAAGCAAGTTCTCAATTTACCAACTTGCAGTTTTATATTCATGTCTTTTTGTAGGGAATGACCAAACTTGTTAATGAATTTCCTTTCATTCTATAAGTTAAAATGCTTTAAGTTAGAGTAAAAACTGTAATTTTCAGACATTTAATTATTGTATACTAAATAAATGTGATAGAATTTCAGCATTTGTTTATTTGTTGGTATAACCCACCATTCCTACAGATGAGTTATAAAAACATGTAAAAAATTGACTAAATCAGAGTGAAGGAAAATGATGTAGAATAACAAGATGACAAAAGAAAAATTTACCACATGAGCCGTATAAATGTGTGAAAGTAGTCTGTGGATTAGGCTGAGTTTCCTAGTAACCAAAACAAAACAGTTAAATGGTTCCCATTTCTTTCTATAGGAGAAAAAAAATTGTCGAGAGAGAGAGAGAGAGAGAGAGAGACAGAGAGAGAGAGAGAGAGAAAGAGAGATATTTTACTACCAATATGGCCTAGGAGAAATTTCTCCTGAGGATTTTCATGGAATGCTGAATGATTGAATCAATTATACCTTAATACCACCCCCCTCCACCCCCCTTTAAAAGCATAAAAACATTGGAATGTTTCATTGAGCTATTTCTTATAATATCCCTCAGTGTAACTTGTGAGCATTATAGTACAATTTAATATAAAATAGTTCTACCAGCATTGCTGCATTGCACAGTTCTGGGGACACTGTTCACAAAGGTAGTACTGAAACAGGAAGCAAAAGCATCAATTATTATCATAGAATAAAAGTGCTGGTTTCAACAATATAGCAATAACAAAATCTGTGATGGGCCCATTCCACAATGCCTATGACACAAACTTTCTACTCTCAGTCATTAGGAACAGATATACTATATGAAAGAAACTCTGAGACATTACTGATCAGGTACTTATGTTCTCTACACTCTTATGGGTGAGCCCAAAATTGCCCCCTCTAGATCTGCCCTCCCTTTTATCATTTAGTAATAGAACCTGCAGACTATATTTCCAATTCTCCCTGAGACCCAGGTTTGGCCTTTCCCATCCAGGTTTTGGACTTTCTGAGGACAATTTCTGAATCGTTTCTTCAAATATACTTGCCATGGACTTTCTCTCTTTTCCTGCTGTCTGGGAGAAGATGATGCCGGGGTCAACTCTGGAAGCCACCTTTTGAGGATGTCCCACCAGCTCTGTATTGCTTACCTCTGTTCAGACTGTTGTGTCAATTATGTGAAAGGGAAATTCTGTCTTGGTTAAAGCTGTCTTGGGGTATTTTTTTTAATTAAACATCTTAATCTAGTACAATATCAATGTTATCATTATCCATTTTATATTTCCCTCACTTTGGGCTAGAGAATTGAAAAAAAAAAAGAAAAATGCAAAGAAAAGAAGAAAGGAAAGAGAAAAGGATATTGGCTCTGTTTTAATAGATTAATCAGATGGCCAAAGAATCATTCACTCAATCATGCTATGAGTCTTTGAGTTTTCACCAACAGTAATAAGAGAATATTAGGCAGAATATTGAATTGGGTGCCAGCCATATCTGTATTCAAATCCTGATGCCAAAATTTCCCTGACTTTTTGACTTTAGACAAGTAACGAAAACTTCTCTTCCTCATTATCCTCTTTAGTGTGTTTATGTGAATTAAAAAATATTAACTAACATTTACTGTATGCTGGATCCTGGTCTCAGTGCTTTACATGTGTTATTCCATTTGATTCTTTTGCAATCTGTATATGAGAAATTATATTGTCTTGTCTTCTAAGTAAAGAAATCTGAGTTTCTCTACTTCCTTACTTTTCTTTCATTACTTCAACTAAGAGTTGAAACAATTGCCCAAAGTCAAAAGCTGGTAAGTAGTGGAGAAGGCTGTTAGTACTAATCTCTGAGGTCTCTAAAAGACAGCATTTGTGTCCTTCTAAATGAAAGAATCCTTAAAATATTAGTGCCAAGCTTGGCTATCCATGATTATGAATCTATAATTACCTTTTAATAGCAGTTTTCTGATATAAAAAATAGTGATCATAAATCATAATGATATTAGAGAATGTACAATAGCACAAAAAGCAATTAAGTCACCCATATTTCCTTCATCCATAATCACTGCTAACATAATCACATAGACTTCTTTTAGTACCAGACTCTTCTTTTTTACTGAAGTGTAATTGACATCCAATATTATATTAGTTGCAGATGTACAACATAGTAATTCAACATTTATATACATTACAAAGTGATCACCATGATGTCTAGTTACCATCTATCAGTATACAAAGTTATTACAATATTATTGACTATATTCCCTACGCTGTACTTCATATTCCCATGACTTACCTATTTTATAACTGAAAATTTGTAGCTCTTAATCTCCTTCATCTAATTTGCCTATCCCCCCACCTCCTTTGGCAACCACCAGTTTGTTATCTCTGTTTATGAACCTGTTTCTGTTTTGTTTTTGTTCATTCATTTTGTTTTTTACATATCACATATAAGTGAAATCATACAGTATTATCTTTCTCTGTTGGACTTATTTCATTTAGCATAATACCCTCTAGGTCCATTCATGTTGCAAATGGTAATATTGCCTTCTTTTTTCTGAGTAATATTCCATTGTATCTGTGTTTGTGTGTGTGTGTGTGTGTGTGTGTGTGTGTGTGTATCTTCATCCATTCATCTATTTTTTTTAATATTTGTAGGTTTATTTATTTTTTTTTATTTTGAGAGAGAGAGAGAACAGGAGACGGGCAGAGAGAGAGAGGGAGAAAGAGAATTCCAAGCCAGCTCCACACTGTCAGCACAGAGCTCAATGCAGAGCTCGAATCCACAAACCATGAAATCATGACCTGAGCTGAAACCAAGAATCAGATGCTTAACCAGCTGAGTCACCCAGGCACCCCTTTATCCATTCATCTACTGGTGAACACTCAGGTTGCTTCCATATCTTAGCTATTGTGAATAATGCTGTGATGAACATAGGGGTGTATATATCTTTCCTAATTAGTGTTTTTGTTTTCTTCAAATAAATACCCACAAGTAGAATTGCTGGATCTAATGATATTCCTGTTTTTAATTGTTTGAAGAACGTCCATATTGTTTTCCATAGAGGCTGCACCAGTTTACATTCCCACTAACAGTGCACAAGTATTTTCTTTTCTCCACTTTGTCATCAAATCTTGTTATTTCTTGTCTTTTTGATACTAGCCATTCCAACAGTTATGAAGCCATGTCTCAGTGTGGTTTTGATCTACATTTCCCTGATGACTATTATCACTGAGCAACTTTTTGTGTGTGTGTTGGCCATTGGTATGTCTTCTTTGGGAAAATGTCTATTCAGGTCCTCTGGCCATTTTTTAATCAGATTGTTTGTTTTTTGGTGCTGCTATTATATGAATTCTTTATATATTTTGGATATTAATCTTTTATTGGATATATCATTTTAAAATGTCTTCTCACATTTAATACATTGGCTTTTTATTTTGTTAATGGTTTCTTCACTGTTCAGAAACTTTTTAGTTTGGTGTAGTACCATTTGCTAATTTTTGCTTTTGTTGCCCTTGCCTGAGGAGACAGATCCAAAAATATTGCTTAGACAAATGTCCAAGAGTTTACTGCCCATTTTCTTTTGGGTCCTTTATGCTTCAGGTCTTACATTTAGGTATTTAATCATCAGTTTATATTTTTTTAATATCGTGTAAGAAAGTGGTCCAGGTTCATTCCTTTTCATGAAGCTGTTCAGTTTTCTTAACACCGTTTATTAAAGAGATTGTCTTTTTCCCAGTGTATATGATTATCTTCTTTGTTGTGGACTAAACAGCAAAGAAAATAACCCATATAAGCATGGGTTATTTCTGGGCTTTCTATTCTGTCCCACTGACCTACATGTCTGCTTTTGTGCCAGTACTATACTGTTTCGATTACTATAGATTTGAAGTAGGGGCGCCTGGGTGGCGCAGTCGGTTAAGCATCCGACTTCAGCCAGGTCACGATCTCGCGGTCCGTGAGTTCGAGCCCCGCGTCGGGCTCTGGGCTGATGGCTCAGAGCCTGGAGCCTGTTTCCGATTCTGTGTCTCCCTCTCTCTCTGCCCCTCGCCCGTTCATGCTCTGTCTCTCTCTGTCCCAAAAATAAATAAACGTTGAAAAAAAAAATTTAAAAAGAAACCTTACAGCATAATACCTCCAGCTTTGTTCTTTCTCAAGATTTCTTTGGCTGGTTGGGGGCTTATATGGTTCTACACAAATTTTAGAGTTATTTGTTCTGACTGTGAAAAATGCCATTGGTGTTTTGATAGCATTGCATTGAATCTGTAGATTGCTTTGGGTGGTATGGCTATTTTAATACTATTAATTCTTTCAATCCATGAGTATGGTACATCTATCCATTCACTTGTGTCATGTTCAATTTATTTCATCAATACTTTTTAGAGTGTAGGTTCTTAACCTCCTTGGTTATATTTATTCCTAGGTATTTTATTCTTTTGGTGAAACTGTAAATGGGTTTTCTTAATTTTTCCTTCTGATAGTTTGTTATTAGTGCATACAAATGCAAAAGATTAGTGTATGTTAATTTTGCAAATTTATTGAATTTATTTATTAGTTTTAATAGTTTTTTGATGTGGTCCTTAGGACTTTGTACATTTTGTATCATGTTATCTGCAAATAGTGACAGTTTTACTTCTTCCTTACCAATTTGGATGTCTTTTATTTATTTTTCTTGTCTGATTGCTCTACACTGCATAAAAGTGGAGACAGTAGGTATCCTTGTTTATTCTTGATCTTAGGGGAAAATCTTTCATCTTTTCCTTATTGTGTATGATGCGAAGTGAGAGATTGTTATGTATGAAATTTATTATGTTGAGGTATGTGCCTTCTATACCCACTTTGTTGAGTTTTAATCATAAGCTGATGTTGAATTTTGTCAAATTTTTTATTCATCTGTTCAGGTGATCATATAATTTTTATCTTTTCATTTTTTTTAATATGGTGTATTTTATTGATTGGCTTGCAGATATTAAACCTTCTTGCATCCCTGGAATAAATCCCACTTTTTCATGGTGTATGATTCTCTAAATGTACTGTTGAATTTGGTTTGCTAATATTTTGTTGAGGATTTTTGCATCTATGTTAATCAGGGAAATTGGCCTGCAATTTTCCTTCCTTCCATCCTTCCTCCCTTCCTTCTTCCCTTCCTTTCTCCCTTCCTGCCTGCCTTGATGCCTGCCTGCTTGCTTGCTTGCTTTCTTTCTTTCTTTCTTTCTTTCTTTCTTTCTTTCTTTTTCTTCCTTCTCCTGACTTTTTGCCTGGTTTTGGTGTCATTGTCTAGATTTGGCATGAGGGCAATGCTGGCCTTGTAGAATAAGTTTGAAGTATTCCTTTATCTTAAATTTTTGGAATAGTTTGAGGAGGATAAGTTTTAACACTTATTTAAATGTTTGGTAGAATTCACCTGTAAAACCATCTGTTCCTGGACTTTGTTTTAACACTTATTTAAATGTTTGGTAGAATTCACCTGTAAAACCATCTGTTCCTGGACTTTGTTTAGAGGTTTTTTGATTATTGATTCAGTTTAATTGCTACCAATCAGCCTGATCAGATTTTCTATTTCTTCCTGATTCGGTCTTAGAAGATTATATGTTTCTAGGAATTTATCCATTTCTTCCAGGTTGTCCACTTTGTTGGCATATACTCTTTCATAGTAGCTTCTTAAAATCCTTTGCGTTTCTGTAGGATCAGTTGTAACTTCTCTTTTTTTTTCATTTCTGATTTTATTTGGTCCCTTTTTCTTGATGAGTCTAGCTAAAGATTTATCAATTTTGTTTATTTTTTCAAAGAACTACCTCTTAGTTTCATTGATCTCTTCTATTTATTTTTACTCTCTATTTCATTTACTTCCTCTGATTTTTATTATTTCCTTCCTTCTGATAATTTTGGCTTATTTTTTTCTTTCTTTCTAGTTATTTTAAATGCAGTTTAAGTTGTTTATTTTAGATTTTTCTTGTTTCTTAAGGTAAGCTTGTTTCACTATAAACTGCCCTCTTAGAACTGCTTTTGCTGTATCCCACAGATTTTAGAATGTTGTGTTTCCATTTTTTGTCTCAGATATTTTTTGATTTCCTTTTCGATTTCTTCATTGACCCTTTGGTTGTTTAATAGTATGTTGTTTAGCATTCTTGTGTTTGAGCTTTTCTAGTTTTTTTTTTCTTGTGATTGATTTCTAGTTTCATATTATGGTGGTCAGAAAAGATATGATTTCAATCTGCTTGAACTTATTGAGAATTGTTTTGTGGCCTAACATTTGATCTATCCTGAATAATGTTCCACGTGCCCCTGGGAAAAAAATGTGTATTCTGTTTTGGGATTGAATGTCCTGTATGAATGTATTAAGTCCACCTGTTCTAATGTTTCATTTAAGGCCAGTGTTTCCTTACTGATTATCTGTCCAGATGATCTATGCATTGATGCAAGTGGGATGTTAAAGTCCTCTACTATTATTGTATTACTGTCAATATATTCCTTTATGTCTGTTAATATTTGCTTTATATATTTAGGTGCTCCTATATTGGGTGCATAGATATTTATGATTGCTATATCGTCTTGTTGGATTGATCCCTTTATCACTGTATAATATCTTTCTTTGTCCCTTGTTACAGTCTTTGTTTTAAAGTCTATGTTGTTTGATATAAATACTGGTATCCCAACTTTCTTTTCATTTCCACTTCCATGAAATATTTTTCATGGAACCCTTCACTTTCAGTCTGGATCTATCTTTTGGTGTGTCATGTAGGCAGCATATAGTTAAGTCTGTTTTTAAATCCGTTCAGTCACCCTATGTCTTTTGATTGAAGCATTTAGTCTATTTACATTTCAAGTAATTATTGATAGATATATATTTATTGCCATTTTGTTTATCATTTCTAGGTTGTTTTGTAGTTCTTTGTTTCTTTCTTCTTTTCTTGCTCTCTTCCCTTATTATTTGATGACTTTCTTTGGTGTTATGTTTGGATTTCTTTTTCTTTATTTTTTATGTATTTATTATAAGTTTTTGGTTTATAGTTACCATGAGGCTTATATATAATATTGGACATGTATAGCAGTGGATTTTAAGTTGATGATCACTTAAGACAGAATACATTCTGAGCCTGGGTGGCTCAGTCGGTTTAGCATCCAACTTTGGTTCAGGTCATGATCTCACAGCTGGTGGGTTCTAGCCCCATGTCAGGCTCTGTGCTGAGAGCTGGAGCCTAGAGCCTACTTCAGATTCTGTGTCTCCCTCTCTCTCTGCCCCTCCCCTGCTCATTCTCTGTCTGTCTCTCTCTCAAAATAGATAAATGTTTAAAAACAAAAAACAAAAAACAAAAAACAAAAAAAGAGACAGGACACATTCTAAAAGCACTATATTTTTACTTTCCCCGCAATGTTCTATGTTTTTATCATATTTTACGT
Source organism: Lynx canadensis (assembly GCF_007474595.2). NCBI lineage: Eukaryota > Metazoa > Chordata > Mammalia > Carnivora > Felidae > Lynx > Lynx canadensis. The sequence goes on from NC_044310.1 coordinate 69,284,444, forward strand.
CTTTAATTTTGTGTACTCCTAAGCTAATTAGTGTAGATACAGTTGAATTTGTTCTTTTATCATTTATATTAGCTTTATGAGTGGTTGATCCATTACCTTTATTTTTTGCTTTTAGCAGTGAAGTTTTCTCTTTTACAATTTTCTCTCTTCTTCTCCTTCTGGGATTCCTATAATGCAAATGTTAGTGTCATTGATGTTGTCCAGAAGTCCCTCAAACTATCTTCATTTTTTAAAATTCCTTTTTCTTTTTGCAATTAAATTTCAGTGATTTCTACTACCTTCTTTTCCAGATCGCTGATTTATACTGCATCATGTAATCTGCTGTTGTTTCCCTCTAGCATTTATATTTTTTATTTCAGTTATCATATTCTTCATCTCTAATTGGTTCTTTTTAATATTTTCTATCTCTTTTTTGAAGTTTTCACTGTGTTCATCCATCCTGCTCACAAGTTTAGTATCTTTATAACCATTACTTTGAACTCGTTATCAGGTAGATTGCTTATCTCTATTTTGTTTAGTTATTTCTCTGAAATGTGTCTTTTTCGTTCATTTGGAACATATTCCTCTGTCTCTTCATTTGGACCCTCTGTGTTTCTATGTATTAGGAAGATCAGCTATGTCTCCTGGTCTTGAAGGAGTGGTCTTAATTAGAAGTTGCCCTGTGAAGCCGGGAAGCATAATCTCTGATCAGGCAGTCTAGGTGTGTCCTCTGGGTGGGACGCTGTGTCCTCTTCTTGTGGCTAGGCTGAAACTGCTACAGGTGCATTGGTGGGTGGGGTTGGTCCCTGGCTCAGCTGGCTTTCATGCCTGACTGTAACTGCTGTGGGCTCATTAGTGGGTGGGGCTGGTCTCCAGCATGACTGGCTGAGAGGCCCAGTTGTGGCCGCTGCAAATGTGCTGGTGGGCAAAACTTGCTCCGTCCATGGACAGACATTGCTTTGGGGGAGGCCTTGGGTCCAGCTGACGTTACCTGTTATGTACAGTGGGGTAAGACCCACCTTGGAATCATGCCTGCTGTATGGACAGATTAGGCAGGGCGGGTCCACAGGGGAACAATGGGGTCAGGATGAGTGGTGTTAGTAAGGTAAATGGAGAGTATCCAAAATGACACCTGCTATTATTTCCATTCCCAGAGAAAGTTCCTGCAGATCTCTGCCCTTCCAGCACAGGCCCTAATGTCCTTCATGTATGATCCAGGTGTTTTTCAAACTGCTGCCTTTGTTCTGGGTCTCAGAATAAGTGACTTTGTGCACAGGCCCTTTAAGAACAGTCTTGGTTTCCTATAGCCCTCTAGCTCTCCTGAAGTTAAACCTTGATGATTTTCAAAGCCATTTGTTATGGGGGCTTTTTACTTGGTGTAGGTTTCCAGGTTAGGGTTACCTGATTATGGGGCTTGAGCCCCTCACTCCTTTGGAGTGCCTCTGTTCCATGTGGATCCCTATGCCAGGATGCGTGGATCCCAACCAAACTTCTTCCCTGCCCTCCTATCCATCTCAAAGTGGCTTATGCCCTATATCTTTAGCTGTGGAAGAGCTTTTCTGCTGGTCTTTGGGTGGTCCTCAAAGAGAGTTGGTCTATATGTACTTGCAGTCATTGGAGGGTATTGAGCTCAGAATCCTCTTACTCTACCATTCTGATCCTCCCAAACTGTTCTCTTGTTTTTATCACTTGAGAATACATAGCCTAAGTGCCAGCCTTTAAGCCAACATCCCAACAAAAATCACCAGTTTAATTTATAGTATGTACTATGAGAAAGAATATTCATTTTGCTGCGTTGGTTTACGCAGTTCTTTGGAGCCATATTCTGCCCCCCTGCTACTCCCAGTAATAGTTTTGCCTATAACTTTTCTGCTGGTCTCCATTAGAGCTCCGGAGCATAGTTTCCTTCTAGAATGCTTTACCCACCCTGAAAACATGGTGGCTAAGGGTATGTAAGTTAGACTACACCTTCCTTTGCTTTTTGTCCATTTATTCTGCAAAATATCAAGTCCACATCTGTATAATTGACTTTCTAAGGTGTTAGGGTAACTAAAGATGATTACAATGAGAGGAAGAAAATTGTAAAAAGTGTTTACTCAATTTGACTTTCTCATAATTTAAGGAAAAGGCACCCAAGAAATTAATCCCACTATTGGATTCAAGGGCACTCTTCTGTCTCTGACCTTGTTCTCGTAAACTCTAGCCCGTGCTTCTTTGTGGAAATGCAAAAAGCAAAACAGTACTTTCCTCATAAAACGTTATGAGGATTAAATGAATTAATAAGTAATACACTTAGCGTCTGACATGCAGGGGTATTGCCTACATGTTATTAGTATTGTTGCTATTGAGGGAGCAGAATATAATCCTAGTTTCTTATATTGTGCAAAGTCACCTCTCTGACATTAGAGAAATCACTTCACATTATTAAGAAGAACAGTAGGGGATACTTTTGTTTATACATACCTCACCTTTCAAAGTATGACCAGGTAGCCTTCTGAGAACAAGAAACATGACCCTTGAAGTGATGTACCTGTTAAGAATGCTTAAGGTACAGAAGAGTCAGCTAAAGCTTTTAGATTTGGGCTATGAGAGATATCTTCTTAGAAAATGTACTTGTTTCAGTCCTTATTTTGGGAAAGGGCAGGGGACCAAGCTAGTTTTATTCTTCTTACACAGATCGCATGAACATTTCCACATCACTATATATTCTTATAAAGTTTAATTTTGATTATGGAAATGATCAAAGGGGTTGTTGAACTAAAATCTTCTTACTTCCATGAAGAAAACAGATCTTAAAAAATCTTTATGAGGAACCATGTCTTTCTATACCTTTCCATGACAGTTTGCAAAATGCTCCGTTCTTTATCTCCAACACACTTCATCCAAGCTTGCAGAAGACAATCATTGTTTAAATAAACTACCTAGCTCAGAACAAAAATATATTTGAAGTAGAATAAATGTATATGTAAAAACTAAGGTAAATGGTCACTTCAATTCAAAAGTCTAGAAAAATATCTTGAGGACCTACTATATACCAGGCTTGAGTATACAGATATGAATTAAGACTCCATCCCTGCCAGGATGTACTGGCAGAGTGAAAAGGAAAGACTTGAATTAGAGAAATGATGCATTTTACAAGGGTATTTAACCAAGACTACTTGGGTTAACCAAGTCTCCTGGTTAAACTTTATCACCATTTTAGATGTTACCAAATACAGGAAAAGCAGAAGGAAATAGTCAGATTATCATGAAGAGCAGAAGACAGATTGGTTCACGTGGACTGAACAGGAATTAGGTGATGGATCATTTCAAGGGAACAGTAAACTTTATATAATGCATAAGCTAAAGTAGGTAAAGGAAAAGTAGATCCTCTAACTTTGGTTATGGATCCTTTCTCAGAGTAAGGAAGCTTACTCTTTTAAAGAAATCTGTTTTAAGTGAGAAAAATTCTATGAGTGATTCATCAGATGTGTCAGTAACAATGATATAGCAGTCCCATCTACTGTATTATTTTTGGATGTGTGTGTATGTGTGAATAAATATGTACATATTTCTATGCTCCCAGGTACATACACTTGCTATAAGGAAAGTCTATCTTTCTTCCATAAAGCACTTAACAAAATTTAATAGAAGTAAAAAGTTTACATCATGAATGAAAACTCAGTCCAGTGGCAAGGTCTAAAAAGCAACAGTTTGCATTAATTTCCTGTTACTTCAATATCTGTATATGAGTTACTTTCTGTTCCTTTTTTTAAATGTTTATTTATTTTTGAGAGATAGAGAGAGACAGAGTGTGAGCAGGGGAGGGTCAGAGAGAGAGGGAGACACACAATCTGAAGCAGTCTCCAGGCTCTGAGCTGTCAGCACAGAGCCCGACGCAGGGCTTGAACTCACAAACCACAAGATCATGACCCGAGCTGAAGTTGGATGCTTAACTGACTGAGCCACCCAGGCACCCCACTTTCTGTTCCTTTTAACCCTATTTTTCATTGGCTCATCCTAATATCACTTCTAGAAAACAAAGGCTTAAACAGTCTAAGTATCTTTTAGAAGGCACAAAGTACAGCCTCAAACACAAAGCTTGTTAGGCATAAATGGGTCATCATATTGAAAGTTTTTGCCAATTGTGAAGCTGCTAGAGCCAATATTAAAGAGGCATAAATATGTTCCTAACCATTTTATTTTTGGAAAAAGTAAGTGGCCCATCATCCATAATGAATGGTATCTGGATATAAATAGAGTGCTTGACTGTCTATGTTTATATATTTGTGTATAGTTATATTTATACACCCTCCCACTCCTGTATAATCTCAACCTCAAAAGTGGCAGTTACAGGTGTACCTGGTTGGCTCAGTCAGTTGAGCATCTGACTTGATTTCATCTCAGGTCATGATCCCAGGGTCGTGGGATAGAGCCCTGTGTTGGGCTTTGTGCTGAATGTGGAGTCTGCTTAAGATTTTCTCTCCCCCTCACCCCCGCCGCCTCTATCCCCTGCTCACACTTGTTCTCTCTCTCTCCCATAAATAAACAAACAAACAAACAGACTGGCAGTTACATATGTTCCCTTCAATGCCTCAAAGAACCAACAACTTGGATTCTAAGAGCAGCAGACATTCCAAACTGGCAAAGAACATCAAAATATATGTGTAATGTCGTGGAATTCAGAATGGCAATAGCTAATATTTATTAGCTTACTCATGCATGCTAATATGCTAAGGAAATGCCAGTTACTATTCTAACTGATTTGTGTATATTAACTTATTCCATCCTTCTATGAGTGGGTCATATTAGCATCATATTTCACAGGTGAGAAAACTGAGGCATAAAGAATATAAGTAACTCTCTGAAGGCCAAATAGCTATTAAGTGGCAGTCGGGGATCCAAATCCACAGATTTCTGTCCCAAGGTATCTATTCTTCACACTGTGTTAATGTATGTTCTTACATGTAGCCAGTATGAGATTGATATCATGGTTATCCGGGGATAGGGAAGGATGCTTGGAAAGGAAATAGCTTTGAATTGGCCAGGCCTGTATTCCACTATTCCATCTTTGTCTTTCATTTGAAGATTTTAGATTTACATCATAGGTCTTTGTACAGAAGACCTACCAATCTTGGCCTTGTCCTGCCACACCTCCCCTTCTAATATGAAAGGTACCTGGAATGATTGCTTGAGTGACTGTCAAAACAGAAAAATTACTTTTTTTTTTCTCCCAAATGTTTCAGGCTGAGCTAAACAATAACAGTATTTTAAACTATATCACCTTTCATCCAGTGCCACCAAAGGTAGAAGAGTGGCCTGAATGTTGGCTGTCTGCATTTACATTTCTTCTTTGAACTGTTTGGAATGTCAGACCCATTAACTAGTAATGTGTTCATTCAGGAAGGACAATCAAAATAATTGAACATCTTCCCCAGATATGAGTATATTAATTTTTTCTTCTTTGCATAAATGTGGATGAAAATCATACCCATTCTGCTAAAGAGCAAAAAGTAATCAGTTCAAACCAATCACAAAGTAAGCATTTCAAAAATATAAAGTTGGGAAGTTATGGCATGAGAACAGCCAAGAAATTTAAATCACAGGGTCTATCATTTGTCTAATTCTTGTCTTCTCCTGCATTGTTTTAATATAAAAGAGGAAACATGCAGGTCAAAGCCTACTACAATGAGTATCATTATCATACAACTATCTAACCAGAAGACAGGAAAAAAGAATCAACAGGGGCTGTATTTCAAAACTTCAGATTCAATGACAGTAAATAAAGAATGTGGAATATTTCTTAAACTCTGTGGCAAATTGGTTTTAATTAAACATTACCCGAGTGCTTGCTGGGCTATAGGAGTTGACTGTGGTGGCACAAATACAAATGTGACTTGATTAATACCTTGACTACTGATGACACACACCTAACCATTATGGGCTCCATTACGTGATCAGTGCCTTAAATCTTATTTTAATTTCACAGCAGCATTGGGCCTGTCTAATCTGAGGTGAATGAATTTAAAATTCTTGTCTGAGTCTCCACAGCTAGGTAGTTGCTGAACCAAGATCCAAGGTCCAAACATGTGCATGCCTGCTGATAATGTCATGCAGGGCCCTGGAGCTCACTGAGAAGAGAGTAAGCTGCCTGAGTAAGCCTGCTCCACCTTGACTGTACGAGCAAGGAAAGAGCAGAGACCTACAATACTCTGGCCATTCACTCTAGTCATGCTGACTTTGAGTAAAGTGCAGAGCCACATGCCTGACAGTCCTGAACTTGCCAGAAAATGAGGTCCTGTCATGTTCTTTGCCCTTCATGCTTGACCTTTGAAGTTCTCCATTAAACACCTCAAGGTCAAGGTTCCAGAAGCCAGAGAGCCACTTGCATCAGGAGGACTATGTCTACAGCTCATTTGTATATTTACTTTATTGTCTCCCTTTTTTTTATCCACTTGATTTCATAAATCTCTTGTCCCCTTTAGCATTTTTTTTTAAATTACATAGCATATTTCAACATTTGTATTTATTTTTCTGAGATAGCTTGGGTTTGAATACTAGCTTTGCCATTTCCTAGCCATGTGATCTTGAAAAAAATCACATCTGCGTGCACTCCCACATCCACATACACACTTACAAACACATGCATATGCATGTACCCTTTGTAGGTGTTCGTTTCTTCAGCAGCTAAATGCATATAATAATCTTACCCCTCTTTGAGCAGCGAGGATTAAATGATAAAATGAAGGTGAGACTGGATATAGTCAGTGCTGAACAAGGCTAGCTATTATTTCTGAATTTTCTAAATTTCTTATTTGTATTTAACTTTGATGGAGGGCAGATTAAAATGAATGCTATAATGTATATCCAGATATTAATCTATATACATTTTTAAAGAAGAAAGATGCTCCCCTAAAACTGGAATTTTATGGTAATTTATATCAAGAGTATAGAGTCACATGGGATAATAGCGGCATCACTCTCTTCAGCTGTATCTTCACTTGCAGGGGTCCCAATGCCATTAAGAAAGGGATGCTCACCAGGTCTTTCCAGAGCATAATACCCTAAGCTTGAATGATTTACCTTATTGCACTTTTTCTTTGCAAAAAGAGCCTGCTCTGGCTAGTTTGCCACCATCCACTAGTGGGCAGAGAGTTTAAGTAAGATGTTTTCATGACAGTAGAAATGTGCATTTTATTTTATTTTATTTTATTTTTAAAAATTTTTTTTTTCAACGTTTATTTATTTTTGGGACAGAGAGAGACAGAGCATGAACGGGCGAGGGGCAGAGAGAGAGGGAGACACAGAATCGGAAACAGGCTCCAGGCTCTGAGCCATCAGCCCAGAGCCCGACGCGGGGCTCGAACTCACGGACCGCGAGATCGTGACCTGGCTGAAGTCGGACGCTTAACCGACTGCGCCACCCAGGCGCCCCGAAATGTGCATTTTAAAGTACACACACACACACACACACACACACACACTTTTTTCTTCTTTAAGGAGCTGGACAGCTGGCAGAAGCTTTGACGTTTGTAGTTACTTAAGAAAAGAGTGAGACCAAACCTTGGAGTACAGGTAGCATTTCACATTTGTTTATTTATTTTTGAGAGACAGAGAGAGCACGTTCGCACATGCGCAAGCAAGCGGGGGATGGGCAGAAAGAGAAAGGACAGAGGATCCAAAGTAGGCTCTGCACTGACAGCAGAGAGCCTGATGTGGGGCTCAAACTCATGAACCATGAGATCATAACCTGAGCCGAAGTGAGATGCTTAATCGACTGAACCACCCAGGCGCCCCTACAGGTAGCATTTCAGTAGACGGATATGGGAGGGGAAGACATTTAGGTAAATTCTGGAGGCAAGTCACAGGCAACATCTAGTATAGTTGTAAATAGATCCAAATACATTTTATCTTTTAAGTTTTCATCTTTACTTAAAAAGCACTATTAAAAAACATTTGGTTGTTAGGAAAACTGCCTCTAGCATGTGATATGGAGGTAATTTCTTAAGGTCACAAAAAGCCATTTAATAAACTACTGATGAATGGCTTTAGATCATTAATAGATCTTCTTATACATGCTTATTAGATGCAAAGAGAGTAATGTATTCACTGGGACAACAAATTGTTCTGATAAAAAAAAATCCCATTCACTTTCCCATTGCAGGAACATTTTGATGATGGCTTCCATCAGGCTACCATTGAACTCTAGGGCAAGTCTCTCAAAAGGAGTTCCTGACCATTAGCAAATTCTTGAGTGACGGGAGAGAGCTAGGCCTAGGGAGGCCAGCAGTCTGTGGAAACACTTACAAAAGCATTCAGCAGTCCCTAATGGCCTGAAAGCAAATGGATATTTCACTACAACAATGAAAAGGAACATTTCAATTTGGATGCGTTTGCTTGTGAAACAAATGTTTACAACAGAAACCTCCATTTGGGCTGTTGGAACAGGTCAAACAAACTATGTATTTACTGAAGAATCAAGTACAGATTCTCGTTGTAAGTATCATCTCTTTGGGGCAGGCTATATCATAAAGATAACGCGCTGGATAACAAAAAGGAGACAGAGTTACAAGATTGTAAGGTAACAGGCAATATGTGTAACACTTACCAGCTCTGGAAGAGCTTTTCAGAGGAAGTCTGTATTAGGATAAAAATAACAGCTGCAGTAAGAGGGAAACTCATATTTCAGTGATGCAAACAAGACAGAATTTGTTTCCATCTCCTGTAATAATTTAAGTGTCAGACATCCAGGCCATGGTGTCAGGGACCAGTCCCCTTCAGCTTTGGCTCCGGCATCCACAGCATTTGGTTTTCAAAGTGTGGTCCATGGTGGCTGCTCTGGCTCTAGGCACCATGTCTACCTTGTAGCCAGTTGAGCGAAAGCTTGCTTGTTCCCTGAGCAGTGATTCTCCACTAAGGGTGATTTGATCCTCCCCCAGGAGAAATTTGTGTCCCTCGCAACCTGGCAGAGGAGGGTTAGGAGGTGGCCACACTACTGACATCTAGTGGATAGATGCCAGGTACGCTGCTATACAACCTCCTATACACAGGACAGCCCATTATAATGAATTATCTGGCCTAACATGGCATTATCACTGAGTTTGAGAAATCCTACATCAAGCCTCTTATTGATATATATATTGGTAGGGCATATAAGCTGGCTGAAGACTGTTGCCACTACACTCCAGCTGTAAAACCATTTGCAACCATTGTAAAATATCCCACAGGGATATGCTGTTAAGTACTATTTCTCAGCTGAATGTCCTTGGGCAAGTCAACCAAACCTTTGGAATCTCAGTTTCCTCAAAAGTAATAATATGAATAATACTTGTCTCTCTAAATTATTATGGTAGCCTGAATTTTAAGATATCCTTCAAGATTCCTGTCCCCTGGTATGTACACATATTCTCTCAAATATTCAAGCAAACACTAATCTACATGTTGCAGTAAAGGAATCTTTTAAGGTGTAATTAAGTTTCCAAAGCGGTTGACTCAGAAAAGAAATTTGTGTTCCCTGGGCCTGATATAATCAGGTGAGTACATAATTGGAATGCGGCTCTTCCTGGAAAAAGAGATTCATTTGAAGTGTGAGAGGGATTCCATGCAAGGGAGATTCTCCATCGCCAGCTTTGAAGATGAAGGAGACCATGTGTCAAGGAATTTGGGTGGTCTCTAGGAGCTGAGAGGGGCTCCGGGCTGACAGCCAGCAAGGAAACAGAGATGATGATGTATTCTATAATGATGAATTCTGCCACACTCATGTGAGCTGGGAAGAATACCTTGAACCCCAGATGAGAACACGGTGCATCGGATCTCTTTATTTTAGTTTTGTAAGACTCTGAGTAGAGAACTCAGCCACTGTATGCTTGCATTTCTGACCTGCAAAACCATGAGCTGATAAATGGGTATTGTTCTGAGCTGCTATATTTGTGGTCATTTGTTACACAGCAATAGAAATCTAATAAAGTTACTACGAAGATTGATTGTAGTAATAATAGTTTCCTTAAGTAAATGTTATTATGTTCTAGAAAACTAGTAGGCACTTTATAATAATTATCTTTTCAGTAACTACTGCTAAATGGGCATCATTTCCCCCATTTTACAGATGTAGAAACTAACACTTAGAGAAGTTTCACAGTTTGCTTAATATCCCACAGCAAATAACAGTGCAACTGGAATTTAAACCCTACCTTCTATGTCTCTTCCTCCTTGCCTAGCTTTGTTAAATATAAAGTGTTAGAAAGAAAAAAGGTATCCTTGTTTTATTTTGTATACATCGCAGCCTAATCACAGACTAGTGAACTTTGTGAGAGACAGTAGATACACAAACATCAAATGTGTGCAGTTACACGCATCCTGAGGTTTCGTTCTGGAGTTCACGGTAGCGATTAATTCAAGACAAGTCTTACTTTCCAGCTTAAAGGCTCCTTTCCTTACTTATTTTCTTGGTTGACACCTACTTCCTTTTATGCTGCGTGCAGCCAGTGGACCCTTTTGAAACCCAACTATTCTCTGTCTTTGATTTTCACAGAAAATTTTAGAGAAGATTTTTGGACTTGCTACATATCAAGGCAAGGAATGCCAGAAGCCACCTATCTAAATGTCTACCTAAAATGATTGTAATCTTGATAACTGTCACTTATAAGCATTCATTATATCTCAGGCACAGTGCTAAGTGCCAAATGTTAGATAATCCTCAGAGAATCTTATGATATAAACATTATTATTATCCTAACTTACAGATAAGGAAATGGCCTCAAATAGGTTTAGCATCTTGCACATGTAAACTTGGAAGATGAAATCAAATTCATGATCTGTTCAACTCTGTGCCCCGCCCCCCACCACCGCCATGTACATATTTTTCTCAGTCATGGAATCTCCCAAGGGTCCTCCAAATCTGCCCTGAGAACTAACTGACTTTCTCGGGGCATCTTCAGGTGAGTTGGAACCTCAAAACCTAGTACCTGCTATTTACCATATATGGAGACTGTTTTTAGATACGATCTACATAGTAATATCCTGTGTATGCACTTAGTTCTTCAACAGGACTCATTTGGAGTGCTGCTTCTGGTTTATCTTATGCCATGAGGGAGCCTTATGGCTGGTATGTGTCTCACGGTGAAGACTTTTGTTGCTTTACCCATGTTTTTTCATCCAAATCCTTAAAGGCTAAGGCACTTCAATACAGCTGGTGAAGATTAGGGTATATTGTAAGGCAGAAGGTTGAAAACAGATTTCTCCATGCCATCTGCATTGGCTTATGCAGCTGTAGTGCCCACACACATCTGGAGAACTGCTATAAAATAAGACCCTAACATTCGGCAAAGGTAGCAGATGGCCTTGTTATCAAATGTGAATAGAAGCAGAGTCAAGTTTAAGACCAGGAAGAGGGCAGCCATAACAACAACAAAGTACCTAGAAAGAAAAAGAGCAACTGACGGGTAACAACACATCGCAAAATGAGCAAGGTGTGTGGGAAAGAGATGAGATGGTTGGATAAGAATTTCTGCAAACGTCAAATGAAAACAACAGGTTAAAAAAATGCCTTGATTGTCACAGTAATTAGAAACTGTTGGAATTGTGCTTAGTTAAATCTGGTTAATTCGATAGACTTGGCAGTGAAACTGGTGCTAAAGGTTGCCACAGATAACATTTGGCATGGTATGTCCTGGGGGCATTCCATCATTACTAATTGAGTAAATGACATTAACAGAGAGATGGACAAGCCTGTCTCTGCTCATTTTAAGGAATCCCACTGCCTTTTAAGGAATCTTGCCAACCTAAGCTTTTCTTGGATTAAAAAAAAAAATGGTGCTGGAAGTAGTTGTAAGAATTGGGTCAATAAAACGGTGCAAACAGATTCCTTTTCTTAAAGCATGGCTACCCTGTGGTCAAGTCCCTTTCAGTACTCTGTAATAGATTCTCCCAAAGCCTTTGATTTCTTCCAAGAAGTTTTCAACAAATGATTGATAATAGGATCTGTTCCTATAAAAGGCAGATTTCAGAGCTGGGAGAGAGAGAGCCCATTAAATGGCAGGATAAATGCAGAAGGAAAGCAGAGAGGCCACACCACAGTGGGAAGCTTGGTTTTGCTCTAAGTCATTGGCATAGAGCTCCTATTCTGGGTCTTGACGCTCTTTTTAGTCTTAAAGTAGGAGCCTTACAAGCATTCTTTTTTTTTTTTTTTCAGGTTGAGTTGACATCGAGGAAGCAAGCTGCTCTAGTTGGAGCCAAACCAGACAACCTGCCCATTCTGTTAATTGGATTTTGAGACCTGTGTGGAGGTAGCCTGAGCTGGAAGTTTATTCACTTCTGCTCAGATGCCAAATCCATTGGCCTAGAAGTACATAGAACCTAATAAAATAAATTAGCAAAGTGGCTACGTCATGGACATTTCCAAAATGTATATCTTGTGGTTGCTCTCAGTTGGGGACTCTTTTATTTTTAACTGATCAATTAAACTTGTCTAGCTACATGAATTGTTCTAATTACTGAGTTTTCCCAGAATTAAATACTCTAAGTTAAATCAACTAACATTTAGCAAACGGGAGCTACTTCTTCTGCTTCTCTCCCTAAGAGCCCTCCATAGAATTAACAGTTAGGTGCTAATTGCAGATGATTAAGTGCTCACCAGTCTTGGAGTCCTTTCTTTAATATTAATGAGATGGATTAGCATGGAACATGTCTTCTATTAATATTATAAATGGAAGCCTGCATGGATCACTGAGTGCTGTTTTGTATTATAAGGAGCATTTAGTTTAAAGGAATAAAAAACAGTACACTCCTAAAATGTATCTTCCTTTCAACTGAGAAGTAAAATTACTGAGGGAAATGTTTAAATATCATTAATTTGGAGCAACCATGTAGCATTTTAGCAATAACCACAGCAGCAAACTTTTATATAAAACTTCTTTCATCAGTCTCTGTGAGTAGGTATAGCACATTAAACCAGAGAAGACTTTAAATTATTCCATAAAGTATAGACACACACAGAAACACTCATAATTCCATACTACTAAAAGAAATTAGTTGGCAATTCAGGACCATTTTCACATACCTGAATTCTCTTCCAAAACCGCCACTTGCCTATTTAAAAATGCTAATTGATTTCTTTGGCCCATTTGAAAACAGCAAACTGCTGCTTTTTGTTTTTTTGAAAACATAGTTAATAATTACTTCTTCCTTCTTGATTTCCTAAGAAGATGCTTATAAAGGAATAAAGCTATAGTTCATACATTGCTGTTTTAGAATTTACCATGAGTTAGACTGACATCACCTCCAAATTGTAGGAAAAACATCATTCCATTTTATTCCATGAGGTTTAAGTTAAAAGTATGGCTCATTTTGATAAGTGCTATTTAAGCAGTACCAGGAAAAAAACGGCAATGCAAAACATTTCTTTTAGATCATGGTATGACCTAAAAATGACAATTTTAGCTCTTTTGTTAGTTGAAAGCATTTGCAAACAAGAGAACAAAAGCTTATGCATTCAAATCAAATCAGACCTGTGTTAATGCAGTATGTACCACACTTTGATTAAGGACTTGATCCTCTGAGTCAAACTTCTAGTGTCCCTACTCCTTGACCGTAAAAATATGTACGCATTTACCATTTGCCCTAGATAAACATGTTTATAACCAAATAATACCATGTAGTGACTACGTACATAGTAATAGAGCTGATACTTACGCTTAGAACTTATATGCTAAAAGTGATAATGAGTAATGCAGGATTTCTCAGATCATGGAAAGAATGGAAATATATAGCTAATACCTTATATTTGACCTTGCACATGTTTGGTTTGATTCGGAATATGCATGATGTATTGGTCAGTTATATTTCTGTATAAATATATTTAGCTGCTGCTGTGATTGTTTTTAATAATCTCAAACTTCATCTATGTAAAGTCTTAATTTATGGCAACTAGGATACATTTTCTAGAAGAATTTACTTGAAATATGTGGTCTTCTGAGATATTTACAATTATTCTTATGAACCCTAAGATATACAATCTGCAAAATTGTGGTAAATAGAATTCTAAGATAGTCCTCAAGATAGATATTCCTTGGTGTTTACGCACCTCAAAACTTCTTCCCCTTGATTCTAAGCAGAATTAGTGAATATGATGAAATAGCTCTCAGAATTATGTTATTGGTTGATTTAGAGTTAATCAAAATTAACTTGGGTGGGCTTTACCTAATCAGATGAGCCCTTTAACATAAAGTGTCAAGAGAGATTTTCTCCTGCCGGCCCAGAGGAGAACAAATAGCCATGCTGTAAAGGAGGGGGCCATGAGACAAGAAGGGAAGGCTCTAGGAACTGGGAGTGGTTCTCAACAGACAGTGAACAAGGAAATCGGGACCTCAATCATACAACCACAGGAAAATGAAGGCCTCCAGCAACCCGTGAGTTTGGAAGAGGGTCCCAAGGCTCAGACGAGATCAGAGTCTGGTTGACACTTTGAATTCCAAGAGTGGGACCCTCAGCCAGCCCATGCTTAGAATCCTGACCCACAGAAACTATGAAATGGTAAGTTTGTGTTGTCTTGAGCCACTGAAGTTTACAGCAATTTGTTAGCAGCAATAGAAAATTAATACCAGGAGGAGGGAGCCAAGATGGTGGAACAGCATGAAAGTTTTTGGTGTGTCTCCCGTCCATGACATACAGCCAGACCAACACTAAACCATCCTACACACCTAGAAAACCCACTGGAGGATTAACACAACAATCTGCACAACCTGAACCACAGAATTCAGCAGGTACGTGGCGCAGAGAAGTGAACTTGGGGAGTGAGAAGGTGCAGGAAGGGAGGTGCTTTTGTGAGCGGATGGAGACTCGGTGGGCGGGGGGGAGAATACAGGAAAAGCACCCCTCCCCAAAAGCAGCTGGAGAGAAAGTGGAAAATTGGAAACAGCCACAGGGACTAAACTAAAAAGGGAGAAAGGAGAAAGAAGAGAATTTAAATTCCATTAAGACTGTAAACAAGGGGAGCGCAAAGGCTGCAACTCTGCAGCTCGATTACCTGGCGATGCTCTGGTGGGAAGGGCGAATCCCAGGAACCGAGTGGGATCCGGGAGGTTCTTGGGCCACACGGGGAAAAGCGGTTCCACTGCTGGAAGGACATTTGGTAGAGACTGTTGAAGCCACCTGGTCCCAGCAGACCCCAGAAGGCGGCCACATTCACTGGTGCTGGGGCAAGGTCGTTAAGGGTGAAGCCTGGTGCCAGATGTGTGTTGCGATTTTCCATAATCTCTGAAACGCTGCTGCTACACTATCTCACGAACTTTTTCTGGGGCGGGCTGGCACCTGGCCACAGTCTCGGGGAACCGGCAGCAGCAGGGTCCAGCAGGCGTTCCTGGGTGCAGCCAACATTCGGCCACTGCTCATTCGGTCACTGCTCATTCGGCCATTGCTCATTCGGCCATTGCTCAGTGAGACCCTCTTGCAGAGGGGCAGGACAAGTCAAAGCCACAGTCCTTCGGAAGTAAGGGGCCAGGGGAAACAGCCACATCTGAGACAAAACTCGGGGGAGAGGTACTGCCTGGGGCCTGCTTACGGAGAATGAAAAAGCAGGGAGTGGATGAGAGCTGAAGACAGAGGACAGGTGCGCGATTGCTGATCCAGGAGAACAGACTGGGTGGCTGGGTGGTGCCATGCTCACCATTCCTGCGCATGCGCATACGCACCTACGAGCCCCACAGCACTCCACCCCAGTAGGCTAGCAGCGCCATCTAGTGGAAAGTGGAGCCGTTACACTGAGCCCCGCCCAACTGGGCCAACTTCACTCTCCAGAACACAAGTCTCACCGCCGGTTTAATTTATGGACTATAAAGAGCTACATAGACTGACTTCTAGGGGAAAATGAAGCAATTTCAGTCCTACTTCAATCTGTTAGCAGGTCCATCTATTCAATTTTCTTTCTTTCTTTTTTTTTTCTCTTTTGCACTTCTTTTCTTTTTCTTTAATACGGAAAGAGAAAAAACTCATTTTTATTTTCAATTTTTATTAAAAATATTTTTAATTTTTATTACTATATTTTGTGCTTTTGTGTAAATTTTTTCAAATTCTATTTTACTTCCATCATTTTATTTTAGTCTACTTCAATGTATTCACATTTTCAAACTTTCAAACAATTTCCTTTTTTTTCTTTTTCTTTTTTCTTTTTCATTTTTTCTTTTTCTTGAATGCAAAAAGAGAAAAACTTCATTTTTACTTTCAATTTCTATTAAAATTTTTCTTTAAAAATTTTTTACTATATTTTTTGCTTTTATGTAAATTTTTTCAAATTCTATTTACTTCCATCATTTTATTTTAGTCTACTACAGTGTATTCACTTTTTCAAATTTTCAAACAATTTCCTTTTTTTCTTTCTTTTTTTTAATCTTTTTTCTCTTTTTGGTTTCTTTTTCCTGCATACAGAAAAAGAAAAGATTCATATTTATTTTTAATTTTTATTAATTTTCTTTAATTTTTTTCACTTTATTCTTTACTTTTGTGTATATTTTTTCAAATTCTATTTTCCCCATCATCTTATTTTAGTCTACTTCAGTGTATTCATTTTTTCAAATTCTCAAATGATTTCCTTTTTTTCTTCTTCCCCCCCATTTTTTTCCTCTAATCTGTAAAACTACTTTGAACACCCAGAACAAAACACACCTAGAATATAGCATCATCTATTCGATTTGTGTATGTGTGTGTTTAATCTTTAATTTTAATATTTTTAATTTAAATTTTCTTTTTAATTTCAATTTTTCTACCTCATTAATTCCTTTTCTCCCTTCAAAATGACAAAACGAAGAAATTCACCCCAAAAGAAAGAGGACGAAGAAATGACAGCCAGGGATTTAACCAACACAGATACAAGCAAGATGTCTGAACCAGAATTTAGAATCACGATAATAAGAACACTAGCTGGAGCCAAAAGTAGATTAGAATCCCTTTCTGCAGAGATAAAAGAAGTAAAAAATACCCAGAATGAAATTAAAAATGCTATAACTGAGATGTAATCATGGATGGATGCTGCGGCAGCAAGAATGGATGAGGCAGAACAGAGAATCAGGGATATAGAGAACAAACTTATAGAGAATAAAGAAGCAGAAAAAAAGAGTAAGATTAAGGCAAAAGAGCATGGTTTAAGAATTAGAGAAATCAGTGACTTATTAAAAAGGAACATCAGAATCATAGGGGTCCCAGAAGAGGAAGAGAGAGAAATAGGGGTAGAAGGGTTATGTGAGCAAATCATAACGGAAAATTTTCCTAACCTGGGGAAAGACACAGACATCAAAATCCAGGAAGCACAGAGGACACCCTTTAGATTCAACAAAAACTGACCATCAACAAGGCATATCATAGTCAAATTCACAAAATACTCAAGCAAGGAGAGAATCATGAAAGAAGCAAGTGAAAAAAGGTCCCTAACCTACAAGGGAAGACAAATCAGGTTTGCAGCAGACCTATCCACAGAAACTTGGCAGGCCAGAAAGGAGTGGCATGATGTATTCACTGTGCTGAATTAGAAAAATATGCAGCCAAGAATTCTTTATCCAGCAAGGCTGTCATTCAAAATAGAAGGAGAGATAAAAAGTTTCCAAGACAAACAAAAATTAAAGGAGTTTGTGACCACTAAACCAGCCCTGCAAGAAATTTTAAGATGGACTCTCTGAGGGGAGAAAAGATGAAAAAAAAAAATATATATGTGTATATATATATATATGTATATATATATACATATATATACATACATATATATATATATATATATATATATACATATCTCACATATGTAAATACCAAAAGCAACAAAGATTAGAAAGGACCAGAGAACACTACCAGAAACTCCAACTCTGCATCATAGTGGCAATAAATTCATATCTTTAAGTACTCACTCTAAATGTCAGTGGGCTCAATGCTCCAATCAAAAGACATAGGATAAGACACAATGGATAAGAAAACAAGATCCATCTATATGCTGTTTACAAGAGACCCACTTTAGACCTAAAGACACCTTCAGATTGAAAACAAGGGGATGGAGAACCATCTATCATGGTAATGGTCAAGAAAAGAAAGCCGAAGTAGCCATACTAATATCAGACAATCTAGACTTTAAAATAAAGACTGTATCAAGAGATGCAGAAGGGCATTATATCATAATCAAGGGCTCTATCCACCAAGAAGACCTAACAATTGTAAACATTTATGTGCCAAATGTGCAAGCGCCCAAATATATACATCAATTAATCACAAACATAAACTCATCGATAGTAATACCATAATAATAGGAGACTTCAACACCCCACTCACAGCAACGGACAGATCATCTAATCAAAAAATCAACAAGGAAACAATGGCTTTGAATGACACACTGGACCAGATGGACTTAACAGATATATTCAGAACATTTCATCCTAAAGCAGCAGAATATACATTCTTCTCCAGTGCACATGGAACATTCTCCAGAATAGACCATATACCGGGACACAAATCAGCCCTAAGTAAGTACAAAAAGATCGAGATCATACCATGCATATTTTCAAACCACAACACTATGAAACTCGAAATCAACCACAAGAAAAATTTGGAAAGGTAACAAATACTTGGAGACTGAAGAACATCCTACTAAAGAATGAATGGGCTAACCAAGAAGTTAAAGAGGAAATTAAAAAGTTCATGGAAGTCAATGAAAATGATAACACCACAACCCAAAACCTCTGGGACACAGCAAAGCAGGTCATAAGAGGAACGTATATAGCAATCCAGGCCTTCCTAAAGAAGGAAGAAACATCTCAGATACACAACCTAACTTTACACCTTAAAGAGTTGGAAAAAGAACAGCAAATTAAACCCAAACCAGCAGAAGACAGGAAATAACAAAGATTAGAGCAGAAATTAATGCTATCAAAACCAAAAAAAAAACCAGTAGAACAGAGCAATGAAACCAGAAGCTTGTTCTTTGAAAGAGTTAACAAAATTGATAAACCACTAGCCGGTTTGATCAAAAAGAAAAAAGAAAGGACCCAAATAAATAAAATCAAGAATGAAAGGGGAGAGATCACAACCAACACAGCAGAAATAAAAACAATAATAAGAGAGTATTATGAGAAACTATATGCCAATAAAATGGGCATTCTGGAAGAAATGGACAAATTCCTAGAAACATATACACTACCAAAACTGAAACAGGAAGAAATAGGAAATTTGAACAGGCCCATAACCAGTGAAGACATTGAATTAGTAATCAAAAATCTCACAAAAAACAAGAGTCCAGGGACAGATGGCTTTCCAGGGGAATTCCACCAAACATTTAAGGAAGAATTAACACCTATTCTCTTGAAGGTGTTCCAAAAAATAGACATGGAAGGAGAACTTCCAAACTCTTTCTATGAAGCCAGCATTACCTTGATTCCAAAACCAGACAGACCCCCACTAAAAAGGAGAACTATAGACCAATTTGCCTGATGAACATGGATGCACAAATCCTCAACAAGATATTAGCTAACTGGTTCCAACAACACATTAAAAAAATTATTCACCACGACCAAGTGGTATTTATACCTGGGATGCAGGGCTGGTTCAATATCCGCAAAACAATTAATGTGATTCATCACATCAATAAAAGAAAGGACAAGAACCATATGATCCTCTCAATAGATGCAGAGAAAGCATTTGACAAAATACAGCATCCTTTCTTGATAAAAACCCTCAAGAAAGTAGGGATAGAAGGAGCATACCTCGAGATCATAAAAGCCGTATATGAATGACCCAACGCTAATATCATTCTCAACGGGGAAAAACTGACAGTTTTCCCCCTAAAGTCAGGAACGAGACAGGGATGTCCACTCTCGCCACTGTTATTCAACATAGTATTGGAAGTCTTAGCCTCTGCAATCAGACAACACAGAGAATTAAAAGGCATCCAAATTGGCCAGGAGGAGGTTAAACTTTCACTCTTCACGGATGACATGATACTCTATATGGAAAACCCAAAAGATTCCACCAAAAAGCTGCTAGAATTGATTCATGAATTCAGCAAAGTTGCAGGATATAAAATCAACGCACAGAAATCGGTTGCATTCCTATACACCAACAATGAAGTGACAGAAAAAGAAATCAAGGAATCGATCCCATTTACAGTTGCATAAAAAAACCATAAAATACCTAGGAATAAATCTAACCAAAGAGGTGAGAAATCTATACACTGAAAACTATAGAAAGCTTATGAAAGAAATTGAAGAAGACACAAAAAAAAATGGAAAAAGAGTCCATGCTCCTGGATAGGAAGAACAAATATTGTTAAAATGTCGATACTACCCAAAGTAATATACATATTCAAAGCAATCCCTATCAAAGTAACACCAGCATTCTTCACAGAGCTAGAAAAAATAATCCTAAAATTTATATGGAACCAGAAAAGACCCTGAATAGCCAAAGCGATCTTGAAAAAGAAAACCAAAGCAGGAGGCATCACAATCCCAGACTTCAAACTATACTACAAAGCTGTAATCATCAAGACAGTACAGTACTGGCACAAGAACAGACACTCACAGGGAACAGAATAGAGAACCCAGAAATGGACCCACAAACATATGGCCAACTAATCTTTGACAAAGCAGGAAAGAATATCCAATGGAATAAAGACAGTCTCTTCAGCAAGTGTTGCTGGGGAAACTGGGCAGTGACATGCAGAAGAATGAACCTGGACCACTTTCTTACACCATACACAAAAATAAACTCAAAATGGATGAAAGACCCAAATGTAAGACGGGAAGCCATCAAAATCCCCTAGGAGAAAGCAGGCAAAAACCTCTTTGATCTTGCCTGCAGCAACTTCTTACTCAACATGTCTCTGGAGGCAAGGGAAACAAAAGCAAAAATGAACTACTAAGACCTCACAAAAATAAAAAGTTTCTGCCCAGAGAAGGATACAATCAGCAAAACTAAAAGGCAACCTGACAGAATGGGAGAAGATATTTGCAAATGACATATCATATAAAGGGTTAGTATCCAAAATCTACAAAGAACTCAACACCCAAAAAACGAATAATCCAGTGAAGAAATGGGCAAAAGACATGAATAGACACTTCTCCAAGGAAGACATCCACATGGCCAACCAACACATGAAAAAATGTTCAACATTACTCATCATGAGGCAAACACTACCACCTGACACCTGTCAGAATGGCTAACATTAACAACCCAACAACAGATGTTGGCAAGGATGAGAAGAAAGAGGAGCTCTTTTGCATTGTTGGTGGCAATGCAAGCTGGTGCAGCCACTCTGGAAAACAGTATGGAGGTTCCTCAAAAACTAAAAATAGAACTACCCTACGACCCAGCAATTGAACTACTAGGCATTTATCCAAGGGATACAAGTGTGCTGTTTCAAAGGGACACATGCACTTCCATGTTTATAGCAGCACTATCAACAATAGCCAAAGTATGGAAAGAGCCCAAATGTCCATCAATGGATGAATGGATAAAGAAGAGGTGGTATATATATATATATATATATATATATATATATATATATATAATGGAGTATTACTTGGTGATCAAAAAGAATGAAATCTTGCCATTTGCAACTATGTGGATGGAACTGGTGGGTATTACGCTAAGTGAAATTAGTCAGTCAGAGAAAGACAAAAATCATATGACTTCACTCATATGAGGACTCTAAGAGACAAAACAGATGAACATAAGGGAAGGGAAAGAAAAATAATATAAAACAGGGAGGGATACAAAACAGAAGAGACTCATAAATATGGAGAACAAACTAAGGGTTATTGGAGGGATTGTGGGAGGGGGGATGAGCTAAATGGGTAAGGGGCATTAAGGGATCTACTCCTGAAATCATTGTTGCACTATATGCTAACTAATTTGGATGTAAATTAAAAAAAAAAAAGAAAAAAGAAAAGAAAAAAAAAGAAAAAAAAGAAAATACCAAAAGGAATTTGGTTTTATCCATGAAGAATGAATTTAACTGAAAACAGCCACTCTGCTCATTTAATGAAATCTTGCTGCAGACTTATAATAGCCCACAAAACATGGTATCCTTCATGGCAAATGAAAAAAAATTATGGAGCCCCAAGTTATATTGCTAATTAAAAAGGAAAACAAGAGTTTCATAATTATGCTTCCTTCTGTTCTTCGGATAAATGGTATTATCATTGTCAATGACACTACCAATCACTCTTGGATAACTTTAGAAGAAATTATTTAGGCATATCTCAGAATTTGATTCACTGTTCACAGGTTTCAGACTTATAATAGATGTTAAAATTTCCCTAGATTGCAAAAAATGTGTGTTGCCCCAAATACCATTGGAAACATTTTGGATTAATTTCCTTCTATTATTTTCTAAGAACAGTCTCTTCTGACAAAATATTTTGTTCTCAAAGCCCGTTAAAAGGACTATAATTAATTGTGGCAATGTTTGTGTTACCCTGTCCACAAACTCAACATTCCCTGAATGTCACCTTCTGAGTGTCAACAGCAGAAAGCAGACAAAAATTCTAAACATCAGTGATATTTCTCTCTGCTTCCTCTGGTTTAGAGGGTTTTTCTTGGCAAGGTATTAAATCATACATATATTTGCCTTTAATAACTCTTGGAGGTCCAAAGCCAAGAATCATTTTATGTACTGTAAAATTTGCTGGGATCTGTAGTATGGGGAGGCAGTGTTTGGAGAGAATGGCTAACAAATGTCTGCCATTTTCTTTTTCTCTTTTTCTCTATGGGATGATTCAGAATTTCCAAGTTCAGGTCAGAATGAAATGTGTGATACAAACAAAAGAATTATGCAATAAAGAATCTTTGCTGTGGATCCTAATAATTCAATAGTTATTGCAGATCAACATTTACACACACACACACACACACACACACACACACACACAGTCGTAGGGACACGACTTAAGAATTCTTAAGAATGCTTAAGAATTCTTACTGTTGATATTGTTTCTTCTCTTCTAGACTGGCATATTATCCTGCAGAGAGAAGAACTACAGCAGAGGCTGTAAGAGAAACCATCCCCAATCTCTCTCCACAGTAAACCAGCTTTATATTATTTCAGAGAATACTCATGAGAATATGCTTTTGTGGCGATAGCCTACTTACAAAGCTGGGGCAACATTAAGTCATTAGTGAATCTGGCTTTTTCTTTCTCTGCTGGGAAGACAAACAATAGTCCTGACTAGAGGTTCTTTAAAGCTATAAATATTTATCATATACTTAATTCTTAATTCTATAGTTAGGTTATTGATTCATAAGCAGCATGAATAATCTCAATACAGTACACTGGCAACAATGAAGCTTATTTCATTCCATCGCTTTTCCTTATTTTAAATCCAAATGTCCCCAAGGTATATTTTTCCTCCATAAGCCTAAATCTGAAAGATTAAAATGGTCTATCAAATTCTGTCTTGTTCTTGAAAGAACCCTAGAATAAAAGGCCCAAGTTGGAGGTATAGATCCAACTCTTCTTGGCAGTGTGAATGTTTCAAACTCCAATGGCCTTATTTTTAAAAAAGTAAAGGAAGGAAGGAAGGAAGGAAGGAAGGAAGGAAGGAAGGAAGGAAAGAAGGAAGGAAGGAACCCTTGGAATATCTCATTTAGCTAATGAAGGAGTTGCAAGAATCAAATGATGGATGCTGTGCCCGCTGTTTATATGCTTGCTATCTTATCCAGTCTCTGCTCTTTCTTTACTTGCTTCTCTGTATTGCAGGAAAGTATAAATGCTCTCTTGTTGTCTGACTTCTTCATAGCTTCAGCCAATGGGAAGCAGATTTTAAAAATTCAGTGATGAGCCTGGGTGACTCAGTTGGTTAAGCATCTGACTCTTGATCTCAGCTCAAGTCTTGGTCTCAAGGTTGTGAGTTAAAGCCCTGTGCTGGGCTCCATGCTGGGCATGGAGCCTACTTAAAATAAATAAACAAATAAACAAACAAATAAATTTCAATGAAGAGAGTTATGGAAAGGCCTGGATATTGTCCCTCTGTTTCCCCTTCTTTAGGTAGCATGCCTGGCTGGGACTCCTCCTTGCTTCCAGCCTGCCCCAGCTGGCAATCTCCCCATGGTCCCACCTCTGGCAGGATAGCTCCCAACGGGTTCGCATTCTTGCCAAATGGTCCTTCTTCCAGACTCAGGTATTATCATTTCTTCCTGTTGTCCTTCTAGCCCTAGGGACAGCAGCTTCCAGCTTTTGCCCATCTTTTATTTGCCTCACCAGCTCTTATATGGTTTCTTTGTTCTCTTCTTAGCTATATGCCAAATTCACTGTATTAAATTCATTCATTGTGGAAAAGCAAGAGTAGTCTTTGTTTCCTGGCTCCACCTGGACTGATACTGATAGGAAAGCACTTTAAAGATTATAAGGACTTTATAAATGGAGGGTATTCATACTATAGTCACTTTAATGATTAAGTCGTATTGCAAAGGTGATATATTTAGTTAATCGGCTATTTTGGCACTCTCTAGTTAATACCTCCCTTTATGGAAATGGATAATCAATAATCTATGCTATAAAAATGTCTATGAAGTTATATGTATAGGGACATAGGGATGGAATATTTTGTTTTGTTTCGTGTGTGTGTGTGTGTGTGTGTGTGTGTGTGTGTATGTGTGCGCGCGCGCGCGCGTGCATGTAGAATTAGATTGGAACATTTTGGAATGTGTTTGGATGTCTTTAGTGTAGGGCAGTGGGAATGGTGGCAATTTCCTTTTAACTACCTTTCCTATTTCATCTTTTGATTTTGTTAAAGAAAGTACTAATCCTCAGGGAGAGACTCATGAAAGCAAACAGAAGAAAGCATTAGAAAGAAATACTGAAGTGGCTTATTTTGTCCAGTAACAAACTTATGACAAGTTTTCTTGACTTATGTATGTATCATCATCTGTCATCCACTTACCTACTTACTTGGAGAATTCAGAAGTTAGCTACTTGTCATGAGCATGAATATTAACAGATTTATGTGGGTTGAAAAATCAAGTCAGTTTGTTGCACTGGAAATTAAAACTGACTTGGCTCATTGGTTTGAATATAAATACTGGCTCTAATTCTTACCAATCAGGTCATATGACTTGCATTCTCCATAAACCGAATGAACTAAATCTGTAGCTCCAAGCTTTTGATGAAGTTGTATTTAAAGCATGTGATGACTTAAAAGCATTTTTCAGTTTTTTCTAATTTTGCACTTATCAAGTCAAACAAGGTATACCTCTAAGTGGAAGAGGAACAGATCTAATTAATAGTTTTTGGTAAGTATTAGTAAACTCTTTGTTGAAACAGAGAAAGTAAAGAGTTCTAATGACTGAGTAACATATGCTTTTGGAACCATTTGGTGCATTCAACAAAATGGAAGACAAACCTAATTGAATTGTCAGCTAATAGATCATTAAAAATGATGATAGGTCACAGTGTGATTTTTTTACATGTACCTCAGAAAATGTTCAAAGAATTAAGCAGTGTTGCTAAAATAAAACTCCTTCTATTCACATTCCTTATTTATAGGAATATATTTTCTCAGCAGATACATTCTGAAAGCAAACAAAAAATAGGATTAGAATAGGATTAGAATTATTGATGATTTCACTAATATTTTACAAATAATTTGCATTCTTTTATCATACATGAAATAATTAAAAATGATAATCTACCCATTTCATTAAGCCATTATTTCTAATAAAGTTTACTTTTTATATTTAATAAAATATTATCAAATTGTATAATAGTCAAAGAGATTATATAATGTTAAGTCTAAGTTAAAGTCTAAGAAAATTTAATAAAAATAAATTTCAATTTACATTTTCACTTACATTTTGTGGCAGGGAAGACAAGCGCAGAATATGTTACATTAAGATGATTTTATACAGTAATTGAAATGGAATATGAATCCAAGACGTGGAAAAAATAATATAAAATTTCTGATTCAGAGGAAAGCTTACTTAGGTAACTTTTCAAATGGATTTGTTTGGTATCAGATTGTTATGATATTTAGGTTTTTTGGATACCTTTTATCAAATGACCTAGCTGTTGTATTTAATAAATGTTCATCCTTACAAGATACCAGAATTGTATTTTATGCAACCAATTAACCATGATGAAAAATCTTTTAGCCAGTATGTAAGCAAAACTTTTTGAGGACCTACCCAGACTATGCTCTTCTCTGAACTATGACTGTACGCATTCTGTTTATGTGTTTCTGAGCCCATTAATGCATCCCATCTTGTATAAACTAATTGTTTCCTCTTCCTCCGTCTAATCTCCATCTGGATCAGCTAAGGTGTCCAGCATGAACTTTTAATGTGTGAGTCATCTAAAAATCAGATAGTAAACTCATATAGAGGAATATCATCTGATTTTTCATTATCTTTCTAACCTTTAGAGAGTGCCATATTTTGGGCCATTTCTCCTTTTTGCTGCTGATTTGAATTTCCATACCCCCAACATCCTCTTTTATAATCTCTTAATCCCTCCTCTTTCCTTCTTTCAAAGCATTTAAATTTAGGTTTAGTATTGAGTAACTACCAAGTGAATCATTTAGATTGTAAAAAATAACCCTAGATCAATTTCTTTTATTTCTCCGCGACACAATTTCAAGCCTGTTTTACTTCTTTCTTTATGAGAGTATTACCCTGGCACAATCCCAATTGGTAGGAGATCTGTAGAAAAGAATGTTAAATTAAAAATATCAGTTACTGGCTTACCTCTTAATGAAGCAGCTGGCTTAAGAAGCCTTACACTTAAATGATCTGCCCCAGTACTATAATGCTGTCATAAGTGAGGGGTGCACCAACTTCCTTATAAGTAATTGGCTGAAATGAAAAGTCTGAGGTGTCTCCATTAACAGATTGATTAGAGACATTATTGGTACTGGAAGAGGCAGTTCTTTAAGACAAAGTCAGGTTCAGTGCTTTGAACAGCACTAAGACTGAAATTTATAAAATGAGTGTTAGATTAATTTACAGTGGAGCTCATACAAGCGATCAGAGAATCGGTGCCCAAACTAATTTGACGGATAGTCTCATTATGATCCACTGTACATCAAAGAGACTTCTACTATGTGACAAAATTCCCATAGTGACCATTTATTCTCCTTCCATGAGTTGTGCTAGTGCCATCATGTCTTTCATTTTTTAAGGAGAAATTTCTTATTTTACATACAGAAATAATTGTAGGTCAGTATACTGTTATTTCACTTTCCTTGTGGTTTAGGGAACTTGTGTGGGTTATCTATCTACTCCTGTATGGTCATCAGTGACCCCTGGCCATCTCTGGAAGAACAAAGTACACTTTTAGTCAACATATTAACTTACATGTTTTAGTTTGACTCTTGAAAGCTTAAATTTTACTATCAGTAAGTCTCTTCACTTGAGAAAAATGAATCAGTTAATCCCCACGGTTCTTTCCCACTCGGATTGTCTCTATTGTCACATTTTTATTAAGTGTTTAATGTGTGCCTGGAACTAGACTTTGAAATCTCAGAATAAAAAATAAGTATTTTATTTGAGAAGAAATTTATAGCTAAAAATATTTCACTTGCATTATGTCTTGTGATCATCATACTAGACAGAATCATATCACTATGTTACAGATTTTTTTAAACACAAGTCTCAGAAAATCTAAATGACTCATTTAAGGTTATGAGCTTCACATTAGAGTGCCTACTGTCAGTCCAGATTGATACTAAGTTTTCTGCTACTTCTTTCAGTGCTTGCTTCATTACAGTAAAAAATGAGATCCCACTTTTAAAGATCCTAGGATTTTGTTGCAGGAGCAAGACTGGCACAGAAAGAAACTTGAAGGAATAATGGAGTACTCAAAACTCATAAAATACTTAACATTCATAGAGTAGCTTCAACGCAGTGTATTTACCACAGTTCTATTTTCTCTTGGCCTTTACAACAAATCAATAAAATAGATATCATTGTTTTTATCATTTTCTAGATGAGGAAACTGAGGTACAGAGAGACTAGGAAGTGAGTTTCCTCTAGATCATACTAAGAATTTACCTGAGCCAGAGTGAAATAGGGAGGTGTAATAGAGAAGGATGAAGGAATTGGCCAGGTAGATTCTTACCTTATGAAGAACATTCATAACACGCAAGCTCATGTCCTCTATGTTCAATAAGAGGTCTCCGATGGATAGGAGCCACAAAACTGCAGTGCTCCTGAGACTGAAATCATGTCAGAAACATCTTCTTTGCACTGTTTCTTGTCACTTGTAAACCTTGTTAACGTGTGGCCTATTTCTAAGACTTCCACTTAGTGTAACCGCAAGTCTGAGGTGGAAGTGAATTGGAAGCCATAGTCTCTTGAGATACAACAATGTGGTCCTTCCAAATTTGTACTGGAAAAAGACCATGAGGTTCCATGGGTTTCAGACTAAATGCCGTTAAAGTGGAATGCCAGTATATCAAACACACACTTATTAAAGCTTACTAGCTACAAAGCAACTGTATTTCTTAGTTATTGAGCCTAGGGTCCTTAGAATAAAAAAGGACCTTAGAAATAAATCATCTAGTCTTTTTCATTTTTATAGAGATAGAAATTGAGACACAGACTGTAAGTTGTCCAAGTTCACACAGATGCTTAACAGTAAAGTTGAGACTCCAATTCTGATCTTTAAACTTTCAATGATTTTGACTAGTTTTTGATTAGTTTCTGTAGATGACAAAAACTGTGCTGTGCGCAGCAAGGATGGAGCATTGCCACTCCTTCCTATATGCTATAAGCACAGAGCAGTTGGGGACCCAGTTTCTTGGGAAGTGTAAAGGTGACTTAGCCACCATTGGGGATTATAGAGGGAAAGGCAGATTTCCAAAAATGTCTCAGGAATAAATTGTTATGGCAATAGAATAAAAAAGAAAGAAAGAGACTCATTGTCCTTTTTGAAAAATTTTAACACAACAGTATCTATTATTGGAGATCATGCAGATTTCAGATCCAATACACGTTTATTCCACCAGTATTTGTCAAGTGCCTACTATGTGTCTGGAATTGTTTTAGGAATTGCATTACAACATGAACAAAACTACATCTTGGCCTTAATGAAGCATTCTTGAAAGAGAGCAATGAATTTGGAGAGAAAGAAGGAGCCGAAAGATTTAGAGGCAAGATAAAAGGAGATAAGACAGCATTAAGTACAGACCACCCCTGTTGACTTTTCTGCCACTCCTTTAAATAATGACATAAAATTTATTAAGCACTTATCATGTTCCAGGCTAAGTGCTTTACATTTATTACTTTATTAAATCCTCATAGCCATTCTATTGGCCCAATGAAGTAGATAATTTTATTAATCCAATTTTGCAGATGAAGAAAAAGGTACATGGAGGTTAAGTAACTTGCTCAAAGTTAGAAAGCCTTAGGAAATGCTGGACCCAGGATTCAAACTTAGGCAGTCTGAATCCAGGGCCCATGTTTTTCATCAACAGATTTCAAAGCGCTTACCTGTTTCTGAGGTTATTATTTGTTGAAAATGCTCTAGGAGCACTGTAGTTATAATTACTATTGTCTGATTTTGGATAAGCTACTTAAATTCTCAAGTGCAAAACAATAGTGGTTGGCTAGGTAATTTCTAAGGTCCCTGAAAGTTCTAATATCTTCTGTCCCTGTTCAAGTCCATTCTACAAGGCACAGAACTGCTGACTGCTAGAGAGGATTATTTAAGGACGCTAAAATATCCCATGGTCCAGCCATCTCTGCTCCAGACCTCAGATTCTGTCAAGAGATCTAAAGTTGCTGTGGTTAATTTACCCCTTCTAGTCCTTCTAGTCCTTCTAGTCCTTCATTTTCATTCTAAAGGATTCAAATCAATCAGCAACAGTTATCAAGTTATTAAGTCAACTGGCTGTTAAAGGGATGATGGTGAGGCATTCATAGGGAAGAAGGACAAAGAAAGATCTAGATTGGCATGGCATACCAAAATGGTCTAGTTAACCACATCACTGGAAACCTCAGAACAGGAAATGGTGAATTTAAAGAAGAATTTATTTGCCAGACTCTATTTTTGCCTTCATGATTTTGTCTAGCGATAGCCTTCATATACATATAACCTCACACACTCTGTTTTCTTTTCTTCTCCTCACCCTCCCCTCAACCCTATTCCAATGTAGAGCAGAAGACAGGCAGGGATGTGTTTCACAGAAGTTAGTTTTCAACGTTTCTGAAAAGGAAGTCAAACAAAAAAGAGATAAAGAGAAAAACAATAGGCATACCAAAAAAGCAGCCTATGTGTGGGGAAAAGCAGTCGGAACACACTAGAAATTAAGAGACTTGCTGATGTGAGAACCTATGTCCATCAGATTACAAAAATAAAGATATATCCCCTATCTTCAGTAAGAGGGGAATGTAAAATGTGGCAGCAGTGGAGAGGAACAGACTTACAGGGGCTATTTAAGTTAAAAGCAAGGACAAATGAAGCAGAAACCACAGTGTCCTTCCTCCCCTCCCCCCCTCCTGTTATGCCTCCTATCAGGTCATTAAGTGGTTAGGCCTTTCCCTAAGGTATAGTCATCATCAACACCTTTGCTTACCTCAGTCAGCTTTGTGCCCCTGCTGCTACAGATATTAATGATGTTGTGAACTTATTTAGTATAAGTGTGGCTTAATGTGTGTTATTACATTATCCATCAGCTGTACGTTGCCCTTAGCAACTGGCATAAAGTTATCTCTAGTCCAGTGCTAATTTTATATCTGTCTTTGTTGGGTCAGCTTTGCTGGTTTCTTTGCTTCATATTGCTTTCAAGGTTATAACTCATGATAGCGTTATAGAAGTCACAACCTTATTATTGTAACAATAAGCACTGATTGCAATAGAGCAATGACCCTTGAGTGCATGGGGTCATAACAAAGGTCTTTGTGGCCTTTTTCTTTTTCTTTTTTTCTTTTTCTTTTTGCTCTTAAGGTATTCTTTGGGTAATATGATTTAGTGTAGATAAAGAGCACAGATCTACCTTGTGTGAAATTCCTCATTTAGAAAAATCTATGCATGGATACTAATTTTTGTATTTGGATATATTTCTTTAGGATTTGAAAACTGATTTAGGGGGTTTGTCTGAAATAGGATACAAGGCTAAACAGCTTTTTCTGGGCGAGCTTTAAAAAAATACCAATAAAATAGCTTGCAGACCTAACTAACACACATAAATTATAAAATTGTGTAGTCTGATCATATTGAAAAAATGTTATTCCTCTTATTTAGGGTTGAAATCTGTGCTTGATTGGTAAAGTTAACAGCAAAGAGTATATTTTAGTCATTTAAAAAAAATTATGCATTTATTTGTTTGACTAGATGTGGAGCTAAATGGGAATTATAGGAGTGAAGCCATTAAATCTGTGTGAGAGCAAATCATCCCCATTTCACATTTCACTATTTAACCTCTCTGGGTCTCTTTCCTCATCTGTAAAATGAGAAGATTAAACAGTTGATCTCAGGTCCTGCTTGGACTGATATATAAATGAGTGCAATTTCTTCCTTTTCTCCTTCTCATAGATTTGCAGTGTGGGAGTGGGGGTGTGTGTGGGGGGGGGTTCTATTACTCTGTCACATAAAGAAAACTGGTTTTGGAATAAAACATTGTGAATCACTGTTGATGATGATCATGATATAATTATTATTGTAAGACTGAAAATAATACATGATGACAACATTTTTATAATAAACTCAGCTTTGATAATAATTCTGAGGTGTAACATTAACTACTTCCTATACCTGTATTTATTTTTTTCCTAATGACATTGAACAAAGATCGAATTAAATTCTTTTAGTGGACAGGCTACTTCTAGTTAAATGGAGGGATGCTCTGCCAAAAATTCCTGGCACATATGTGCTCAATAGCTGATCTTTAGTGGCAATTAGGCATCTTTGTACGTTATCTATTAGACCATTAGTATACATTGTAAGCAGGCAGTAGGAATTTGTGTAATTAAATTGAACAGTGTCTCCCTTCATTTTTGGCTTAACTAGTCAGTTTACAAGTGTACATCCAATATATGTTTTGGCATACTAGGTCACACAGAAACTCTGCTTAAAGAATTTGTGTTCCCTGCTGTCTCCATTATTTGACCCCTATGGTAAAGCCTGAAGATATGTTTCAGTTGCTTTATGAATACTGTTTTGCATGTTTCTGCATAGATTTGCATGTTAAGTTAAAGGACTTTAATTCCAAGGTTTGCGATATAGAATTCAATTAATAAGTTCAGGCAAATTATTCCAATTATATTCAAAACCAGTATTCAAAGTTGACATTTGAGACACAAGTTGAGTATCTTCTTAGCTTTTGTCTCTTGCCATTTCAGCACTCGAGTAAAAAGGCAAAAATAATAGAAAGAAAAATTCTATGGCCTGATAGAACACAGAATTACAAAACTTCCTTGCATAGAAAATGCCACAGAAAAACAGCCCACGTCTTTCTCATGGTCTACAAGGCCCTATATGATATGATCTGCCTCCCAGAATTTATTTTGTTGATCTCTGCTATGGAGATCCCCTCCCACCCTGATTCATGTATTGAAGCTTTACCTCCCCAACATGACTATATTTGGAGACAGGACTTTAGGTGGTAGTTAAGGTAAAATGAGGTCATAAGGTGGGATTCTAGAAATGGTGACTTTATAAGAAAAGGAAGAGAGATCTCTCTATGAGTACACTCACCAGGGAAATGTCATGTGAACACACAGTGAGAAGTTGGCCATTTAGAAGTCCAGAAGAGAGCTCTCCGACCTCGATTGGGGATTTCTGGCTTTCAGAACTGTCAGAAGTACATTTCTGTTGTGGCACCCCTAAGCAGACTAAGAAAATTGTATCTTCCACTATCCCATATGTGCTCATCCAATCTAGAGACGTTGCCCTCCCTACCTTTCCTGGTACATATCAAGCATGCACCTGTCTTAGACACACTGAACCAGCTATTTCTACCGTCTAGAATTCTTTTCTGCCAGGTATTCTGCATGGCTGATTTGATCACCATCTTCAGCTCTTTGATCAAATGTCCCTTGCTCAATGAAGTCTTCTAAGCACACACTATTACCACAACTGTCACCTCTGCAGCCTGGGCCCTCCTGAGCCCCTTTACACACTGTTCCACATTTTACCAATTAATTTCTATAGTGGCCATCACCTTCTACCAAGCTATGCATTTGTCTGTTATTTATTGTCTGTCCTTTTCTACTTTGTGTGTTGACGTATTCCATACATGTAGAATAGCACCTGCACACAGTAAGCAGTCAATACACTTTTGGGAAATGAATGAACTTGTGTTTATGAAGAAAGATTTAAAAGATACTTCTTAGTAATGCTCTGCATGTCCCTTGTTGAACTTAACTATAGCACTATGGATTATATTAATTCACCTTTTATTTATTCATTCATCTATACATCAATATTTCTGAAGTACTGTTAGGCAGTGCTGAGTAGTGGGAATGAGAGGTATGAAAGACAAGCATAGTTTAAGATCTTACAGAATTTAGAGCTGTACAGAATCATAAAGATCATCTTGTCCAAGGGTTTTCAAAGAGAAATTTTAGAAGACCCTTTAATCAAACAAATTTACATAAAATTTCAGATAAAACATAAGTCAACACCCTTTAATTGAAGACAAAAAAGGAAGTGGGAAATATACCATCTGTGCTTGGAAATCATTGATAACTCTTTTTCATCTTCTAGCTTGAATTCATGCAGGCCATGAATGATTTGAATGATTCTTGGTTCCTGTAAAGGAAAGCAAAAACATACTTGGCTTCAGGGCAGTTGAATTTTTAGGTCATGATTTTTTACTGTGATGTACTAAATTTGCACACTCTTTCAGACACAGACTTTTTGAACTATTTGAAGTCATCTAAAGACTCAGAAGAATTTTTTTAATGCAATTTGTTGTTGTGAAGGACTCTTGTATTTTAACTATTATTTGTAGGTTCCCATCAATGGATGCATGTGAACCCGGTGCTTTCTGTAATAATCACAAAAAATTGCATGTAAACTCTATATTTTTTAGGGTATTTTTTTTCCTGTAACTTCCTGGAATCCTGAGCAATAGGGTTTGCATGTCCTCATACAACATTCTTCGCATGTGGGAAAGTTACTGCTAGGTCTAGGGATTCAGAGGGGCAGCAGTGACTTCGACCATTTTCTTGGTTCTGGCAGCAAGGACTAAAGGTAGTCTATGGCCTTTATAGCGTTTTGGTTTTGAGTCACCTTGTTATCCACAATAACTCAAAAGGTATTTCAGGTCTTATCACATTTACTGTTGAAATTATAAACTTCATGTGAGCTAAGAGACAACCTGTGTTCACTTGTATAACTTCTATTTCTACAAAATTCTATATAACTGTTTATTCATTTCAAAAATGGCATTATTTAAAATTCTCTGTTATGCAACACTCGGATACAAATGGATACTATAAAAATATGCAAAGAAAACATGAAAAATAATACTAAAAAAATCCCTAGTTTAGAAGAGATTGTAATATTCATTGGATCTGATAGGACCCGTATATCTTCTGCCTATTAGCTACTTAGCTTCTACTAAGATAGTCCTAGAGATAGAGACCTCACTGCACCAAGAATACTCATTTACTACTTAGGCTATACTGATGGTCAGAAAGTTCTTCCTTATATTACTCTAAAATTTACTTCACTGTAATTATCCAAGACTGATGGACTGAAGACCAATTTTCTTCACTCTTGAGCCTCTCCTTCTCTAGGATAAACATTTCTCACTTCTCTTGCCAATTTTTGTTAAGTTCCCCCTCCCATTTTAGGATATTCAATATTTTAATCACCACACTTTGAATTGGATGTGTTAGGGTTTGCTGGTGTCTCTTAAAATATGATGCCTGAAAAACTAAACATTTCTTAATTTAGCTACTTGCCTTCCTTGTGAACCTATTTCTGATTCATACTGGCCTTCTTTGAACTTTCCAACTCTTATTTTTGTTTTTATTTTTAATATATAATCTCTTCTATTTTAGTGAGTAATTCTTCTCTGAGAAGATAGTAGAATCTTTAAAATCCTTTTATCTTTTCTGTTTTTGTTGTTTTTTGTTTTTGTTTTTAATCCCTTTATCTTTTCAAGATGTTTAACCAGTTTTAATTTCAAACATGTTTCTTGTCTAATCAATTTTCCATACCCACTCTGTTGGTATAACATCAAGATAAAAAATGAATTATAGAACTTTTGATCCCTTTTGGTAGCTTTCCATTCAAGTGTTGGGTCCACAGGAAAATATCATGCCACCATGCTTGAAGAGGGCTAGATTCTGTCAGCTTCTAAGTCTCTCCTTTTTATTTTTGCCTCTCAAGAATCTAATAGTTTTTCTTTCCAAAGGACTTAAGCAATCAGATGGTGATTGCCAACAGATTACCAGTTTTAGCAAGCTTTTTAAAAAGCAAGCTTTCTCTAGGATGCCTGCCTCCTCACATACATTTGGCTCTTCCTGGAGTGCATTTCTTGGGACTGTTCTCTTGGTTAACACCTTCTCATACATGTTTCAATGCTCAGCTCAGCTGTCACATCTATAAGTCTTCTGTGAATGCACAAAACCCCAAACTCCAGACCAGCTTAACTGTCTTTTCTCCCTGCAGACGTTTATCATGGAATGTGTGATAATACTGTAATGTTATTTCTGGTGTGCTTGTCTATAACCATACTGATATTTAGCTTTTGGAAAAGATAGAGCTTGTCTATTCAATTTAACATCAGTACAATGGCAGATTAAAGGCATTCAATGACTGTGTTAAATTAATGTAGGAGTAAACTAAATTTGGATGATATCTTGTTATTCTTTATTATGAAGTATACATATGACAGCATATAAAACATGTGTCTATTACAATTAAAAGAATCAAATAAATTTCTATTTAGTCATCACATAGCTAAAGAAACAGACTATAACTAGCCAGTTAGAATCCCTCAATTTAACTCCTCTTTACCAAGCAAGATTACTCTTTTCTGAATGCCATTTTGGGCATCCTTTTGTTTTTACTTTTATTTTTATTAAACTTGTATTAAACCTTAAATAATATACGGTTCAGTTTTGTCTAGTTTGAAATGGATATAAATGGAACCATATTCCAAATGGTTCATAATTTTTTTCTTTCGTCTAAATTGATACATAACACAGCTGAAATTTAACTTTGTACTAGTATATAATATTCCATTTTATGAAGTTTTCAGATGTACATATATCTATCTTATGCTTGCTCAACATTTTGACCATTTCTAAAAGCTTTATTGTATTAAACAGGAGCTACTATAAACTTAGAAAAAAATTGCCATGGATTCATACGAGATTTTCTTTAGGGCATATAACCATATATATACTCATGATGAGAATGTACAAATGTCCAACTTTAGTAGATGATGCCAAACTGTTTCCAAATGTTTGTACAATTATACACATCTCCCAGATAAGTGAGCATTCTAGTCAACTCACATCCCAGCCAATATCTGCATTGTCTATTCCATTTTTCCCCCAATCTTATACATGTGAAAAGATACCAAAATGGTTTTAATTTGACTTCTCTTACTTGATAACCAGGTGGAACATACTTTCATATGATTAAGAACATGTTGTGCTTTCCTTTCTGTGAAATATCTGTTCATTCTTTTGCCTAATTTTCTACTGAATTGTTTGTCTTTTCCTTAATGACTTATAGGTATTAATTCTCTGTACACTATATGTATAATAAATGTTTCCTCAGCTTGTCTTTTAACATTTGTACAGTTTTCTCTTCACATTTAAGTTTTTAATCTACTTAGAATTGATTTCTGTATATATATGAATTATGGATCCAATTTCATTTTTTACGGGCACTCAATTATCTTAGGATAAATTATTTAAAAATAAATTTAAAAAATATTCTTCCCACTGTGATCTATAATGTCTACATTGTCATAAATCAAATTTCCATATATGTGCACATCTGTTGTGATATCTCTATTCTGTTCCATGTGAATATTTGTTTAGAACTTTGTGACTACGCTGTCTTAATATCTTAGCTTTATAGATCTTAATATTTGTATTTTTTCTTTCTATCTTCATTCTATCTACTTTGATCTTCTTTCTCAGAATTATCTAAACTATTTTTGGTCACCCAATCTTCCATGCAAATTTTAGATTCAGCTCATTAAATTTCCTAAAATTTTATGTTTGAATTTTGGTTGGAATTTCATTGAACTTAGGGAAGGTATATTTTTATGGCATTGTGTCTTTCAATCATAAGCATTGGCAATATTTCAATTTAATCAGATTTAAAAAATGTATTTCTATAAGATCTAGTGCCTATTTACATCAAAAGCTTGCATTTTTTGTTGGATTTATTTCTAGGCACTTTAACAATTTGGTGTTAAATGGAATATTTTATATTTGAAATATATTGCTTAAAATATTGTTGCTGTTGAATACAATTTAATATATTTATATATTGATTTTGTATTGATCCATCTTGCTAATTGTCTTATTAATTCTAATAACTAACATATAGTTTCTTCTGCAATTTCTATGTTGACTATCACATCATCATTCAATAACTATGAATGTTGTTTTCTTCCTTTATAATATATATACATTTTAGGGGCATCTGGTGGCTCAGTTGGTTAGGTGTTGGACTTCCACTTAGGTCATGATCTCACGGTTTGTGGGTTTGAGCCCTGTGTCAGGCAGGCTCTGTGCCGACAGCTCAGAGCTTGGCGCCTACTTTGGATTCTGTGTGTGTCTCTCTCTCTGCCCCTCCCTGCTCACGTTCTGTCTCTCAGAAATGAATAAAAACATTTTAAAAATATGCATATATTTTATTTCTTTCTTGATATCTTACTGTGCTTTGTAGGTCTTCCAATCAAGGGATGAATAAAATTCATGGTATTATTATTGATTTGCTTATTTCTAAAAGTCTTTGGATCATTTTCAAATCTATGCCGTCATTCTTTACAGTCTCTTGTTGCATACTCATACTTTGAAACTTTACTTTATTTTATTTCTAATTCACTTTTGTACTGACTCTGTACTTGTTCGTAGATACTACCTTTGTAACATTCTTTTTTTTTATTCTTAAAGATTTTTTTAAGTTTATTGAGTTATTTTTGAAAGATAGAGAGAGAGAGCAGGGGAGTGAAGGAGAGAGAGAGGGAGACAGAGAATCCCAAAGAGGCTCTGAACTGAGTAGAGAGTAGAGCCCGACTTGAACTCATGAGCCATGAGATCATGACTTGAGCTGAAACCAAGATCTGACACTTAACTGACTGAACCACCCAGGCTACTCTGTAATGGGTTTGTTATTAGACATCCCATGTTACAGTTTATTTCCTGTTCTTTCCTGTTCTCCATCAACACAAAATCACAGATTTTCTACCATAAAAACCCAAGGACAGCTTTTTGGCTTTTTTTCAGAGAGCTTCCACCCTTGGGGATCCAGAACATTCCCATGTACCAAGGAATCTGCCTCCAAGTTCCGGGAGGGTAGAAGCTTCTTTGTCTGGGACCTCACCCTGTATATCTCTTTAGTTGGCTATGATTTGTATCTTTATCATATCCTTTAATAAATTGGTAAATATAAGTGTTTCCCTGAGTTTTGCGAGCTGCTTTAGCAAATTAATCAAACTTAAGGAGAAGGTCATTGGAAACTCAAATCTAGCTCATCTGTCAGAAGCACAGGCAACAGCCTGGGGCTTGTCAATGGCATTTGAAGCAAGGAGTAGGGAGAAGTCTTGTAGGACTGAATCCTTAATCTGTGGAATCTGATGCTGTCTCTGAGTAGACAGCCTCAGAATTGAGTTGACACTGTGTTGATGTTTGAGAATTGCTGGA
Source organism: Lynx canadensis (assembly GCF_007474595.2). Lineage (NCBI taxonomy): Eukaryota > Metazoa > Chordata > Mammalia > Carnivora > Felidae > Lynx > Lynx canadensis. Next base: position 69,323,201 of record NC_044310.1, read on the forward strand.
TGTTGTGTGAGAGGGATCCCCTCCCACATTGGAATTGGATCCAGGAACTCTAAAAGGCTTACATATGAAATATGTAGATGTATTATATACATACATATATATATATATATATATATATATATATATGTCTATGCACATGAATACATCATACATACTCATACATTATATGTAATTCATATATATTCTTTATTACATGTATAGATGAATAGATTTTATACACACATACATATATACATAAAGACACATAATTTTAACCTCTAATTATGATTATTTCAGTCAGAAGCATTCAGAATATCTGCCATACTATCAAATACACAAGTAAGTTTACATTTATACCACCAGCATGTTTATATATTATAATCTAAAAAGTCAACAGTTACTAGCTGAGTGACATTGACTGGTTGACCACGAAATAAGAAAATAGTTGAATCACAATTGGCACTTGTCCATCATTTGAAAGCCAAACAAGGCAGACTATTTCTAAACTTTGACTTTACTAAGTATTTCTTTTCATGATACTTGATAAGAACAATGATCTGCATGTGCATAGCAGACTCATCTGCATGTGCTACCTTGATACCCTTGCCTATTCTTTGTGACAGTTAGGTTAGCCCTATCTCCATCTTACAGATAAGACAGTCCCAAAATGACTTGCCCAAGGCCTGAGAGCAGGAGGGGGATAAACCTAGGCCAGCCTTGGTACTTCAAATGCAGTGCCTTTGTCTCTTCAGCAGTACTAAGTCTCTGAACAGAAGAGATTTTTAACTTCTCTGCCTACAGCTATACTGTAGGTTGTGTGCGTGTGTAAACAATTAATTGCTATACAGTAGTCCTACTATCAAATGATAAGAAAACATAATCCCACTCTAAGTTTGAATTGTAAAGCGGGCTTGTAAAGTGTGAAATGTGTTCAGCACGGTACTTAATTCAAGTGCTTTAATTTCCAACCCATCAACTCTTTTTGACCGCATATATGATATTGAGCCACCTTTTATTTCCTCACCACAGATCTGCACCCTGCATAGCTTCAAAGAGGGCAGTTTGATCACCAGTCTATTAGATACATATGCACATCAAAAATAGACAAGAATTTCAGAAAAGAAGAAAACATGTTTTTACGGTCCAAGGGCAAAGGTCAGTCACTCAAAGAGAATATACTGTACATATGTTATTTATATGCCACCATTTTTTTTTACTGTTGTTCAATGAAAAACATCTTGTTACCATAGCAACTGCCACATTGCATGCTATCTTTGAGACTACTACATCATTGTACTAGACACACAGAAAGACATTCACTTCCTCAAGTCATTTCAAAGTCAGTCACTTCAGTAAAGTTTAAAGAAGAATGAGTATGTGTTAGTCAGTCTATTTTTAATCGTTTTGCTGTAGAACCAGTTGATTTTGCATGGACCCCTTATTTTTTCCTTAATTTTTCACTGATCAAGAGAATGTGGGCAATGTATATTGCACTGTGTGTTAGAAGGAGAAGCAGACAACTAAGCAGTTTAATGGAAAAAAAATTATAATCTGGCAGTTCTGGCTATATCACATCTATTTGTTTTCACATTGAGAAGTTCATATCCTGTCACAGCAGTGACATCTCACTGAGCCATAATGCGCTGTTGAACATATGTGTTTTCATTCTTCAATACAGACTGTAGACATGCCATCGTATCTTCTGCTTAGTCCTCATTTTGCAACAATTGTCATCAAGTCCCACTGATAAGAAATATCGTTACCTGAAAAAGTATAGTAGAGAAGTGTTGCCTATAAAATTTTATTTTGGTCAAATGAACCATATTTATAGCTAGTAGTGGAAAATTATATTAATAATAATCACTAATATATATTGTTTTCTATATGCAAACACTGTGCTAGTTCTTTATTCCTTATCTAGTTTAATCTTCAACTGATTAAATGAAACTGATACTATTCTTATGCTATGTTTTAGATGGTGAAACTGAGGTTCACTAGACTCAATTATTTCCCCAAGTGGCAGATCTGTGTTTCCCATTCATATGACTATGGTCCCAAAGCACAAGCTCTCTACTTCTGTGCTTATATTGAGTTCCTCATTAGATAGGCTGGTAAAACTTTTTGAAAAGAAAAAAAAAAAGAGATTTTCATTCGTCTAACATTTTCTTAATAATTGCTTAATTTATTTTAAGAGTTCTGATATTTTTAAGAGAAAAATTTTGCAAAATACAGCAACGAAATGGTGAAACTAAGTACAGTGCTTATACACAGCATAAGCTCCAATCATATAAAATATCCCTGGTCCTATTCCCCATACCCCCTTGTCATTCTAATAGTGTTTCCTTTAATTCTCTGCATTATTAACATAAGAACCATAGTGATCATGATAATAAGCTCACGCTCTTAGTATAATTGTTAGGTGGTATTGGATTGTTTTTCAGAAATATTTGCTACTGTCCCTCAAATAGCAAAATTTCTGACATGAGTTAGAAATGAGGGCAGCCAAGTCAACATAATAGGACCCAAGGATTCCCTTTATTGCCTTTCTACAATTCACGGGACTCCAAGACTGAAATGGCATTGTGGTTTGCAATACACAGTGAAGGCGGAACTCCTATCTCTAACAGGGGAACATCTATTTGCATATGCTACCTTCTATAAATTACAGTTGCAAACTCTACTAATGTCATTTTATTACAAATGCAGACATGGGAAAGGCAGAAATTGAGAATGTTGAGATTCACAATGTCACACCCACAAAGCATAAGCACCCTGGGACTACAGGTAGACAAATAAAAACTTTGTAGCTGAAAATAATGTGAAACACAAGGATAGTACTCCATATATTTAAGATCTTTTTTTTTTGTTCATATACATGTGTAACCCTAATCAGTAATTAAATTATTATTTTTTTAAATTTTTTTTAACGTTTATTTAATTTTGAGACAGAGAGAGACAGAGCATGAACGGGGGAGGGGCAGAGAGAGAGAGGGAGACACAGAATCAGAAGCAGGCTCCAGGCTCAGAGCCATCAGCCCAGAGCCTGATGCGGGGCTCAAACTCACGGACCACGAGATCGTGACCTGAGTCGAAGTCAGACGCTTAACCGCTTAACCGACTGAGCCACCCAGGAGCCCCAGTAATTAAATTATTTTGATTTTATATTTGAAATTATAGTTGACAATCCAGACTAAGTTAAATATTATATAAATTACATTTAAAAAATGAAACATAATTTTTATTTATTTATTTTTTAAAAATTTTAAATGTTTATTTTTTGAGAAACAGAGCATGAGAGGGGGAGGGGCAGAGAGAGCACGAGGCACAGAATCCGAAGCAGGCTCCAGGCTCTGAGCTGCCAGCACACTGGCCGTTGTGGGGCTCCAACTCCGTAACTGTGATACCATGACCTGAGCTGAAGTTGGACGCTTGACTGACTGAACCACCCAGGCGTCCCGATAATTTTCCAATAATTACCATTTTGGGGACGCCTGGGTGGCTCAGTTGGTTAAGCGTCCAAATTATGCTCAGGTCATGAGCTCAAAGTTCGTGGGTTTGAGCCCCACATCGGGCTCTGTGTTGACAGCTCAGAGACTGAGGCCTGCTCTGGATTCTGTCTCAGTCTCTCTCTGTCCCTCCCTTGCTTACACTCTGTATCTCTTTCTCTCTCTCTCAAAAATAAATAAACATTAAAAATAATAATAAAATAAATAATTACCATTTTTTGAATTCCTACTTGGTGTGGGAATGCTATAACATGCCCATCACCCGAATTTTTCCAATTTCTCATAATAATCTTGCTCACCGAAATAGGGCCAGAAAGGTTAGTACAGTTTTTCAAAGTCATACAGGAAAGTAAGATAATCCAATTTGAATTGAAACTAAGTACTGGAAACTCCAACGTCCTTTCTGTTTTTGGTAAAAAACTATTTTTTGAAATTCTGGTTCAAATTTGTGTGTTTGTTTCTTCCTTTCTGAGATTTCATACTTTGGGAAAAAAGCAATAAAAAGCAGTTAAATAATTATAATAGAATTTATTTATTTCCAAAATGTTAATCTTTCAGAAATAATTAAATGCCTCACAGATACATAAAAATTTTATTTTGGTCATATCCTGAGGCAATGTTTCCCTCTTTTCTATACTTAAGAAAGGAATAGTTATTTTAATAATTTGAGTAAAAAATGAAATAAGTTTACTTTTTAGCGGTCACCTTTTTCAGACAGTACTAGACCATAGTCTTTCGGTATGAAATATTTAAATGATTGTTTCTACATTATTTTGCAAGCACAGACGACTAACATTTCAGCCGAAACAGAGTAGATTAGCTTTCATATTTAGACTATGGTGCCTTTAAGTGATCTGAGTTAGTGCAAATGATAATGAATTCGTGCAAATGCATGGTTAGAACCAGTCTGATTTTTGTGAGCACCTGGGCAAGATAGTGTAATGACGCCTTTTTTCTTCCAATTGCACTAGGTCTGTCTTTGGAAGGTGTTTTTAGGGGGTTGGCACAGAAAGATACATGTACCCAAACACAACGTTCCATTTATGTTAGGCTACTCTATGACTGGATTTATTTTTATCTGAGTGAAGCAATTTCAGTAAATAGTAACTTGGTAAGTTGGCACATTTACGAAACATATTTATTTTATTAAATTTTAACAAATATGCTAAAAACTGCCATAAAATGTGCTAAATGTCATACATACATATATACTCTAGATAGTTTACCCCAAAACATTTTCTGCATAGTTTCTCTTTAGTTTGATGCTGCACTAAAATATTTGCGTAAATACATTGGGTAAATTTAAGACCAGACATAGAGGATCATGATAGATGTATGTACAGTAAGTAAGAATGTGGTATTAGGAATGTATATAATTTAGGAGGTTAATGTATGTTAACTTCTCCAAAGACTATAATTAAACACAAATTTCCTTCCATTCCTTGTGAAAACCTCTGTTAATTTTCTGGGAAGTCATTGATTGCGTTATGGAGTCAAAACATATAAGGATAGACAGATGGCTTAATGTCACAAAGTTATTGGCTCATATAACTAGATTTTTATTACTAAGTTTCAGATGGAAAGAGAAAGAGCTGTGAATAATAAATATAAAGCAAAATCATGTATATTAGATCAGGCTATTCTCCAATATTAAAAATACGGCACTGAAAGTTTTAAGTGAAAGATTTGTAAGGGTAGAGGAATCAGATCTAAGAATATGTATGAATAAATCTAATCTGAGTGTATAATGAGAATGAGACACAAGTGCTTGTTGTGCATAACCTTGAGAAATCCACTGACCTTAACCCACTGTCCATGTTAAATGATATAGAGGAATATTTCAAGCATGGAATTATTATGGAAAGTAATTTCTAAGCTTATTAAGAGGAAAATAATCACAGTGATCTAAACACCTTTTAAAGTTCAAATGGTCATTACTTTATATGAATTTATTAATATTTGCAAAAGAAATAAACAATTATTGAAATTATACCAATTTGTGTTCATTTGTATACACTTATTTCCAAAACATCAATCAAATATGTTATAAAAACATCTTTGTACCTCTGTGATTATTTTCCTATCAACAAGCTTTGCAACACTTTCCATAATAATCCGGTGCTCAACATATTCCTATATATCCTTTAACATTGCTAAAGAGTTAAGAAGCCAACAGATTCTTCAAGGTCATACACAACAAAACAAAAAGAGCATTTTTCCTCCTCTAAATGTCCCTCTTTGACTCTCTGTCGTGTTCTTGCCAAATATATTGAGTTATTTGAAGTAAAAGATTAAGTGCAATGGTTTGACTATATTACACAAGTTTTTCTTTTCTCTAAATAAGTTCACATTTTCCCAGTCTTTATTGGTAAATTATTATTGCATTTGCTTAAAGAAGAATGAAATAAAAAGTAACATTAAGGAAGAGAATGCCACTCTATGCATTTGCTTTTAGAAATCCTAACTCCTCCACCTCCATTTTCCACAAGGAAACCGATGTAGTAAACACATGGGGTTTTTTCCTTCCCTTTTTTATTACACTGTATTTTAAGACATTTTGATCTGTCTCCAGAAGTTTTCCAATAAAGTTAAATTTCTTATGTCTGGTCCAGTATAGTCTAACATAATTTTCATAAGATCTGAAGATGATTGTTTCTTTTTCTTTCTCTCTCTCTTTATAAAGACCATTCTGTTTAATTTTCATTTGACAATAGTTAACATCTTTTTTTTTTTTTTTGGTAATCATGGAACTTAATACAATCCTTAACCCTTGATCTTTTCCCCTTTCCTTTCTCCTAAGTTCTCTCCCAGTTGAACATGTGAGCCAGACACAAGTAAGGGAAGCAGAATGAATGCATAGAAAAAAAGTGGTTTTCCTGGTAAGGAACAGGCATGTGAAAGCTTTCAGAACTTCCTTCCCAACCCTTATGCTTTTTTGATGATTGGGATAGCATGGGTAGTAGAAACAGATGCTTTCAGATCTATACTTTTTTGGCTTGAGATAAAGCGAGCAAAGGCTAACAGAGTCACGCTGTTTTGCAAACTGACATACATACTTCATCTTTCCAAAATATATCTGTGTAAAAAAGCAAATTGCCAGGCTTGATGGTGCTATGGATGCCACTGTTCCTTTAGTTAGGGGAACATAGAGAATAGAGATTAGAAAACCAACTAGATTATCGGTTTACCGTCAGCAGAGTCAGCTATCTCTACTATGTCCTGCAGCTGCTTTTAAAATTCCATTTCTGTGGATTTTAAATCTGTATGCAAAACATTTATATTTCCAAAGGGCCTTTGAATGCTATTGCTGCCCCTGGTGGTAAAGGGAGAGTTTTCTGAGAACCAGACAAGAGACAGGAAAATCCAAGTTCCCTTCTGAGGTCCGTCCTTGATTATTTCTCTGTCCTTGAATGAATCATTTTTAACTTTAGTCTCAGTTTCTCCATTCACATAACCAGTATATAATTGTACTATGACTCATGCTGCTTATCTCATGTAAGTGTGATCTGAATGTTTGTGTATTACTTTACAATGGAGAATACCTAATTAATTAAGGTTCCTCTGTGGCCGATAAGGCTTCCCATTAAATATATGATAGACACGATTGGCTGATAGCTGTCATATGTTGTATCAGTAACCTGGTAATGATAGCAATTAAATGGCATTTAGTTTTGAAGGAGATGTTTCTAAACAAGCCCAGCAAAGATCCTGAGACCACAGGATATGATCTGTTGAAAGATCTTGAGAGAATAAGAGACACTATCCCTCAGGATACAAGCTCTGACATCACTGTTTTCTATGTCCTTGGTTCTCCAAGCCACATATATCAGAACGAGGAAAGCTGAAGCCATCTTGGTATTTATGAGGCTTGCTTCAGCGCTTTGGCTCCATACTGTAGTGCCTCAAGAGTTAACAGGCTGTGAGCCATAGGATTTAGACCAGGGGTAACTGGTTGGCTCCTCACAGGATAAAATAAGCTGAGAACACGTGCTGTTTGGTAAGGCTTGTTGCTGTCATTATTGTTATGCTTGGTTTTGTTTTGAGTTGGGAGCACAAATGCTCAAAAAAATCTGACTCCATTTCCCCAGCTGTATTGACACCTTAGTGGTTTACAAGCTGCCATTTCACACTTTTGGGTTTGCAGCTGTTGGGCTTAGATACATGGAGAGCAAACAGTGGGGAGAGACATAGCTGTAGCAAAGTCAAGGTGGCAAAAATATCTGTGATTTATTTGAGGGAAAAAAAATACTGGAGAAGAACAGTACAGTTGAGAGAAGTTTTTGGGTAGAGGAGTTTGGGAAGTTTGAAAAATATTAGAATTCTAATCAACAGAAAGACTGTCTACCACAACAAAAATATTATCATATTTAACTGTCTACTACCATTTCGAATTGGGTAAAATTTGAGGTAAGCAGCACAGGACTTGAATGTAAAATACACAATTCCTTCGTCCTTACCACCTTGTTGCATTGTTCCAGAAGACAATATTCATGTGGCATTCCAAACAAATGACCTTTGTTACATGGAATGCAATACTGTAGTGACTAGGGAGTTGTCTTGGGAGACAGGATGGATATTCCTAGCTTTATTTTTTTAACTCATTAAAAAAAATGTCCTCTGAAATGTTATCTTTCTGTGAATTAGAAGCAAGAAATAACCTGTGTATTGCTAAGGTACACAGCTCATCAAGATCTTGGATAGAAGAGACTTCATAATTAGACAAAGTCATCATCATGAAAAAAGTACTAATAGTAATATATAGTTTTCAAGTCATTTCGTTACGCTTCCCTTAAAATATAGGGAAATACAATTTTGTAAAATATAGTGTCACATGGAGACAAATTAGATGGAAGTCTTCCACGGTGGCTTTCAATTCTCTGAATGAAGAAAATTAAATTTATAGACAAAGCTGGTCTAAAATTAGTCTCCAAGAAAAGTATTTGAGTTCACTTTTCTTATAATTTGTATTTAAAAATTTATTGTATTTTATAATTATTATTCATGAGCAAGCTTAAGCAACTCACTAATAAAACTAATGGTATGCCACAAGATGCAATTAAAGTTGCTTAGGTAATAGGATGACCATTAGAGCTTCCTTTGGAGGAATAATAAGTGCCCAATAGTGAGAGCGCTTGTTGCATATATGAAAAATTTAATTTGGCTAATTAGTGACCTGGATTTGACAGGCAGTTACTTTGGTTATGAGAAGCCTGTGGTTTCTACATTATCCTTTTTAAAAGGAAAATAATGTGATATGAGGACTATTAAGAGAAGGCTCATTCAGAAAGCAAAGACAGAAAAGTATAAGGATATCATTTTTCCTTTGAGTGTCCTCGCTTAGACTTTTTGCTCATCTGTAGGTTTGAAGCTATAAGCCCTTCCCACTGACCTCTTCCACCTCTCACATTTCCCATCCGAGGACTGTCAAGGCAAATGGCAGCAAATCCTGTCTCTATTGAATCATGACCCTTGGTACTTCACCTGAAATATGCAAGAATTCATCAAAGTTCTAAGATTTGAAGAAAAAAAAATAAAAGGTCGAATGGTGAGAGTTGGAGAAACCTACCCCTACAGGCAAACTTTCATTTTTTTTTTTTTTTTTTTTTTTTTGAAATGAAGGTCGCTAAGAGTATGTGGAGGGGAGTTTTATGACAGAATCTGCACAATAATGAAAATCAACAATGGCAACAATAACCACCACCACAATAAACAAAATTCATTGAATTTCCCATAAAGTTTCTATGAGACTTCTGTCCTTCTTGGCTCACTCCTTCGAAGAGCCTGCAGCCCAGGGCCAAAGATGCTTTTTGCCAGGTTGGCAGCATGGTAGCAGATCAACTGGAGGTTTTTTTTTTTTTTTTTTTTTTTAAATCTTCTCATCTACCCACCAATTAGGGTAATGCCTGTGCATATACAGGCTTGGGGGAAGAATCTGAGGTATCTGAAAGGAGAATAATATTACTATATACTAACTGGAAATTTGTCACACTCTTAGAACACAACAGAGCAGAATTATTTCTCTGAGGCAATCTATGGAATCAACAGAAAGCAAGGGTCTTGCAGTATCTTAAAAATGTAAAGAAATGTTGAATATTTGTTGTTGTTTACACAGCATTATCAAGCAGGAAGTTCTGAAGCAAGTAACACCATGTAGCAGTATTTATCTGTTTACTGTCAATATTCGGTAGGTTTTGTAAGTTATCATCAGTGTGTAAGAACACGTGGAGATTCTTTAGGTGGTGGTCATGGAGAATTCTGCTAGGTTCTTACTGAGAAACACTTGTGAGTAGTGGTTTCCATTTTTCAGAAAAATAATTTATCTCAATAGAACACACACACTCCAATTGGCATGTATATAGCAGCGTAGCTTCTTCGTGGAACGTTAAATGAATGGCTTTTTTGAAAGCCATCATACAATGGGAAAAAATATTTTTTGAACATCTATGCTCACAATTCTCCATTTGAATTTAAAAACTGGCTTCTATCAGTCAGCCATAGAGCTGGCTAGAGACCACTGCCTTTGCACTCACTTACCTAGCATATAGAGACAGAAATAAAACCCTTTGAAGTCTACTTGGTTTCCCCCATAGAATTTCACATATTTGGCCACACATTTGACGTGTGAAACACAAGCATTGTACTAAAGAGGAAAAGCTTTTTTTTTTCTTTTGTACGGAATTTGTTCAAACTTGTCTCTACACATCTGTATGTATTGTAGATGAATGCAGTTTCTTTCATGAAATCCCATAAGGTGTTTCTGCGATGAGCAACACTCATTTAACAAGTGCACTCTGCCATGCAGGCGGGACCTGCCAGGAGCAACAGCATGCCTGGAACGGAAATGTTGTTTAATGAATATTTATTGATTATGAATATTCATTAAATTAACATCTTTATGGCCGGCCTCGGGCTTTGTAACTTCTGTGGCAGTAAAGTGGTTAAGTAAAGTTTTCGATTCAGTCTTGGAGCTCTTTGAGGCTCAGATAACTATAAAAATTACCAACGCTGAGTTTCCTTCTGGAACAGAAAACAACTCTAAGATATTCTGATGTGGTTACAATTGGTATCAAAGCTTTTGGTTTGGGGATCACAGTAAGAAGTGACCTGACCCCTTTATCTCACGTGTTTTGGTGTAGTCTCCCCAGCAGAATGCTTCCATAATAAGCTCACTGTGCTTTTTTTTTTTTTTTTTTTCACTTTCTAAATCCTCATGCTTACTCTATTAATACTGGGTATCATCATGTTTGTCATGGCTGAGTAAACCAGTTTCCTTCTCCAGGTGTCACTGAAGGCAAACTTTCCATCCTCCAACCCATTTAGGGGTGTGGTCTTCTGAAAACACACTTTTGATCGTGTAACACCCCTGCCTGAAATTTGTCAAAGATATTCCACTGCCTTTAGCATTAAATCCGAGGTCCTCACGTTGGAGCTGGACTTTGCTATCCTTTTAGCTTTATTTCTCACGAGTTCTGCTCAGAATTTTATTCAGCCACAGTGAAAACGTACCCATGCTAACGCTCACCCAGAAGCCTTGGAACACGCTTTACTTGTGGCCTCCAAATCTGATCACTTTACCCTAACTCTTTAATCTGGCTTACTTTCTACTTACCTTCTGGATACTGTCTTATGCCTCATTTCTCCTAGAAACCCTTTATTGATCTCTACAGGGCATAGATGTTTCTTCTCTGTGCTCTCATATCATTCAGGTTTACTCCTATTTTAGGACTCACTACACCACACTGAAATTTTCTCTTTAGTCTTCACCATAGACTTTACAGACTCCTTTTAAGTTAGGACTGCATCTTGTCTATCAGTGAAACTCCAGCACCCAGACAGGTGTCCCAATCAATCACCTAACAGGTGCTTCATGTATAAGTATGTTGGTTAAAGTGAATTGAATCAACATGCTTGATTTTGCTGGAAGCCTTCTCTAAAGGGCTTGCCCTCCCCAGGGTTATGCTAGGCTGTTTAGACTAACTCCGGGAAGCATTGGTAAGAAACCATGATTTTACATCTCAAGTTAGGTCTGTGGAAAATCTTGCTCAAAAGTAGGAACACAGCTCTATTCTGTAGCATGCAGGACTCAGGTTATCAATAACAAAAACAAAAAATATCTAAATTAGTTCAAGAAAAAAAAAAGACACTTATTAAAAAAAGATAGAGGTAGCTCATGAAAAATACCAGAAGGCATATATTGGCCCTCAGTCCAGAAAAAATTTGGAGCTATAAGGTAAAATTAAAACCATAAACTAGAAAAGACTCTGTGTACCTCATATTTGCCTCTTTTTGCATTCCCATTGCAGATTTTCCCCTCTGCCAGCTTTGCCTCTGCTTCTCAGGTCACATGGCAGATACCTGAGTTTCTATCACCCCATTCAAAACACAAGCCCAGACAGGACTAGAATTCCTTCTGCTCAATTTCTATGGAAAATGTAATTACTCTTGGGAACAAATATAAACAAGATTATCAGAGGCTTGTTTTAGAAGGTAGAGGCGCCATTGAGAAGTTCATTTGTGAGTCGAGAAACCACACCAAACAACATAATTTCTGAGAATAACATTGCCTAATTTAGCAATATAAATACCACCTACCACTTTTTACTCCAAGACTAGTATTGTGAATGCAATGAATTTATTTCTTGTTTGGCTTCACTCGAAAAATTCTCTATCCTAATTCAAATAACATTTCGTTTGTAATCATACAGCTACAGAATATATCATCAGCTTTTCCTACTCTTGGTGCTGTATCAACATTGTTGATGCCAGATCTGATGTTTGACCCCACACAATTCCTATCCCTTTCTCTCACTAGAGTTATGCACATGTCCATCAGGATCTATCTTAATAGTCTGAGAGCATACAATCTGCTGACTTATTTTCATTAGATGTAACTTGACATCATCATAATCCATGTGTTTAGTCCTATATGACCAGATCTGTGGTTGTATAGTAAAACTTTGGATTGTGGGTAACTTGTTCTGTGAGTGTTCTGCAAGACAAGCAACATTTCTAATAAGTTTTCATTTGATAAACCAGTAATGTCTTGCAATACGAGTAGTATGTGATGTCGAACGTCACATGATCACAACTGATCACAACTCTCTCTGTCTCTCTGTCTTGCTGTAGGATTGTGGGTGATCATCTCCCATGCTCAGATGCTCTGTCTCAGGCTGCAGTATATGCAGAAATCAGTAATTTTTCAGAACATTGAAAGGTGCCCACAATTAACACTAATGCATTTTTTGTCACTTCAAAGACTGTGGACAGTCCTTTGCTTTTCCATACAAGAGTAAGCTTAGGAAAGCTTTGCTTCATTCTAGGTCAGGTTGCCTCAGATATAGACCCTTTCCTCTGCTGCTTTATTGCCAGTTACATTAAATACCACATACGGCAGTTTGTTAATACTGTACTATATTCAACATCTGTGTGAGCGTATGCAATGGCCCATATGCAGACAAAGTTTGAAAAAAAAAGGCAATAAGAAGGTGATGAGGGGTGCCTGGGTGGCTCAGTCCTTAAGTGTCCAATTCAGCTCAGGTCATGATCTAGCAGTTTGTGAGTTCCAGCCCCGCACTGGGCTCTGTGCTGACATTTCAGAGCCTGGAGCCTGCTTCTGATTCTGTGTCTCCCTTTCTGCCCTTCCTCTGCTTGCATTCTGTCTGTCTCTCTCTCTCTCAAAAATAAACATTAAAAAAAAAAAAGAAGATAAGGATTATGGTGGAAATTAGGAAGGAAATCATCGATAAGTACGAATGAGGTACGCGAGTGGCCGAAATTGCAAGATTTTATAGGAAGTCTACATCTGCATCTTATCTGGAGAGGAGGAGGGGAAAAAGGTGGAGGAATCCCTCACTTCAAATGATATTAGGGAGATGTGTAAAATGTGGGAAACAGTGCCAAATTTGGTAGAAAAACACCACCTGAATAAGGCTGTAGCAGCGTGAGCAATAAATCTGTTTAATGACAATGCAATGTCACATTTCCGGGAAATCCTCAAAAGGAGACAAAAGCAGTTGTCATTGGATAGGTTCCTTGTTAAAGCTGCATGAAAAGAAAAAGATTCCATTGAGCCAATAGATAGCAGTGATTCCATTAGTGATAGTGAGCATCCTCTTACACAATAACCCTCCTCGCTCTTGTCTCCCTCGTACCAGCCACGGAGGTTTTCAAAGGTAAGTGCAGGTTAATTTGTTTTTCTTTATATTTTGTATTTTCTTTATTATTTTGTATTCTATTACAGTATTGTAATCATTTTTATATGAATATTTTTGGGTTGTGGAACAAATCATCTGAGTTTCCATTATTTCTTATGGAGAAATTCGCTTTGATATACAAGTGCTTTGGATTACAAGCATGTTTCCAGAACAAATTATGTTCGCAATCCAAGGTTTTACTGTATTTGCTTTTTTTTTTTTAATTTGGGGTTAAATCTCAAGTATTTTTCCCTTCCCTTTTACCTAGTGGGTTTATAAGTGGAGAATTTTTCTAATCATAGAAGCAAAGTAATGATTCTAAGTCTATTAGCTGCCACACTTCAAACCTTGTTCTCTGGGCTCTGTTTCCTCTGTCACGCCTTCAATCGTAGCTGCAGAAAACATGCAACTGAAATTTGGGGGAAAAAAGCCATCCTTTTTGATAAGAAAAATAGTATCTTCAGTATTGGTTTCCTTGTGATTGAGCCCCGAGTTCACTAAGATCCTCATGGTTACCGTCCATACACAGGACTCGTACATCATCTTGAGGGCTACATCTGAGCAAGCCTGAGCTGGATGCTTCACGGTGCTCACCATCTTCCACGCTTCTTCATGAATTCTTTAGTTCCCCATCTCCCAGCGCGACACAAAACAATGCCTTTGTGTGTAGACTTTCTGCTTTAGCTTCGCTAGAATCAACCTACTCCAGGGTTTCTGAACCAAACGGCATATGTAAGAACTGCCTTACAAACTGTGTTGGAGACATCAATCTTTTCTGCTCATGTCAGAATACTTCTGCCTCAGGCTCCCTTGGGCAAGTCTGACCCCATTTGCGGTTGTTTCTAGTTTCCCTGTGGAGATGGGCCTCACTGTTTAATGTTTAACAAATGCTCTGCAACACAGGGGTCCAGCTACAACATTTTCTCTAATCAGGATGATGTCATAGACTGCTCCCAAAGCTGTATTCCCTTTGAGGGATGGTCTGCTTCTGCTTGCTCTGCTGCTGCTAAGACAGGTTTCCTCATGGATCAGGGTTCTGAGTGTCTGAGAACATACGGCCTCATCTACTAAGGACTGTCATGAGAAAAAGGAAGTAGACATATCTTGGTAAGTCTAGGGGATAGAATTAGGAAAAATGAGTAAAATTTATTAAAAGACAGATTTAAATTCAACATAAGGAATAAAACTGAATAACAGATGCATCTAACAATAGAAGGGACTGGGTTCCCTTTCACTGTGATTGATCAAGAAGAAGACAGGGAAAGAATAGTTATAGGGGAAGAAGGGATTACCAAACTGGCAACCAAATTGGGCCAGACCACCTCTAAGGTTACTTATAGTTTTAGGAGCTTAATGATTTTATCTTAAGACTTCTTTTTCTTTCTCTCCTTCCCTTCCCCCTCCCTTCTTTCCTTTCTTTTTTTTCTCTTTCTTTCTTATTTTTAAATGAATTTAACTATTTGAAATTAAGTTATACTCAAATTAGTATCACTGCCTTCAAGGTCAGCCAAAAAAGTAAAAACTGAATCTCATTTTCTTTCTTTTTCTCCCCTCTTCTTTCTCAAGAAGTCAAAATAAACTGATCAAGTGAATGATCCTTTTCTCAGAATATTTCACTTTCAAGATTTTTACTTAGTTCCAATATGTATAGCCAGTGGAAGAAAGCACATCAGTCTTTGAACTCCAGGGCTGTCAAACATCTTTCACAACACCAGTGCTGAGGTTTTGAGTCAGTTTTCACCAGCTCATCACAGTTGAAAGTGTGAGCAGTCACCTTTAAGATCTTTCATAGTCTAGGAAGCACTTGCCTGCAAGTGTAGCTGTTCTCCTCATAGAAATTCAGATTAGTAAATGATCTTTTAAGCTTTCTATTACAGGGCTAGTAAAAAACCTGCTTACTGAAGAGCTACTATTTTGAAAGTTGGCTTTCTACCAAATGGGTGGAAATTCAGAAAACACTCTGATTTCTGCCTTTTCTGCCAGTGTGTTTTGCTTTTCTCTGCTCAGCCTTCATTCTCCATTCAGACCCCTTAACTCTGATTGGACGGCTCATAGTGACTTCCTTGGGACTACTTGCCAGTCCCCCAGCATTCATATGTTGATCTTGGTGTGCCAAGACATCTGAGTAATTTCTCTGTGAGGAATCTATGATCATGGGGTAATCCTTCATTGGTAGGATAGCAGAGTGGTGGTGATTAAGCAGTGTCAAATGAAAATCCTTTGGTATTTATCTTTGTATATTTCCCTGAAAAAGAGTAAATGCATTTTGTTTGCCAAACACACTGTGTTGATCTGTAAAACCAAAACAAGTTTGAGGAAACAGTCCCTTTGTACTGCATTTTATCCACTTGGAATGTGTAAAGCAGAGTTATGGCCATCTATTGTTGATATTACACTACGTCCAGCCCTTAATTAACACACATCCAACAACTGTTACATCAATGTTTTAAAGATCCTTTTGCTAGACTAATGATTGCTTCCTAGTTACTGTGCTGTATCAATCTTCACTTTGGAAAAACAAACAAACAAACAAACAAACAAACGGACAGCTTGAGATGTATATCTGCACATATTATGTCACATCTCTCTCTGTTGGAAATCCCATGGACATCTTATCCTAAACATGTTAAAAACTGAACTTATGACCTCCCCAAATCTGCCACTTTTCTAGACTTCTTTACTGTAATAAACAGCATTTCTTATGCCTTTTATGTATTTTAAAATTATACTTTAATATAATTTGTAAGTGTATTTATATGTACATAATTATTTTTAAATTCTAGTCTAGGCTATAAATTCTATAAAAGCAAGCACTTGGAACACAGTAGGCTGTCAATTCAAGTTTGCTGAATAAATAGTATAAATAGGAAACCATTCCATGCCTTATTAACTATTTATTAATTAAGCATCATTGTCTATGACTCCTCTATTTTTTGAATTTGTCAAACTCCATGGCTTATGGGGTCTGAGTGATTTAACAAAAACACACTGATCTTTGACAAATACTTAATGAACACAAAAACTCATTCCAAAATATTACAGAAATATTCTTCTCTAAAAAAAAATTAGTAAGCAGAGGAGTTCCAATAATTTCCACTTGCCATGTCCAAATAGAATAGGCAATAATCTTGAGAGTTATGTGGTAGCTCTTTGAGTTACCAAGTGTTTCTATTCTAGTTATATACTCGTAGCTCGGAAAATAACAAGGGAAATTTGGAGATTTCATTACACCCATTTTAAGCCAAATGCAAAATGCAGTTATCATTTGACTTTTACAACGTGTTTTTTTAAATAAGAGCATGTGTATAATAAACTCTGAATATATGGAGAATTCTCTTATCACCGATATAGTCACACAGTGAGAATGAGATAGACAGTGTAGACCGAACTGTCTACTGATGGACCAGGCCGATTTAATGGCATTCATGAAAGTGGAGTTTATCTCACTGTATGTGTACAATGGCATGCAGATGACTCAGGCTGACATAAAAGCCTTGAGGTCTCTCTGGCTATAGAGATTATTAAGCAGAAACGTATTTGGCTGCTTATTATAAAAGCCATAGTCAAACATCAAAGCCACATGAATAAGCATTACCATTTCCAGCTAGAATAAAAGATAAATTGTGGGTAAAGATTGTTTTGTTCACTGCTCTTTTATCCAATGCTTTAGAAGAGTCTGGCACATTGAGGGTACTCAATAAATATTTATTAATTAGATTAATATGACCACTGCAATAGCAGTTCTTTGAGTTGGCCTACTCCTGGATCCTTTCTGTTCCATTGCTTTTGGTCACTTTGCTTTAGTCAGTATCTTAAACCTAAATGGGATTTCAACCCGACCCATGTGTATACCTTCCCATGAAGCCTGGTCCTCAAGCCAGATGTGGGTGTAGGACAATAGGAAGTGATTCAAGGGTTTGATGTGAGAGGTGTCCAAAACCCTTTGGGACTCCACTGAGTCTTCTCTTATGTCCCAGTCCAACAAGTAAACCTGAGGTTTTCTCAACCAGTAGCTCATTCTTCAGCATTCTCAGGGGTGCATGATTCCTGTGAGAGAGTCACGTGGGAACTGCAACTACATTTTATCTTGCTTTCGTTTGTAGTCTGGCAATTGGGGAAGTAAATGTATTTACTCATGTAGATTTCTTGGAACCTTATGAGGCATCCCAGAAGCTCTAAATTTCCTGACCTCTTTTATATGTTTATGTCCCATTAAACTGGCAGCTCCTTTGGGCCCTAGTCACCCTCTTCAACTCCCTCGGTGTTAGAAGCAACAGGTTAGTTACCATCTGTTGGCACTGAGGACCACACAGAGTTACCTTTCAGAAAGGACGACAAGAAGCCTGTCCATCTCTTTTAATTTGCCTGTCCCTAAACTCTGAATATCTGTCCTTTTTTTTTCATGTATGTGTGTGTACATTTCAGCTCCATTTCTTTTTTTTTTTAATGTTTATTTATTTTTTGAGAAAGAGTGAGAGACAGACACAGAACGTGAGCGGGAAGGGGCAGACAGAAAGGGAGACAGAATTTGAAGCAGGCTCCAGGCTTCAAGGTGTCAGCACAAAGCCTGATGCGGGGCTCCAACTCATGAACTACGAGATCATGATCTGAGCTGAAGTCAGATGTTTAACTGACTGAGCCACCCAGGTACCCCTCAGCTCCATTTCTAACACTTGTCAGGGTTAGCGTGGTTACAGGAAATGACTATGAGAATCAGTGGGGTTATTTATCTTTTTCCCTTCCCTTCCAGATTCTCCAGGTCTTGTTTTGACTACCTCAGCATGGCTAATGGGATCTGAGTGGTTTGGATTTTGTCAGTCCATTTTAGCCTCATCCTGAGCCACTTTTACTTCCTTACCATATGCTAACTCCATTGGCCTTTTATTTCTATTTGTGCTCTTCTTCCCACACGATGCCTTTACAACCACTATTTCCTCTTTCTTTCTCCATTTCCACCTGCCAGCTCCCACCCAAATCTTACATGTTTCTTCTTCAGGAGAGCTTTCTGTGACTGTCCACGCTGTGCTAGTTGCCTCATTACAAACTCTCACAAGCTCTCCTCAATTAGCAGGCTCACCCAGAGTCATCTTAGGCAAGCTAGTAGCACATTAAGACTCCAGGAGGTGTATTTACCCACAACGTACTCCGGTGATTCACTGAATTCTGGCTGCAAATCAGAGAGTAAACATAAGGATGACACCATTGTCTTCTGTCTGGCCATATGAATCTGGTTAAAGAAACTCTACCAGATCAGCCAGGTAATGGTAATAATGAAATTAATAATAGTAACTAATATTTATTGAGTATTTACTGTGTGATGCCTTATACTAAATTATTTGGATTGTTCTTTTGGTCCTTGTACAAACTTTCTGTGGTTATAGCAATATGAGTCACATGAGCCCAATTTTAGATGAGAGGAAACTGAGACCCTAGAGTTAAGTAGCTGTTACAAAGTCACAGGGCTAATAAGTGGCAGAGCCTTGATTTAAACCTAGAGAATCTTCCTCCTGAGTTAGTTCATGCTGGTACATTGCCTCCCAGGCTGCGGAACATTAGCCATTCCCATCTGTTTATACATTGGTAACTAAACTGCTAGATTTCTCCTTAAGGAGCACTTTGTAGCCCCATTAGCAGGCCCGAGGCCCAGTCTTGCCTTTCCTGGTAAACCCTTGTCTCTCACCATGGTTCTGCATACTTCGTAGCTGAGACCTCATAGGATGTGATCTAGGCAAGATCTGTCCTCCTTGTGCCTGGAAAGGAAGGATCTGCGACTGAAAGGAGAGATTGGGATAAGAGGGATGTGGGAACAGGAGAGAAAGAGAGAGAGCAAGCCAAGGAAAGGAAGAATGATATCTTCTCATCTGAGAAGGATGAGTATAAATGTAAATTTGAAAATCATTTTCCATATATTTCTTTAAGTATTTTCAATGGTCAAGAGGAGGAAAGAGGTAAATAATTTTATTTATCTATATTTAGAGAGTGATTTGATACTTTCAGAAAAGCTGTATTAATTCTTGTTATATCATTTATAAGAGTTGCCACATCACTAAACTCCCATCACAATCAATTTTAGCATTATAAATTTTATGAGGGACGCCTGGGTGGGCTCAGTCACTTAAGTGTCCAACCCTTGATATCAGCTCAGGTCATGATCTCATGGTTTGGTTGGTGAGTTCAAGCCCCAGGTCAATCCTGTTTGGGATTCTCTCTCTCTGTCCCTCTTTCTCTGTTCCTTCCTCACACACACACTCTCTCTCAAAATAAATAAATAGAGTTAAAAAAAAATTTATAATGACTAAAAGGGTATATTCACTGTTTTCATGTATATAAATTTGATTATTACAGAGGTTAAACATACTTTTATGTTTATTGATGATTCCTAATTCTTCTGTGACTTGTCCATGTACTTGACCAGTGTTTTTATAAGAATGTTTGGACTTTTCTTATTGATCTGCAAAAGGTTCTTTAGATTAAGGTTATACATTCATATTTGTTGCAAATATATTTTCCCTCTTGCCATTGTTTTTAATTTAATGTATTTTTGGTCTTTTCAAAAAATTCAAACACTTGAGAGAATCCCATTCACTGATCTCATTTCTGTGCTGTTTTTGCTTTTGTGCTTAAAATCTCAGTTAAATACGTACATACTTTTTTTAAATTTAAATTTTTCTTTTTCTTTTATATAAATTAGAGTCATGCTAAATTAATTTTCATGTGGTTAAAATAAAATAATACCAATATGATATAATACTAACATAGTAGCAAAAAATTAATATACCCTCCTCCATTCTCTCCATCTCCCAGGCCCAGGAACAACTAATTTGAACTCTTTGTTTTTCAAGTGATTAACCCTGAATGTCTCTGAATATGTGCTTGCTGTTCTTTATTGATTTACTAATTTTAGATATTATTTAACTACCCAATGACAGATGAAAATTTATCATTTGAATAACACATTGCCTTATAGTCCTTCATCTTTTCAATATAATTATATAGCTATTTTTAGTTAAATCAGAAAAGGGTATTCATATCATGATGATGTGGGTATTGTTCTATGCCAAGAGAAGTTGTGTATATGTTTGCATTTCCTTTACTTGATATTTTTTTGCCAGAAATTTCTAATCACTTTTTACTTATTCATGCTGCGTCCTTCTTATATTCTCAGTTATTGTTTTCCACTAGGATTATAATACCTGTTTTCCACCAAATCACTCCTTTACAAATCCCTGTGTCCAACTCTTCCAACCCAACGTGGTTACTTCTAGGCCTTTTGCAGAGCTATCTCCTTGAGCTGCCTTAGACTACTTTCTGAGATGAGTTGTCTTCCTTCTTGGACCCCATATCTCTGTCAGTCTTCATTTTGTTATTATTAGCTTCCTATTGCTACTATAATTAATTACAATGAAATTAGAAGCTTAAAATAACACAATTTATTATCTTTTAGTCCTGGAGGCTAGAAATCCAAAGTGGGTCAGCAGGACTGCATTCTTTCTGGAGGCTCTAAGGGAGACTCTGTTTCCCTGCCTTTCCAATTCTTAGTGGCAATTTGCATTGCTTGGCCATGGTCTCTTCTTCTATGTTCAAATTCAGCAGCATAGCATCTTTGAAACCCTTCCTGTCTCCTGTGTCCCTCTCATAAGCTTCTGATTACATTGGGCCCACCTGGATATCTTTCCATCTAAAGATCTTTAACTTAATCATGTCAGCAAAACCAGTTTTTCCAGGCCATGTAAAGTAACATATTAGAGGCTCCTGAAATTAAGGACTGGACATCTTTGGAAGGCTGGGGAAAGGGGTGTAATTGCTCGACCATAGCTGTGTTTTGTTTTATGTTTATTTTCATTTTTTCCCTGAATGTCTTCAAAAAAATTTTTAAGCAAATGTTCATAGACCATAAATTTTCTGACTGTGCATACTTGAAAATGTCAATAATCTACACTGCTTAGACTGAAATATAATTAGTTCAAAGTATTGACTTCAATTTAAATTTTATTGGGATTGAATTCTGACTGCTACTTACTAGCTCTGTGACTTTGAGCAAGTTAATAAACCTTTGTTTGCTCAGTTTCTTCATCTGCAAAGTGGGCATATTAATAGCATCTATTCATAACAATTCATAAGATTGTGAAAGATTAAATAAATCATTCATATAGTTCCTGCCATTTAGTAAA
Source organism: Lynx canadensis (assembly GCF_007474595.2). Taxonomy (NCBI): domain Eukaryota; kingdom Metazoa; phylum Chordata; class Mammalia; order Carnivora; family Felidae; genus Lynx; species Lynx canadensis. Next base: position 69,345,050 of record NC_044310.1, read on the forward strand.
TGCAGGCTATTAGTATCTTCACACTTGATTACTAGGTTGGCTAGGCTTAGAATTTTGGGCTGACCATGTTGTCAGAACTTAGAATTCATTCCATCATAGTCTTTTAAGATCTACTACTGCTGCTGAGAAGTCCATTGCATTTTGATTCATGCTCACATTGTTGACATGTTCTATCATGTGAAAGCTTTAGACTTTTGTCTTTATATTTAGTGTTCTCAAACTTCAAAATGCCTGAGTATAAGTGGATCATTTTTTCATTAATTCAGTAAGACATTTTTCAATGTAAATTTTGGGTTTCTTATCAGCCGTCAGAAATTCTCTTCCACTTTTTTCTTTGTTCTATTCACTTTATAGATTCTTTGTTTGATGTTGGTCCTTCTGTATCAATTCTTTATGTCTATTATCTTTTCTATCACTCTTTTCAGCACTAATTGTCAAAGATTTTTTTTAAAAAATCAAAGTGAATTTTTTTTCAGAGAATGTTTTATTGTTAGTATCTCCTTATTATTCTACAATTGTTCCTTTTTTAATTGAAATTTAAACAGTTTTTAGCTTGGGTCCTCTGAGAAGCAGATGCCAGGACAGGAAAAGACATGCAAGAGATTTGTTGGTAAAACACTGGTGAAGGAAAAAGTGGGAGAAAGTACATGAGGTAGGGGCTTCTTCAGAAAGTGAGGTAGATCTGAACTCTTTGATAGAGAAGGGAAAGGAAAGAGGGCAGGGTAAATAGTCTCAGACGGCTGTGCAGTTCTAAGGAAGTTTGACCCTAACAATGGAGAGTTCTGGAGCAAAAGATACATCTTAAAGGAGTCCTCATCTCACAGGATTGGGCTTGCATTGGAAGCCCTGCTGTGCTCATTCATTAGGTTGGAGCAGCCTGTGAATAGTGTGGCCTTGATGCAAACATGATGGTGAGAAACACAAGGGCAGGAGCTAAGATCAATCAAGTACGCTTCCTGCAGCAGGAGATCTGAGCAGTGTCTTATAATTATCACTTTATCCTTCCCATGTGTCTCACACATCTACTGAATGAAGAGCAAGTCTTCTATGGTTTTTGTGGGCCTTTCTTCCTGAGGAGAAACAAAAGATAGAGGTTAATAGGGTAAACTGTGGCCTCCAATGTTCATGTAGCCTCAGGGCCACAACTGGAACTCATTCTCTTCCTCTTCCACTATCTATCCATATTATCTTCACTCTCTCATTTATCACCTCAGGAGGTCTTAGTGGTTTACCTTATGGTATGACCCAAACCTTCAATCCTGTGGGATCCAAGCCCTAGGTTGCTGTTTTAGTTTATGCTGCTATAAGAGATCACCATCATCTGAGTGCTTTACACAGTAAATATTTATTGCTCACAGTTCTAGAGGCTAGACTTCAGGGATCAGGGTGTCGGCATGGTTGCATTCTGGTGAGAACCCTCCATCAGGTTGTGGACAGTGGACTTCTTGTTCCCTCATGTGGTGGAAAGAAAGCTAGCTCTCTGGTCTCTTCTTATAAGGACACCAATCCCATTTATGAGAGCTCCACCCACATGACCTAATTAGCTCCCAAAAAAATCTACCTCCAATAGCCACAATATTGGGGATTAGATTTCAGATATAAATTTGGGGGGACAACAAATGTCCAGTTCATAACAATTGGCAATCATACCCTTCAGGCTGGAATGGTTGCCCATTTTTATCATGGTTACATAATTTCAAGGGAGTATTATGCTCATTGTGTAAATGGAGCCCTACTTTTATATGCTGATCAGAGTCAATTATTCCTAACACAATAGTGACTCCTTCTTTCAGCTGTTAGTGTCTAGATACAATGAAGTCCAATGTGTCCAGGGAGCAGCCATAACTTGTAGTTCAATAAGACCCCATGGCTCTTTCACATCTTCCTTTGTATTTAGTATTTGTAACTTCTGTATGCTTTTGGTTATGAAAAAGAAATTGACTGAGAAACTCTTTACACTCATGATTGAAGTTTCCTCTGGCTTGTTTCTTGTTTACTCCTTCTGCACTTGCTTTCCACATTCCAGAAATTTGATGAAATCTCTTGAGGCTTATTGATCATCCCCGCCCCAACCCTGCTCCTAATTCTTTTTGTCACTTTGATTTAAACTATTTTACTTCTTTACTATCATTTCAAAGGTATCTTTGGAAGGAAGAAAATAGTATATGTGGTCAATATGCATTCTTAAAATGGAAGTTTTCATCTTGATTAGATATCTACAGGTAAGTTTTAATATGAAGTATTTATCTTTTATTATGGTCTAAGCAGTCACTAACTTTGTCATTTTGATGTCCTCTTGAATCCAATACTAATTTAAGGAAGTATTTTGTTGATAATTAAAAACACGTTAATGTTTATTTATTTTTGAGAGAGAGAGAGACAGAACACGAGTGGATGAGGGGTAGAGAGAGAGGGAGACAGACACTGAAGCAGGCTCCAGGCTCCAAGCTGTCAGCATAGAAGCTGATGCGGGGCTCGAACCCACGGACCGTGAGATGATGACTTCAGCTGAAGTCAGTAGGTCAACCGACTAAGCTATCCAAGTGCCCTGTTGATAATTTTTTTCCCCAATATTCTCAAAGTTGTTTAAAATTGTTTATTTTATTACAGTGTTGACTCAAAAATGGACCTGGGAATTTACTCTCTGTTTTGTTATTGTTGTTGCTGTTGTTGTTACTTGATTAATTTCTGTGGCACAGTATAGAGAATTTCAGCTTCTGAATAAAACACTGTCAAAGATTTTTCCAATTTTGAAAATGTGTGCTGGTTGAACTCCCAAACAGTTTGTGAGAGCTTGTTTCAACATATGCCAGCCCACACTGATTATTATAACTTAAAACTCAAACAAGCCAAAAATTTAAAGATTAAAATCAAATTTTACAATGTTTACATGTAAAACGTATATCAACATGTTTATAGATAACCCAATATCATCGTACCATTTAAACTGGTTTCTAGTCATTCAAATTTGTGATGTGTGTGTTTGTATGTGGTATTTGTCTACTTTTAAATTTAATTCTAAGCATTTCCCCCCCTTAAGGAAATAACCTTTTACCTGAATTATTGTTATAATTATTTTCCAGTTTGACATTCTGCTTTTAATTTACATTTTGGTGTTTTTGACAATCAAGAAATTTAAACACATATGCCATCAAATATCAACTCAAACTGAATTTATAATTTGAAATACCTTTTCTATTCTGGTAAGGAAATAGAAATACATTTAGGAAACTTTTCTTCCTTCCTTTCTAACTTGATTCCTTCCATTTACCACCTTTGGAACATTCAGTAAAGTAATTGCACTTCATAGTGTCAGAGACCATTATCCTCTATGCAATATATGAATTTTGGTGGAATGTACTACAGAAATAAAGCATGTTAAGAATGCAAGACTGTTCCAAGGAGTTTTGTCTTGATTATATAGCCTGAAAGGAGTCATTAAAGACTCCTCTTCATAGATGCCTAACGTTACTAGTTATATACATGATGGAGCAGAGATTCAGCATGACAAAAATGGTATTACAGGAAAGCTGTATGCCAGTGAGAGAAAGCCATGATGCTGGCATCAGTGTCACCTTTTTTTTTTTTTTTTTTTGAAACAGGGTGGGAGAAAGAGCCGCCGGCCTCATCAGAAATGGGGCTTATGTTTTACCCAAGGCAGGGCTCATGCTCACCCCAAGCAGGGCTGAAGCTCACCCGATGGATGTGGGACTCGAACTCACCAACCATGGGATCATGACCTGAGCCAAAATCAGATGCTTAATGACTGAGCCACTAAGGTGCCCCAGTGTCATCTTTTGATTCCATTTTCTAATGTATGATAAAACATACTATATCATAGAGCACAACAAGGCTATTCTAAAACTGGCCAGAAATCTCTTCATTCTGCACTCAGTAAGTATTTATTATGCTTTTCTAAGATAGTCAGCATATCTACTATATGTTAGTGCTAAAAATGAATAAATAATATTTCTTGCTTTTTAAAAGTTTAAAATCTGGTCAGAGCAGCCATATGCATACAGACAAATCCTAACACATTAGAGTAGCTATAATAAGAGAGTTATAAACAATTTGTTATGAGAAAACAAAAGAGGAAGTCACTAAATCAGTTAAAGGGATTAGGGTCTGTTTCAAAGAGAAGATGATGTGTCAAATGGATCTTAAAAAATGAGTCATGAAAACAGATCTATTCATTGGCTACTGGCAGAACTCCAGATGGATTTTGGAATGAACAATTTCCACAGGGAGTGAAAGCAAAAGCCACTCCGGTAGCATAGTATTCAATGCCTTAAGGAGTCAATGGGAGGTAGGAGAAGTGGCAACCAACTCCCCTTTCAAGAATTTTGTTTGTGCTGCACAGGGAGAGATGGGCACTAGCCACATGACTCTGGGCCCCTCTCATATTCAAAAACAAAGTCTGAAGTGTTTGCTGTTCTTCTCACAGCCACATTCCCAGTAGAGTTGGTACCAAAGTAAAAGCTTTGTTAGGTTAACCTCTATGGTTTGGACAAGAAGCAGACTCCTTTCCTCTGTACAAGCAGGAGTATACCCCACTATTTTTCTCAAAATCATGGAATTTGTTGAGGACTTGTAACATTCAGATTCAAACCTAATGTATGTTATTTTTAAAGTTTGTTTAATGTTTATTTTTGAGAGAGAGAGAGAGAGAGAGAGAGAGGGAGAGAGAGAGAGCGAGCCTGTGTGGGAGAGGACCAGAAAGATGGAGACAGAAGATCCGAAGCAGGCTCCACACAGTGGGCACAAAGTCCAACGCAGGGCGGCAGGGCTCAAACTCAGAAACTGTGAAATCGTGACCTGAGCCAAAATCAAAAGTCAGCCACTTAACCGACTGCACCACCAAGGCTCTCCTAAACCCAATGTATGTTATTTGACTCTACTATGTATCAAAGCTTTCCTGGATTCTTCCTCATGTATCTTATATTAATCAACACAGAATCATGGATTTTCACCAAAAACTCATGCTCTTCAGCCAAACAACGACAACAACAGAACCTCTTAAACGTGGAACATTTTTTCAGTTGTATACCAACTAGATACACACACACACACACACACACACACACACACACACACACACAGTATTTTAGTGTACTAAAGTCTACATTAAAGCAATATGACCTCCAGTCATTTTGTTCTGAAGCTGATGTGCAAGCATTTCGTTGGCAGATGGCTGAACTTTGCAGGTCCTTTTGAAAAACTGGTTTGCATTGCAAAGTAAGACTATGGGGAATCACACACAGACAGACACACACACACACACACACACACACACACACACCCTTCAAACCAAAAATCACGTAGCTTCAAAATAAATACTAGGAACTTCACCTGCTGACTCTCAGAGACGAGACTATCTCTTCCTTCACTACCTGCTTGAGAAGTTGTGTAGGATTCGTTTGCTGGCCAAGTGCAGCTGAGATAAAATGAGGAAACAGCAAGTGGAAAGTATTCACTAGCTCCTCAAAGCTGCAATCACTTCATATCAATTTTAAATTAAATGTAAAAAAAAAAAAGAAAGAAAGAAAATGGTGCAATATATTTTCCTCTGCTTCATTTCTTTTACATTGCCTTCTCCTGGGCATTTTGCTATGTAGAAGGGTAATGTGTTTATACATTTTGGAACTAAGCAGTCATAAAACTGTATAGGCACAGCTTGGAACCACCATCCACAAATTAGAAAGCTCCCCTCGATTTGCCCATTTTATAAACACTTTATGAAGAAAGAGAAAAAAACAAAAACAAACAAACCCCCGGAAAGTGGTTTAGGTTTCCCCTCACTCCTTCCCCCATCTAACTCCTAAACAGTGCATTTGATAATTATACAGCACAAAAATATGATTCAAAGCCATGTAAATATGAATTTTCATCATATAAGAGAAAATCTTAAAACTTGCCTTCAGCAGTGTCAGCTGGAATTCAATAGACTCTATACACTTTTGAAATGAAAACCCAAATGCACTCTATTTTTTATACTAAAAGGCAAAGACTAATTGAAAGGGGCATCAGTAAACATATTTTTGTTTAGTTTCTAAAATATTTTTCTTATTGTGAACTAAAGACTTCAGAAGTCATTAGTGGTCAGAAATAAAATTATCTTTTCCCAAATCTCTAAGATGCTAGTCTGCTCTCTAAACAATCTTCTTGCTATTTGACCCATGTAATTTCAGGAAATTTGCTGAGCATTGGTAGCTTTGACCAAGACTCTAAGGCTCTGTTTCCAATGTACTCCCAGATTAAGATGGCAAGTCATTTGCATCAAAACTGTAAAATAAACAAAGTTTAAGGCATTGGATATTGGAAGTGTAACTCCTTCAACAAAACAGTGAATAACTTATTTACTCGCAACAGCAGTAATTTCCTTGAGATTGCTGCCTCATCACTGTAGGCACTGAAATGATACTAAATACAACAGTATTAACTGCTGCTTCTGTTTTAGATCAGATGGAAACTCAAATAAAAGAAAAAAGAAAACTGGAAATAAATATACGAGTAAGAAAAGATAAGTACATATTGAGGTACTATTATTTCTGGCTATGTTGAATACATTTAAAGATCTGATATTCTCCTGGTACACATGCTTCAAATAAGAGCTATTCCATGTTTTGTTGCTTGCCAAATTTTGTCATCTAGCCCATCTATCAACAAATGACAAACTGAATTATGGTAGGAGGAAGGAATGGTTATGAATGCTGGTCAAAGAAAAGATGGTTATAAATAAGATCAATTTTAATACACTACTCTTTTGAAGATCTAAACATGTTCCAAAATTAGACTATGTGCTCGGCATATCATAGCTACTTAATAAATATCTGCTGGATGAATGGATAAACTTTATTCATTGCAGAAAATGCCAAAATGCTCCCCAAGGAAAAGAAAGTCCTGTCTGTTATGCTTCTGACCTCAAGTTTCATTTCATAGGGAATTGAGCATACTCTTAACAGAAACTGAATGTTCTATAGTAGTTTGGGGTGTAGGTAGATTGATAACCACTTTTGATGCTCAGCAGGGAACTCATAAATAGTTAAGCATATGCAAATTACTTGAGAGTAGTTGGTCTTCATTTGTGGTTTTAGGTCAGACTAATGATTTTCTCTTTCAAACAGAACCAAATGGATGTGTCAAAAGAGGTAAAATTCTTAATGGGAGTGGACATAAATAGTTTCTAACCCGCTGCTAAGGTTACAAATGTCACTGGTAGTTGTCATTATAATAGAGCAGAGGGTCCTTCATTATTTCAAATGCATTTCCATATCCACAGGTAGTCAGATAAGTGACCATTACCACATGTACCAAAAGGACAAACAGATGGTGTTCGGATCATTCATTTTTTTGTGTGTCTTATAGGATTCAAGCATTTTGGAAGTCATTCAGAGTCATGTGTTTTATATCAACTTATGTAGAAACATTTACATATATTGAACCCTTGCCCTTCTACTCCTGGCTTTGTTTCCTCCATCTCCTCTTTCCTATATCCCAAGTGGGCAAATGTGAAAGTGAAATATAGACCTTTCTGCAGGGTGATTGGAAAATCTTCCACTGAGTTCTAAGTGAGCGTTTTCTATTAATCTTCTGGCCTCCCAGCAACCCCAGGCATAATCAATAGCCCAATCCAGATTGTACTAAGAGCCTTTTCCCCTACTTGAGTTTTCCACATTCAACAGTTTTGCCACAGAGTTTGAAGTGAGGATAATGACCACGTTGACAGTACAGAACAAATCACCCTGGCATAGCTGATCCAGAACTTCTCAACAGTTACCCTCCAGCGGAGTTTTGATTGTACCCACAATCCAAACAGGCAGTGGATGCGACCAAGGAAACAGAGTTGGCTGGGCAGAGTCCATTTTAGGGTTGTTTTGTTGTGCCTGGTCATATAGATAAAGCCGGTGGGCGTCATTATACATGGTCGCTTCTGCTTCTCTTGCAATTACATCACAGCAGCCCACCGCAGAGCAGGTTGGAAGCTTATCCAGCCCAGCCAAACCCAGCTAATACAACCTGTGATCTGGAGTCTTTTCAGATGTTGCTGAGGATTGCAGGCTTGACAGCTAGGCATAAAAGTTATAGGCGAGGGGTATACCAGATTTTTTAGGATGGATATAGTGTTTTTACCTACAACTCTCTCCCACTCGGCCCTCCAAGCACATCTCCACATAAAGTCGCTTGGAATGCCCTGGATTGACCTGTTAAGTAGAGCAAACATACATTTTCCCTGGCTCAAATAATGTCTCATCTTTTTTCCTAACCACATTACCATATCAGTTTATGACCTACTCCATTCTTCTTTTTAATCTGGATTTTCTGGTTAGATTGCTTGATTAAAAATTTAGTGGATTTCACAACTGTGAGTTCAATTACCCCCTACTAAGTTCAATTTTCAATATTCAGACATATCAAGCCCACTACCACTTGGCCGTACCTAGATGAGGAAGGTCTTTTAGGACCAGCTTTGGAGATAAGCTAGTTCATTTCATATTTAAGTCCTAGAGAAATTAGGCTACATGAATCACATGTGCAACAAGCACTGAGCTAATCAGAGCTAAGTGTAGAACCTAGTTTTCCTATCTCCACCTTCCTTCCAATATATGATACAATTTAGCAGAAAGTACAAAAAAGTCTATACAGAAGTTTACTTAAATCAGTAATATGCATTTTGGTAATCTGGGATGTTTGAACTAACGCACCATATGAAAAGCATTAAAGAAGCCCACAGCTATGAGTAAATCAGAGCATGTGAAATCTCCTTATACAGTTTTTGTTGCCACAGGATTTTGTTTTTTGTTTTCAGAACTTTTTGTTGTAATTAATATTTTTTGATGTTGCTTCTCTGCTTATGTGGAAGTATAATACTGTGGCATTTGAAACGATTACCCTAAAGCTTGGAGGAATCATCAGTGCATTTCTGGCTCCTAACCTTCCTGGTCAGAAAGTCTGTATTTAGCCTTTACCAAGTTACTGAGGCTTAGAAATGTGCTTTTCAATTCAGAGATCTTAGACACTCACATGTCTTTAGGTCCTGAATAAAGTTTTCTCTGGTGCTGTGATATGGGTAGTAACTTTCCTTACACAATTTTTTCACATGAATAGTTCTGTAGTCTTGCTTCAGAGAAAGGGTCCTGGGATTTACATGATGTATGCATTTTTCCCCGTTTCTTTAAAGTGTTGTATTATTATGGATCACAGGCAACTGTGAACCAATGGTAGATAGTTTGCTATTCCCCTTACTATCTACTTGCATAATTTTCTACTCTCCTATTTTCTTTAAAAGGACTTAGGAGGAGAAAGATGGCTTGGAACACCAAGAACCTATTCAGTTTAACTAAATAATTCTCTCTCTTGTCTTGCCTTGAATCTCCCCCTCTCACCAGACACAGCCCTAAAAGGTAAGTTAGAGTCCTCGGTTATGGAGAAGAGGCTACTGATTCATATATTCACTAGGATTGGGAGTGAGGATGTTAACGCTAGATCTTAATGCACCTGTGGGAATCATTTGTATGTGGACAGACTGGCCATTTGGGTCAAAGACGGGCACTTAGTCCATATAGTTGCACTGATTCTTCATTCATTCATTCATTCATTCATTCATTTAACAGTATCTATGAAGCACTTTCTATGTGCTGGTGATACTGTCCGTTGCTAGAATTAAACAGTAGAACAAGAGAGACATGGCCCATTCCTTCAAGTTACACATTTTTTTTCTCCATCTTTGCTTATTATTCGATAATCACTCATGAATCCATTCAAGTTCTATCTGTGGCTGCCTCATCAATCTCAGTTCTTGCCTTGCCTACTATTCTGTTTCCTCTATTTTCCTTCCAAACACCACTTTTCAACCAGGAGAAACAAAAACAAATAATCAAAATCAAAACGAAAAAAAAATTGTAATCCTCAAATCTCAAATTGAACCATTTATTGTTCCAAAGAAGTCAGTGCTCTTTTTTCTCAGTCTTATGAGTTCCTGAACTACTGCTACATGCATTGCACCTTGGAAGAAATATAGCCAGCTATTCTCAATTTTCATTCCACACAATGGTAATCATTACAGTGCCTGGCACCATGTCATAAACTCACTTAAGAAAATTTAATTCTTTTTAAGAAATACACTTTCATAAGTATCAAATTAAAGTTTTTTAACCTTATTCAAGCAAATGTAACCAATGTGATAAACACTGAAACGATAATAAATAAATAAATAACATTGTTAATTTAAAAGCAGATCCCAAAAGATTATTATTTAAGCATAACATAAAAAAATTATTTTACCTAAAAAATTTATCAGTCAACTGACAAGTTGAAAGAAATAGTTGAGGGGTGCCTGGTGGCTCAGTCAGTTAAGTGACTGACTTTGGCTCAGGTCATGATATCATGGTTCATGGTTTCAAGCCCTGTGTCGGGCTCTATGCTGACAGCTCAGACCTGGAGACTGCTTCAGATTCTGGGTCTCCTTCTCCTTCTCTCCCTCTGCCCCTCCCTTGCTCACGCTGTCTCTCAAAAACGAATAAATGTTTAAAAACATAATTAAAAAAAGAAATAGTTAGGTCAATGAAGTGGTCCAATATTTGTTTAACGTAAAAATTTGATATTGCACAAAATTTTGACAATGTAAAAACAGCGATAGTTTTCTTATATACTACTAATAGCAAAAGAGAAAGGATAATAGGAAAATATAATAAGAAAAAATTTTATTGCAGCATAAAAAGAAAATAACTATATAAAATAACTCCATAAAACTTAGGACTATAAAGAAGTATTTATATAAATGTAAAATAAAGCAATCATAATATATCGGGGTTTTTTTTGATGACGAGATTCAATATTGTAAAAATTTATATTTTCCCCAAATTAATCTAGAAATTTAACTCAGTAAGAAGCTATGTGCTACTATATGACACAACTGTAAACATTTTCTTAAGTGTCATTTAGAAGAATGCATTTACATGAATACCCAGAAATTTCGACAATTATATAGGGACTTGTGTCACTGATATTAAAACATACTCTATAGCTAGAGAAATTAAAGCAGCTCATTATTTGTGCATGAAGAAGTAAAGCAATTGGGATACAGAATAGGGTCAAGATACAGTGAATGTTATTTTCCAACTTAGTTGAGAAAGGATGCATTATTAAATAAATGATAGTGGATTAGCTATCTGAAAATTTCCATAACATACACACAAATAAATTCCAGATAGATGGAATATTTATATAAAATATAAAGCAAAAACACTGAAACAAAATTTAGGCAAATATTTGTGTAATATTTAAAAGAAAGAGTATAAAACCAAACCAAGAATTAGAAAAGAACAAAAAAAAAAAACCCAAATTTTACTCTAAACATGTTAAATACTTTTTTATGGGAAAAGTACGTTATGAAAAAGTTATAGAGAATTTATTTGTGGAAGATTATTTATTATAGTCCTCAAATGCTTAATATCTTTATTATATCCCACTGCTTACAGATATAAAACAAAACAAACAATAAAACATCCTAATAAAAATGAAGAAATATTATGAAAAGAAAATTCAGAAAAAACTACAAATGATCATTAAACATAAGAAAAAATATGTTCAACCTCACTAACGTTCAAAGAAATGCAAATAACAGCAATACAGTTCACTATCAGAATGGAAATGAGATGGAAAAGTGGTCATCCTGGTCCACGTTGAACTACCTTTTATTGGTTGGTTTATCCATTTATACTAAAATTTATATGAACTTATATTTTTATTCAGCAATTCCCCTTGCATAAATGTATCCAATAGAAACCCAAATGAGTCATCAGAGGGCATTAATTACAGCAATGGCAGTAATAGTGAAAAAATTAAGAATAATCTGAATACTCATCAGGGTAAATACGTTTATACCTTCCTAAAAGATAATGCAATAAAGCCATACTAAAAAAAAAAGTACTCTTTATTTCTAACACTGAAAGATGACTACAAAATGAATGAACTTTAATGAGGCCAATTGAAACCGAAAACATCCCACTTGAATCCTTCCTGAATTCCTGATCTACCAAATCTTGAGAATAAAACATAAAGATGCTGTTTTAAGCCACTAAATTCTGCAGTGGTTTGTTACACAGCAATAGTAACCCAAAATAGCCACTAAAATAGAATGAGAACAATCTGCCTATGGAAGATAGAAAATGGAATGAGGAGATTAGCCTGACTACTGTGAAGAGAAATAAAATTAGGAGATATATAGTGTAGGGCAAAACGTGAGGATCTTGAAAACTAGGCAAAAGACACTCTATGTTTCAAAGAACAGAGAGATAATTGTTATATAACAAAATTTCACCATCATAGTTTTAGAGAAAGAAAGAGGGAATTATATTCCCATATCTAGCTGTCTCTACTTCAGATCCTTTCTTTCTAGGAAAAGAAGGAAAAAGAATTTCATTGGAAGGCTTAGTCTCAGCAAGGACAGTAAAAACTTCTGTGTTGCATCTGCAGAAGAATCTGAAAGTTCTCACAGCAAGCAGTTGGACTCAATGACCTTTAGGAGTCTTTCCAATTCTTTGATTCTCTAGGAAGAAGAGCTTTCTTTTTCTAAATTGTTTCTCAGATGGCTTGGCCAGAGCCCTCACATGCTACTAACTCTCTGTGGATGCTTTTAGTTTGTCAGTGGCCCTTAAGTAAGACATCTAGAACTGGGCACAATATCCCTGATATGTGACCTGCACTGGGTGGAGGGCTCTGTAATTCAAACCATCCTAGTTATTGTGCATGACAGTTTCCCCACAATGTCTAAACATTGAATGATAATATCAACAGAATATCTCAATATTAATCAAATAGCTAATAAGAAAACAAGATATTCTAGACATACTAGAAAAGTGGTCTTATTACAAAAGTAAGTTATTCTGCTTTATATTAGCCTGTTGATAATCATTTTATTCTTTTGTTGTAGCATCCAAATAGCATTCTCCCTAGAATCTTTATCCTTTCACTCATAACAGATTATTTTGCTTCTTCCTCTTTCACAGAAAAGTTATTTAATGCACAGCCCCTAAATTTTTCCTCACTCTACCTGTACATGTGCTTGAGTTGGACTCAACTCTTCCAGTTCTCTCCCTGACTTTAAATTTTTATCTAGATTCTGCCCCATTGTTAAGTGTCCTAAGTCTTGCTCCACCATCACTCTCTGGCTTCCTCAGTTTTGCCTTTTAAATTGACATTTTTATCTTCCATTGCACCTACAAACATGTTCTCTAAGTCACTCACAGAACTTGTTTTGTCAGAGAGCCATGCTTCTATCTTCTTTCTTCCTTCATGGAAGTCTGTCCCTTGTTTGAAAGTATTCATTGTGGACCTAAGCAATTCTTTAAAATGCCACATAGCTGTTATCTGTGCCTAGAAACCTACACTTAAAATGTATTAAAAAGCCACCTCTTTTCTTTCTAGACCAAAAAGAGAAAACAAAACCACACCTGGAATTGTGTTCATGTTGGAGATAGCATTTGGATAAATGGATTGTAGAATGGATTACAGAGTTCTTTTGTAGAATTCTTTCCAAATAGGGCATCAGTTAAGTCAGCTTCCTATCTGGGGGGAAAAATGAGATTTTTAAGCACTCTACTATTATAGCATTGTATTTTAAAATGGCTGTTATTATTTATTTACTTAGTATCTGGCCACAGTTATTGAAAAGTACTGCTATAATCACTGTAAAGTTAAAACAAATGATGAAAAAAGACAAATGACAGTAAGACGCCACTTCAGTTGCAGGATGAGTTCATGAAAAAGTGAGGAAGAGGGGCGCCTGGGTGGCTCATTCGGTTGAGCGACCCACTTCGGCTCAGGTCATGATCTCACGGTCTGTGAGATCGAGCCCTGCATCGGGCTCTGTGCTGACAGCTCAGAGCCTGGAGCCTGCTTCCGATTCTGTGTCTCCCTCTCTCTCTGCCCCTCCCCCATTCATGCTCCGTCTCACTCTGTCTCAGAAATAAATAAACATTAAAAGAAAAAGTGAGGAAGAAACTTACTTTCTAAGTTCCCTCAAGCCCACCAGCACAGGACTGCCAGCATCAAACCACATTTCAGGAGGAGAGAGGCAGCCTCACACTGATCTGGTGATGTAGGCGTCATCAAAAAATGCCAACTTTCAGCCCTCTTTTTTATATTCCTATGCTATAGAACGCCTCATAGTTGATTTGTGGCTGGTTAAGGCAATATTATTAAAGTGAATTTGAGAATCTACTATAATCACTATTATCACTATCAAAATGTTTTGTATTTATTTGCATAAAGAGTGCCATTACTGTATAAAAATCGGTTAGCATACTCTTTCACTCACAGAAATTTATTGTCTTTATAAAAATAGTGATGTGGGTGGGCATTTGAGACAAGCTTTGAACAAATACGAAATTTAAATAAATTAGTTACAATATGAGTAAGTGAAGGGTAACCCATATAATTATTTTTCTAGGACAGGTAATGCATGAAGATTCTGGACCAGAGGATAGGATCATTGAGGGAAACTGGGAAGAGGTAAATAACATGTGTTACGGAGGATAATTTACTGGAAAATGGATAAAGAAAAGAAATGACATGGTCCTCGAGAAGTTGTGAACATAAGGAACCACATCATTTGGATACATGTGGTGGAAAATTTAGAATCACTGTAGTGAAGAAGTTTCAAATAGTGGTTCTACAAATGTCATCCTTTGAAGTACATAGTTCGCTAAGCCTCAACAGAATCTAATATTCTGCATAAAATAAGTATCTACTGGGCAGGTGATTGCATACGAATATGAGAACAGATCATAGTTCAAAAGCCATTAAAATGTTGAATACCAAAATCTTGAAAATAAGCTACTGTAAGAAAGATAAACTCCTTCCCACCATTTGGTTTTATACATTAGCTACCATTTATTTGGTATTGTTTAATGAAGAGAATTGCCCAGTACTTAATCATACATGTCTATTCATTCGTTTGTATTTATTTTATGGTTTTCTTTCCATCCTTAATTTCGCATTTATAGCAATCAATGCCATGTCTGGATGAGAATCAGGAGTCGGAGCATGAGACGCTGAAATATTCTGCAATCTAACAGGTGAGTCTCTGTGAGGGTTCACTGTCGAAGCATAGAACAACTCAAGCAAAATTCAGAGAGAATGTAAATAAAATATAAGGACTTGCACTCATACATGATAGATATAAGAAGAAAGGTAGAACAGCAGAGTTGAAGTGTGCTTTTTGCTAAAGTCAGCATGATACTGTTCATTTTTTACCGTAGACAATCCCTCACCATTTCTGATTTCTTTGAATTTTCAGCTTTACGTGGGCCGTGTTGTATGCATGACATACACAAATACCAAATAATTGTTATAAAAGTACTCTAGGAAACACATGGACTTAAACACCTTGGGCCCTCAACTTAAACATAATGTAAGAGAGCAGAGGGGATGACAAAGGTCAAACCATGGGGATTGTCCAACACGGGCCTGTGATGAACAAGTCACATCACCTAGAGCTTGTAGCCTGAGGTGTCTGATCCTGGAGGAAGCAAGCCACTAACTTTAGAACTTTGCATTAGACTCTAAGTGGTAAGTTCGAGTGAAAATAACCTTCACCAGAAAATAGGAAACCCATATTCTTGCATTTCCATTGGTGATTCACTGTGTAACTGGGTAAATCACTCGACTAGGTTTCTGTCCTATCTATCTCTCAGGGGTTTTGACTTCTATTTGTCATTGCACACTCCCCAAACCCACAAGTCACTCAGTACTGTCAGTTAGTCCTACATTTTATATTCAGTAAGGGCAGGGCCTCCACATTGCATACAAAGTGGTGGTAATGGTAGGCAATTAAATTACAAAAAGGAGAAAAGTGAGGGAAGGATGCCTTAATTCACATTAAAACATTATTCTGATTATATCAGCCAACAGAAAAAAGCATTCATTTCAACCACAAAAACAGTTTATACCCACACATAGAGCTTAGTTGGGAGTGGGATATGTCCTTTCAAATACATCAAAATATCACTTTGTTCATTCATTCATTCATTCATTCAGTACATAATTTAGTTTTTTTTATGTGTTCTTGGGGATATTTCACTGAACAGAAAAAGGATTTTGACCTCAGATTTCTTTTGTTCAAGAGAAAGGAGACAGAAAAAAACAATAAACATATAAACAATAAGAAAATTATTTAGTGTGTTCATAGGTTATAAGTGTTACAGAAAAAAAAGAAAACAGTAGAATAGGACAAAGGGAAACAACAGTGCCAGGGCTTAGGGAAGGGAGTTAGAATGTTACATTGAGGTTAGGGTAGCATCATTGAGAAGATGGCATTAAAAGAAAGTTAGAGAATTTGTGATGTGTAAATGTAGAGGGAGAATATTCTAAGCAGAGAGCACAACTAGAGAAAACTCTTTAATGTGAGACTAGGTTCATCATGTTTAAGGAAAAGTAAGGAGATCTCACAGCTCTACTGAGGGGAGAATATTGGGAGCTGAATTAAAAGATAACTGAATTCAGGTACAGGAGTAGGGGCCATTTAATATTTTTAAAGAATTTGGGCTTTCAGTCCACATTAAAATGAAGCCATTAAACTTTTTTCAATAGAGGAATTACATGATTTCTCTCAAAGGTGAAAAACATTTCTCTGGCTACTGTATTAGGAATACACTGGCAGGGGCACCTGGGTGGCTCAGTCGGTTAAGCGTCCGACTTCAGCTCAGGTCATGATCTCGCGGTCCGTGAGTTCGAGCCCCACGCTGGGCTCTGTGCTGACCGCTCAGAGCCTGGAGCCTGTTTTGGATTCTGTGTCTCCCTCTCTCTCTGACCCTCTCCCATTCATGCTCTGTCTCTGTCTCAAAAATAAATAAACGTTAAAAAAAATTAAAAAAAAAAAAAAAGAATACACTGGCAGAAGACAATAGTGGAAACCAGTCAGGAAGATACCATAGTAATTCAAGGGACAGATGATGGTAGCCCACACACACAAGGATGCTAGCAGTGGGGATGAAGAGAAGTGATAAGGTTCTGGATATATATCAGAATTTACTGATAGGATCGATGTGGGGTATGAAAAAAAAAAAGAAGAGTTAAGGATATATGTGTATATATATAATTTTTCCTCCTGAGCAATTAGACGGATGGAATTTCTATCATTTGATATGTGGAAGGTTGCAGGTGGACTAGCCTCATGTTTATTTTAGGGCATATGGATTTTGAAATGTTTATTAGACATTTAAGTGGATAGTTAAGTAGATAAAGATACAAATTTATTATTTGGGATAGAGGGATGGGCTAGAGATATAAATTAGTGAGCAGCTGCCATATAAGATATATTTAAATCCATGTGGTTGGATGAGATCACCAAAGACATGAACGGAGACAGTGAAGAGAAGACCAAGGCTGTAGGGTCTTCCAACATTAAGAGGTTGGAGAGAGGAGCACCTGGATGGCTCAGTTGGTCAAGCGTCTGACTTCAGCTCAGGTCATGATCTCACAGCTTGTGAGTTTGAGCCCAGTGTCAGGCTCTGTGCTGACAGCTCAGAGGCCGGAGCCCACTTTGGATTCTGTGTCTCCCTCTCTCTCTGCTCCTCCCCAGCTCGCTCTCTCCTTCAAAAATAAGTAAACATTAAAAAAAAAAAAATTAAAAAAAAAGAGAGGTTGGAGAGAAAAAAAAATCCAACAAGCAAGACTAAGGAAAAACAGTGAAGAATGAAAAGCAAGGGAGTGGATGGGATGAAGTGCAAATGGGGAAAATCTATCAAGGAAGTGGGTGTGCTGTTGATGTTGACAGTGGTGATTGGCTTGTCAATGCAGAAATCAGTGGTAAATATGGTGAGAGTAGTTTTGATGGGATGATGGGGGCAAAAACCAAAGGTGAGTTGGGAGAGAATGGGAGGAGAGAATTAGAAACTACAAGAATAGATTACTTCCTTAGAATTTTTCAATAAATACAACCTAATGATGGACAAAGTGACAAGGAAAATGAAGCAAGAGAATTATTTAACAATTTAGATATATCTATATATGTGTGCACTGATTTCATTTATAGAGGAGAAAGAGACAAATATTGACCTAGGAGAAAGAATGAGGAAGAATGGCTGGAGTTTGGCTGTTAAAGGAATTTCTGGAATGATGTCCTTAAACAAGAGGAAATGGGATTTACATACCATTGGAAGGATTGGCTTCAAACAGAGACAAGATTACAATCCATTGTTTAGTCTCCTAAACTGTTTCTAGTCCATATTGCACCCACGAATATTCTAGAGTGGTTAAACACTCACTGAGAGAATATAATATATGTCTCTATATTATGAGATATGATTTCTATTATGGTTGTGAGGATGGGGGTGAGAAAATTTTAGAAGGTCAGAAAGGAGTAACTTGTTAACATATTAAGTTCTTAATCTCTAGTGATTCCTTGCCAATAATATGAAAGTGGACATTAAAACAAACTCCCTATCCTATAAACTGTTTATACCTTAATTACTTATCTACAAAAAACACTGAATGGAAAAGGTCTTGGAACTAGTTTATCATTTTTTAAAATCCATGAAGTCCACTCCCCTTTAGAGACTCCAGTAATTGAGGTTGGGCTGTCAAAGGGGCCTTTAATGAAACTACTAACATCTAGAAAGAATATCTTTTGAAGAGTGAGAATCTATTCTTACATATGAGCCTCAGAATGAATGGTTTCATTGTATGAGGCTGTTCATTAAAGTTCATGTTGTGAAGAGAAACTTTCCTGGCTTTTAACTTTTTTTTTTCTTTAAATTTTTTGTTCTAGTGTTCTGTTCCTCTACTCAGTATTTATGAAAACCTGATCAATTTAATTTTCCTAAATTAGTGGAGGTTTGTTCCTGTCACAATCTGTTTAAAAGCCTTTAGTAGTTTACCATCTTCTAGAGAATTAAACCAAATTGCCTTATGTAGTCTTGTTTTCATCTTCACTATTACTTAGTCCAAGTTGCCATTATCATTTACTATAACAGCTTAAAATCATTCCACTCTTATGCACACCATATACCTATACCACTACGTATCTCTTTCTTACATTTAACATTCTGCCAGCTATCTATAGCTATACTGATGCTGCCTAACAACCACAAATCCCAGTGGCTTAAGACATTAAATATTTATTTAGTTCACAAATCTGTGCATTGATTGAGTTGTTCTTTGGGGCTCTTCTGGGGAGCTTTGCTGATGTGAGCAGGGCTTAGCAGAATTCATTCACTGGTTACCAGTAAGCAAGGCTGCTCTGCTTACCTTGGCTGGGCTCTCGCAGGTGTTTAGCTGGAGGTCAGGTGGTCTGGGTGGGCCTCAGCAGAGACAATGAGCAACTCAGCTCCATTTCCTCATTCAGCAGGCAAGCCCAAGCATGATCTTCCCATGGTGGAGCAAAAGGAAATAGCAACATGAAAGTGCTTTTTCAAGTCTATTTAAGTCTGGTTTGCTATTGTCCTACTGGCCAAAGTGAGCTACATGGCAAGTTCAGAGTCATCACGAGGAGGCAGTAAAAGAAGGGCATGGATTTAGGGAGGTGTGATAGAGTGAGACCATTAATGCAATCAATCTACTATAAAGACCTACATTCTTCACATGGTCTCTGGCTCACAGACCCATGTCACCCAGTTCTCTTCCACTAACTGCTTAGATATTGCTTCCTTTGCCTCATTCTTTTAGCCTAGTTAATTCTCATTCATCCTTCATCTCAGCTCAAATATAAGTTTGTACAGTAAAACTTCTTTGACCTTCCTGGCTATGTCAGAATTCTTTGTTATAACCCCTCATAAGAACCATGTTCCTGTCACAGAGCATTTGATTTGGGTTGAATTATTAATGTGATTATTCAATTAATTTCCCACTAAACTAATAACTTTCTAAAAACAGTAATTTTGACATCTCTTGTGCAACACTTAGTATCCAGCATTGTGCATGAACATAAATGTTCAATAAATATTTCTTAGATGACATTACCTAAGCTGGTTAAATTTTCCTGATTATTGTTTCTTTCCTTTTATTTTCTTCTCAAAAATTTTTTTCTCTAAGAGATGTTACGTTTTGTTATTGTTGTTTTTAAATGCTGAACCTGTCATCTCTTACTCCATGGGATCTAATACAATAACTATTTTTCTTCTTTACAAAAATTTTTTTTAACACTTATTTATTATTGAAAGACAGAGAGACAGAGCGTGAGAAGGGGAGGGGCAGAGAGAGAGGGAGACACAGAACCTGAAGCAGGCTCCAGGCTCTGAGCTATCAGCACAGAACCTGATGTGGGGCTCGAACTCATAAACCGCGAGATCATGACCTGGGCCAATGTTGGCTGCTTAACCGACTGAGCCACCCAGGCGCCCCGACTATTTTTCTTTTTTGCTTATTCTCTCAGACTTTCAGTTAGACTTCATTTTTAAGTTCCTAGTCTCTCAGCAATTTATTAAACAGCACAATTGAAGGGAAAAGTAAGTAGGAAATTCGTTGTGTCCCTCAGGCCACATCCTCCCCACTTCACTGTAGTCTTAAGAAGAGAGCAGTAATGTGCAAATTGGTTTTGTGAATTAGGGATGTGCTACCATGTATTTCCAAAGAGGTGTATGCGCTAGTCAATAGGACTTTCAATTTGGAATTTGGAGATGTGAGGTCAGTGAGCTGTGGGTCCCTGCTTGAGTCATTATACATCTTTAGGCTTCAATCTTATCCATGATATTTAGAGAGGACCTAAAGTCAAATTGATGAAGTCTCACATTCTTTGTAGCTTTAAGAAAAATTTCCAAGGAGTGTTTTTGTATGCATAAATCACATCCTTTCTGTGTTCTTCTTTAAATGGTTGTATATTTCTCCAGCTGAATCTATCTCACTATGTTGTTTAAATGCCTGACTTCTGTATTAGACTATGATTTCTTTTTAGCATAAGAACCTTGTCTTCTTTCTGGCACTTGGCAAAATTAGGTGCTGAATTTTTTTTTAACCTCAATGAAGACTTCTATCCAATTTTCATTTATGCTTGTACATTTTAGGGCACATATTTTTCAGAGAACTCCCTTGTGTGGACGCTGTTGCCTTAGGTATAAGTTAGACACATTGGAGACTCCAACTGGGAGCTGTTAGCTCTCATTCATTAGTCCTTCCTTGAGCATGATAAAGTTATATTGAATAGGTGTCTTGACATGTTAATTTGAGAAAAAAATGCAAATGTGAAATGCAAAAATTTAGAGAGCATTTTGCATTTACAACCTTGCCTTTGGAATCACATATATTGGAGAAGATGCCTTTAAAATCAAGTTTCATAATATTTAACGTATACTAGAGTGACATGGAAAATGTTAATTTCAGATTGTGAGAGTTCCAATTATTGAAGCCATCCACCAATAACTACACTGGAGTAATGTCAAAGAATCCCAAGAGTGTTCCAGTGAAAAAAGAGTTTATTATGGAAAAACTAATGGACCGTTCTCTTTAGCTGCTCCTGCTGGTACAGCTATGATGGGTAACATACACCAACTGAAATATCCTTCTCATATGTTAAACCACACATTTTCTCTCCAGGGAAATAGAATGGGCTTCATCTTTATTAAATATGTTTGGTTGCTTGGGGTATTTTCTCTTCTGTTTTTTGTATCACTATTTTTATTTTAATAAAAAATATTTTATAGCATTCATGCAAAAAACAATTCAGTTGTGTCTTTTTTTTTCATAAATAACTTTGTGTTAGGAGTTAAATGGCTCTCCTGTGACCTCCATCTTGTTATGATCCAAAGGTCATTACAGTTTTGCCTTGAGGGTGTTAGGCTAATGAATCCAATGCTTACCCTGGTAAAGATGGCCCTGTTGTAGTGGTACAAGCCCACTGTGCACTATTTTTTAACTTGTCCAAAGGGGAAAAAAAAAAAGGTGTTTGATGATGGTCAATTTTTGCTGCATGCATGGGATATTATGTTGGTTTGCAAAAGTTTAAAGTTTTACATGTGTTCTCCATTAGCTGTACTTTTATGTTAAGAAAATAATTTCTTCAGGAGATCATCTTAGCCTTGATTATTTCAGTATAATAAAGAGTTAAGAAATCTAAAATCCCCCGTAAATAAAATCACAATGAAAATTATTTTTACAAACATATTGAACAATTCTTTGCAGATGTGTAGAGGGAAATGTATCATAATGGAAAGCATTGCCATTTGTAATTCTAAAGAGCATGAATTGGAACATCAGTTCTCTGCTGAAGCTATTCTGTTCCATTCTGTGCTTGCTTCATGAACTGTTCCAGGTCCTTAAAGAGCAATCAATGAGCCTACTTCAACCTATCATGTTGAAGCCTGAGTCCTTTTTCGTAAAAGGAAAAATTACTTTTTAAAGATCTATCTTGTCTTTGAGGAAAGGAAAAATCGATCATTTCTACTTCCAATTTACTTCATGTGACAACTTATCTCTGCAGGGTTAGTAGCTGATTAGACTAATATGACACATAAAACTTATTGCTAATTAATTTTTAACCCAGTCTTCAGTGGAGAACTTTGACAATTGTTACAAATGTGTTAGAACTCAAATGTTGTTCTAGAACACCATTCAAAATCAAGATTAATGAGTATGTTATTTGTAGCTCATTGTCATTAAGAATTTCATTTTGTGAAAGTTATTTCACCCTCAAATTCACCCAATACAAGATACAGTAGTCATTTGGCTTTGCAGTGTTGATTATGTATTTTTTTCTGCAGTTATTTCATAATTGCTTCTGGGTTCAATTACACAATTTTTTACTTATGCCATGCTTCCTTGGCTTAATTCCCCATTCTGTCTCCATGGATCACAGTGTTTAACAAAACTTCAGAGGAGAGACAGTCTTACTACCAGATTTTCCACTTAAACTAAAGATTAAGTCAAGTTTAAATAGAAAATTTCTTTTTTTTTTAATTTTTTTTTTTAAATGTTTATTTATTTTTGAGACAGAGAGAGGCAGAGCATGAACGGGGGAGGGTCAGAGAGAGAGGGAGACACAGAATCGGAAGCAGGCTCCAGGCTCTGGGCCATCATCAGCCCAGAGCCCGACGCGGGGCTCGAACTCACGGACCGTGAGATCGTGACCTGAGCTGAAGTCGGACGCTTAACCGACTGAGCCACCCAGGCGCCCCGAAAATTTCTTAATCAAAGCTGTCAGCTTACATATGGTCACTAGGTTTAATGTAGTCAAGTGCATCTATATGAAATGGAAACAACAAATTTAGGGTTCAGTTACATACCTGGAAAACAGTTTGGATCATAGACAATTCTCATTTCCTTCATGGAACTGAAAATAGTACTGAAGAAGAAGGGAATGGGGGAAGGAGAGGGAGGAGGGGGAGGTAGAGGAAGAAGATGGAAAGAGGAAGAAGAAGAAAGAGGAGAAGAAAAAAAATAAGAACTATTTTTACTATCTTTTAGTGAGTATTAATTATAGCACCATTGTGCTAAGTGTTTTAATTTAAGGTGGGATTTGAGGAACTATAGCTATTCACACTTTACGGTAGGTCAGAGAGATGAAATATTTTATCCCAGATCATACAGCCTTCAAGTTGTTTAAAGTAGAAATTCACACCAGACTCATCTCCCTTCAAAGCCTGCATTCCTAATCATTCTGTAATACTACTTACAAATGATTATGATGCTTTTATCTAATGATAAATAACTCTGGAACTCAAGGAGCCCTTAAACTCTTAAGTCTGTAATGAATCCCCTTTAAGAGCTTCTCTGAATGCAGTCTCTCCCAGGATAGAGGATTAAACTAAGTTGCTTGTACAATAAGATAAGTATATCTGGCCAGGCACTATTGTTAGGGTTCTCCAGGTTGACTAACTTGGAAATTACTCTTTGGGACTCTCCCTGAGCAAAAATCATTAGGCTAAATCTTTGATTCCATCCTCACAACTTCTGTTTTCTGTACATTGAACCCCTGGTCGATTCATTATCTAAAGGATCAGACTGCCTTTGTAGTTTGGTCATCCAGGAGAGCCATGTGCCTTTGCAACTATGCCCTCCTGACATTCCAAGCCACGGTAAAGAAGACAGGGCTCTATCTGGTAACATTATGGTAGTAAATTATGCAACATCTCAATATTGACATAAACTTTATAAAGATGTATTCTTTGTCCACATTCCAATATCTTCCCTAAAGATCCAGTTCCTTTTACCCACCTAAACAAGCTACATCCAATAAATAGCAGCTGAGTCATTTTCAGGGTAAATAACAACTATAAGCCTTATAATACATTGTCACTTATTCTTGAACAACAGTCATAGGTCCCATTATTTCCTGGTGAGCTCTAACCCTGTTAGAGTTTATAAAAGCTACCTCTAAAGTAAGGTACATGCATGTAATATAGGGACCATGCAAAATGACCCGTGGAGTAGTGAAAAGAATATATTAGGGCCTCTCATTATATATTTTTTCACCTCATTATTTAAAGCTTTTATTTTGGGGTATGTGTTATAAAGTAAATAATATGTAGATATAATGGTACATTTATATTATCATATATAAATAAATATACAAGTACTAGAAATTTGCACTGAAAAATGTTTGAGGACTCCTGGTCTATAATATTATTAAGCTGAAGAAATTTTAGGTGGAAAGCATATGACCATTATTATAATACTATAAATCCATATGTATGGATACACCAATTATCCACAATTATGTAAATCCTATATTGTAAAGAGGGGCCAAGACTCCTGATGCTATACATTAGTAATCAATAAGTAAAAACAAAACCTCTGAAGATAAGTCATCCAAGGCTGTCTTTTGGGACAAGGGAAAATACAGAATGAGGTTTCCCATCTAAATCCCTTTAATTATGAGGGAATAAGCAAGGAAGTGGAAAAGGCATGTTAAATCTCACAATCATATTTCCCAGCAAGTGCTTCTGAGCATTGCTAGCTATTCTAGATAGGGGGTTGTTAAACACATTTTTTTTTCCACAAGGAGTCTTCTTGGAGCTCTTAAGAGTAGCTGATAATATGTGTTTGGAATCTCTAGAATCTGAAAATATTGTGCACACTACTTTGACCATGGTATTATGCCTTTGAGAAGCATTTTGTGAGATTGGTCTGCCATTAAATGTACTTGGAAAATGTGGGCTAAAATAGTTGTTTACTCTGAAGTTTTTTGCCCAGAATCCAAACTTTTACCCCTTAAGTTAGTGTTCATCTCACTTCAAGCTCATTCCACTTTCATGTAGGCCTGATCAGCATTCAGGATATTCTTTCTCTTTCCTCTTTCTTCTTTCCTCTTCTCTTCATTCCTCTTATATTCAATAGAAATGTATTAAGTACTTTCTATTTATCCAGTACTGTGCTAACTATAGAAAGAAATTGTGAACCCACGTGGCCTTTGTCCTAATTGGATTCAATTCAATTAGAGAGATAAACATTATATATATAATTATTCACAATTGGTATACATGAGAAGATCTAAGTAGGCGACACAGGAATACTGGGTAAATTTGGTGAGTTAGGGAGCCATCCATGAAGAAGTGATGTTTCTGCTGAGACAGGAAGGAAGAGTTGTAAATGGAGACGTGAAGAGCAAGAGAGATTCTGAAAAAAAGCAAGTATGCAAATGCTCTGAGATGGTAGAGATTTAGTTATAGATACCATTAGATAGAAGACCAGTGTGACCAGACAGAGTGGGTGAGGGAGAGCGCCAGATGGAATGAGGTGCAAATGCAATAGAAACTAGATTACACAGGGCCTTGAAGTCTATACCAAAGCTTTCAGGTTTTAATTAAAAGCAACTGGAAATTATGAAAAGGCTTTAAGTAGGGAGTTACAGGGTCAGAGTTCCCTTTGAAATGATCACTCTGGGTATTGTGTGGATAACAAATTGCAAGGAGATCAAAAAACAGAAACAAAAGGCATTTCCATACCCACCTAGATAAACCCCACACAGAGGTAGTCAAGCATCTATGACAAGTGCTTGGTACATGGTGTAAACCTCATAATTTATTGCTGAATAAAGGAATTAAGATATTCATCCAATTAAGACCTTATTTCAGGCAAGAGGCATCAGTATGTTGGACTGGAAGTTGACAGTGTAGAGAATCTCAGACATATGATAGAGATGCTTGGTTGGGGAAGAAACAGGACTTTGTGTTATTGGATGGGAAAGAAGAGCTACTGCTTGGAAGAAATTCATTACAGTTATTCTCAGCACAATTTTTCTGATTGATGAGTGGCTTGATCTACCACTGCTGAAATATGTTCATTTCATTGTGAGACAATCTTTAGTCAATTATAAGATATTAACCAGACATGGACAATGCACATATTTTGGAAGTACAACTTCTAGGACCTCAAGTGCATCTCAAATGATAGGCATCTGTCTATTTAGCTTATGAACCTGAATAGCCATGTTCAGTCACTTTTTGATTCACAGCTCATTTGAACTTGGAATGTGTCAAAATTATAACAAACAACCATAAACTCTAAGTATTTTACTTATTATTTCAAATCTATATAGTTTTTTCAGATTTTTATTTTTTCCTTTGATTTTATTTATTTCTTATTTTTAACTTTATTGAGGTATGATTGACAAAGAAAAATTGCATATATTTAGGTTGTATAGTGTGATTTTTCAAAGATGTGCCATGTCATGATTTAATATATGCATGCATCGTGAAAATGACTACAAGGAGTGACACATATGCTTTGGATATTAACCCCTTATCAGATACATTATTTGTAAATACTGTCTCCCATTCCATAGATTGCCATTTCATTTCATTGATTGTTCCCTTTGCTGACCAGAGCTTTTTAGTTTGATGTAGTCCTACTTGTTTATTGTTTCTTTTGTTGCTTGTGCTTTTGGTGTCATATCTAAAAAAATCATTGCCAAGATCAATGTCAAGGAGCTTCTCCCCCTCTGCTTTTAGGAGTTTTACAGTTTCAAGTCTTACGTTTAAGTCTTTAACTTATTTTGAGCTAACATTTATAAATGGTGTAAGGTAAGAGTCCATTTTTATTCTTTTGCATGTAGATATCCAGCTTTCCTAACACCACTTTTATTGTTTATTTATTTTTGAGAGAGAGACAGAGAGACAGAGAGTGAGCAGGGGAGGGGCAGAGAGAGGGAGACACAGGATCTAAAGCAGGCTCCAGGCTCCAAGCTATTAACACAGAGCCCAAGGAGGGGCTTGAACTCATTGAACTGCAGGAGCATGACCTGAGCCAAAGTCCAAAGCTTAACCAACTGAGCCACCCACGCGTCCCCTAACATAATTTTTGAAGAGACCATAATTTCCCCATTGTGTATTCTTGGCTGCCTTGTCAAAGGTTAGATGATTGTACATACATGGGTTTGTTTCTGGGCTGTATTCTCTTCCATTGGTCTCTGTATCTGTTTTTGGGCCAATATAGTACTGTTTTGGTTATGGTAGTTGTTTTTATAAAAATGTTTATTTATTTTGAGAGGGGGGTGAAGAGAGAGAGGGAGACAGAAAATCCCAAGCAGGCTCTGCGCTATTAGCACAGAGCCCCATGTGGGGCTCAAATTCATGAACTGTGAGATCATGACCTGAGCTAAAATCAAGAGTTCGATGCTTAAGCAATGGAGTCACCCACATGCCCCTTGGTTACTGAAGTTTTATAGTATGGTTTGAAATCAGGAAGTGTTATGCCTCTAGTTTTGTTCTTTTTCTCAAGATTGCTGTGGCTCTTGAAGGTATTTTGTGATTTCATATGAATTTCAGGATTTTTTTTCTATTTCTTTGGCAAATGCCATTGGAATTATTATGAGGATTTGACTGAATCTATAGATTTGGTAATATGGACATTTAAATAATAGTAATTCTTCCAAAGCATGAATATAGGATATATCTTTCCATTAATTTTTGTTTTGCTCAATTTCTTTTAGCAGTGTTTTATAGTTTCAGTGTACAGATGTTTCACCTTCTTGGTTAAGTTTATTCCTAAGTATCTTATTGTTTTTGATGCTATTATAAATGGGATTGTTTCATTAACTTCTTTTTTTGGATAGTTCGTTACTAGTGTATCAAACTGCAATTGATTTTTGCGTATTGATTTTGAATCGTGCAACTTAACTGAATTTGTTATTTCTAATATTTTTTGTGGAGTTTTTAAGGTTTTCTATATATAAGATCATGCCATGTGCAAACAAAGGTAATTTAACTTCTTCCTTCCTAATTTGGAAAATCGAAGTAGTTTTGAAGAGTCACCAAATACTATTTCTAATACATGTGTTATAATCCATTCGATTACAGGCAAGAAATAAATAAAAATTTAAATGACATTTCAAAGAAAAACGAGGAAAGTGTCAGTTATGCGCTGAATTGTGCCCCTCCCCAATATTCATATGTTGAAATCCTAAACCCCAGTACCTTCTAATGTGATCTTATTCGGAGATAGACCTATAAAGAGATAATGAAATTAAAATGAGGCCATTAATGTGGACCCATACTGAAAATTCATAAGCGGAAATTTTGGATAGACACATATACAGGGAGAACAGCATGTGAACATAAAAATGGCCAACTATAAGATACAGACAGAGGCCTGGAGCAGACCTTCCCTCACCGACTTGTGAAGGAACCAATTCTCCCAACACCTTGATAGCTGACTTTGAGCCTCCAGAACTGTGAGTCAATAAATTTCAAACAGTTTTCAATTTTGCCACAGCAGCCCTAACAAATGGGTGTGGTATTTATAATGGCAACTTTGTTCGGACTTTATACGTGCTACTTGTGTTTCTTCCTCTGGTTGAATCTGTCAAATTTAACAACACATGCTAGCTGCTAATGAGTACAGTGAAAGCTCTGTTTTGCTTACAAAGATACACAAATTGTATTTTAAATGATATTTTAAAGTTAGAAAAGTATGGAAAGCAGGAACAGCAATCACAGTTTAGCCAAGGCCTATTTCTGACTCTTTATTATTGTTAGAAATATTTAAAAAAAAGAACAATGAGTACTTTTTTATATTGAGAAGATAGTTGCTTATGTGGTTGTTCAGAATAAATACTGTTGGCAAGGTCACTTGAGCATTAGTTTGAGATGATGCAAATACCATATGCATTCTCAGCATTCTGCTTTTTCTCAAACAGGTTTTCTCCTATTTAGCTATAAATACACCTGCTTCATTTTTTTTCAGAAAGGAACCATTCTCTTCACTGCGACTGAGTGACAACTTTTAAATGTGTTTAAACATTTAATGGCTGAAATGACATAAATAACTATTTTAATTAAGTTCTCATATTTTCTTCAGAATTAGAGGACATAAAATTTAAATAATAGTAATATACAAGGATTTACGGGTTACCGTGAATGTAATGTTTTTTAAATGCTTCAAAGTCTAACATAACACATATCATATATGTATTTATCCTCAATGTTTTTCCTTAATCAGAAGGTCCATTATGTCAAAGAAACTTTAAGACTTTATACCTTAATTGTAAAACTAATTGTTGATGCAGACACTACAGAAAGTTAGATCCAAAGTTATAATTCTTCACTTTTTCACATATTGACATAATTGTTTTCTTTTCATAATTTTCAGGAACTAGAACTCAGAAAAATTCTGTCACGCCAACACATATTTATAAACTGCCTAGAATAACAGTACAAATGATGGAGATTGCTAACAAAATTGAAGATGCAACTCCTGTTCTAATAGACAAAAGAGTTTTAGAGGATAAGTAAATTAAATCTGTGTTAAAAGAAAAAAAGGTGTGTGTGTGTGTGTGTGTGTGTGTGTGTGTGTGTGTGTGTGTGTGTTCATGTGCTAAAAGAATAGCTGGGGGAAACACAAAAGCCATGGTGAGTACATTTTAAGTGAAGATAGTAGTTCTTGTCCCATTAGAATGTAGATCTGATGTTGATGAGACTTGAGTTACATTAGAATATGTGTGTGGAAAGAGATTACTGCAGGCTTCAGATGCTAGTAATGAAGTTGTACCTGAGGCTGATAAATAATAGGGGACTTATTACAGAGGACATAGAGTTGGACAGCCTGCCTTCCCATGCTGGCTGGATGATTTAGTACTCATGGTACTCCACGCTCTTGCCTTGCTTGATTTTTTATAGCATGCATCATTCCACCAGATATTGTTAGAAGACCATTTGCTTGAATTGTTTTCTTAAAATGTTTAAATTTCTAATAGTCTATTCCCCAAGCAAAATGCCCTGCTTTCAGGACAAATTTTGCTTTGCTCAGGAGCGCCTGGGTGGCTCAATTAGTTAACTGTCCTACTTTGGCTCAGGTCATGACCTCACAGTTCGTGCATTTGAGGCCCACATCAGGCTCTGAGCTGACAGCCCAGAGCCTGGATCCTGCTTCAGATTCTGTGTCTCCCTCTCTCCTTCTGCTCTTCCCTCGCTTGTGTGCTCTCTCTCTCTCTCAAAAATAAATTAACTTAAAAAAAGTTTTGCTTTGCTCAATGTTCCTTCTGTGATGTTTAGAATCATGCCTGGGACATTATTAAAAACTCAATAAAAATGTATTGATAGATTGAATGAATTAGTGATCTTGTGCAATTGCTTAATGTATCTCTAACTCACTTTCCTTATGTGGTTATGGTGATAATATGATGATATTAATAACAATAACAATAATAATAATACTTACAACATAGTGGTTGTAAGGCTTATGATAGATCCACCTAGCACAGTGCTTTGCATATAATAAGTGCTCAAAAATTTAGACATTGATTTTATTACAGATTCTTGCATTGAAAACAACATGCTAACAGGAACCCCGTAGATTTCTTTTAGGATGCTGATAATTTGTAATTTGTCCAATAAAAAAGTAAAAAACTCCGAAGTATAATAAGTACATCAATCTTGTCCTCAATGAACAAAAAATTATTTGAAATTAGACTCAAATATAAATGTAGCAAATAGTGAAGACAAAGCATGAATTGTGAGATCCAGCATATACCAAGGCACTTAGAAAATAAAACAAAAACAAAACAAAACAAAAAACAGTGACATCAAGGGCAAGAGATAGGTAAAGCTTCCAGAAAGACTGTGGGAAAAGAAGGGATTTGAATTTGATACTGGAGAATAGGCCTGATCTGAGTCCATGAAGAAGAATATCTCATGGGAGAGGAAAAAGGCAACACATTCAGCTGGAGTACTGGGTTGTAAAGGCAAGGAAAATGTTGTTTGGGGGGGGGGGAGGGAAGATGAGCATTAGGAGAGGAATAAACTTGCCGTATGCAGGATAACAAGTCTTTGAATAAACATAAAGGACACTGTCTTAGCCCATTCCATAGACTAGATGGCCTCTAAACAACAGAAATTCATTTTCTCACAATTCTGGAGGCTGGGAGGTCTGTGATAAAGGCACCAGCAGATTCAGTGTCCTGTGAGAACACCTTCCTGGTTCAAAGATAGCCATCTTCTCACTGCGTCCTCACATGGTGGAGGAGGTGGGGAGACTCTCTGGGGTCTCTTTTACAAGGGCACAAACCCCATTCGTGAAGACTCTGCCCTCAAGGTCTAATCACCTTCCTAAGGCCCCACCTCCAAATACCATCACATTGGAGACTGTTTCAACATAACAATTTTGTGGGGCACAAACATTTGGTCTATAGTAAATGATAAAAGTCAGGCAGAGAGCTTAATTTTGACGTAACAATAAAGAGGTAAATACTGCTGAAATATTTTTGTTTATATTTGTGCAATAAAGTACCATAGAGTCATCCAAGGAGGATTGGAATTAAGTAAAGAGCTGAGAATAAAGAAGCTAGGTGGGAGACTATTTTGATGTCCTCTACCCCATCTTCTATTTCCCATTCTTGTCTTAGTTTTAGTTTTTGTTTTAACCAGCATGATAACTTTAAGATACAGATATGATTATGCACTTGTCTGCTCAAATTCTGATCATCTCTGCATCTTCAGGGTCAAGTATAAACTTTTTAGCAAGTTATTCAAAGTCCACAGTAAAGCAGGCTCAACAACTTTCCAGTTTCGTCTCCTAACATTCCTTCTAAACACAAGTTGTATGAATCCTTATCCCACCTCACAGACACACCAAACCTTTTGCCATGTATTTAAATAAGTTATTAATATTTATAGCATAGAATACCATTCATTTTGTCATATGCCTCATGTGACTTTCAACTCATCCTTCAAGACCCATCTCAAATGTTGTTTCTTTTTAAGCGTTTTCTAATACTGTCATATCACCATGTCTCTTTGGAACCTTTCTTCCATAGCAACCTATATATCTTGCACTTGTAGCATTGGACTTATTTAAATTCTGTGTTTATATTCCTACTTCTCATGTTAAATTATGAGTTTCCTGAAGGTCAAGTAACTTTGTATCTATGCCTACTATTGTAGTGGAATATTCTACAGATTTAATAAACCGTTGATGCATGATATATAGAATTTCACGATCAAGCAGAAAGCAAATGTACACAAGGCACTGGAAAAAAACTTACATTTTAAACTGAAAAAGTGTTGCTACGTAGAGCATGAAGATCATTGGTAAATGGAACTGACTTAGGGTAGATGGTAAGTTTAGTGTTCACTTGATAAGTTGGATATATCAGAATTGTATTTGAGAGAATATATTCTGGTAATCTTGATACTACAAAGATGGCTTTTGAACTGGGAGAGATAAACACGTTGGGCAGGCATATTTTTTTTTTTAAATTTTTTTTTTTTCAACGTTTATTTATTTTTGGGACAGAGAGAGACAGAGCATGACCGGGGGAGGGGCAGAGAGAGAGGGAGACACAGAATCGGAAGCAGGCTCCAGGCTCTGAGCCGTCAGCCCAGAGCCCGACGCGGGGCTCGAACTCACGGACCGCGAGATCGTGACCTGGCTGAAGTCGGACGCTTAACCGACTGCGCCACCCAGGCGCCCCTGGGCAGGCATATTTTTAAAGACAACTGAAAAAGAGAGACAAAGCGGGGACTCTAATAGAATGAATATGGAGGGAAATGAACATTTGATTGAAACCTGGGCTTTGTGACATGGGAGCAGTGAAATCACTGGTTTAGCAAACAGTGACCAGGAGAATATCTGAGAGGTGAGAGGAGAGAAAGTGAGTGGCACAGAGGACCTGGGCCAGAACACATGTGAGAAGATAATGATCAACACTATCGAATGTGTCTGAAATATCAAGGGAGCTGAATCTGAGAAATAATCAGAAGAGAGTAATTGCAAATTTGAGAGAAGGAGATTTAAGCAGCATGATTACTGTAGAGGATGTGAATTCCAGGTAACAAAGAAAGTTGTTGCACAGAAATTGCAATTTTCATAAGTGGGTTTCAGTCACGTATACAACTTCAAAAACGGGAGGAAAGAAGGTTGCTAAGTGTGAGTCTCTGACTTGAAGTGTGTTTTTTGTTTTTGTTTGTTTTGTTTTGTTTTTGGGAGATACTACTGTAGTTCTAAAGACTAAACTTGTAACTTCAAGTTCTGTTATGGGAAAAATAAAACATATTTGGAATTGGGGAACTTCCAAAATGAGATTTTCATTCATCATCAGTCACTTCTGAAGAATTCAGAGTTAAGAATTCCTTTCATAAACCTTGATTTTCTTGTGGATAACTCTACCCTTGGACACATTTTCCTACGTATAATTTCTGAAAGAGTTAGACTTTGTAGGTAAGTTCTTCAGATGTGTTGAGAGCAGCATTTCCCAAAATGTGTTCCAAGGAACACCAGTGCCACAGCTGTTAGTAGGGATTAAATGGAAAAAAGTTACCCTACTCAAATGTGTTTTTGAAATGCAAGTTAGAACAAACTCAAACAACTTTCTTTACTGCAGGATTCTTCAGAACCTTGACTATGTATACTGTATATATTGAAGAGGTATTCATAATTGTGGTTGTTTTCCAATATTTTGAGTAGTAAACATTTGTTATGAAACTCACTTTAGGGCATACTTCCCTAGACATATTTTATCCAGTATTTTCCAACTTCTTTTTCCTCAACCTAAATGTTGCATCTTATCTACATGTTGCATATTGTAGTATAAAATAAAACCCACTCAGTAATAATAATAAGAAAAATATATACTTAAATCAACTGCAAGCCCTCCATCCCTTCTTCTCTTCTTTCTTCCTTCCTTCCTCGATATGTTCCCTCTAATCAGGTGATTGTTTCAATGGACTTTTCAGTTCTATTTAAAATAAAGATCTTGTATCCGTGAATTGGATTTCAATTAATAACTATATATGGAAAAAATCTGAAATAACTCTCGGGAGACAACAGAATCTTTGGGACTGAGATATCTAAATCCTCATTTACAATTTGCAAGTTCTAGAATTGTAGGGTTCTAAGGGGCACCTGGGTGCCTCAGTTGATTAAGCATCTGACTTTGGCTCAGGTCATGAATCTCGCCATTCATGAGTTGGAGCCCCGTGTCGGGCTCTGTGCTGACAGCTCAGAGCCTGGAGCCTGCTTTAGATTCTGTCTCTCTCTCTTCCCCTCCTCCACCTGCACTCTGTCTCTGTGTCTCTCAAAAATAAAATAGAATTCTAGGGTTCTAAGTTTCTTTGAAAATATATGAGGGCTTGAGGTGCTGGCATGCATCAAATTCTTTAGTAAAGCAAGCATATTGAATATGCTTTTAACTTTAATACTAAACTTCACTGTGATGCCTCACAGCTCTTTAATCAGATCTGGATTGCAGTAGATCTCATCAAGGGGATTCATGAGGAGGGCATATGTCCTCAGCGAATGTGTAGGATACTCTGCGTTCTATCACCACCACCCACCTTCATTTATGTTCTGGAAAAAGACACTCTACCAAATGTTTCCAATTTTTACTCCGCTTTAGTCCCATACAGATACCTCCCAGGAATGTTCTTATCTCATACACTGCGACTTCTTTGTTGCTCTATTTTGTTCCTCTACTCTTCACTGAAATTGTATAGTTAGCCCCTCCCATTCCAGGACAGCTCTGGATATATGTTCCCCTCGGTTAAACCCCTCACCCCTTCTCCTGTTTCTGTAGACAGTTGCCTTAGTGCCCAGAGGCTATCACCTTGTTTCAAACTGAACTTGCTTATGTCTCCCCTGGTTTTGATTTACAGCTTTTACCTACCTCTCCGTGCTTTTTCTGGGACATGTTTAGACTCCCTACATTTTTTTAAGCCACTACAAAAAAACATAGGCATTATCTATTTGAATTATTAAGATTGTTTTTATTAAGCCATTCTTTTTGTGAAATGTACCTTTCCAAATCCCAAGGGAAATCAAACTCTTGGAATTATGCATTCCTGTGGTCTGAAATTCTTGATATACTGGTGCAGCCCAATGCTGGAATGCTTGGTCAGAGATTCTGAGTACCTTCTCTGTGTTGTGATGAAAATTAACCATGCTCATGTGACACTTTCTCCATAAAGCCCTTTCTCTAAAAATCCCTGTGCTTCTTCCTTGCTCCTGTTGTCTTCCCCAGAAACAAAAAAGAATGAACATCTCCTTCTCTAAATGGACAGTTACTAAAGATAGAGTTACTTAGATTAACGTCACAGGATGACTGAAAATGCCTATTCCACAAACATAAAGTACTCTTAGTGATTGAGATATAAAAGAGTCAGCTTTAAGTGTTTCATTAAAATCACTGCAAATATTATGCATAACAATTTACATAGAACTCATGAAGCTGCTTGTTTAATAAATGAGGTTCATCTCTAGTAAATGGTTTGGTGCAACCAAAGTGGCTCTAATCAAATTGGGGACAGATGAGTTCTGTAGATGTAGCTTATTTCATTAATTTACTACTGTTTAGAGTTCACAGTCAATGGCCAATTGATATTATTCGTGACAACACTAAATAAAATAAGTAAAGGAAAATAAGTTGCGTGATGTATTGCAGAGATAAATCACACCCCGGCATGTGGGGAGATGAAACCCTCCAGCAGAAGCACTTAGCACACTTCATTTGATTCCCATTCGTCAGCCTCGGTGCCAGTGGCTCAAAAAGAATGCAAAGGTAAATGAACACCAAAATATGATTTACAGCACTGGAAAACAGTCCTACCCAAATAAATCAAGGTTCCACTTCATTTCAGCCATTGGTTTATTCATAATACAGGGCTTTTACAATCAAGCCCCACCATCATAAACAAACCCCAACAAAATACACACCTGCACAAAAAGATAGGCATGATACTCTGTGTGCACAGAGTACTAAAAAGATTTAAAAAAAATAGTGGCAACTATTTGGTGGGTCAAGAAGGGAAATGGGCAGCACATTTTTAAAAATTTTGCTAGGTTGAGCAAGAATCTTGTGTTCTGCTCACAGCATGAGGACAGGAGAAGCCACATCGACTTTCAGAATATGTAGATTGAAAATGTTTAACCAGACTGTATGTATATATGTAGTTTTGTGAAAACTCCTGGAAAGGCTACTGTGAAAGTCTGTTCTCTAAGAGTTTAAGAATTGAGCTAGGGCTGAGATAAGAGGGGAAGGAGAGGGATAAGCAAGGGGGAAGCGAATCTATTAAATTGGGTCTCCTATCAAATGACTTCAGGAATTTTCATTCTAAGCTTCATAAATTATAAATGCCATCTTAGTACAGGACAACTTTTCCACCTGATACAAACCAAAGTTAATAAAGGACAAAACTGAAGGGTTTTTGTCACAAACATCTTTCTCTTTTGTCAATATAGGTGGCTGCACCACCCCCATCTAAGTTTACATTGATTTCTTTTTAATTAATAATAAGCTCAAAGTAAGGAAGGATATGTTCAATTGACAACAAATAAAAAGAAAACCTTATGATGGTACAATTTTATTCACTTATTTATTTTTAAGTTTATTTATTTTCAGAGAGGCAGACAGCACGAGTTGGGGAGGGGCAGAGAGAGAGGGAGAGAGAGAATCCCAAGCAGGCTCCACACTGTCAGTGCCAAGCTGGATGCGGGGCTTGAACTCACAAAACCGAGATCAGAACCTGAGCCGAAACCAAGAGTTGGAGGCTTAACCTACTGAGCCATCCAGGTGCCCCAAGATGGTACAATTTTAGAACCAGAGAGGTCTTGTAAGATCATTTACGAGCCCAGTTACCAAATTCAAGAAAAAAACTAAAATAAAGGATCCCAGGAGGATAAATGAATGAGTTAGCCAAGGTCACACCATGGATTAGTAACACAGCCAGACTGTAACTGGGTTACTGGTTCCATACTAGGTGAATTCTGTTAGGTTCACCCAGATCAGGACTGATTATGAAAAAACTTTAAAATATTAGAAAAGTTTAAGTAAGCCTATACTGAAATCTTCATATTCCATAGGCTTAATTATGATATGCAGTGAAAATACAGAGAAATGTTCTGTGTGTGCATGTATGTGTGTGTATTATGAACATTTTTATAAATAGGTGTGTATCATGGAGTTTTTAAGTATTCTGTTTTTCTTATAAGACTACTGCAATGTTTTACTTGCCTTTATTATACTCAAACGATTGTCCCAGGAAGCATTTAGTGTGGTTTCCAACCTTGAATTGACCTCACTATGATTATTTTAAGCATTGTTGCACTTAAATGGCTTTTGTTTCCCCTCCTTCTTAATTGTATCTTGAGACAGAGACAATGGACTAATTGTTCTTAC
This sequence comes from Lynx canadensis, assembly GCF_007474595.2. Lineage (NCBI taxonomy): Eukaryota > Metazoa > Chordata > Mammalia > Carnivora > Felidae > Lynx > Lynx canadensis. Next base: position 69,382,584 of record NC_044310.1, read on the forward strand.
TTACTGCCAACTCCCCAAAGGTTATGCATGGACTGTGATGCCTCTAACAAACTGCAAAGCAACTGCCTTGATAAACATTGAAAGCCAAGTATAAAGTGTCTAGATATATAGATATAGATATAGATATAGATATAGATATAGATATAGATATATACATGACGTGTATATATGAGACATCTTTCCTTGGAAATAGCATGTGTGGTATTTCCCCCCACTATTTGTACTTCAGAGAGTGCTTATGTTATTGAAAGTTAATATTTTATCCCTAGTTGCAGAGGTATTACAAATTACTGAACCTATACAACCATGCTGCCTGAAGTTAAGATTATACATTGCTGAGGTTTAAATAGGTGTTTGCCTAAGAGCAGCATTCTCCATAGAAAACAAGTTTTCAGAAGGAAAGCAGAAACAGTTGGGTTTTCATTCTATTACCATTGAAATTGCACTTCTTTTTGTTAATGATTGAATAAATCAGAATTTCAGTGGTGTATTCTCAGCATTTTCTCCTATTTATTCCATCTGTTACGGAAAGCACCGGCATCTTGAGAAATAACCCACTTTATAGTCAAAAAAGTATAGTCTGCAAATTTAAGCTGTTTATTGTGGGATAAGAATAACCATAAAACAAACAAGCTCTCCTTGAATATTTGTGCCCCTGGTTGGAGAGCTCTTCCATACCCTTGAAGGGTTTTGGCTATAAAACACCCTGAAAAACAATTTCTCACAGTCCTAGCTCACATGTAGGAAGCTGTTTCCCTCATTCTTATTAGCTTGACTACAGGTTTGCCTGGGGATTAAATAAACTAGCTCACTTCCAAAACCCCTTTCAGGGAGAAAGGTCTCTCCCGCCTTTTGTAGCTTTCAGTACTAGCCCTTGACATCCAGGCAGGGGGTTTTACTTGGCCGGAACTGAACACAGAAATAAAACCCCAAAGAACATGAAGGCTTCCTGTGGCACAGCTGGGAAATAAGATTCTGCACCATTCCCCTGGTTCATGTTTTCCGTACCTGTTACAAGCCATTTATTTTTATAACACCTTTAATGAAAGTGACCTATCGAAAGAGTTTTGATCTGGGCTGTGGCGCACTAAGGAAGGAAAAAAGCACTTGGAATTATAGTGGTTTAAGTAACTATCAAGTAAATAAAAGGAATAAGAGAAATAAGTTTTCACAAGGAAAGGTAAGTTATTAAAAAAAAAAGATTCTAAGCAAAATAATAGAATGCACGAGAGGAAGAAAATCTAACTGAGCATTCTTTCCAACTGTAATTGATTCAACAGATATGCATTCAACACAAGCCACCTGCAAGCTTCACTTATACCTCAGTCTTTTCAGCATTCGAATGCTACCATTGCTATGAATATCTGTGCTTCGAACTTTACGTTTCTGTAACAACAAATTCCATTCACCTATGTTAAATATTTTCCCCAAATTTACAATCATCAAACATGTTAGAGTTTTGAATGACAGACAGGCTAGCATAACAAATTCTTTTCTTTCTTATATTTATCTGATACTAGAGCTGGAGGGAGATTTCTAAGTTTTCCTTCCAAACATGGTTGTAGAATTTTTTCCTTGTTTGGCAAGGGAATGGAATTTACCATCAGTGGGGAAAATTCTGAAGTCAAGCTGTGAAATTGAACAAAATTTTCATCAGCAAAAATTGAGTTTGAAAAACATGTGTTTCCCCTTTGGTAACGGGAGGATGCGAGGTAGATAGGAAGCAGGATTGGAGAATCTAAGCCTTCATGATTCTTTCCTGTGTAACTCTTCGGCAGCAAGGAAAAGAAAGGAGAGGAATGCCAGCTGCAATGCCCAAAGCAAAATCTTTATGAGAGTGAGTGATAGAACTCAGAGAAGCAAACCAGGTGTCCACCCCCTTGATCTTAACACACAACATTTGTATACGCAACAGAAAAGGAAAGACAAGCCAAGAAAGGACAGCTCACTGGGGAAAATGGAGAAAGAAAGTAATGAGTCAAGAATCTTAAGAGGCTGCTGAGCCTTGTGGTGTGTTCATACAGGCATGTTGAACAATAAGTCCAAGATCATAGTCTCAGAAAGGAAATAGCATAATTGGCTATTTCCTCAAGTCACATAAGCACAGCCCAAAGGATGCATTTTGGGGGATAACAACAGCTTAAGTTTTTATAGCACTTTACATTATCTTACTTGATCTTAACTCATCCACCCAACAAGATTGTAAGATACGTTGTAACAACTCAAGAACTTAATGCTCAGAGAGGTTAAATCATTTTCCCATGGGCCAGAATTAGGCTGGCTATAATTTTTTTTATGCCACTGAACCAAGGAGAATTATACTAAAAAGTAAAATGTCACGGCCCCATCATTTTCCAGAAAGATAAACACGAAAGAATTGCCTAGCTTGCAACGTAGGACACATCTTTAGTAAGGATCCATATTAGGAACCTAGAATAAGATGTAGAAATTTATAATGAGTGTTCTTTCTAGTACTCATTCCCCTAGGGATCAGTTCAGTGGTACTTGTTATATAAATATACAGCAACTTTCGGGGTGCCTGGGTGGCTCAGTCAGTTAAGTGGCCGACTTCGGCTCAGGTCATGATCTCATGGTAATTTCGTGAGTTCCAGCGCTGCCTCAGGCTTCTGTGCTGACAGGTCAGAGCCTGGAGCCTGCTTCAGATTCTGTGTCTCCCTCTCTCTCTAACCCTCCCCCACTGGCACTTTAGTTTCTCTCAAAAATAAATAAACATTAAAAAAAAATTAAATAGGCAGTAACTTTCATGTTACACTGCTCAAACGTATTATTCGCGACTGTCCTTTTACCCCTGGGTGCTGACATTACATTGTAGATCTTAAACTCTTGTGTGAGAAAGTAAGTCAACAATATCACCATCATTACCATAAAAAACATTTAGTGAGGCCCAATCTGTGCACCTGTTGTTGTTTTGCAAAGTGGGTTACCAGACGTGGTTCTCATCCACTGGGATCTTAAAGACAAAGGAAGGCAACCTAAAGGACATACAGATAACTAAACAAGCAATGAGACTTGTACACTGGCACATATGTGCTAGCTCCAATTTGCATATGGAAATGTCGACTTTGTAGATTCAAGTTAATGATGTTTTGCTTTTGTCAATCCATTATGAGTTGTCAGCTATTAAAATCTGGCCCCAAGTGGTGTCTCAGCGCAGCGACTTGCCTGATCCTGCTGTTCTGTTGTGTAGGTTAAGATATCAACTCTCCTACTGAGCTTTGGGGAATTCTTAGCTTGTAAAGACTGCATTCAGGGTCACTGATGTTTCAAGAAGCAGCTCAGCCAAACGTCAGTTTTTCCTTAAATCTTTAAAAAGTTAGTTTAGGGGCGCCTGGGTGGCGCAGTCGGTTAAGCGTCCGACTTCAGCCAGGTCACGATCTCGCGGTCCGTGAGTTCGAGCCCCGCGTCAGGCTCTGGGCTGATGGCTCGGAGCCTGGAGCCTGTTTCCGATTCTGTGTCTCCCTCTCTCTCTGCCCCTCCCCCGTTCATGCTCTGTCTCTCTCTGTCCCCAAAATAAATAAACGTTGAAAAAAAAAAAAAAAAGTTAGTTTAACAACTAGTACACCAAATCATCTGCTACCTTCTTCTCATAAGGTAGACTTTAAAGAAACTTTGTGAATTGAAAATGAAGGTAAAAACAACTTCTGGTTTGAACTCTGATGAAAGACTGTAGACAAAATATAGCTCCCTATTTTTCGGTTTTAAGGAGACTTATTCTTACCCTAGAAAACTTCAAGTTATATTAAAAAGGTACTAGGCTTCATGGCATCATTTCATGCAAACATATAAACGGAGATAAGAAATGAGAAGACTGCCAGGCTTTACCTTGTGTAGTAGCTATTTCTCTCTCTCTCTCTCTCTTTCGATATGGTACCCCTACAAGAAAATGGACTATGCTATACACATACCTAATCTTGTTTCATATTCACAATTGTTAAAAAAAATATATTCACAATTGTTACATGGGATAGAAACTACTCTACCTCCTTTCCCCCACCATACTGATCAGGAGATTCTGAATGAGTTGATAGGCACCACACAATGAGTAAGAATTTGAGACAGTATTCGTCTGACTCCACAATTCATCTGACTCCAAAGTCCATGTATCCAATCTCTAGCCATGCACTCTACAATAATTTTTTTAAATTTTTTTTAACATTTATTTATTTTTGAGACAGAGAGAGGCAGAGCATGAACAGCGGAGGGGCAGAGAGAGGGAGACACAGATTCCGAAGCAGGCTCCAGGCTCCGAGCCATCAGCCCAGAGCCCGACGCGGGGCTGGAACCCACGGACCGCGAGATCGTGACCTGAGCTGAAGTCGGACGCTTAACTGACTGAGCCACCCAGGCGCCCCTTCTACAATAATTTAAAAGGATGCATCTTTAAACATTTCTACAGATTTAAAAATTTTCCTTGTTTTCAACTCCTTTCCCTCAAAAGAAGTTGTGCCTCCTTGGGGAGACCTTGAATACTGAGTCCTGAAAGGGCAGAGTGTGTTAGACACCTGTCCCAGACCACATTAAATCCTCTCACTCTGATGATCTCTTTCTCCAGTCTCTGCTACAATGTCCAGTTGCACACAGGCCCTGAGCAGACTCATTCAGGTGAACCTGACAGTGTCTTGCTTAGACCCCATGAGGCTTCCCTGATGCTGCAGCATGGTTGCTCCCCAGTGTCTGTCATACATGTGCCAAGTGGGCAATGTGGGGAAGTTCATGTCCACAAAGTCCCACTTCACAACTGGAGAACAGGAGCCAATGGATAAAATGATCTCTCTTCTGTCTTCCAAGTGAAAAATTCTGAGACACATGTCATAAGTCTCCTTAGAAAATCTGGCAGGATGGAACACCATTTGCCCGTGGTGTTGGCCAATCCATTAATCCTTCATTTGGCTCTCCCTTCTTCCTTGTTTCCCTCCACTGTCTCTCACTCCTGATCTCAGGGATCATGTCTCTAATAAATAATCTACATGCAAACTCTTTTCTCAAGTCCTTCATTCCTTGCACTTCAAGCTATGACACAGGTATTATGTTTTATTTATAATTATATGCCCATGTCATAATCACATGTCTGACAAAGCACATAGCTTTGTCAATGAGGATAGAATTGACATTTTGGGTTTTGTTTTGTTTTGTTTTGTTTTTATATTGCTAAGAAGAGCATAGGCTAAAGTGAGTTAAGGAATTGTTATTTTTCCACAGTTGAGAAACTGTAATGATGCTTAGTTGTTGCCATGGATGTGTTGCCTTGGAGGCTGGGGAAGCTGGACAGGGTTGAATCCATTATGGTCATTTCTAGGGGTGTTAAGTGGGTACACACATCCAGGAAAAGTACCTTCTAATTCTCTTGATGCCAAGATCAGTGTAAATGACGCTATTGTCTTCTAATTGTAAAAGCCATATTCCTATTACTGAAATTTGTAATAGAATTTCTATCACTCATTCTTTTCCCCCTTAGCACAAAGTGAGCTCTCTAGTAAATTTCTTGCTTTTTCTGGTATGGATAATTATTTTTTAGTAACTGCATGGCGCATATTCTAAATTGAAATAGGCCTAGATTATTGGTCCATATCCAATTTGTCATCAGTCTTTAAAAATAGAATCATAATTAGGATTAATTAAAACAATTTAAGAAGATCTTGCAAGCCAAACACTGAAGAGCAGTTGAAATTGGACCCTTTCTCCCTGTTACTTCCTGATCAATGTTTCAACGCCTGTGGGCTTTCTGGCAATAACATGTTCTGGAGTGAAGGATTACAACTGGGCTCCCTTCAAGAGCAATAAATCCACTTAAAAATATGTAAATGTGTTTCACTTACCATTGACCTGGAGGTGAAAAGTTCTATATCAAATTACTAATAGCCTGAGATACCCATTCTCCTATTCTGATACTAATTAAAACGAGCTGAGAAATGAGCTATGTAAAATTGTTCATTTATATTACAATGAAAAAGTAAGAAAGATTTACTGTTACTTGTACATAAAGCTGAACTCTAAGAAAACAAGAAGAAGCAAGACTTCAATATTCCTTCTGAATTGTACGTTTTTCTGCATTTATCCTCCTGCCCCTTTAAAAAATTTTTCATTATTATAATATAAGAACTTGTCACATTAAATTGACCCTTTGTTAAAGTCTTATAACTGGATTCCCTGAGACTTGGTTTCCATCATGTCTCTGCATGGCTAGAGTAGCCACCCTAATGGTGTAATACACTGAACTCCCATTTCCCCAAATTGGCAGTGGTCCATTATTGACCAGAGTAAGAAAACCCAAAGTTTTTATCCAAGCATTCTGGTTGCCTTGCCAAACATCTATCCTATAAGTATTTTGAACCTCTACAAGAAACAAGAATCTTTTACTAACAATACCATGCCTTCTAAGTACATTGTGTCATAATGGCCAATCTCAATTCCTTTTATTTTCCACGTTTACTAGAAACTCTGTGAGGCCAAGAAACCTCTTTTTCCTGTTTTTTTTACATACCTGAGGCATCCAAACAATCTTTTATTAATTTAATGAGGAATTATATCTCAGAGTATTGTTTAGATGTTGTCCCATAAAACTTAACTTCATATACAGTGGATTTGATGAACAAATTTAACACATTTTAGATCTGGTTACTCTGAAAATCTACATTAACCAGGGTAATATGGACAAAGTATTGAATCCCATCTGACTCAAGGCCATGCATATGGTTGTGCAGGTGGTCTACTACAAAACTCTAGGAGTTTCAGTCACATTAGAGTTGATGTGAATGATGGCTCCTACCCCCAGGAGATGTACAGGACAACACTTGCCCAGCAATTCTTGGCAGGCCTGCTGACCTTTACTAACCTTGTAGATTTGGACAAGTTCCTTAATCTCCTCACTTATGAATAGGGAACAGCATGCCTCCTTAAAGGATTGTTAAAGATAAAATTACATTTTATTCCTTCCCAATACTGTTTACAATGATGAGTTTAGTTAGTGTATGACTTTCCCACTAGAATATAAACTCTTCATGAATATAGGGAATAAGTCTATTTTTGCTTATCACAGTAATACTCTTTTTTTTTTTTTTTTTTGGTTGCCTACCAGCTCTCAAATATGTATGTTAAAGAATGAGTAAATGAATGTATAAATTAAGTCATACAATGTACCTGACACACAATTAGGACTAAAGAAATACTGGTGCCTTCTCTCACCTCCTGTCCATTGTTTATTAAAGATTGAAAAGTGTCTTGGTAGATCACAACAGTACTGAAAATGCTTACTACGTTTTCAACCTCTCTATATACTTTCTTAGAGTTCTGGAAAAATAGGAATATGGGGCCAAATATCTGAAAGATCAAAACAAGATGTACTAAGGCCTTCAAAACACTGTCTTTGGACTTAGTGATTAGATTTGATTTTAAGACCAAGCTCTTAATAGTGTAACTGAGCTAGTCTGAGTTCTATTGCAATTAATGACATGTGTCACCATTACCTGTCTCACAGGTTGATGTACGAATAAATATATTTTGCCACAGTGGCAGAAGTTTGCAAAGTGTGACCCCATAGAACTCCAAGGCCTTGTGCACTAAATCAAGGAATTGTACCACTAATAGTTTAGAAGGCTTATACTTCCCCTGCTTCACCCAAAAACAAAGCAAGGCAAAACACAACAGAAACATATCAGTAAGACATACACACTAGTAGAATTTTTATATTTTTCCTCATAATTTTTTTATTCTTCTATTTTTGTTGCTTCTTATTACTTACCTACATAAATTTTAGGATGGTAACTAACATGTCATAAAATAATATATCTAGTTGCATAAAATCAGATATATTGGTGTCTTTACAACATAATAATTTTAATGTTTTTCTAGGTTTTCTTCCATCTCACCAAGCTGGGAAGCACTGCTCTGCTAAAAATGAACTGTGTTTGTAATTGCAATGACAAACGCCCTTTATTTTTAATATACAAGTAGCCTGCATATTCAGTGAGAGATCTCAGGAAGATTATTATCAGGTTGAAGAGACAACCCATATAAATAAAGACAAATAACTAACATAACAAGCAGTGATATTAAATATGACTAGAATTAGTGCTCTGGGGGAAAGTGGCCAGGAAAGACACTCTAAGGATGGGTTTAAGTTGTGCTCTTTAGTTTGTTAAGAATTTAGAGGAGTGATGGAATGTAGTTCAGTTGAGGGGAACAGCACGAGCAAAGAAAAAAATCAGAAGATGAAACTTATAAGGCATGTCCTCATGATAGCAGATTGTTAATTTATAAAGAATCACCCTATACCAAACCCAATAAAAAAAAGCATATTGGTAAATAGCATTTGAGAATATCTCTTCACAATTTTAAATAACTGAATACTATTTTTTTTCTGAAGATGTATCATATACAAATCATGAAATCTTAGGGAACAAATCCTTAGTGACTGGCATTACTCTCTTCCGTTTTCTGATAATATCCTGATTTTCTCTGCTGTGTGCTTTGTAAGTCTAACTGATCCCATTCAGAACTCAGCAGCAATCTCTAATTAAATTAGGCCAATTAACATACCTCTGGGCAACAGTGATTGGTTTAGGAGATAGACAGACAACTCAGGTGAGGCCAATCAGGATCCCCTAAATTCCATGCCTTTTGATTGAGTTATTAAGGAAGGAGGTTTTCTCTTTCTTGCTGGATGTAAACCAGAAAGCATGTTACCTTGAAGCTTTGAAATGACAGAGGAAATGGGACCCATACTGAAGAAATGTCTAAAAGAAAGGGAAGAGAAAAAAAAAAAATGGGTCTGGTCATACCATTGAAACATAGGACCAAGCTTCTCTGACTACTCTTGAACTGTGCAATTATGTGAACTAAAAAATTTGACCCACCTTTTTTTTCTCCATTTTATGAAAAGCCTCTATTTTGAAGAACTATATCTTTCCCAGGCTTATGTCATATTTATACCAGGTATTATAGTTTTTGGTGTATATAGATTGTTTTCTTTCTATTGCAAGTTTTGAAAAGGCAGTATCTTTTCTAAATTTATTTTTCTCTTCTTACCAGCAAACATTATTTTATTTATAAGCAAACATCTTATTTATAAGACATTATAGTGATCCACTGATAAATTTAGGATAGTATGAAGACTAAAACTCAGACTTTGAAAGTGAAGGTTATTGGTTATAATTCTGCTTTTCCTATTTACCACTGTAATTTGGGTAAATTATCTGAGTTTTCTGAGCCTCAGTTTTATCAGTAAAATGAGGATAGTAGAACTAACTCCTTAAGGTTTTTGTGAAAAGTATATGCAATGGTGTATACAAAATGCTTTTAGGGGCACCTGCGTGGCTCAGTCGGTTAAGTATCTGATTTTGGTGCAGGTCATGATCTCGCAGTTTGTGTTTGTGTGTTCAAACCCTACGTTGGGCTCTGTGCTGATAGCTCAGAGCCTGGAGCCTGCCTCCGATTCTGTCTCCCTCTCTCTCTGCCTCTACCCCACTCGTGCTCTGTCTCTCTCGGTCTCAAAAAAATGAATTAACATTAAAAAATATTTAAAAAAATAAATAAAATAAAATAAAATAAAATAAAATAAAATAAAATAAAATAAAATAAAATGCTTTTAGCATGGTCTGGTAGAGGTAGGTTGTCTTTTTTTCCCCCATTATTAAATGACTTTAAAATGAGTGAATGTAATAAATGTATTACAAAATCTGGAAGTTAATGATGAGAAAAATTACTACCTTATACATTAAGTGATAAAAATGATAAAACCTGAGAAAAATACTCAGTATATCTCCCATCTAAAGCAATCAGATGTAAGGACTTCAGCAATACAGCAGAGACACACCCAAAAAATAATAACCAATGATAAATTTATTTAATATAATTTTATAAAATAATGTTAGGTTGAGAAAAATATCATAGGAAAATGCTGCTGATCTTTGGGGATGAGGAGAAAAGCAGATCAGGAAATGTTTAGCAAGATAATAGAATATACAAAATGATAGAACATTGCTTAAGAGGTTTTCAAATTACTCTTAGACTGGAAGAACTGTGTTGCAAAGACAAAGTACATGTTGCTGGAGGTGGTATTAGATCTGATTTTTTCATACATTTATGGAATAGCCAATAAATTTAGAGGCTATTTTGGAGTAAGTCCTAAGAATTAAACCAACTATAATAAATTAGGCTTAATTGGGCGGCTAGAGTTTAATGTTTACCATACCAATTCTTGGAATCACCCTGGGCTGGAGAAGCCAAACTTTAAGAAGGATTTTAGATTTTTTCAAAACCAGACACTGAAGAGATATATAAGGCCAAAATGTGACTGAAAGAAGTATCTGTCAACAAAATTCAACACTGGAAATGTGTGAAGTTTTTAAGGATCACTGGAAAGGGCTACATCAGTGTACTTTCTTACCAACTCTTTCCCCTTCTTGCATTTTGGTTTAAATTAAATGGAAGTTACACAATGGGAAATCAATATTTTGTTGTTCCAAACATTGTGCTCACCTTGGGGGCACAATATTCATGTAACTCTAGTGGGAGATTCTTTTGAAGGGGAGTTGAAAATGGCTGGAAAAAAGTTGAGACTGATCAAAAAGAGTAACCTCCCAGTGCAGTGTTGTCTCTCTAAGTGGAAGTCAAAAAATTTTAAAAACAGAGGCCCTTATTGAAGCTGACACTGCATGGCTTTAATTTATGTCTTAAGCCTGAGAGAATTCCTGCCTTAAAGCCATAAATGCACACAAGCTTTGTAAGAATGAAATATTTTAAAAGAGAGGTGTACTCCAGTCTGTAGGTCGCATTCCAGGTATCACATAAGGTCAGCAACTCATTCCCCTCTACCACCCTGGTATGCGTTATTTTGTCAGATCTCCCATGGGCATTCTTAGAAAACAAGGATATGTTGAAGATAGGTTAGAGTTTTTAGCTTCTGAAATAGCCATCGAGTCCAGGGGTACCATCTTTAAATGGTTTAAAGAATTCTATGAAGGTATCCCCTTCCAAAATATCTTTCATTCATTTGTTCATCATTGAGCAATTGCTATAGCCTAGAAACCTTAATCACTTGCTCCCATCAGACTGTACCTGAAATTCCATATAGCAACTCATTGCTTTGAATCCTATTTAATCTTCAAGAGTCCTCCCTTAAAATAAAATCTGTGAAAGGTCATTTATTAGTAGATGCTTATTTTTCATAATAGGTAGTTCTGAGTGAGTGGGTGAAGAGGCAAATTCTTTCTTAAGGAGTCTATACTTAATCATAACTGCAGCAAGCAGATTTTTGGATAAGACATGATGATTAGCTGGTTGGATAGCAAGACGTTTGCTAAATGTTATTATTTGCTCAAGGGTTCTGAGATTCCTGATTACTCATGGGCTGCCTAAAGTCTCATATTTACAAAGGTGAAACAAAAAAATTAGAAACCCTACTCCTGGGTGTAGCTAGACAAAGAATCTGCAAAATTGGACAGAGAGAAGATAAAACATCAGGGGACAAAGAAGTAGAAGGGAGAATGCCAAAGACAACATCACCCACTTTGACATTTTACTTAGAATTTGCTCCTATCAAGGTCCTTAAGAAGGAGAACTTGTAGCAGGAAAGAATAAGCAAATTACTTCCTGTATATCATTTCAGTTAGGTCTCATAACATCTCTGAAGTTGGTGGTAACATGAGGTCTATTGAAAAGTAAATGGTGAGGATGTGGACCCCAAGTCCTTACAGTTTGATCTAGCCACCAAGGGTCCATGCATTACTGAATTCCCAAAGGCTCTACAGGCAAAGTTTACTAGAAGTAAGGGCACACATTTTATTTACAGCTCAAGTGCCTGCCCCATATCCATCCTTGGCATACTGCCTTGATAGGGGTTGAGCCACACAAGGTTCTTGAAGACCCACCTCCCCTCTTTAAGGTTCCATCCTAAGACTGCCTTAAGATTTCTCCTCCATGTATTCTTTATTTGGCTTCAATCCAGTTCCTGTTTTTGATATATGCGGGGGGGAGGGGGAGTGATCCCAAATCCCTACTGCCGACCTAGCCACACAAGCCACAGCAAATATAGAAGTGGAAAGGAAAAGCAAATATCAGTCAGATTTATTGTGATGGCTTTAATTAATTCACAAAAACTTCCCTCACCAGTATCATTGTGTGTGTTTTGAGAACTCTATTTTTCCTCACTTTCATATCAGAGTTCCTCTGTGATAGGCTGGAGGCAGAGTGAGTAAGGACAATAGATTACTAAGGAAGTTTGACACTCCCTGATAGAAAGTGTGATCAGCAGGTGAAAACCCGAGTCTCAGAGAGGAGAAATAGCGTGGCTAATGTCACACAACTAACCAGTTATTAGCACCTTGGACACAGGTCGGGTTGATTCCAAAGCCTCTACTCTTTGTATTATAATAATTGTAGAAAGGTATTGTGAATATTATTTGTGAACTTTAAAGGTAAGTTTCTAAGGTCTTTCCAAGAAAATGTGATTAGATTATATCACAAAAGAAGTTATTTATGGCATTGCTCGGCATTTTAGAATGTAGAGAATTTAATAGTTTGTAATCTGTGTAACCACCAGTGTTCATTGTACTCATATGGTATACTGGACACTGTGTAACAGCTTTACATGGGTTATTTTAATTCTGAAGGTGAAGTATTATCACCTTCCACCACGTCTCACAGATACAATTGAAATTGGGAGAGAGAGCAGAAGTAGTATGTCCAGAATCATGGAAGTCAGGACTGAGCCCTGTTCAGGAGCTCTTCTGCACTCAGCTGGCATTTTCAGTGAGCTTACCATAGCTTACTGGGTGCCCAGCAATACATAACATTAATAAGTCTCTCAAAAATCCCTCTAAATTAAGACCAAAGATGTTAAGTCAATAAGATTTCATCAACATTGTCTCTGAATGATTCCATATGTATATATATATATATATATATATATATATAGAGAGAGAGAGAGAGAGAGAGAGAGAGAGAGAGAGAGTATATATGTATGTGTATGTATATATCTTTATATCTCTATCTATCTGTCTATATATATATGTATATATAGATACTCATTTCAAGGTAAATGTAAAAGCAAACTTGATTCAGTATTCTACAGTTTGTCAGTAGAATAGCAGGTACTATGCTATGCAATGAAAGAAAAATGGTGAACGAAGCTCAAGGTTTAATGAAGTTTTCTGAGACATAATAAGATTAAGTACATACATGTGAAAGACAGAAGAAGAATTATGTAATAAGCCACAGCAATGAAGAAGAAAGGACTATGTCTATAACTATCACCATAGATATATTTCAAAAACATGTTGTCAACAGAAAAATGATATATTTTGGTAAATGTACAACATATACAGTGCAATGGTGTATTATTGTTAATGGTGTTTTTATGTGTATGTGTGTATAAGAATTAGGAGTGGATTTGAAGTATGTAAATCAAGCCCATGATAGTATTTCTCTTAGGTCAGGGCCACATGCAAATAGGACTAGGTATAAACAAAATAAACTCCATACAGAAGAAAACACTGGAAGGAAAGAAAATTAAATATTAATTCTCAGTTGTGGATCAATTTCTTATAGTCTTCTTTATCCTTCTGTATGTGTGAGTAAAATTTTCTAGGTAAGAAAATCGAAAAATAGAGACCGTAACAGAAACACACAGGATGGTTCTTGCCTAAGTGGGCAGGTAGGAAAATCTCTGTATAAAAGTGATGCTAGAGTTGAGATTTGTGGGTTTTAAAATTTTTTTCATGTTCATTTATTTATTTTGAGAGAGAAAGAGAGAGAGAGCAAGCATATGAGCACGGGAGAGGCACTGAGAGAGGGAGAGAGAGAATCCCAAGCAGGCTCCACGTTGTCAGCACAGAGCCTGGTGCTATCAGTGAAAAGCTGAACTCAGGGCTGATCTCATGAACCGCAGGATCGTAATCTGAGCTGAAATCAAGAGCCAAATGCTTAACTGACCAAGCCACCCATGCACCCCTCAAGTTGAGATTTAAAGGGTGATAGCAATTTTCTGAATATATTAAAAGAAAGTATATTCCAGGTAAAGATCAAAGCCTGGAATGAGAATATCTTAGTTTAGGGAATTTCTCTCTCTCTTACACCCCAGCCTAGGCTTAGAAATTGCAGGAGAGGCAGCATGGACTTGTGGGGAACTGGCTTGAATCCATAGGGAAACTCCTATTCTGTCACTCATGATGCCTGTGTGTGCTTACCACATGGCCCTGTTCTTGGCCACACTTACTACTAAAGTTGAACACAGGGGTCTCTCTGCTGGGTGTTACAGGCATGAACAGCAACTGTGAGTAAGACAGAAGGTTTGGGCTGTGTTCCAGCTGATGTTAACACTAGACTATTTTCCCTACTGTCAGATCAAGGCTGGAAACAGGTTAAGGAATGCTTTTTTTGTACGTAAATGCAATTCTTCTAATTCACAGGCAAGAGGGCATGTATGTTAAGATAAATTCATTTTATTTTATTTTTTCCTTTTCTATTCATTTTCAAAACCCTCTTCTCCACCAACAAATTGTGATAAGGGATATAATGGTACACTGGATCCTCATTCTTCTTTGACAAAATAATGAATCCGAGTGACGGCTGCTTGGGGTCAAAGATTTTGCTCTTTGACAGTCTTTGATCTTAGGATACATCCAAATCATCTGTCCCACACTCCACTGGCAACACCATCATGTTCTATTTCAAGTTTTTCAAGCTGAATTGTCTGAGAATTCTTGCTAAGATTTTAAGAAGTGATTTATAAAATAAACTGGTATTCAAGTGTTTTGTGAAATCACTGATTTAAACAAAATTCCAAATGCTATCAAGATATCATTGAGATTTAGGAAATCCATCTTATAGAGTTAATATGATTGAAATCATTTTCAAAAAGAATATATTGGTAAGTTCACTGGATACTTTGGTCTAAGCCAGTAAAATTCTTTTTGATAAGGATCACCCCCATCCTCTTATAGAGGAATGTACTGTATAACAATCAAGGGAATTTTGGAATAGAATCAAAGGCAGGCTTTCAGGAACGAGCCAAATTTAAACTAAAAGCAAAGATTTCTGCACTTTCAAAATGCCTTGGCAATACTCAAGAATATTTGATAGTATTCATTGTTCCCAGAATGTCCTATCATGTGTGGAGGGAAAGGTAAACTATTCTGTTTCTCTCTATACTCTCAATACTCGGAAAACCAGTAGTGGGTTTTTCCATGCTAAACAGTTCTCTAATTCTCAGTGGACACAGACTGGGTGTCCTACAATTTAACTCAATTCTAACACCAACTGTTCAGAGTTAGTTCAAACTCCCCACAGGCTAAGTAAGGGCTGTCATACAAGACTCCCCCACGTTGTCACCTGTATTGCTGACGAAGCAGCTATAAATTAGGGGTTCCTATGACCCACTCCTCAGGTTTGATAATTTACTAGAAAGGCTAGACAACTCAGGAAAACAGTTTACTTAGAGGATTACCAGTTTATTGTAAAAGGATACAACAAAGATGGGAGGGATGCACAGGGCATGGTATGGAGGAAGGGATGCAGAATTTCCACACTTTCTCCACATGTGCCACACTCCCAGAACCTCACTTGATGTGTTCAGTAACCGGATGGTCTCTGCACCCCATTGTTTAGAGTTTTTGTGGAGGTTCCAACACAGGCATAATTGAGTAAATCATCAGTTGTTAGTGACTGAATTCAATCTCCTGCCCCTCTCCTGCTCCCAGAGGTCTGGGGGTGCAGCTGCAATTCCCACTTCTAACAACATCATTGGTTCCTCTGGCAATAAGCCCTCATCCTCCAAGACTTACCTCATTAACACAAACTCAGGTATGGTTGGAAAGGGCTCATTATGAATAACAAAAGATGATCTATCCCTATCACAAAAGTTCTAAAAGTTTAGTAGCTCTGTGTCAGGAATCAGGGAAGAAGGCTAACTACATCTGTTATTACATCACAGTATCACAGGAGTTTAAAAGGCATTAAAGTCTTTGAGCATATACTACTGTATAAATGGCACCCTGAGAGATAGAAGTTAGCCAAAAAATATTATCTCTGGTATCTCTGCTGCTGTTGGGTAATATGTTCCATGTATGTCTGTTGGGTCCATTGGGTCTAAAGTTGTGTTCACGTCCATGATTTCCTTACTAACTTTCTGTCTGGATGATCTATCCATTATTGAAAGTAGGGTAGTGAAGTCCCCACCTCTCATTGCACTGCCATCTATTTCTACCTTCACATCTGTTAACATTTACTTAATATATTTGGGTGTTCTGATGTTGGATGCATATATGATTGTTATATCATTTATCTTTATTCTTTGTGTCTGGTTATAGTTGTTGACTTAACATCTATTTTGTCTGATGCCTTGTTTTCTTTTCATTTCTATTTGCTTAGAATATATTTTTCTGTCTTTTCACTTTCAGCCTATGTGTCCCTAAAGCTGAAGTTAGTTTCTTGTAGGCAACATATACAAGACAGGACAAAGAATTCACTGGTCCAAATGACAATAATGCCAATGTTGAGAAACGTAGCCTAAAAGGTTTGTTTTCATGTGTGGTTCTTTATGAAGATCATTTGAGAATGCTTAATACATTAAGATATTATAATATTATAATTAATTTGAGTTATTTCAGTAGTATTACAGTTAATATGAATTATTCTTTTAGCAAATATTAATAAGTAAAATTGATATTAAAAATATTTTTGGAAAAATATGGACTGTGATACTACTCAAGCTAATTTGGACTTCAGTAATTCCTGGGAATTTACCTTAATGAAAACATTATCTTCAAAATTAAAAACAAAAACAACAAAATAGGTTTCATAACAGACTATAATGCTATAGTAATTAAAATAATATGCTACTAACAGAGAGGGAGGGAGGGAAACCATAAGAGACTCTTAAATACAGAGAACAAACTAAGGGTTGATGTGGGAGTGGGGGAGAGGGGAAAATGGGTGATGGGCAAGGAGGAGGGAACTTGTTGGGATGAGCACTGGGTGTTGTAGGCAAGTGATGAACGATGGGACTCTACCCCCAAAACCAAGAGCACATTGTACACACTGTATGTTAGCCAGTTTGAAAATAAATTATATTATAAATAAATAAATAAATAAAATAATATGTTACATGCATATGAATATACAAAGACATTAATGAAAAGAATGCAGAAAGACAGATATATTTGGGATACGATATCTGAATGAGATAAAATATCAACTATGTAAGAAAAGGAAGCAATTTTTAATACATTATGTTGGGACAATTAAACTATTCCTTTAAGGAAAAACTAAATCAGATGCCAACCTCTTGCTACACATATAAACACATTCTCTACCAAATGGATTTAAGTGCTCAGTTAAACAATAAAAACATTTGAAGAAAATATAGAAGACTTTATAATTTTCAAATCTAGATGCCATAAATAAAGTACTTGGTTTAATTGACTAACATTTCAAAATTTCTATAAAGCAAAGGCAATTGAAAGAGAAAAAGTGGAAGAGAATATTGGAATAGACATATTCTTTGACCATGGGATTCATATACTACATATAACAATGGCATCACATAAATTTGTACACAAACACAAGTGTGTACAAGAATATCACTTGCAATTACAACTGCTCTGTAACATGTAAATGTGGGAAACTTTCATGTTCAGCAATAGGGAAGTGGTTATATATCTGTAAAGAAGGCCATACAATGGGATACTCTGCAGCAATAAAAATGTGGGTAGACCTATATTTAATGACTGAAATGTTTCTAAGACATTGTTGAATGAAAGAGCTGGTTACACATTATTACTACTATTATTATTACTACTATTGACATTATTACTACTGCTTCACATTTACTAGCTAACAATTTAGTGAAGATTATAGAAGTTTGGCACTGCCCTGTGCACATGGTAAATTTGTTTAATCCTTATAACAACCCAGATGATAGGCATTATTATTATCTTCATACCACTAAAAAAGAAATCAAAGAACAAAGAGTTTATTTTCTTTATTTTTTTTTAAGTTTATTTATTTATTTTGAGAGAGTGAAAGAGAGAGAACCCCAGGCAGGTTCCTCACTGTCAGCATGTAGCCTGACACAGGACTCAAACCCACAAACTATGAGATCATGACCTGAGCTGAAACCAAGAGTCAGATGCTTAACCGAGTCACCCAGGGGCTCCAAGAGCAAAGAGTTTAAATAAGTTTCCAGCATCCCACAACTTGTGAATGTGGGAGCTAGGATTGAATCCAGGCAATCTGGCTCCAAAGAAATCACTTTTAGTGACCACAATCTTCATTCATTAACACCTTAAATATTTACTGGCATTAAGCACTCTTCTAGGTGCTGAGAACATAGTAATAAACGAACCAGATGAAAAACCTGCTCAGATGGATCTTGCACTCTATTGGGTACATCGTGGGCAAAAACATAAATTATGTGACGCCATAAGGTGAGAACTACAATGACACATATGTCAGGGACAAGAATGGTATGGAGGAGAATATGTGGAAGGGAGGAAGTTTCGGTTCTTAACAGGGGAGTTAGGAAAGGTCTCAAGGGAGAGGTTAGAAATAAAAGAAGTAAGGAGCTGTGCCTGCTGTCCATCTTGGGGAAGACAATTTCAGGAAGAGGAAAGAGCAATGTAAAGCATTTATATGTTAGGTAGAAGCTCATGGCCAGCCAAAACAAAGCAAGCTGGAATATATTTGGGAATAATTGCATATGTGAATTTAAATATGTGAAAACATTCTAGCTCTCTCTGTTTCTCCCCTGCTCCTGCTCTCTGTCTCTCAAAAATAAATAAACATTAAAAAAAGGGGGGTGTAGGGCTGGGGGGCTCCTTCGGTTAAGCATCCTACTTCGGCTCAAGTCATGATCTCAGTTTGTGAGTTCGAGCCCCTCATCGGGCTCTGTGCTGACAGCTCAGGGCCTGGAGCCTCCTTGGGATTCTGTGTCTCCCTCTCTCTCTGCTTATCCCCTGCTCATGCTCTCTCCCTCTGTCTCTCGAAAATAAATAAATGTTAAAATTAATTAAATATATGTAAATATTCTGAAAGGAAGCACATTAAACCACAAAAGCAATCATATCTATAGATGGAAGTGGGGCTCAGCAGTGGTGTGTGAGATGTATAAACATGTATATGCATGTGTGAGTTTGGGGGATGAAGAATAAAAGGGGATATTCACATGTTTCTTACATGCTTCTACTTCATTATAATTTAGGAATGTGCTGTGTATCATTTCTATAATAAATAAAATTATATTGTGGAAAAAATGTTTGGAAAACATGAAAGCAAATCATACGTGAGTCAACATAAGCACCCGATTTGTTGCGTCACTCATTTGCACACCAATATATTTTAAAGTTTCTATAGAAATATAAATGTCTTCTTTAACATTTTCTACTGTTATTGTTTATTAACAACAAAATGAAATACATCCATAAATATAAAGATATAAGTATATAACTGCGTGTCTTAAAAAAAAACTTGAAATAAGCATCTAAGGAGTCCATGTGAATTGCCCCAAAGAGATTTATGGTTTGTCTTCAGTGAAAATGTTGTATTTTACCCAGATCATATATTAAACTTTTAGTTCAATAATTCACCCTGACATAAGCTACTTGTACTTACAGATTTACTATACATTATGCAGGGCAAAAGGGCAAAAGACTAGAAAACTATACACATCTTGAATTATGTGTGAATACAGGCCGATACATTTTTAAAAACTCAATTGACAACATGAATCATATTTAGATCAATATAGTTTGGAAACCTGAAGGATAATGTTTAAAATCTAATTGTCTAAAACAAAAATTGAGTGGACCTAGGGAATATTGAAAGAAAGAAATAAAAATCTATTAAATGATACACATAATGGCACAGTTGTTTGTTCTGACATTTATAAATCTATCGTTAGTAGATTGGGGTTACCAGGAAAGTGTGTCATATAAAGACTAGAAAATTAGACAAGTGAAGGAAAAAAAATGCTTGTTTTCTATAAGATGAAGTTCAAAACTAAGTGTTAAAATATCAAGGTGTTTTTAATGAGTATGTGAGGATGTAAGAGGTATGCAAGTGATAAAGTTAATTACCTTAAAGATTAATTCTAGACGTATGTACAATAACACCTAGAGAAAAATGAGTACAACAGTAAGGAATTAGCAACTATTTCTATAAATTCATTTCATTTCAGAGAGTCTTGAAACTTAGAAGGGGCTAACATAACAAAATGCTTTTTAAATACCTAAAGATAGGAACAAACAAGCAAAAACCCTTAGACTAGCTGGTTCCTTAAGCATGGAGAAAGTTCTGGAATATCGAACACAGGAAACACTAATATAGTAACAACAGAGAAGTAGACAAGGGTAGGAATCAGGAGTAGGTACTAAAAGAGGGAATGGAGGACTATCACTTTTAAAAATTCCTATAAAAGATTCACACTACATAGGCCCAAGAAATGTAGTATTTTATTGTGTGGAATTTTGAAAGAGTTCCCAGGCTTTAGAGAAAGTTAGCAAGCCTATTTTAATGTTTGTCCCTAGTTTCTGTATCTTGTGTTTTGAGAGGGACACATTCTATAGATAGGTTTACACAAGCAATTGCAAGTTGATGGCTTTTTTTTAAAATAAAATATATTAGTTTGTCACAGTTCAAATGTAAAAGGATGGCAGGATTAATTATTGCAAGGCCTAAAACAAAATATTCTGATCAGTTTTTGGAATAATGAAAAATTCCAGATTGTTTTAACATTAAGTGGGAGTTTTTAGGTATTTCCTTATTTCTATTCTGAAGGATCTGTCTTCACCTGACTTGAGGGCAGAGAGGTATGTTAGCTCGCCACTTACAAACAACACTCCTCTTTGACTAGCAAAGTAATTCAGACCTTGCTACACATGTGATTATAGGACTGGCTTGGAAGAAAATTTGAAACTTGGGGGAAATTATTATTGGGTGCCATGGGCTAAAAGAGCCAAACAGAGGCAATCTACTCTTGCTCAGAAATCATTTCTTTCCTGCTGTTGTCCCCCCCCTCATGCTTGTCTCCTCTCCAATCAATCCAAATTGCCCTATTCACGCCGTCTCCCCCAGCTGGGCTTCTTAAAGACATACTCTGACTGTAAGAAACATGATGAATTCACAAGATGCCCAGTACTTTCTCACATGAGATCTGGGCTAAGGAACAGGCTGTTTTGTAAATTGTGGATACGCATCTTCCTGGCTTTTTAGGCAGATGATACCGATCATATTGCTTTCCTTGGGAAGCAAAACTTGAAAAGTGGGTTTGATTGGGCTAGGACCAAAGCGGGGCCAGAGAGGTTTTTATCTCTAGGTGTGCAGAGACATCGTTTTGATAACTACATTCTGTACCTTATGAAGGCACATGCAGGGTCTGTGTCAGCCGGCATTTTTCTGTGTGCAAATGATAGAAACCCACCTCAAAGAAACTTTTGAAAATGTGGTAACAGAAACATATCATATCACTAAGGAACATCAAAACATTTGAGCCTCAAGAATGTGGCTTCTGGGATTGGGGTGACTTCTGGGATGTCGGGGATTTAAATCACTTCAGGATCCATTTTGTCCTGTTCTCCATGCTCCCTGTTGTATGGTGGCTTTATCCTCTGAAAACAGCCTTTTCACTTGAGGCTAAACTATGGCCACTTAAAGCTCCAGACTTACAACTTCCCAGCTTGGCTCCTTGAAAGAAACGCTCCTTTTCTGTGAACTCTAATTTGGAAAATTTTAGGAAAACTCTCTGATTGAGCCAACCCAGGACTAGTCATGGCGGCTGGGAAGAAGAGTACAGAGAAGTTCTCATTCCCATACATGACAGAACAGGGTAGAATCTAAAAAGCAATTCAGATCTCATTAGAGGGGCTGGCAGACAAAATCATAAATGCCCTCTTCAGTCTCATAGCATCCAGACAGTGAAAGAGCAGTGGGACTGACACTCTCTCATCTTTATTTCCTAATGGTAAGTGACTCTTGCAGCGTGCTTTCCAATTCGCAAAGTATTATTTTTAAGTATATATGAAGTCTTGAAGTCTCAAATCCTACCATTATTATACCCATTTTCCAAGAGTGCCAGCTTTCCAAGTACAGATGTACAAAAAGATTGTTGAGTCGCCTTCCCAAAATAAATGAAAGGAAGTATTCAAACCTACAATCTTTCAAGGTCTGGACCCACGTTTTTTGTATAAACAATGGAAGCTAAGGAATACACGCTGCTAGCTATCTCTTAGATGCTAACGGGACATCTAGGTATTTTCATTGCTCATGACTCTTCATGTATAACCATTAAAATACTAACATTTTTCACCAAATATCAAGCCAAAAGAAAAAGAATAAGAATGTGGAGGAGCAGCGGAGGAAGAGGAAGATGAGGAAAAGGAGGAATAGAAGAAGGAGAAGAAGAAGAAAGACAAGAGGATGAAAAGAAACAAGCAGACATAAAATAGGCAGCTTAGATTTTCTCAATAATACTATTTGTGGACAGGTTGCATAACTATTTCACATAAATTATCACATTAAATGCCACAATAGCATACAGAAGAAAAAAATAATGCTTTATCCCTATTTTGCAGATGAGATTTAGGTAGGTTAAGAAATGTTTTCATATAAACAGTGAAATTCAGGGTTGTATTTAAATGTCAGATCATTGACCTTTTGCCGGAAGAGGATGTAACTCCAGTTATTGATATTTCATGGGTCTTCCTCTAATTTTTGCATTTTTTACATTAGACTCTTGAGTATATGAAAACCTAAATGAGGTTCATGGCAGCATCTTAGGTGGGTAACAGAACAACTTAAAATTTGATGCAAATTTTTGTGTGTGTATGTTTCTGGAGGGAGGGCTCTTAACTTTCACCCGATCGTCCCAAACTCTGAAACACATCGCACACAAATAAGCTTAAGAACTACAATTTTTTTTTTTTTTTTTTTGCTTTTTAAGTTCAGTTCTGATAAATACACACTGACCGAGTATCCATGGTGCCAGCAGGGGATCTGAATGCTCAGAGTGCTGGGAGTTTCAGTCTCTGTCTTCAACCATCGCAGTCAAGGAGATGCTCACCACACTATATTGTTAGCTTTGTGTCTTCCATGACTTGGACCACAGCTTGGCGAGACTATTCATATCTGTATAATTATATTCTGTACCCAGACCAGTCGTATTTAGAAATTCTCCCAACTGCAGCTAGAATACCACCATGTCAATGTGCTCGGTGTTTACATAAGTGGGCTCACTCTTCAGTATGCTTCTAGAACACAAATAGCTTTTCACAGACTTGTGGCCTGCCCATAGCTCTTTCTGGCATGTTCACTTTAGATCTAGTGCCCATGAGGACCTGCACATGCGATGCATAAGGATCTCAAGTGGGCATCAAGAGCAAAGGTGGGCAGAACAGGGCAGTGAGAAGAATAAAGGAAGCCACACAGTGCGTGTGCTGATTGCTGCAGAGTGGCGGCAGTGGGCATTGCTGGGAAGAAGTGGGAAGAAAGCCCCCAGCTGCGCCTCACCAACTCAGGATGTCAGGAGGGGCACTCTCAGCGTTAAGGATGACAGAAGTCATTGAGATTTACAAAGGAGTCAGTGCCTGGGTGGTGGTCGGGTCTGGCAATGGAGGGACGCTGCTATCATAGCAGCTTGAAGTCTGATTAAAGTGCAAATGCCAAGTGAAGAATTTCTTCAAAAGACCAGCACAGTAATAGCAATATATCGAAGTTGTTTGGGCTATTCATTTTCAAAATGCAGCCTATTACACAATGAAAAATAGGGCAACCTGATAGAATAGACAGAGGGTCTTTTCAGACAGAAAATATCAATAGATAAGATCATACCTGTAAGTGGAAAAGGGCAAAGGGATTCTGAGCAGCAAGTATTTGAAAAGTACTGTTCCAGCCCCTGCTTTATAGTTCAATATCGCACCACCACATTCAATACAAAATTCAGTACAGTATTAGATTTCAAAGTCTGGCCATATTGAAGTCACCTAAAAGGCAAGGAAGCAAAGTCTTTCATCACTCTCATTGTGAATGTGACAGACTTTCAAAGGAAAACTGCCTTCTGTTTCTGATAGTTCATTCCCATTTCACAAAGATATGTCGGGATCAGCTCATGCCTCTGCCCTCATCCCCACTGCTTCCGCCGACTGCATCCACTTACTTTCTTGCTTTCACGTGCAGGCCTGAACCTGGACTTCCCCAGGGACTGGAAGTTGCCTCCGTAGGAAATAAATTAAGATGCTGCTCGGTTGAAGCGGATGATGTGCTTCATACCAAAGATGTTTTGCTTCTGCTGCCCCATACCTATCTCTTCCCTTAATAGTTCTCTTGGTCCTGAGACTGATGAGAAAGGCAGTGTAATAGAGTCGAAAGAGATGGGATACAGGATCAGGAAGACAAATTCTACATCTGGCTTCATTACTATTGGCCAGATGAGTCTGGCTGAGTTACATAGACTCTCTGAGCCAATGTCTCTTCTCTCCACAATGATATTACTTTATGCTTAATTGTGTTTGGGAGAGAATTGGATGAGCTTACACTTAGCATAGTGCCTGTTATACAATGGTGTTGCTCACACTGCCACTTCTGGATCTTCTGCTTTCTTTTCAGCTTCAAAGTATTGCCCCATTTGTGGCTACCCATTTAGCTTGTTTTATATACACTTGCCTGGTCTTATTTGTCTGTCCACTGATTTTCTTCAACTCTATAGCATTTGCTTATAGCTACATATTGGGCAGCACTTTTGATCCTGCCTTAATCACTGCTTTAGTGTGTATGGGAGTTTAGTTGTATGGGAGTTTAGTGTTTAGTGCGAGATCTGCCATGCTCAGATCTCCCAAAGAGAGCATAACTGACTGACAGCCTCAGCTGCTGCTACCCTGCACCCATCTACCACTGCATCAAGCCAAGGCTGCATTTCCTATAAGTTGCTCCCTAACAACGACTGACTATAATAGCTGTACTGTGATAGTCAATTTTATGTGTCAACTTAAACAGATATTTGGTCCAACATAATTCCAAATGTTTCTATGAATGTATGTTTCAGATAAAATTAACATTTAAATACATAGATTTTGAGTAAAGAAGATTATGCTCCAGGATATGAGTGGGCCTGATATAATCAGCTGAAGCCTTACAGAAAAAATACTGATCTCTCTGGAGAAAGCACAAATTTTGCCAGTAGATGGCTTTTGGATTCAAACTTCAACTCTTCTCTGGGTCTCCAGCCTGCCAGCCGACCTGGAAGACTTTGGACTTGCCAAGCCTCCACCAGCAGATGAGCCAATTCCTTAAAGTCTAAGTTCCTTAAAATCTACCACACACACACACACACACACACACACACACACACACACACATTCTATTGGTTCAATATTATGTGCTTTTCATTTAAGGTAAATAACTTCTAAAAAAGACAACTCTCTGAGCTCTTTTATATTTTCAGGAGTGGACCAAGCACAGGGAAAAAATTTAGGACCATTTCCTTGCCAAATAAGTGGTGACTGTTCCTTACTTCAACTGTTGTTTTTTTTTTAAGGTGTTGATAAGGCATGCATCAACATGCATAGCAAAGTGCTTGGCACATACAGATTGTTAATTATGATTAATGGCTTCCAATCCTACTTCCTGCTTCCTTTCCTTTCTCTGATGTCATCTCATTTCATTGCTGTCAGATGGCTGCTGTATGAGTTAAACAGACACTTAGTGGCAATGGTGGGACAGACAGACTCAAGGAAGAAAATCCTCTCTTTCACTTCTCAATCCCAAGCCACACATGCTCTAAATCTGCAAATATTTATTGAGTACTTTGTAGACACAAAGCATATTACTAGACACTGAAGAGGAGAGGGGAAAGGATACAAAATGTGTAAGACAAAAATTTCTGCTTTCTAGGAGTTTATAACTGGATAAGAGACATAAATCAACTCAAATATGAGACTGAATACACATTCATACACCATCTCTAATAGGATCTTCTGGAAAGAGTTTAATCTCAGCCCACCCCTGTGAATGTGTAACCCATTTGATACCTTGCTCAGTAGTTGGTATCCAGCTCAATGACATTCCATGCAGGGAGCTCTTAATGTTAACTATGAATTACATAAACATTTTCCTCCATTCTCATTTAAATTTTCTATTATCTAATTTCACTGAATTCCTAGTATTATGGGAAAGAAGTGAATAGGAGGGCTCAGCTGAACTTTTTGTTTTAAGATTTCAACTTTTACCCTCTTCTAACAAATTTCTTCTTGCTTGCTCTCCTCTCCAAATGAAATAATCTTGACCTTCTTCATCTTTTCTCATGTGCATCTAATCATTTTGCTTGCACTTCTGTAGACCTTTCCTACAGTCTTTCTGCTGTGAGCAGATACCTCTTTTGAGATGTTCATAAATAATGACTGTTAGACCTTTTTCCTGAGAGGTTACACTGTAATTCAAAATCTATCAGTGTGCATCAGTAGCTTAAATTATGCCTCATAATATAAAGTACCGTTTTCTTGTCTTGGCTCAATTGTATCTGACAAAGGATTATTCAACTACCCACTTTTTGTGCTTCCTTCTGGAGTTCCTCAAAATATTCCCCACTCCTAACTAGCTAAATAATTCTCTGTTACCAACACATTTTGCAACCTCATTATTCAGAAGGCTCTCCAGATTGATTGGTGTTAACATACATAAGAAATCTGGTTCCAATACCATTCCCTGGGGCACCTTTCTATTAACCTCCTTTCAGGCTAACAACATCATTTATTTCTACCTTTCATTTTCATTGTTATCCATTTTTTTTTAACATCAAGGTTTTACAAGACAAAATTTTACCTCTCACCTCTCGGGTCCTACCTAAGGCTGAAATGGATCCTAAATGTCTTTCTGGTTAGGGACTTGATCAAAAGCCTTTTGAATGTCTAAATATTTAATGCCCACTACTTCTCTACACTTCACAATTTTGTTAACTCTTTCAAAAATTCCAACTAGATTAGAAAGCCATGATTTATCCAGGCAGAAGCTGCGTATACTACCCACCTGGGTGTTTTATAACTCTTAGTAATGATTTTATCAGCTATTTTTTCTCATCCTGAAGGTAACACTCATTGGTAAGTAATTCTCTAGGTAACTCTGAGCTCATTATTTAAAGATGGGCACTCCTGCCTGTTTGTCCAGACAAATAGGCACCTAATGGAGATTCACACCAAATAACAAAAAACCTATTTTCTCTCTGACATGTTCAACCACCATCCTAAAACACCTTGGGGCATGGCACGTCAGAGCAAAAAGAAAGCTTTAGTTGAGTATTAAATGAACACAGTGTACTTTGCCTGCCCTGAAAGGAACATTAAGCTAGATTTAGTTTAGATATAAGAAAAAAATTCCCTGACAAGCCTCGCTAGCCCCAGCATGGGTATGGAGAGTGGCTGTGAATTCTTCTTTCTCCAGCAATTTCTGAAAATAGAGTAAGTCTTCCTTTTTCAGATGTGGCTTCCTTGCAGTCCTTGTGAAGAGGGAAGGGATGTGATAACCTCTGGAAGCCAACTTTCAGTCTTATTTTATGATTTCGGTTTTGAACTCAGTATATCTTAGGGGAAACAAACAGAGAGAATAAACTTACAGAATATCTCACAGAGCAAATGGAATGATAGCAACTGTCAGAGAACACAAGCGAGTTAAAAAAATGTATTCAAATTAAAACTGAAGTACCCTCAAGGTGACCCAACTAAATTTGCTGAAAGGATGAGAGGAATTGACAAAACTAATCAACAAAGGTAATCACCAGAATGTACACTAAGTGCTCCAGGTGCAGTGTTGCTAAAGGACCCTCCACTCAGATTAGGGGGGCTCAAATGGATGACAATCAGAAGTGAAGAGAAACACCTGATAAGGGAGTGGACATGGAGTAGGAAGAAGACAGGACAAGTGGCAGAAAATTGCTCTTTTTCTTTCCTTTTTTGACTTCCAGTGATTCAAGTTTATAATAGGATTATAACACGTTCATAATAATTGAAAAACAGTGCTCAAGCAGTGGATGTATCAGTGTACTGCATTCAGGTGGGGAAGATGGACGCAAGAACTCACAGCAGGAACAGGAATTAAAGGGTGATCTTTCTAGAATATAAATCTAATCATGCCATTTGCTTGATGAAAACAATTTGATGGCTTCTCATTGCTCTGTGAAAGAATAAAATAAGATATCATAGATTTTATGCAGGTTTAGCTACAAAATTTGTTTGCCACTTGTTCAAAAGGCAGCAAGGAAAAGGATGCTAAAATCCCATAAAGATATTAAAATGTAAAGGTGTCTTTCTTCTATATTCTTTTTCTCTACCTGCCATGGTATATGTTATTTGCTGTTTAATGTCTTTCTTCAGGCATGGAAATATTCTTCTTCTTAGGCATCTCCCCTTCTCATAGACCTGATGCCCCAACTTGTAGTAGATGGGTCACCCCTGAAGGACTGCAACTTGTCTGTTGGCATAGGGACCAGGGCTGGACAAGAGGTTTATGAGTTGCATGTACCATATCCCACCCCAAGATGCTGTGAGAACTCAATTGATCCTAAGACTCCTTGAGCCTACAATAGAAAGGGCAGCAGTTAATGGCCATTGGCATGGAGTGGGGGCCCAGGTGGGAATTGGCAGAGAAAAGGGCAGCCAAAAAGCATCAGGGAAGGTGAAGAGGTGGGAGGAGGTGAAACCATGTAGGACCTGAGTCTCCAAGCCTCTCTTGCCCCACATATATTCTATTGTCCATTGTCATCAACCTCATCAACCTCCTTCCAAAATTTGAATTCAAAGATAATATTATAGGTTATTAAACCCGAAGTGTGGGCCTCTTCTGAGAATGGGATCCTTTGTTGGTGTACTGGTTATCTGTCCATGAATCTGGCCCTGACCTTATCATACACTTGACACATTTGAGAGCAAAAGGAGGTGCTAACTACCTGGAATACTTAGATAACAGGGGAAACAGAGACTGCCCCAGGTAAATCAGGAGAGTTAAACTGCTCCAAGCAATTCTACTATATGATTATATATAATTATTTATATATCTCTTCTTTGACATTTAGATTGATCACACATTTCATTATTATAGATAATACTTTAACAAACACCTTTGGACAATTCTGAACATGTTTGAGAATTTTTCTAACAGGATGATTTTCAAGTTGAAGGGTACAACCAACTGATGTCTTGAAATCAACTGAATGCCTTGTAACCATTCAAGGACAGGAGTGGAATGGATGGGATATAATGGGATGGGATATAATGGGATGGGATGGGATGGGATGGAATGGAATGGAATGGAATGGAATGGAATAGAATAGAATAGAATAGAATAGAATAGAATAGAATAGAATAGAATAGAATAGAAAGAAGAGAATAAAGATTCTATCAAATAGGATGTAAAAGGCTAAGTATTATATTGTGCAATTGTCATGTATATAAGTATGTATGCATATTCTGATTTGCAATGGGAAAAATACATATGTATTTTTTATATACAGTTGGTCCTTGAACACAGATGTTATGGGGGTCTACCCCACACACAATTGAAAATTCATGTATAACTTTGGACTCCCCCCAAATTTAACTACTAATAGTCTACTGTTGATTGAAAACCTTACAGATAACATAGTCAACTAATACATATTTTGTATAGTATATGTATTATATATTATATTCTTACAATAAAGTAAGTTAGAGAAAAGAAAATGTTATTAAGAAAATCATAAGGGAGAGAAAATACAATTTACAGTACTGTGCTATAAAAAAAACTCCATATAAGTGAACCAGTGCAGTTCAAATCTATATTGTTTAAGGGTCAACTGTATACTTATTATTTATGTACATACATATAAAGTAAAATACTTATGTATGTATATTTACTGTGGATTGCTGTCAAAAAGTTTGGAAGCTGCTGTTCCAGAGTTTATAACTCAAAGTACAATTGCTAGACCACAAGGTATTTTCATATTTTGTCGATGTTGACAATTTCTCTCAAAGTAGTTGCACCAATTTTTCCTCTTGACTTTAAATTTTCTGGTTCTCTGTCTACTATCCAACAATTAAGATACTCAGACAATTATGCAATGCTCAGAATCCTCGCACATGCTCAGAATTGTCCCAAGATATTTGGGACAACCTAAAAAATAGGGAATTTTACCTCATTTTAATTGGCAACTTTCTGATGAATAAACAACTTTTCACATTTTTATTGACCAGAAAAGTTGTTTTAAAAATTGTCTAGTAGGGATACCAGGCTGGCTTTGGCAGTAGAGCATATGACTCTTGATCTTGGAGTTGTAAGTTCAAGTCCCACATTGGGTGTAGAGATTACTTAAAAATAAAATCTTTAAAAATAAATAAATAAATAAATAATAAAATTGCTTAAAAAATTATCTGGTAACATTTTTTTGTTAATTTTTCTACAGAGTTGTGTGTCAATTATTTTTAAATGTTTGAACTCTATGAAATATATTTTTATATGTTCATTTAAATATATTTTTTCAGGAAAACATATATAAAAATTATCCATGCCTATAAATGATCCTTTGAACAAAATAGACATTATCAAAATTGGAGTTTGGTGGAGGGCACCTGGGTGGGTCAGTCAGTTAAGCATCTGACTTCGGCTCAGGTCAGGATCTTTCAGTTCGTGAGTTTGAGCCCTGCCTCAGGCTCTGTGGTGACAGCTCAGAGCCTGGAGCCTGCTTCGGATTCTGTGTCTCCCTCTCTCTTTGCCCCTTCCCCTGCTCACACTCTGTCTCGGTTTCTGTCTCTCAAAAATAAATAAACAAACAAATAAAACATTCAAATTGGAGTTTGGGAATATATATCTATCCATCAATCATGTTGATTATTTTGTTCAAATTACTATTTTTAATAATAGTTTGTCTAATGGATGTCTCAATTACAAAACATCCATTTATGATTGATATTTATGTTTTCCTTATAATTCTGTTAAATGTTTTTTAATTTATTTTTAATTTATATTTCTGGCATAAAATGTCATAACTATTACACCTTTCTGTCATTTCCCCTTTATATGAAGTAATTATATTCTTCATTCAATGATAGTTTATAAGTTAATGTTCATTAGTTTATCACATGTTATTTTGTCACCTTACTTTTAGTTGTTATTTGGGTAATACTATTATCCATCCTTTGTTGTCAATATTTCTGTGCTCTTAACATTTTATGTGTTTCTTGTAAATTGAATCTAGTTTGATAGTGAGATTTTGTTCATCTAATCATAGAATCCTATTTTTTAGATGGGTACATATGATCATTTCTATTAATATAATTCTTGACAAATGATTACTGTCAATTTGTGTTTTCTCTTTTTCATGCTTTCTTCATTTTTTCTGCTTTCCCTGCCTTCTATTAGGTAAGTAAGTTCTCTTAATCACTCCCCTCTATTTCTCTTCTATTTGGTTTTGAAGATTTAAATTTATTATTTACAAGTATTGTTAATATTTAGCGCTCTTACCTAGCTTAATAAAAAAATAAATGAATCAATATCACTATCTTTCTAGCCAAAGGAGCTCTTCTTCATGTATTAGTAAGTTATTTCTACCTTCATTTATACCTTTCCCAAACTATTAATTACGATTCTTAATTTATATAGTGTTTACTTAGATTTACTAATATGTACACTTTTTCCCCCTCACCATTATTTTTGGTATGCAGTTTATTTCTTCTTGAGAAGTTCTGTAGTAAGGGTCTGTGAGGAGTGAAAACAAAACAAAACACCTCTTTGTTTTCTTGCAAGTGTCTTTCCTACACTCAAATTTGAATGAATGCTTTATAGAATTTTATAGTCACAGTTTATTTACTCTAGCTGTCTTCTGGCATGTATTATTGCTGATGAGAAGTCAGCTGTCAGTCTGATTCTTGTTATTTTGTAGATAAACTATTTTTCCTCTCTAGTAACTTAATATAGTCTCTGTGTTCATGAACTGCTGTTTTAGCATGATGTGTCCAAGTCTGTATTTCTTTTTACTTTTCCTTATAATTCAGTGTGCTTTTTCAATGTGAAGACTAACATCACTTATAATTCTAAAAAAATTCTTACCGATTCTTTCTGTGAATAGATTTTTCCCCCAACATTTTAAAAATTCTCTTCTTCTGGGAATTGGCTAAATATATATTGTGACCTTCCTTTCAATAACCTACATATCTTAATACTCTATTTATAATTTTTATCTCTTCATTTCTCTGTTTCCTTCAAAGTTATCCCTTCATATTTATACCTTTCAGTTAATTAATTCTATATTAAAAATGTCTATATATCCCATCTATTTGCTTTTTAATTTCAATGACTATGTATATATATATTTTTTTTTCATAAAGTCTGGTTGATTATTTTACAAGATACCTTGTAGTTTTCATATAGTACATTTCCCCTTCACGATTTAATTTTCTTCAAAAATATCTTTAAGCATGTTAAACATGCTTATTTTATAATCTCCAGGTTCTTTTTTTTTTCTCTTGGGCATGTCGGGGGTTATTTCTATTTCTTTAGGCTTTAATTCTTTTTTGTTGTTATTTGTTCTGGCTCATCCAGGTATTGTGAGATCTGACATTTGTACTTTTTAGGGCCTTCTATAAGGGAACAATATAAAATTACTAATACAAATTTAGATGCCAAAGTAAATATTTCTTTAAAATGATGATAAATTGTAAGACTTTTTAAAATTTCATGTTTTCTAACTTTATACTTTATTTTTATTTCCTAGGATATGTTACAAGAATAGTAAAATGAACTCCTATGTATCATTCATTTTGTTTTGTTAATTGTTAATACTTTGTGCTCTCTCTCTTTTTCTCCTGCTACCCTCATATCTGGAGTGCTTGGTTTCATAGGATGACAAACTCTGCAATACAACTTCTTGTCCTGCACAACATCAGATGAGTTGATCCAGTGGGCATTGGGAGGATGTCTGGAAATCATTCCTACATTGGGTCAGCGAGTAATAACTTACCTACACAAGAAAGTGATTGAGAATCACATGAGTATATCCCAGTAAACTTCAATTTCCTTTAAGTGGATCCAAAATATTCTAAGGTCACCCTACTACCACTCAACACAAGAGGAACTGTGACAGAGGGGAAATTACAGCAAAAAACGAAAACAGTCTAAACTGATTACACTTAAAATATCTTAAAATATCTTACTCGAAAATTTTATAAAGTCATACATGGCCATGAGGACATATTATCAAGGCCTTTCCCATGATCTTTGAAGAGACATACATCCCCCATGGTAGTTTATTTTATGATATGATTTGTCTTTTTTTTTTTTTATTTTAAATTTTAGTTAGCCAACATACAGTGCAATATTGTCTTCAGGAGAAGAATTCAGTGATTCATCACTTCCATATAACACCCATGCTCAGCACAAGTGCCCTCCTTAATCCCCATCATCCATCTAGCCCATCCCTCACCCACCTCCCTCCATCAATCCTCAGTCTATCATTTTTAAAAAATGTTCGGGGCGCCTGGGTGGCGCAGTCGTCTGGGCGTCCGACTTCGGCCAGGTCACGATCTCGCGGTCCGTGAGTTCGAGCCCCGCGTCGGGCTCTGGGCTGATGGCTCAGAGCCTGGAGCCTGTTTCCGATTCTGTGTCTCCCTCTCTCTCTGCCCCTCCCCCGTTCATGCTCTGTCTCTCTCTGTCCCAAAAATAAATAAACGTTGAAAAAAAAATGTTTATTTATTTTTGAGAGACAGACAGAAAGAGACAGAGCATGACCAGGGGAGGAGCAGAGAGAGGGAGACACAGAATCTGAAGCAGGATCCAGGCTTTGAGCTCTCTTTATAGAGCCCGATGTGGGGCTCTGAACCATGAGATCATGACCTGAACCGAAGTCAGATGCTCAACTGACTGGGCCACCCAGACACCCCCCTCAGTTTGTCATTGTTATTGGGAATTCATCTTCAGTAGAATTTTAATTTGTTAAAGTTTTGAGGTATTCATGTACCCTAGATTGTCAATGTTTTCTTCCACAACATACCAGAATATTCTTCTGCTGGAAGCCTCAGGGTTTTCCAGTCCTTCAGATTTTCTGCAGGGAGTGTGGTCCTATTCCACATCTCACAAAGCCCTTTGATATGTCCCTTGTGTCTACATGGGCTGTAGAAATGGTCAATATCTGATCTGAAAACCTAGTGGATCAGTACTGTACAAGTCTTAACCACTCTAGTTTTCATTTATCTCTTTATTTCTGCCTATGGAAATTTCTTTTTCTCCCTTCAGGTATTGGTAATATAGTTAAAATCACCTTTTATTATATATAAAGCATTTATATCTTTTTGGGTAAGGGGGTCTGTTCAAATAAGTCTGTCCCACCATACTGCTTGAGAAGCTGCCTCTTCCTTTATCATGACACCATTTTCCATCTTCTAACCCACTATGCTACAACCATGTTGACCTTTAATTTCTTTAATTCACCCTGCTCCCTCCTGGCTCCTGATCCTGACCATTACCCTTGCAGGGGATACTTCATTAACTTCTAATTATCCTATTAATCTGAGTTCAAATGTCATTTCCTCAAGGAAGCTGCTGATACACATCAGGTCCTTTGGTCATACATTTTTACTTTACCATGTATGTTTCTTGCCACAGCACTTATTGTCATTTATAATGATATATTTCAGTGATGTATTAATATCTGTCATTCCCACTAAAATGTGCACTATGATATAGGATGCTGAATAGGATATCTCCTTTGGAGGAGGGGAAATGGTGACTAGGACTCATGACCAAGAACAGAAGCACTCAACATCCTATGTTAAGCTCTGGCAGAACAGAGTCTACAGAAAATCAGTATGTCAGCTACCACATGCATCGTGTTTTTAGTCTACTGTGTGTGTGGGGTTTTTTTTGTAAGCAGTATGGCTGTGCTAAGATAACCAACATTTTTCACCACCAAATAATTCTTCAGGGAAGTGATAATACATAACATTTTTAGCTTTGACTATGTGTTTTATGTGCAATATCTTATTCAATTTTCATAAGTGATCTTAAAGGCTAGGGAATATTTAAAATCTGTTTCCTTTTAAATTTTTTTAATGTTTATTTAATATATTTTTGAGAGAGACAGAGACAGAGACAGAGCAGGAGAGGGACAGAGAGGGAGACACAGAATCTGAAGTAGGCTCCAGGCTCTGAGCTGTCAGCACAGAGTCCAATGCAGGGCTCAAACTCATGAACTGTGAGATCATGATCTGAGCTGAAGTTGGATGCTCAACTGACTGAGCCACGCAGGCACCCCAATTATTTTTTTTGTTAGGGCCCCAAAGTGGCTCAGTCGTTGAAGCACCCAACTCTTGATCTCAGCTCAGGTCTTGATCTCAGGGTTGTGAGTTTAAGCCCAGTGTTGAGGCTTGCTCCATGCTCAGCATGGAGCCTACTAAATAAATAAGTAAGTAAGTAAGTAAGTAAACAAATAAAACTGTTTCTTGTAACTAAGAGCACTGACTAATGTAATGTGAACTTCAAGATGGTTAAATTACTATATTTCAAGTGTATAGACCTTATTATTATTCTTATCACCAGTCAGATGGGTTTGCTAAAAGGGAAAAAAAGAGAATATACTAAACACCAGAAATGCCAGAAGACTTATCTTTGTGTTACAAAATAGGCATGGCATATTTTCACTATAAAGAAGGTCTTATAATTATTTGTT
This sequence comes from Lynx canadensis, assembly GCF_007474595.2. Classification (NCBI taxonomy): domain Eukaryota; kingdom Metazoa; phylum Chordata; class Mammalia; order Carnivora; family Felidae; genus Lynx; species Lynx canadensis. The sequence goes on from NC_044310.1 coordinate 69,418,270, forward strand.
TGTTAAAACATGCAATAACTTTTGATGAAGGTTTCATTGAAATTGTTTGTGTGATTGTATATTGTGGTCCAAATAGTTTTGGATTTCATGATCTAGTAAAATTTCAAGCAACACAATAAAATGAATGTCTCTTATCAGCACTATTTCATAAAAAAAAAGTCTTGTCGTTTTAACAGCAAAAGGTTATGGCACAAAAACAGACACACAGACCAATGGAATAGAATAGAAACCCCAGAACTAGACCCACAAACGTATGGCCAACTCATCTTTGACAAAGCAGGAAAGAACATCCAATGGAAAAAAGACAGCCTCTTTAACAAATGGTGCTGGGAGAACTGGACAGCAACATGCAGAAGGTTGAAACTAGACCACTTTCTCACACCATTTACAAAAATAAACTCAAAATGGATAAAGGACCTAAATGTGAGACAGGAAACCATCAGAACCTTAGAGGAGAAAGCAGGAAAAGACCTCTCTGACCTCAGCCGTAGCAATCTCTTACTCGACACATCCCCAAAGGCAAGGGAATTAAAAGCAAAAGTGAATTACTGGGACCTTATGAAGATAAAAAGCTTCTGCACAGCAAAGGAAACAACCAACAAAACTAAAAGGCAACCAACGGAATGGGAAAAGATATTTGCAAATGACATATCGGACAAAGGGCTAGTATCTAAAATCTATAAAGAGCTCACCAAACTCCACACCCGAAAAACAAATAACCCAGTGAAGAAATGGGCAGAAAACATGAATAGACACTTCTCTAAAGAAGACATCCAGATGGCCAACAGGCACATGAAAAGATGTTCAGCGTCGCTCCTTATCAGGGAAATACAAATCAAAACCACACTCAGGTATCACCTCACGCCAGTCAGAGTGGCCAAAATGAACCAATCAGGAGACTATAGATGCTGGAGAGGATGTGGAGAAACGGGAACCCTCTTGCACTGTTGGTGGGAATGCAAATTGGTGCAGCCGCTCTGGAAAGCAGTGTGGAGGTTCCTCAGAAAATTAAAAATAGACCTACCCTATGACCCAGCAATAGCACTGCTAGGAATTTACCCAAGGGATACAGGAGTACTGACGCATAGGGGCACTTGTACCCCAATGTTCATAGCAGCACTCTCAACAATAGCCAAATTATGGAAAGAGCCTAAATGTCCATCAACTGATGAATGGATAAAGAAATTGTGGTTTATATACACAATGGAGTACTATGTGGCAATGAGAAAGAATGAAATATGGCCTTTTGTAGCAACGTGGATGGAACTGGAGAGTGTGATGCTAAGTGAAATAAGCCATACAGAGAAAGACAGATACCATATGGTTTCACTCTTATGTGGATCCTGAGAAACTTAACAGGAACCCATGGGGGAGGGGACGGAAAAAAAAAAAAAAAAGAGGTTAGAGTGGGAGAGAGCCAAAGCATAAGAGACTGTTAAAAACTGAGAACAAACTGAGGGTTGATGGGGGGTGGGGGGGGAGGGGAGGGTGGGTGATGGGTATTGAGGAGGGCACCTTTTGGGATGAGCACTGGGTGTTGTATGGAAACCAATTTGTCAATAAATTTCATATATATAAAAAAAATAACAGCAAAAGGTTAAAAAAATACATAAGCTTAGAATAAAAGAGCAATTTAATTTGGATGTGCAAAAACGGTTCTAAGTAGGACATTCAAAGCAATACAGACTTGTCTCAGGAAACAAGAGAAATCTCAAATAAGCAATTTAATATTACACCTAAAGGAACTAGAAAAAGAAGCGCAAAGCCCAAAGTTAGTAGAAGTAAAAAAAAAAAAAAAAAAAAAAAAGAAAAAAAAAAAAAGAAAAAGAAAAAAGAAAAAAAAAGAAATAATAAAGACCAGAGCAAAAATAAATGAAATAGAGACTAAAAATACAATAGAAAAAATCAACAACTAAGAGCTGGATCTTTGAAAAGATCAAATTGATAAACTTTTGGCTATACTCACTGAGGAGAAAAAAAGAGGAAACTCAAATAAATAAAATCATGAAATGAAAGATGGGAAGTTACAACTTCCCATAAAACACAAAGGAACATGAGACAACTATGAAAAATTATACAGCAATGAATTAGACAACCTAAAAGAAATGGATAATTCCTAGAAACAAATCCTTATCTTCCAAGACTGAACAACAGAGAAACAGAAAATCTGAATGGATCAATTATCAGCAAGGAGATTGAATCAGTAATCAAAAATGTCCCAACAAACAAAAGTCCAGGACCAGATGACTTCACTGGTGAACTTTACTAATCATTTAAAGAATATTTAACATCAATTTCTCAAAAACTCTTCCAAAAAGTTGAAAAGAAGGAAACACTTCCAAACTTAGTTTATGAGGCTAGTATTACACTGATACTGAAATCAGACCAAGAAAAAAGAAAATTATAGGCCAATATCTCTGATTAACATAGATGTAAAAATCTTCAACAAAATATTAGCAAAAAAAATTCAACAATACATTTAACAAAATCATACACCAAGATCAAATGAGATTTATTCTTGGGATGCAGGGATGATTCAACATCCACAAATTAATCAACATGATACACTATTAACAAAATTAAGGATAAAAGTCATATGATCTTCTCAACAGATGCAGAAAAAGCATTTGAAAAAATTCAACATACACTTATAATAAAAACTCTGAAAACAATGTGTATAGAGGAAATGTACCTCAACACAATAAGAGCCATATATGACAAATCTACAGCTAACATTGAACTTAACAGTGAAAATCTGAAAGCTTTTCCTCTAAAATCAAGAACAAGACAAAGATGCCCACTCATGACACTTTTATTCAACATAGTATTGAAAATCCTAGCCAGAGCAATTAGGCAAGAACAAGAAATAAGAGGCACTCTAATTAGAAAGGAAGAAGTTAAACTGACACTATTTGTGGATGACACGATTTTTTGTGTAGAAAACCTTGAAGACACTATCAAAAACTGTTAGAACTAAGAAACAAAACAGTAAAGTTTCAGGGCACAAAACCAATACTCAAAATCTGTCTCATTTTTTACACCAATAAACTGTCAGAAAAATTAAGAAAACAATCCTACTTATAATTGCATCAAAATAATAAAATACCTAGGAATAAATTTAACCAAAGAGTTGTATGACCTGTACACTGAAAATGACAGGCACTAATGAAAGAATTTGAAGAATATACAAAGAAATGTAAAGCTATTCCATGCTCATGGACTGGAAGAATTAATATTGTTGAAATGTCCATATTACACAAGGCATCCATCCTATAGATTCAGTGCAATTCTTATCAAACTTCCAATGACATTTTTTCACAGAAATGGAACAAACAATCCTAAAATGTGTATGGAATCACCTAAGACTCTAAATAACTGAAGCAATCTTGAGAAAGAAGAACAAAGCTAGAGGTAACACACTCCTTTGTTTCAAACTATATTACAAAGCTGTAATCAAAATGCAATATTGTATTGGCATAAAAACAGACACACACAGACCAGTAGAACAGAATAGAGAGCACAGAAATAAACCCGTACATATATGGCCAATTAACTTATGACTAAGGATCCAAGAACATACAATGGGGAAAGGATATCTCTTCAATAAATGATGTTGGAAAACTGGATAGCCACATGCAAAAGGAGATTGAGTCACTCTGGTACTCCATACACAAAAAATAATTCAAAATGGATTATAGATTTGAACATAAGCCCAGAAACCATGAAACTTCTAGAAGAAAACATAGGTGGTGAGCTCCTTGATATTGCTCTCAGAGATACTTTCTTGGCTCTGACTCCCAAGGCATTGACAACAAAAGCAAAAATAAACAAATGGGACTGCATCAAACTTAAAGGCTCGGCACCATCAACAAAGGAAACCATCAACAAAACGAAAAGGCAACTTATTGACTAGAAGAAGACATTTGCAAATGATATATCCGACAAGAGGCTAATACCCAAAATGTGTAAAGAACTCATACGAACCCAATAACAGCAACAACAACAAAATTCCAAGTAATCCGAATAAAAAAATGGGCAGACATTGTGAATAGATAATTTTTCAAGGAAGATATACACATGCCAACAGGCACATGAAAAGATGCTCAACATCACTAATCATCAGGGAAATGCAAGTCAAAACCACACACAAAACCTCACACCTGTCATAATGACTATTATCAAAAAGACAAGAAATTACAAGTATTGGCAAGGATGTGGAGAGAAGGGAACCCTTGTTCATAGCTGGTAGAAATACGAATTGGCGCAGCCACTGTGGAAAACACTACAGACATTTCTCAACTAATTAAAAAATAACTAACATATTACACAGCCATTCTACTTCTAGGTATTTATCCAAAGAAAACAGCAACACTATTTTGAAAAGATACATACACCACTATGTTTACTGCAGCATTATTCACAATAGCCAAGATATGAGCACAATCAAAACATCCATTGACAGATGAATGGATAAAGAAGGAATACTACTAAGCCATATAAATGAATACAATTTTGCCATTTATGACAACATGGATGGACCTTGAGGGTATTATGTTAAGTAAGATAAGTCTGAAAGGGAACGACAAATATCATAGTATTTAACTCATATGTGGAATCCAAAAAACAAATGAGAAAACAAAATCCATAGGTACAGAGAACAGATTGATGGTTGCTGGATGGGAGGGGGCTTAGAGATGGGCAAAATGGAAAATGGAGAACAATACACACAAACTTCCATTCATAAAATAAGTAAGTCATGGGGATGTAATGTACAACATGGTGACTCTAGTCAGTAATATTATATTGCATATTCTGTAACTTTATATAATAGACTTATAGGTGATCATTCCACAATGTATACAAATATTGAATCATTATGTTCTATGTCTGAAACTAACAATGTTTTATGTCAATTATATCTCAATAATAAAAAAAGAACTAATACTTAGGAACTGGTACCATAGAAAAGGGAGTTGAACCTCATGTGGCTTAGGCAAAGGATCCTAAAGGTTAAATATTAGGAGCGATTTCTACTGAAGACTAATCAGAAAATAATAACCATTTCTGGTTTTATGATGGGATCTGATTTGCGTAGAGCTTTCAGGAATGCACTATGCAGGGAGAGAGGCACTGCATCTTTTTCATGTGTTTCCCTATTGGCAACTGAAGAGCATAGAGATGTAGACACCAATTACCTTAGTCTATAATAGCAAATGATGTGCCCTTCTTAATTCCTTCTCAGAAAAGCGTGCTACGAGTGCCATGTTAACGCCTTCTCCTAACACATCTCTGAATTCTAGATGTACAATGCTGAGTGCCACCCAGTGCTTTTTAATGCTTTCTTCACAGCCTGCTATTTTCAGCTTCATTCTTCACGTTTGTTTTAGCTCTCAGACATGTCAACATGTTCCCTTCAGCACTACATATCATAATACATCTCTCTGAAAGTGACAAAAAATGCTCATAAAAAAATTCCCATGCAAAATTATAATGCCACACTTTAGAATAAATGCCGTCTTGACTGGATAACATATTTCCAGAAATATTCTAAAATAATTATCTTCACGCCCCAATTTCCTCATTTGGTTTCACAGCGCTTTGTTCTCTGACCTTGTTGTGAGTAAAATGACTGCTTCACATATGTTCCATTCTTCTTTGGGAAGAGAGAACGTTGTTACTTTCTGAGCATCACAGTGATGCATGCATCGCAGTTAGGGAGGGCAGCACATTCTCCCAGGGCACAGCCCTACCCCAATATCTCAGAAAGTGACATTTATTTTTACAGGTCATGAGTGTAGCTTTTACCTCATAACATTGTACGGGTTCAGTGCATCTAAATAACCCAAGTCTAAGAGGAAGAAAATGGAATGCACAATGTTATCAGTGCCATTCATTCTCAACACGGTGAATGCTGATCCAGGGATGGGGGTTGGCAGGGGCCAAAAAGAAGGCAGTTCACAGGGTCAAGAAAAACCTTTGCAAACTGTCTTCTTAGCCTCTGATTTCTCTAAGATGTGGAGAGCCTAGAGTGGAAAACTACTAGTTGAGTGGGACAAAACACCATTAAGTGGTGCAGCATTTGGTGAGGAAGACCAACTTGAGCAGCATTTTTCATCCTGAAATTTTATTATGATTTGTGTGTGTATCTTATTCTCTCTTGGTTTTCTAAGAATACGTTTGATTAACCCTTTGAAAATAATCTAATCTAAGCTATGGAAAAAATGTAATTTCATTGAAAAAAAAGCACCTCTGTGCCCAATATCTACCTTTATATGCTATACTGTTGTTACTGGGGAAAACATTTGTGTCATGAATGGAATGGTACCATAATTATCTCCTTTGAGAACTGCATGGTCATAACCCTACCACATGTAGATTTGTGTGTATGCATATATACATTATACACATAAAAATATTTTAACATTAAAATATATGTGTATGTATTATACACATATGTTATATGCATATATAATATGCATACATTACATCTTTTATATATGCACACATATGTAATATTTTAATGTTTTTGTAAGCTTGAAAATTTTCCATAAACTATGCAAAGACCTTTGCTTTCAGGCCCAAGTAAAATTTTGCTAACAGCCATCTGGTCACTTGTTTATTCCCTTCCTAAAAGTATATAGCACTATTTGGATTATTATCTTACATTTTGTGTTTATAGAACTAGTTTTTCAGAGCCTTTAGTAGAAAAAAATTTTAATGAATAATTACTTGTCTTTTTCTAATCTCCAATACATAGCACTTGGATTTATAAAGATAAGTCACACATAAAGATATACTATTATTTATCTATATAAATGAGACAAACAATTCTGGAAAAAAAGTGGTTATTCATGAAAATGTTGAAACTTTCCAATTCCAGATTCTGATCTTGTTTCTAAATTCAAAATAAATATGAAAACCTATTTTATATTATGCCCATCCATCTGAGGGTGAATTAAGCATGAAGGTCAGCTAAAGTTACATTGGTAGCTGATTTTCCCTGATGGCTCACTGGAGAAATGATTTAGTAGATACCATTTGAGGTTACCGCTTTTAACACTGAATGTCAGGGAGTTGATAATGTTTGATAAGAAGCAGGAGGAGCCTAATTTTTGATTGTTTAATTAAAGTATTCAGGCACTAATTTATGTTTACAGAAAATATGTATTGGGTCCTTTTCTCAAAAAATTCCCAGTCTAGTTGCAGGAGACAGCAAAATCAACAGGCATTTATAATTCCGAGTAGTTGAGGTAAACGTCGCAAATTAAGGGCCACTTAATTCTCTGGTGGGCTTAGGGATGGATGTCCAAGTTCATATTTTAGTTTATAAGGAGAGTAGGAATTAACTAGGAAAACACAAGACAGCCAGTGTTCATTACAGTTCTTTAAGAGAAACTACCTCGCATGATAGGTGTTAATATTCTCATTTTCCAGTGGGAAAAAAATGAAACTTGGAAAAGGCATACAGTTACAATGAGGTAGAGGCAGAAATTTGAGCCCAGGTCTGAGTCACTCTAAAACTCATACTATTGCCTCTTTTTTGGTTTTTTGGTTTTTGTCTTTTGCTTTAATTGACCCTTACTATGCCAAATCCTCTATTTAAAGAGGCAATACTTAATGCCATAATTAGTGCACTGAACTACATATCTATATGCAGGTCTTGAATATTCTGTACTACACAGTTACTACATTCAACAGCTATTATAGATACATATGTATGCTATGCAAGTTGTAAAAGAAATAATAACGAAATAAATTTACAAGGTGCATGCTGTACTTTGATGATGCCAATTTGTTTTCTTTCCCAAATGCTGTTAATGTCACTGTCATCTCTACTGCCAGAGGCATTTCTGTATAACCTGTCTGCTGCCATGCTCATTTAGAAAAGGAAACCTATCAGTACAACAGGATAGGAATTTCTCCCCCTCCCTTCCCACCATGAGCTTCATTTCAAAAAGCTGTTTGTTTTGTCCTAATTGTAATTGAATGAGTCTTTGTCATCCATCAATGTCTGCATTCCACAATCTTCACAATATTGAGGTTGATATCTTATATTCGTCTTGGATACAGCAATGGCACCAAATGACACACATAATAACTCTGCTTAAAGCTAAGTTGGTTCACTCAAGGAGGGGCCAGCACTTGCAGAAATCATGTGCTTGGCCTTAGTCTCACAAGAGCTTCCACAAATTCAGGGCTCTTATCTTCTTGCTCTCATGCAAACCAGAGAAGGAAACAAACAACCTACATTGGAAACACAGGTTCACAGGCTGACTGAAAGGATCAAACCCTGCAGTGCAAGTGGTGGCAAAGGAAGGGGTGCTGGCCCCCAGGATTCCTTGATTACTGATATAGCAGCTCTGGGAACTCAAACCAAACTCATAAGAATATTCAAGATTAATTCTGCATAACCTAATAAAAATGGAGGGAAATGAAGAGGAGGAAGGAAACAGCATGCATGAATGGCTACATACACACCAAGCTCTCTACCGAGCATTTTGCTCTGTCTCACTGAGTCCTTACAACTCTGGTAGGAAAGCACTATTTGGCCTATTTTTATCATTCAGAAGTTCAAAAATTGGCCACAAGGTTCCATGGAAGATCTATAATTACCATTTGAAGTGTATCATTCAACCTGCTTTTTGCTGTATACAGTAGGCAGGCAATCTGCGCTGGATGGAAAAATGTGTACTCAAGAAATCTCTCAGGGGTGCCTGGGGGGCTCAGCCACTTAAAAGTATGACTCTTGATTTCTGCTCAGGTCATGACCTTGTCGTTCATGAGATCGAGCCCCACGCTGGGCTCTGTGCTGACAGCACAAAGCCTATTTGGGATTCTTTCTCCTTCTCTCTCTGCTCCTCCCTGACTTGTGCTCACACGCATGTACTCTCTCTGTCAAAATTAACATTTTTAAAAACTCCCTCCATCACCCCCATCCTATTTTCCTGCTTTTCCCCCTAATCTAAAATTTTGCTGCCACTTGACCATTTTGATCTGCAACAAATCTGACCTAGTCAGTGGTTTTTTTCTGTGCCTATTTAATTCAGAAAGTTCACTCACTAATTACTAAACTTGGAAATCATGTTAGGATCATGTGTCTGCCAAGTGCTCAATACAGAAAACAATCTCTAACTACTGTTCTTAGGTTAAGAAGTACAACAAAGAGAACACTCCAACCAAATGCCCAGTGCCTTTTCTTGACTGGGCTTCGGTTCCAAGCCTGCTGTCCTACTTCAGTGAGAGGCTAGATGATGGGGAAGCTGTCATGTCTTTCTCTTGTCCTTTTGAGGCTGAGCTCAAAGCTCGCCTATGCTAAACCTTCCCACACCCTTGTGCTTCTTTTAATTGTTTAGGACTACAGTTACCACCCAAGCAGTTTGCAGCCCATACCCTCAGGTTTAACCACTCTAATAGAAAATCAGCAAAAATGAGTAGAAGGGGTCATTTGCATTCCAGGATCTGTAAAAGTGGAAAAACTTTCTGTGTCTCTGAAAACGATATATGGGAAAAGTCACAGTCAAAAATGGGATGGGTTGGTTTTACCATAGTTACTATTAGTATTGGAGGAAGTCCTAGTTTCAATAGATCCCAATCTGTCTCCCCCCTTCCCCCGCCCCCACCTTGTCTTAGGGCTTCTGAGAGAGGGAATACCATTACAAAATACACTTCTTAAAATGCTAGCTTCAGTGCAGGCTCTCTGGGCTGTCCTTTTCAGCCCATAGGCCTGCCAAGATGATACACATTTATTTTGACTGCTACCGTCTTAGCCTTCTCTGTTCTCTTGTCTGTATGAAATTTACTGATCTCCTTTTCACTAGTTATTTTTTAAAAATGGCTGTTTCACTTCTTCTGAACTTTAACAAGTTATTCCTTAATTTTACATCCTGCCTTACTACTGCCCCACCCTCAGAGCAAACACACACTACATGTTACACTATGAGTTTTATCCTCCAGAGCTGCCGGTCTGGGCATAAGGGTCCCTATATGCTGAAAAAACCATGACTGCTATGACCAAGAAACCTTAATAATCATGAAAGCTGCTGGGACAAATGTAATCCTTGTCCCTGTTTTGTTATGGCTCAGTACATAATTAGTCCTCATGTATGATTTTACCCTTATCAGAGAGTTAAGGGAAATCTATCTCTGATTGCTATAGTAATGGGGATAATTGATGGGTAGGTCAAATATCACTGGTCAGCTCCATAAGGTAAGCATTCTCAACAGGTTTTCTTAGTTTAGTCTAGAAGGCTGTTGAATGTGTGGGTGCCATATTTCTTTTCTCTAAAGTATGTGTTAAAAATCAAAAACAATTATGGCCAAGAAGCCTGGTTATGTCTTCCTTCTTAAAACGCCCAAAGAGCTTTAGAAAAGTACCCTGGGAAAATTAATAGCTGTCTGAAATTTTTCCCGGGGATAAGGACCCCAAAATGAGAAGACATAGCTCAGAGTTGTGTGAGAAAGATAGACGTGAAAAGATATCATCATAATATTCTATACTGATACCATATTATCACATTTCAAGATATAATGGTTATACAAAAGATTGAGAGGTTAAGGGAAGCTTCACAGAATACACCTTGCGTGCTAAAATACAACGTATGTGAATTGGGACTGAAGTTCAGGAATATAATACATTGGAGAATCATCAGGGAATATTCTGTAGTGGATTCTCTGGAGAGGAAAGGGAAATAAGAAGGGTGTTGGAAACAATCAAAATACAAGGCAACTGCCGTCTACCCTAAGGGATAGGCAGGTGTTTAGAAACATGTAGTTACAGGGAAAGATAGCAGTTTAAGTAGACAGATACCACTGCTTGCATAAATTGTGGTTTCCTAAAAGTGAGAAGAGAGAGAAAGTATCTGCCTGGATAGAGTGGTGAGGTTTTCTGCTGGGCTCTACATGTTTACTGGCTTGAGTCACAGGCTTTGAGAAAAATATTGACTATCAAGGGCTTAGGACATAAGGTATGTTATGTTCTTAGAGCAATGTTTTTTTTTTAATGTTTATTTATTTTTTGAGAGAGAGATTGACAGAGTGTGAGCAGGGGAGGGGCAGAGAGAGAGAGGAAGACACAGAATCTGAAGCAGGCTCCAGGCTCTGATCTGTCAGTACAGAGCCCGATGCGGGGCTTGAACCCACAAACTGTCAGATCATGACCTGAGCCAAAGTTGGATGCTCAACTGACTGAGCCACCCAGGGGCCCCTAGAGCAATGTTTAAGTGGTGGATTACAGTATCCGGGTTGAGTACAGAAATAAGAGTCGTCAGTTGGGGATTATTGATGTGGACAGAGTAGCAATTTGGATTCTGTTTAATTCCTACAACAGAGTGTGAGTGCAAAGGAAAGTAAAAAGGAAGGAAAAGTAGAAAAGGCAAAAAAAATCACCTACTATGTGCAATACACAGTACAGTGTTTTCTGTGCTATGATTCTAGGAGTGTAGTTAGATACTAGGCATGTCAATTCAGAGATCTTGAAATTAAAGAAGTCCAAGATAGGACAATGCTCAGTATTTCACCTATGACTTCCACCTGTAATCCCCATGCCTGGAGTTACTCATCCATATAAATACACCTTCCCATGAGTCTTGATTTGGCCTCAAGATCATTCTCAGTCCAACAATTCAGTCATCCATTAGCAGTTCATCAATACTGATATGAGAGATAAAATCTCCTTGCTCTCCCAGATTTAGGTAACACTTCATTGAAATTGGAATGTGAGATGATTCCCCTTTGCTGTCTCTGACTTAAGGTGCTGGTTTTGCAGGTAGGAACTACTTATTTCCGTTTCCCATCCCATTTCTTTTTGTAGTCAGTTTTGTGACAAAAGATTACTCTCCAAACTATTTTCTACTGGTGCCAATTTTTTCACCTCTGAAACCAACCAATAGTGTAATATGGGGGTTTGTGAGTACCCATTCATTTTAAACAAGATTGTTCGAGGAGTTTATGCAACTTGTTTCCTAAGTGGATGGTGGGCTGCAAAAAGAAATTCCTATTTATTTTACATTCTCCTCAGTGCCTCACTCCTGTGGGGGTACACAGCAGGTACATAATAAATACTTGTTGTCTTAGTTGAGTTTCAAACCTTTCATATAAGCTGTTATGATTTAGCTAAAGAATGTTATAGCCTTTAGAAGGGCTAATTACAGCCTATAATTCGACTGACCTGTGCTGGTTCTGAAGTACTTAGTGGTAATAATACTGTTTTTGCAAGATGGATATTTTACTGTTGAGCCTGTCTGGTTTGAGAGGCTCGCTGTTTTATGGTCTGTGTGTGGTAATCATTTGGATGTAATGATCAAATGGGGGTTACCCAAATTGATCGTTATAACAGGATTCCACTGTAATTACATTTCCATAAATGATACTCAAATTCACTAGGGAAATCAACAACCCCTTGGTGTGCCTACTTCCAGCACTGATTACAAGTTCAGGTTCTATAGCACTTTCTAAACAAAAGGTAATTAAAATTTTACAACCCATAGTTAAGCCAAAATGAAAAGGCAGCTTTTTGTTCTAGATTCAAAAGTGCTGCTCTTTGTAGACATCAGAAGACAATTCAATTTAGAAGAATAGGCAGGTGTTGGATCTTATACAGATTAATACATGCATATTGTAAGCATCTTGGAATCAGAGACTCAAGGGTTAAAAGTCCAGCTGCATTATGTCTATATCTATGTCATCTTGAGTAAGTCATTAAATCTCCCTGAGCTTCAGTTTTCTCATCTTTAAAATAGGGATAATACAATTTCTGCCTCATTAGGTTTTTGAGACAATGAAATGACTTATTGCTTGTGAAGTGCTGACCACAAAGTGCTGGTTGAACATGTTAGTTAAGTACTCAACATACCTTAGCTATTATTATTGTCATTTTGATTTTCTTTTTAAATCCAGCCATCTTTTCCCTAGTAACACCATAAGAAACAATATATTTATTCCCTTTGCCTTAGCAAAAATTGAATGTTTCCAACCCCGTATATGCCAATACCTGACATTCTTAGTTTATTAATTCTTCTGTTCTAGAATTCTCTGGCTTAGCTGCTATGTCTCAGACATATACGATCATGTTCATCTCTAGACAGTGGGTTTTGTATCTTATCAGATTAATTAGGATTCCATAAACTTCAGATTCTCATTGTCCTAAAGCAGCTATCACTATAAACATGCAAGAGGTCATGGGATGATTCCAAATGCACATTCCCACAGTGCCTTCCCACAAAGGATGCAGGAGGAGGCATTTTCACATCAATCTAAATACCATTATGCCATCAAAATAACATTTAAGATAATGTACCAGCTCTTGAGCCCTTTCCAAATGCTAGGAATACTTCTAAAGCATTGCATTTTAGTCCAGAAATTACTCTACTCAGCAGAAATTCAGCCAAGAAAAATCATCCTCTCTAAATAGAAACAAACTAAGGGTAAATGTGTCATCCTTTGCCACCCATGTAGTCTGTACCCCTTCATCAAAATTTATTTGTGGGCTTGTTCCAAAATTCAAGTGTCAATAAAGCCAGTTATCAGGATACTAAAAGGATAAACTTGCCAATATTCCCACAAAAGGCCTTTTTTGTTTTCGAGAAGTATATTAAAAAAGAAACTTGTTCCAATAGTAATCAAGGCTCAGAAAAAGTAAAGGCTTCCACCCAGACAGACCTCCTAGTTTTCATTCTTCCCTTAAATTATTATTTCTGGATTAGTTTAATAGTAACAGAAAAATGAGAGCGAGACCAATTGCCTTAAAACAATGACTTCTCCAACTGTGGGAGCTCATATCAATGTCATATTACCTGGACACATTCCTTTGATTAGTTTTATTAAATGAGAATACCTGCATAGATAGACCTTTTATATAGAAGAGGGAAATATTCTAATATTTCTGTTTTTTACAGTTTGCTTTCTATAACATACTTTTTTCTTCAGAGTTTTATTTTTTCTGGTTCTTTCTTGACTTTTGGATTTTTAGTTTGATTTTTGACTTTCTGAAAATCTATATTCTTCTTTCTCTTCCCTGTAATTATTTTATTATATATTTTATTACTTTTATAAAACCAATACTATTTTTGAGCATTGGCATAATTTTCTTTCTTTTTTTAAAAAAATTAATTTTTTAAAAAATTTATTTATTTTGAGAGAGAGACAGTATGAGCCAAGGAAGGAGAGAGAGACACACACAGAATCTGAAGCGGGCTCCAGGCTCTGACCTGTCAGCACAGAGCCTGACACAGGGCTTGAAACCACGAACCACTAGATCATGATCTGAGCTGAAGTTGGATGCTTAACCGACTGAGCCATGCAGGCACCCCTGGCATAATTTTCTTTCTGACTGCTACATTTTATAATGAAGAATAGAATCCATAATCATTAACTCATAGACTAAATTCTCCATTCTAGAACATAGGTCACTCATTCTACCCAGTGAGTGTTTTCTGTGTCCCACACTTTGTGCTAGTAGATCAAGAGAGAAGTAACTGCAAAAAATGGCAGGGAAGTATACTATTAGTTGAACTGTGCTAGTTCTTTTAATCACATTGTTTGTGTATTAATTGTCTTATGGTCTAGCTTTTGCTACCTCTTGTCACTGAAAAAACCTCAAGATAAACATCAAACTTATTCTTTGAGGTCCAGATTAAATCATAATTGAAGAGTTCTTTACAAATTCTCCAAGGTATTTTTACCGATATTATCTGCTTAAGGTGAACATCTAAGGCAATCCACCAGCCAGCAGAAACTACTTAATACCAAAGTGTTTGATCTTGACATATTTACATCATATATACATCATACACATAACACATTATAATACATTATAAGGTGCATCGTGACAAATTTAAAAAATTTTAAACCGTTAGATGGCAATTAATTGACATAAATTGAAACATTTTTTTCCACTGTCAAAAACACCTGCAAAGTCATTAAATTTTCTAGCTAACTCTTCATGCTACCTCTTCTCAACTACCCTTGCCCTCATCCCAAACCTAAATTTCTTTCCATACCTGAGTCAAGTTTAATGTTATAGGGACATATAGAAACATTTGCTCTTTTTTGATTCAAACCAGGCTTTCAAAATAAAACACAGATGGGAAATGGGGGTTTGAAAACCCATTCTTGACCCTTTGTATCTCCTAATTTCCCTTTGATACTATCATAGTTGACCATGGAGGTAGTCCTGATACATCTGGATATCCAGACTTAATTTATTAGGTACCTGAACAGCGTGTAACTGTTTAAACAGTGTGATTAATCAAGGTGGTAGAAAATATTAAGAACCAGGAAGCTTGGAAATATGCTGTACCTTTCTTTTCAAGTCTAGGAGGAGACTGATGAGGGTTACGAAAAGTGCAAACATAGGAGTATCCTCTCAGCACAGGGAGGAGACTATTCTGGTCAATTTTTGATGCTTTGTTTTAGGAAAGACTAATATTTTTGTTCATTTTAATACAGGAAGCATTAGTACCTTCTGCAGTGCTGGGATGAGAACAGTCTGTCTGTACCTGCACCTGAAAAACAGGGAGGTTGCATCACACATGACTTAAAATAGAGTTCCCTGATTTACAATTCATTTGATTTACAGTTCATTTGACTCACTGAGAAAGAATTTACTTCTTTATCTTCACTGACTTCCAGTCCACCACTGCCTGAGACACATCAACCACTGGCCAATTCAAACATGGCCAGCTAAGGAACCATCACAATCAATTTATATTGATACAATAAATCAGAAGAAGGAAAGCAAGCCAAAGAACCAGCTTGGTGGTTCTGTACAAGTAGAACTATTGGAATAAAAAAAGAAAGAAAGAAAAGAAAAGAAAGAGGGAAAGAAAGAAAACAAGAAAGAAAGAAAGAAAGAAAGAAAGAAAGGGAAAATCTGAATACCACTGTAATACAGTTTTTTGAAGAGAGATAATTAAAACACAAAAATGTATTGTTGGAAATGAAATAAGACATATTATTTTACTTTAAAATTTGAAAGATAAATTAACAAAATAATATTGTTCAGAAATAATTTAGTCTTCATTTATTTATTTAGTGAATAAATCACTCAGAATCTATTATGTACCAGGCACAGTGTATTTAACAGGGTACAAGACAGGTGGCCTTGCCCTATGAAACTTATTTTAAGTGGGGAGACAGGAAGTAAACAAGAGACCACGATATAAGAAAATGAGAGGCTGTATGAAATATTGTGAAGACAATAAGAACAGTGCTAAGATAGGGAATAAAGGGAGAGGTCTGAACTACTGTATGTGAGGTTGTAGAAAAATCCTTTCCATGTAGGTGTTAGCACAGTCCCAAAGAATTGGAGGGATTTGGCAAATGGATATTATTCTTGTAATGGGAAACTAAGCTTGAAATCTCTGAGACAGGAAGGAGCTCAGATTCTCTATGAACTATCAGTACAGGGTAGTTAGAACATGGTGAATGTAAGGAGAATTATCAAGATAAAGTAGGAGAGATAGGCAGTAGGAGAGGATCAGGCAGGGATGTGTTAAGTTATATACTGGTTCAACTTTTAGGCTACAAAAAAAAAGTAGGAATCTTAGGTTGGATCACAACATGATGATATTTGAATTATTAAAGGGAGATTCTGGCAATTATCTGGAGAATAGGTCGAGAGGCTATTGGTGCAAGAATGGAAATGGACAGGGTAATTAGGAAGCTATTGTAAAATGCAATGTGTGTACAATGATGTTGGATTGAACAAGGTTGTGGCTTGGAGACAGTAGTAGGATGTCAGATGCAAGATACATTTTGGAGGTAAAACCAACTATACATGCTGATGTGGTTGGTAAGGGAAATACAGTGATCGAAGATAATTTTTAAGAGCCTGGTTTAAGAAATTGGGTATGTGGTGGTGACATTTAATGAGATCAAAAAGAGTGGAAAAATAAACTATTTGAGGGGGAAGGGGCAAGGTCAAGAATTGATTTCTGGCCATGTTAAAAGTAAGATGCAAAAGAGTCATAAAAATAGAGATACTGAATAAGCACATATGAGTCTAGGATGCAAAGGAGATTGGCAGGTAGAGAGATATTTGGGAGTTACCAGCGTGTCGATTGTATTTCAAGTTAAGCAATGCATGGGGTGATTCAGAGAAGGAGAGAGAGTTTGTGGACACATTGTGAGAACAGTTTTTATATGACAAAGAACAGACAAGTGGGTAGAAATCAGGGCTTTCTGTAGGTCAAGTGACATTGTTTTCACTTTTTTTTTAAGAGAGAGAGAGAGCAAATGTGAGTAGGGGAGGGGGCAGAGGAAGAGAGAGAGGAAATATTAAGCAGGCTCCATGCTCAGCGCAGAACCCGACTTGGAGCTCAATCTCACGACCTTGGGATCATGACCTGAGCCAAAACCAAGCATCTGACACTCAAGCGACTGCACCACCCAGGCATCCCTGTTTTTACTTTTTAAGATTAAAAATATTAAGTTCTATTTATTTAGTGCTATGGGTCAGGCACTATGCCAATTACTTCAAATTCATAAAGTATTTCATCTTAATAATACCAAGAGGCAAATACTGGTATTTCCTCCCTTAATAAAAGCATATAAAGAGATATAAAGCAAACACAATTAAATTATCTAGGGCCCAAAGGCTAGAAATTGCCAGAGTTAAGTTTTAAATCTCCATAGTCTGATTTCAGAAGCACCATGTTATATTCCCTGCTACTATAGTATGGTTGTTTGCTGATATAAGCAAATAAATATAGAGAAATGAATGATAATACAAAAAGAATTATAATATGGGAGATACTAGGATTTATAGTACAGATAGTGTATCTGACCACTGCAATAGGGACAAAAGCAAAGAAAACAGGTGCAACAGAGTTACTTGCAGATTTTGTAGTCGGAAGATGAAGATCTCTCCAGAAGCTTCTGTACTCAGAGAAGTATGGTGGTTACCCTGAGTGAAAAGAAGAAGGTAAGAGATACAACAGTTCCAAAGAAAGACAACATGGCAGGAAATAGTTATTTTGAATACTAGTTATCTTGGAAGATCAAACTGAAGAAATAACCATCAATGCAGAACAAATTCACAAAGAAACAGAAAATATGATCAAAATAATATGAGATGTGGAGGAGAGATCTGGGATATCTAATGTATGAATAATATAATTACTAGGGGACAAAAGAGAACAGATGAGAAACAATGAGCAAAGAAATAATAGAATACCAGTTCACTGAACTGAAGAAAAAAACCCTTGAAATTCAAGAAAAGACCATTGAGTTCCAGACATCATTAACAAGATACGCACACACACGTTGTGCTAAAAATTTATAAACTTGAAAGTTACAGGAAAAAAAAAGAGTAAAATGTCATCTACTTCTAGAAGCCTAGTGGAAGCCAGAAGATAATGGAATAATATTTTCAAAATGTCAAGAGAAAGTTGTAATTAACCTATAACTGTAATTCTAACAAAACTGCCTATATTTAAATATTGGAGATAAATAAGGACATATTCAGAGAAACAAAAAATAAGAATGTTTACAACCAACAGAAGTTCACAGGAGGAAATTTCTAAAGGAAAGAAGAAAATGAAACCAGAGGGAAGCGTGACAGAGACAGTGTGCTCACCACCCAATTTCTGCTATGAGGTGATGGCAGTCAGCTGGAGGCCATACTACGGGTTCTGACTAATGAGCCATAAGAGGGAGGGACATACAGGACTGGTGGCACGTGTAATTCCAAGGCAACAGCACAATATGATGAGGTCCCTGACTGATTTTAAGGAGAAACAGCTCCACTCACCTTATCAGACATTTAGTGTGAATGAGAAATAATTTTTTTATGGGTTAACCCAATGAGATTTCAGTATTAATTGGTCCCTACTGTATCGCCTGCCTATCCTTTTTAAAAAAAAATAATAAAAAATCAAAAAACAAAAAACAAATTAAGAAAATGATGAACAAAGGTATGTGCAGACATGTAGGAAAATCTAAATATTTGTAATTCTGTATTTAACAAAATGATAGAAGTGTTTAATTTATAGAGTTAAAAAATATCAGAACTGAGGTAGTGCTGTAGCTAATCAACAAAATCTATTGCTCTTCTTCCTGGCTCTGAGCTAGACTACATTTTTCAGCTGCTTTTTTAGTCATTTGTACCCATGTGACCAAGCTGGTCTCCGTGACTTTTTTCCCTCGTGTACTCAGAATGGAGATAGTCTATAGGGTCATTTTAAGAATCACATTTCAAAAATGGCAGAACTAAAGTTGGATGCAGCCTAAACCCTGAATCACAGTTTGAAGTGACTACCAATATCTGGACTTTAACCTGAGTGAGAGAGAAGCTTCTATTATGTTAATTCATTAAGATTTCCATGGGTTATCAAATAAAAACAATTAAATAATATATAATCTTCTTGAAATGTTCAGCAACTTAAAAAATTGACCATATTCCAGTCCATAAAGGAAGTGTCAATGAATTTCAGAAAAAGAAATGTCATATCATTTTCTCTGACCACAGGGCAATTAAATTGGAAAGCAATGAAAAGGTCAATTAAAACAAAACATCTGTTAAATTGGAACTCAGACTTATAAATAACTCTTGGGTCAGAGAATAAATATTACTAAAAAATTTAAACATTACATCTGAAAGATAATGAAGTTAAAGTGTGTCAAAACTTGTGCAATAGCTGGGGGAATATATAGTTTTAAATACTCATATTCAAAAAGAAGAAATTAAAAAGTAAAGAATTGAACTTAGGGAAGAGTAGGATAAACCCAAATATAGTAGAAAACACAAAATAATAAGAACATAAATTAATTGAAATAGAAAACAAATTTTAAGGAGAACTATTATCTCCACTTTTACAAGAAGAGAATTTGAGGCATAGAAAAATTTAATAAAATAAGCCAAAGGCAATTCTTTAATAAAACCAATAGGCAAAGCTTTGGTGAAATTAATCAAGAAAAAAATGAGGATGCACTAGTAAATGAAAATAAGAATGAAAAATGGGTCGCAACTACAGCTACAACAACAATTCTAAAGCTACCATGAGTGAAAATCAGTAGAAACAACACTAACGGCTTTTGCCTTGGTATTGGGTTCAATTTGAAACTCAGCATTTTAGAAGCTGAATAGCCTCATGCCTACTTCAACATTATATCTAACATGCCTGGATTTCTACATGATCTGTGCTTATGTGATTATATAGCTTCCTATCACAAGTAATAGCCTGCGATTGTACGTAATCACTGTAACTATGTTAACAGGGACAAAGTATATCATTTACGTTTATTGTTGATATCCAAACATTCACTTTCAAATATAGGGAAGCATTTTAGATATAACTTGAAAGAAAATTTCCTATTTAGTTTTATATGGTAAATTATATCAATCAACTGAAGTATATAAATGTGAAAGAATCACTGAAAGAATAAAATACTGTAGTAATTAGTGATGCTTGTGAGCACTTACTTTTATGTACAAAATGGTTATCAAGAACTAGATATGTGGGGAAATAGTGATGACAAAATCATTAGTATGTATTATGTTGGCTACATAATTTTATAAAGAAAATTGTATCCGTTTTTGATCCTTCAAGTATTTGTAAATTTAATGATACAAAACAGAATAATAGGGTTTGGGTTATATGATAATTCTAATCTAAGTAAAATTATTTGGTGTACTAGCTGTGGCAGGAAGCTAGTGGTCACTCCTTCCTCCTGACATGTGTCACATCTTTGTATCATCCCCTCTCCTTGAAGTGGAAGCTGTGTCTTATTTCTATCCAAAAGAATATAATAAAGGCGATGAGATGTCACTCTCTTGATGAGGTTACATTACATGCCAAAGGTGATGGTATGTTATTCTATTTATTACATTATATTTTTTAGAACTGTTTTAGCACCCTAAAGAAAGATGTCCTGTAGCTGGTCTTAGAGAGGCAAAATGCTATATTGTAGACAGCACCACACAACAGAGGTGAGGTGATACCTTGAGGAACAGAATTCTGCCAACTGCTAGTGAACCTATTGACCATTTATAATCTGTACCATGAAGTGTGGATTTGGGTTTTGAAGTCGGTCCAGCATGGCATGGATTCTTAGCTGTGTGGCTTACTAGATGTATGACTTCTAGTATTTTTTCAAGTCTTCTGAGAATTAGTGTCTACAATGGCAAATGAGAACAATGTCAGTTACATTGTACTGTTGTTGTGAGGACTGGAGATAATGTATGTAAAATGTCAGGCACAGAACAGGCTCTCAAATATGATTATTAGCAGAGGTAAAGAGTGGAGGTCACTGACCTCTCCAAGCCTCTACTTTTCATCTGAATATAACACCTACAACATTGTAGGAATGATTAAATAAGATAGAGGAAAAGAAGGCCTTTGCCTGGTACATGATAAGTGCTAATTAAGAAGTGGTTTTCCAAACACCAATGCTACCTTGTCTCTCATTTGTTTACATATACACATACATATGAATATACATATACATGTACATGTACATATACATGTACATATACATATACATGAGAGACAATGCCAATACTAAAATCAGTTCATCCAATGAACTTTTCTAAACGTTAAAGTTGACCAAAAAAAAAAAAAATATATATATATATAGGATCTATGAACAGTTCTGTAACCACTTTTTATTCTGAGCAAAAATATTCTTCAGGATGTTTCAGAGAATAGTCTATTTCTCTCATAAACTATCATTACCATTTCTCTTTCAGAAAATGAAACCATCATTTCCGGGAAGGAAGTGGATGCAAATACGCATCTTCTATCACATGCCTCACATCTTACAGATTTCTGCAATTCCATCTCTTACTCTTTACTCTCAGGATTCAGATCCACCCATTGTATAATTATATGTTCTTCAAGAGAAATTGATGAGAATGTGAATGCTGAAAAACAGTATCTTGTTGCCTCAGATAAAACACAATATTTTCTATTTCCACAGATGACTTGAAAAGCTGGAGCAATCAGTGCCAATCACTCCTCACTCAAAAAGAATATGTAACCCTGCTGCCCAGTGCACATTGGTTCTCATCTGTGACCTTAAACAGCAAACACATACTGCAAAGCTCTAAGACTGCAGATGTAGATGAACTTAATAGTTCCATCATATCTATGAAGAGCACTTGGCAGAATCAGAGTACATTTATAAAGACTACCTTCTTTGACCCTCTCGGGCACAGAAGTTATTATTATCCCTGTGTTACTGAAAGACAAAAAAAATATATGCAGAAGTACTTGCCTTTCTCAAACCCACTTTATGAATAAAATGGCAGGGTAGCCCTGGCATCCTGGTATCTCTTTCTCCTTAGTGGTGGTTTTCAAAATTTATAATAGATATACCTTCAGACCTTCAGCTTTTGGAATTTGGGCTTGAGTCTCAGCTCTTTCTCTTACCAGCTATGTGACTACAGTTAAGTTATTTAAACTCTTAACAGTTTCATTTTCTTGTTTGTAAAGTGGGGCTAATAATTGGGCATTTAGAGTTATGAAAGATTAAATGAGATAACATTTGTGAAATACTCGGCACTTATTAAAACCTCAAAGTTAGCTCTAATAAGGTCATAAGAAAATTTGTATTCTCCTATCTTTTATGAATAATTCTCATCTACATAGGAAATACTCAGTATATGATCTCAATTTCTAGTGAAGAGATGGCTCTAAGAATAAAAAAAAAACTTTATTATTTGTAAAAATGGAATAAATTCGTTTTCCTGGGGTTCATAAAAATGAAACACTTATCAAATTGCACTTCAAATAATATAGGTTTTCTATGCACTCAAAAAGGCATATTTTCGCAGGCAAATGAGGCAAAATATGCCTTTTGTCATTCTAAAAACCCAAGTGGGAGTTCCAGTGAAGGCTCAGGAATATATATTTCTTTCTTAAATGATGAAAATAGTTTCTCCAAGACCACCTCTATTTTATCTTTACATCTAGACAAACTTCCCTATCTAGAATCCCAATCAAGAAAAAATGTAGGGTTATGGGTCACTGTAGGACTTGGTAAATGGATGTTCGTCATGATTTTGGACTGTCTTATCACAACGATTTGGTATCAGGTAGATAGATACAGCTTCAGAGAAGGCAAAAGAGAAATTGCATTTCATCAAAGAGAGGATATGGGAAGGCAGTTACTAGGATGAACAGCTCAAGTATTTTACACCAGTGGCTGCTTTTTAAAGTTTTTTTTTTTTAATGCTTATATTTTGAATGTTATGATACATACTGGCAATGTCAGCAGAAGAAATGAAGTAATCGCTCAGTGTAGCATAAATGTGACCATATCAAAAAGTTTTTCATTGCTTTTATTTAATTATTTATTAAAAAATTTTTTTTAATGTTTATTTATTTTTGAGAGAGAGAGAGACACAGTGAGAGTGGAGGAGGGACAGAGAGAGAGACAGACAGAATCTGAAGCAGACTCTAGGCTCCGAGCTGTCAGCACAGAGCCTGACTTGGGGCTCAAACCCATGAACTGTGAGATCATGACCTGAGCTGAAGTCGGACACTTAACCGACTGAGCCACCCAGGTGCCCCTCACTGCTTTTAATAATGAAAAATAAATCAAATAACGATATTTCCCTAGAATATAAACTAAGGCCAGAGGTGCCAAAATTAGATGGACAGGTTTTAATTGTGTCTTAGTATGTTCTTGGAAGCAGCAACTGGTATAAGATAGACATACAATTTCCAAAAGTAAACAATGGCTCTTTGTCCTAGTTAGAATGTTAGGTTTTCAATAAATGAACTCAAAATAAACGAATTCAAAATAGAGCAACGGAACAGATATTGATTCTGTTTCAGACTTCTTTGGTGGGGATTAAAAGAAACTATGCAAGTCTATTATTACCAAGTGATGACTTCAGTCGCATCAGTAATGATTCCACTTTTTTGGAACATCTTGTGGACGATAGGCATCATCACTGAACTGAGATCACAATGAAAGAATCACTGAATCACCACTCATCAAATGGCTCTCAGAGCCAATAATTTTTATCTTAAATGTAAATGAATGAAAAACATATGGAAAGAAATTTAGTTCACAGAGTGATTGAAGGCTTGTGGAAGAGTGCCAAGAAAAAGATCATCTTCATGCAATATATTCCAAAGAATCTTTGGTTTCAGGCTTCATAGCTTCTAGGAGATTTCCCTGCCTGAAGATATGCATGGGGAGTCCTGTTGTTTCCATTACACTGCGAATACTAGGAGTCTGTTTATAAGCTTGTACAGTTCAGTTTCAAATATTTTTCAGGGCAAAGTTCCTGGAACGCCTTTCTGGAAGAGATTTTCGTGATTAGATACTGTCATGAGTAGCCTGACAGTGAGAAAACTGGTCTCCACTCTGAATGGGGACAAGGGGGGGGGTATGATCAACAAGGCTGCCTTAGATCTCTGGGGGTCTTGGTTTTTCTGCCTCATTTCTGTGCAGTAGCAACCTATTTTAGAAGTACTTCTCCCGCTCTGCCTTTCTTAACATTGTTTCCCGCCTGAATTAGTTAAGGTTCTTTGGGTTACATTTAATAACAGAAATCAAATCAAGCCAAAGCAAGCAAAAGGGAAAGAGATGAGGGAACCAGGAGGCAAAAAGCCTTAGGGAATGCAGGGCACTCAACCTCTCCATCTTATATCTTTGGTCTTCTTAACACATGTGCTTCACTTTTGACTCTCTACAGTTCAGCTTTCTCCATCTCTTTGCATAGTGGAAAGAAAAAGTCATTTCTAAACCTAAAATGACTGACTGCCTCTCAGCCCTTATTACAAACTCCTGAGGCAGAGGTAATCTGTTTGCTCTAGTTTTAGGCAGGAGAACTTCCCCACCTGTCCAGTTACCTATGGCCAGGGCTGTGGCGTCATACGTGGCAAACACTGTTATCAGATCTCAAGGATGGGGTTGACATGTGACAAGCAGTTCTGAAAGGATAGAGACTGAGGTGAGCATTTGCCCCAGTAGTTGTCTTCTGCATTTCATTTTTCATAGCTATGAAAGAGAGATTAATGTAGATGGGAGCATTTTATAACCCTTTTTTTAATGTTTATTTATTTTTGAGAGAGAGAGAGAGAGCATGTGTGAGCAAGGGAGGGGCAGAGAGAGAGAGGGAGACACAGAATCTGAAGCAGGCTCCAGGCTCCGAGCTGTCAGCACAGAGCCCGACATGGGGCTTGGACCCATGAAGCGCGATATCATGACCTGAGCCAAAGTCGGATGCTTAACCAACTGAGCCACCCAGATGCCCCTCCATATCCCTTTATTTTGAAACTCAAGCCTTCCCCCCGCTCCTCTGGAACACTATTTTCATTTTTCATTTTTAACATGGTCACACCAAAGGGTGATATAGAGAACAGTTTTGAAGAGAATTTGCATCTCACAAAATGCTGAGTAAGCAACTATGGCAATTGATTATTATGCTCCATGTGCTCTGGTCCTTCTAAGCATAGCTCTGAGAGCTTAAATGATCTGTTCTAGCTCATTCTCACCATGCTAGAGTATAGCAGGAAAATCAAGAGGGAAAGGATGCCTCTAATTCACTCTATGATCTATAAGACACAAACTTTGAATAAAGAACGTTCTAATGGTAAGAGCAACAAAACTGTGAGAAATTTTGAGATGATTTATTAAGCCTTCATTCCTAAAAGGTATATGTTATCATGTCAGATTTCCATATGTTGCTGTGCTGTGCAAAGAATACGTAAAATTGTCATCAAGAAAAATAATCACATATCAGATAATTAAAATGGGTAGGATGCAGAACTACATCTACAAGATTTACGGCACAGTTCAACAGTTAACTTTTATTAAGCATTGCAAAGAGGTTACACAGTGCATGCAGGCGTTGGAATGCCCTGGACTCCAATCCCAGTTATGCTCATCAGCAACAGTATGGCTGAGGCATAGTTTAACCTCCTCAGTTTCTTTATCTTTATATGTAAGTAATGAAATCTGCTCCATAGGATTGGTGTAAGGATTAAAATAGGTATCTCCAGGTCCCTAGTATATAGCATTGGGTATTATTATTTTTTTCCACTTTTTACAACTCTGCATAGCAAACATAGGCAAAGGGCTAGGTAATATGTTGCCAATTCTGAAAAATTAATAAACATAAGGTAAATTGTCCATGGTTACGTGGATATGTTGCTTACTGCTTAGACTTCTTTGGTTACATTTAATCACAGAAATCAAAGTGATTTCTCTTTGTGAACAGAAAGCAAAAAGATTGGGAAATGGGAAGGATCTGGAACCAGGAACTAAAAAGCCATGGCAGCTAGGGCAGAGCAGGAGGGTCATCCCCAGTGTCTACTCTCCCATTCTTCTTTAGTCATCAAATTGTGACTTTTAGCAGGACTCATCACCACCGAGAACAAAGACCATACTTCCTCATCTCCATCTTCCTTGCAGCTATTGGTCCAGTAGCCAATGGAATGCTGACAAATGTGCCTAGTGTTCAACTACCAGCAAGTTCTCCTCAAGTGAGGTATTCTCCCCTTTTACCTTTCTGTTTTCTGTGATGGGAAAACAATGGCTGGGGTTTCAATAGTTTCTTGGACCATGAGATGATCTCAGGAGCTAGAGCCATGATCTGAAGTCAAAGGAATGACACAGAAGGAACCAATATGGCACTCTGGGCCATCACACCGACCTTAGGCTACATCTTTTTTGAGGGTAAGAGGGAAATATATTATCTTAGTTAAACCATGGTCATTTTTTTTTCTGATACTTATAACCAAATTTAACTCTCACTGGTTTTATCAGGATTATCCAAACACAAAAGTATACTGAGTACCTGTGACAGTCTAAGGATAGTGCCAGGCTTTGAGGTCATGCATCATGTCAGGTATTCCTGAGGAATTCTCTGGCTAACTAGGAAAATAATACACATATATTTAGACAAATCATGATACAACCATCATTCAAAGATGACAGAGATACTAATATGATACAAATATATACAAAGGTATATGAGGTGCAATTTACAAGCAGGGAAATGGCAGAGAAGTACAATGCTCCAGACTTGCCTTTATAAACCTCAGCAAGGTTTTTGAGGCCCAGTGTGTCTAGGCTGGAAGTACTACAAGAAGCATCTCAGTAGTAAGGGATCTAGACCTTCTATATGCAGTACTTTATAGGATGAGAGCCCGGAAAACAATGAAGGTCCTTGGATGAAAAAAATGGTGTTACAAAGTAAGAATCCCCAGAGCTAAGCAGCTCTTATCAGCCTACAGTACGTGACTGCATAACCTCCAGGCTAGCTTGCTTGCCTTCAATGACCTGCTTGCCTCACCAGTCACCTCTGGTTCAGGTGACACTATTGTATGGTGTCCTGCACAGGAAGAGCCTGTTTAGGTAAATGCCCAGAGTTTTAAGAGAAGCACTGCGAGGAATGGATGAATAGCAGTAGGGTGGAGAAGAGTCTGGACCAAATTGAGTTGGACCAAATATTTAACAGGTTTATTTAATGAACATATATAGAACTCACTATTGACCAATCATTAATCTGCTTAATCTTCACAATAGCTTCATGAGATAGGTACTACTATCATTCTCATTTTTGAAATGAGGGAACTGAGACACAAAGATGTTGATAGCTGTGTAAGGTGGCACATGTAGAGTGCACTAAAGCAGGGATTTGAACCAAGGCAAGCAGGTGCAAGAGTACCCCCCACCCCCGCAATGTTGCGTCTCTGTAAGGCTGTCCCCTGGTTAGGGAAAGCAGCTAACATTAACTGATACGTGTGCTCTGTGCAGCACTGTGCTAAGTGCTCTCTCTATATTATTTCTCTTAATTCTCACAATAACGCTAAGAAGTAGATGCTATTATTAGCCCCATTTTGCAGACGAGCACACCACTGATCAGAGAAATTAGGTTAATCATCCCCAAAGTCCAACAGATTTAAAATGAAAGAGCCAAAATTCTAACCATGGTCTTATACACTTCAGAGTATGTGCTTAGAACCATGATACCCTATTAAAGAATGTATAAGATGGATGAAGGAAGAGAGGGAAGGGGAGACTAATGTAATTCAAACTAGGTAGAGGAAGGAACTTGAATCTAAACATGGGAGAGCCAAGGGCAATGAGAATCCATACATTCCTGTATCATTAATGCCGTAATTTAGTTTTCTTTTTTTTTTTAAGGTATGTTTTATTCATTGGTATAAATATAATCATAAACTGCACTGCATGGGAAAGTTTATGCAAGGAGGGGTTTCAACTGCAGGAGATCTAAAATTAACAAAGACCCCTTCTGAAGTTTAGCTTGGGAGGCCCAAAACTTAAATTTATACCCCCCAGCTGGATTGGAAAAATATAAAAGCCAAACGACCAAGTCAGCCTTGGAATCCTTATATTGCCCTCCAAGAAGCATACGTTCTGATTGAGTGTTGAGCACAGCAGGAAATATCATTACAGACCTAGAATCCAGATTTCTACCAGAAAATGCGAAGCATCTGGCAGTTTTGAAAGGTAATCTTTCCAGATTTACTTTCACATAAACTATACTCCACTACAGCACTAGAAATCATAGGGGAAGATTGTTTTTAATATAGTGGTTCAGAGAACAGCACATGGAAACTTAAATGAAGACCGCATTTCGTCTCCAGGTCTTTATTAGCAAAGATAGCGCCCTAGACCTTACTTATTTGTTAAGAAAGGTGGGCTCACTAGGATAGTCTTAAGATATTTTCCAATGCCTCCTATGCAGCACATTAATTTCTAGGGAATTCTGTGGGGCGCCTCTTTTCTGAGGCAATTGGCCATTGATTACCCATTAGTTTGGTGGTTGTTATTTTTCTCTACAGGAAGCTAACTGAAGTTTCAAATTATCTTCCACGACTTTGCTGTGAGCACAGCACTGAGTTCCTTTTTTATTAGTTGGAAAGAACAGTTTCTGGTTTTGTTTTTTGTTTTTTGCTTCTGTTTTTTTTAAATTACATCTCCAGTTTTAAATCCATGTGGATTGAAGGGAAATGCATTGTTTTCTTTTTCTTTATTCTTTTTTTTTCTTTTTTCTTTTCTTCCAGAAATAATGTGGATTGAGCTATGCATAAACAATCGAGAAAACATTGTCATTGCTTTCATTGCACTCCAGACGTCTCTCAGATGATTTCTCTCAGCACAAATCCTATTATAAGCAAGAGAAGGTCAAAGTATAGATTTTAATCTTGGAGGGGGAGGGAGACAGAAACTAGAGCAAAACCAGACAACTTGAGAAATTCTCAATGATCAGTGTTCTTAACATCATAAAATGGAAACAGGAGAGCTTTAAAAAAATAAAAAAAGACATCTTGGAAATAGTCATTTATAGCAGAATGCACAATGTGAGATGTTTGAACTGTGTGTGAAATATAAAAGCCAAGCTGAAAATTT
This sequence comes from Lynx canadensis, assembly GCF_007474595.2. Taxonomy (NCBI): domain Eukaryota; kingdom Metazoa; phylum Chordata; class Mammalia; order Carnivora; family Felidae; genus Lynx; species Lynx canadensis. Next base: position 69,447,604 of record NC_044310.1, read on the forward strand.
ACATTATCAAGATTGTTAGACAACACTGCATTATTGTTTTTCCAAAAGCAGAGCATGAATTTGGATCTTAATTACAATGAAAGCAAATGTGTGAAAGAAAAGTTTATTTCCTATTGTTGTTTGTCTATAATTGATAGTGTGACAAATAATTGCACCACTATTGTGTATGGCAGATAAGTAACTTCGGTAGAAATCTTGCCCTACACGGCAACCAAACAGCTGTTTATCATTGGCCTAATTATCAAGTTAATGAGATGCTAATTTCTATATTCATAAGGCATGCATGAGCAAGTACCAGTGTATGCAAAACAGGGTTTAGCGACAAACTTAATAAATAGCATAGCAAGGTATTGGTAAATAAACACAAATAGTTTTAGAATCTAGGACTTAGCACATTCGGAAACTGTACAACCCCAGGATGCATGCGCAGCTGTCTACTGTCTTTTAATGCATATACAGTGCTGACAGCAGCCTTCTTTCACTCGGTAGTAGTCTTGATTCAGCCCCCGCCGTGTCTATAGAACTCCTATTACAGTTGCTCAATGGGGGCAGAATCAGACACACTGTGCAGATTTATGGATGGCTGTTTCAATCCCTATGGGATTGTGGTGCCAGGCTTCCAATTTCCCCAGCACAAGATGGGATGCCCTTTTTTAAGAAATTAATATTATTGGAAAAACTCTCCAATAAACACTGCAGTGAAATATTCTTTTCCCCTTCTCCCAGTCAACAGTGCCCCTATGGGAAAGTCTGTATAACATCCAGATTTGGGATGTTATTCTTACTCACTTAAGAGAGAAACTGTTTTTTTTTTAATAATAGTAACTGTGATGGAGTAGTAATAATAACACTTAAGTAGCTAAACCAAATAGTAAAGCACGTGACAAACTGCAAAATTTGTCATTAAGACCTGGAGTAGCGCGAAGGAAATGATTTGGATTTTTTTGAAGGTAGAATTTGAAACTTTTGAAATGGTTAGAAATATTGACTTATACTATCTCCTTCTTGTCAAAGAATATAAAGTCACTAACAGTGCTCTCTGGGGCAACTGATCTGTCATCACACGATCTGACATCACCTTGAGGACCCACTCACACTTCTCTGGTCCATACAATATCACACAGAAGAAGAAAAGTGGTATATCCTGAAAGGCTGTTTGCCTTTAGAACAGAGCTACACAGCCTGCTGCTGAACTTTCCTTCATTCCTTTTTGAGAACGCAGCCACAAGCACAGTGTGTCGACGAACAGTGAAAATAAAGGAAAGACTGGAGATGTCACCAAGAAAGTGGATGGTGTGTCTTTTTTGATAACCTGATATAAGATAATCCTGATTGAGAGGTGTGGAGCAATGTCAAGTTTAAGTTTGTATCATGGTTTATTTCCTAATCTGAAAACCTACAGAGGTGCTAAGTGAATGAAGGTGCATGTATTTACTCAGCATGCAAACAGGTTATAATATGCTTCTAGTCATAGTTTGAATCTCTGTTATTGAAAGTAACCAAGTTACAACAGCTGCTCCCTTCATTCTAATGACATTATTAGTAATGATAGCTCTACCTTGCATTTCACGTTTGTCACATGGTGATTTACAGGAATTGTACGGTAAACCTGAGGGTTTTGACTGCATGTAAGTCAGTCTTCTCATTTTACAGGTGTGGTTATTGAAGCCCACAGTATAAGATTGCTCGTGACATAGCCAGGATCAGAACTTTGAAATTTTGCTCATTCTCCCTCTCTTTCTACCTCAATAATCAAGCTGAAAAATGATCAGGGTATTTAACATGGCATGCTTTGCAAATGTGCTTGTAACAAGCAAAACAGAAAAGTGTCTAATGTGTGACATGATTATAAAATGGGACTTTCTGATTTTTCTATACACACTAGCAATTAGTCATGTATCCCCAGGGAATAAGAATACAATTCACCTCACAGGACCATAATTCTCTGCTATTAGCAAAACACCCCATTTTCTTTCTTTCTTTTTTCCTTTCTTTCCCTCCCTTCCTCCCTTCCTTCCTTCCTTCCTTCCTTCCTTCCTTCCTTCCCTCCCTCCCTCCCTCCCTCCCTCCCTCCTTCCTTCCTTCCTTCCTTCCTTCCTTCCTTCCTTCCTTCCTTCCTTCCTTTCTATTTATTTTTGAGAGATGGAGAGAGAGTGAGAAAAAGTGCATGCAAGAGAGAGCGCAAGGGAGGGGGAGAGAGAAAATCCCAAGTGGGGCTCGATCCCACAAACTGTGAAATCATGACCTGAAATCAAGAGTCAGATGCTCAACTGACTGAACAACCCAGATGCCCTCGGAAAACTCATTTTCTAATACAACTTTTCCCTAATCACTCAGAAGGGACTGAAGAATCTTCTAGAGACTCCAACTCATTCATTTCAAAAAACATCCATAGAGAACTCACCACACAATAGGAATTCCAGAAAGCTCTGCTCTGTGTTTTGGGGGTGAGTCCTTCAAAGTGGAAGATCAGGGCCATTTTCCAGGAATTCAGCTGCTGTGGGAGCAAACAATACAGTAGGAATTGCATGGCTGAGTCCATTAAGTTGATCAAATCCAGCTAATTTTATAGAATAATTTGATTCTGTTGGCTTGGGTCACACCTGCCTTAAAGAATTCTCATGGACAAGTTTTAATTCTAATTGTTTTAGGCCCAGGACTGTGAGGAGCAGAAACAAAGCAGTCAACTCTGGGATTTTGGAGGTGAGATGGGAGTGCACACACTGTCTGGAGTTCTCAAACATTAGCGTGCATCAGATTAATTTGTAGCTTTGTTAAAAATGCAGCTACTAAGAACAAGTCCCTGGCTTTCTGAATCAGAGCCACCCAAAGAGGGACACGAACACTTTCCTTCTCAATAGTCTTCATAAGAACTTAATATTTACTAAAGTCTGAAAATCCCTAGGTAGGTCTTTGAACTCCATGAAGACAAGAATCCTCCTGTCTCATGAAGTTCTGAATCATCTGAATAAATATTCTTGAATGAATGAATTAATGAAAAAGTAGAAATTCAGGAAAGTACGATAAAACCAGAGAAAAGAAGCAAAGAGTAGGATGCAATCAAAGCAAATAGAGATGTATTAGGTCAAAGCTCCAGGATGCCCAAAATCTGAACAGCAGCTAGGAACAAAGAAATAGCCTCAAATCAAGTCCAAACAAACAAACAAAATTCCACATGGTCTTTGCATAACTGAGCATGTATGAAAACCAGTGTGCTTGACCAAGCAGAATTTCACACCAGCTGCCTGATTTCTTCAGATTAAGGATGCACTTTATTCACATTTGCATATCTCTGAAATCAGGATACCCCTCCCATTTGATGCATCTTCTACTGTCCCGGATTGAACTCTCATTTCTCCTCCTTCTGTGGAAGATTTTGTGTTTGTTTTTGCCAGTCACCTGGGGGCACTATCAAGCTGAGACCACTTCAAATTAAATCCTCTACTAAAGATTTTGGGACCACATGAGCATTGTGAATTCAGACTGCATACCTGCAAAAGATTGTAGTTCAAATTTTCATGGGAGAGATTTTTCTCCCTTCCTCTACCCAGTGTCAATGTTGAAACATACAAGTTTCCCTAACTGTCCTTTTCTGAACATTGGGTTTAATTCTTATTTACCTCTGCAATGAGGATTTAGGATGGATTTTGCAGAAATCAACTATTAGAATCCCAGAAAATGTGCCTCTCCCTCTCCCCTACTTTTTCTCATGCTCTGTCTTTGTTTTTAGGGAAACACTGAATATTGTACCTTGCAATCAAGAGTATTTTCTATTTGATAACATATTGGTTCTTTCCACTGAGATTCTCTAAAATTCACAGCTGAGCAGCCCTAAGTCTATAGGGAGAATAATAGGAATGTCTGCAACTGCTTAAATACAGTTGTGGCTAAAACACAAAGTTCAGCTCTTTTTGATTCTTTCATGTCCTAGAAATTGAGGCAGTGGCACTCAGATTTCATAGGTCCCTATAGGTTGTTGTGCTATTTGCCACATTCATAGATTCATTGTGAGATCATCTGTCTTCTCTTCTCATACAATGCTCAGCATCTGCTAGGTGCTCAACCAGTGTTTACTGAACTCTATGTTCTAGAACATGACTGCCTAAACACTACTTGATTTGGCTCAGCACACAAAACAAAAACTCTCCTCTTGTTGGTTTCTGAGATCTGTCTGGCAATCACTTCTGGGCAACATTAGGAAATTATGCATGGTTTCTGGGTAAATGTTTTAATAAAATTCTTAACATTTGCAGAATTTGTTTTAAATGTTGTTCTCTTGTTGATGCAGCTGTTGGGATCAGATGGATTTCTGTGTTTTACTTTTGTTTTGTCTTTCCCCCATAGAAATTGTTATAAATGCTCACTTTAACTAAAACTAATTTTTTTTAAGAATATAAAATGCATTTCAAATGATGGCTGGATTGATGATTCTCTGGCTTAGCTCAGTCTGTTCACTGTCCCTCCCTCAATAAGACAAGCCAACGTTCTGTGGAGTACTCAAGATGCAAGCTGCATTTTTCCCCCACTTAGTCTGTTATTACTCTATTGATACAAACTTTGATTTTCTTTGATTCCACTTACCCCCCCCAAACACAAATTCCACATTTATCTTTCCTTTAATTTTTTCTTGAATTTTCATGAGGTGAGGACTCAGTCCATAAAACTCTGTGGCTTGCAGCTGTCTCCTAAAATAACTACTTTGAAGTGCCCTTAGTTCCACCTACTTCTTCCTCACCAGCTGCCAGCCCACCAACTCTGGGAGGAAACTTGGAAAGCAGAAGAGCCTGTGTGATCAGCAACAAAGCAAACTATGAAGGAAAGACTAATAGTATTATCAGCTCCATATATCTCCAGTTTCTAAAAGAAGTGGTGTCCTAGTCTGTTTAGGCTGCTATAACAAAATACCACAGATTGAGTAGTTGATCAACAACATGAATGTATTAGTCTAAGTTCTAGAGGCTGTAAGTCTGAGATCATGGTACAAGCATGGTCAAGTGAGGGCCCTCCTCCAGGTTGCAGACTTCTTGTTAAAGCCTCACAGGGCAGAAGGGCCTGGAGAGCACAGGTGGAACCTCTTTTGTAAGAGCTCTAATCCCATTCATGAGGGTTCCACCCTCATGACCTAATTCCCTCCAAAAGGCCCCACCAACTAATACCATTACCTTTGGCAGTTAGGATTTCAACATGAATTTTGGGTGGACACATTCAGACCATAGCAAATGGCAATCCTATTATGTTAGATAAAAGTCAATCTTCTCTTTAGGTTCTAACATATGTATCATCAGTTGTATTTTCTTGAATTCTTCCAGTAACCAGAAATACAATATAACCTCTTCCTTCCTTCTTTCCTTTCTTGCTTCCTTTCTTCCTCCTTTATTGTTTCTTCCTCTTAATCCCTTCCTCTCTGCCACTTCTTTCTTCTTTATTTTTCCTTTTGCCCAAAATTCTATGACTTGGACTAATTGAGTATCATTTTGTTGGTAATGGTGATCATAAATCACCAACTGTCATCTCTAACTATGTATCACATTTTCTACTAAAGGCAAGTATGTCAAAGCATATTTGCCCATGGTCATCACTTCCCAAACTCCACATTCTTCAGGTCTTATAATGAAATGCAACAAGAAACATATGTTTACATAGTTGCATTTGGTCTTTCTAGTTAAATAATTGTGGTGATAAGAATCTTGACAAATTTTGCAACAATACCTAACATTTTATTGAGCTCATACCTAGATACTGAAACTCAAAATTCTTTACGTGGATTTTCTTGATTAATCCTGTAAGGCAAGCACAGTATTTTCAAATTTTATAGATAAGAAAATTGATCCCCAGAGAAGTTAGATAACATTGCCAAAGTCATGCAATAGTTTGGGTTATGATCCTCATATGACTATCTTGATATTTGGAGAATTTTTGTTTAAATAAATGTACAATTCCATAAGTAAATACATAAAGAACTTTCTTGTAATAGAGAACATACTTAAGAGAAAGGAATTGGCTATAGGTTAGATGTATATAGTTTGAGACGCTTACTAATGAGAGAAGATCCATTCTCTAGGCTGTATCATTCTATCTCCAGGATCAGGAATAGTCTTGTGGCTTTGTAAGATGGATATAATTCTTTGAGAAGGCTTGCTTATGGTAAGGTTAACAATTTACTCAGGAGGCACACTTGGTTATTCACAGATTATTTGCTAGAATGTTTCCTATTTCTAAGAATTCTTCAGCAGGGCATAATTTTCAAGATACACTGTTCACTCCATGCCAGAGGATGCTTGTGGTCCTTGACTCGGTAGTTTAAAAACTACTTTGCTCACCACCATATCAACCCTTCTCTCCATGAATAGCCCCTGGAATCTATTTTCTTGTTCTAAGCAGTTCCTGTTATATAGTCTTTTAATAACATTCCCTGTGATGTTTACTATACAGATAATGGTGCCATTTTGACCTTTATTCATCATAGGCTGATTAACAAGGTGTGATTCTCTTGAGATTCTCTCTTAGCCTCTTCCCAATTCATTTTTCCTATATCAGCCACTGAGTCCTTGACACATACCTTCTTTTTCCCTGTCTTTTAGACTCTTGCACAATTCTGCATTCCTAGAGCAAAGTATGCAGGTGCTTTCCTTCATATTTTTCATAGGCAGATCCTGAGGATTTAGCCAGAACAGACAATCCCAGTAGCCACAAGGCAGCATTAACTGCTCCAAGAGTACTTTAAAAAAAAAAAAAAAAAATTTAACGTTTATTTATTTTTGAGACAGAGAGAGACAGAGCTTGAGTGGGGGAGGGTCAGAGAGAGAGGGAGACACAGAATCTGAAACAGGCTCCAGGCTCTGAGCAGTCAGCACAGAGCCTGACGTGGGGCTTGAACTCATGGACTGCGAGATCATGACCTGAGCCGAAGTCGGATGCTTAACCAACTGAGCCACCCAGGCGCCCCTCCAAGAGTACTTTAAAGATGGAATAAGATATGCCTCCTTCTGGGTTTTCCTGATACACTTGGTGATTCCCGTTCCTTCCTCTGTGAAGTGCTCAGGAGGCCCCACAGACCAGTTCTGATGAAGTTTTGGGGTGAGGGTGGGGTTTGGAGCCAACAGACAAGAAAGAATTCTTGAAGACATCTTTGGTGCAAAAAGGTGATTTTATTAAAACATGGGGATAGGATCCATGAGCAGAAAGAGCTGCACTGGGGTTGTAAAGAGTGACTGGTTATTTACTATGGAGTTGGGAGAGGTAAAGTCAAAACTGAGGTTTCTGGAAGGACTTTGATATGCTAAAGAGAACTCTTAAGATGCCAGGAGCCTTGCTATTGTCAAGCTAAGGTTGTTTTTCTTCTAGTAAGACAGTAACATTAGGACTGTAGGGGGTTCCTAGAGAAATGTTACACACTGTATTTGCTTCAGTATTTGTCCATGGGCTGCAGGTCATAAAGAAATTTAATTTTACCTGCCATTTCCTTCTTGCCTTTGTTCCCACATCGCTATGGAGGGGAGGGTGATGTTGGGGTTCCAGGAAAGTTAGTTTACAGGTTTCTGGAGATTAGGCTATTGATAAGATTGCCTTTTTCTTGTAATTTACTAAGATATTTGTAAACTGATGGAGACCCATGTCCTATATGACTGTGATCTTTATCAGTTAACCATTTGTTTTCTTTCCTTTCCTCTGTTCTTGGGCAGCCAGGAGTGACTGAGGAATATCACACATATCCCATCTGGTGGCTGGGGTGTGGGGGTGGGGGGGGGGAGGGGGTGCTAGTTTGTACTTTGCCCTCAGCCTGCCTTATGCTCCCTCATCAGTTCCACCTAGATTAGTGAGTTGACCCCTCTATAGTTTCTGTTAACTGAGTTATCTTAACAGATGGCTCACAAGGGTGCTTATGAGAGCAGGAACTAAGGCTGTTAAGGTAACCATGAGGTGGCAGACCCTCCCATGTGTTTTATACACACATATTGATTAGTTAGGAAATTGGCTATTTTGTTGGTAAAATAACCTTTTGTTACTGTTTTTTTTTTTTCCTAGCCACTAAAGAGTTGTGTCAGAGTCAATGTTTATCTCTCTTCTTTCAGCAGCTTTTAGATATTTTCCAGGGTCAGAAACTCCTCAGTTCCTCTAGCCATTTAAAATGATTTCCCCAACAGTGAACATGCTACAAGGCCCTGCTTCTCAGTCCTCATATATAACCTATTAAATTTTATTTGGTGATGTAAACTATATGAATTTCCCATTGATTTTCAGAAAGAAAGAATTAAGCAAACCCAGATTTAGGGAACTGTTTTCTTATTTCTAGATGTTGCTGAAATCATATATTATAAAATCCTTAATTCAGGGATGATGAAAAATAGGATAGACTAAGAGTCATGTATAATTTCACTCCAATAAAGTTTCTTTTAAAATTTAAATCTCCCAAAACAAAACAAAATGAAAAAAAAAATTCTTCTTATAACTTTTTTTTAAAATGCTCTTTCAAGAAATGTATTTGATTCACAGTGATATCCTTTGAACTATCAGTAAATTCTACTGGACAAAACTCATACAGATATTGATCCCAGGTAAGCCACAGTGGTCTCCTTCCACCCCAACCTAATTTCTATGTGTAATGAATCTACAGCTGGGTACGATAGGTGATCAACAAGTATTTTTTCCTAGGATGAACCAGAATTCCTAACTGGCTACTCTTAGCAAAACCAAATAAGACCAAGTAGAAAGGGACTGTACCTCTCAGGGGCTATTATTTATGGGAAAAGAGGTGTGAAAGAACTGGGTGGAGAGGTTCCTGGAGGGCATATTGCCTGAGACCTTCAGAGGAGTTGGTGACTGGGAGTGTATAACTAGGGGGAAAGGAGCTGTGCCTGGTGGATGGGGTGGGGGGATGGAATGAATAGGAACAGCTGCAGTGAGAAAATGGCTTCAAGGGAACATTAGGAAGTTTTCCTATGGGAAGAACTCTGCAAATTTTTAGAAATTTTTATGCCGCCTCTCCAATAAAATTCATAATAAAAATCAATTACTCTTCAACAATTTTGAAAGTCAATCCCTATAATTTTGAAGCAACACCACTCTGCGACTGGCTTAGAGTAGCTCAGTTTCTTTGAGCTTCCTGTAAGATCTATTTTACCCCACTCCCACATTTATCGCAACACTTGCACACTGTCAATTCTCTGAAGCCAATGTATCCTGTTCCCCAGGAAACAGGCCAAGAGAAGCCCCGTTCTGACGAAGTCTCACTCACTTTAACAGGATTGGTCCTGGAAGAGTTGACCCAGTGGCAAGTGCTTCTGGAGAAGGATGAATCCAGGGCAGGCACAAGGTGTACGGGTTCAATCAGACACAAGTTGCATTAAACATGAATAAAGTAGAGAGGCAATGGGAGTCCAATGTGGAATAGTTCCTTTAGTTGCTGGTTTCTGTAGGTGGGAAGACTCCTGGCTGAATGACACTTGGAAGTTGACCTGTCTCCCCAGTCAACAGCTTCTTGCTAGCTGGGTTTCGGGATCCAGGCTGCAAAAACAAAGAAAGTTCTGATTTGTTTCTCGGTTGCAATCAACTGAAATAAGCTAAACCTGGAGCCCTTTGGGCGGGAATGATGAAGCTGGGTTACTGCTGCTACTATCAGTCTATAAAGGATGCGGCACTACTTCTGCCCAAATGAATTCTGAATCATCCATGCTTCTGTGAACATTTATTTCAAATGCCCTGGCAGGAAGAGTCAAATGGGACAAATTTAAATCACATGTGAGTTCCTATTAGCTGCTTTTTTTCTATTTTTAAAACAGAACCTATCTTCTTTCTCCTTGGCTGTCCATCAGGGACCCAGCTTTCATTAAGACTTACACAATGGCAGAATCCATAAACCCATGAAGTTTCAGACATTTTTATTTTTAAAAAATTTTTTAATTTTTTTTTTGAGAGAGAGAAAGAGAGAGAGAGAGAGAGAGAGAGAGAGCGAGCGCACATGAGTGAGCGGGGGAGAGGCAGAGGGAGAGACAGAATCCTAAGCAGGCTTCATGCTGTCAGCACACAGCCTGATGTGGGGCTCGAACTCATGAACCATGAGATCATGACCTGAGCCAAAATCAAGAGTTAGATGCTTAACCCACTGAGCCACCCAGGCATCCCAGTTTAAGATGTTGTTGTTGTTGTTGTTTTAAAAAGCCACAGCACTGATTAAAAAGAAGACATGATTATTAGGACATTTACCAGAACTAAAAAAAAAAAAAAAAAAAAATTGGGGCTCAGTTGTAAAAACACAACACATAGAATAGACTGGGGCTGGGGAGTCAGATATATCCTGTTGTCAGAGCTGGGCACTGAGTCAAGGCTGATGTGGTAGCAACTGGTTTCTAGGTATGGGTCTTAATCTGGCGTGCATAGCATCTCCAGGCACATGGAACATTTTATATGGGGACTTGAGAACGTTGTTGAGACCGCTAGTTCCCAGACTGAGGCCAATCAAAAGCAGTGTCGGTACACATTTTAATATGGGATTCAGTAGACCATTATTGGCATTTTAATAAATGCTACAATAAGTTACATCAAATCTACATTGACAAAATGAGGTGGTGGTTTAGAAACATTATACAGATGATTTATTTTGCTTCTGTGTTAATTTATGTAAGCATAATAATTCCCAGGTGACCTGTAGGAATCACATTGCTTACCAGTTGTGTGATTGGTGGACTTTCAAAAAGCTTTGCAAAAGAAAATAAACCCTGAAATGTAATGTTGATATTGACTAGACACTACTATTCTAATTTTACTGCAAAAAACACATTGGCTGGAGTCATTAATAGTTTTAAATCCCCTCCAGGTCTCCCAGCATTCCTTGGCAAGATGCCAGGGCCTGAGCTGACCACTAGCCAGATCTTGGCTCTCTGATGTTTGGCAACACTCAGGCTATTTGCAACTATGTGTTCCCAGATGCATTCCTTTCCTCTGTGCCTAAGGATGCAGAGGGATGCTAAAGGTATCTTTATGACAGTGTAAGATTCGTTGTCACAGGGATAAAATTCAGTGGACTTTTATAGCAGCAGCTGCTCTTCTGAAACTAGGAGGAATAATTCTCCAGGTAATCACAAAAGAAAAAAGGAAAAAGGATGAAAGAAGAAATAGAAACAAATATATTATATTCAGGGAAAGTATCAACGGGGCAGGAGGGAGGGCTAAGAACAGCATTTATTGTGTTTTGACTATGGCTTCAAGGTTCCCATTAACCCAGGAAAAGGAGAAATGCAGGCAGTCAGATGTGGATGTCACAGCCAAGAAATGCTGTCATCTGCAATACTGCCAGCTCTCTGGTCTCCAGGGCCAAGATTGTAGAAATGATTTTCTAGTCTGAAAAATCTAAAGATATAAAGGTAAAAAGCATATAGGGTATTTCACAATGTTTGAAAACTGATGATTCTGTTAACAGAAAAAAGAAAGAAAAAAAATACTTTGGACAGACACTTTCCCTTATCTGTTAGAGGGTGTAAGTTTATCACACAGAGAAAAGTCTTTAAAATAAAGGTGACAAGGCCCTGGGAGTGATGACTGTGGACATCCTTTATGGAGTCAGGAACTATAACAACAAACAGAAAGTATGTAATAAAATTTCTTCATTTTTTTCATAAATTTCATCTGTAAGATGACTTCTTATTACAAAAACTATTAGGGAAGTTGAATTCCTCTGATCCCTTGTGGAGAACCAGGGAAAATTTCCTTCCCAATGTTAAGGGGCTGCACAGAAGTCATTTCTTTTAGAGGTCTCTGACTCTAACATCAATGATGATTCGGACTGCCTTGATTGCATTCAGGCAAATGACTCATATACTCCACTAGAAGAAACACACACCCACACACACACACACATGTGCACGCACGGACACACACACACAGACACACACACACACACACACACACACACACACACACACAGGATCACTAACATAAATTCTGACAGCTTGCAAAATTCACCTGCCTTAAAGAAATTCTCTTCACCTGAAACATGTCTACTGAAGCATGGTGTGCCAGTCATTATGGCATCTTGTGCTTCACACTGTGCAAGCTGTCTGCTCCCAGTTAGAACCAGTGTAGATTAGTCCTAAAATTTCTCAATCTATAGATCTATAGTGTCAAAAATAATGGTTGACATCTCTTTTTTAGGTGTAAGAATGCTTACTGATGCAGAGCTAATACTGAATGGCATCTCCTGTGAATACGTGATGAAAGAACTCTCTTCTCTTCTGTAGAGCTCTTTCTTCATAGAGCTCTTCAGGGGAAGTGGGTATCTGGGGTCAATGTCTAGGACTCTGCTGATATGGGAGAGTATGTATGATGGGGAAGACTCTGTTCAGTATGTCAGCCAGCTATTAGGAAGGTGACTTACTGCCTGGATCCTGAATGTCACATTTCCCAAGGCTGTTTGGTCTGAACTTGATTTCTGTCCTATCTTTAATGCTGATGGGATTAGAAGGAGGTCACTCCAATAAGTCACTGAATAATATAGCTATATTGATTGATATAACTGATTGATAATAAGCTATATCTTCTTCGGTCAGTGGATCCCAGTGTTGGGAGGCATAACCCTCCCTTTTTAAAAATGTCTCAAATAGTGGTAATTTGAATGAGGGATGATGGAGTAAGGAGCATCTGGCATGGCCAATTAGATGGATGTAGTGTCATTCTCTGAGTTAATGATTACAGGGGGAGATAGAAATGTGCCTTGGGGGTTTTATGATAAATTTGGTTTGGGACATTAGTTTGTGTTACATCCATATAAAATAACCAAAACACAGTTGATAATATACAAATAACTCTTAGGAGAGTGGGGTGGTCTAGAAATATAACTATGAAAGTTATCAAGATATAAATGGTAATTAAAGTCATGAGAATGGACAATTTAATGGAGTCTATAGTAAGAGAAAAAAGTCTCAAAGGATGATCAACATTTAAGGGACAGGGAAGGATTGATAGTTTGAGAGGACACTGTTGGAAGATCCAACAGGAATAATAATAATTAAAAAAAAAAACAACAGTAGAGAATAGAACTTTGTCATTTATAGGATGTGGGTATAATATATGAACAGTTAAAAATAATTCTAAAGTTTTGACTATGGATAACTGGTATTCATTGTTGTGTTGTAAATATATATAAGTTTATTTGCACAGTTAAATTCCATTTTAACAAGAACCAATACAGGGGAAAGAAGTTTGCAATAATAAAATTATTTCTAAGCCCAGGCCAATGGCCTAGAGCATTAGTGCCTTGTTGATCTCATTACAACAAAATTCTCTACCATGAATTATTTAGTATAATGACTTTACCCAGTCCTTGTCTATAGAGTAGTTCTTCACTTATAATGAAAAAATCATAAGAATACAAACTGTTTCATGAAGGTTGATTTAAGTTTAAGAAAAAAAAAATATTCTCTAGAGTCATAGTGGTTTATTCAATGTGAAACGTGTTGTGCTGTGCTGGAAACTGAAGGTGGGCTCTGGGGTGTGCATTTAAATGGAGCTAATGAATTTCCTCTGTGCAGTCCAGCCTGGGGAGAAATGGAGAAGTCAGTTTCATAAAGCATGCAGTAGAATTGCCCTCTCTGGCTCTCCAGATTATAATAGTAGAGCATGGCATCGTTCCCTTCTTCTCTAAATCTATTCTTGTTTTTCTGTTACTGCAATTTCTGACACTCACCATCTCATTTTCTCCTCTACCCTCCCTCCCTTCCTGTTCCTTCTTTCAGGCTTGCCTACACCCCCTCTTTTCTGCCTCTCTGCCTCCCTCTCTGCCTTCTTTCTTGTTTTCCTTTAATTAAGGCTGGTATCTCGGTGACGATCTGAAGAGATGCTCACCGGGTGCTCACAAGTTCTTCCGCGACGCAGTGTTCTCAGAAGCCCTCATGGTGCTCCCTTTCCTGCTAAGAGCTGCAAAGTGGAGCCTCTGTGACTTGGTATGAAACAGCCTGACTTGGTACAAAAGAAATAAGTGTGTTTTTGGTTTTTATTATTTTTTATTTGTTTATTGTTTTGGTTTGGTTTTTCTGAGAGCTGTTTCTTCTGTCTTATATTGGAGTCTGGGGAGATGGAAGGCCAATTTATCCACTCATGCTTTTTGTTCTGGCTGTGCATTCAGTTTAGAACTCAGTATTGGTCACTTCTCTTTTGAGCCTTTCCACAGGATTCTGAAGTGATCTGCATCATTATTAACTTGGATGGTAGAAGCTGGGAGGATGCAGTTTAGGAACCTGCCATTTTAATCAGTGCTTCAGGTAATCACTATGCACACTAAAACCTGAGACCTTTACTCTAAAAGCATTATGACCTTTAGGATGAGAAAGTGTTTTACAGGGGGGAAAAAAAACCCAAAAAACAAAAAACAATCACCTGGGCTGCCTTTCCCTAACTCCACTGGCCTTCAAAATCCATTCATAAATAAGATTGTAAACTTTTTGAGGTCAGGAATCGTGCCTTTTATGTGTTTCTTAGACTTACTTGGTAGTATCTAACAATTCATCTGATAAAAATAGAATACTTAAGTACAATATGGGCATGGGCATCTATTGCCTGGTTACTAGTACAAAATTAATGGTTAAATAAAACATAGTAAAGGACACAATGTGTGGTTGGAGTTTCAAAATATTATTACTCCCAACTTCACCCTCTATGTGACTGTTTCCCCATTGTCAAAATGGAAATTCTATACTTATATTACATATTGATGAGAAGATAAGAATAGGAAAGTATGTTAAAACTTTTACAGCTTTGTACGTCAACTATTATATTGTTAGGTACATTTCCAGATACCAGTAGATAAAACTAGATACATCAAATAGTTACTGAGTGCCTTCATGTACTAATTCCTCTGCTTGTAGATTCAAAATTAAAATCACAGGGTTCCTGAACCCCAGGATCTCACAATCTAGTGAGTAACACAAGTAAGTACATAGATGACTCTTACAGAAGGTAAGCTTTGCTCTGTGATGTTCACTGAGTAATTATAATCCAGAGGCTATAAGAGTTGTTTTAGAAGAGGAAGAAATTAATTCTTACTGGGAGATTGGAACATCTCTCTGTTTAATGCTGGTTGAATTTAAGAGAGAAAATAAAATTAAGGAAAACCCTATCTCTGCTTATTTAATCTGCTTGGGAGGGCTTTAATTACACAGAAAAGGGAAGGAGCATAGTACAGTAGAACCTTGATTAAATGGAACACTTTGAATTTGGATAATGGGATTTTCTTGCTAATTCTCTCTTTAAGACTAAAAGGTCCATATTTTCTTGTTGCTATCCCTACTTTTAATAATGCCTATTCCAATAGTCCTTATTGAATTAATATGGACTCAACAATGGTTGACACAGTAGCAAATACAAATGATTCATAATATAGAATTCCTGACTCTAATGAGTTTATTATCTGGTAAATTAAAAGATTAACAAAATATAACATTAATATAAAAATAAAACAATAATGTAAGGAAGTATGTAACTAGCTAGAAATAAAAGAGCACTATATGGCTTAAAAGATAAAATAAATATTTTGGATTGGAATAGATTCACAAAATTGAGTCAGAATACATTGATTTGTATGTATCAGAGAGAAGATATAAAAGAAGCAAGTATTTCAAAAAATATTGAGAATACAGAGTATTCAGTATTCAGACTGAGTATAGAGAATGTTTTGAATTTGAAGAGATGAGAAGCAAGGAGGCAAATCTGGCAGTTTTCATGGTATCTGAAATTGTCACTTAATATTTCTTAGATGACTGAATTCCAGAATTCTCATTTTGAAGACCATCATTATTGATTAACATTTTCTGAGTGAGTACAATGTACAAAGCAAACACAAATTGAGCACAGCCAGTCAGGAACGTGGAATTAGGAATCTAAGGATCAGAGGTAAGAGTCAGCAATTACTGATGTTGGAGACTTAGCCAACTTATTTAAACTTTCTAAACCAAGGTTTCCTTAGCTGTAATGTGATAATAATAATAGTACCTAACTTTTTCTTTTACTGTGAGTAAGAAATGAGGTAAGCAAATTAGTTGGCACAGTGCCTGGAATATGCTAAGTATTTGATGTGTGTTAACGACCATTATCATTATCAGAAGGTCTTAGAGCTTGGGTAGAAGTTGTAGAATTTATACAGACCATTTGAAATGCCTACACAGTTTTATTTAACAGGAATTCTGGATATTGCTTTTTTTGTTTTCCACTTTATTCTAGTTCTGAGTGAGGTAGGTCTTGTTTTTTTTAGGATTTCATGATGATGCAGTTAATGCCCTTGATGCTGTGCTTGCCCATGTCTGCTTGGGCTACGAAAGCCGTGACCTCACAAAGTTTCCATGTGAGCCTACTTTTAACTGTATCTTTGCCTGGGATCATGTTTAGGCTATAGATGTGACCTTGGTTTGTGCAAGTAGACCAGAAGTACAAGCCAAGAAGCACCCTTAGGAGTCACTTCGACTAATGAGAAAAGGGAATTTGTAAGCAAGAACCCCAGCTTCTTCCTCTTTTATGAGGCAACTCTGAGTTGTGTTCTATAAATCCTATCAGATGACCCCCAGTAGGTATGGACTCCAGTTTCCCAAAAGAGTAACCGCTCATAAATTAAGGTTTTATGAATTTTCTCTTTTCCCGTTATAACTTCCTCACTCCCACACGTTGCTTCCTGTGCCACGTATCAATTCATTCACCCCCAATCTACCCTTTATCTCTGACTCTGTGATAATAGAGATGACGCCTTTAGAATTTCTCCCCTGCCAGTTGTAATAACATTAAGCAGTTTCAGTAGAGGGTGCTGGAGAGACACAATGGAGGGGAAGGAAGTTTTCTCCCCGATTCCAGTATGTTCCACTAGGTAAGCTGCAGCAGCACATGAAGCTTCCACAGTATCTGGCAGTCAACTCTCCATAAACAGCTTCTCCTGGCATACCTCTCTGACGGTTTTGCAGCAAAGTGCCTCAAGCCCAGCATCTCCTATGAATAATTTTCCATGGCAGCTCCTGGAGCAGCTTTGCAGTGAAGTGGCATTAGTACATTATCTCCCCATGGATGGCTTTCCTTGGCACCCCTTAGGCATCTTTACAGCCTCAGTGAACTCATGGATCCAAGCTGCATCCCATTCAAAACGGTCTGGATATTGGCCATCCGGAGAAAGAGAGAGAGAGACAGAGAGAGAATGTGTGTATGTGGTTGGGGGGGGGGGGGTTTGTGGGTGTGTGGTGGAGTGATGGAGACCCTCTATCAGAGGTTCTTCCTTTGGCACTCTATCTCAGCTTGGGGGGATAAAGGTGACTCCTTGTATCTGTTATGTCTATATTCTTCACAGTTGTCTTTACTCCTTATTAGCTCATCTCTGTTACTCCAATCTCATCATATAGTTAATACTTCTTTATATAAAACCTTCCATGTTTAAATATCTGTGTGAGTTTTGAGTCCTGATTGGATACAGACCCATATACCTCCCAAATAAACTACTTGTACCCAAATCTCTGTCTCAGGGTATGCTTGAGGGAATCCATGCTGAAATTCTTCATTATAGTAGACGCATTAGAAAGCAGGTTCTCAGGATAAGAATCTAGAATTGAATTGCCTGCTGACCAGAGAGAAATTAGAACCACACTTCTGATGGAAAATGGAATGTTATAATTCAGTCATTATGTAGTATCACAGTTACATACATTCTTACATATGGTAGATTAGGAAGATAATAAGGAAGAGAAAGCTCTGACTTTCAATAGGTCTAGCACACTGGTCCCCAGAGTGTGGTCCCTGCACCACCAGTGTTAGTATCATGTGGGCACTTGCCCTTTCCCAGACTTACTGAATCAGAAACTCAGGAATTGGGATCCCCAAATCTGTGTTTTGAAAAGCTCTCCAAGAATTCTAATGCAGTGCAAAGTTTAAGAGATAATGCTCTAGAACTTGAAAGAAATGAGAATAACTATAAGACTGTGGAGCAGATTGACTTTTTATAACTGACATAAAAGCCTTGAAAAAAAGAATGGCAGCCTTAGGTCAGCCAACTATCAATCCCAAGCTGTAAAGGCAGAACACTTTCATGGCAGTGTTTGAGATCCTTTTCTGCAGCTGATGTGCAGAACAGGCTGACATTTAGGTCTATCATCTGATCATAGGAGAGATGTAATTTCAATTGAATCTAAATTCATAGCCCCAGAAAATCTTCTATGCCAAAGTCAGGGCCAGGATAGGAGAGAAGTGAGACATCAAGACCTTGAATGAGACATTTAATGGGTAAATGAGCTTAAGAACTTTCAATGCCTACCTCTCCCCTCATCATTGCCAGAGGAAAGAAAGCATTGTTACTTGCTTGGACACCATTTAAAGGTCTCATGTGAGGTCAGTGCCTGACAGAGAATGTTTTGCCTCCTCAGGCTCTATACTTGCCTCTCTCCCAGTAATGCCAGATCAATATTTAGGATCAAGTCCTCCCCTGGCATAAATGGGCAAGGTCCATCCTTCGTATGGACTATTCGCCAAAATTCTTAAGAACTTTTATAATACATAGTGGCAGAAATTAAGAGTTTATTTATGAAAATGTCCTTAGAGTGTTGCACTGAGAAGGGTTCAGAATATAAGGCAAAACAGGGGAGATTTATAAAAAATAGGGCAATCTCCTGTGATTCAGAATCCAGTATCCTCACAAAGGCCTATAAAGGCTCCTTGAAGTTTAGAGACAGATAGCTCACAATAAGCAACACTGAATGTAAGAATCATGTTGGCAAAGGACAGAGGAAGGGGATAGAGATTCAGAGACAGGGACTTACAGGAATGGGCACTAAGTGTATATATCTTTCTGTTTTGCATCAATGCCCACAGTGCCTCTTCAGAGGAGATGCTGGACAACCACTGGACAAAATGATTCAAGCAGTGAGTGTCAGCTAGCTTCTGTCCTTAGCTATATTGGGCTATATTGTGCTTGCACACTGATCCCATGAACACAGGAGAGTATCCATGGTAGCAGGAATGGAGGCTATCATGCCAAAAATGAAACCCACATGCACACACACACACATACCAGCAGCATGATAAAATGTCACAGACCAAAATTTAAAGAATCACTTCACTAGATAATTTTTTCCTGAATAACTGAATTAATCCAACTTTGTTTTTGATGACCATTTCCCCCAGAAATGTTTGTTTGCAAGAAAATTACAAATTTTAGGGCTTCTGTCTAAAACAATATTAAAATAACGTTAATATTTTTTGAATTCTTACTCTGTTCGAGTCCCAATAACACACTGATGGTTTTATCTTTTTCTGTACTTAAAACACTCCTGTGAGGTAAGTACTAATATTATATATCTTAGGAGAAAGTACACTAAGGCTTCAAGAGGAAAAGACTTCTATATTCTCTAAGACCAGTTAGGAAGTAGCAGGGTCAGGGATTCAAGCCCAGTTCCAGCTGACAATGAAAGCCATGTTCTTAACCACGGTGCCATATTTGTTATCAAAATTTGCTTCAAAAAAGGTGGTGAAGAAACACAGCATTTGGGTAATTTGATTCTAATTGTCTCTGTTGTCTTTCGAAGTGGTAAGTCTCAGACTGTGAGCACCGGTCCTTTGAATTAAAAAGGGTCACCAAGGGAAAGCCTTACTTCTGTTATCCTATCTACAGTGTTTCAAGTAATTGCCAATAATCCAAATTGACGTTCTTGGCTGCTGCAGCTTATATTAATGATTATACAAAATTTAATAAACATAAATTTAGCTCTCTATAGTGTTTGAGGAGTAATGAAACATATTATATTGCTTCTAAAGTAAAGCATCTAAAATACAGTATAAAGAACCAAAATGTTAATTTATTTCTAAAAAGAGACTTAGGTTTAGAAGTAAGAAAATGTTTCATTGAACCGTGGTAGAGTTACATTTGTAATAAGAGAACTGCCAACTTTATAGTCAGGCTGCCTATATAATGTAAATCAAAGCTCAGAAGTGCTTTAGTTTAAATTGCTTTTTAAGACTGTTGAACTCCTGTTGGTTTATACACAAGATTTATGCCAACATGTTCTTTCCATCTCCATTTTTCATGAAGGGAATATTAATCTTTGATTACCTCCATAATTACGGGAGTAGGAGTAGTTATCTGGGATGTACAGCTAATCTTTGATTATCCACCCTACCTCCAAACAAGTTTCTACTTTTAAAAACCCGTTCATTTACCTTATGCTAGGATTATAGAGTGCAAAGACACAGGGATTCCATGGGATGCTGGTAATGGTCAATCATGTTCAGACACATCTCCTCTTACCTTTTCTCTTTTCTACCTCTGACATCTACTCTATTATAGCTATTTAAGTAAAAAAAAAAAAAAACACAAAAACAAAAAACATATGCTAAGCATATAACCTGTTAGAAGCTGGCTGGTGCTTCTGAGAAACATAGTTCATACACGTTAGCCATACAAAAATTGTCTTCTTTGAAATGTTTGTGGCTTTTCACAATAAATGTTTATTTCTTAATCTTGTAAATCTCAATTCCAGAGTAGTGGCTTTTCTGGAACTTTGTGATTTCAAATATTAGTGTGGAGAGGAGACTACTCCTACCAATTAGGCCAAACCTAAAAATGACAGAATTAAAAAAAAAAATTAACATTTATTTATTTTCGAGAGAGAGAGAGACACAGAGCACAAGCAGGGGAGGGGCAGAAAAAGAGGGAGGCACAGAATCTGAAGCAAGCTCCAGGCTCTAAGCTATTAGCACAAAGCCTAACGTGGGGCTCAAGCCCATAAACAATGAGATCATGACCTGAGCTGAAGTTGGACGTTTAACTGACTGAGCCACCCAGGCACTGCAAAATTGACAGAATTTTTAATTGTTAAAGTGATGTGCTACAAAGGAATCTGTTTTTTTTTTTTTTTTTTAAGACAGGAAAAGAGAGTGAGCAAGAGAGCACATGAGTGCATGCATGAGTGAGGAAGGAGTAGAAGGAGAGAAAGAATCTTAAGCAGACTCCATGTCCCATATGGGGCCTGAAGAGGGGCTCTATCTCATCACCATGAGATCATGACCTAAACCAAAATAAAGAGTCCAACGCTTAACCAAATGAGCCATCCAGGCACCCCTGTGCTATATAGAGAGTAATCTTAGAAGGTATCTATTTTAGACAGAAAGATAATTGTAAATACGTGCCATTTGAGATCTTAAAGAAAAAGCCACGCAAAAAACAAACAAAACAAAAAAACCCACAAACAAATAAAAACAAAAACAAAACAAAAACAAAAATTAAAATAAAAAAATAGAATGGGATACTTTTGTTTTCATCACTGATGTATAAAGGGTGTGGTAGTTGTCACTTCTTTCCTTACAGCAACAACAAAAAAAGAGGGACTAAAAATCAATAACTTTTCTTAGACTCATCAGAGAACTGAGGGTGCAAGGCAGACAGACACCCCAAATCAGGGGAGACTTAAAGCCAGAAAATAACAAGCAAGATCCAACTGCAGCAGAAGCCACTAGAGCCATAAATTGGTACGAACATTTAAATGGTAATTATGACAATTGGCCAGAGTCTGAATGTGGACTGGCTTGACAGAGACACTATTGGAGACTGTAGTGTTGGGAGGAGGAAGGGCACTCTCATGGATTTTACCACCAGGAATCCCTTAAGATTTTCACAGTGAAAATTCCAGAAAGACATTTTCTTGCCTCTGGCAGGGGAAGACGATTAATCTTTTGTGAAATACAACTAGAGATTTCTCCGTATCAAAGGTCTACTCTCAAGGCAAAAGGACTTTACCAGAGTCTTATTTCAACTGGGGGAAGTTCATTCCACCCATTCTATCTGACCAGCCTTTATATTTCATGGAAGAAGGAAAAAAGCTATTCAACTGGAAAAATACACGTGAAGGTCACAGGCCAGAGATGCAGAAGCTTTAAAAGACTGACATTTAATCATAAGATTGTAGAATACTTACCTTCACACTACACCAAGAGTGCTCCAAAGTAGTACAATGGATTATAGCTGAAAAAGCTTCATTCAAGATGCAGATTTTCATTAAGAAGGAGTACTCAAGAAAACTGAAGACAAGAGGGAGATAAAAATAGAACACTAGAGAAATCTGAAGCCTCTGGAACTTACAGATACAGCAAACTTTCATGTTTGTTCCTACTCAGATTAACATAAATCCTCACATTAAGTCACTATATACTTTGTGTCCTATTATTTAATATGACATGTCTGGCTTTCAATAAATAATTAAGTATTCTAAAAAGCAATAGGTGGGAACTATCTGAAGACACAAAGGGAACATTAGGATCAGCCTCAGATATGACATAGGCTTTGGAATTAATAGGGAGGGTATTTAAAATAACTATAATTAGTAAGTTAAGGGCTCTAATAGAAAAAGTTGTTAAGTCAGAAGAAACAAGAGTAATGTAAGCAAGAGAGACCAAAAAAATTTTAAAAAGAGTCAAAAGAAAAAGATACCAAAAACACTGTCATACAAATAAAGAGTTTTTGATAGGCTCATCAGAAGACTAGAAATGGCCTAGGAAAGAACTAGTGTGCTTGAAAGTACATCAATAGAAACCTCCCAAAGAGAAAAAACAAAAAGAAAAATGAATAAACTTAAAAACAAAATAAAACAGAAAACAGAAGAGAATATTCAAGATTTGTGGGACAATTTCAAACAATGTAATGTATGTGTGATTATAATACTAAGGAAAAAACAGAACTGAAGAATATTTCAAGTAATAATGGTTAAAATTTTCCAAAATTAATGGCATACACTAAGTCATAGATCCAGCCAGGAAGTTCAAAATACAACAAGTAGAATAAATCTCAAAAAATCTACACTTTGCTATGTTATATTCAAACAACAGAAAACTAAAGTCAAAAAGAAAATATTGAAAGGAGTCTAAGGGAAAAGGAACACTTTCCTTAGGAGATCAAGGGTTAAGAATTACAATGGACTTCTCATAAGAAATAGTGTAAGCAAGAAAACACTGGAGTGAAATACTTCAAGTGTTGAAAGTAAAATATATATATATTTATATATATATATAAATAATATATATAATATATATAAATATATATATATTATATATATATATATATAATTAGAATTCTATACCCAGCTAAATTATACTTTAAACTGCCCTTCACTTCAGAAACCAATCACAAGTCCCAGATTGTTACCTGCACTTCTGACTGACCAGTTATAAATCAGGGTTCTGATAGCCCCCTCCCCACGTTTAAAATTATGTAGAAAGGCTCACAAATCCCAGAGAGACATTTGCTGACATTTACCAGTTTATTGTAAAGGATATTATGAAAGATAAAGATGAACAGCCACATGAAGAAGTACACAGAGGATATGAAGAAGGGATGCAAAGTTTCCAGCACCCTACAGGCATGCCATTATTTCAGTACCTCCATGTGTTCATCAGACTGGATCCTCTCCAAACCCCATTGTTTACAGATTTTTATGGAGGCTTCATTACACAAGCATGATTGACTATTAACTCAATCTCCAGCACCTCCACCCTCCCTACAGGATGGGGGTGAGGCTGAAAGTTCATAGTGTCTAATCATGACCTGGTTTTTCTGGTGACCAGCCACCATCATGAAGTGACCTAGGAACCCAGAAAGAGTTGTTTCATTAGAACAAAAGATGCTTCTAATGCTCAGGAAATCCCAAAAAATTTAGTAGCTCTGTGTCAGGAATCAAGAGCAGAGACCAAATATGTATTTTTTTTTATTATATCACACAAATTATACAAATTTTTTTTCAGAAAATTATACACCTATAATTGTTATGACATCTTCCTCTGAAACCTATAACATGCTGGAATGCAGGCAAAACCGGTAAATACTTTTACATTTTAATAGTTTTCTTTTATCATCTCACCTTTTATATTATACTAACTTTATTTAGATTCACAGAATCTAACATTTCATTACAGCACACTCAGGAAATAACTTATGAAACTCACTCACCGAACTATGACACTAAGATGTTCATGGTAGAAAGATCCTGCTAAAAACCCCAGGGAGTTATTAGGAAAATGACAATAGAAGTACCATTTACTAAATGTCAATATGAAGGTAATGATAACTAAATTGCTGAATTTCAGAAAATAATGAAGAATTTTCTAAAATAAATGGTACAAGGAGTCTGCTTCAATAGAAGAAAACAAACATTTAAATTATTCATTTTCCAAAATTCCTAACCTAACCATTAACTTAAGTAACCTTTCCCATTTAGTAGCAGAGGACACAATTAGTCAATTACTTAATTTCTTAGAAAATAAAACTACTAGATTGTTGACATCTTTCATATTTTGTCCAAACATAAATGGAAGCTATCTGCCAACCATTTGCAACTTTAATTTAAGAATGACTCTAAGTCAGAGGTGAGCAACCTTTTTCTGCATAGGACCATATAGCAAATATTTTAGGCTTTGTGGGCCATATGGTCTCCGTCAAAGCAGGAATAAACAAGAGTACAGGTGTCAATAAAGCTTTATTTATGGATACTCAAATTTGAATTTCATATCATTTTCACATATTAAATTAAATTTTTCTCTTAATTTTCAATCACTTAAATATATAAAATACAATCTTAATTTGGTAGCCATATAAAAACTGGTAGAGGACCCCACTGGTGTGGGGGATTGTTTTCAGAGTGCTGCTCTACGCTTTCTTAACAGAACCTTGCATGTGTGTGTATATGTGTGTTAATACACTTGGCCTGTAATCAATCTCCACTGACTCTACTCCTCATTTATATGGATGAGCAAGACTCAGTATCTACCATCAATAAGAAATAAAATAGAAGTTTACCATATGGACCCACAAATTCCTTACTCCAATATAGTTTTCCCTTTCCTGTACAAACCACTCCCTGCCAAGACCTCACTCTGCAAATATATACGACAGATCTGGAAGAGTTAGAAGAAAGTCTATTTTGACATTATTCTTTGGTGACATAGTTTCCTGTATTTCACTTCTTTCTTTCCTGTTCTTGCCTCTAGGAATATCTACCATAGTTAGAATGAGAAGATTCCAGGGGCACCTGGGTGGCGCAGTCGGTTAAGCGTCCAACTTCAGCCAGGTCACGATCTCGCGGTCCATGAGTTCGAGCCCTGCGTCAGGCTCTGGGCTGATGGCTCAGAGCCTGGAGCCTGTTTCCGATTCTGTGTCTCCCTCTCTCTCTGACCCTCCCCCGTTCATGCTCTGTCTCTCTCTGTCCCAAAAATAAATAAACGTTGAAAAAAAAAAAAAAGAATGAGAAGATTCCACATAAGACCAGCAGACATGTCAGAGGGTTAGACCTGACTTAATAAAAGTGTCTGCTTACAGGAGAAAATATTTAAGTTCCTAAAAGTAACCATCTTTTGTTACTTAATTTTAACATTGACTGGCATTATTAAATTGCTGGTATGTGTTTTTTATTACATAACTCCATTAAAAATAAGGTTCCGAAGTGCCATCTGTTCCTCACTTCCTTAAAATTAACACTGTCTTCTGCTGAATTATGACAGTTACCCTTCCGAAGGTATGTGGTAAAATTACCAAGTTTTCACATAGAATGAAAATCTGATCCATAAATGGTTCACCCATGATTTGTGATGCATAGAAAACAGTATTAGATATTATGCTTCAGCTCCTGTGACTCTAGGCTTCTTAAAAAGTAAAGTAGCTGTGATATAAATAAAATCATTTAATATGAAAAATAACGGTTAGGTTGTGGTTCTCAACTATACAGTTTAAAGGAAAATAATACTAAAATGTTACATGTTTATAGGGACATGAGAAAGTATGACTAGGAAGAAGAGTTTAAAATACACACTTCAGTGGGACAAAGGCTAACTTCCTGTGATAGATCGAATTATTGTTAAAAAATGTTTGTTTTCACTCTCTTTGAAAGTATTACACATCCCATTTCCACTGATGTCAGGCTAGGCCACATGATTTGCTTTGGCCAATAAAATGTTAAGATCTGTGAAGATGTAAGAAGCAATACATGCTAAGTGAAGTAAGTCAGACTGAGAAAAGCAAAAAACCATATGATTTCACTCATATGTCAAATCTGAAAAACAAAACAATAAATAAGCAATCAAAAAGCAGAATCAAATCTATAAATACAGAGAATAAGCTGATGGTTGCCAGAGGGAAGGGGTGTGGAATGGGCAAAATGGTGAAGGGGAGTGGGAGATACAGGTTTCCAGTTAGGGCATGAAAAAGTCATGGGAATCAAAGGCATGGCATGGGGAACAATCATGGTATAGTAGTGTGATATGGAGGCAGATGGTACCTACATTTGTGAGCACAGCATATTGTATTGAGATGTTGAGTCACCACATTGTACATTTGAAACTAATACAACATTGTGTGTGAATTATAAAAAAAAAAAAAAAGAAGAACCAGTATGTGGTTACCCCAAATCTCTTTTCCTTTTCCTTTTTTGATTATCGACACTGTTAGCCAGGATCCTGGAGTGAAAAATCACATGGAGAGGGCTATAGCTACTTCTCAACTGACATGTAATATGGGTGAAAATGAAACCACTTTTATTATTGTAAGCCAACACAATTTTAGAGTTGTTTGTTACTCAGCCTAACCTATCCTATACTTATCGGTACTTTCCACAAGTTAAAAGAGGTTTTATCATTGTTTTTTTCAAGAAGCGACTAGGTGGCCCAATGTTATTAACACTGTGTAAGTGTCTTCTGAAGGGCTGACTGATTAACAACAGCCCATTCTACAAGGGTGCAGCCACTTACTTCAGTAGGAGCATGAAAATTTTAATCAGAATGAGCGAATAACGTTTATCTTGTCCAGGTAACAACCTATGCACTTCATGAAGACATCATGGCAATTAATAAAACAATCCATACTAGAGAATGAAAAGTGCACAGAGATAAATGTAAAGGTATCTAAAGCATAATCATATCAACTAGAATATGGTGCAGTGAGGTTCTGATATTAAGTTCCATTTCTCACTAGTTTGTGGTTGTTTTGTTTGTTCATTTGTTAATACAACCTAGATTTCTCTCAGCCTTTCATTATTCAAGTTCTATAGGAATTCTTCACATGTTATTTTTTCCTCTAAGTTTCTATGCCAGTATGTCACTGCTTTCTTTCTTTTTTCCTATTTGCAGAAAATTCTGCATCTCTCCATTTAAAATTGCTTAAAGTGAACTTCAAGTTTAATGATTATAATCTATATAGAAGGTTGTTTCCTTCCCAAATGGTTTTGAAATTGCCAGATGCTAGTTCTTATCACTGATAAATAGCTTCTCTTTTCATGGACTGAACCTCTGCCTCATAATAAAAGTAATGATGAGGATGATAATGGCTGCCATTTATTTAGACTCCACAAGCCCTAAGAATGATACTTGGTGTTTTATAAGAATTATCTCATTTAAGTCTCACAAAAACAAATAAAATAGTTATTTTCACTTTACATTTAAGTAGACTGACAGGAGAAATTTGCTCGGATAGGGTCATAAAACGAGTTTCAATGTCCATTTCCCGTCTACTAAGCTACCTTATCTTCTCACACCATCCCATGGGTCCTTCAGTCATCTTTCTTTGCATTCTGCCTTGTGCTGTAGCAATGGGAAGACTCTAATGAGAATGCTTCTTTGAGAGAAAAGTATACTTATTGTTTAATATCTGAGCTGTTTAGTATCTGCTTACCCTTATTAAGCAGAAACATGCCCATCATGGGATTTCTTGGAGAAGACCATTAAACACACTCCTGACTGTATCAACCTTACTTTTATAATGGCATACCCAGTATAATGCCAGATTAATTGTACTCCTCAGCAGGCCTGGAGAAGTGGCCTCAAGGGAGGAGGTGGCAACTCAGCTCTCTTTTAGTTACTTGTTTGTTTTTAACAGGATTTTTCTCTGGTGAGAGAGGTACAGAATTTCTAAGCAAAGTGAGTTGAATTATAGACTATCCTTCCAGCACCATTAATCTCAGATGAAGAAAATCTCAAGCTATTGACTGGAGTTATGAAGATCAAGATCTGACCTACTATGTGAGGAGGCAGAAAAAAACTACACCAGGATAAGTGAGATTCCAACCAAGAGAATGAGGCAGGGCCCCAATGCCACAAAGCAAACTGAGCCTCACAAAATAAACTTAACAGAGTTGATGGTGAAGGCTGAAACTCAGTAGACACGTGAAAATCAATGACACACCCTCCAAGAATGTAGTAACTGGTTTAGAGCCATGAGACTAATTCCAAGGCATGAACGATTCCTGACAATCTTGGTTTTGAGAAGAGTCAAGATTCTGGGTGGGATTTAACTGTAGACTGAAGATTTTCTTCTTCTTTAAAAAAAAAAAAAATTTTAACATTTATTTATTGAGGAGAGACAGAGCATGAGTGGGGGAGGGGCAGAGAGAGAGATGGAGACACAGAATCTGAAGCAGGCTCCAAGCTCTGAGCAGTCAGCACAGAGCCGACATGGGGCACGAACTCATGAACTCTGAGATCATGACCCGAGCCAAAGTTGGACACTTAACCGACTGAGCCTCTCAGGTGCCCCTAGACTGAAGATTTTGAGTGGGAATTCTAGATCTACCTTTCACTAGTAACTTACCTAGTTATGTTACGACTCTATTTCCTCAATTGTAAAATGTTGATATTAGTATTCATCTTACGAGTTTCTTATGATAATTATGATATACAAAGGGTTTCCTATTGACTAGGGAAGTGAAAAAAAGAAAAAAAAAAGGAGGAATGACACTTTCCTAGTTCATGGGTAACTGGGCCAAATAACCTCCAGCAAACCTTGAATACCAAAAAGCTCTGTGGAAGTTAAATCACTTAGAGGCACACTCCTGAAACTAAAGTGAGCTCAGAAAAACTAACAATTCTATTTCTAGTCTCCTATTCCCACAATTACCATCCCAGTTTGAGTCCAACATTACCATCTGTCAACTGGATATATTTACATACATAACGTGCCTTGAATGATTTTATTATCTTCCCCCTCATACTTGTATTTCTTTTCAGTTGTCAGATATCATTTATAGGAACACATCAACATATGCATTCAAGTTCAAAATCTCCATTTCCTTTACATCCATGTCTAATTCATTTCCAAATCCATTCTACATCTGTAATATTTATCTCATCTATTCTCTTGTATTCATTTAACAGTTGACTTCCTAATTACCATCTCAGTTGTCTGTTATACTTTGTTACTTATTTGATCTCTTTGTCTCTAAGTAACTTCCCCATAACCATTTTGTCTGTCATCTTAATCCTATAAAAACACATGTAGTCAAGCATTTTTCCTACCTAAACATTATCAATGATTCTTTATTTCCTATAGAATAAAACACACAAGTTTGCTGACATTAATGGTCTTTCTTAAGTTGGTCTCAATATATAGTTTTATTATTTTATTTGTATTATTCTCTTTTCTCCAATTTATGTCCACACAACTATTCTATTTATTTCTGAGCACAATTTCTCTTGGTTCTTCATCACCAACTTTACTCATATTTCTTCTGTCTCTTAATGCCAAATATCCATCAGATCTTATTACTTCCAGAAGATCGAAACAAATAATTTTATTTCTACATTTCTTAATGGCCCTGTTTAACTTTGAATGGTCTATTTACCTGAAATATAAGTTCCTTGAAGAGAGCTCTTGAGTCATTGTACTTTACAAAATATATCCTTTATTACACAAAGCAGGTATTTAATAAATGCTGAACTAATAGATGAATAAACAAATATGAAAATTCAGGACATGGAAAGTAAAATGATAAAAACACGTTCTGAAAAAGTGGCTAATTTTGAGAAGTATTTCAAGGCTGGTTTTTCAAGAGGGCACAGCTTCATGTTGTTTTATTCACTTGTTTGGGTATATTCTTAATCACTTGAGTTATTCTCCACATGAAGGAATAGTTTTAAGTAATTATGTAAAAACACATATTGTTTTATTTTCTTATCAGATATATACCTTGTCCTTTCTTGATACCCACACACTGAGGATGAAAACTCTGAGAAAACTCACTTAGACCTGCAGCAATTTTATAGGAAATTCAAAACTTGTAAGGGGAAAAAAAAAAACCAAAACAAAAACCCTGTAGCTAAGTTTTTTTCCATATATATATGTGTGTGTGTATATATATATATATATATATATATTCCATATATATGTGTATATATATATATTCCATATATATGTGTATATATATATATATTCCATATATATGTATATATATGTGTGTATATATATATGCATATATATATATGTATATATATGTGTGTGTATATATATGCATATATATATATATGTATATATATATATATATATATATATGTATTTTTTTTGATCTGGATAGTTCGAGTGATTTTGTTTAGAAACACTGAAGATGTTGTGAATTTAGGGATGAGTAGGAAGGAAGTATGTTGAATTAGCATATGCATGCTAACATCTGCTGAACAGAGCACTGAGAATGCTCAGAATATCTTAGCCTTACAAGGATATGAAGGAAAGAAAAGGAAATGAAAAAACAGAAATATGGGAGGAGTAGAAAGGCAAACCTTGAATCATCTATACCTTTTTTGTAGCAAGTCCTATGTTTTTTCTAAACAGTTCTCTACAGACCTAACTTCACTATCTGAATTCAACAAATGGCAAATAATAATAATTAATTGTATTACCATAATTTATTACTATGCAGTTGGTTTCTGAGGTATAACAAACCTGAACCCCAAAATTAAGGGGTATCAGCAATTTTTAATTTAAGCACTTCCATATTTAAACAATCTAAACTATATGATTAAAGCAATCATTCCTGGGTCACCTGGGTGGCTCAGTTGGTCAAATGTCTGACTCTTCAACTTGGCTCGGGCCATAATCTCATGGTTCATGGGATCAAGCTGCACTGACAGCATGGAGCCTGCTTGGGATTTTCTCTCTTCCTCTCTGTATGCCTCTCTCCCACTCAAATGTGCTCTCTCTCTCTCTCAAAAATAAATTAATTAACTAAAAACATGAAAATTCTAAAGTAATCATTCCTAACCATTACTACCACCATTTATCCCAAAGAGCGGAAAGTAGTTCCTTATAAGTTCACACAATATAAATTTTTTAGACATGGTACAATTTAAAATAAAGAAAGAAGGAAGAAAGAAGGAGAAAGAGAGAAAGAAAGAAGAAAGAAAGAAGAAAGAAAGAAAAAAAATTAAGAAAGAAAAAAAGAAAGAAATTAGAAAGAAAAGAAAGAACATGGTTAATTCTGCTATCTTTTGAGATGTAAGAAAAAAATGAATTCTAATTTGTGAAATTAATAAAGTACTATTGAGAAGTACTCTTTCACAGCCTCGTTTATTTATGAAGAAATTCCTTACTGAACATTTGCAATCTATAAAGCATAGGACATAGGACGGTAAATAAGACAGACAAGCTTCTTATCCTCATGGAGATTACATTTAAGTGGAAAAAAAAGGGAAGGAAGGAAAGAAGGGAGGGAAGAGGGAGGAAAAAAGAAAGAAGAATAGGAAGGGAGAGGTATTTATGGGTTGTGATAAATATTTTAAAGCAAATCAGTTGAAAAGCCATGGCAATTAAAGAAAAAAAAAAAAAGCCACCACGAAACTATAGGCAGAGTAGTCAGACAAGGCAAGGAGGTTAATTTGGGACCTCAGTATAGGAAGGAGCCAGCCATGCCAAGAGCAAGAGTAGAGGGAGAAACATCACAGGCCAAGAGCAAGAGTAGAGGGAGAAACATCACAGACAAAGAGAAAAGGAAATGAAAGGCCCTGAAAAAGAAATATTTTGGCACATGCAACATGAAAGGAAGCCAGAGTGGCTGCCACTTGGGGAGCAAGGGGGAAAGTGACATGAGATGGGGTTGGAGAGGTGGAAGGAGGCAGTATGTGCAAGATCTCAGAGGTCCAGGAGTTGAACTTATTTTTCCTGACTTTAATGGGAAGCCATGGAACTGCTTTAGGGAAGTTAGTGAAAATTATAACTACTCTGGTTGCTTGGAGAGTGTGGACTGGAAGTGGAAGAGTGGACATGCAAACACAGGTTTGGCAGTAAGCCAGCAGCAAGATGATGAAGGTTTGGGGCTGATGGTAGAGATGGAGAAACATACACAGCTTTAAGATATGAAGCTAAAAGTCATAGTGATTGCTGATGGATTATATATTGGCGAGGGGGTAAAGAAAGGCAGAAATCAAGCACAGGTTTCTTTTTTTTTTTTTTTTATTATTTTTTTTTTTTTTTATTTTTGGGACAGAGAGAGACAGAGCATGAACGGGGGAGGGGCAGAGAGAGAGGGAGACACAGGATCGGAAACAGGCTCCAGGCTCCGAGCCATCAGCCCAGAGCCTGACGCGGGGCTCGAACTCACGGACCGCGAGATCGTGACCTGGCTGAAGTCGGACGCTTAACCGACTGCGCCACCCAGGCGCCCCAAGCACAGGTTTCTACCTAGGTTTTCAGCTGAAGTACTTGGGTGTATGATGGCCCCACTTTGTGAGCTAGAAAAGTCTGGAGGATTAATTTTTACTGTCCTCCTAAATATGTGAATTTTATTACCTATGAGCCAATGAGACTCCGAGTTAGTAAGACAACCGAGCTTTTGGCTGCATCAGACTTGAGCTCGGAAGAAAGTTATGGGCTGAAGACATAAATCTGGATTTTTTTCAGAGGGCCTCCACCATTTAGTGACAGAGTAGAAGAGTAAATGTTTGCTAAAAGCATTGAGAACAGCTAGTAAAGTAAAAAAAAAAAAAAAAAAAAAAGAAAGAAAAGAAAAGAAAAAAAAAGAAAGAAAAAAAGAAAGAAAAAAAAAAAAGAAAAAAAAAGAAAGAAAAAAAAAAAAAGGAAATCATGGGACTATGGATTCCAAAAGAGGACAGCATTGGAAGAAGCTGTGGTTCACTGTCAAAAGTTGACAGAAAGTAACATATGACAAAACAAAGATATTTCCATCAGATTGTAATTTATTTTTATTAGTCAGCACAATTGGAATGTAAGTTAAAATTTAACACATCTTTTCCGAGGATATCTAACTGGCTGTCTTTAATTCAATGCAAAATGATGGAATACTGCAATTCTTGTTCATAAATAATAGGTGTTACAGACTATGTTAGGCACTATCAGAAATACTTTCCTTTGCCCTCTCTTAATTTTTTTATTGCAGCCTAAACTTTCTATCTGTAATTTGACACCCATCTTTTTCTGAATAATCTAATTTTGCCTTATATAGTAAACCTCAGACCAATAACTTCCCAGATCTCAATTCAATTTAAATTTCCTTTTGTAATGATGGACTCATCCCAGCCCCCTACCATTTCCCAAAAGAGTAGCTTTCTTAAATTTTCATTTCTCCTGCCACTGATAACGACATGAAACCAAAAATCAGACTGGGACAGACTCAGGAAAATAGATCATTAATTTAAAACATATGGAAAGTCCAGCTGTTTTTTTTTTCTTTTCTCAACCCATAATGCAAAAGTGCTCCCCTGAAACAAAAAAAAGGAAGGTGATCATAAGAGGTAAAAATAAGCAAACAAGGCAAACTAGTGATTTAATTACATGCTATTCTAATTTCTCTTTTCATAGTTTGCCTTTTCAATCACTTATTTATGGAGATTAGGAGATTGGCCTAAAGCCATTGCAGAAATACAAGTTATAGGTAGAATCTACTAGAGTGGCATTGAGCCAAACATCTCATGTTATGAATTTTGGCACAAGGTGTTACTTTGAGAGGGCAGACTTGTTTCTGTGTATATCAGGCCAATCCACACTGCATTCTTTCTAAGGAATGGTCTTTATTAGGGGTTGGCCCTTTACATCATACATGGTCCACATACTGGCACAGCTTTCCAAGGGCTTTACTGAATGCATTTTCTCTATGTTACTCTAAGGCATGGTGTTTATTAGTGACATAATTACCCACCAAGACCAAATTATATAAGTTGGAAGATTTTAAATTCTGTGTTTTATGTATTATGAAAAGAAAAAAAAATTCTCTGGCTGCCAGCTTGTGAAAATATTATGTACATGACATCATGGTCTCCAGTTCAAAATACTAACTGTGCAATTCTTAACATAAAGTCTAGAGTTTTACTCTCATGATAATATTCATAACTTAACGGGGTGAGAAAAATTATATGAAAGCATTCTCACCTGGAGGTCACAGTATGAACTGAAGGGGATATAGAACACGCTAATAAAAGTGGGTAAACGCACGTGATGAAATGTTCAGATGTACCAGAAAGAATGAAAAGTGCTTTTACATACTTTTGCTATTGTTGTTACTGTTTTATTACAATTACTGTTATTGTTTAAGTTCAGGGCTGCTTTTGGAAATTAGCTTGATTTTAATTACTATAGTGGAAAATATAAGGCCATTTCTCTATTTAAGATGACACAACTAAGTTTGGAGTTTTCTCTCCCACTCCTTCCCCTTGATGTTTGTTATCTGGACAAATAACATTATGTAGCATTGATATGAAATAAAAAGAACAGGTGGAGGCTATGGTTGTGTTTTGTTCTTTTTTTTTCCCCAAGAGCATTTTGCACTTCTGCTTGTTAGCAAATTGCAGCCTGTTGTGTTCACTTTCTGAAATAGGAACGGGAAACCGAGATAAAAAGAATAACAACAAAACACAAAATGTCAACACTACCATCCTCACCAGCAAGCTAACTTCAACTCTATCATCTATGGACTGCATTCAAAGCAAAAGATGAAAATCCCACCGTGTTATGTAGTACACATCTTATTCAATGGTTTAAGAAAAGAACTAAAGAGGTTTTTAAATGTCTTATGCTTGTCTTTTTAAAATAATTCTGTTAAAATGGATGTTTTTTTGTGCTACTTGTTTTACAGACATTGATGGGCACTAGGGTTTGTGTGTACGTGTTTAGATGTCCATCTTAAAACAATGGGATGGAACAGCACTTCTTCAGTTTTAATGTCCGTATGAACCACTTACAGATACTGTTGAAATGCAGATTCTGCTTCAGCTGCCCTGGGGTGGAGCCTGAGATTCTGGATTTCTAGCAAGTTGTAGGTGACAGGATGCTGCTAAAGCATACTTGGAGCAGCATGGGGTTAAAAGACTCCAGAGATCACTTTCTCTCTTGAAGCAAGGCACAAGCATAGTGTATCCATAGAAAGGAAGTTTTGAAACTATTATTATTCTTTGGGTTTCAAAGTAATAAAAGTGTTTTTTTTTTTTTTTTTTGGTGGCTTCATCTGCATTAGTTTAGAAACTTTTTTGAGAAATCTGGGTTCCAGAATATGATACTTTTAATTTACTAATACGATCATTTCTTTTCATTGTATAAATTTTACATTTAAGGGTAAGCACAAGTTTGTGATTGTTCCTAGAATAATGTTATATATATTTTGTAGAGTGGAGAAGCATTTGGCTATTTCTATGCCTAAAATGCTTTAATTTGTAGTCTCTCTCTTAACCAATAGTACTCCTCTTGTCAGATTTGTATTTTGAGGTTTCCCAAATAATTAATCTGATTACATAACAAGAGACTAGAGAGTTGGGGTTGACCACCAATGCTTTTAGCACATATCCAACTACTCTGGCAAGTTAGAAACCAAAGAGATAAATCGGTGGTTCTCCACAAGAGAAGAGGTAACCATAGTGAAGATCCGAATCACGTAGAGAACTCTTATCATTTATTTTCCCCCTCCTCCACTCGTATCCCTTTCCAAATATTTGAATGTCCTAGTGGGAACATGGCTATTTTAATTTGAAAGTGTGATCCAGATGGTTCTGATTTGCCACCTCCACCTCCAAAATTAAGGAATGCTAAAATGAATTAATATTTTGAGACTCACTTTTCATCTTGAATTTTAAAATCAAAGCCATAAAATTTTAAAATTGTTCGGTGTGCTTTGGGGCACCTGGGTGGCTCAGTGGGTTAAGTGTCCAACTTTGGCCCAGGTCAGATATCGCGGCTTATGAGTTCAAGCCCTGCATCAGGCTCTGTGTTGACAGCTCGGAGCCTGTTTCAAGATTCAGGGTCTCCCTCTTTCTGCCCCTCTCCTGCTCGCACTCTGTCTCTCTCTCAAAAGTAAACATTAAAACAATAAAAAAATAAAATAAAATTGTTCTGTGTGCTTTCATCTTTCAGACAGTTAAATAACACTAAGGGTCTGTGTTAGAAGTTTTCTCACAGCTCAAAGAACTAAAGAGAATTGCATGGTAGCATATTCCATTGCACTGGCCAGTGGTTCTCAAGTCTCATCATAACCCTGGAATAACTTAGGGGAATTAAAAAAACAAACAAACAAACAAACAATAACAAAAAAAACACCACCAAGGCACGAGCCCCACCCCAGACCAATTAAATCAGAATCTGTAGGCATGAAATCTGGCATCATTACTTGTAAAGCGCCCCAGATAATTCTTATGTGCAGAGTTGAGAACCACTGATATGAGCCAAAGACCCAAAAGCCTTTGTATGTGAAATAATCTAGAATAACTGATTTTTATATTACTAAAATATTGAGTTTCAGAGTAATAAATTACAAACTTCTATTCTTCTCATGGAATTCTTCAAGATTTATTTCTTCCTGATTATATAAGATCCAGTGGACTACTAACAAATGCATCATCATAAATTTTGCCCTTTTTGAGAATAATCAGTAGTTGCAATATCAAGGGATATGTATTCATTCATCTCAGTAGATTTCTCAAGGTACATAGAGCTGACTGAGCTCAATTTAATAAATTAGTGTTAATGGCATTTGAGTACTTGGCATCCTGTTAGGTCCTTTCACTTAAGAATGTGCATGTTTTTTTGTTTGTTTTCTGTTTTGTTTCCAATTCAATTATATGTTTTAAAAAACTCACATAGGATATAAATCTTTTGACGACACTGAAGGAGAAACAATTTCCAGATTACCTCATACTCCCATCCTCCCTGATTTCTTGAATGAAAGTTTAAATAAATTTTTAAAAAATCAGATATAATTTACATGCAATAAAATTCATCCTTTTTAGTGTACAGTGCTGAGAAGCAATTCTCCATGGGTTCTCGTGTTTCTGCATTTCTTGCGAGCAGAGACACTGACTGCCCTTTCTTCCAGGCTATCTTTCAAGCATGTTTGCATAGCAAGCAGCTTTGGAAGATTGAGTGTTTCCCACAGGAACAATGATAAGGCATGATATGAGTCACCAAGTCAAGTTTCTTGAAACGATATGGGCAGATTCATAATGTCAACCCCTCGGCAGTCAAGGAAAAAAAAAATGTTACTTCAGTTTCCCACCACCAAAATGAGGCCAAACCCCTTACTGGACTGCCTGGGGATCAGAGACAGTATGTGCCCCCTCTGGGCATTCTACTTGGTTCTTTGTATTGGCTAAGCCACAGATCAGCCTGGTTTAAGTGGGCCCCAAACAACAGGCTGTGTTGGAAGTGGTCCAGGAAGCTGTGGCACACTCTGTACATTTGGGGCTCCACTCCCCTAATGACCCCTTTGAGTTGCAAGTCTCTGTGACTAATGACTCTGCCAATTACAGGTTTCTGTCAAAGAAAGGCAACTTCCACTCAAGGGAGCTGTTTTAGGGTTTGGACTTATCGCCTCCTTGACACAGCTACTACCCTTCCTGAAAAGCAACTGTTAGCTCGCTACTGGGCTCTTGTCAAAACTGAACTCCTGACCCATGGAACCCTTGTGACACTCTTTCTTGATATTTCCATTTGAGTATATATCAACTTGGACTCAACTAACAAGGTGGGAAGGCCCAACCAGCTTTGCATTGTAAATGGTATATTTAAAACACAGCTGGTCTCAGAGGCATCTTGGCTTTATAAGAATAGTGATAGCTATTCCTCTGTGAGAAACTTTACACTCCATTCCTCCACGTGAAGAAAAGCTATTGGCTCCAGGGGGCTCTCAATTCACAGAGGCTCCCTAAAAGTCTGGGCAGGGTTCACTGATGGTTCAGCTAGGCCGAAACCTGATGTTGTCCCCTGGGCTGCTGCAGCCATTCAACTGCAGGGTCAGCTATGCAGAATCAATAATGCGTGTGCTTGCACCACTTTGTGGACCGAATTCAAAGCCATTCTCACAGCTCTGGTCACTATTTCCTTTAATGAACTTTGAAACATTTTTACCGACTGTTGCTAATGGTCCAGCTGTTACAGAAAGCTCCAAACTCACAAATGAAACATCACCACCACCCCCCCCCCCCCCCCCCCCCCCCCCCCCCGCTTCTTTTTTAAAGCTGTGAACTACAGAAATAAATAACTGCTACAGGTCAAACTGTATAGGTCTCTCCTGTCCATGGTAAGATCCCATTCTCTGATGAGATCTAGGGGAATCAAAACTTCACACCCCAAATTGCTACCATGGCTGCCCAGATCCACTGTGCTACTAGATACTGCTACATATCCATCATTGTAGACTGGAACAAAAGAAAGGGTTGTCTCTGATGCAGAAATTACCAGTGCATGCCAGAAGTTGTGACTCCTCATCAAGTTGACCTGTATTCTCGTGGTGAGTGAGGCCACATCTCAGGGGGGATGTTCATTCATTCCTGACAAATGACTAAGTCAGACCTTTCACCTCTTTTCTGGGCTACCAGTGATGCCTCACCACTGACTTCACTTTTCCAGGTCACCATGTTGCTCTTCCAGTCTAATCAGCCAACTCTGGCCACACTACTGTGGTCCCTGATCCTAACCTGTGTCATGTTTGTGGCTCTCTGAATCGGTTGCAGTTGGATGATCCACACAGCAAAGCGGATGGATTTGCATGCTCTGCATCATTCTCAGGTACCTGGCAAGTTTGAGCACTGACAGAGCCTCCTCAAAAATTAACTTAGAAATATTTCTGACTCAACTTTCCTTAACTCTTCCTTTGGAAAGTGGTTTAGTCATAGAATGTGGCTGTCTCCAGGAAAGGATCATCCCCCTAGTCACTTCCTGAGTAATAATCAGGATGTGAAAACAAAGATTTATTTTGAAAATTTGATATTTGTCCTAACCATTCCTGGGCATGATTCTTCCTTCTTTTCCCTGACATACAAGCCTATTTGCTATACTTTCTGAGTGTCAACCTGGCCAAAAGAAGGTGTAGATAATTCAAATAATTTGGATTCAGGTACTTAGATTCTCTTATGGATTGGCATGATCTTATATTATTATCCATAGATAATGGCCATACTGTCAATGACATTTCTCTCCAAATGACCCTACAGCAGCCCATATGTCCAAAAAATGGGGGACATGATATATTTTTTGTCAGTTTTATAAAAATGTCCAATCCTGCTTATACTTGTTCCTTCTGGAAAAAAAAAAAAAAAAAAAAAGGTCTGGGTGAAACAGAGGCTGACTGCAAAAAAAGATAAATTTTTGACTGTCAGAAAAGGAACAAATTTTGGGGTGAAACATGGAAAGCAAAGCCTTGGTATCTGTAGACAGAACAACTCAGACCCCAGGAAGTAGAGGGGAGGGAATGATATTAATGACTTCTGTCTTTCAAAATCACCTTTGAAGATTAACTCATGAAGGAAAAGGCCCTGATGAGGCCTCCGCAAGCACCTTAAATGTAATTGACTGCTGGGTCTGCCATTCCCTGCCACATGGCTCTGACGCAATGTAACCACCAGCTCCCTTAACCTTACTAAGTATTGGAAACCCTAGGAATTGGCTCCAGTCCTTACATTTCCAACACAAAACATTTATCAAAATTCCTGGTATCTTTCTCATCTTCATTATTATTGCCATCACTCAGTAATTTTGCAGGGTGGATATATGCCAACTGGCTGGTCCTGCAGATAAACATGAACAGTTAGACTTATTGCCCTCAGATAGGCCCTCCAGAAAATAAAAATAAATTAATTAAATAAACAAATAAACCAACAAACAAATAAACAAAAGGACTAAGCTTCAATTTTTTCAGTTGATCTGGGAATTCTAAGGTTTTGAGCCAGCCAGTCAGGAGGATAACTAGGAAGCAATGTCAAATTGTGTCTTCCTACTGAGGAAAGTCCCACTTGGGGTGCCCAATAATTGTGAACATCATTTTATCACAGGGACTCTACTTCTGGTATGGAAGGCAGGCATCCTTCCCCAAGACATTATGACTTATATCTCAAGGATGGTTATAAGAGACCTTGAAATGTTTAAGGAAACAAAGCCAGCAGATTGCACATATAGCAGATTGCAAAGATCTCCCCAAACTGAGACTATCCTTGGTTACTTAGGAGGACTTCCTAGAAGGATATATAACTCTTAATTTATGACAATCAATTAGGTATTTAACTCTATGATGATGTCATCTGGTTAGAAAAGGTGGGAAGGAAATTGTCCCTTAATTGAAGGAAGTAATCAAAGACATTACCTCAATCCTGAAAAGCATTTAGTTCAGTCTCAACTTATTGTTTAGGGTTTGTATGGATACAGAATTGCTTTAGATTTTCTCCTTGTGGACCAATAGGGAGTTAGTGTAACCACTAATACACCCTGCTGTACCTGAATTAATGCTTCAGGCCAAGGGGGCAAGTTAATATAGAAACTTAAGGATAAAGCCATCTGGCTTTCTAAGAAAAACCAGCTGGTTCATTCCAGGAGCCTGGGGACGTAGACTCACACTTCTGCTCAGAGTCCTATATGTATCAACCTTATGATACAAGTTGAATGGAGTTGGTCTTCTTAGCTTCTGTCAGGCAGAATAGTCAGTGGCCAACAGAATGGCACACTCAAGAAAAATCTCTCTAGAAGCCAAGAAAGTATAGAAATGGGTAATGTATATTGTTGGCAATTCTCTGGTGTCCATTTTTTTACGTGTCTTGCAAGCGGAGAGATGCCTGTCTTTTGCTCTGGACTATCTTTTTGAGGTTGTTTGTACATATATTTAAATTGTTTGATAATTCCAAAATCTGGGCTATTATCTGAGTCTGACCGGGTTGATGCGTTGTCTTTAACAGTGCTTTTTGTTTTCACATGACATGTAATTTTTTATAAAACTAGACACATCACACAGGATAGCTGATGCTAAGAAAATGAACACGCATTTTCTTTTGCTTAGTCTTTATTGTGGGCAGATTGAGTTAATCTGGTTAATCTAGGAAATGAGCTAGATTTTATTGTTGCTGTTTTTGTTGTCATTGTTCCTATGATTAGCTTCAGCATACTGCAGGCATCAAATCCCTTTTGTGTTACTTGTATTTGGGTTGGAGTTTGGATTGCCAGAACATTTTACTCAATGTTTCTGTTCTATGGTCAACATTAGACTTTCTCATATGGTATGTATCTCAAAGAGAGCTCCAAGTTATTCCATCTCCTGTAGCAGTAGACTACATTTACTTGTTTTCTCATGCTTGCTAGCCTAGCGGGGATTTTCAGGGGGTTTACTCTGCTGTTCCCATTCCGATTCTGTCTTAGTCCAGCCCTGTGTCTTTATATCCTTGGGGTGAGGCTTTCTTAGTGATACTGTCCTTCCTCCCCATGGCAGTCAGACTCTGCCTTGTATGTTTAACAGGTCTTGGATAGAAGAGAGTTTTCTACTGCTATTTTCCCTCTGGTGAGACCATCTCTAACAGGTCTGGTCCCTAGTTTATTGCCTGCCTTTCCACCATTTTAGAGGGCTTTTTTGCTGTTCCCTTCCCCTGGACTCAATGCTTTTTCACCTGTATAGACCCAAAGAGAGCTTGTTGCCCTTCCTTCAATGATGTAAAACTTTTGCTGCATAGGGGAAATAGGAGAAAATTATCCAGTCTTGGCACCATTCCTCTCCTGCACACTGCTCCCTTTTCCAAGGCCATCACCACCAAAGGAAGCTGTCTCTGTTATCCACCCAGCCCCCATCCTTTCTTGTGAGTATATGGTTAGGTCTATGGAGAAGGGTCTATGACTGGTTGCCAACTCTTCTTTTGTCTACAACTGCAAGGAATTCTATACTTTCATGCTAGCTCATACTCTGACATTAACAATTAGTTAAATATTTTACACAAAATCATGACCTCCTTTTACGATGGTTCCATCCTCCTCCTAGGCTACTTACTTACTCCAGATAAGCCAATCCCCACGTCCTATCTCCTTGGAGGAGTCTGTCTTTTTTTAGATTTCAGGCTAGTTGGTTGTCCTACATCTTAAACTGTCTAATGGGTCTATAAAAACTTATGATTTTATAGATTGTCTAGCTCTTTCTTGTTGTAAAGGTGGTGGCAATGTTCTTTTTAGTGTCCTACATCTTAAGCAGAAGCAAGAACTTAAATGGATTTTTGGTAAGACTTTAATTTTGGTCTTATGAATTTGTGGATCTTTATTTAAAGACCAATTTTAGACTTTTGTCATCTGACTCCATGCTGTCACAGAGAGAATTTATTATTAATCAGGGTCCTATGTTATATTTTATTTCCTCCTAAGCTTTAAATGAATTGTGATAGTTCACTACAGAAGGAAAAAAACATTTAAGACAATCTTGGTTTATAGTTTCTAAAAATAAAACAACTCCTGAACTTCAGAAAATTGATAAAGGATTCATTATTTATGCTTCAAAAGGGTTCTACTTTTGCATGGTTGATAGAGCACTATACTTATGTCACTGCTCCCTCATTTATTATGGGATGATCTTATAATCTTGGGCAAGTTATTTTTCTGAGCCTACAGTTATTTATTTGTAAAGGGGCAAAGTATAATTTTCTTCTTTTTCACACTGGGTGTCTAAGAGAAGTCAATGATGTAAGTAAGCATGCAGAAATGCTAATCTCAGGAGAAGTACACAATATTATTTTTTATCACACATATATTAAGAATCGTTTTCCCATTGCAAAAACATGGGTGGAGCTAAAGAGTATAATGCTAAGTGAAATAAGTTAGAGAAAGACAAATGCCATATGACTTCACTCTGTGGAATTTAATAAACAAAAAAAATGAGCAGAGGGAAAAAAGGAGAGAGAGAGAGGAACCAAGAAAGAGACTCTTAACTATAGAGAACAAACTGATGGTTACCAGAGGGAAAGAGGGTGGTTGATGGGTGAAATAGGTGATGGGGATTAAAGACTGCACATGTCCTAATGAGCACTGGGTGACTGGAATTAAAATTAAAACTTAAAAAAATGACAAAATAAATATATACATTTTTAAAAAAAGAATAGTTTTTCCAGAATATGATCTTAGGAAAATCTCTTAGCATTTCACCACCTCGATTTCCTTACTGGTAAACATAATTCATGTAATATATTCTCTTATACCAAGTCTCACAAATCAAAATGGGAAGAATCAAAGACATAATTTGTATAAAAGGGTTTTGTCTACTATAATAGTGTATAAATGAAAAGTGTTCTTGTTATCATCCAAATGTAAGATTCTCACTTTTAGAAACTGTTCACCACCTATACTGCAAATATTAAATCTCCAGAATTTATTTGAAATAATGTTAGATTTTTAAAAATAAATGTGTTTGCTACTTTTTTTTCTTACAAACTAGGAAGATAAATGGAATCATATTTAGTTTGCATACCAAATAAAATCACACACGATACAAGAGAGTTTTGTAGGGGAAGATAATTCACACAAAAATATGTAATTATTGTCTAGTATGGTAAGTATGACACTACCAAAAGACTACTGGGAGGATTAATTAGAAATGGAGGCACAACGTTAAGGTTGCTGTATTTAGCAAATAAAAGGACAGGATTATTATCTTAACTTTAAATTTCAAATGAATAACAAATGCATTTTTAGTAAAAATATGCCTCCAAATATTGCACGGGATATGCTTGAACTCATTTGGGGGCTATCTAAAATTTCAATTTAACCTAGCATCTTGTTTTATCTGGCAACCCTGCATTCAATTAATGTTCTTTTATTTTTCCTACACCTGAAATTTAGTTTATTTTATAGTCACTTGAGTTGTCCTCAGTTCTAATTTTAAAAAAAAACCTTAGATAGCTCCTCATTCTTTTTTTTTTTTTTTTTTTTTAATTTTTTTTTCAACGTTTATTCATTTTTGGGACAGAGAGAGACAGAGCATGAACGGGGGAGGCGCAGAGAGAGAGGGAGACACAGAATCGGAAGCAGGCTCCAGGCTCTGAGCCATCAGCCCAGAGCCTGACGCGGGGCTCGAACTCACGGACCGCGAGATCGTGACCTGGCTGAAGTCGGACGCTTAACCGACTGCGCCACCCAGGCGCCCCAGCTCCTCATTCTTTATTTCATGCTAAAGAAGGAGGAGAAATCTAAGTGAATCTCCTAAGGCAACAAGTGAAATCTGTAACCACCAAGGCCTATAATTACTCCCACCTTTCTGGGATGCCCTAAAACTCAGGCCAAGTTGAGGTGAAGGGAATGTTAGGTGGTTATATGTTCATAAAAATTTTAATCTAGGGTAACATTCCTCATGAGGCTCTTCAAACCTTGTAACTATCTACTGCCTCTACTAGAAACAGAATTTCTCCTTCCAAATTTATTGCTGCTTAAGACCCACACTTTAAAGGGGCTGCCTAATGCCTGACATTGTTTCTCCAATGTCAATAACCCAAAGGATCAAAGTCGTAAGCACATGTTTCTTTTACTCCATAGCGAATCTCTCATTCAGTGGTTCTCAAATTTAGCTGTATCTGAATCACCCAGAGGGCTTGATAAACAGATTG
This sequence comes from Lynx canadensis, assembly GCF_007474595.2. Lineage (NCBI taxonomy): Eukaryota > Metazoa > Chordata > Mammalia > Carnivora > Felidae > Lynx > Lynx canadensis. Next base: position 69,492,178 of record NC_044310.1, read on the forward strand.
CTGGGTATGATCCCTAGAATTTCTGATTCAGTAGGTCTGGAGAAAAGGCCCAAAGCTCTCTGATGATACTGATGTTGCAGGTCTGGGGAAACGTTGAGAATCACTGCTGTAAATTAGAATTCTTAAAAGGAAGGATATAATAGTTGATTAGCTGGAGTATGCTATTCATTTGGCACCTCTAAAAATCTGTAGTCAAGAAGCATTCTAGAGATAAATTATGTTCATAATATTGACCATGGCATTTCAGTCTTTAAATGCTTTCTGAATCATTAAAGAGAGGTTGTATTATGTGAAATCTAAAGCTTGAGTTTTTTTGTGTTCTAATTTTTTGAAAATTGATAATACACATTGGTGTGTATATATCTCTCATGTCTAAACATGCCAAAGAACAGATATATGCTATATGCTATATTTTTAAATTAATTTTAAGTACATATTCTCAGAACACTTAAAATTACATTTAAATGTGGTCCATTAGCATTTTTAAAAATATACAAGAATAAGAAACAAAATCTTCCTGAATACCCAGACTCTTTGTACTTACGAAGGCATTTCAGGGAGGGGAGGCAGGGGGAGATACAACATTCATTGAGTAAAATTATAAGCAATTCAGTTTTTGTTATTTCTCTAAATAACATACTTTCTCCAAGGCATTGAAGATATTTTAATAACTTTAACTTCACTGTCTCTGTGAAGTGGCTAATCAGCAAGCACTTCCAAGTGTAATTTAATGCAATGCAAAAAAAAATAGTTAAAGAATTTATTAAGCTTAGTATTTTAAAATCTTCACAAAAACACCATGTTGGACCAGCTGGCTCAAATAAGTAAGGCTAACATATACATTTTATCACATATATATCAGTTTTTTGAAATGAGAATATAAAAAAAAACAGAACTTAAAAAATTTTAGTCACCTAGTGTCACTTGCAACCCGAACTGATAGAATGGATGGCAGCGGAGAATTAAGTGTAGAGATTATTTTTAAAGAGCATGACAAAATGAGATCCCCTGTGAGTGCTCAGAGTGTGCAATGTCTCTTGAGATGCTGTTACTATACTCCTCAGCACATTATCCAATGATACACTGATTGATGTATAGGAAATTACATCAAGAAGGTTAGCATGTCTTAGTAAAAGCCCGCAGATAAAAATCAGTCTTCCCATCTCAAATCAAAATGAAGAAATAAAAATAAGGAGAAATATCCAAACTTCTAAATAAGACTTTGAACTCTGTGAAACCCTAAGCAAATTCATCCTCATCCCTTATTAAGTATTATTAATATTAGATCAAGTGATAGTAAATATTTTAACATTTACAAATACTTATTAACAAATATTTGCTTAAGCTCCTACTACTCTTATTCTAGATCTAATTCTAGGCAGTTGACATATCTAATCTCACTTTATCTTTACAAAAAAAAATTATGGAAAAAGTACTATTTTTTTGCCTATTCTGCAGATGAAAAAAACCACCAACAACAGAGAATGTAAAGTTATAGTGCCCAGGATCACCAACTTGTAAGGGGTGTTAGCTGGCAACATGACTATAGGTCCTTGTTGAAGATTTTAGTCCTTGGGTTTGTTCAGATATAGTATTTAGCACAATCCTCATGCTACCCATATGAATATACACCATAATCTCATTTTAACAGATAAGAAAGTGGGGACTGCAGTTATTATGTAATTTTGCTGGTCTGGGATTAGATTCTAATCTCATTGCTGTCTTGCATTTTGACTCATCAAATTGGTTACTTTTCCAGTTTCAGAATCCTCACTTTAAAATACTGGTAAGTTCATACTTATCTCAGACAAACTAGACTTTAAATTAAAGGCTGTAACAAGAGATGAAGAAGGGCATTATATAATAATTACAGGGTCTATCCATCAGGAAGAGCTAACAATTATAAATGTCTATGCGCCGAAATCGGGAGCCCCAAAATATATAAAACAATTACTCATAAACATAAGCAACCTTATTGATAAGAATGTGGTATTTGCAGGGGACTTTAACACTCCACTTACAGAAATGGATAGATCATCTAGACACACGGTCAATAAAGAAACAAGGGCCCTGAATGATACATTGGATCAGATGGACTTGACAGATATATTTAGAACTCTGCATCCCAAAGCAACAGAATATACTTTCTTCTCGAGTGCACATGGAACATTCTCCAAGATAGATCACATACTGGGTCACAAAACAGCCCTTCATAAGTAGACAAGAATTGAAATCATACCATGCACACTTTCAGACCACAATGCTATGAAGCCTGAAATCAACCACAGGAAAAAGTCTGGAAAACCTCCAAAAGCATGGAGGTTAAAGAACACCCTACTAAAGAATGAATGGGTCAACCAGGCAATTAGAGAAGAAATCAAAAAATATATGGAAACAAATGAAAATGAAAATACAACAATCCAAACGCTTTGGGATGCAGCGAAGGCAGTCCTGAGAGGAAAATACATTGCAATCCAGGCCTACCTCAAGAAACAAGAAAAATCCCAAGTACAAAATCTAACAGCACACCTAAAGGAAATAGAAGCAGAACAGCAAAGAGAGCCTAAACCCAGCAGAAGAAGGGAAATAATAAAGATCAGAGCAGAAATAAACAATATAGAATCTAAAAAAATGGTAGAGCAGATCAACGAAACCAAGAGTTGGTTTTTTGAAAAAATAAACAAAATTGATAAACCTCTAGCCAGGCTTCTCAAAAAGAAAAGGGAGATGACCAAAATAGATAAAATCATGAAAGAAAATGGAATTATTACAACCAATCCCTCAGAAATACAAGCAATTATCAGGGAATACTATGAAAAATTATTATGCCAACAAACTGGACAACCTGAAAGAAATGGACAAATTCCTGAACACCCACACACTTCCAAAACTCAATCAGGAGGAACTAGAAAGCTTGAACAGACCCATAAACAGCGAAGAAATTGAATCAGTTATCAAAAATCTCCCAACAAATAAGAGTCCAGGACCAGATGGCTTCCCAGGGGAGTTCTACCAGACGTTTAAAGCAGAGATAATACCTATCCTTCTCAAGCTATTCCAAGAAATAGAAAGGGAAGGAAAACTTCCAGACTCATTCTATGAAGCCAGTATTACTTTGATTCCTAAACCAGACAGAGACCCAGTAAAAAAAGACTACAGGCCAATATCCCTGATGAATATGGATGCAAAAATTCTCAATAAGATACTAGCAAATCGAATTCAACAGCATATAAAAAGAATTATTCACCATGATCAAGTGGGATTTATTCCTGGGATGCAGGGCTGGTTCAACATTCACAAATCAATCAATGTGATACATCACATTAATAAAAGAAAAGATAAGAACCATATGATCCTGTCAATCGATGCAGAAAAGGCATTTGACAAAATTCAGAACCCTTTCTTAATAAAAACCCTCGAGAAAGTCGGGATAGAAGGAACATACTTAAACATCATCAAAGCCATTTATGAAAAGCCCACAGCTAACATCATCCTCAATGGGAAAAAACTGAGAGCTTTTTCCCTGAGATCAGGAACAAGACAGGGATGTCCATTCTCACTGCTGTTGTTTAACATAGTGTTGGAAGTGCTAGCATCAGCAATCAGACAACAAAAGGAAATCAAAGGCATCAAAATTGGCAAAGATGAAGGTAAGCTTTCACTTTTTGCAGATGACATGATACTATACATGGAAAATCCAATAGACTCCACCAAAAGTCTGCTAGAACTGATACATGAATTCAGCAAAGTTTCAGGATACAAAATCAATGTACAGAAATCAGTTGCATTCTTATACACTAATAATGAAGCAACAGAAAGACAAATAAAGAAACTGGTCTCATTCAAAATTGCACCAAGAAGCATAAAATACCTAGGGATAAATCTAACCAAAGATGTAAAAGATCTGTTTGCTGAAAACTATAGAAAGCTTATGAAGGTAATTGAAGAAGATATAAAGAAATGGAAAGACATTCCCTGCTCATGGATTAGAAGAATAAATATTGTCAAAATGTCAATACTACCCAAAGCTATCTACACATTCAATGCAATCCCAATCAAAATTTCACCAGCATTCTTCTCAAAACTAGAACAAGCAATCCCAAAATTCATATGGAACCACAAAAGGCCCCGAATAGCCAAAGGAATTTTGAAGAAGAAGACCAAACCAGGAGGCATCACAATCCCAGACTTTAGCCTCTACTACAAAGCTGTAACCATCAAGACAGCATGGTATTGGCACAAAAACAGACACATAGACCAATGGAATAGAATAGAAACCCCAGAACTAGACCCACAAACGTATGGCCAACTCATCTTTGACAAAGCAGGAAAGAACATCCAATGGAAAAAAGACAGTCTCTTTAACAAATGGTGCTGGGAGAACTGGACAGCAACATGCAGAAGATTGAAACTAGACCAGTTTTTCACACCATTCACAAAAATAAACTCAAAATGGATAAAGGACCTGAATGTGAGACAGGAAACCATCAAAACCTTAGAGGAGAAAGCAGGAAAAGACCTCTCTGACCTCAGCCGTAGCAATCTCTTACTTGACACATCCCCAAAGGCAAGGGAATTAAAAGCAAAAATGAACTCCTGGGACCTTATGAAGATAAAAAGCTTCTGCACAGCAAAGGAAACAACCAACAAAACTAAAAGGCAACCAACAGAATGGGGAAAGATATTTGCAAATGACATATTGGACAAAGGGCTAGTATTCAAAATCTATAAAGAGCTCACCAAACTCCACACCCGAAAAACAAATAACCCACTGAAGAAATGGGCAGAAAACATGAATAGACACTTCTCTAAAGAAGACATCCGAGGGGCGCCTGGGTGGCGCAGTCGGTTAAGCGTCCGACTTCAGCCAGGTCACGATCTCGCGGTCTGTGAGTTCGAGCCCCGCGTCAGGCTCTGGGCTGATGGCTCAGAGCCTGGAGCCTGTTTCCGATTCTGTGTCTCCCTCTCTCTCTGCCCCTCCCCCGTTCATGCTCTGTCTCTCTCTGTCCCAAAAATAAATAAAAAAAAACGTTGAAAAAAAAATTAAAAAAAAAAAAAAGAAGACATCCGGATGGCCAACAGGCACATGAAAAGATGCTCAATGTCGCTCCTCATCAGGGAAATACAAATCAAAACCACACTCAGATATCACCTCACGCCAGTCAGAGTGGCCTAAATGAACAAATCAGGAGACTACAGGTGCTGGCGAGGATGTGGAGAAACGGGAACCCTCTTGCACTGTTGGTGGGAATGCAAATTGGTGCAGCCGCTCTGGAAAAGAGTGTGGAGGTTCCTCAAAAAATTAAAAATAGACCTACCCTATGACCCAGCAATAGCACTGCTAGGAATTTACCCAAGGGATACAGGAGTACTGATGCATAGGGGCACTTGTACCCCAATGTTTATAGCAGCACTCTCAACAATAGCCAAATTATGGAAAGAGCCTAATGTCCATCAACTGATGAATGGATAAAGACATTGTGTTTTATATACACAATGGAGTACTACGTGGTAATGAGAAAGAATGAAATATGGCCCTCTGTAGAAACATGGATGGAACTGGAGAGTGTTATGCTAAGTGAAATAAGGTATACAGAGAAAGACAGATACCATATGTTTTCACTCTTATGTGAATTCTGAGAAACTTAACAGAAACCCATGGGGGAGGGGAAGGAAAAAAAAAAGAGGTTAGAGTGGGAGAGAGCCAAAGCATAAGAGACTCTTAAAAACTGAGAACAAACTGAGGGTTGATGGGGGGTGGGAGGGAGAGGAGGGTGGGTGATGGGTATTGAGGAGGGCACCTTTTGGGATGAGCACTGGGTGTTGTATGGAAACCTATTTGACAATAAATTTCATATATTAAAAAAATAAAATAAAATAAGATACAATTCCTAAAAAACAAAATAAAATAAAATACTGATAAGTTTATGTATTTATTAGGGCAGTTTTGAGTATGGGCAATACCATATATTTAAGTAGCTAATTCCAGTCCCTAACATATAAATAGTTCTCAATAGTTAGTTAAATAAACTTATCAAGGTCCTCTACAACAATAGGTCTTCTAAATTGGAAGATGTGATTTGGATATCTAACACTTGTAATTATTTCTTACCATTTAGGCCTGAAACACACCCCAGATACTGGATTTATCAAAGATAACTCCACTGGGACTAATAAATGTAGATGTCGGGGGTGGGGGGGAGGTGAAAAGTGATGGCATTTGGTATGCTTAAATTAAGACCGCTACAAGCATCAAGGACAAAATGTTTTATTGTCATGTGACTTCAACACATATGCTTTAGGCAATAATTAAAAGATCAACTCATGGTTGGCAATTAGTAGGCAATGGGTACATGGTTAATTTCTGCAAAGATTTGGTATACCCTTGAATCTACAAAACTGGAATTGCAAATAAGCTATTCTCTAAACATTGTTTTTTAATTTAAATAAATCAAGGCAAAGTTTTTAAGTGTTTGTAATGTAGAAGGCACTGTTGGTCATACACTTGAATGTATAACCATTCTTTTCTAGCCCTTATAAATAAATGCCTATTTATAATGTAATTATTTTAAGAAGTGCAGAATAATCACAGCATATTCCTTCTGTATCCACAGCTCAGCTACACTACCCTCACAATTGGTTAATCCCATTCCACCCTAAAGGTTAACCAAAGAGACACATGATAAACATACATCATAGTTCATTTCTTCTCTTGGGATGTCAGAACAGTGAGGTGAGCAAGTCCTAAGGGTACCCCTCTGGACTCTCAATGTCTACCACTCCCAAAGGCCTACCTAAATCAGAGATACCTACCTTTATTTTTTTTCCCTTTTATTATTAGAGCATAGTTTTAGTGAGAAAAAGAAAAGAGCTGACAGCTGAATTTGCTTTTAATCCAGTTTGAGAATGATTTGTATCTAGGAAAAATCATGTCCACACATGTGGATGTCTACTTCACAGAAATTCTATATTATGATTTGGGGCCATAGTCTTGGAGTAATATTAAACTCACAAGATTTGTCTTTGGTGCATGTATTTCCTTTTGTGAATATAGTTCCCTTGTGGTGTAATGATGATGATTTTAAGAGTATCAAAGTATTCCAACTCCTTCTGGGCCAAACATCATCTAAATATCAATCTTTAAATGCTTTACTAAAAGCTGTACAATGTGTGTGTGTGTGTGTGTGTGTGTGTGTGTGTGTGTGTATTAGAATAGCACAAATTTGTCTTGGATTGCATCCAAAAAGGGGTAGGCTACCTTAGACATAAGAGTATGTTATTGTCACATAATCACATGTGTTATAGAGTAAGAGTAAAACTATTACATGACATTCAATATTATTATGTTGGGAACAACAGAAATAGAAGCTTCTCATGGGGACCTAGCTATTTTGTCATTAACTCTCACTTCGTTACCTTAGGCGTTCATATGCAGCAATTAAAGGTCCTTATTTTGTGTTCCTGATATGAGGGTGCCTTGGAACCAGAAGACAATGTAATATGAAGTCTGAACAAAAATAAGCACATTTTTCCTGAGATAAAGGTTATAAGTTTTATTTCCCTTTTTTAAAGTAACAGTAGTAAAAAGTTAAAAATATTAAATGTTAACTTTATACTTATCCTTCTTTAAGTACATTTATACCTTCAAATCTTTTTATTTATATTCCACTACGTGTGTGTGTGTTATCACACAATTTGACCAATATACCTCTCTTAATCTACCTTGAATTTTATCTTACAGTCAAGTTCCTGTGTTTTAACAGGGTATTTTTTTTACATCGAAAAACACAATTATTTGCTCTACTTAAATTTAGAGAATTATTCTAGTAATTGTTTGTTACAAACTGAAGTAATTATTACTGGATTGTACTTTCATATTTTCCTCGATGTAAAAACTTTCATATTTTCCTAGCTTATCCCATTACTTGTAAGCTAGTCAAAATTAAGTGCTGTGGATAGAATAAAGGTGAATTTATGAGGCCCAAGTGACTGACATTTACCTAAGCATTTAAAAAATTATCTTCAAATTTTTCTCTTAATACATAAAATAAGTTGCTTTGTCACAGTGGACTTGGTCAAAGATGTAAAGTAAGTTCATATCCTAGGCATGGCAAAATAAGCATATCATCCTGCCAAAACCTGAAGGCCAGCCACCTATGGGCTGGCAAAAAGGTGTTTAGCCTCTTCTGAAGTAGGTATCTTGACCTTTCCTTGTGAGAGGGACAGCAAGGCAAATGGCACCAAACCAGCAGCCAAGGGAGGGTGGAATACCTGGAATACCACAGACTCACTTTAGCCGATAAAATATGAGAAGTGAAGGGTGTCTCCCCTACGCACAAGCTTCAAGAGCCAGTGTGTCATGTGCCGTGTTCCCTTCCCATTACCACAGCGACTGTGGCAATGTATGTTGAGATGCAGCATCTGTGAGCTGAGGTCCCTTGAATGGCTGTGATAAGCAGAGCCCTTCTGCTGATCAGGAAGGCTCATGTAGCCTAAGTGGAATATGTATCATTTGAGAACACTGAGTTTTTGCAGTTATTTGTTACCACAGCATAACACAGCCTATTCTAATGGATGCACAAGCCACCTTCTATTTGGGAAGACTTGACTTAGATCTCACTTAATAAATTTCCCAGTCACCTTTGAAGCTCAATGTACATCATAAGATTTTGGGGTCAGGGGGAAAACTTGGCCGTGGAGAAACTATACAGTTGATGACCTGACCAAATGGAGCTGGATAGGGAGCAATTTTCCACTTAACTAATTTTTTCAAAACAATGTAATTTTTAGTAATGTCCTAAATATACTTTAGCAATCCAGCCACTTCTACAAATTACTGGTGACAGAATTCTTTAGAAAATGAATTCTGAATATTCCTATGTATCCTACACAGAGAAAGTTTACTTAACAAAAAAGTTTATATATGGATTTTAAGAAGAGATTTAAATTGGTTTCATATAGAGAGCAAAAAATAAAGTTATAATTTCATCTTTTTTCTGTGGTTTTCAAGACTAGGGAGCAAAGGTTGCAGTTAAAAACACAATCATCACATAACCAGAATGATGCTTTGATTCAGAAAAGAAAGGAAACATGTTTTCTAGTGTTTGGCACAATTTAGTCCATTGACTGAGACCATGAAACACAGTGCACTCCCCTCAATCTCAGTTTCTTCTTCTATGAAAGGGATAATGGTACTCACTGTAAGAAGGCTGTAAGAGTTCATTGCTATTATTAATGTTGTTGGCTGGGAGGCAGGTGTAAGGGAATGTATCAGTCACAGCTTTAATATATGGGAGTTCATATGTGATTTAGATATTTTTCCTCCTATCTTTCTGTCAAATACTATCCATTTGAATTTTTATCTTATATGGGTGTTAAAAACTGTAGTTGAATATAAACAATTCTATAATCTGAATCCAATTCCTAGTATCATCTGATGAAATAGTGTGTTTGAGGAAGCTGTATCTATGGATGATGCTTTAAAAAAGCATATGGGCCTGAACCCAATGACTTAGCCCAGATTTCCTATGGTCATAAGTCAAGTGGAAATTAACCCTTTCATCAGGTATCTCCCTAATCTTCCTTTTTCTTCTTTCCTGACCATTGTACATTCCAGACTTATATTCCTTTGTGAAGAAATTGGGGAATGGTTTAGTCTGCCTGCTTTCTCAATAAGGCTGGAAGCAACTGTGAAAAGAGATCTTCCTGCCAGGCTCTTTCATTCCATTTTGAATCCATATTCCCAAATGGATACTCAGCATTTTTAAGTGCTGGGGAAACAGTGGTTTACTCAGGCTGTTTTCTATGTTAATGAACCCTTGAGTCAAAGTTTTATGGCTGACAACAAACATTTCTTGGGTATTTGTATGGAATATAAAATAGAAGGAATGAAACATTTTTGAGAGTCTAACCATGTGTTGAGTGCTTTTCTAACATTGTCACTTCTGAGTCTTGCGATTCAATGAGCTAGGTATTATTACCCCAATTTTTCAAATGAGGAAACTGTGGTTTGGAGAGGTGGAGGTAATTAACTAAATTTGCATAACTCAAGCTTTTCAAAACGCAGAGACCAACTTTAGGTCTCTCTTATGCGGAAACCTCTGATCTCATACAGCACCACGCTGCCTTCTCTTAAGGAAGTTACAATTTAAATAAGCCAAGCGACTTTTACTCTACCTCTCCGAACCTCAGTTCTTCCTTTGGAACATGATGATAATGATACCTTGTAAGAGTGGGAAGAGGAAATGGGGAAACATTTCAAACAGAGTTAATAACACAATGAAATATGCACATGAAATTTTCAGAGAGGTAAGAGTAAAGCCATATGACAGAGAGGAGTGTTTATGCAGAGATGCACTAGGACACATGCCTCAAGGTGAAGTGGGGCCATGATTTTTACAGTCTTAAATGTCAGAATTCTGTATCTTAATATGTGGGCAATGTTGAATACCTATTACTTATTAGGTTTAAAATGGTAAACAGATGTAAAACCTAAGTTTAATCTGGATAGTGTATTTTAACAGGATTATTTCAAGGAGGTGTTGTTATTACGAGAAAGCTTATTACCCAAAATGTGGACACAAGTTTGTTGACTTGCACACTGGCATTCTAGTTTTGCCACTAAACAAGACAAAAATGGCATACCTTACTCTCATCATTCATAAAAGAATGGTATTAAAATAGACTTTTCCTCTACTCTGTGACTCCAAGAATACAATATAATAAAACAGTTAAGATCATGGACCTTTGGGGGCAAACATAACAGGCCCAGAGTCTTCTTTCTTCCATGTTTTTAGCTCTCTTACCTTAGGGAAAAAATGTTTAATCACTTTAAGCCTCACTTTCAATGATTGTAGAGTGAGGGTAATAATAATATATTCCTCACAAGGTTGTTGAAAGGATTAACAATAAGGTGATATTCTAAACGTATCTAATGCAAGGCTTGGCATCTATGGTCATTAAGTTAGATGCAGCTATGGTAACGCACTCTTGGGCAAGCCACAAAGAAGGGATCCAAGTATGGTATCACTTCTTTCTAAGCATGACAAATAAGTAAGCTGTTTTCAGCCTTCTACCCTCTAGAGTAAAAGGTTGGGTTACTGCAGACTACAAAGATGTGTGGCAAACAGTATTTTTATATTCTTCTTGGATTTCTTCCTCCTTTCAATTCCCTGGCATATGAACTCATACCTTTTGGGGTCTGTTTGCATTTTTACTATTAAGAACATAAGCTGACTTAGGGCATGTAGTGAAGAGTGCTGAAGGCAGAAAGGAAGTGGTGGGGACCCCTTTCAACAGCATCACATCTAGGGAAGAGGCACATGCTGCGTGTCAGCCAGCCCACCCTGGGAGAGGAAAAGATTACTAATGGAGTAGCAATGTTAAAGAGAACAAAAAGTGAGTCCTTTTTTCTTTTCTTTTTGGAACCATTAAAACTTTTCAAAAATACACAAAACCAACTCGAAGCTCAATTAAGGGCTGCTAAAAGGAGGAGAGTATGCTGTATCTCCAGCATCTGGACTAGAGCTAGTGTATGTAATGCATATCCGTCACTGACAGCTTTCTCGGCTATTTTTAATTCAGTCTAATTAGTCATGTCTTCTCCTGCAAGTACAGGAATCAGTCAGACTATGGGTAACAATTGTGAAACTACCTTTAGAGAACTCCTTTGCATATTATTTTGGAAGACAACCATAAAGCCCTATAAATGATAGCCTCCATAAATGTCAGCCCAGATAATTCAGCTGATGTCAACAAGCAGAAGTTGGATGGGCTGTCATAGATATTGGGGCTGAATACAGCACATGACATCAAAATCATGGCTTTGTAAACATTTCCTTCTTTGCACACAGATTTAATTATCTTGTACCCCAGAGAAGAAGAAAACTGGGGCCAACATAATTTCAAAGGAAAGAAAAATGTGTTCCTATTTTTATAGACTTGTAAAAGCAAGGAAATGTCTGAAGGGAAGGAAAAAAAATAGTCTTGAAGAAGAATGCAATATGCCCCAACCCAAACTTATTCAAGATGTCATTCCTGGATAGAATTCTATGCTCTCAGCATTAGACAGGCTGGTTAAGCAAAGGCAGGTTCTACATAGACTGTCATCTGAACATGATATTGATGGATTGTTTTTACAAACAGGCTGGACTGCAATGAAAAGCTTTGTGAACGTGCTAAGACCATTTTAACAGGTCATTGGAGACCAAAGTGCCTGGAGGAGAGGATCTATGCCAAGTCCTATGAACAGTTCATAATATATGAATAATGAAGCACTTCGCAAAAAAACAAAAAAAAAAAACCCAAAAAACAAAAAAACCCCACATATATATAAAATGAAGATATTCCCAAAGACGTTTCTCGTGTCACTGATATTTTTGAGAACCCTTCTAGCTGCAGCCTGATTAGGTGTTTCAGGATCTGCAATGTTTTCTTCATGACACTCTGATCCACAGTTCTTTTTTTGTTTTGTTTTGTTTCATTTTATTTTTGTTTTTTGAATCACATAGAACGTATTTCCATTGTATTAAAGCAGGTAGAAATCTTGCCTGAAATAAGCGTTAGACTATAATGAATCAATTCAAAGTAGAAATATTACACGCACACATGTAACTAGAACTGTGGGGGACTTTCAAAGGCAATAGTGAAAGTAAGAATATTGGTTGAAAAAAATCAGCCTCCTTCCAAATGGGGCAACAAAGAACTCTTGCCAACCAATCAGACACACAACCTATTTTCATGATTAAACACGTGACTCAGACCAGAAGGCATCAAGACATGTCTAGCTCACTCACTTGTCTAGCTATAATTTTTCTCTGAGATTTAATAAATAATTCCAAGTCCTTGATTTTAAACTTGAGGCTATAAAAATATATTATTATATAACTTAGTTTACTAATGAATCATTTAAATTAAGTTTTAGAGGATTTTGTCGTTATGAATGACTAGCTCATGATTTGTAAGTTCCAAAGAAGTTAACTGAAATTGGATTTATCTAAGATGCAGGTGACCACTTAAGATGGCTCTGTTTAGAACACATTCAAATAAAATTTTAAAAAAGTTAGCATTATTATTCAAATATTGTCCAGCTATTGTTGCTGACATTTGCTTTTTATAGGATCACAGAAAGGAAAAAGAGGAAGTATTCAAGTGTTTATCTCACCCTTCCCCTTTTTTGGGCATTTAAGTCTTTTGTTGATTTGAAAAAAATAAAACCTCCACAGACCTTCTGGGAAGCCCTATTAGAATATGCAAATACCTATGCCTTTAGTTATATGTTCACTAAAGGTTAAAAATCTCTATTTAATATTCTTAAAAGTAGCTCTCTGCATGTAAAAGACTTTATTTTATCTATTTATAGCCAAGTTTACAGTTGCCAAGGCACATTGTTATACATCTGATTTGATACTCAAAAAATTGTTATGAGGTAGGTAGGGAAGGTGAGCTCTCAGGGGCAAGGGCAAGATTTAAATTATATTTCCATCACTGATGCCTTAGAATATGTGTAAGGTATTTCTTGAATAAATGGCTGAATTATGTCCTTTTATTCTTAATTTTTTTTTAACATTTATTGACTTTTGAGAGAAAGAGACAGAGTGCAAGCAGGGGTAGGGCAGAAAGAGAGGGAGACACAGAATACGAAACAGGCTCCAGGCTCTGAGCTGTAATCACAGAGCCCAACATGGGGCTTGAACTCACGAACCATGAGATCATGACCTGAGCCAAAGTCAGATGCTTAACTGACTGAGCCACCCAGGTGCCCCTGACTTATCTCCTTTTAAACAATAAGAACACCAAGGCTCAGTGAGATTCGGTGACATTCCCAAAGTCTATTGTTGAAAGACTACCATTAAGGCTAGTTTTGAGGGCTTCTGATCATTATTTGTGAGTTCTGTGCTCCAATCAATTTATTAGGTCTCCCCACATACTATACATACTATATCACAGTATTCATTCCTAAACTTAAAAAAAGAAGAAAAAAGCCTGGGAAACAGAATAAGAATAAGAAAAACAGTGATTTGCTTCTTTATTTTGAAACCTCAACACTGAATTTTATTTTAAGGACAGAAAATAATTAAAACAATGAAATACTGATCATACTTTCTTTTCAGATGACTCATTCTTTAAAGGAGAAGATGTGGCTGAAGAGTAGTAATTATATCTGAAGTATTCTTAAACTCTCTGTTGGTTGATAACAACAATGGTTTATATTTAAGATGTTTATTTTACTCGCTGTGATCACATATATTCTTCCTAGATCCACAGAGCAACAGCATTTATTCCCATTTTGCAGATAAGAAAAGTAAGCAATCAAATGAGTGCCCCAAGGTCATGTATCTCGATCTCAGGTGGTCTGCTTCCATGGAGCAGTATCTCCAACACTGGAGACCCTTCCCCATTGTAACTCCTATTCTGAATGAATGATAACTCCTTTAAGCCTTATTGCATCTGTCTGGCTATAATTCTCCTTCCACTGGGTATTTTGTGGTAAAAATACACTTGCTAAAGAACATAGGAGAGTATGACCACATGAAACTGAACAGTGTTGATCTGTATACTGTACTAGTTGGTGGAGGTCTTGAGTAAGTGTTGGAGTAGATGCCCAGCCCAGAGAAGGATGAGTAGACATGAGCCACCAGAAGTCTTTCTAATTAAAACATTTCCATCTCTTCTCATATAAATATTTGAACAATTAGAAATTAATTTGGATTAGCAAACTCCTCTTTTTAAAAGCAAATATCCTGGGGAGATGAAATCTGTAAGTCATAGTGACAATTATTTTAATAATCACATGAATATCAAGCTGAAAAGAAGTAATTCAGGAAGCTTTGCTGGGCAGGGAGTAAAAGATAATTTGAAAGCATGGAGAATATAAAGCCCTGGTGGGAAGGGAAGAACTCTGTTCAGCTAGGAAATATTGAGGGCACTGAATATTTAGAAAGTAGAAGGCAGAGCAGTGTGTGAAAAGGTAGTTGCATCCTAGAGGCAAGTTATGCCCCTGAGCCTGAATAGCCTCCAATGTGTTACTGAAAATTATCTTGAGCACATGGCTGTTAATTCAGGCAACTGAATTCCAAATAATTTGTAAGGCTATAGATGTTAAATTTCCCTAAGTGAACTCCATCTCTGCAGTCCATTCTAGCTTAATCTTCTATAAGTCATTGACTCATGAAAACCGGTGTTATCCTAATCAGTCACTGCTATGCAAACACACAACACACACACACACACACACACACACACACACGAAGAGGTAAGTTCCTGACACGTTTTCCAATGAAGATTTTTAAAGATCTATCACTCTATCTCTTAAGATCCCTTCTTTTTTGTTTTTCTCAACTTTTTGCATTCATTCATTCATTCAACTAGTATTTTTTTTACACTAAAATTATGGGCAAAGCATTGTGAATTGAGTCTTCTTTACAGGTATGATTCTGTAAGTTATCAACTCCACTGTTTCTGGGGGTCTGCTAAAGTTCGTACTAAGTCCATATTCTATTTACAGGAAAAATCCTATAGAAGCTGATCTCTCCATCATTTGGCCTTTGAATTTAAGCCATCAAGCCACCACAGTGTTTTAAGGGACATCTGTAGCCATTTTCCTCAAAGGTTATGCTTATGATGGAGGTGTATGTTCAGTCAGTCAGTACCAGTCCACTCTTCCTTTCAACAACGTCTCCGGTCTTTTAAAGTTGAATTCTCCAAATTTTTAGACATTGTTAGCTCTCATCTTTCAAATTGAATATATCTTTTTATCACCCTGTCTAACCTTTGGAGCTTTTTATCTGGTAATTATATAAAATTATATGAAAATAGAAGCTCTGCATCTTCTCTGGTTGAGAAGACCAACAGCATGATCTTACTGATTTTCCATTTTTCTTACTACTCCAGCTCTTAATAGAAGAATAAAACAAGGTTCATTTTGCCCTTAGTATGCTCAGTTTCAGGCCAGTTAATATTTGAAAGAATTTTCACTGTGCTTGCTTGAAACCACTTTCATGTCCTAACCACTCTGCGGTGTGGTCACCTGTTAGATTTAGAAAATTATGGGTACGTCTAAGCACTGCTTAGACACAGAACTAAGACTTAACTTCCTAAGTCATCGATATGCAAGAAAAATATGGGGGGGAAAAAGGACTTGTTTTGTCACTATTATGTTAGTAAAGTGAGAAAGAAAAAAAGGTGGTGGTGAAAAAAAAATGGTTTAGGGCATCAGTGGGGATGGAGCATATGAAGGAACGAGGGAGATCAGGAGGCTGCCAAATGTCTGCCAGTCTGAACAATTTCATGTAACAGACCCTAAATTTAAAAAGATAAATAAAAACTTCCTAGGTGACTAATGTAGTCATAATGAACAATCAGAGGAGGGTAACAAGCTGGGGAGCACATTCTTATTCAACTAGCACACATCGGTCATTAGGGCTTTCAGGAGATAAGAGAAACTATTGACAGGCCTGAGGACAGCAGCTGAAATTACACAGTCACTCCACACTCTTTATACATTTGTCACTAGTGGATGTAAATATTTATGGCTCAGATAACAAATGACTTACCTTATTTGGTGATGTGAGGCACTGGTGCAGTTCCAGGGTCCCTAGAGTGGTGTTAGGTTTCCACTGAGATCTGGGCTGGATTAAGACAGGGGAGTCGTAGCAGCTGCAAATGAAAATGTGTCATAACCCACTCCACCCCCATAATCCCCCTGTTCTCACACATGCCCCCAAACCAACCGTCCACCTCCCACCAACAGAAAAAAATTAAGAAAATCTGTGCCTTGAGTCGCAAGGAAAAAGATCTTTCCAATAACTGGAATTTAGGAAAATGTGGAATGCAGAGGGGGAATAAACTAAGCATGTTCAGAGTGTATACAATTAAAACACACCAACCTCATCTGTTGAACAGCATGGTGCTCTGGCAGTTCATAAGCAAATGTTTAATAATATTTATACTTCAGCTAAATAAGGAATTAATAAAGAGAAAAGTCAGTTGTCCTGGGTGAAATTAACTTGGTCTGTTCTCCCAGATGTGGATCCTAGGATTAGGCAGTGTAGACTCACCTGTGGTCCCCACGGGTGCAGGAGAACTCTGTGAAGGAGCTCAGTCCAGGGGACCTACCCACTTTTCTACGCTTACATTCCATGTCAGCGGCCAGGGAGACAGGTTTTTATTCTTTTTTTTTTTTTTTTTTTTTTTTTTTTTTTTTTTTTCAACGTTTATTTATTTTTGGGACAGAGAGAGACAGAGCATGAACGGGGGAGGGGCAGAGAGAGAGGGAGACACAGAATCGGAAACAGGCTCCAGGCTCTGAGCCATCAGCCCAGAGCCTGACGCGGGACTCGAACTCGCGGACCGCGAGATCGTGACCTGGCTGAAGTCGGACGCCCAACCGACTGCGCCACCCAGGCGCCCCGACAGGTTTTTATTCTTAAGAGGGTTTCTGCAGAGCTATTCTCCAACTGGGATCCTTGGCTACAACTACTGCATGAGTACAAGAGTGCTCAGAATAGTCTATTTAAAGTGAATGGTTCTCTTTTATTTGCATAAATTGTATATATTTAAATTGCACAACATGATGTAGACCACTTAAGAAAACTCACAGATCCTTTGTAATATTTACACTTGATGGTGTTTTACTTGGGAAATATTAAGTCAGCTCTGATCTTAGGTTGTAAGGAAATATAATATTTCACTAATTAAAAAAAATTAAAAAAATGGTCTTTTAGGGGGTAGAAACTTTATCAGATAGGCTAGAAATATAGAACATTAGAGACACTCCCTTCTTATTGTGGGTCTTGAAACTGCTTTCCTTAAAACTGTTAAAACCTTAAATGGATTTTGAACCATGAAGTTTACTACACTGCTGTGCATTTATACACTATGAATGTGCATATTGTTGCTCTAACACTTAAAGTTCCCTGAGTCTCTCTTGATTATAAGTTTTCCCAACTGACAGCTCCCGCATTAAAAAAACAAATAACCACCCCCGCCCTTGCAAAAAACAAGTCCATAACCATAAACTGATATATTCTATGATCAAGGCACTTTGCCACCACTACTTAGAGAACAATGCCTAGAAAACCTTACTTTATGAAGGGAGAAAATGTATTAATTATAAGTTGGAAATGATATATTTAATGAATTCTTACATGTAACCAGAGACCCACTCTTACATGCACTTTTTTTTTTTAACTCAACACAGCATTATTACAACAGAAAGGGAACCCGTGGTAGTGCTGTCTCTAGATCTCCTTCAGTTGGCAGCACCTTCAGGGAAGGCTTCAGCTGCAGAGAACTTCCTTACTCAAGGTCATGCCATCATGGGACTGACGAGAGGTTTATACAAATGCCAGGTCATTTTAGTCTATCCAATGCACAACAACATTAATGGGTTGCTCTAGCTCCAGAGTTTTTCCGTGGGGTTGGTCATTGGTAGAAGTTGTCATCAGGCCAAGATTAAAACTCAACTACTGCTGGATCCTGCTGGCTCCCCCCACCCCCTTCTATAAGTTTTGATTCTTCTCAGTCTCCTACTCAGAGAACTCAACCCATGTCCTGTGGTAAGACCTTTATTAGGATTTTGACTCCAACTTCAGAGAAAAAAGGGGATGCTGCTGATTTGGACTCTCAGTGGAGATAATTGTTTGCTTGTGGAATTCGTTAATCAATGAGTTAGGCAATGGATGACTGTCTCTCTAAATCAAGAACAGACCATTTAGGATTAAGGATGCTGTGGGAGAATTCCTAACCTCAGTCTACTATTTGCTTAGTCTCAGCACCTGTTGGGTTTCTAGGATTAAGAAAACTGTGGGACCTATCTATATAACTCAATTAAGCCAAATAAGATTTGGTGGGGATGGCAATTTTTGGAAGAATTAACACATACACACACTGATTTTGCTTGACCATTTTGGTATGCCTAGTTCATTCACCTTTCCCTTTTGATATGTTCTCTGCATTTCTTTATCTCAAGTTCTACAATCAATCCTGGCCCCCAAAATGGATAATTTAAATGACTCTAATTCACTGATGAAACATGATCAGCTTTATGTCTGGTTCTACTCAGGTCTTAAATGCCCTAATTTTTTGGTGATTCGGCTTTTGACTTGTTTTTTTTTTTTTTTTTTTCAGAATAAATCCCAATTGTGTAAAAAAAAAAAAAGAAATACCAGGAGTAACTGTTCTACTACTAAATTCTAATCTCTGGTTATGAAATCTTATTCTTCTTTTGCACCTGCCCACGGTCTATCATCTACTTATAGTTTCCTGTAGATTGCTTTTCTCATGAATATTTGGTGGCCTAAATCTTGAATTCAACTGGAAACTGGATAAAATACTCTTTAGAAAGCCCTAAATAATCTGCTACTTAACTTTTCCCTGTGTATTAGCATCCATCCTTCTCCTGACCCTGATTCTGAGTGGCATGGATCTGGGCCTCCTTTCCAATCTGTGTCACATATAACTAAGCCTTCCTTCAGGACAAGAACCACAAAAGTCATCCTGGTGCCCACGGATAGAAAAGAAATTGATAATAAATCTAGCCCAGAATACAGAAAGTGTCTTGATCTTTGGATGAGAAAATGGTCCTGTCAATCAGAATACACAACATAGTTAAGGTATGACTCTGACCATAACACATCTCTTCTAAATGGTTCCATTTCCTCACAATTATAACCAAAACTTACCAACCAGGAGGACAACTATCCTTGCAGCCAAATACGGACCAACATCTGTGTTCATCCTTGTTGGAAAAGGCAGTCTCATGTCTTTTGTCCCCCACTCAGGCATATAAGAATGGACCTTGGGCCTAGAATACTTCCTTACCAAGTGATAAGGGCCTACATAGCCTGTGCCAGGCTTATCATGTTGAGTGGGAATATCTTTTGCTATTTCATGTTCAGCGTGTACCCTTTTGCTCTGTTTACGCATGTGCATTATATGGACCTGACCAACCCCACTGCTATATCTATTCTCCACGTGGAGAACATGGAGTCCTTCCACTGCAGCACAAGAGGGGTGAGCCTAGGTGAGTTGTCCTGGATGGGCTGCTGAGAGAAACCTACTGGCCAACCGGAACCAATAACCACTATGGAAGCTGACCTTGCTCTCTCTTCTCTATGTGATCAAAGCCTTGTCACACTCAATGTCTGACTGAGTTGTGTTTTCTTTGGCAATGCCAATACCAAGATGCAGTGGACTGAAGCATTCAGAATCTTCTCCTGAGGTTGGTAACTGCTGCATTGTATTCTGCTCAGTGATTCCTCGCTAGATCTTTTATACTGAGTCATTCTTAAAGGAGGAAATTCTCTCATACTTACAGATACAAATTCAGAAGGTTCTAAAACTGCTTCTCACTTACGATATTCACAGAAAAGATAGATTCCCTCATTCTGTCATACAAAATAAGTTCCTTACAAAACTTTGAAAAAAAACTTAGAATTTATCAAATGAAAGACTGATTTAATTACATATTAAAATATGAAATTTTAATGTGTGTGTATACGATTGAATATATACCTGAAGCCCTATTACCATTAAGTCTAAGTAATTTCATAATAAAACTAAAATATACCAGCCATCAACTTTCCCCATGGCAGCATTAGTTCTTATCAGCTGCTAGACATTCAGTCATATTTCTCTTTACAAGGAAAATTAAGCAACGGAATTTTAGATTTCTTTATTTACTTCCACAGGGAAGATCAGATGATAATATCAGTCAAAGAAGATCATTGCCCAAGGGCCAAGAATCTTGCTTTTTGTCCCTGAACACCCTGATTATGTTAGTAGAATAAAATCTCCATTTCCACCCATAAATAATTCCTAAAGGGGGAAAACAAAAAGAACAATGACTTGACAAGATTAAAAGGGTTGTGAGGACACCATCTTTAAACTCATTTGCCATTTTTCACAGCACAGGCCTCTATTCTCCTCTTCCCAACCCCTGGCCCCCATTACAGATTTGATCAA
Source organism: Lynx canadensis (assembly GCF_007474595.2). Classification (NCBI taxonomy): domain Eukaryota; kingdom Metazoa; phylum Chordata; class Mammalia; order Carnivora; family Felidae; genus Lynx; species Lynx canadensis. The sequence continues at coordinate 69,513,142 of NC_044310.1, forward strand.
GCACAGAGGAGAAACAGATTCAAGTTCAATTGGCCTACCCTGGTTGAAAATAGCCTGGGGGGAAAAAGAGGTCAAGACTATAGCAAAGTTCTCTTCATTAAGAAGATGCAATGAGCAGAACATAAACACTCTGTGATTGCTAAAAGCATGAAATAATATTCACACTGATAGGAACTTAACATAAAAAAAGAGTTTCATTAAATAGAAATAAAAAAGTTCAGTGACCTTTACCACATCTAAAGATATTCCCAGAATTTGCAAAAAGAAGCAAAATTATATACATTAAGAGAATGTTTTCAAGATATTTTTCTAAAATGATTATGACAATTACAGACAATCTGGCAGGAAGGGCCACAGATCTTGCCACCAAGGCAAGATTCATCCCATTGTTCACCTCTGTGCCCTATCTCTGAAATTTCCTCTTTCATTTCTTAAAAATGATGGTATGTTCCTCTCTTGCTTACATCCATCAAACTTAATTTTCAGAACTTTGGTATCCTGTTGCTGTACTTGACTAAATGGAGTCTTAACCCCTTTTATCTTTTTGGAATTATATCATCTGGCCAGACAATCCTCTTTCTGCCTGGAGTCTTACTGGCTGGCTCATTCCTTATATTTTGGTCATTAACCTTTTAATATCATCAATATTGGCAGAAGAATGTGCTTATAACAGATCGACTACATTTAAAAATGTAAAACATATTTATTTTCTCTCAAGTTCAAACTTAATGATTCTGGGAAAGAACATGAGCTATCAGGGAGCCTTGGGCTAACTGGCTTGAGCTAAAAGTCAAATATACTGGCTTCCTTCACACAGTGGCAATGATTCTAGAGAACAAGTGGAAGAAAGGAAGGAGAGGTGTTCCTAAAACACACTCTCAGTTGAAGAACATTTTTTTTTTTTTTTGATACAGTAAAAAGTCCTTAGGCCTTTCATTTTTGTTGTCAAATCTCTGGCGGAATAAAGATGACACAGGCATCTTGAGAATTAATATCTAAAATAAGTCTCTGTCCCCAAACTTCAATACAGTGGTTAAAAAAATTCATCTGAGTCTATAGGTCTAAGTTTGTGAACAGTTAAAAGAACAGCCTTAGCTCCTGTTTCATTTTTTATTTGGAATTCTTGCAACTCTGTCACCGAACATCTTGAATTTGTTTTGCATGTCATCAACTGCATGAGATGAAGATTTTTTTTTATCCTTTATTAACTATACAATCAAAGTCTCAGGCCCTGCATGATTCTCTAAAATTTGTGGCTTTCAGATCCACAGCGCCCTAGTTCAAGAAGGAAATTGCTTTCAGGCAGTATTATTCAAAGAGTCTTGTTTCCATTTTATCTTTTATTTAACACTGCTGTGTCATCTAGGGCCTCTTCACGAGGACTCCAATTATTTGATAGGCAGCAGCCAGTGACATTTTTCTCTCTTGTTGTCTCATCTGATAGGCACAAGTTAAAAATTGTTTTCTTTAAAAAATTAGGCGCCTACTTCATGGATGGGGCAGTTGACACAAGGGCCACAAAGATTTCACTGTGAAGCAAATAAAAAGAAAAGGGGGCGTGGGGGTGGGAGGAGATTCTTCCTGGAATGAAGAGTTTTGCAGAATTACCTGAAGGGTGCCCACAGCAATGGCTTAAATCACTACATTATCTCCCTCTTGATCCCCTGATGACTGACATGATGACAGCAATCTGATATTCTTAGTGTTTGAATAAGGACCCCAGATTAATTCTTGGCAAAAAAAAGTAAAATTAAGCCATGGGGTTTTCTTTTTCTCACGTGGCTGAGGGGTTCTTATTGCCCTGGTTCAATCTAGACGGCCACTGGTTATAAAAGTGAACCGAAATGTTACTTTTTAAAAAGTTATAAGATGATCATCCTGTAAGAATGGATAATCTCACATAAAATGGTGAAGTATGTCTCTGCTTTTTTGCCCACCTCTACCCAGGTCTACCCTTAGTGATGATAATATTTTTGAGTTCTTACTGATGAGGGACCATAAGGCAAGTTGAGGGCAAAGCAAAAGCTAGCTCCCCCTCCCCGCCCCCCTGAACATGGGATGTGTGTGATATTCCTCAGGCACTCCTGGCTGCCCAAGAACAGAGGAAAGGAAAGAAAACAAATCGTTAACTGATAGAGATCACAGTCATACAGGACATGGGTCTCCATCAGTTTATAACTGTCTCACTAAGTTACAAGAAAAAGGCAATCTTATCAATAGCCTACTCTCCAGAAACCTGTGGACTCAGTTTCCTGGAGCCCTACTATCACCTTCCTCTCCATAGGGATGTGGGAAACAAAGGCAAGAAGGAAATGACAGGTAAAATCAAATTTCTTTATAACCTGCAGCCCAGTGATAAACACGTGAGGCAAAGGCAGAGTATATAACATTTCTCCAGAACTCCTGACTATCTTAATGTTAATGCCTTACTAGAAGGCATTATAGAAGGAAAATAACCTTGAGTCCTCTTTAGCATATCAAAGTCTTTCAGGAGGCCCCACTTTTGCCTTTACTTCCCCCAACTCCATAGTATATAACCAGTCACTCTTCACAACCGCAGTGTAGCTCTTTCTGCCCACGGGTCCTGTGGTCCTGTCCCCGTGCTTTAATACAATCACCTTTTTGCACTAAAGACGTCTTCAAGAATTCTTTCCTTGCCATCAGCTCCAAAACTCCACCACTCCCAAACCTCATCACTTATTATGGGGCCAAGTGCTGCACTTTATAGACATCATTTATTCCTTGTCACAACAGTGTGAACTGGGCACTATCATCTGCACCTTACAGATAAAGAAATTAAGGTATGAAAAGCAAAGTCACTTGTACAAGGTTACACATATAGTCATTGGTGAATCCAGGGTTAGCACCCACAAAGCCAAGACTCCAAAAGCTATGCTCAGGAACGCTTTGCCCCACTGTACGTTAGATTATCCTCATGTGTTTATCTAAGAAGATTCCTGTTTTTGTGAAATACATGATCACAGTATAAAATATTAATAACATAAGGTGAGCACTGGGTGTTATAAGTAGGTGATAAATCACTAACTTCTACTCCTGCAACCAATACTATCAATAACCAATGTTATCTAACTTGAATTTAAATAAAATATTGGAAGGAAAAAAAATAATAATGCTAACACCTAATAAAGATATTCCAATAAAGAAAAAAAGAAAATACTAATAACACAAGGAAATAAGATATAAAAATGAAATCCTGCCTAAATCCTACAAAGATTATTCTCTTAATATCTCATTTATTCTTTACTAGAATGCACATTCTTTTTCTCTCACTCTTAATAATTTAATATCCTACTTTTAAATTTAACATTATATCATGAGACTTTTATGTCATTAAATATAACATTCTTCAAAAAACCAGTCTTAATGGTAACACTATATTCCATTAAATAGCTGCATTTGACATATGTTTTATGTTGAGAAATAAGATATTTTCCTTTCAGGAAGCACTTGTCTCTTACTCTTTTTCCTTTCCCAGGACTCCAGGTGTGAGCACATAATTCAGGTCTGGTCAAAGTATCAAATACTTTAGTCAGTTTTGTTTTTTGAGGTGGGCATGTAGCCCCTAAAGTTTCAATATGAACTCTCACGCACATTTTCTGGACCTACTGGAGACAGACACTCTATCTGTTGGTGTTCCTAAACTGATCAGGCTTGGGTTTCTGTGAGAGGCAAGAATGGAGCCATCACTGAGGACACAGCACTGAAAGTCAGGTTCCTCACCCTGTTACTTGATGCCGAGATTGAGCCTTTTTTGATGGTTGTTTAACCTGGAACCTTCAACATATGTAAGACTATAAAATTCCTTTTTTGCATAAACAGCAAATGCAAAGTCCATGAAGTAGGAACATGTTTGGATGGCTGAGGAATCGCAGAGAGGTCACTGTGGTTTGTGAGGCAAGAAGAACCAGGAGATGAGGAAAGAGAGAGAGCAAGGGGCCAATCACATCGTCTTAGAATCTTTCTAAGGAATTTGGCTTTTACCTGAAGTGAGAGGGAAATCAGTCATTGGAGGATTCTGTGCAGAGAGATGGGATGGCTTTAAACATGTTTAAAAAGATGACTCCAATAATTTTGTTGGAAATATTCTGGGGAGGCAGTGCAGAGAAATGTGCAGAAAGCTATTGCAATAATCAGGGGAGAGCTGATGACACCTTTAACTGGGGTTTTTGCCTGAATACTGTGCTGTCCCTGTTGCCCCTCACCCCAGAGGTTTCCTGGGGGCAGACATGAGTGGGGAAGGTTGAGGCTGGGCACACGCCCTGTGTACTGAGTCTCAAGATGGAACCCTGGGCACCTGTGAGGATCTGCACTCATTCTCTGAGTATCCCTGTGCCCAAGAAAGTGTGACATTAAAAGACAAATAAACATCTTTGTGACAGGTTAAGAAAGATACCTTGAATTAGAGAAAAAGAAATCTTTCTCCTGCATTGTGAACAAAGGGCCCTATAATTTCCTCTTGTACTGGGCCCCACAAATCATATGGCCAGTTCTATTTAGAAAGTTCATTTCAATAGTTTAAGGAATGAGTGGATAGTTAAGATGCAAAAAGGACAAGGATAAACTACTCTCATATAAAGAAGGATTTTGAAAGGAGACTAGAATCAATATATACTTTTTAATGTTTCTTTGTTTGGGGAGGATGAATTATCTGAGCATCTCTGAATGTCAATGGGCTGGAGTCAGTGGAGAGGAAGATAATAAGAGCAGGAAGTAATAAATGATGGAGCAAAGCACCAGGGAGGCAAGAGAAGATGGAAGGGTCTCACCATATCGGACTCCTTCAGGCAGAATCGTGAGCATATTTAACACTGAAATAACCAGTGAGTACATTGGCTGAGCATCTTTCATCAGGAAGTGCTGAGCATTCCCTGTGGGGGGCCTGACAGCTGGGAACCAGGGAAGAGGAGGAGAAAAATATTATCAGAAATTGTATGCTAGAGTTTGAAAAAAAACATATAAAGGGAGACACATACTGAAGACTAAGATCAATACAAAAATTCCTATACGGTGTGAATATCTTCAGTCATTTAAAAAGGAAAGATCACCTTAAAAGAAAATGAGCAAAGGAAGTAGACACAGGCTTAAAGACAGAAGACATGGTTTAGAGAGATGATTCAGAGTACTTCCTATTGGTGGGAGGGCTCCGTTTAAGCTGCATTGTGGTAGTCCAGGGCTTTGCACATAGCAGACATTTGGCAAATATTTGTTGAACAATCCCAGATCAGATTGGCCCCATTCCGGATCACCATCAAACAGTTCCCTATGACTGCCCACGTCTAGGATGACTGGAGTGAGTAGAGACTCAGAGCAGTCAACTGGTGTGACTGAAAGTTGCAGGACTCTGCCCATTTCTGTAGGTTTAAATTCTAGGACTCCTATCTTTATAATCTCTTCTCCAGCTACTACATAGCATTCACTATTCCTCAGAAACACAGGGTATTTTATCACTCCAACTCCTTCCTGTGCACACACTATTCCTTCTGCCCATAACTGGTCTCTGGCTTGAAGAGCTCCTATTGGGCTCAAAGTCTAAATCCAGCTTCTGTGAAACCTTCTTTTGACATCTTCCTTCACAGACACAGTATTTTGTACATATCCCCATAACCAGCATTTATGCATAATATTTTAACTTAAACTTAGTATTTTTCTCACTACAGTGAGAGTTCCTTAAGTAGAAATACATTATTGTACCCTTAGTATATTACACAAGCCATATTACACAAGCCTATTACACAGACCCTCAATAATTGTTTGCAGACTGATTAATTGGCTAAATGAAAGACTGGCCAATTAATCATTGATATGAAGGAGAATGAAGCTCAAAAGGTAAAATGGGAGGGAGGAAGCATAATGATACGATCAGCAGTTGACATTCGTTATTTATTGTACCCCAGTACCCATTCCTCTTCTTTTTGATAGAAAATTAAAAAAAACCATCCTTTCCCATGACATCTACATGTTGCCCACTCCATCCCACACTTCATCGGATGTGAAAGAGAAAGCCTGAGTCTAACCAGCCACTGGCAGCCATCTTGAAGAGAATCCTGGAGAAGTAGAGCAGGGAAGGATCTGGTCACATTGTTAGAGTAGCCTCTCTAAAGCCAGCCCTCCTTTGAACTTTTTTGATCACATAAATCAATTCTTCTTTTTTTAAATTTTTTTTAACGTTTATTTATTTTTGAGACAGAGACAGAGCATGAACAGGGGAGGGTCAGAGAGAGGGAGACACAGAATCCGAAACAGGCTCCAGGCTCTGAGCAGTCAGCACAGAGCCTGACGTGGGGCTCGAACTCACGGACCGCGAGATCATGACCTGAGCCGAAGTCAGACGCTCAACCGACTGAGCCACCCAGACACCCCCACATAAATCAATTCTTAATTGCTTACAGTATTTTGTGTTGGGTATTCTATTATCTGCCTGAATCAGAGTCATGCTGATCATTTCCACTGGCTTTGGAGTCACAGGGAATTATACGTATGTGAATGAGGGTCAAGTTATACATTTGTGAGTGGAAACAAGTCCTGGTGAGCAGGAGAATGTCATGATCGTGATTGCAATTGTCTTAACCCTCCTGTAGCTGGACACTCAGTTTTCAACAGCTTGGGTTAAGACTGATGCCTTCTCCTGCCTCTGTTGACAAGGACTTTGAGTCCTGAATTTTCCTGTTCTCTGGCCCAATCCACTGGCACATTCAGGGCCTTTGTTATCTTTGTGTTCTATGTACTGTTCTCACTTCTTTTAAGACTGAGAGAACCTTGAGTAGGTGTGTGTGTGTGTGTGTGTGTGTGTGTGTGTGTGTGTGTCCATGTTTAGCATTGACCCACTGCAATGAAAGAGACATACATTTGTCATGAATAAAAATTTCAGAATACCCATCTGCTCCAAAAATAAAAGCATCATATGGCTCCCAGCAAAGTTGAAGTGAGGAAGACTGATTCACAGTTTGCAAACCTTCAGTTGAGCTTCTCTGGACAAAGGACAGAGTGCATGCTCCCCTTACTGGTTATTTCTTGCTAGCTGAGCATCTTTCCCAGGCTCTGTGTCTTCTATCCATTATTACATCACACACTGCAGGCTGCCACCCTGCCTGTTTGAGCTCTGTTAACCAGGACTCCTGTTCCTGCTGAAACAAAGCCGAGGGTAGGTCACAGCTTTTCCCCTTCACTGCCTTTCACTTACTACTAACTCCTCAACTAACTTGTCCTCTCTCTGCCATTTCCCTGAAGCGTCCTGGCACCTGTCTCACCAACAAAATCAAGAAGCACAGGCTTAAGGGTATTATTTATGACATTTCAGAAGGGAGAAAAGGGCTGAAAACACGTCTGCCCTCTTTCCTACCCCTCAAGAGAGGACATTGGTGGAACTTTGAAACAGTAAATAAATTTGAAACTGTCGCGTGTTCAGAGGCTCTCTGGCTAGTCACAGAAGCATGTTCCTTGGCACAGCCTCCAAATGCCTGCTTAGGGAAAGGTTCAACTATCTCCTCAGGCAAGTCGTGGGTAATTCTCTGCTGTGAGAGCAGTAAGCCCTTCTTCTCCTCCCTCAGTAGAGACTATCTTCCTAGATGTAATACCCTTTGACCCAGACTGGAGCATAACATGATTCCCTTCTGAGAGGGTCCTTGGAAGTCTCCTTGCTACAGGGAATGCCTAATAGCCCTGTTCAGCGTGATCGACAGCTATTTTGCCATCATACTTAATACTGTTTGTCTAAAACAGGTACCACTTTTTTTTTTCTAATAAAGAAAATTGGCATATCCTATGTTGGCAGATTTTAAAAATTTTAGTATGAGCGGAAAATTAAGAAGAGTATTAAAAGGAACTCTGATATCCATCCTCCCCAAAATGTTATTGTAGTCGTTCTCACCCTTCCAAACACTGTCACATATCCATTATGCTGTCATGGATCAGTGTACAATTGACAGAGAATAAGATTGAGACAGTCCATCAATCTAATGTCACACCATGTAATAAAAGTCTACAGAAACCCTGTAAATGCTAGTTACACCGCCAGATACAGCTCCAGAGTGCCAATTGGTGTAAAATGTTCTAAATGGCTATAAATAGATAATATGTCCTAAGGAAAATCTGACTCTTAGTGGTATTGAAAAGAGAAAATAGCAGAAATTACAGATTATTACCAATGGAAATAAGGCCAGAGGGCACTAGCATGAGGAGATGGGTCTAGGGAGATAAATGAAAAGGAGATAACCCTATGTCAAACAATCTTTCTGATTCACTATTTATAATGGTCTATGTGCTTAAGGCCTTTTTGAGTACACGAAAAAAAATTGCAATCTTCACTGAAATTGCAAGAATTTAAAATCTTATCTGTCTAGTTCAATCTTTGCTTAGAGGAATTTCTGTACTTGGTGAAAAGCTGACTCACAATTATGTTATTTTATTTACTCATTTGTTGAAAGATAAAACTAATTACATAAAAGTATTAGAGTATTAGTCCCATATTTAACTATTACTTTATGATACTTTTTATGAATGTCATCTTAATCCTTTTAAAATGGACTCACCATGAAGTTTTTGTTTGTTCGTTTGGTTGCTTATCTTCACTTTTAGGTCACTGTTTACTTATGGGCACTTTGAGAATCTCATAAGAAATTATTATCTTTATTAAAACATAATTTGATATTTCTGGGGAGACCCAGAAAGTTTCTGTTAACAGATGTGTATCTCTTCTTTGAAGGTCCAGGAGATGATTTGAGGGCCTACTGATGGTGTCATAGCTATAAACAGCATTAGTTTTGATATAAACCTTTACATGGAAACTACAGAAAGCAATCAAAACTTTGGTCCATTTGTACTGATTTAATGTTCACTACTAAAGCATATTTTTAAAAAAATGTTTGAAATTTGTTTAGAGTAATAATTTTATAAAAGGCAGGCAACATTTTAAAGTTGGGTAATATATCAGTCAGTGTTCTCCAAAGGAACAAAAACAATAGTATATTACACACACACACACACACACATACACACACACACACACACACACACACATTAAGGAATAGGTTCACATGATTGCAAAGGCTGGAAAGTCCAAAACTTGTAAGGAGGAAAGCAGGACTGAAACTCAGGCAGAAGTTAATGCTGCAATTGTGAGGTAGAATTTGTTTTACAGGAAACCTCAGTTTCTGCTCTTTAGCTGATTGGAAGAAGCCCATTCACATTATTGAGTAATTTCCTTTACTTAAATCAACTGATTATAGATGCTAACCATATATACAAATACCTTCACAACAATATTTAGATTAGCATTTGATTACATAAGGGTACTATGACCTAACCAAGTTGACACATAAAACTAACCTTCACAGGTAGTGAGAAGAATACCATTTTTAAGCTGTGGTATTACTAACTGTATTGCCTTCCTTACCTAAGGACACATCCAAGAAGACACCTCTAATTTATTTTTTTATCATTTCCCAAAAGGGGTCTAGATTGTTTATTTGTTTGGCTGTCTCAAATTTTCCATTCACCAAAGAAGACTGGAAACTCTAAGCTAGTCATTTTTTTCAAAACTCTACTAATTTCATTATAAGTCACAAAACAAATGTTAAAAATAAGGACTTTTAGGGGCACCTGGGTGGCTCAGTTGGTTGAGCATCATGATCTCGCTGTTTCTGAGTTTGAACCCCACAAAGAGTGGACTCGATGCTGTCAGCCTGTCAGCACAGTGACACTTCTGGTTCCTCTGTCCCTATCTCTCTCCGCCCCTCCCCTACTGCACTCTCCCAAAAATAAACACTTATGGAAAAAATCTCTATCATTTCTTCAATGCCTTACTGCAGCTTACAAGTACCTGATGACAGGGGCACCTGAGTGGCTCAGTGGGTTGGGCATTTGACTTTGGCTCAGGTCACGATCTTGCGGTTTGTGGGTTGGAGCCCTGTGTTGGGCTCTATGCTGACAGCTTGGAGCCTGTAGCCTGCTTTAGATTCTGTGTTTCCCTCTCTCTCTGCCCCTCCTCACCCACTATCGAAAATGAAATAAAACATTAAAAAAATTTTTAAAAAGGTGGTTGATGATTTTTTTACTCTTGCCTATATGCGCACGCACACACACACACACACACACACACACACACATGCTAAGACAGGGTACAAAAGGTGTTTTCTTATTTTAGTTTGTTATACAGATAAGATTATGAAAAGTATTATATTTTATTTTGCCTTTTCATTTAAGTTTGGAAACATTGTCCAAGTCAATATATTTTAAATAGCTGTATGATATTATATAGATCTATAGATTATATTTTTCTTTTTCTTTTAAAAAAAATTTTTTTTAACATTTATTTATTTTTGAGACAGAGAGAGAGCATGAACAGGGGAGGGTCAGAGAAAGAGGGAGACACAGAATCTGAAACAGGCTCCAGGCTCTGAGCTGTCAGCACAGAGCCCAACGCGGGGCTTGAACCCACGGACTGCGAGATCATGATCTGAGCCGAAGTCCGACTCTCAACCGACTGAGCCACCCAGGCGCCCCCAGATTATATTTTTCAACTGATTTCCCAGTTGATAGGTGCTCAGGTGTTTCTATTTTGTTTGATCCATATTAAAAAAAAAAAAAACACTAACAGTTTACAACTTCATATACATTTCCTTATAGTATATGTATAGACAGGAGTTTGATTTTGTTGTTTTTCTGTAGGGTTGATTCTCCAAAGTGGAACTGCTTAGACAAAGGATAGATTTTTTTGTTATAATTGACATTGACCAATTTCTAAAATGATTTCCCTTTAATCTTCAATAAAAATATATTTAATCCTGTTTTCCTACATCCTTGAGAAATTTGACTGTTCCATATTTTTGTCAATCTGATGGCTGAAAAGATTTTATCATGGCTTAATTTACATTTTTTGACTTATATTGAGGTTAAGTAAACTTCTACATGTTTGTTGTGTATTGTCCATTTTTGACCAAGTGTTCTTTTTTTGAAAATTTTGTTTTGTTTATTTATTTTTGAGAGAGAGAAAGAGAGAGAGAAAGAGAGAGAGAGAGAGAGAAAGAGAGAGAAAGAGAGAGAGAGAGAGAAAGAGAGAGAGAGAGAGAGAGAGAGAGAGAGAGAGAAAGAGAAAGACTCAGAATCCGAAGCTCCAGGCTCTGAGCTGTCAGCACGGAGCCCGACACGGGGCTCGAACTCATAGACTGCGAGACCATGATGCTTAAGGCTTAAACGACTGAGCCACCAGGTGCCCCTGACCCAGCGTTCTTAAAAGTATATGTAAAGATCAAATTCGAGTCAAAATCAAGACAATGAAAATGTTCATAAAAAAATAACAATAATGATATTTCTAAAAATATGATTATATCAAATGCTATACAATGCCATTGTACAAGAGGAAAAATGTTTCCCCTACCTTCTTAAGTTCTATTTCCAGGGACTGTGAATCAAACTAGCAAACAAGACAATAACAAGAAAAATTAGAATAACAAAAGAAAAAGTCACGTAAATTTAATTGATGATTTTAATTTTACGTGCACAGAGGCTACCCAGAAGAGAATAGTCAACCCAAAGAGCAATTAGACTTTGAAGCTTATATGCCATTTTAACAACTGACAATAATTTATAGAGAAGTGACTAAACAAAAGAAAGGTGGTTGGGACTTCTATGGATGGTAAATTATGAGAAGGCAAATGTTTGGGAAAACTAATGGAAGATAAAGGTTACTTTAGTAAGATTTGTCTGTGTAGACTCATTTGGATGCCAACTTTTTATTTGTGACAATAAAACTGTTCTGGAGAGGAGAATTCTTAGTCCTCCTTTCTTTCTTTCCTTTTTTTTTAATGTTTATTTATTTATTTTGAGACAGAGAGAGAGAGAGGAGGGGGGAGGGGCACAAAGAGAGGGAGACAGGATCTGAAGTAGGCTCTGTGCTGACAGCAGACAGAGCCCTACGCGGGGCTCGATCTCAGGAACAGCGAGATCATAACCTGAGAATCAAAGAATCAAAGAACGCTTAACTGAGCCACACAGGCACCCTAAGTTAGTCTTCCTTTCTTAAAAGTTTCTGTTTTTAGTCAGATAAGGCTTCTTTTTTTTTTTTTTTAATGTTTATTCATTTTTGAGAGACAGAGCACGAGTGAAGGAGGGGCAGAGACAGAGGGAGACACACAATCTGAAGCAGGCTCCAGGCTCCGAGCTGTCAGCACAGAGCCCAACGCGGTGCTCAAACTCACAAACCACAAGATCATGGCCTGAGCCAAAGTCAGACACTTAACTGACAGAGCCACCCAGGCTCCCCAAACCAAGAAGGCTTCTTTCTACATCTGTTACTTCTCAATTGCTTTCAGCTCAAAATACCCCATTTGTCAAAATAGCGTATCGTGGGGTGGCAGATATATTCTGATATTCTTCATTATTTAGCCTTCATAAGTACTACTGTGGAAAATGAGAATCACTGGAACTTTATAGTTTCGGTGTGTTGATAATTTGTTTGGAATTGGATTTGGAGCCTGAGACTTCTCTTATTAACCATATAATTGTGTAAATTTCTTTGCTCTCAGCTTCACCATAAACATAGGAGATTAAAATTTGCCTCATATGTTGAACTATTTCACATGTGAATGCGTGCACCCCCATACACTCATACATGAAGACTATCTACATGGAAGTTTTCTAATTGCAGTAAATTTGATTTGGTAATGATGTTTTGTATTTACAGAACCATACTTCATCATTTACAAAACATTTGTCATCCGCTATTCTTGATGCTCATCTCAAGACTGGGATATAAGCAGGGATTCAAGAAGGGATAAACTGAGGCTGAGAGAGTTAAATAACTTGACCAAACCCACACAAATAGTACGTTGCATATTAAGTCATTTGATTCTGGGGTCTAGTTTTCCTGCTGTTTCACATTTGGATCAATATACTGATAACTCAGATGCTTACAATTTCATAGTAAGTATCTTTATACATTCCTTAAACATATTTGTTCCAATGCCCTCTGTGCATTGGAACAAATACATGAGTTCCTACCGAACAATTAATTTATAGAGACTAATGTCACAAACAAAGATAAAATTTCAGGTACAAAGACTATGATATTGCTGAATCAAATCTAATGTTTATTTAAGAACATATGCTAACTCCTGAAACCAATACTACAACAATACTAACTCAATTAAATTTAAATAAATAAAATAGAAGGAAAAAAAAGAGTATGTGCTAGGTAAGGGTGAAATCTTGAAACCAGTAAAAACACTAAATGATTTTTTTATTTTCAATATACTGAACAGGAAATAATTCCAATTTTAAGATAAAATTATCACAAGAATGTCATGATCTGGAGTCAACCCCGGGATGGCCTTCTCCAGATACCTTACCTGGATGCTTTTTCCTTCCTTCTCTCTTTCAACAAACCTGCTCTCACCACCAGCCTGAGGGGCCGCAGGATATCTGATTAGCACATTCCCAGGGAGTTGCTAATGACTGATAAGGCTAAATAGCTCCTCCCAGGAGTGTCTGCACGTAAGCAGAATAATGCCTCAAGGTGGGGGGTCTCAAACTAAAACTCCTGAGGATCCAGTGAGACACTAACAAGAGTGAAGTGACCTGGCACTTGTGCTAATCTTTCATGATCTTTGAAATGTCAGTCTATTGTACTTTCCCACTTCAGCCAAGACCTGTGGCCAAAGAAATATGTTTGTTTGCTTATTTTACTGTAAGATACACAAAAGTATAACTTGATGCCTTATGACCTGGTAATCAGCCTTGGTGTCTAGGACTGTGATGAGGCTGGAGTGAGCACACACCCAATCTGACCTCTTCACCCCACCAGTTTAGGCAGGAATGTAAACCCACGTGGCAAAATGTCCTGATTGCTTTTTAAAAGAAGCCAAACATCTAGGTTTTACCATAAATTATCCAATTTTTATACTTTGGCTCAAATGTTTAAAATGGGAAGTAATGCAAAATAAAATGATTATCTGCAAGCCATATGTGACTCTTAAGCTGACAATTTACAACTTCTTTAATTTAAAGAACAAAATAATAACCACTTTAGATGTCATTAATATTACTTGAAAGCAACAGTTTTGAATGGACATACCAGGACAAGTGCTTGCCTATAACCTTCATACAAATTAGAAAATGATGCCTGTTGCTCAAGGAATTTTACTTCCATGTGTCAGAAGATTACTATGCATTACAACCAATAAAACTAAAAGGCAACGGATGGAATGGGAAAAGATACTTGCAAATGACATATCAGAGAAAGGGTTGGTACCCAAAATCTATAAAGAACTTATTAAACTCAACACACAAAAAACAAATAATCCAGTGAGGAAATGGGCAGATGATATGAATGGGCACTTTTCCAAAGAAGATATCAAGATGGCTAACAGACACATGAAAAGATGTTCAACATCACTCATCATCAGAGAAATACAAATCAAAACCACAATGAGATACCACCTCACAGCTGTCAGAATGGCTAAAATTAACAACTCAGGAAACAACAGGTGTTGGCAAGGATGTGGAGAAAAGGTACCCTTCTGCACTGCTGGTGGGAATGCCAACGGGTGCAGCCACTCTGGAAAACAGTATGGAGGTTCTTCAAAAAATTAAAAATAGAATTACCCTAGGACCCAGCAATTGCACTACTAGGTATTTATCCAAAGACTACAAAAATGCTGATTTGAAGGGACACATGCACCCCAATGTTTATAGCAGCATTATTGACAATGGCCAAATTATGGAGAGGGTCCAAATATCCATGGACTGGTGAATGGATAAAGAAGATGTGGTATACATATATAACGGAATATTACTCCACAATCAAAAAGAATGAAATCTTGCCATTTGCAACAATGTGGATGGAACTAGAGTGCATCATGCTAAGCGAAATAAGTCAGAGAAAGATAAATATCACACGATTTCACTCGTAAGTGGAACTTAAGAAACAAAACAGAGGAACATAGGGGAAGGCAAGGAAAAATAAGACAAAAACAGAGACGGAGGCAAACTTTAAGAGACTCTTAAATACAGAGAACGAACTGAGGATTGCTGGAGGGGTACTGGGAGGGGTGATGGGCAAAATGGGTGATGGGCATTAAGGAGGACACTTGTTGGGATGAGCACTGGGTGTTACATGTTGTTACAGCAAATATTTGGCACCTAGGAAGAGACAAACCACACGCACTTGAGGAATCAGGAAAAGACTGTTTATTGTGCACTGGTGCTGTCCCAGCAGAGTCACCTCCAAAGGCTGAGCCCCAAACATTGGCATCGGCCTCCTTTTATGGCTGGGATGGTAGGGGGTTGAGGGACAAAAGGAAAAGGGGAGGGAGCACTTATCAGTGGTGCTATGTGGGCAGTTGGTGGACACAGGAGCAAAGAAAGATTATAGAAGCCGAAAGTATACAAGGGGAGTATATCCAGCCTCGGACATCTGTCTGGCCCCTTTTATTTTGCTTTTACTAGCTTTTCTTCTCAGTGTAAGTGATGAATCACTAAACTGTACTCCTAAAACCATTATTACACTATATGTTAACTGACTTGGATTACACTATATGTTAACTAACTTTTTTAAATTAAAAAAAAAAATTACAATGCACTGATTGTGTTGGGATATGAGACATTGACATCATCTTTCAGAAACTTATTTTAGTAAATGTACAAATCTGTAGTGTTACAGTCTGAATGGTGAGCTCTACGGTTATGCAGTGCTCAGACTGCACAATGATATGTCACAACCCTGGAAAATAATTCTTAGGTTTCTTGACTGTTGCACATTAGGACCTGGACCCCTCCAGCACAGAGTTTAAACATTTAGCTCTCTTTTTTCAAATGTTTATTTTTGAGAGAAACAGAGCATAAGCAAAGGAGAGGCAGAGTGAGAGAGAGGGAGACACAGAATCCAGAGCAGGCTCCAGGCTCCAGCTGTCAGTACACAGCCTGACCTGGGGCTTGAACTCACAAACTGCGAGATCAGCCAAAGTCAGATGCTTAACTGACTGAGCCACCCAGGTACCCTGACATTTGCCTCTTCTTGATGCTCTCTCTTCGGTAGTAATGCTGCATATAGCATTTGCAGGCTTTGCTCAGCTGACCACGAATCTTTCAGACACTAAAAAATTAAAGATGGAATTTGAAGAATCATAAGATCATCGGGGTTTGTGTTAGTTTGCTAGGGCTGTTGTAAAGAGGACCACAAACTGAGTGGCTTAAACAACAGAAATCCATGGTCTCACTGTTCTGGAGGCTGGAATTTGAGTGCCAGGTCTCAGTAGGGTTGATTCTTTCCAAGGGTGAGAGGCGGCATCTGTTCCAGGCCTCTCTCTTCACTACTGGTTGTTTGCTGGCCTTCTTTGGCATTCCTTAGCTTGTAGATGCATCATCCTGATCTCTGCCTTCATCTTCACATGGTATTTTCCGCTGGTGCATCCCTGTATCCCAAATTCCCCTTTCCATAAGGACATAGTTCATACTGGATTTGCCCCTCCACCCCCAATGACCTCATCTTAACTTGATCATCTGCAAAGGCTCTATTTGCAAATAAGGTCACATTCTGAGGTAATGGGGGTTAGGACTTCAACATATGAATTTTGAGGAATTATAATTCAATCCATAACAGGGTATTTCCAAGGCCATCATATTTATTAATTCTACATTTTAAATTTTGTTGCGTAATATCAACAGAATGCAGATGATCTTATTTTAGCTCTAGTTCTGTAACTTACCTTCTTGCATACCAAATAGTCAGAATATATATATTTTCAGCTGTTTTGAAATATAATACATTTTGAGCTAAAACTTTTCATCCTTACCTGGGAACATCTGCATTTAGTGCGTGTGGGTTGTGAGTGTGTATGAGTGTGCATGAGAGAGAGAGAGAGAGAGAGAGAGAGAGAGAGAGAGAGAGAGAGAGATTGCATTCATAGCCTCAGTGCTCTCCTTTAGATTGCTGAGTGATTTCCCACTTGCCAACAGCTCTTCACATTATATGAATCTAAACTACTCACATTGTGAAATCCCTTTCATTTCTATAGCTTATAGAGTAATTGCCTGCCAGTATCCCTTTTTTTGTAATTTACTTTTAACCATAAAGGAAAGCCTTTTTTAATTCTCTTGAATGCCAAATCATTCAGTACTGAAGGTATCATTTCAGTGTGCTGTATAATCTCACTCTAAGCAAAAAGGAAATGTAGCATGTCAGGAAGAAATGGCCCATTCTGAACCTTGATTTAAGGGGCTCTACTGCTCAGATCATTCAATATCTGTGAGGAAATATTTGGAACTTCCACTCAGCACAAGGTGCTTGATATCAGTGTATATGGTGGGAGAAGTGATGTCATGGGTTCAAGTTATAGCTGGGGCACTTATTTGTGAGGAATAATATTATGGAATGCAAAGAACAATGGACTAAGAATCAGGAGATTGTTAAGGTTTAATTCTACCACCTCCCCAACTTTACCTTATAGATTTCCTTTGATTGATTCATTCATTCATCTTCATCAGGACTCTGTGTTAGGAGCTAAGGACATCATGGTGATTCGCATATGGAGTATGATATTAAACAAACATTAAAAAATAAATCACAAGGGGCACCTGGGTGGCTCTGTCAGTTAAGTGTCCGACTTCAGCTCAGGTCATGATCTTATACAGTTCATGAGTTTGAGCCCCACATTGGGCTCTGGGCTGACAGCTCAGAGCCTGGAGCCTGCTTTGGATTCCATGTTTCCCTCTCTCTCTGCGCCTCCCCTGCTCATTCTCTCTCTTTCTCTCTCTCTCTTTCTCTCTCTCTCAAGAATAAACATTAAGTATTTTTTAAATAAATAAATAAATAAATAAATAAATAAATAAATAAATAAATAAATCACAATACAGAGTAATATAGGTTACAATAAAGGAACTATAGTATGAATTAAGTGCAGGCTAAGCTGCTATGACAAGACTTGAAAATACATTGATACAAGCCACATACAAATGTGGGGAGACCAGTTGTCCGGGGCTCATGGAGCAATATGTGTCCTCTATCTCTGAGTCTGCTGGCTGCTTCAGATCTCATTATCTTCCCTTCAGAAGGAAGGAGGGAAAAAGGCAGAGGCATGGATCCACATTCTATTTTAAGGGCACAAATGGGAAGTACCATGCATCAATTCTGTTTACAACTCATAGGTAAAACTTAATTATGTGGTTTCCCTGAGTTGAATGGAAGGCTGGAAATGTCGTCTTAAGTTGGATTGTCATGTTTGTAGCTAGAACATGAGAGTTCTACTAATTAAAACACTCCCACTAATAATGAATATTGGTGGAAAAAAGAGTAGTTCTGTGCTCCGAACTACAATGGGAACATCCAGTTGGTAGCTGAGATAGAGGGGTATGACATACCTTAGTGAGAGGAAAATCCCTATCCTGCTCCAAAGAAGTGACATTAAACCTAAGAGAGACAATGGTAGTGTCTGATGATTAGAGATTGGAGGAGTCTGAGAGTTGCAGACAAGAAAAATAACCTATTAAAAAAAAAACCTGAGACAATAGAACAGGCAATTACATGAACAGAAAAGCAAATGTTAAGATTGACATAAGAAAGTGGCAAAGGAATCCCCTGGAAAAATGTAAGCAAGAGCCAAATTGCAAAATGACTTTGGTCTACGTCTTGGAACTCAGAGAGACATAAAAGAGCTTGTACTAGGGAAAACCTTCAAAGATTTTCATTTTTAAAGAGTAGATATTTGAATAAGGGTGGGAAATGAATGGGAAAAGCCTGGAAAGCATGTGGCTGTATAGTAATTCAGGTAGAATGCTGGTAGCTAGACTATGATGAGAGTCCTAGGAATGTAGCTGATTAGATACAGGCAATATGAGATATAAGAGATATGGCTTACTGATTGATGATTGGATGTTGGTTCTTTTTTTTTTTTTTTTCTTTTTCTTATTTCTTATTTTGAGAGAGAGAGAAAGAAAAGAGAGCAATGGAGGGGCAAAGAGAGAGGGAGACAGGATCCAAAGTAGGCTCTGTGTTGACAGCAAACAGCCCAATGCAGTGCTCGAACTCACAAACTGCAAGATCATGACCTGAGCCAAAGTCAGACACTTCACCAAGTGAGCCACCCAGGCATCTCATTGGATGTTGGTTCTAAGGTATAGGAAGGAGTCACAGATGCTTCCTCAGTCTCTTGCCTGAGCAACCAGACACTGGTGAACACTTAATGAGCTGGAGAAGTTTAAAAGAGGAGCAGTTTCAAGGGTCAAGGGATGGTGAAAGAGTTCAGTTTAAAACCACTGACCTTTGAGGTATTTTGTGACATTTGAGCGGCTATTTCAGAAGGTTTTGGGGTAGATTTGTCAGGAGCTCAGGAGATAGTCCAGGTAGAAAATGCAGATCTTGGAGATGTGGAAGTGAATAAGGTTTCCCTTATATATCAGGTAGAAAGAGAAGGCTTAGACATAGCTAAAAGAACATCACCAGTTAAGGAGATTGCAAAGCAAACAGGGAAGGAGAGAGAGCTCAGAAAGGTAGGAGAAAAAATAGGCAAGGCCACGGAAGTCAAGTAAGAGGGCATGGTCTACTACATCAAATGATATTACAAGAGATAGGTCTCAACTAAAATAAGGATAGATAGGTAACAAGTAGGTTGAAGGAAGAGAAAGACTGAAATATGCCCAAGAAATTTAATGGCATATAGGGAGAACATTTTGGTTGCAGCCTTTCTGTCACAGGTGGAGCATTAAGACCCCAAGCAAATCAATGTGGCCTCCAGGTTCTATTATTTAAAGATGTGTAACTGCAAAGAGGCAATGGCAGGAGAGAAAGGTTATGCTTTTTTGGTTGATTGTTTTAATTGTGTAAGCTTCTCTTGAGTTTTCATGGGACCAGAATGTGTTGAGATTATAGTAAGAGCTGTATAGTCAAAGCCTTTAACGATGAAAAGTCTCTGGCCTCTTGTACATGCAATTTCCTTTGTCTTATTTTTTCTCCTCACCTTCACTCCCTGCCTTTCCCATTTCATATAAAAATGGAAGATAAAATGTTGTTGAAGGTAACAGGGTGGTTCAGGTCTGTCCTAGATGACTCTTATGTTTATAAAATAATCATACTATCATTAAGTGTGTGCTAATTAATTTTCCAGGCACTGTGCAAAACACTTCTCAAGTATTATCTGCTTTAATCTTCATAACAATCTTATGAAGTGTTTTTCTTTTTCTTTTCCTTTTTTTTCATGTTATAGTTCAGAAATTGCTGAAGGTCACACAGTGGATCAAAATTTGGGACTAGGCAGTCTGAATCCACAACATGGATTATCCTAAACTTCCATGGTAGACTCATAAATTGCTCATCCCCAAGTTTTGTGTTTGTTTAAAATATGAATTTTGTTTAACGATAGCTTTTACACTTATAATGAAACACATTTTTTCCCCAAGTAGAACTATTTTACTTTGGTCATCTTTCACGAGGCTAGAACTAAAATAAAAATGACTAAGCTGTTCTATGATCATGACAAATTTTAACGGTAAAAAGATGTATATATTAGTTTGGTAAAACTTGTTTTTCCTGACTGATTCTGGCCATTTCTAAACAAAGCAAAAAGACTTTGAACAGTTCTATTCTTGAACGTGTTCAAGTTTCCAAACAGTCATGACAGGGAGATGTCTTCTTCATGACATCATTAGCTGAGAATTGATACTTAACACAATTAGAACATTTTCAGGATTTTGAGGGTCCATATATGATATATTGCAATGATTATGACTGAAAATCTTAGAGAAACCATGTGACACTGTTTAGAAATTGAGAGTAAACTCTGACCCATACAGCCTGAGAAATCAGCAAAGATATTTGTTCTTCAGGGATTGTGGCAGAGATGGGCTGAATGATGAAACAGCCAGAAAGAGACAGAGAATCCAAACTGCTTTAGAATAAGCTCAATTTTAAATGTATGTAATAAAGTTACAACAATAATGTTGTAGCTCAGTAATGCAGTCTTAAAATGCAGCAAGCCAATTATACTTTCATTTGAAATCTCATGTCCTTATAATAAGGTTTGTTCTTTATTTTAGGGCTTTATTGTAAGTAGAGATGAGTTGGCTTTTTATTACCTGCGTCCATCTTTGGCTCTAATAATAAAAAAAAATCTCAGAGTGTATGTGTGTATGTGTGCGTGTGTGTGTGTGTGTGTGTGTGTGCATGGTACACACATGTACTCTGCAAGAACTCACTACTTCTGATTATCCCATGATCTAAATATTTGCTCAAAAACAGTCCTCATTTAAGAAAAACAAGATTAAAAAAAAATAACATGTATCAGTATGGTCTCTCATCCATCATTTCTTCCTATTCCACGTATCATTTCTTCCTCACACCATGTGTCCTTACACACTATTGTAACTTGAATCATTTGCTTATTTTTCTTAAATGCATTTAAAAATCACCAGAGTGAAGTTTGATTTTTTAAAAAAAAATTTTTTTCTCCCAAAAATGTAGTCTCCTGATTCTTTTGGACATAAACACAATGATGGATTTGAAATGGATCCAAAATTAGGTTATAAGTAATATTCCAAGTTAAAGCACCATCTAGAAATTGATGCCATTTGGAAGCTACAATTTTACCATATGGTCTCTGCATATATTCATTATAAAGACATTTACATCCTCCTCTCTTTTCTCTTCATGATATATTTTAGGATAAAAAGTTACAAAAGCAATGACAATCACATTCCTTTCTTATTTTTATCATCCTGCTATATTAATCTTATTAGAATAATTTCCTTTTCCACATAACAAGAAGCTCTTCTTTCCTACCAAGGAACCAAATCTAGAAGGAATACCATTATCATCATGTCTAAATAAAACAGTCCTTCTTGTTCTCCTGTTTCCCATACCTATTAAGAAGACTTTTGATTTTTCTGCATGTTCCCAAGGATGTCCTCTTGGTATTGCTGAATGTCATCTTAGGTAATTCAGAAACTCTCATTTTAATTACCTATGCCCATTATTCATTTCCCACACTTTCCACAGAGGAGTGAAAAGAGATTTCCGAATGTTTCTATCTTAGCTGTTCCAAAGGACACCTTGTTTAATTAAAAGAGTATTGTCAAAAAAACACTCCCCAGGGGTTTGAAGGTATGTAGGCTTTGACAATTACCTGTCATATATTTACTTTAATGTAATGAAAATTATATACAAGAATTATATTTGTTTTAAATAAGACCAATTGAAATATATGTAATTAAATAACACCAACAGTGGTGTAGGTCAAAACGTAATCTAGTAATGTTGTAAGATTTATTTATGTGTTTATTTCTTTTATAATTAATGCTTTTTTGAGAAGGAAATAAACCCTCATAGTTTAAGAACAAAATACACAGATCTGTAAAAATGTACATTACCTCCCACAACTGTCTGTCATTGATTCTGTTTTCAGCTCCACCCCCACTCTGCTTTAATTTAGTGAATAACTTCTGTGTTCTTCCAGAGTTTATTTAAGCATATACAATAAAATATAAATATATCTTATCTTTTCTCTGTTCTGCAAAATAATAGTTTCTGTTTCTTTTGATTTCCCCCGTATCTGTTATTTTTCCCCCAATTAAGACAACGTGTATTTGATGTTCCTCCTTTTTTTTCCCCTCTTGCTTAGTTTTTGAATGATTTACCTATATTACAAATTTTTTTTTAAGAACTAGCTTAGGGGTGCCTGGGTGGCTCAGTAGGTTAAATGGTCCAGCTTCGGCTCAGGTCATGAGCTCATGCTTCATTGGTTCAAGCCCCACATCGGGCTCTGTGCTGATAGCTCAGAGCCTGAAGCCTGCTTTGGATTCTGTGTCTCCCTCTCTCTCTGCCCCTCCCCCACTCGTGCTCTGTCTCTCTCAAATAATGAATAAGCATTAAAAAAAATTTAAAACATATTTTAAGAACTAGCTTATTTATTTTTTATTTTACTACTTTTCTGTTATCTAACTCATTAAATTCTGTTCTTTCAATTACTTTTCTATTGCTGTGTAACAAATCAATTACAACAAATTTAGCAGCTTACAGCAAAAATTATTTATTATTTCATAGTCACTAGCTGAAGTCAAGGAATCAGCTCAGCTGGACTGGGTTGTTTTCCAGAGGCTCTGGGACAGAATCACTTCCTAAAAATATTCATGTTGTTAGCAGAATTCAGTTCCTTGGGATTGTAGAAGGTCCCTGTTTGCTCATGTTTTATTGGCCAGAGGTCATTCTCAGCTCCTAGAGGACACTCAAAAGTCCATCCTGGGTAGTTCTCTCCATCTTTAAAGGTGGTAAGAGCACATCAAATTGTTTGTATGCCTTGACTCTCTGAATTCCCCTTCTGCTATCAGATAAAGGAAAGTGCTTTTAAAGGTCTCATGGAATTAGGATAGGCACACACAGATAATCTTCTCTTTTGATTAACTAAAAGTTAATTGATTATTCCTCTAAGTACATCTACAAAACAAAACAAAATAATCTCTTCACATGTAATATAACATAAATCAGAGTAAGAGCACTCATTTTCACAGCCTCAGGGTTTAGGGTGGGAAAATCTTAGAAGGCCACTTTGGAATTCTGCCTGCCATGATATTTATTCTCCAATGTTTTCTTTGTTTCATTGTTATTTTCAATACTTTTAGTCGAATGTTAGATTATTTTGTTTCCATTTCTGTTTTCATTGATGTTAGTTTTTATGGCTATGAGTTTTCCTCTGGAAGCACTTTTTTTTTTTTTTAATTTTTTTTTTTCAACGTTTTTTATTTATTTTTGGGACAGAGAAAGACAGAGCATGAACGGGGGAGGGGCAGAGAGAGGGAGACACAGAATCGGAAACAGGCTCCAGGCTCCGAGCCATCAGCCCAGAGCCTGACGCGGGGCTCGAACTCACGGACCGCGAGATCGTGACCTGGCTGAAGTCGGACGCTTAACCGACTGCGCCACCCAGGCGCCCCTGGAAGCACTTTTAGTAGTAGCATACATTGTATTACATACATTTGAATATGTAATATATTCATTTTTTAATTTAATTATTTTATTTTATATTTCCTTTTGAATCAAGAATTGTTATAGACTTTGAAATTTACAGCCTGCATTGTGGTGAGGGAATGTTGGTCAGTGTTACATCTACATGTAGAAATTTATTGATTATAGACTACCACAAATAAAAATTCAACAAATTTGAGGAAAAGACCTTCAATGAGAGACAGCATGAAAGGGCTTATTTCCCTGAGTTAGAAACCAGACGCCATATAAATATGTAAGAATTCAGATGCAAATTTTTAGTGAATTCCTCAAGGCTAATGTAAAAGTGGGTTATTATGAAAGTACCAAATTGCTGGGGGCTGCACATAGGAGAATTTTCAACCACTAGAAGTTCTCCCTCATGAACACCAGAGTTGGGAGACCATGAGGAATAGCTGGGGCAGGGTAAGAGAATGCCTCCACTGGGTTTCAGGGTGAAGGGAAAATAAGAGGAGCTATAGTAGAAAAGGCATTAGTCCTGCCAAGATTCTACTTCTGGATCATATTCATAGAACAAAAGCGTTAACCTGCTGGGGAAGGGTATCAAACCTAGAGAAGGACCCACTGCATCTGGAGGTAGGGAACAGACAAAAACTGTACTCATGGGGAGAAATAAAAATACATTGTAAGCTTAGACTATTAGAGGTCTCCTATAGGGAAGGGAAAACATTATTTAGAAGGCCCCAGTCACTGATGTCAGTGTCATAGTACATGCCTGGTGCTGAGGCTAAACAAGGACAACAGGGAACAACCTCCTCATGTCACAATACAGGATGAAGTGGTTCCATTCTTCAGGCATAAATACTATTTATCACAGTCTATCGCCCTATACAGTATGTCTAGCTCTCAAAAAGAAGTTGTGAGAAAGAAAAAGGGAGGAAAAAACAACATGCTCTCAAGAGACAAAAAAATTAATAAAACCAAACTTGGATATGACAATGATAATGGAACTATCAAACAGAATTTAAAACAACTATGATCAATATGTTTAAGTCTTGAGCGGAAAAGGGGAACAAAATGCATTACTGGATAAGTAACTTCAACAGAGAGTTGAAACTTTAAGAGGTAATTTAATGGGAAATGTTAGACACGAAAGACATAATAGCAGAGGAGAATGCCTTTAAAAGGCTCATAATAGACTTGAAACAGCTGTGAAAAGTATCCATGAACATGCAAGAGGTTAAAAAAAATAAGCAAAAAGAAACACAGGAAAAAATGTAAAAAAAAAAAAAAAAACCCAAAAAACGGAAGGAACAGACTATTCAAGAACTGTGGGATAATAAGAAATGACTTAAAGTATATAAGCAGCATCCCATAGAAGAAGAAAGAGAGAATGATGAAGAAATATTTTAAGTGGTAGGGTTCAAATATGTTTTAATTTAATGGAATATACAAAACCACTGATCCAGAACATTCAGAGAACTTCAAGCAAGATAAATAGAACGAAACAACAACAAAAACAGAAACACATACATATATTTTCTTGAAACTTCTGAAAACTGAACACATAGATATATTTCTTCCAGGTAGCTAGATTAAAAATAACAATATGTTCCATACAAAGGAACAGAGAAAAAAAATTACAGAAGACCTCTTACATGCAGTCCAAGGGAAAGATGGAGTTATACCATTAAAGTGTGAAAGAAAATAACTGTCAACCCAAAACTCAGTAAACTCAATAGCTACAGAAAATATCTTTTTTTAAAAAAAGAGAAAATTAAAAAATCTTTAGAAACAAAAAGAGAGAGTTTTATTGTCAGCAGACCAGCAAACAAGATATATTTTAGGATCGTTTCTGGCAGGAAAAAAAAATGACATTAGTCATAAACTTGGATTTAAGTAAACAAATTAAAAAAATCAACAGTAATAGAATATAATGCTCTAGGCCAATTATAACCCAATAAAACTAACTCACTAAATAAATAAGAAAAAAATCTCTGGGAATGAGATTCTGGCACCTGTATTTAAAAAAAAAAAAAAAAAGAGAGTAACAGAAATGGCATAATAAAGGTAAACATATGAATGCGGTTTTTTTTCCCCCTTATTTCTAATTGCTCTAAAAGATAACAGGCTACCTAAAGCAAAAGAGTAGCAAGGAACTACATTGCATGACAACATTAGCAAAACAGATGAAAGGAATGGACTGGAAGTATGTATCTATAAGATCTTTAACTACATATAAAGTAGAGTAATATTCTTTAAAGGCAGACATATTAATTAATTAAACATATATTGCAGGGGTGCCTGGATGGCTCAGTGGGTTAAACGTCTGACTCTTGATTTCAGCTCAGGTCATGATCTCCAGAATTCCTGAGTTCGAGTCCCATGTCGTCTGCTCGAGATTATGTCTTTCTCTCTGCCCCTCCCCTGTTTGTGCTCTCTCTCTCCTTCTCAAAATGAATAAACTTAAATAAATAAATATAAATTATACAAATCCATTAAAAGATAATCAGATTACATAAAAGAGCAAAATTCAACTATAAGCTGTCTACACAAAACTGACTTTGAAACTAAGACATAAATAGGTTAAATGTAAAAGGATGGGAAACAGTGATATCATGCAAACACTAGTCAAGCTGGAATAGCTATATTAATATTAGACAGTATTATTATATAATGATAAATAGATCAATTAATCAAGAAGAAATAATAATCTTAAACATATATCCACCTATAACATAACTTCAAAATATGCAAATCAAAAACCGATAGAATTGAAAGCAGACATAAACAGATCTACACTTGTATTTGGAGACTTCAACACTCCTTTCTTAAGAATTGATAGAATAAGAAGACAGAAAATTAGTAAAAACATAAAAGAGCAGAGAAACAGTATCAACTGATTAACCTAATGGACATTTATAAAACCCATTACAGAGTATACATCACTTTCATGTACAAAAGGAACATTCACATAGAATACGATCATATGAACATATGATATGAATATGATATAAAATATGAATATATGATAGATTATATCATGAGCCACAAAACAAATCTTAAAAAAAATAAAATTATACACATGAATTCCAACTCAGGAATTAGAAGCCAATTTTAAAATGTTTGTGGAAAGACAAAAGAACCAAAATGATTTTGAACTAGAAGAACAAAGTGGAAGGATTCATATCATCTAATTTAAGGATTTATTATAAAGCTACAGTAACATAGAGTAACCAAGTAACTCTTGTCTTTGAAGAGAATAGGGAATACAGAAATACACTCAAACATATAAAGTCAATTGATTTTCAACAAAAGTGCAGATACTGTTCAACAAAGACACTGAAAATTTGGATATCCACATGCATAAAATAAACTTTTGTCAATATGTTATATAGCATAACTCAAAATGGATTGTGCACCTAACTCTAAAACCTGAAACTATGAAACTATCAGAAGATAAATGAAACAATGCCTGGGGCATGGCTCAGTTGGTTAAGCATCGGACGTCTGCTCGGGTCATGATCTCATGGTTCATGAGTTTGAGCCCCATATCAGGCAGCTCTGCCAGTCAGCACAAAGCCCACTTTGGATCCTCTGTCTCATCCCCTCTGCTCCTCCTCCACCTCACACATGCTCTGTCTCTCTCAAAAATAGATAAACGTTAAAATAATTATTAAAAAAATGAAGCAATGCCTATGTGGTCTTGAGTTAAACAAAGATTTTTTTTGATCACACAAAAACCACAATTCTGTTTTTTTCACAATTCTTTATAAAGAAAGAAATTGATAAGATGAACTCCTTAAAAGTAGTAACTTATGTTCTTTGAAGGGCACTACTAAGAACCTAAAAAGACAAACCGCAGATTAGGAGAGAAAATTTGCAAATTATTTTTATGATAAAAGATTTGTAACCATACTTTATTAGGTGCTCTAAAATCTCAGTAACGAAACAACCCAGTCTAAAAAATGTTTAAATAACTTGAATAAACACTTTAAAGATGGCAAACGAACACATGAAAAGATGCTCAATATCATTAGGAAATGGGGAAATGTAAACATGGAATATTACTGCACACATACTAGAGTGACTTAAAACAAAAAAGAAACAACACCAAGTGTTGATGGGGGTGTGGAGCTACTGAAACTCTCATGCATTTCTTTTTTTTTTAACTGTTTTCTTTTTTTAAGTTTGTTTATTTATTTATTTTTGGGAGAGAGAGAGAAAGAACACATGCATGGGGCAGAGAGAGAGGGAGACAGAGAATCTCAAGCAGGCTCTGTGCTGGCAGTGCAGATCCCAATGTGGCACATGAACTCATGGACCTTGAGATCACAATCTGAGCTAAAATCAAGCATCAGTCACTTAACCAACTGAACCACCCAGGCACCCACATCTCATTCATTTCTGGTGGCAAAGCAAAATGGTTCAGAAACTTTGGGAAAAAGTCTGGGATTTTATAAAGATATACATAACATGTGACCGAGAAATTTCACTTGTAGTTATTTAAGTGAAATGAAAAAAAAAATATATATGTTCAAACACAAATCTGTACATGAATTTTTATAGCAATTTTATTGTTATTGCCAATAATTGGAAACAACGGAGATTTTCCTCAATTAGGGTAACAAGGTAAACTGGGAGAGAATCATATAAAGGAATACAATTTAGTAATTAAAAAGAATTTGTTGTTGACATACAAAATAACATGGATGGGTCTCAAATGGCTTATGCTAAATGAAAATAGCCAGATTCAAAACACCACACACTCTATTATTCCATTTAATGACATTCTGGAAAAAACACAGTTTATAGGGACACAAAACATCAGTGGCTTCCAAGGACTGGAGTTGGGAGGGATGGTTACTACAAAATGGGGATGGTGTGTGTGTGTGTGGGTGTGTGTGTGTGTGTGTGTGTTGGAACTGTTCCATATTTTGATACTGTGGTCTTTATACCACTGCATGCATGTATCAAAATGTAGAACTGTGTGAAAAAAAATTATATCCTAACAAACAATGGAAAAAATAATATTCCAGTTATTACAAAAGAGACAAACAGAAAACCTACTCTACCTCTACCTTCTTTCTTTGTTGCCCTCCCAATTTGTATAGAAGTTGTTTTATCACCGAATTATTATCAATTATGTACTATTTACATTAATTTTGCCAGTATTCTCCAAATTTGTTTTAATACTAGTTTTTCATTCAAATATATTCAATTCTCATTATCCAACTGCTATAGTACTTCCAGCTATAGAATCTCTTGGTTGATTGAAAATTTGAACACTAGTAATTTTCTCAAGAACAGGTTACAGAAACAGTATTACCTGATGTCTTTTCTACTAAAAACTGTAGTCTTGTACTGTTTCTGATGACTCTCCTTTGTTACTATGTGTTGCTGCCATTTTCTTCCATTTTTCTTATAGTATCTTTGTATCAATTTGTGCCAGTTACCATATGTCTTCTACTAACTCTTATAGAATGATGTGAATTTTCCTAGACTGGTTATTTGGACTTCATTCTTGCGAAAAGAAAAGGAGGCAGGGTAGCCTTCCAGGATTTGTAACTCTGGTTGGTTGTAACTTCCAAGGATGGTAACTCTGTTGTCCAGAGATACTTAGCTATCCACAAACATGGCCTTACTGTATGATTCCTGATGCCTCCCTTTCTTCCATACAAATCAATTCCAGGAGAGTTTTCATTACAAATTCTGCTCACACTTGCTTCCTCACTTCATATTTCAAACCAGGTTCATGGCTAGAACTTCCGGTGAGTCCTTAACCTGTTAAAGCAGAGTTTTACCAGTACATTCTGAAATCTATCACCACTGAGCCTGTTTGCCATTTTCTAAGCTTCTCTATTTCTAACAGTCCCACATACATTTAGCTCTTTAGCTGCTTTTAGGAGCCCTACATCTATTTAGAAACCAGTAGACTGCACACTTCCCGGGTTCTTTGAAAATGAGTTTTACATATTTTCACTGTTGTTTGTGTATAATTTCCAGGAGGAAAGGAGTAATAATACTGATTTACAGTCGTACTAGTCTAGTGAATTTGATATATCTTTTCAGATGTGGAAGGCCAGACTTCTAAGATGCTTACATTCAACTGTACCATCACCCCAAAACATCATCTACTGTGTTCTTCAAACTTGATCACAAGAAAAACAATATTAAACAAAGGCTTTTAAATTGAAGCAAAACGATCTGAAGGAGGACATTTCTCATAGAGATTTTCTGTTATAACATCTTGGAGGAAAACATTCTCTCTTTTTTCTGTCATTGCTTTCTTCTTTCAATCAAAACTTAGGTTTGCAGAAATATTTTTCTTACCTCTGATTTCTTGGATTATCAATATGCTCTTTTCCAAGTCTATGGATAATTTATTTATTGCTGGTTCTGCCTTTTCTAGGTTAGAATGCTTAATGCAGTTCCAAGCAGGAAAATGCTTACCTTTCTCTCAACCTTCTGGTTTCCTTAGAGGACTTGGTACAACATTGAAATGTGATAGGCAATATCTATTCTCAGGGACCTGCCTCTCTTTTGAAACAAACAACGGGTTAGGCAGTCCTCTGAAGTGTACAGGCACCACTCCAGGCTATTATTTTGAATAATCTGCTCTGGCGCAGGAACACTCATGCAAGGTGTTCAATGTCTTAAAATATGCGGTGCTACATGAGTGCCTACAGCACCTCAGGGTAAAAACTGAGCCCAGTATAAGAATGAATGATGGAGCCTTTGTGTTTTTCTCAATGTTCAGGCAGGTGTGTTGGCATTTACACATGCCTATGTGATGTAGCATTCAGACGGAGATAAAACTCTTTGATGATTATACATTTCTACTGTACAAAGAATCCATCACCTTGCTAAGACAGTTTGCTTCTAATTGTTATGTTGTTTCTTCCCCTCTCACATTATCTTGTTTTATGGGAGAGGTGATTTTTACAAAGCTACATTTGCTTTACATTTAATTTTGTAAATATGCAACCAAATCAAAGGGAACTGCAGCATGCTCTCATGTTTAAAGTGAAAATGCACATTGATGTCTAAAGAAGAAAACCGACAAGATTCACATTGGAGGAGAATCCAATGTCAATGCATTCTTGGACTGAGTAATTTTCATAACTAGATTTTATTATTAAATTGAAGGCGTTTACAAGATTTTCTGATGAAAAAATATGATTAAATATGCATGTGGGAAGTTGGGGGGAGTTGGTGCATGAAGTGCAGGAAGAAGTAAATATGTATGCAGGAAAGAGGTAAGATAATCACACTCAAATGAACATGGAAAGCAACAAGGAAGTCCTTTTATACTAAAGACCGTATTTCCAGCAAATTGCAACTTAGCAATGCAGAAGTAAATTCAGCAACACTGATTGCACAATTCCAACATAAAAGACTGAAACTAATGTTGAAGTGTATTTCTCGAAAAAAAAAAAAAGATATAAAGATATTGTCCAATCCTTGAGGAAATGCCAAACTACTGAAGGAGAATTACAGAAATAACCAAACATAATACAGAATGGCAAAAATGTTTTTAAGAAACAAAACTGAAAGGATGTTTTCTTTGTTCTCATTAGTATCACAGACGCTTTTAGAACATGAGATTTGACTAGGGTACTTAAAAGGTCTGACCTTCCTACCTTTTAATTCCTACTTTTAGCCATTTCTCCCCAGAAACAGGTTATCACACAATTGATTTAAGCAGTCATGTTTTCACTATGCCTCAGTAAAAATGAAATGTAAAAAAAATATGTCAGACAGGAAAATAGGTTATGCTTGATTACAGTACTTATCTAATTTTATTTTATTTTATTTTATTTTATTTTATTTTATTTATTTTTGTATGAACGGTTCAGTTAATATGTGGAACTTTGGGAAGGAGATAAGGTTGTTTTTGAAATGCAAAGGTATAACTTTTTAAGACAGCACTAAATTATCACATTGACCCACTAGTGGTTTGGTCAGCTGAGTGTTCAAAAATTCATTTTCACAAACATTTAAAAGTCACGTAATATTTGTTCACTTCACTGGCAAATGCTTAAGTTCTTAACAAGTAGCAGTCCCCTACCCTGCTCTCTCTCTCTCTCGCTCTCTCAAAAATAAAATAAACATTAAAAAAATAGGAAATACAAATTCCCATATGAAAGATGGCCTCTCTGTACTAGAAGAAACCATCTTCAGTGGGGGAATCAAAGTCAAAAGAATTCTGTAAAAACAAACTTTGTTAAAACAATAACAATTCTTATCTCCCTTAGCTTCCCTGTATAGTTTAGTTACTCTTCCATAATTGTCTCTCTCTGCACAGCCCAGTGATAAAGGCATGTAAGTCTGCCATTTCTTTGGGTATTCATTCCTTATGAGGACTCCCGTGCCATGTAAACTTGCATAAATCCGTATTTTTTCCCCTGTTAATCTGTTTTGTGTTAGTTCAATTCTCAGGCCCAGAAGAAAAACCCAAAGAGGGTAAAGATAAAGTTCTGCCTCCCCAACTGTATCATACAGAGTAGTTTCACTGCCCTAAATATCCTCTGTGATCCACCTATTCATCCCTTCCCCCCACTCTAACTCTTGGCAACCACTGATGTTTTTGCTGTCCCCACGGTTTTGCCTTTTTCAGAATGTCACATAGTTGGTGGACATTGTTTTGAAAGATCAAAGAATGTATTTTTTTCCAAGGCTCCTCATACCGTGCTCTCCACTACAACTCTGCTCAAACTGGTGACATAAAATCCGCAAGTTTCTTGGTCTCACCAGCCAGACTAGTATCTCACTCACACACACACACACACACAGACACACACACACACACACACACAAACACACGCGCGCGCGCGCATAAATTCAGACTGGAACCCTAATCCGTTGTCCCTCTACTCATTTTAAGATCTTGAAGCCCTGTCCTTTCCAAGGATCTCACACTCCAGGAAATGAAAACCAGCACAATTAGGTATGGAACCCTCCTATTAACAAACATCAACCATGTCTCCAACAGGTCACTGGCAAGATCAAAAGACAACAGTTTCCAAAAGGACATGCCCAAGGGCACACGGAAATTGCTTCTAGGTTAGCTCATCTCACCTCCTGAACAGATAGCCGACGTGCCCAGTTACTGAACTGCCCCCTCCTTTTGATGGAAACTGCAGAGCTAGCTCCATTTCTGAAATCCCTCCTTAAATCATTCTGCAAAATCCTAAACCCTCCTGAAGCTCCTCACTGCTCCACTCCTCTCAAGGAGTTTTCCTCCACTGTGGTTTCTCTTGCTGCTGCAAATTAAGTGACCTACCTTTTTTTCTTTCTAGAGTCCGGCGTGTCCCTCGTGGTCTCCAGCCCTTCTACGAAGCCGATGCGCTCGGCGGAGGGCTGGGGGGCCTATGCTTCCCAGGGACCCGCGTTGCGCCTGCGCCTGCGCCTGCGCTTGAGCACCTCCCCTGCGCAGTCGCCTTGCAAACCCCGCATCCTCAGGATGCCTGCCCCCTCCCCTCGCGTTGTCGGTGTTCCTTTGTGTTGGTTTCTTTTCCCGCCCTATGAGGTTGGCGAGAGGTCACCTTCCACATCCCAAGGTCCGGTTTTTCTGGCGCGCTTCTGCAGCAGCACCTTTGAGGGACTCGTGACTCGGTTCCTCCGCCTGTCCTCGGTCTCTCCTGCTCAGCGCGCGACCCGGGCATGGAAGAGGGTGTATTGCATCGAGCAGGTCCAGCACAGCCTCGAGGTTTCACCGCATTGCCTCCTCTAACCGGTAAGCCCTTTTGTTCAGTCCCAGCCTTTGGGCCGCACTTTGCTTGCTCTTGTGATTTCTTTCAGCCCCCCCCCCCCTCCTCTTTCTATCCAGTTAGGCCTCATTGTGTGGCATCGTAATGTAGCAGTTGAATTTGTACATGTGGGAGACTTAATTTACCAGGTTCAGTGTCGGCTGTTTGGAGATCATTGGTCTTTGGCAAATTAAGGCATATGACTGAGTATATCCTATTGGGCCTTAAAGATTTTTAAGATGGTTAAGAAGGATTCTGAATATTCTGTTAGAATGCTCATCTGCCCAACACACGGTAAACTTTTCAAGTTTTCTTGACCTAACCCCTTGCTTAAGCCAACTAGACTTTCACTGCTCTTTGTGCAATTCAAAACACTTCCTTATAAAAGTATAGCATAATTTTGGAAGGCAGCTATGCTCACCACTGTACCACCAAAGCTGCACTGTGGCAGATATTTTGTATGAAAGTTCGTTTCACATTCACCTGTATGCACTTGTGAGATTGTGAGCATCTTGCCAGGAGGAACCAGTCTTGGTCATCACCGGATGAATAGCCCTCAGTAAAGAGGTCAACGCAGAATGGGCTCTTGTTGGGCTTATCAAAAGCACATAAGATAGAATATCCAGCGAATTTCCTAATAAGTGCATTACTTATCTTAGGCAATTAAAATATTATTTCAGATTGTATCTTTAGAGGCTGAGATTGGATAAATTGTTAATACTCTAATTGGGTAAATTATTAAAGGGGCACCCTGGCTACGATTTGACTGTTTATAAAATGACTTTAAAGCTGTGTCCATTTCCTACCCCAAAAGACAGTTCCCCACAAAAGGCATTTAACTCTGTCTAACGGAGGGGTGGCCTGGGTGGCCCCGTGTGTCGAGCATCGAGCTTTTCACTCTTGGTTTTGGCTCAGGTCGTGATCTCACCACCGTTTTTGTGAGTTCGAGCCGCCTGGGGCTCTGCGCTGACAGAGGGGAGCCTCACTCTCTCTGCCCTTCCCCCACTCCTGCTGTCTTTCACAAAACAAATGAACGTAAAAAAATGAAAACAACAAAACTCCAACAGATGCACACATCCTAATTGATTGTTCTGGGACATGGACAACAGTGATAGGTTCCTTTCACTGTACTTCTGGTTCTTTAGTAACATTAGTAGTTTCAAGGACTTGATCTTTCTAACTACCTCACAACTGAAATGTGCATCATCAATAAATATTTGGTAAAGGAATGATAGGTATTGAATGATGGCCTCTTCCCCCTCACCTATTAAAATCTAAATTTGGTCAAACCCCAAAGCAATAAATTATAAGGCTGATGAAGTATTTTGTTAACATTAGATAATGTTTGCCATGCTGTCATACCATAATACAATGTTTCAGACAGACACTTGTTGATTCTTGGCAGATATTAACTCATTTACTGCTCAGCGGTTCTAGAGGTGGGTACTATTATTATCTTCATTTGAAGATGAGGAAACTGAGGTACAGAAAGATTGAACAGTTTTCCCAGGTCAGATGGTCAGTAAGTTTGGTAGTTTGACTCCAGCATGCGTGTATATTACCATTATCCTGTTACAACTCTTCCTGTGCTATATATGAGATTTCTGTGAATCATGTAAAGATGTCCCCAGTGGGGAGACCTTATGAGAACACCTTAACCCTAAGTAAGGAAGGAAAGAGGACTTTGTATTAAGTATTCTGAATGATTTGGGAAATTTTTAGAATACAACTCATGTCTTACTTCAATAGCTGCCACTGCACCACCGCTTACTTGTAAACAACTGTAATTTTTTCCTCATTATAAAAATCCTCAACTGCATAAATTGAGGATTTTTCTCGATCTTTGTAGGAAACCTGGATGACTAAGCTGTAGACTTTTTCAAATAAGATACTTACCTTAGGTAGGAGCAATTTAAACTGTCCTTTGGAAGGTTTACAGCAATTGAAGTGAAGTACTCTCTGGTATTATCCATGGATTCGTTTCCTTTATACATTAGTGGACTTAATTTAGGGTTGTCATGACATTTATTGAAAAAAAAATAAAATTGAACATATCCTTAGCTGTGAAAACAACATCAATAAGAAACCAAAGCCACTGCCAAAAAAAAAAAAAATAACCTTCTGCTAAACATGTAAACCACTCCTTCAAAGAGTATCTGTATCCTTGTTTTTTCATGAAATTGTAAGTTTCATAACTTTTGGGAGGAATTCAGTAGTCAACCACGCTGCATAGCATTAGTGTGCTACGACATCAAAGGGAGAATGGATAAATATCAAGCTTTATTTCTAACCGGAAAATTATTGGGCACAACTATTCATAGTTCAAACATTTTCAAAAGCAGTATTTAATATTTAAAGAAAAATGCTAGTCAGGGTACTGCAGGTTTTCTCATGCATTATTTACCTTTAGGAAACATGAAGAACTAGAATATAAAAAAATATGAAAATGGAAAAAGCCTCCCTACCTCACAAAAGGTTTTGTTTTGATAATGTCCCAATCAATGATAAGATGCTGAAATACATAGAATAATGTGTCAAAATAAATCTTCATTATAACCTAAACAAATGGAGTTACGTGTAAGTCTTATGCCTCAGCATAGTTAAAATACAGTCTTGGCACTTACATTCATCATTGAGGTCAGAATCTAACTTTTGAAATCCAGCTTTGCATTGGGAAATGGCAAATTATGGCAATTTTCTCCGGTAATTCAAAGCAATGGAACCACTTTCTCTTCTGTTCTTCAGGAAAGTACTAAACAGCAAATAAATTCCATGTTTCATGTGGGGTCAATAATAGAACTACAAATGAACCCAGGGCTCAGAGTAAGTTCTAGAAGGAACATTGTTTCTATATTACAATGATTATAAAGCCCAGTTTTTATCATTGAAGCACTTTTGCATTGTTGGCTTGCAAAATGATGTTCACTAAACCCAACTGGCCACAGAGTCTTAAAATGGAGTCAAAAGCCATAAAAACAATTGCATAAAATAAGAATATAGGTACTTTATATTCCTAAGCAGCTCATGTATATAACTTACCCATCCTGCTCCAGATCCACCACTGCTTCGGCTTTGCCTGAGATGATAACCTTTTTAACTCATAATTTTTGCTCTCAACATTTTCATGAACACATCATTAACTCTGGAATTTGACCTGAAATCATCTTTGTTCTTCCCTCCCAAACTCATAAAGGCTATATGAAAGGTACATAGTAAAAACTGGGTGCATCTCTCTCTCTCTCTCTCTCTCTCTCTCTCTCTCTCTCTCTCTCTCTCTCCCTCTCTCTCCCTGTCTCAAAAGAAACACTTAAAGCTACTGTTTCTGGAATCAGCATCAAACACTTTCTCTTCCCTCCTCTGTCAGGGACCTACATGATAGGACATCCTATGAAAATATGCTGTGAATGTTTTATGAGTGTGCTTTTACTTAACCAGGAAGTCTGGAAGGAGGAGAGTGACCTAACCTGCCACATTTTCTTTATGAGAACATCTTCCTTGTGATCTATGGCTTCATGAAGTAGGCATAGAGTTTCAAAGTTGCCCTTGAATCCTGGGTCAAGAAATGCCACCAACATATATTCTTTCCTGTCACACATTTCAATGAATGTGTAGTTTCTCCAGCCAATGTCATTACTTTGAATTTGATTTGTGAGCATTCCACAAAAAGGTGTATATGCCTGTATATGATAAACAGAAGAACCTGACTTCGATTTCCATTATTATGTTTGAATTCCTGAGTGAGTGCTTCAGACGGCCCATATTGATCTTTATCCATCTTTCATTCCTCCCTCTCTTCCTCCTTCCCTCGCTTCCTTCTTTGCTTCCTCTTTTTCATTATTTCTTTCAGATGATGAGGACAAGAAGAAAAATGACTAGAGAAGCTAGAAATGATCCTGCAACTTTGATATAAGAACAAAAACAAAAACAAATGCTCTCCCTCCAAACACCCATTTTTCTCTTGAGAACCTCTGGGGAACTAGTTAAAACGGTTGCTAGGCAGCCTGTTCTTCATCTCACGATGGGTTAGAACTATGTTCATGTTTACTGAGATACTCTGGCAAAATTCTAAAATGAGTGGTTTTTTATTTTATAACTCCAGTTTAATTAATAACTAACATTTTAGGCATATTTATAGCAATCGAATATATGGAAATTCTAATTCAGTGAGTTAGGTATGTTTCCAAAATTCCATCACCTTTTTAGCAACTTATTTTTTATTATTTTTTTAATCTCCATATTTTACTGCCTTCGAGTTTACTTGGAAATTGTATACACCAATCTGCTCACAAAATATCTAGTCTATTTTATCATTCTTCAAAAAGAGCTATATTTTCCACCACTTCCCTTGAGAGACTGCACCTGAATCTATTAGCAATGAGATTGTCAAAGAAATTATATTAAGAGCTAGAAAGATAGATAAATAGTATATTCTACGTTCACGCACATAAAGACACAGACATAATTTGTGTGCATAGGCACGTGTACTAATTTTCACAAAAATGCGTGCACATATATGACTTCTTCCATTTATTTCTGGTTATAACTCTATTAACCATGATAAAAAAATGTTCTCTTTATAGTATATATATCTCTGAAGACATTTCTCTTTTTTCATTTTGGGGAGATCTAAAGTACTTTTAAGATTTCTTCATTTATTTCTATGTTGTGTTATTTACCTTTATTGCTTTTCCCTTGAATGTGTTTATTTTAGATATTCAGGTAAGTGAAATAGCCCACAGATAGTCTCCATAAGAAATGGGGAATGAAAGGAGTGATACAGATTGTTATCTAAGTCATGCTACTGAAGGAATAGCATATTTCTGGCCCAGGTTCTTCTACATCCTTGCCATTGGTCTCCTTTTCCTTCGTGACTCATTGTGAATTCATCTGTAAAACTCTGTCATCTATTAGTCTTTCAGTTCTTACTATGTTCCAAAGCTAGTGCACTGATTCAATCCCATATTCCCAGACCAGGGTTTCTTAACCTATAGTGAATGAACTGTCCCATCTATATCTGCCCCCACTTTTTATTTCCTGTTTTTTTTTCAGTTTTGCTTTGTTTTATTTATTTCATTTTCTCAAACAGCCACCATGCATTCCATCAGATTTTTTAAAGAGACTCCAAAAATACTAAGAAAGTTTATCTAGATAACAGTTAAGATCTTTGTAATAACTCTGAGGTGTAGGCATAACTCCACTTTCTCTTGATGTTTGCTTTATACATTAGGATAAGGGAGAAGTCCTGCTCTGTCCAGTGCTGAAAATGGCAAGTGAGACAGGTGTAATGTCAGATTAAGGAATCTTATTTAGAAAAAGGTTGTATGATCAGTGACATTTAGATTAACTTCCTAATTATGATAGATCTGGTTAGTTATTTGTAATTTTATTATTTTATTTATTTATTTATCTGTTTATTTTTATAGTTTGGTTTTCCCAAGGAGTTTATTTGGGCAGACCTGGGGACAGGGAGGCTCTACACCTAAAAGAAGGTGTTGGGTCTCTTGGTGGTAAAGCGTGGCTTGTGCTGGTGACACAGGACCCGGTGGGGCAGCAGGAACTTGATCTTGGAGCTGTGGAACTGCTTGGCTGCCGGTGGGCAGCACTTTCTGGCTGCAGTCTCCTTCACTTTCATGATCTGGATCCGGTGGGCCTGGGCATGGTGTTGGGCGCCCATGGCACCATGGCATTGGGTGACACCACCTACAGTGGTCAGGTCCTGGTACTCCTGGCAGATGTTGTGGATGCTGCTGCGGGAGTCATAGCACAGCCAGATGCTGAAGTTCTTCACCCTCAAGGGGGATTTCTTGAACACTTGTCCAGGGTAGACAGTTTGCCCTGAACACTTCTTCATCTTCTTCAGGTGAGACACAGAGTAGGAGAAGCGGGACTTGGCCACAGCATCAAGTGCAGGGATTCACATGTGGTACAGGGGCAGAATGCGGCATTTGGGGGTGGACAGGCAGCACCCCAGCACTTTGTACTTTTGCGGGGTGCCCAAAGCCTTCATGGCAAACTCTGCTCTCGTTGCCATCCAAGGAAGGTATTTGTAATTTTAATTGAGCTTAGTCTCTCCATTAACAATAGTAAGAAAGATGTTGAAAAGTCTGAATCCCTAGGTAACAAACTGCTTAATACAAGGGGTGGCCAGGGGCGCCTGAGTGGCTCAGTCAGTTAAGTGGCCGACTTGGGCTCAGGTCATGATCTCACGGTTCATGGGTTTGAGCCCCGCATTGGACTCTGGGCCAAAAGATCAGAGCCTGGAGCCTCCTTCGGATTCTGTGTCTCCCTCTCTCTCTGCCCTCCACTCTTGTGCTCTCTCTCTTCTGTCTCAAAAATAAATAAACATTAAAAAAAAGTACAAGGGGTAGCCAGTGGGTATGGGTGGTCTTTGCAGCAGCCCTAACAAACTGAGTAACATTGGATGAATCATTTAATCTTTATGTTCCTTAGTTACCTTGTCTTGAAATGGTAATGCTAGTAGTTTTATGACTTCCTTTGCAGGATCACTGTAATAATAAAATCCCATAACTAAAAAGCTAAAACGTGTATATGCAGTTCATATATATATATATACATATATATATGTGTGTGTGTGTGTGTGTGTACATATGAAACTTTTGAGCTGTGAATGTAAATAAGGTAAGCATTTGCTTTGCACTGCTAAAAAGCAACTAACTAAAAAGCTAAAACATGTATATGCAGTTCATATATATATATATATCTATATATATGTACATAAGAAACTTTTGAGCTCTGAATGTAAATAAGGCAAGCATTTGCTTTGCACTGTAGCACCTCATCAACAAATCTGTTGGCCAATATTCTGATACTGAATATTCATATACAATATAGTAGTTCCATTTAATTTGAAGGAACAATATATAAACCTTCCCAAAACAAGACTCCTCTTCTGTTCTTTAAATAGTCTCCTTGGTATATGGGAGGCTATATATTAGGGTAGAGTAAAATGTAGTCAGATGAATTTAAGCTTTTATCTCTATATTACCATTTACTAGATCTGAGTCCCTGAAAAGTTAGTAGGCCCTTTATGAATGACAGTGTTCTTTATTCTTTTGAAGAAACCAATTACAGATTTATTTTCCTAATATCAGTTTTATGCTTTTACAAGTCCTTTGATTTTTTTTCCTCCACTACCAATTTCTTAAAGTTTAATTATAGTATTGTCCTGAATTTACTGATGTTTTATCACTTCCTCTAGGACCATCTATGAATGCCATCAAAATGTTGATAATTTATTCCTCTACCAGAGAGAAATTCTTTAGGATCTACTGAAACTTCTGAAGATAACTTTTTTCTTATCTCTATTTATAAGTACCTCAGTTCTTAAGTCACTCTTCTCAAAGTAAAGCAAAAGCACCCAGTAAAGACTGTTTCTAGAGGTCAAAGTGAAGAAAAGCTAGATCATCACAATTTTGGCCTTTTTTTTCAATTTTTCTCTTCTTGTTTAACTAAGAATTATTTTTTGGTTAAAATGCATCCATTTAAATAAAAATTTAATTTTAAGACTCATTTGGTTTATAGTACCTTCTTAAATTATCTTTAAACTGAATATATTTTTGCAGAATATTCAGAAATAGTATTCATGTAAATGACTTCAGTTTATCCTATAAAAGGTATCTATGAAACAAACAAGAAAATACTTTGGCTAAGTTATCCTGGGAGTAAAGGTAAAACACAAAGATTTGGTAAATTTAAAAGTAAAGGAATTAAAAGAATAGCTGGCATGTATGTCTTTGTTCCTTCCTTTTTTCTTTCTTTCCTTCCTTCCTTAACTATTTAAGAATAGTGTTACAACATCTGCAACTTACTTTCAGTGGATTCGGGATGAAGAAAGAGAAAGGAATATGCAAATGTGGCACACATTAACAATTAGTGAACGTTTGTATTTATTGTAGTACTCTCAGTTTTACTGTGGATTTGACACTTTTCAAGTTACAGTTTTAAAAATATGTGTGTATACCTAGCTTCTAAAATATATCAGGTACTTCCCTAGATACTGGGATAATTCAGTATTGAACAGAAAAATAAAGGCCCTGCCCCCTGGAGCTCATGATCTTTTTCAGGTGTCAGGCATTAGCCAATAGCTACACAGTTTTTTTTTTTTTTGTTTTTAATTTTTTTTAACGTTTATTTATTTTTGAGACAGAGAGAGACACAGCATGAACGGGGGAGGGGCAGAGAGAGAGGGAGACACAGAATCGGAAGCAGGCTCCAGGCTCTGAGCCATCAGCCCAGAGCCCGACGCGGGGCTCGAACTCGCGGACCGCGAGATCGTGACCTGAGCTGAAGTCGGACGCTTAACCGACTGAGCCACCCAGGCGCCTCAGCTACACAGTTTTTAAAATCATTGTTGGTAAGTGTGATGATCATTCATGTCTCATGTTTATATAGGATCTATCTGGATCCCTACTTCTACTGGTCTAGTCTAGCACAGGAAACCTGTAGCCGGGTGATTGTTTAGCTTCAGAATCTTCGTATCAGGACCAAGCCACTGGCCTCAAACCAAGAAAAATAAACTGCCTTATCTGGGCTTTTATCTTTTTTTCCCTCCCATCCGTTTTGCCTCCACTCACCTTGCCATCTATGGGATCTATAGTCTACTACTTTTTATCAGCAAAAAATAATTTCAAACTCCACTAGTGATATAAGCATATGATGTAGGGAAACAGTCTCTTGAACTCTGCCAAGTTTTAGATTCTGAATAGAAAATTCTCTTGGAGTCATATGATTAATGGGATATGAATGGATGCAATGCATACAATTTCAGGATCACTTCTGTGAAAGGAAAGTTCTTGCTTCCTCTTTCCTCTTTCCAGAGATTGGATGGGGGGAGGGGGGACAGTTGAGAGCCAGCTTTCACTATTTTAGCAACCCTGTGTGTGACCTTGTGGAATAGTCACTCCATCCTAAATCATGCCTCTACTTCTGTACTATTACTGGAGAAGAAAATACAAATTCTCTCTTGTTTGAAAGGCCCTGCTTTTAGCTTTCTTTTCTTTCCTTCTTAAGGTTTCTTTTTTGTAGTCAGTTTGGCCTATATTCTAACTAATGTACACTTTAACTAAAAATCCAGGAACCATTATTGATTCTTCCTTCTTTGTTCCTCATCTTTTCTTTCTTCGTACAATAGTTGATATCCTCACTGATCCTTGCTTTAACTACTGAAGTAGTCACAAGTAGACTTGGTCTTTGAACCTTCTGACTCTAATCTCTTTCTCACCCTTCATACTTACATCAGCTTTTCATTTCTTCTTCTTCTGGTTTTTTTTTAGTTTATTTATTAATTTTGAGAGAGATAAAGGGAGGGAAGGAGAGAGA
This sequence comes from Lynx canadensis, assembly GCF_007474595.2. Classification (NCBI taxonomy): domain Eukaryota; kingdom Metazoa; phylum Chordata; class Mammalia; order Carnivora; family Felidae; genus Lynx; species Lynx canadensis. The sequence goes on from NC_044310.1 coordinate 69,556,174, forward strand.
GAGAGAGAAACAGAGAGTGAAAGAGAATCCCAAGCAGGCTCCATGCTGATGCAAGGCTCAAACTCATGAACTCGTGAGATTATGACCTAAGCCAAAATCAAGAGTCACATGCTTAACCAACTGAGCTACCTAGGTGCCCCAGCTTTATCTTTGTGCATTTGTATTACTTGTTCTCCTCAAGAACATTCAGATTCTTTTCCTCTTTGTTTTTTTTTTAATTTTTTAAAATGTTTTTATTTATTTTTGAGACAGAGAGAGACAGAGCATGAGCAGGGGAGGGGCAGAGAGAGAGGGAGACACAGAATCTGAAGTAGGCTCCAGGCTTCTAGCTGTCAGCACAGAGCCCGACTCGGGGCTCAAACTCACGGACTGTGAGATCATGACCTGAGCTGAAGTTGGATGCTCAACCGACTGAGCCACCCAGGTGCCCCACCCTGTTTGGTTTTTTTTTTTAAGTGCTGCAAGTTTTTGGCTTCAGCTTATATGTTATGCCCAAGTGGCTTTGAGAAAGGGCCACCTTCCCCAACTTCTTCACTCATTGAAATGAGAAAAATCTCTGAAATTCTAATATGGCTGGCTTAAATTTTATCTATTATGTGAAAATCTTCCCTCAGTTCTTCAGACTGAATTCACAATTCTTCTTGTACTATTTAGACAAAACTTTTTTTTACCTCTTTCAGAGTGTTTTGTTCAGCCAAATATTATAATTTCCTTAATATGTGCCTATCTCTACCACTGGAATATAAATTTCATGAGACTATGCACTATATTTTATTTTTCTGTCTCATTTTCATTGCTATCACCCACGGAAACTTGCATATTTCTCCATACATCAGAGGTAACAAAAAATATTTATTGAGTTTTCTGACTTAAGGAAGGTTAAACTCTCCAATTCCTTCCTGAATTAGAATGATCCTTGCTGGAAGCCAAGATACTAACAGAGAAGGCTTATAAAGAGAAAGGAAATGAGGTGTGTGTGTGTGTGTGGGGGGGGGGATTTTATACCCCTCCCCAAATTGGGTGTTTTAGTTTATTTACTTTAAGCAAGACATGATTTCTATTTTCCAAAGGAAGAAATCTTGAATATATTATAAGAAAATGATAAGGTTTTCTGGACATCAAAGAATTCTTACAAAATAACTTTTGGATGAGTTAAGTGTAAAAGAATCAGAAACATACAAATTAAATTTCCCTTGAGAGACTGGGCTTAAAAATAAAGAAGAAACATGTTTAAAATATTACAGAGCTCAAAACTTTGAGAAAAGATTTTAGAAAACAAAATACTGAAGTTTAATAATATGGTAAAATTAAGCCATAATGGCACATTATTCAAATATTTTTACTCTCTACTAACTTCCCCCAAATATAGACCATTTCCTAAATGACAGACTCTTTTAGAATCATGGTTTGACTTAATGGTCTCAATTATCTATCCTCTCGTTTTACCATAAAATGCTAAAAAGAACTTCTATTTAATAAGAGCTTACAATGTGGTAAGTGATTTTCCAAAACTATCTCAACTAATCTGAACAACAATCCACATTTTCCAGATGTCAGTGTTTTTCTTGATCCCGCAGTCCATGCTGTTTCCTGTCCCGTATGCCGTTCCAGCATGGCCACTCCTAACTTGGCAGGTTACCATAGGGGTAAAAGGAACTTGTTATCTACCCTGAAAGTCTCACCGTAACTTTGGGAAAGAGAAGTAATATCTGACTCATTTCTGAATTTTGTGGTAGTATTAACTTCAAATAAATTTTAGGACACTGTGATTTGTTAGCCACTTTGTAATATTAATGATAGCAACCAGTTACAGAGCACGCTTTCTTATATGAGGTGTTGTGCTAAGTATTTTAAATACCAAACCTCAGTTATCACAACTACATAAAGGAGTTAACGTTATTCCCACTTTACATGTGGAGAAATGAAAACTCTGGAAAGAGTAAGTGAAAAGCTCATAGAAACACAACTACCAGAGGTAGGGATTTAATCCATATCTAATTCAGCATCTTATACTTTTCATTGCAATTTTATATTGTTTTTACTTTGAAAGCTATAAGCCATTAATAATGAAAATATAATGAGTTTCATGCATAACAAATTGGAATAGTATACAAAATTATGAAGAAAAATAGTTTTCCCTTGGGTAACTTTGTTCATGCAGGTCAGTAATTTTGTAAGATTAAACCCATATCAAACTATGACTCAGAAATTCTTATAGGTTTGTATATTAGCATTGTGATAAAATGAGCAGGAAATCTGCCAATCTATTGCTTAGTTTTACTCCTTATCCTGACAAATGGAAGCCTTATCTATAGACAGGGAATCTCAGGCAGTATTTAGCTACTTTATCTTGGTTAATCCATACTATGGAAAGAGATCTGTTAAGTAACCAATAACACAAGACATGATGCACGTTACTCTGTAATGAAGCCATGCTTGAGCTGTTGAGTGATGCATTACCGTCCTACTCCATCAGACACTGTCATTCTTTTAAAGTGGGAGCTCTGAAAAAATAGATAAATAAGAGTGGGAGCTCTGGAATTAGCCACTCATGTCTTGATACCCGCCAGCATAGAGAATAAAGATGATCAGACATAGGGTGAGAACATGAGTTTTTATTCCCCACTCTTTTTCAACTTTTAATGGTTTGAGTTGGCAGTATACTCATATAGTTCAAAAATCAACATAGTAAAAAAAAAAGTAACCAATAAAAAGTCTCACTTTCTCACCTGCCTTTCCCATCCATGATCTTTATCACCATAACCAGGTAATCCTTTCTGCTAGCTTCTTCAGTCTATCCTTTGGAGATTTTCTGTGTACATGCAAACAGAAACATTAAGTCTGATTTTCTCTTTCTTACATGAGTGGCAGCCTACTATCCACACGGTTTTGTATTTTGCTTTTTCACATAATTTCTTGCCTTAGAGGTCTTTACGAATTTATTGACAGTTTCATAGTATTCCATCGTTTAGATTAAGTCTACACTTATTTAACCAAAAGTTTCTACATGAGCTAGAAAAACTTCTGTGTAAGAAGAAAGCATATATGAAAGAAAATATAATGCCTACCAAACGTGCTTGCCTCTGTCATCTATCCCATTTGCAGTTAGGGGTCAGGTGCCAGATGATTAAATCGGGCTAAATAAGTATTATTAGTAGGCACATGGGTCATCTCCAGTGAAAAACTCACCTGTGACTCTTGATTCTCTCTCCTAATATGCAGTGAATGAGAAGCTGAATGTCCTTGACATTACGGCTACAAAGATGAGGGCATTTACTAGTTCACATGCTTGAGCAAATTTTGCTGCAAGCTGTCTGCCACACTGCAGTGGACACATATTGTTTTGTATGATTTGGGACTTATTTTGATGTTGTATGGAATCATGCATCTTTTTTTTTATTTTTTTTTTAATTTTTTTTTCAACGTTTATTTTTTTGGGACAGAGAGAGACAGAGCATGAACGGGGGAGGGGCAGAGAGAGAGGGAGACACAGAATCGGAAACAGGCTCCAGGCTCTGAGCCATCAGCCCAGAGCCTGACGCGGGGCTCGAACTCGCGGACTGCGAGATCGTGACCTGGCTGAAGTCGGACGCTTAACCGACTGCGCCACCCAGACGCCCCTGGAATCATGCATCTTGAATGGGAGGAACCTTTGCTAATGTTTAGTGGCTGAGTCCTTAGGTCTCTGTGTTGAAATTTTGAGTATATGTGCAGTTTTTTTTTTTTTTCCTGGAGAGTCATTAATAATCATTAGGTTCCTAAAAGTAGTCCAGAACCTGAAATAAATTTAACATTACTAATCTGGCTAAACCTCTTATTACAGACAATAAAAATGAGTGTCAAAGAGATGAGATTATTTCTCAAGAAGGTACAATTGGGTTGGAGATCTCCTTTCTTTCAGTTCTGCCCATGGTTTCTCATGGTCCTACCTAGGAGAGTCCAATGGCAGTCTAAGACAGTCCAATGGCAGTCTAGGATAGCCCAGTGGCATTAAACACACAGCTCCAAGTGGAGTCAACTGTTGTTTCTTAACTTCATCAGCATATATATTCTGTTAGTAGCCATGCACGAACTCACAACCTTTCTGTCTCATATACTTGACTATATATGTTTATAGTCTTGTTCATTTCATTTGTTCAAATAGTCAAAACAAAAAGTTAGGAGGTAGGCCTGATCTGTCATTTCACCCTCCCCCTGCCCCACAAAAAAATTCCTACTTCAGCCAATCTACCAAATATTAATTTTCTCTGTCTTTCCTTCAGAATACATACCCAAACTGATCATTTACACCGTGCTCACCATTGCCTTCACAGAGCAGGTGCCTGTCTTGGACGATGCTGACTACTTCCTTCTGCTTTCCTTACACCCTCTCAACCTTTGTGAGGAAAGCAAAATTATCTTTTAAATCTTAAAAATGATCTTTTAAAAAAAGCAAATCAGAACCTCTTAATGGCTTCTTACTACACTTAAGAACAAACTCTGTTTTTAAGTGTAGCTTATGTAGGGGAGGAAAACTTTTCCTTCCTTCCCTTTTAACTTCTTTAGCTGGTATAGTAATTAAATTGATATACGACAAGCTAACAGGAGAAAAACAAAGTTAATTTCATATATATGGGAGCTCATATAAATATGAGACTTAAAGAAGTGACCAAAGCAGGCAGGTTTTATACCTTTTAAATAAAGAGGGGCGCCTGGGTGGCGCAGTCGGTTGGGCGTCCGACTTCGGCCGGGTCGCGATCTCGCGGTCCGTGAGTTTGAGCCCCGCGTCAGGCTCTGGGCTGATGGCTCAGAGCCTGGAGCCTGTTTCCGATTCTGTGTCTCCCTCTCTCTCTGCCCCTCCCCCGTTCATGCTCTGTCTCTCTCTGTCTCAAAAAAAAAAAATAAATAAACGTTGAAAAAAAAATTAAAAAAAAAAATAAAGAAACAAATTTTTGAAGAATTGACAGGACAAAGAAGTTGGGCTTAAGTTAGCAAATTAATGAAGAAGTAACAAAGTTTGTTTCTCCAGCCTTCTTGGCCTTGAATTCCCTATTTGTGGTGATAAGGATGCATTCTACCCTCTACCTGCAGGGAGGGTATTCATCACAGGGAAATTTATTTCCTGCTTTCCTGAAAGACAGAAGAAAGTCACAATGTTCTTATATCAGCTATTTCTTAAATAACTTTAATTCAAAATAACTAATATGCCAAGGTTGCATATTTGGAGCAGCCTGCCCTGAACCCCATCATTTATAAGGTTCTTCCCAGTGGACCCCCAGCTCTATGACTAGCTTCATCTATTGAAAAATGCTTCACAGGGATATTTGTAAGACTAAATATTACTTATTTGGGTGTCTGCTCAAAGTTCATCCACAGTGGGTGTCTAGGTGGCTCAGTCGGTTAAGCGTCCAACTTTGGCTTGGGTCATGATCTCAGGGTTCGTGGGTTTGAGCCTCGTGTCAGGCTCTGTGCTGACAGCTCAGAACCAGGAGCCTGCTTCAGATTCTCTGTCTCCCTCTCTTTCTGCCCTTCCCCCAGTCATACTCATCTCTCTCTCTCAAAAATAAAATAAACATTAAAAAAAATTTTTTTTAAAAAGGTCATCTTCAGGAGAGGCCCTCCCTGACCACTTGGAGAAAACACTCCTTTCCTCTACCACTCTCTTGCACTTTATTTTTTTTTTCTTTATAGACATTAACATTTGATTTTAAAAATATGCTTATTTATTTTAGTGTATCTTATTCCATCTACAGTGTAGGCTCCATGAAGTTGGGGATCTTGTCTTTTTTGCTCAAAAGTGAATCACAGTACCTAGAACACTAGTTGGTGCCTATTAGTGCTTAATGTTAATTAAATCAGTCAATCATTGTTCATTCTCCAAATTCCCTTCATTTTTCTTCTGTCATTTGACACTGCCCATCTTTCAGGGGTTTAGACTTCTATGATTCAGCTACCTCCTGTCTCTCCTGATCGATTTTTTTCCTAACCCTTATGGCAGCAGCAGCTACAAAATAGACCTTTTGATCTTGATGGGAAAGATAGCATCATGTGAGAAAACACTCTGCCCTAGGATTTTGAAGACTCACCCTATACCTGCTTTTGATTCTAGTATTGTTGGGGTATGACCTTGGATAACTCTTCGAATATCTCTGAATCTGTTTTGTAATCTGTGAAATAAGAATGATAAAAAATTATTACAATGAGGATATGCTCCCTTGGAGCTGCCTCCCCAAAATGTTGCATTTCATTTAATACGCACAAATTAGAGGACATAATTCATGTTTATATATACCCAAAAACATAATGCCAATGTACAAGCACATTGTTGTTGTTGTTATTATTATTATGTTGTTGTTGTTGTTATTGTAGGAAGCTCTAATTCACCTCCCTGATTGAATTTTCTGAGTGTTTTCTATCAGCACTAGTAATAGTGTCAATAAGGAAACCTAGGAATCAGCCCTTTCAGTTTAATGGCATTTGTTTCAAGAATATTATAAGGATGTTATGAGGCCTCTTATAAAGTTAAAAACGTTATTGCTTGTTCTATAACCACATTTTCTATAAATTAAGGGTCTTCTTTTTTACTATAGAAAGTGTTATACCATTTAGCATGAATGGAATTTCATGGAGCCAAAATTTTAAGTCTTTCATCAATTTGTCACCAACTGGTATTAGCAGATAGCTTCCCTAGTTGTAAAAAACCTTTCTTCCGTTAATTGGCTGGTGCCTACAAAGAAATGTCTGATTTTAATGTATATGTACATATATAAGCTCTGTTTCACCTGAGCCAATTCTGTAATAACCCTCAACTTCATCAGATCAATGTCTGTTATCTAAGTGTATGGATCATGCTTCTACAACAGGCTGCAAAAGAACCTCTTCAAATGCATCTTGCACAACTAAGTAGTGAGAACTTGCTAATGCACTCTGAGTCACATACTGTGTAAAAGCAGTAAATTGTTTCCTTGGTGGTTTTGACAACATTGCCTCTGAACATAATTGAATGTCATACGTTTATATGTTTGCAAATAAGGTCCCAGTGACATTACCCCTGGGAATGTGTACACTTGGTCGTCCGTTTATGACAGAGGAGCCAGACATATGGCCTGTGGCCTCGGTTTGGCCCCAGAGCTGTTGCCAAATCCTCCTACCAGTTTTCAGCCAGTCTGCCCCGTCACTGTGCATCAGCTCTGTCAGAAGTAGTGCTTCCCATCAATAAATGAGCAGAAATGCAGCTTCCTCAACTGCCACCTCGCGGGGCCTCCCGGCTCTGAGATGGCAAGAGTCCTTGATATGTGCAAGAGAATGTCACATGTTATGCAAATGAAAGAAAAATGATAAGAGAAGGAGAAAGAAATGTTACAATGAAACCTGAAAACAGATCTAGAAAAGAGGCAGAAAAAAGAAAAGACCCTGCTTCATGGAAGTCGGGAGAGGTAGACTTTAATGCCTACACTGCTCTAAAGCCTTCATGGGATAGTGGACAAACCTCTTTCACCTCATTGGCCTTAATTTCCTCTCCTGTAAAGCAAGAGAGCTGGACTAGTTTTTCAACTTTTTTTTTCACCATGAACTATTTTAATTATCTGGGTCAGATCTCATATTTTAAAAAATTTTGTTTATTAAGCAAACTATATTTATCATTTCCCCCAATTATTAAATAAATGTACAGCTGCAAATCAGAGTTTCTGACCGGCATGATCTTTGACACATTGGGTTGGTATCATTTCAGGAAAAAAGAAAAGAAAAAGAAATGTGTCATTTGACTCTCTATACGTAGAAAGCCTTGAAGTATGGAAAATACCTTAGAACTATAAATAATGTTCCATGGATTTTTGCTCTTCATGTGAACATATTTTTTTTTAGGATTTTCTTTCAATAAATATTTGATAAACACTGTGCTAGGCGCTGGCATTGTTAGGTACTGAATAACACAAACTATTCTTGATAAACTTCCCAAGTGGTAGAGAACACGAAGAAAAGTCTAATTCAGCAAAATAGAAAGTATAATAATAGAGCTATAATCAAATATGGGATCAAGAGAAGGTCTATTGCTCAGTAGCCTCATTGAAGGAAAACAAACAAACAAAGAACAGGGACAACAAAACCCTATTTGTGGAGACTTGCTTAACATGAGGGGCCTTCTGTTCATATTGCTCACCCAAAGTGTGATGTGTGGGACCAACGCCCTGGGAGATGCTCTTAAAGACAGTGTGGATTCTTAAAAACATAATTTTGATCGGCAAACAATATTTTCTATCTCGTTCTAAAAGATTTACAATGCATATGTGCATATTAAAGACTCTAGGAAGCCCCTAATGTAAAGAAACATATTTAACTTGGTTTGATATCGATTTTTTTTTCAAATATTTGACCAAGGAATCTACTTTTGCAGAATACAAAATAATGAACCATAGGTTAAGGTACTCTAAATATAGCTCTTTTTGTATGTATGTGTACATGTGGTGGGAACACTTAAGATCTACCCTCTTAGCAAATTTTAAGTATATAATAAAGTATCATTAACTATAGTCACCATGCTGTACATTGGATTTCCACAATCATTCATCTTATGTAGCTGAAACTTTGTCCCTTTGACCGACATTTCCCGATTTCCCTCTCTCTCCTACTTAAATAGAGGTCTTGGAATAAGCAAGATATCAGAACCATGTTTCTTGATCTCATTACTTGGTGGCCCATTGCCAGCCTCCTCCTATAAGCCCTCAAGACCTGTAAGATTGGTGTTACTGAGCTACACTTTAGCAGTCTCCTATACATTTAAAAAGAGGGGTGCCTGGGTGGCTCAGTCAGTTTAGCCTCTGACTCTTGATTTTGGTACAGGTCACGATCTCATGGTTGGTGAGATCGAGACCTGGGTCAGGCTCTGCAATGAAGGTACAGGGTCTGCTTGGGATTCTCCTTCTCTGCCCATCCTCTGCTCGTTCTCTCTCTCTCTCTCTCTCTCTCTCTCTCTCTCTCTTTCTCAAAATATATAAATAAACATTTAAAAAAATTTAAAAAGAAAAATATCTGCAAAATACACTGAAGTTTCTATAAAGATATTGTTAAAGTTGCTGTTCACACATCACTCAGTAGAAATTCAGGATAGTATCTTTTTTTCAGGTACTGATCCCAGGAGTAGTGTGTATCTCCTGAATAAGTAGTTTGTTTTTAATCATGTTGACACCATGATTTAACTGGTCATTGTTGACAGAAAAGACAAGAGTAAAATTTATGACCTGAGTTTATAAAGTGTAGAGAATTTTATATGCATATTTGGGTATTAATTTCACTCTTGATTTCATCTTGCTTTTCCTGTATTATTTTTTCTTTGCCCTAATTTTTCATTTTTAAATTTATGAGCACCATAAATTTTATAAAAATTAAAATTTAAAATGAGTAAATTTCAGTATAGAAATTCAAACAATTTAAAATTAATTAAAAATTCCATGTTGACCCTTCTCTTTAGGTGAACTGTAGTCTGCCTAACTGTATTCATGGTTACAAACCACTTTGGTGTTTCTTTCTAGATCTATTTATACATAGAGAAAAATATAAATGTATAATTTTAATGTGTTAACAGGATTTTAGTATATGTTTTATTTTATTTTTAAAATTTGTATGTCTGGGAACTTTACCATGTCACCTTTTTAATGATGTTATGTTCATGTAATAAATAAAACCTCCTTTAACCATTCCTCTATTGATATTTTCCCATTTTTTCCTATTAAAACAAGGGTACACCCAATGTCCTTATACATATATTTTTAGTGAAATATACATTTTTTTCAGTAATAAGTATTAATTGATGGAAACTATCAGGCTGATAATTTTAGGGTTTTTTTGTTTCATTTTCTTTCCTTTTTCTTCTTATTTTTTGTGATTCATCAGTGAGCAAGAGAGTCAAAGATTCTTGCCCTTCTGCAGCTTAAAATTTAATGGTGGAGACAGCTAATTAAAAAATATAAATAGAAAAAAAGTTATACAGTGTGTTACAAAGTGACCAATCTTACAGAAAAAGGAAAGCAGAGCAGAATAAGTAGTGTAGAAGTATAAGGAGTGGGAGTATGGATTCTAAATAAAATGATTAGGGTAGAGCTCATTGAAAAAGTGACACTTGGACAAAGACATGAATGAGTGGGGAAGCTAACCATTGATAAGTGATCACTTCTAGCATGGGGATAACAAGTAGGAAAGCCCTCGTGAGGGAAGGAAACAGACATATGGAAGGAAGAACAATAAACTGTCATGGGTGGTGCAGAGTGGTAAATGAGGAGAGCACTAGGCAAGATGGTCAAAGTGTTTTTGGGGAAGAAAAGGGTGTATATTGCATAAGACCTTGTAGGACATGTGACCACTTGAGAGTTTACTTCGAGTGGGATGGGGATCCAAGGAGGGTGTTAGAAGAGGAGGCATATGACCTGACTTCTTTTTAATAAGGTTTTCTCTGACCGTTATGGTGAGAATAGATCATTCTGGGGACAAGGAGCGGGTGGATGCAGAGAAACCAGTGAGGAGGCCCTTACAATAACTTGGGAAGAGATAATGGAGTCCAGACCAGAGCAGTGGAAATAAAAGAGGGAAAATGTGGTCAGATTGGAGGACAACTAATAGACTATTTGTATGCTGATGTACAATGATCCAGTAGAGATGGGAGAAATGATGTTTCAAGAGAGAAGGGGCATTGCTGGAAAATTTGGGGGTAGATAGGAGCTGCTGGAATCTAGAATACATGTGGAAGAATTGGCTTTAGATTGTGGTACAGGTAATTCTCCTCTGGCAACAAGATGAGCAGCAGAGAATATGGGTTCATATATGGTAAGTGGGTAGATGTGTTGGTGGGAATCTATGATAGTCTCTTTATCATTTAAGTTTTCTTCATTAAATTGTATATACAGTCATCAGCTCAGAGTGAAGATAGGGGAGGAGGTGTTGTAAATATACAGGAAGAGCAAATGTGAAAATTGAAATAAGAGAGTGGAAAAATTAAGGGAATTGGAAATTTCATGATTGCCTGACTAGCATTAAGAGATCCCATTAGATTTGTGGTTATGATTTTAAATTTGAGATGAGTAAGTATGGTTGTATATTTTTCTCTATACATTTACCTGCAGAGTTGTAGGCATAGAGAATGGTGATCTGGATTTAACCAAACAAGTTTTGTCTTGTGGTCTTGCCAAACAAGTAAAAATAATGAAACTCAGGTAGGCAGTTAAGGGTGTAGATCAGGAAGTGATTATAAGGATTACCCATAGAATTTAAGTTGGATAAGGGGAAGGATGAGAACATCAAAGGGATAAGGGGCAGTAAAAAGTTAGTTGAATCAATTGATTAGATTTTCCAGTGGAATCAGAGCTTTTGGTGTTTGGAACTAGAGAAAACAAATTAGAAAGATGGTGATCAGAGTGGCACCTGGACTGGCTCAGTTAGTGGAGCATGCAACTCTTGATCTCAAGGTTGTGAGTTCAAGCCCCACGTTGGGCATGGAGATTACTTAAAAAAAAAAAAGAAAAGAAAAGAAAAAGAAAGATGGTGATCAGAGAGGGACACATGTAACAGAAATTGTGGAGGGGTTGTAGTTTTTGATAATGAACATGACAGGGTACTTAAAGCAGGTGGAGGACCAGATCATTGGAAGATGGAATTCAAGGATCAGAGAATTTAAGGTGTCAGAATGACCTACCTGAAATATTGAAATTGTAATTGAAACAAGGCTTGGGTAAAAGAGAAAAGAAGCCAGGATCTCAAAGTCAAGAACCAAATCAGATAGGTCTAGGAATGTAAGGCAAAGTAACAATGAGGGATACTAAATGATAGCACTAGATGACATGAGGTTCAAAAATAGGAAATTTGGGGGAAGAGGACAAAGAGACTGCTTTGAAAGGAGTAACGAGGAAGAATAAAATGCACCTACTCCAACTCCAGCTCCAATAAGAGAAAGGTTGTAGGAGTAAAAGAGCCATCATCTGACAGATTTGCAGGGAAACCAGAACCTTTGGGAGAGAGCCACGTTTTCATTAGACAAAGAGAGCAAATTAAACAATAGAAAAGTGGTTGTAGATGTAAGGAATTTTTCTAAGGATCAACTGTGAATTCCAGAGAACACAATGGAAGACTATCTGAAGATGGAAAGGTATAGAGGGGTATGACTGTGGGGTGTACAGAGCATTATGGGGATTTGGGTTTGGGAAGTGAGAGATGCCTTGGAAACTATGTAAAGATAAAATATAGAAGAAATTAATTCTGGCGGATTCTAGGCACATGATGGTAACACGTCTGTAAGCATGGTTAGTAGGGAGTATGGATATTTGATGCTCTTTCTTGACCCCAGTCAGTGGAAGCAAGGAAGCCTAGGGATTTGCTCACTCAATTAACAAATATTCATTGAATACCTACTACATAACATACATTGTTATAGATGCTAAGGATTCAGCTCTGACCAAAGCACAGTCTTTACCTTATGAAACTTACATTCAAATAAAGGCAACAGAGAACAAATAAACAACTAAATAACATTAATATCAGTTACTAATGAGAGTTGTAAATGAAAATGAACCAGAAGAGGGAGATAAAGAATAACAGGGGTATTATTTTACACAGGGTATTTAGGGAAGACATCATAGAGAAAGTCATAGTTGAATAAAGTACCTGAATGAAATGAAGTGAATTTTGCAAGTATCTGAAGGAACAGAATTCTAGATAAAGTAATAGCAAATATAAAGACCCTGAGAAAATAAAGCATTGTGTGTGCTTAAATGACAGCAAGTAGGATAGCATAAGAGAGAGAGGGGAAGAATAATAGGAAGTTACATGAGGTTAGAGCAGTAGCTAGGATTCTGATTCAAATGTATGAAGTGTGTGTGTGTGTGTGTGTGTGTGTGTGTGTGTATGAGACACACAAAAGATATATCCATTTCCAGGAAGTTTTAATAGACTCTGTATGTCCTTCAATAATATTCCAGTTTACACTGTAATGACAGTGTAATAAATAAATAAATAAGATTGGCCACTTTTATAACCCTTGCTAAAATAAAATTAATATTGATCTTTATAAATTTACCTCATTTAAGGGGCAGTAGTATCAGAGGTTATTTAAATACGTATTTTAAATGTTTATTGGATATTTGCAAATTATTTGATTATTTTTGCTCGTTATTTTATTAATTTACTTTTAAATTGTATTTACTTGTAGGAGCTCTTTTTTGATGTGGGTTTTAAATCCTTATCTATGATATATGGTGTAAATATACTCTTCTGGTTTGTCATGTGCATTATAGTTTTGTTTGTGTTGACTTTTAGTATAAAAACAGTTAAAATTTATATGTCACTAATTGCATTAATCTTTCCTTTCATAGTTTCTTAATTTTGTAAATACTTGTGTTTCACATGTGTTTATAATTTTTATTTAAGTCACAATCCATGGTGTTTTCTCTCATTATACCACACGTAAATTTTGTATACCCTCCAAATTACTTTGGGAATGAGGCGTGGAAATGAATCAATGGTAGCAGCAAACTTGTAGACATTGCTTACAATGTGTCAGGTACTATTCTGTTTTTCACATATATTAATTGATTGAATGCTAATAACAACCTTATGAAGTAGGTACTATAATAGGCCTTATTTTACATATAAGGGAACAAATATATATATTCAGTAATTTTCCCCAGGTGAAAACACTGGTTAATACTCTAGAGAGAGTTCAAACCCAGAAAGTCTGGCTCACAAGTCACTATGCTACATGCTGCTCTCTAGTGAGCACTTAAATCATGCCTTCTAAAGTCTGGAGGTTACAATGTTGGACTTCATATTTCAACTGAGTGTTGAGAAATAAGTAGAATTTTGACAAAAGGAATTGGAAAGAACACCCTGTGCAGTAATACAGCACTATAAATTGGCGATATTTTCTGGATTTGGAGAAAAGTTCATGTTACAGGTGTATCAGACACATGGAGTGGAGTATGGGAGTTGAGATGAGAAAGGAGAATTTTCATGAAAGAGTTTGGGTACCATTCCAAAGGTCAGGATTTTACTCTGAATGAGAAGGTCACAGTTTGGTGGTTGTTGCAGTAGAATGTAGAAGTTATAAGCAGCCTCCAATTCTATCAATATCTAGCTCTCTGAAACTGGGCAAGATACCAAACTTGCCTAATCCTTGATAGACTCATCTCTCTCTTTTTTTTTTTTTTTAACGTTTATTTATTTTTGGGACAGAGAGAGACAGAGCATGAACGGGGGAGGGGCAGAGAGAATGGGAGACACAGAATCGGAAACAGGCTCCAGGCTCCAGGCTCTGAGCCATCAGCCCAGAGCCCGACACGGGGCTCGAACTCACGGACCGCGAGATCGTGACCTGGCTGAAGTCGGACGCTTAACCGACTGCGCCACCCAGGCGCCCCTAGACTCATCTCTTAAGGGAGAATAAAAATTGCAGTTACTTTAAAATTTTAAATAAATGATGAATGTTTAGGATTTAGCCTAAAGTCTGGCAAGTATTGCACATGTAGTACTCTCAACTCTTATCATTTCTAGTTGAAGTAAACGTTGATGAGAGATGGTGGGCAATCCAATAAAAAAGAAAATGCAAATGACTTTTAAGTGGTAGCAGGAATAGCTTTTGGTAACCATTTGGGTTCAGAGAATGAGAAAAGAAGAGCAAATAAGGATGACCCTGATATTTTGAGGTTTGGAGACCAGGTATTTGGAGATATAAGCTGAGGTCAAAATGAAGAAGGAGGAGGAGGAGATTTAAGGGCAAAGTGCTCAATTTTTGGAAATATTAAAGTGAGATACCTGGAATTTATCTGTGTTCTGATCATGTCTATGTTAGGAAAAGATATAGTAAAATCAGTTTATAAAACATTGTGTGTACTGGAAATCTCTATTAATCAATATCTCTGTTTTACCAGTGCAATAAAAAATTATATGTGGAGTTTGAGAAACTGTAATAGCTTAAAGTGCCTTCTGAATCACCAAAGATTAAATTACGTACAGTGTAATTTTATTGTTCAGTATATGATATTGCATTCTAATTACATAAAAGTGAGAAAACCTCAAATGCTATAGGTACAGAAAAAATGCATTCCAGTTTCTGGGACAATCTCAATTTTAAATTTATTTGTTTATTTTATAAGCTGTTTATTTAAAATAAATAAATTAATAAAAGCATTTATTGAAGTCATCCATTGAATGTCAAGTACCTCTGTCTAGAACATAGTCCACAATATACAGAACAGGTGATAGCATGAAATGAAACTGAATTGATGAGCAAGATAGCATCCTTAAGGCATATTGTAGCAATAGGTCCCCCAAAACAAAGGCACTGTTCTGTATATGACTCTAAAAACTCTCTAGTTTATTATGCAAAAATGCCCTACACTTGTGCTATACTAGAACAAATTAAATTTATTATGCTGTTATGTTTCCATTTTTATTATATCTGAATGCTGATACAGTGTTTTCAGAATGCCAGATTAGGGTTTTCAAATTAGAGTTTAAAAACCTTCTTCCAACCTGAGGAAATTAATTTTATGAGCGACTTAAGCATCTACACTCTAAAAAGACACCTGCTTTCTCCTGGTAAATATATGACTTTAAGATAATTTAAAGAGCCTTTGAAAAGTTTAAAAAAATCAGCAAAATCTAATAAAAATAGACAAGATGCTCAGGGGATTCAAAGTAGGTTAAGATATCAAAATATAAATGCCATTTGAAAGGGATTCTTGCACTAAATTTAGGATTTTAGCATTTTGACACTGATAAATCTTGCTGCAGGGTTCCTAAATCTGATGAGAACACCTGTTAGTGACGCACAAATGCCTGAATTAAAATGTAGTTTTGATATTTCAGTTATTAGATTAAAATCAGAAACCTTTAAACACACAGTAATTTATGTAGGATTCTTTTTGTGAGGGACTTTTAAAGCATAGATTGACTCAGTTTGATTCTGGAAAGTTTCTAAATTGAAGACTTTAAGTGAATGTGCTTTGGCCATATGATGCAATTTTATTCCGTATCAAATGGAGAAGTCAAAAAGTAGAGTATGATATCATGCTGTTAAGACATAATGAGAAGATTTAAAAATTCTTTTAAATAAACTCTTAAATGGAAATATTCATAGAGGATAAAAATATTCAGGTGGTGTGGTTTGACCTTTAGAGTCACATAAGAAAGATGAGTCCAATTCATTATTCATCTAGGTATTGCCTATTATAAAATAATAGACTTCAAGTGCTTTATATATAACCATTAGAAAGATCTGTGCATAACCCAGCCTCCATTATGTAACCAAGTAATGCAAAAAATACCTGTAAGTTAAGTGACCCCATGAGAAGCAACACTACTATAAAGCAATTTTTAATTGACTTAGAAACAAAAGTATTATAAGAATAGTTTTGTAACTTAAATAGAAAGAATAGAAAAATCTCTCTCCAAATCTTTGCTTCAGTATTATTCAGAGTGTTGTGTATGAAACCCTTGCTTTCAGTAAAATTTTTTTCGAAACATTGTCTTATATTAGAGTATGCTATACCTGTATAAATAAATAATGTAAAAATAAATTTACCAACCTAAGTCTTGGAAAATGTTATCAAAATTAAACTTCTATTTATAATTCCTTCTGAGATATATGCCTGAAAAATTTAGTAGAGATGGTGGGGGGGCAGGCAGGGAGAAAACTTATAAGTCAAATAATTTTATTTGCAATTGAACTTTCAGAAATTGATAAAGCAGTGCACAGACTTATGTTAGATATATTGAAGTTTCAAATGTAAGTGTTTTCCTACTATGATGCACATGTTGGCCAGTAGGACATAGCATTGATAAGTGACTTGGCAGGCTCTCGTAAATGATAACTAGACAAAGAGACAGAAATGAGCTAAATTATTGGAGTAAATATCTTTATATTGAATTATAAATCACTGATTTGTAGAACAGACTTCTTATGATCATGAATGTAAATTAAAAATAGATCAGCAAAGAATGAGTAAAAATGGTCAGTTTTCAAATACTTTTCACAGCTTTTTAAGCCTGACTTATTTCTCTGGCTCAAAAGGAGAAAACATATTGGCATTTGTGTTTAAAAAACTCTTGGACAGTAAAGTGCTAAAGATTGCCAAACCAACTGAAAGTGGCTTTCTTGTAACTCTGGTATGCTCTGCCCTGCACCCAGTTCTTTAGCATGACATGTCCACCTTTTCCACAAAAGTTTTTCTTAATTCTGGAGAATTTCTTTTACTGATAGGCATATAATTCTAAATTTTATAGTAAGGAGAAAATAATAAACTGGATTAACATTGTATATTTTCTCTGGAATACTATGTAACAGTGAAGCTCTGTCCTTCCACATAAATGAAACTCAAAAGGAGCCAACTGAATCATTGATGGGCAGGCAGTGCCTCCATGTGATGTTTCAAATTCATCATGGCTCCACTTTGCATGAAAGTCCTCTTTGTAGTGCGAAAGCCAGTTTGGCAGTTGTTATCTAATGAAGAAAGAGAGGACACTTTGAAAGTCAAATGAAATTTTAGGACCACCTGTATGTCAGTGAAGTATTTGTTACTATAAATTGTTATGGGCAGATAAACAAATGGCAATTTTAATTTAGAGTAAGAATAAGTTGGAGAAAGGTTAAGGGACTGTGCCATATGTTTTCGAGTGAATTCTTCATATAGTTCTATGATAATGTATATAGATTTAAAATTAGGTCAGGAAGGGGCGCCTGGGTAGCTCAGTTGGTTGAGTGTCCAACTTCAGCTCAGGTCATGCTCTCACAGCTTGTGGGTTCGAGCCCTGCATCAGGCTCTGTGCTGATGGCTCAGAGCCTGGAGCCTGCTTCAGATTCTGTGTCTCCCTCTGTCTCTGCCCTTCCCCCACTCACGCTCTGTCTTCCCTTGTCTCAAAAATAAATAAACATTAAAAAAATGAAAAATAAAATAAAATTAGGTCAGAAAGACATGAGAAAAAATAGTCAATTTTCAATTATTTTTCACAGAGCTTTCTAGTTTACATCTAAGGATATATTCTGCTGCAATGGTTTTGTAAACGTAGATTATTATTTTTTTTGTCTCCATTAAAGGATGGAAAAGGAAACAATTTGTTTTGCAATGGCCCAGTTTCATAAGGGTGGTACAGACTTTTGGAAATATTTTAATTTTAGTTACATTGATCCAGGTTAATTTGGAAACAATTATAAAGCATATACAAATTACAAGTCATAAAATGTATACTGTAAAGATTTGAAGAGTTATAAGAACCCAAAAGATTCAAGCTCCATTTACTAAGAATAAAATGCTGATAACCATGAGTTGCAGTTGTGGTTTGGATGTACTCAGAAAAGTTAACTACATAAAAAATGTCACCTTCTTATTCAGCATATTAGCTCCCTGGGTGTCTTCAAGACATATCCGCTGGCTTTTCTTTCAAAATTTACACTTCCCTTAGCTATGCTACGATATTACAGCTATGGAAGAGTGAGCTGGCTTCCATTCTGCCTCATGCATCATCAACCAAACTGTCAGTAAAGTGCTAATTGCAGAAACTTTATTACTTGAGGTGATATTGAACCAGAGAGAACACAGCTTGATTTTTCATATTCCAAACTTTGCAATGTGAGCAATTAGGAAAAAAAAAACTTTCTTTTTGTTTCAATTTGTAAGCTAAGCAAAATTGAAATGGATGTCACTGACAGTAAAACAGAAACTTAAAATATTGTCCTTCTAGGTGACTTTATAACTTAGTATAAAAATATCCTGTTAACCCCTTCTTATCAAAATGCATATTTTGTACCTTAACAGCACTTGCAGTTTTACAACATAATTGGATACCTTTAATTGGAGAAAGAGAGAACTCTACCTTATTTTATGATTCTGTCATTCAAGTATTTTTGCAGAAGTATACTTCAAAGATGAGCTTTATATATACTTTCCAAATTTATATAATATATTTCCTATGGGATCTAAAATATTTAAAGCACTCTTTAAACATTATTTGAGAAAATGGTTTTGGAGGTAGCACAAGGAATTTCATCTAGAAATACAAAAATAGATGAAGATGGTTTAATGGAAATTTTATTGGAATAGATGCATGGCAAGTCAGCTGGGACCATTTCCAGGGTGAGTTGTGTAGGGGGTGATCAGGAAAATCAGCAAATATAATTCCATGTGAAGTCCTTGGGGAGATTTAATGTTCATTAAAACATATGAAAGGAACCTCTAAATCAGATTTAAGGGTCTACAGAAAAGGAAACAAACCTATGTTAGATTCTTAAGAAGGAGAAAGAATTAAGGACATGAAGGTGGAAAGGACAGGAAAAAGGAAATGTTTCATCCCAAGAAACAACTGAAGATGGTATGGCCCTGGATTTTTTTTTAATTGTGACCATTTGGAGAGTCTGAAAGTTCAATAGAACTAAAGCCTGGAAATTAAATGGGTGATATGGATTAGAGGGACACTAGCCTGTGAAGTAAGCCATGGAGGATCTTGAAAGGGCTCACATGCTAAAGAATTTCAAATTTGTTGGAAGGGCAATGGGAAGTCATGTAGGGTTTTGCATAGGAATTTAACATCATCAGATTTGTATTTTTGAAAGGTCAGTCTTGCTGCAGTCTGGAGAATTGCCTGGAGCTAGACAAGACTGAAAATAGGGAAACCACTTAAAAATCTGTTGCAGCAATCCACATAGGTTATGATCCAGGGCTCAGCTGGAATAGTAGCAGGAAGAAGGGAAAGATGGATTTGAAAGATACTTAAGAGACAGAATCAGCTGAGTAAAGGACTTGCTGTGTGAAGTGGAGGAGAGGGAATATTTAGGGATGGTGCTTAGTTTCTGACCAGGACAACAGAATGAATAGTGGTGCCATTTGTTGGGACGTAGGAAGAGGAGTGAGTCTTGGTGGTAGAGATGATTTCAGTTGCGAACCTGTTGAGTTAACATTTTCTATGAGATATACATGTATTTAATGCAGGCCGGATGGGAAGAAAGTGAAAATAGGAAGGTAGTGATAGGGAGAAAGGAAAGAGGTTGGGTTCTGGAAATTTCACTCAGTTACATGGACAAGTGTGGGCAGGGAGAGTAACTGCAAGAGATCTGGATGGGTAGGAGGTTGTGCTCAGAGTGAGGTATTTAAGTTTATGAATCCAACAGTGGACAAATCATGGTGGTAGCAGGTGCATGGGTGGCTGTGGGCCAAAGTGTAGTTGGGGTGAGTGTCTGTATCCCGGTGTTTGTGTTTATATACACAGGGAGTTGTATATAGAAGACTTTGGCTGGTAGTCTTGCTACAAGTAACCATAGAGAGAATTGAGTTCTTACTGAAAACAGGAATGATGGCCTTTCTACAATAAGTGAGCAATGAGATGCAAGCTTGAAACAGAGACATGAACTTAATTTATAATTAATTTAATTAACGTATTCACCCCACTATTGGGTTGAGTTCAGTTTGATAAAATTTAGTGCAAATATGCTGGCATACATAAAATGTGTACATAGACAGGTGTTTGAAAAGCTGAGGGAAAAGACTGATCATTGGGGATTAAAGGTTTAGGAAACCTTATAGAAGAGATGAAACTTGATCTGAACTTTAGAATGTGGCTTAAAATTTAAACTAAAGAACCTACATTATTTACTATTTAAACATTAAATAGGCTTGGGTTCAATCCTAAGCTGTAAGCTCTTGGTAAAATTGTTTAGTCTTTCAAAACATAAATGTTTTCAACTGTAAGGTAAGAATATTAATATTATGACTTACAAAAGGTAACTAATTTAAAAGCTTTTTCCCTATAATAATTGATTAAAGTGAAAGCACTAACAATTTTAATTATCAAAAGGACAAAAATTACAGAATATAGAGGTTATACAGAGAAAGAATTGCTGTGTTTAAAAATTGAACATACTTTCTGTTGCCAAAGAATTTTTTAAATAGAGTAAAAAAGGTAATTACTGTATCCCCACTAGTAGGCAAATGATATCATCAGAACATACTAAATAATGTTGATTAATGAATTTTCCCCCCATTTCTCAGTACACAGAGGACTGTGCTTACTTGCCCACTTGAAGCTAGGTATAGATATTCGATTAATTCTGAATAATAAAATGTAAGTGGAGGTGTCTTCTAGAAAAAAGCATTTGTTTATTTGTGATCTATTATTCGATTCTCTTCTCTCCTGCCATGGCAAACCTTTATGACTGATGCTGAGATGGGATTTTAAAAAAATGTTAGAACATTTATTAACCTGGTGATTTGAGACAAAGAACTCTGACCCAGCTGCATTAAATATGAACAAAAACCAAGATTTGGAGGTTGTTTGTTACTGCGACATAATTTAAACTATACTAACTGATGTAGGATATAAAGTTGTCAGTCACAAATGAGATTATAATCTATTGAAAGAGAGGAAGTTCATCTTTTATCTAGGCCTGGGCAAATAAGGTAAATCAAGAAGAAAATATTGGCCTGAACAATGAGAACCCTTTTTCTGGATTGCTTCCATTAGTGCTTTGTCCCTGAAGTGAGAAGTACCTTGCCAGTAAGGAACTGTCTTTTAAAATTTTTGTTTTTGTTTTTGATATTAGACAATGCCCCTAGCCACCCAGAACCCTGTGAGTTTAACAACAATGGTGTTGAAGTGGTTTGTTTGCACCTAAACACAATGTCTCTAATTCAGTCTCTAGATTAGGGTATTATAAGGACCTTTCAGGCTCAATACACATGGTAGTCTATGGAAAGAATTATTAGTGTTGTGGAAAAGAACCCAGATAGAACATTATGAAAGTCTAGAAGGATTACATACCATTGAAGATGCCATTCTTGTTATAGAAAAAGCCGTGAAAAGCTGAAATAATATATTCCTGCTGGAGAAGAAGGAGAAGGAGAAAGAGGAGGAGGAGGAAGAGGAGAAGGAGAAGCAGAAGTAGAAGTTAGTAAAACCACAGATAAATAAAGAAGAAAACAGTAAAGTTGAGATATACAATAAATGGTGACATAGTTTTCTCTTTCTAATAAATATATAGATAATAATATACATGATATTACCCATATTAAATAGTTTATCATCTAAGCTTTTAATTCTAAGCTTTTAATTTTACACCACAAAACATTCTCTGGGTTTCATATAACCTTCCCTCTAGGAGCTTATGGTCTGAGACCAGCAATGTAGCATAAAAATAAACATAAAGCAAATAAAATAAATTCTGTTAAATGTATCAGCATCCTAGGTATGTGAAAGGCATGATGAAAGGCAAGAAAGCCACATGATTATATGGACCAAATGCTTTATAAATAAGAGAGAAAAAAGGGTATTCATGCAGAAAGTACTAAGATATGGACAGTGAATTACAGTAGAGGGCCAGGAAAACAGAAGAAATTTGTGGTAGAAATAGGTTGAGCTTTGAAATAATATGTCTTAGGTTAGACCATGGACAAGATGACAGAAATGAGTCTTCTAGAACATGAATTCTAGGTGGTGAGGAGTGTGTCCTTAATGTCCAATAATACCCAACCATTTCAGTAGAAGTAGATCTCTCAGATTTAACAAGAGATGTTACTGAAAATTCTTTGTGCTTCTCAGAGCTGAAAGGCCTCTAGATGACTATAAATTTAGGAAGGTGATGAGGGAAATGGCATGAGAGTTGTTCATTCTCCACCCTATAGCAGAAGGATATTTTTGAAATGCTGATCTGCTTGTATAATCCCCACTTGCTGTTTAAGACCCTTCAGTAGCTTTCCATTTCTCTTAAGTGTATGACCTTTCATTAAAGAACCTCATGACAGAGGGGTAAAATGACCTAAGGTTGTAAGTAATATGAACTCTATCCACCTCTCCAAGCCTTCTCTCACCTTACCTTCTTCCGCAGAGCCATCACCATGGACTTCTTTCAATTTCTTGATTAGCCATGCTCCCTCCCACCATGAGGATTTTGCATATGCAATTATCTCTACCAAGAATGTTTTTTCTTCCCGTTAGTCAAGTTTACCTCTATTCATCTCTCACCTAAATCTTGTATACTATTTTTTAGGGAAGTCTTACTGGATTTCCTGGCTACGTCAAATCTTCCTATAACAGAATTTTGTACCACTGAGCACCTCTCCTTTGTAACCATTGTCAGAGTTGCAATTGTATAATTGTTTATGCATCATTCATTGATGGACATTTGTTGTCCTCGCTGGAAGATAAGCTCCATGAGATCATATATGTTTCTGTTTAAGCTTGCTTAGTGAATGTTTACTAAAGTGTCAAGTAAGTGGAAGCCTTTTAATGAATACCAATTGAATAGATTAATATTTATTATTTAATAAATGCTTTATTATTAATTAATAAATTAATAATATATAATAAATATATAAATTAATAATAGATAATAAATATATTAATTAATAAATTAATAATATATAATAAATATATAATTTATATATAAATTAATAATATATATAACAAATATATAAATATATAATAAATTAATAATTATTATTAATTAATAATAAAGTATTTATTAATGTAGAACAATGATGATAACACCTTGATGAACAGGTGTGCTTGCTAAGTCACTAAAATGCTTAAGATGAAGGCCACAGTATTTTGGGGAACGTGTGGGAAGGCACAGATTTTTTTCAAAATATTGTAGTCATCAGTATTTGCAGAAAATTGTGGAATCTGATGCTAATTTCTTAGGTTAAGGAGGGGAGGATAAAAACTATCATGTTAGGAGTGATTTTCATGAGAATTACTTTTCTTTCAAGGTCTGAAACAAAAGATAAGTAATATGTTACCATTCTAATGGTGCATTTCATCTTTCAAGTACTCTGCAGAAAGAGTTTAATAAAATTCGGCTCAATTAGGATCCTTAGGTAATATACCATTCTAATAAAGTAAATATTGTGGTTAACCAGACCCTTTGTAAAATTTCAGTCACTGCTGTAGAATATATTTACTAAACTCTTAGTGTTTTTTGCTGTCTCAGTAAACACAATGATAGTGGACATTATATAACCTCTTCTGATGATTCAAAATACTGTGATGCTTATGGTTATCACTTTGATAATCAATTTTCATTATGAGAAATAGAGATATAAATTTAGGAGAGAGAGTAGATTGTACTGAATGACCCTTGGATATAACCCAAAAGGTATTTTTTAAATTATTAAATACCTTTCTATACTTGTTTTATATTAATCAATTTGCCTCTATCATAAAAGCAAAGGACACAAAAGTTCTGGCTTTATTATAATTGACTTAGTAAGTTGAAAAACTTGACCTTTTGTGAATCATGTGGAGTTATTTATAAACCCTGTTTTATTATGTTAATATCTAAATTATTCCATCTGGATCTAGTAATGAAAGTCAGCTCTCAGAATATGTGCAAGTGGTTTACTTTTTACTCAAGATTAATCTGTATAAATGTAGTCCTAATCGACATATGAAATGTACTTTTACAATAAAATATTAAAAGCTGTTTCTTTTTAAACAAAGAAATGTTGCTTATGAAAGATCAAGTAGTATTTTTATTTAAAAAAAATTCCTAAATGTTATTTTCAAAAAATGTATCACAAAAATGGTTATTTTAATAATGTTTTATTAATGAAATATTTCAAGTGGGAAAATGATAATATATATTCAGTGAGTTACTCTTATTTGGGAGTTTTTCTTATTTTTGGAAATTTAACATAAAAATATAAATTATTTAATGAGTGCAGGTAACATGTTTATGAACATAGAGAGACCTTGCCA
The DNA here is from genome assembly GCF_007474595.2 of Lynx canadensis. Taxonomy (NCBI): domain Eukaryota; kingdom Metazoa; phylum Chordata; class Mammalia; order Carnivora; family Felidae; genus Lynx; species Lynx canadensis. The sequence goes on from NC_044310.1 coordinate 69,580,876, forward strand.
AATCAAATCCTGACAATAACCAGAAGGTCACATATTGTAATTTTAAAGCACATCTAATATTTTCTTCACATTGGGAAAATATTTCTACATTTTATACCAGTGGGAGGTGTTAAATTTTTTGCATGAAGAATGGTGTGAAATGCTTATGACTTTATTGCTAATTTTTCCTACATTGAAAAATCGTTTGCTTTATTTTAAATCAGAACTTCAAAATCCTGGAAAAATAAAAAAAATAATAATTAAAACATTGATCTTCTAGATACAACAATCAATCCTACAAGTAAGTGTGCTTTTGTACAATAATCAGGCATCTTTTTTGGTAAGAAAGATCTTATTCCTGTCTACTTTTATTTCCTATATTCCCATTTCTAAAATAAACTATTGGGCAAGCTTTTTGGAAGGATGACTTATTTCTATGAATATTTTGCAAGGCAAAGAAAGAGAATCTTCCTGGGGCTAAACTATCCTCCCCAAAGCATGTGAATATTCGTTCCAATTTTGTTCCTTCTAATTAAGCATTATTATAAAATCCTCACCGATCTCACAGCTGATTAGTGTTTCCATTAAGAAACTGTCAGTGTGGTGTTAAGTCTAGACATAGAGAGCTGTAAGAAAAATTCTAGCAATATTTTCCTACGTTAAAAACAGGAACAAATCACATTTTCCTATAGGGACTCTATCGTAAGATGTGTAGAAGACAATTATTTAAAGTGTGCAAGATTTTAACGTATAATTTTCCAGAATATGTTATTTCTAGTATCCATATTCTATTCTGGAAGACTTTTCCATTCCTCACCTTGAGCATGCATGCTGTGAGCAAATTCTCCCTATCTTTGCATTGAAGTGCAAAGCATCATCTCCTCTGTCCTGGACTACTGGAATACCCCACCTAAGTGGTTTCTCTGCTTTTGCTCTTTCTCTGTTGTCATCTTTTCCACATGGTAGCCAGATGGATCTTTTCATGATATCACACAACTGTTTAAACTGCATCCCCCTCCCTTCAGGAACTTCTAACACAGAATGAAATGCAGTCTTTACTAGCACCAAATAGACTGTCATCTAGCCCCTCACTATCCCTCCAAATCCACTCCATGCTGTTTCTTGAACATGCCAAATTCTATTCTTCTATCTGGAAAAATCTCTTACTAGAACTTGACAAGCTTTAATCATATCATTTAAGTTTCTGCTCAATGTCATCTCCCCAGAGAGGTCTTCCTTATGATTCTGTCTATAAAGTAGTTGATAACCACATCACTTTCTATAACTTTAGCCTGTTTATTTTCTTCATAACACTTTCTACTTACTGATATTATATCATTTAGTTTTTTTACGTTTTATTGTCCATCTCCTGGACTAGAATATGCTCAGAGCATGACAACTTTTAGTCTATCTGCTGTGCTGTATGCCCAGTGCTTAAAATAGCGTGTGGCACAGATTATCCTCTTAGTACTTGAGTGAAAAAAAAATCAAGGGTCTCTGATTCCATTAAGCCTTTTCCAACTGTCCATCTCTCACAATATACACCAGTTGAGCAGATGTGATCATTTCTTTCTTTATCCTATTTGGCATAAAAAGTTAACATGTAATGAGTGCTTACTGTGTACCAGGCACTAAGACTTTTTACATATATTGTCTTCTGTTAGCGCACAATTACTCTGTAGTGGTAAACATTATTAGTGGTAGTGTTAGTAATAGTAGTAGTAATAGTAGTAATATTTCTAGCCCAGTGTCACCCAGCAAGCAAGTGGAAGAGTCAGGATTCAACCCTAGGGAGTCTGGCTCCTGAACCAGACTCTAAAGCCAATATGCTACACTACCTCTTTGAAGAAATCATCACAGTGTTTTGCAGATGAATACTGGGATCTCTCTTGGGGAGAAAGTTATGCTTTATTCCAATATGGCACAAGAAAATGTTACTAAGTGAGAGAGTGAATGAAGAATTATCTATATTTAGGCAACAACCAATGAGTTCATACAATCCAAAAAAGAAACAAATGCATTTTTGTCAGATGTCAGAGCTGCCATATTCTGATCACTGAGAAGAATGAGGGACCTATAGTTTACTGAGGAACAGATCAGCTTACTATCATGAAAGTTTTCAGAACAGATATTAACCATGCATCCCTCCAATCTATAAACATTTATAGAAGAATTCCAAGAATACTCTTTGAAATTTAGACATAAAACATTACTAAGACTATTTGGAAAAACTAGAAAAAACCTGACTCTATACTAGTATTTTTGGGGGTTAACTATAGGGATTTAGATGGAATATAACTTGATTTTATTAATGAACTCCAGACTTACGTCATAGTTTCCTTTCAACAGTAAACATTATGCAGTGGAGATAGAAGAACCAAAGACTTTATCTGAATATGTGAATATATGAACAAGAAAAAAATATGCTATCTTTGTGTCTGAACGACTAAGGGGAAAACATGTCTATTGTATTTCTCAAGGCTGTTTATATATGTCACAGACGTACCTTAGATCAGCTAGGACAAAGAGAGTTATTGGCTGAACTAACGTAGTTAGGGGAATAGGAAAGTCAAGTGCAGTGCCACTCACTAGTTTGAAGCATATGAGCCAGATACTCAAATGCTTCAGTATTCTTCGAGTTTTATGTGTCTATTTTTCTCCATGTATGTCATTTATGTCTACTAACAAAGATAGGAGAATGATTGAGTTTAACAACTGGGAAATTAAATCCAAAAAATTCTCTTCTTCATAACAGTAGCCTTGTCCATAATTCAAAACAATCAATTGATTTCATTGGTCTCGTGGAAGAGATTTTTTTTTGAAAGCATACTCTAAGTAAACAGTTTTGATTTAAATGATTTATATTGATATCATCATTGATATTTAAATTCTTCAGTATGATTAATTTGGAAGTTCACCCTAAAGTCTCAACCAGAAATACGAATTGAGCATAGTATATATACTGTAGTGAAATAATTTTTAGATATAAAACAATACTAAGAAAGTTTGGTCAAGAGAAATGTATTCCCTTTCCAAGACAGTGCATTTCAAAGTCTCTGTGGTGAAGAACCAAGTTTTTGGTTGTTTTCCCCCACTGCCAAGTACCTCAGGTACCAATATTTTTGTTAAAAAAAAAGTAAATTACTACAAAACTAAAATGAGAAAAGACATCCACAAGTTAAAATTATTTATTTTTATATTTAATAGACATAAAATTACATTTCAATAAATATAACAAGAAATATTATACAGAAAAAGGAAATACAAATTTCTGCAAATTGTTCTTTTAAAATGTATATCCATATAGCTTATTAGTATAGACAATTAGTATTATACTCAATCTTTGACTTTATTCAATTGTAACTGAACAAAAACTTATGTGTAAAAAATGATATCCAACTCAAATACTTTTTTCACACATTTGAACCAAGACCATGCAAATCAGTAAAGTTTTAGTGTAACAAATGGGTTTGTTTTTTACTTTCTCATGTATCTAAAGTAAATACATGGATAAATTTCTAAATGTTGATTTCTATATCTGTATTTATTTCAGTATAGTAACAATAACAATTAAAATATAATAAGAGAATATAACTTCCCTACAAATTCTTACTGACGGGGCCTCCCCACCTCCCTTCACTGGCTCCTTGATTCAGGAAGCCCTTAAATCTGGGTTTCTTCTTTGCCGCAGGCTGGAAACTGCTTCTGAGTAGTTGGTTCCTGTAATTTTAGGGCTCACCTTGTTTGTAATCCTCTCTTGGATCACATTCCTGCGCTATCTGTTGTCCAATGTTTGAAAATATTTGCTTCATATTGTCTCCCCATTTCCTAGTTGTTAAAGAAGAGAGGGTGGTGTTATATCAGCTTGGCTAGAAGTGGACGTATTATACCACGCACATACTGTCTTGTTATATATTCATTGCTGTTCACTTCAAAATATTGTCTAATTTCTGCTTTTATTTTCCATTTGCATGTTGAAGTATTTAGAAATGCATTATTTGATATCATGAAGTTAGGTTTTTTTCTAATTTCACTTTTATTCCTGATTTCTAGGTTAATTTCACTCTCATCAAAGAACATAACTGAATAATTTCAATTTTTAGGTTTTGTTGTAGCTTTAGTTTTGGCCTAGCATATGGGTAAATTTTATACGTGAATACTTAAGAATAAATATTGTTGTTCTTGGGTGAAATAGTCTCTACATGTTAATTAGTTTATGTTTAAAAAATTAATTTTTCATACCTTCTGATTTTTTTTTGCTCAATTCTATCAGTTATAGTGGGAAGTATATTATTTGTGGATTTCTTTTTGTTGTGCAATATGAATCTATGAATCTATGATATTAGATGATTATAGATTTGATATTGTGACATATCCATTTTGTATTGACTCCTTTATATTTTAAATGTTTATTTTTTTGAGAGAGAGTGTGAGAGAGTGTGCATGTGTGCATGCAAGTGGGGGAAGGGTAGAGAGAGAGAGGTGGCGGGAGACAGAGGATCCCAAGCAGACTCCACACTGATAGTGGAGAGCCCATGTGAGGCTTGAACTCACAAATCATGAGATCATGACCTGAGCCAAAGTCAGACACAACCTACTGAGTCACCCAGTCTCCCCGCTCCTTTATATATTAATATGGCCTTCTTATCTTTTTCTTTGAAGTCTATTTTGCCTTATATTAATATACCAACACCAGCTTTCTCTTGGTCAGTGTTTCATGCTATCACCTTCCTTTCAACTGTTTTGTGTTCTTATACATAAAGTGTGTCTCTTATAAGCAATATATAGTTGACAGTTATTTTTTACTATGACTATCTTATCTTAGTCTTTTACTTGATGAATTTGGTTATTTACATTTAATATAATGATATATAAGGAATAGTTATATTCTATAACTATTTTGTAATGACTGCCCTAGAGATTACATAACTCATCTTGTACTAATTATAAACTAAAAGAAGTTATTATTTTATCATATTCCTGCTACTGTTTGAACCATACACCTTTTGACACTATTTACTCTATATATCATTTTAAAAAAATTTTTGTTTAACGTTTATTTATTTTTGAGACACAGAGAGAGACAGAGAATGAGCAGGGGAGGAACAGAGAGAGAGGGAGACACAGAATCCAAAGCAGGCTCCAGGCTCAGAGCTGTCAGCACAGAGCCCAACGTGGGGCTCGAACCCACGAACCGTGAGATCATGACCTGAGCCGAAGTCAGTCGCCTAACCGACTAAGCCACCCAGGTTCCCCTATACGTCATTTTTATTCTTACTGTTTTCAAAATGGGGAAATCTTCTAAGACTTCACTGGTTCAACTCCAATTGGTGTTAGCTTAAATGTTTGCCCTTTTACCTTGTCAAAGGAAAAAAAAATCATGGTAGTATTTAATAAGGAAATGTTTCTTTTCTATCAGAAATTGGATGCAATTGATCGAAGGTCTTTTGGCATCTGTCATAAAGGTCATTGAATTTTTTCCCCTTTGCCCATGTAATATGATTGGTTATGGTAGTCTATTTTCTAGTAATGTAAAGCCCTTGAATTCCCACAGGAAGTTTCTCTTAATAATAGTACTTTATTAATTTAATATTCTGTTAAATTTGAGATACTGCTATGTGTCCTTTTTGTATTTATATCCACAAAATAACTTTGTCCACTTATCTGTGTCACTTCTGCTTTGCTCTGTTTATTTAGTATTTGTTAGGAGTGGGAAGCAACATTATATTATCTTCATAAAATGAATTGGGTAATTTCTCTTATTTCTCTGTACCTTGGAAGAAATTGATAAATAAATTGTGTATTCTTAAAATTTTATACAAACTCATCTATGAAACTATCTGGGTTATGAAACAGAGAAATTTCTTTAGTCTATATAATAATTTAACTTTATAACAAAAATTTGCTATTTCATTGAGTGTTTAAATTCCATGAGCATGATTTCATGTACGTAATCTAAAAAAGAATTTTTCTGTGTCTGGGGTTCTCTTTTCATGAGTAATGTTATGAATTGCTATTCTCATACTTTTCCATCGGTATCCATTACAGGTTTACTTATTTCATTATAGTTTTCAAATAACTAGCTTTAGACATGTCTTTGTTTCTAATTTTTTTATTTATTAAGTTATGTTTTCATCTTTATAACTTTTCTACTGGTTCTTAGGGATTATCTCAATGTACTTTTACTATCACCATATTAGTATTTATTGCTGTAGAACAAATTACAGCAAACTTTACAACTTAAAATAATACCCATTTATTAGCTCACTGCACATCAAAAGTTTAGCATGATATTGCTGTGTTCTCTGTTCAGTGTATCATGAGGCAAAAGTCAAGATGTCAGCCAGGCTGTCTTTTCCTAGAGGCTCTAAGGTAGAAAAAAAAAATCTGCTTCCAGGCTCATTCTTGTTATATCTTCAGAATTCAGTTCTTTGCTGTTATAGGACTATGTCCTTTTTGGTTGTCACTTAGTGGCTGCACTCAACTAATAGAGGTTGTCCATGTGGCCTTATGTCTTCAGATCTGCACCAGTGTGTTAAATCCTTCCCCATTCTTTGGAACTTTACCTATTGTCCCTGTCCTCTGTATCAGATTTAAAGAGGTCATGTGATTAAGCCAGACACATCAGAATATTTTCCTATATTAAAGTCCACTGATCTGAGACCTTAATTACATTTACAAAATGATAGCAGCATCTAAACAGGTATTTGACTGAATAACGGGGAAAATGCATATATTTACCAGAGAGTCACATAGAATTGACTGCCACACTCCTATGAGTAGAACATTTTGTTCACTTATTATTTTTCCTACTCTGCAGGTATAATTTCTCTGGAGTACATGTTTGTCTGTATCCTCTGCTTTTTAGTATATTCGGACTTGAGAAGCTGATATCCTCTTTGACTCAAGTTAGTTACTATTTTTTGATTCTTTTGTGGTTTAATGTACTTTTTAAGTAATGCTTTTATTATTAAAGTGAATCTTTATTTCACTGAAATGAGATAAAGAGAATTGGTATGATTTATTCTTTTCCATTTGGGAATTTTTTGAGATTCAAGATATGATCAATATTTATATATGCCTTATGAATATTTAAAAAGTATCTATTTTCTGCCTAGGAGCTACAATATTAATTATATTCATTTTCTCAATTTCCTTATTTGATTTTGGATTATTTGATCATCATAGAGAAAATCTCAAAAAATAATTGTTTTCCCATTAATCTTTTTTATTTTTAATGCTTTTTTATTATAGTTGAGTGATACATTATTTTTTTTCTTTCTTTGTAATCAGCATGCTGTACATTCTGTCCCCTAAACTTATTTATCTTATAACTAGAAGTTTGAAACTTTTGACATCATTTACCCACTTCTCCCACCACCTTCCCCCATACCCCCACCTCCCACCTCTGGCAACCATTGATCTATTATTCTCTGTTAACTATGAGTTGTTTTTGTTTTTGTTTTTGTTTTAGATCTCACATATAAGTGAGATCATACATTATTTGTCTTTCTCTTTCTCACTTCTTCTAATGCTATTAATTTTCATCCATGCTGGTGCAAATGTCAGTATTTCCTTCTTTATTATGGCTGAATAATATTTATATATTGTATGAACATTTATATAACATATAATATATATTTCTTCACTCATTCATCTGGCAATGGATACTTGGGTTTTTTCCATGTCTTGGCTATGGTAAATGATACTGTGGTGTACATGGGGGTGAAGATATCTCTTTGGGATAGTGATACTGTTTCCTTTGGTTATATACCCAATAGTGAAATCGATGGATCATTTGGTAGCTCTATAGTTAATTTTTTGAGAAACTTCCATACTGTTTCATAGTGGCTATACCAATTTACATTCCTACCAACAGTGCACGGCAGTTCTCTTTCTGCACATCCTCACCAACATTTACTATCTCTTATCTTTGTAATGACAGACATTCTAACAGATGTGGAGTGATATTTCATTATGGATTTGATTTACATTTCCCTGATGATTAGTAATGTCAAGCACCTTTTTTTTTCATTGAAATTAAAGTTAGTTAACATACAGTGTAGTCTTGGCTTCAGGAGTAGAACCCAGTGATTCATCTTTTACAAATGATACCCAGCGCACATCCCGAAAAGTGTCCACCTTAATGCGCATCACTGTTTAACCCATCCCCCCATCCACCTCCTCTCTAGCAGCCTTCAGTTTGTCCTCTATTTAAGAGACTCAAGCACCTTTTTATGTACCTGTTGGCCATTTGTATGTGTACATCTTCTCTGGAATAATGTCTGTTCAATCCTTATATTAATTTTTTAATCAGATTTTTTTTGGTTTTCAGTCATATGAGTTTTTTTTATATATGAAATTTATTGTCAAATTGGTTTCCATACAACACCCAGTGCTCATCCCAAAAGATGCCCTCTTCAATGCCCATCACCGACCCTCCCCACCCTCCCACCCCCCATCAACCCTCAGCTTGTTCTCAGTTTTTAAGAGTTTCTTATGCTTTGGCTCTCTCCCACTCTAACCTCTTTTTTTTTTTTTCTTCCCCTCCCCCATGGGTTTCTGTTAAGTTTCTCAGGATCCACGTAAGAGTGAAAACATATGGGTGCAGCCACTCTGGAAAACCGTGTGGAGGTTCCTCAAAAAATTAAAAATAGACCTACCCTATGACCCAGCAGTAGCACTGCTAGGAATTTACCCAAGGGATACAGGAGTACTGATGCATAGGGGCACTTGTACCCCAATGTTTATAGCAACACTCTCAACAATAGCCATATGAGTTTTTTTAAATATATTTTGGATATTTAACCTTTATTAGATATATTATTTTCAAAAAATTTTCCCATTATTTAGCTTGCTTTTTCATTTTGTTAATGGTTTCCTTTGCTGTGCAGAAACTTTTTAGTATGATGCAGTCCTGGTTGTTTATTTTAGTTGGATTTTATTTTACTTTGCCTTTAGTATCCAATCCAAAACAAATCATTGCCAAGACCAACACTAAGGAGCTTACTCCTTATGTTTTCTTCTATGAGTTTTATGGTTTCAAATTTTATGTTCAAGTCTAATCCATTTTAAGTTGACTTTTTATGTATGGTGTGAGATAGGGTCCAGTCACATTCTTCTGCATGTGTGTATCCATTTTCCCTCAACAACTTTTTTTTTTTTTCAACGTTTATTTATTTTTGGGACAGAGAGAGACAGAGCATGAACGGGGGAGGGGCAGAGAGAGAGGGAGACACAGAATCGGAAACAGGCTCCAGGCTCTGAGCCATCAGCCCAGAGCCTGACGCGGGGCTCGAACTCACAGACCGCGAGATCGTGACCTGGCTGAAGTCGGACGCTTAACCGACTGCGCCACCCAGGCGCCCCCCTCAACAACTTTTAAAAGACTATTCCTTCCCCATTGTATATTGTTGGCTCCTTTATTATAAATTAATTTACCCTATATGGAAAGGTTTATTTCTGGACTTTTATTCTGTTCCATTGATCTATGTGTCTGTTTTTATTCAAATACAACAATATTTTGATTAATATAGCTTTGTAATATATTTTGAAATCAGGAAGCAAATGCTTCCTGACTTATCCTTCATTCTCAAGATTATTCTATTTGGGGTCTTTTGTAGTTTCATAGAAATTAATTTTTTTTCTATTTCTTTGTAAAATATCTTCAGAATCTTTATAGGGATTGTGTTGAATCTGTAGATTGTTTTGGTACTATGGACATTTTAACAATATTAATTCTTCCAATCCATGAACACAGGATATATTTCCATTTATTTGTGACTTCATTAGTTTCTCTCATCAAGATCTTATAGTTTTGGGCATAAAGATTTTTCACTTCTTTGCTTAAATTTATTCCTAGGTATTTTATCCTTTTTCATGTGATTGTAAATGGGATTATTTTCTTAATTTTTTATTTCTGATAGTTAACTGTTAGTATATAGAAACTCAAGTAACTTTTGTGTATTGATTTTGCAACTTAAAACTTTACTGAATTAACTTATTAGTTCTAATAATTTGTGTGTGTGTGTGTGTGTGTGTGTGTGTAGTCTTCAGGGTTTTCTATATATAATATCATGCCATCTTAAAATGGAGATAGTTTTCCTTCTTTCTGATTTGGTTGACTTTTATTTATTTGATTTGCTTAATTCTTCTGGCTAAGACTTCCAGTATTGTGTTGAATAAAAGTGATAAAAGTGAGCATCTTTTTCTTATTCCTGATTTTAAAGGAAAAAAGTTTCAGTTTTACACCATTGAGTATGATGATAGCTGTGGGCTTGTCATATATGGCTTTATTATGTTGAGATCTGTTCCCTCTATACTCACTTCACTGAGTTTTTATCATGAATGGATGGTAAATTTTGTCAAATGCTTTTTCTACATTTATTGAGATGATCATATGAATTTTATTGTTCATTTTGTTAATGTTGTGTATCACGTTGGTTGATTTACAGTTGTTAAACCACACTTATATCCCTGGAATAAATGCCATTTGATCATGGTGTGTGACTTTTTAAATGTATTCTTGAATTTGGTTTGGTAGTATTTCATTGAGGATTTTTGCATCTATGTTCATCAGGTATATTGGTTTATAATTTTATTTTATTATAGTGTCCTTGTCTGGTTTTGACATGAGGGTAATACTGGTCTTGAAAAATGAATTTAGAAATATTTCCTCTTCTTCAATTTTTGGAGGAATTTAAGAAGGATAGATATTAAATTTATTTGAATGTTTGGTAGAGTTCACCAGTGAAGCCATCTGGTCCTAGACTTTGTGTTTGGGGAGGTTTTTGATTACTGATTCAATCTTAATATTTATTGGTCTATTCACGTTTTGTTTTTCTTAATGATTTTTCTTGGTAGGTGTATGTTTCTAGAAATTTATCAATTTCTCCTAGGTTTTCAAATATTGGTATATAATTGTTCATAGCAGTCTCTTATGATTCCTTGTATTTCTGTGGTATCAGTTGTAATGTCACCTCTTTCATGAATGATTTAAAAAAAATTTTTTTAATGTTTATTTGTTTTTGAGAAAGAAAGAGACAGAGCGTGAGCAGGAGAGGACAAAGAGGGAGAGGCAGACACAGAATCTGAAGTAGGCTACAGGCTCTGAGCTGTCAGCACAGAGTCTGATGTGGGGCTCGAACTCATGAACCATGAGATCATGACCTGAGCTGAAGTCAGATGCTTAACCAACTGAGCCACCCAGGCACTCCACTTTCATTAATAAAGTTTAAGTATCTGAGTCTTCTCTCTCTGTCTCTCTTCTTTGTGTGTTGGTTTTTTTTTGTTTTTGTTTTTGTTTTTTTTTGTGAGTCTAGCTAAAAATTTCTCTATTTTGTTTATGATTAAAAAAACAGTTCATCATTTTCAATAAAGATTGATCTTTTATATTGTCTTTTTTGTCTCTATTTCATTTATTTCTGCTCTGATCTTTCTTTCTTTCCTTCTACTATTTTTGGACTTTGTTGGTCTGTGTAGAGTTAAGTAGATTGTTTGAGGTCTTTTTTCTAATGTAGCTATATACTGCTATGATAGTTCCTCTTAGAACTACTTTTGCTACATCTCTTAAGTTTTGATATGTTGTATTTCTGTTTTCATTTATGTCAATTTTGTACTAATCTTTCGATCTCCTGTTTGACCTACTGGTTGTTCAGTAGCAAGTTGTTTCATCTCCACATATTTGTGAATTTTACATTTTCTTCTTCATACTGATTTATGGTTTCATACTACTGTGGTCAGAAAAGATGCTTGATATGATTTCAATCAAAAGATGCTTTTATATGGTTTCAATCTTTCTAAGTTTACTGTGATGTTTTTAAAAATAATAAGAAAAAAAATCCACATTGAAACAGGTAAGAAAGGCTGTGACATACTGTTGCCATAAACCTCATCCCTGGCATAATGACATATAATCAAGGGAAAACTCACAACTTCTGGCTTCTCCCTAAGGCGTGAAGGGTTTGCACCCAGTATCTAGTGTCCAGATTTTTAAGACTTTCACCTGAAGGATGAGATCTGAAAATGCATAACTCTGAAAGCTAATGGTGCTTGTGTCCACAAGATCCACAAGACTATAGTAAACAAAGAAGCAGTTTTAATGGGCTTGCAAGGACTGTTTGGGGTGCTGTCTCTTTAGGGTTCAGTGCAGAGGCAACAGACAGAAGCAGCCATCTTTCAGTCTGAAACAAGCTTGTACATATATGTCTGCACACTGGCTTTTGCAACTAATGCCAAAGGGCACACCCCTTCATCCTCTGGCTTCTTGGCCAGAGGAGCTTCTTTTGCAAGTCCCATGGGACAATAGCAAACAAAGAATCAGTTCTTAATTGGCTATCTTCCCAGGTCTCAGTGCAGAGGGAGTAGAAAAACGCCCAGCTCCAATCTTTCCCTGAAAGAGATCTACTTGCACACTCTAAACCTTCTGCCTGAACATGCACCTTTCTATCAATGTGCATCTAAGGACTGACTGAGATCCTTCCCTTTGTGACACTGACAGGTCTTGACACACCCTCAACTACTGAGAGCCATTAAGTAACAAAAAGTCTTCTTGGATAATCACACAGGTTTGAGAGACAACCAAGAGCTAGGGCCATTATGTACTATAAGGTTCATCTCCTGCACGAGACCACTCCTGCAGGTCTGGAAGAGGGAACTATTTTATATAATGCACAGAAACTAACACAAAAAGTCACAGGACATGTAGAAGCGGGAATATGTTCTAAAAAAGTAACAAGATAAAAGTCCAATAATAGAACTTAATAAAATGATGATAAGTGATTTACTTGATAAGGAATTCAAATTAATGGTGATAGTGATGCTTACCAAGGTTAGGAGGATATTGCATAGACAAAGTGAGATTTCAACAAAGAGACAGAAAATATAAGAAAGTATCAAGAAATCACATACCAGAGTAAAATAGTAATTGAACTAAAAAATTCTCTGAGGGATTCAACAACAGACTAAATCAAGCATAAGATGGTTCGGCAAACTTGAAGACAGGGAAGTAGAATTCATCCAATCAGAAAGGGGAATTAAAAGGAATGAAAAAGCATGAATGTATCTTAAGGGACTTTGGGGATACTGGGATGTCATCAAGTGAACCAGTATTCACATTGGAGGATCCTCAAAAAGAGAAGAGAGAGAGAAAAGGATCAGGAAGGTTATTAAGATGATGATGGTAATTAATAATAATAATAATAATAATAATGGCTGAAAACTTTACTAACCTGGGGAAAGAAACAGACATCCATATCCAGGAATCCCAGAGAGTTCCAAATGAAAGGAATACAAAGAGACCTACACACTGATACACATTATATTGACATGAATTGTCAGTAATTAAAGACAAAGAGAGGATCTTAAAAGCAACGTGAGAAAAACAACTTGTTACATACAAGGGAACCCCCAAATGACCATTAATAAATCTTTCAGCAAAAACTTTGCAGGCCATAAAGGAGTGGCATGGTGTATTCAAAGTGCTGAAAGAAAAAAAAAATGAAACAAAAAGCTGCCAACCAAGAATTTTCTATTTGGCCAGGCTGTCCTTCAGAACTAAAGGTAAGGTAAGGAGTTTTCCAGACAATCAAAAGCTGAAGCAGTTCATCACCACCAGACCAGTCTTACAGGAAATGTTAAAGAGAGCTTTTGAAGCTGAAATGAAAGGGTGATAATTAGTAATTAGTAATAAGAAAACATATGAAAATATGAAGGGTAAATATATAGTTAAATTCTGAATAATCTAATGTTGTAATGGTGGTTGGGAAAATCACTTATAAATTTAGTATGAAGATTAAAAGACAAAAGTCATAAAAGTAACTACAATAATTTGTTAATGGTATGCAAGGTAAAAAACGTTAACTGTGACAATAAAAAATAACCTATTGTGGAAGAGACTAAAAATATAGAGCTTTAGTGTGCATTCAAACTGAAGTTCTTATCAACTTAAAGTAGACTTTTGTATGCCTACTATAACTGCAAAGCAAAAACCTATAGTAGATATGCAAAAAGATAAAGACAAAGGAATCTAAGCATACTAAAATAGAAAATCATCAAACACAAAGAGACAAAGAGGAAAAAAAAACCAAATGCAAAATAGTCAGAAAAAATTAATGAAAATGTAATGTAAGTTCATACCTATCAATACTTTAAATGTCAGTGGACTAAATTCTTTAATCAAAAGGTATCAGAGAGGCTGAATGGTTGAAAAGCAAGATTCAACTCTAATATGTACAAGAGACTTAGGAGTTAAAGATACATATAGACTAAAAGTGAAGTGGATGAAAATATATATATAGCATGCAAATGGAAACCAAAAGAAAGTTGAGGCGACTATCCTTATATCAAACAAAATTGACTTAAAAAAAAGACTACAATAAGAGACAAAGAGGGGCATTATATAATGATAAAGGGGTTAATCCAACAAGAGGTTATAACGTTTTCAAATATTTATGTGCCCAATGTAGAAGCACCTAAATATGTAAAGCAAATATTAACAGACATAAAGAGAGAATTTGACAGCAAAACAATAATAGTAGAGCACTTAAATACCCTACTTTCATCAATAGATACATCAGCCAGACAGAACATCAATAAGGAAACATACATTGGACTTTAACTACACATTAGACCAGATGAACGTAACAGACATTTATAGAATATTCTATCCAGCAGCAGCAGAATACATATTCTTCTTAAGCACACATGGAACATTCTCTTGGATAGATTATATGCTACACTACAAAACAGTGATACATTATTTGATTCCTAAATGTTTTTGGTGACTACCCATGTTATATTATCTTGAAATATACATCTTTAAATAATATCTGAGGCGCCTGGGTGGCTCAGTCAGGTAACTGTCTGACTCTTGATTTTGGCTCAAGTCAGGATCTCATGGTTCCTGAGATGGAGCCCCATATCAGGCTCTCCACTGAAAGCATGGAGCCTGCTTGGGATTCTCTCTCCCCCTCCCCGTCTGCCCCTCCCCTGCTTGCTTGTGCACACTCTGTCTCCAATAAATAAACTTTTAAAAACAAATAAGTTAATAATATATGACAACATGATAAATAAGGATTTCAATGATGATTATAATAATGGAAGTGGTGATGATCATTTGCATAACATTGACATAAAATTGATTTTACTTTTAATTTTTTGTATATTATTTTTATTTTGTCTGTATTTTTGAGTTTTAGGTCTTCATGTGTTTTGGTTGCCTTTTGTTTTGCAATCTAAAAGTTTTCAAGTAGTGAGGTTTAACACATTAATCTTGTGTTTTATGGTGTATTTTATGCTCTTTAGCTTTCACGCTATTCTTCTATCCCCAGCTCACTGCTTTTGCTAAATTACTCCAAGTTTCTTTAGTCTTTGGTTCTCTAGTGGTTTGAGATTTATATATCTTATATTTATTCTACTACCTTAACATTTTGGTCGCATGCATACATTTATATGAATTCATATTTTAAACATATTTTACTCTAGCAATACAGAATGAACTTTTTAATAAAACAAAACTGATAATCTCATTTCTCCACATCCTATTCTAGCTTCCTATTTCTGAAGATAAGTCAGGCACTTTAGCTTAGAAACAATGGCCCTTCAGGGCACCTCAGTGACTCAGTTGGTTAAGCGTCTGATTCTTGATTTCAGCTTAGGTCACAATCCCATAGTTTGTGAGTTTGAGCCCTGTATCAGGCTCTGTGCTGACAGTGCAGAGCCTGCTTGGGGTTCTCTCCTTCCCTCTCTCTCTCTGCCCCTCCCCTGCTGTCTCTCTCAAATAAATAAATAAAACTTAATACATATATACATATGTATATATGTATATTTATATATATATATATATATATATATATATATATATGTTTAAAAAAAAGTAAAGAAACAAAGGCCCTTCATTAACTGATTTATTCCTCTCTTTCTTTCTTTGTAACATCTGTTCTACATTTCTTTAGCCACCAAAACATGTCCTATGGGTTGAGGCTTCATGAATCCACACATGCTGTTTTTCAAATAGGATGCTTTTACTTCTTTAATTTTTTTCTGATAAATCCTATCAAATTTCAACATTAAGATCAAATTATCATATTCTCTATGATAACTTTCCTAATCACTTTCTCCACCAAAAGTCTAATTTTTAAAACTCTCCTTTACTGAAGTGGCATTCTAGGTATGTCACCATAGCACCTAATGTCCTGCCACCTGATTATTAGGTTATGCATTCATGTTCTCTTTTACAACTGGGAGTTCAGTAAAGGAAGGGGCCACATATTATTTAGCTTTGAGTCATTAGTATGTAGCACAGTAGTTTACATATTTGTGGTACTTAATAAATACTTAATGAATTAAGTATATTAGATACACTTCAGTGTTTGCCCATGTTTTAGCTCAAATCTATAGAAATTTCAGTTTACATTTATAAAACACATAATGCCATTTTCTGATTTATTCTGAAATACCAGAAACAAAGAAAAATATGAAATTAAATGAATCATAATGTAAACTATGCACTTTAGTTGATAATAATATATCAATTTTAGCTCAACTGTAACAAATGTACCACATAAATGCAAGATGTTAATAATAAGGGAAAGTGGGATGAACGTGAAGGGCTAAATGTCAATTCTTTATACTCCCTGCTCAATTTTTCTGTAAGCCTAAAACTTCTCAATAAAAAAGTTTTTTAATTAAAAATTTTACTCTTTCTCTTTACTCCTTCTCTTTCTCTTTGTATCTATTAAGTAAACTAACATATTTGGGCACCTACTGTAACCAAAACTATATTTGTGATTAGGAAGGAGACAGAGGTATACCAGACAGAGGTAGAGAGAAAAACTGTTGATTGCTGTGTATTATGATGAGTACAATGAAGACTGTAGGATAGGATTCTTTGGGAGCACATACAAAGGGTGTCTGTCCTAGAACTGATCAGAGAGGATTACATGATAGAAGTGACACCTTAAAGGAAACCTGAATGATAAGTAGGGGTTTATGAGTAGAGAATTGGAGTTAGAGAAAATAGAGGCTGGAGAATTAAATCTGATACTGTTTTACATTTTGAACTCTATCCAAAGAGTGATGTGATGGTATTGAGAAGATTTTAATGTGGACGTATTCAGAGTTGCTTTCTAGATTGATTATCTGGGTACTAGAGAGAGGACAATGGACAGGAAATAAATGGTAAAAAATCAGACGGTGCTAAGGCAGATAGACAACTTATGAGGCTTTTCTCATCATCTAGGCTAGAAATGATGCCTCTCTAAAATAGGTTTGGGGCACCTGGGTGGCGCAGTCGGTTAAGCGTCCGACTTCAGCCAGGTCACGATCTCGCGGTCCGTGAGTTCGAGCCCCGCGTCGGGCTCTGGGCTGATGGCTCAGAGCCTGGAGCCTGTTTCCGATTCTGTGTCTCCCTCTCTCTCTGCCCCTCCCCTGTTCATGCTCTGTCTCTCTCTGTCCCAAAAATAAATAAACGTTGAAAAAAAAATTAAAAAAAAATAGGTTAGTATCAGTTAGAATAGACTGAGAAGTTCAGAGGGGATTAGGATATAGATGGATTGAGCATGAGTGAGAGGAAGATATCTTGGATGATTATTCAGTTTCTCACTGTTCACCTGGTAGATGTCCTCACGCCATTCACATTACCACAAAGATAAAGTAAATTTGGGAATGGCAATTAGAAATGAATTCAGTTTGGGATTCAGGATGACTGCAGGATATACAAATGGGGATCTCCATTTGTGGAATATATGTGTGGATCTTGACATATGTAAGGGAACTGGACCATAGGGAGAGACTTGGGAAGTGCCAAACTCTCTTTGTAACTGAAGAAGGAGAATGGAAGAATTGGAAATGTAGCATTGTATACTTTCAACACTGTACAGCTATGGAGAATTGATATTTCTGAAGTGTGAGAGAATAGATATTTTCTAGTTGAAAAACTTTATAGAAGTTTATACTATATTTTTCTCTCTGGTGACAAAATGACTTTAAAAGTAAAGCTTATTTATTTTTAGTGGACATTACATCTTTTTGAAGATACAAGGATACTTACTCTAGAATCTTCAGGAACTTTCAGGATGCTATCCATATAATAGATCCCAAGGATCTTATCACTTTCCTGACTTTAAGAATGGGAGTAATTTAATGAGGTTGTTATCAACTCAATCAGATTTAATATCTCCTTATATAATACTATGAAATGTTCCCTCTACTATCCTGAAATTAAATTCAAAGATAATACCTATACACATATATTTTTAATGCTGCACCTTAAATTTAGGATAAATGAAGAATAAAGGCAAAATATAATAAAATCATTATTTCTCTATATTAATGCTCAGAACAACACTAGAAGACAAAATGAAATCATCAGATACTTGAGCACTTAGGTATAATCACCAGGAAACTACAACTTTCTAACTTCAAGTTTAGAAAGGCAAAGATTTTTTCCACTACTTTATTCACTGCTGTCTCCCCAGTGTCTGGATCTGTGCCCAACACATAGTATGTTCCTGACAAATGCTTTGTTAAATTATTAAAAGATTGAATACAGGTATTTTGTATTGGTTTAAATACCACCAGTAACATTACAGTGATGGGATATTCTGAATTGTGGGTCAGTTTATGGCGAATGTCCACACTAAAGTTTTCCTAATTGTTGCATTTAAGTATTATTACTGATTTAGTTATTATTGGTTAAGTATTAGCCCATGGGGGAAAAATCATTAATCTGAAAGAATTTGTTTAAAATACCTTAATACTAAGTACTTTATTTATATCAATAATAATGAGTTTGCACTAATTGATCACCTATTATATACCTGATAGTGGAGATTGTGTTGTGCACCTGTGAATACACAGCTCTTAGAAAAGCATTTAATAAATACTTCTAAATAAATAAATTATTGCAACAACTGGCTATGTGGGTGTCTGCTCCTTTTTTGTATTTCCATTATATATATAGTGATTACTGTGGTCTATCAGTGATATGTGAAGTAATGTAGCAGAATTGTCTGATTTGTTTACAAAAAAATGTGTATTTTACTCAGAAACTAAAGACTATGTTTAGCATAGTATTTTTAAATTTTTTTTTTCAACATTTATTTATTTTTGGGACAGAGAGAGACAGAGCATGAACGGGGGAGGGGCAGAGAGAGAGGGAGACACAGAATCGGAAACAGGCTCCAGGCTCTGAGCCATCAGCCCAGAGCCCGACGCGGGGCTCGAACTCACGGACCGCGAGATCGTGACCTGGCTGAAGTCGGACGCTTAACCGACTGCGCCACCCAGGCGCCCCTAGCATAGTATTTTTAAAAACCACATCAAACTTATTTTTTATTATTGTCAATTCTCTGCCCAGATCCTTTTGAATCCCTTATTTCTTCTGTGAGTACCAAGCTGACTTCTCATCATTAACCTTGCCATCTTTGTTGGAAGGCTACCTTCTGTTGCCAGAGCCTTTTTTGCCAGTGCACAGATGATCAGAAATGTCTGGGAATTAACAATTCCTTGAGAGCAGCCCTTTACTGATGGCTTCAAGAATGTAAATATTCTAGCTCCTTCACTTAGTGGTCAGAGTAATTCTGAAGAATGTGTTTAGTACCTTTTTCCTAGATGTTCCCTGGAGATTATGCTTAGTAACAATTTGACAGGCTGTATTTTGTTCACTACGTTAACTTTATACTCCTTTGTTTTTCTTGCACCTCTCAAACTAAGAATGCACAGTCTTCCTCTCAGAGTCAGATTCCAAGAGGAACCCTGCTAGGGGAGTTATAAATGGTTCTAGGAAACAGATCTCCAGACAGAACTGTATGGTTGGGTCCTTGGCTAGCCAAATAGCAGGAAGACTGCATTACTGGTGATAGGTGGGATGGTGATAATCCTTGGTGTTCTGTAGCATAACCATTGATAAGTCTCTCACCAATGGTAAATTGAAATGAAATATCTATGGAAGAAGATGTGCTGATATATGCAGTGTCTTTGACATTTGAGATATATGATGGCTATGGTGATTATAAAGACTGTGACAGTATTTAGTTATTTTAAAACTTCACTGATGTGCTAAATAAAATTGACAAACTCACTTCAGCTTCTGAACTCAAAGACAGCTTTGAGACTCACAGACAGCTTCTGCAGAGAGGAAAGGCTGAAGGGTATCTTTCATGGTGTTTAAAGGGACTCTCATTTCCTGAAACTGGAGGGCAAACCAGGCCAATACCAGACCCAGGATCTAATTGTGAGAGTAGCCGAATTACAGAGAAGGCATGATTCCCAGTATTGATATGTCTCCTATGCTAAAGAAAGGGCCAGAAGAATGGGTACAAAGGTGCAAAAGGAATGGGCCCCAGCTAACTGAGATGGGAACACTTGTGTGGATACACTTGAGAATCTTGTATCTACAGATACTCTTGAATGCTCCAAGGCTACAGAAGAAGCCCATGTTCCTTCCTAGATAATAACAGCCTTCCCTTGCCTGGAGACCTTGCAGAGGCCTCTACTAAGATAGGTGCCTCCCAAGATGATAAGTGCCTTCTTCAAGATTTCCCTCCACCTCCCCTCAACACTTCTAGACTAATAGCTAGTATAAAATTCAGTAAACTACTGTAACTCCTCTGGGAGGAAAGGTATTATTCTCCCAAAAGAGCTCTAAGATTTTGAAAATATGCACTGACAGGTCCCAAGAATGGATTTTGAGGGTGGTAGATGAATGGAAGGGAGTGTTGGGTGGCATGAAGGATGTAAGGCTGTACAAAGGAAAGTTTGTAAATATGGGCTACAATCTGTTGACTTCAGATTTAACATACTGGCAAGGATATCTAGAGCTTGTCCTAACTTGCCACTGGCATGGCTTCATAAAGCTTAGAAAATGTTGGCCTCTAGTAAGTGGATGGAGATATTGGAACTTCCTTGTAGGAAGAGTGTGGAAGACATAAAAATATTTAGAGCGGTGGGCATGCTAGAATGAATTTATTCACTGTCTAACCTATTTTCCCAAAGAGAGCCTAAACGACTCTCCATTTGGTAAATCGATAGGAGATGAGCTAGTGAGGATGGTACCAACATAATGTCCTTCATAAGCCAGGGTTGATGAGATACTACTCTAGATTTGGGTTCCCTAGAGACAATGGGGATGATACGATTCTGGCACAGCAGAGGCCTGGTGCCAGCATTAAACAATAGAGGGAAAACATATGTAGTTATTCAGATGTAACAAAGCTAGAATGGCAAACTGGTTTGTATTTTGCGTTATCTATAATTTTTATGAAAATTGTGATATAGACCTGCATTCATACAAGTTAATCACATATTAATATCTTAAAATCATATTCCCATGTTCTACATTAATGAGAAAGGAGTCAGTTTCAGTCATTAGAGGTTGTTTATAATAAATATGCAATAAAACAAATTACTGACATTTCTTAGAAAAGTAATTAATTTTGTAATATAAATTTTATAGGTGAATATTGCATATTGATTTTTCTTTTCCTGATCAGAATGATGCTCAAAAAATATCCGTAGCTTTTCCACTTTATTTTTATCCTAAAACCCTCACTTTTAAAAAAAAATTTTCTTAGTAATATTTAATACATCTATTTGCTTGAGAGAAAAATTATGTGTGGATGTGAATGTGAGTGTTTGTTTGGAAGGATGTCACCATTTTTCACCAAAGGAACAAATTGGGGCACATTCTAGTAAGAAATGTGTATAACGAGCCATAGTGGTCCCTTTTAGGGTGTTTCTTGCCTGGAAGCCACTTTATGCCAAGAGAAGTGATTTCTTGTCATTTGAGCTTTAAATGTTCCCCATCTTGCTTAAGTGGCTGCATTTAAATGAAGTTTAAGTACAGAACTTGTGAAAGCATTAGCAGTCAAATAGGCCAATACTTTCTCTTTTTCAGTGAGTGTATCTAGATAGTAGACAGAGTATGTGTGTGTGTACTTATGTATGAGTCCCACTGTGTATTCCAGTGTTCTCTTCAGGGCATAAAAATATGTGTTTGATCAAGTTTACTTAATAATTTTATCTGGTTAATAAATCTCCTCTGTTAAAGTTAATTTTTTTCCATTTAAAATTAATATACACTTATACTGGGGAATCTGGAAATAATTTTTTAATTAAAAAAAAAAACTAACCATAGGGCACCTGGGTGGCTCAGTTGGTTAAGCGTCCGACTTTTGATTTCAGCTCAGGTCATGATCTCACTGTGAATTCGAGCCCTGTGTTGGGCTCTGCTCTGACAGCATGGAGCCTGCTTGGGATTCTGTTTCTTGTCTACCTCTCTCTGTGCTCCTTCCCTGCTTTCTCTCTCTCTCTCTCTCTCTCTCTCTCTCTCTCTCTCTCTCTCTCAAAAATAAACATCTTTAAAAAAAGAAAAAGAAAAAAAAAGAAATAAACTACCCATATTTTCACCACCATATTTTCACTTGCCTGTTTTTTATATTTATGTGTTTTCTTTTTATAGTGAATATGCAACCTTAAATCTTTCCTTTTCACTTATGAAAATGAAATAGGGTTTTTCCAGGAGCTGATACCTCTTAAACAATACTTAATGGTTTCATAAGAGCTCACAGAGTACATATACTATGCATTATTTAATCATAATCCTATCTTACACATTTAGATTGTATGTTAATCAGGGTTCTCCAGAGAAACAGAAGCAATGGGATAGATAATAGAGATAGATGGATGATAGATGATAGGTAGGTAGGTAGGTAGATAGATCTATTATAAGGAATTGGCTCACATGATTATGGAAGCTGAGAATCCCACAGTCTGTGGTTGGCAAGCTGGAAACCCAAGAGAGCTGATGGAGTGGTATGAGTTCAAGACCAAAGGCCAGAAAGCAGAAGAACTAATTGTGTAAGTTCTAGTCCAAAATCTGTAAGTCCAAGAACCAGGAACACTGATGGCATAAGTCTCGGTCCAAGGGAAGGAGAAGATTGATGTCCCAGCTCAGTCAGGCAGAGAAAGAATTCTTTCTTCCTCTCCAGTTTAGTTCTAGTGAGGCCCTAAGCAGTTTGGATGATGTTCACTCAAATTGGGAAGGACAGTCTGCTTTACTGATTCAATGCTAATCTCATCTTGAAACACTTTCACAGACGCACCCAGAAATAATGTTTCATCAAATATCTGGGCACCCCATGGCTCAGTCAAGTTGATATAAAGTTAACTACCACAAGCTGCTATACTTCTCATTATTAAGAACAATTCTGTCATCAGTATTTGTGCCAATTTTTTTGTTTTGTTTTATTTTAGAATTTATGAATAATTTCTTAACATAGATTCCCAGGAGTGAAATTATCAGATCAAATTGCATTAAGTATTTAAAATTTTCACAATAGTCCTGACTTGTTTCTGAGATAATTTTTTATTACATTATAATTGGCCACACATTTATCATTCTATACTATAATTTTACATATGTGTTTAATTTACAGAGAAGTAAAATTTATATTTGATTTTATTTGCCTTTTGAACACTGATATGGTAGAACATTTCCCATATGTATGCCCTCTTTTGTTAAAGATCAGGTCATATCCATTGGCTGCTTATCTAGTTAGATTACAGGACATCTTAAATTAATTTGTGAGATCCCTACATATTAATAATGTTAATACTCTCTTATTATGACTTTTTAAGTTATATTATTTCATTCTGCATTTCTTTAAAATAAGGTTCTAGTTATATGTACCTCAAATCTATTTTTATTATGATAACACATTTACATTTATAAAAATCTTATTAGCTGAACAGGTTTAATGAATTACTATATTTATTTCTCCCCAAAGTCATCTTTGAATTTTTGGTTAATAAATAAAGTTGGTGAATTCCTCACTTTCTAAGTAGCAAACTGATTACCAAAGCCATTTTAGTAAATCATTCTTCCTTTGCTCAGTGGTTTGTGGTGTTTCTATGATGTGTGTATATTCTGTATTACTTATCTATGCCCATCTAATTGTGTTATGATCATTTAAATATTATGGTTTTGTAAATATATAATATCTGACAGGTCTTGCACATCCCTTTAATTTTATACATGGTTTTAATATATAAAATTTAAAATTATAATGTCTATTTCCTAAAAATTATATTTTTAAATTTGAAATGAAATTACAGCAAATAAAGTAATTATGAATGAGAATTTATCTTTATGAATCACTTTTATCTAAAGCTTGGTATTTTTTTTTAATTTCTTAATTCTGCTTCAATTCTCTTTTTGATAACTTTCTTCAAATATACACTACACATGTTTCATTGGCATTTTCCTGGGCATTTTGCTACTGCAAATGGGAATAAAATTATAGGTAGAGTAGGCAGAAATATTCTATTTTGATAGAAGCTCCCCTAACATTGTCAATTTATATTTGACTACCTCAATAGATCTATAAAAGTTTGAATTCAGGTAAAACCCCACATTTTATTTGATCACATTTCTCTTTTTAAGCCATCTGGCAAGTGTTCAGTTACTGATGTGTAGAATCCCTCACAGATACCACTGGATCAAGAAAATATCTTCCTCCTAAATCCCAGTGGAGTAGATCGAGGAATATAGGAAAAGTTGATTTCATTAATGTCATTCCTAATTCTGTATAGGAGGTAAGAGAAGAAAGAGGAAAAGTTCTGTCACTGGCTTGCTGCTTAATCTGTAAGTTTTCTATTCTTTATCTCATTCTCACCCAGAGCACTGACTATTATATGATTTTAGATGATATCGAAATATGAATTTCCTCTGCTGAACTATAAATATATATTTATCTTCTCCTGGACAAGCTCAATTTGTCCAAAACTGAACTCATAATAATTTTTGCTCAAATAGGCTTTTTTTTCTGTATTCCATGTCTGACTGAGGGCCATCATCTTAATTCGTTTGTGTGTTATTGTTATTCATTCCCTTTTATTTCTCAGAAAATAGGTCTCCAAGTTCCTTTAACATCTCTTTAGTGTAAACCTCCTCTCCATCCTTTCAGCTCCTGCTCTCATTTTGGACCTTATCTACTCTGTCCTTGGTCTGAGCAATAGTTTGCCCACATTTCTTAGTCTCTAATCGGGCTTTACTGCCATCTACCCTTACCCTTTACACTTTAGGCAAAGGGAACTTTCTAAGAAGCAAATCATTGGGTTTTCCCCCCTCCTTCTTTAAATATTTCAATGGGTCATCATTATCTTCAGGATAAATGTGTTCCATTACTAGGATAGCTATATAATATCTTGCATATTAATCATCATGCTTTCCTTTAGCCTGCTAAGTAATTTACTGTTAGTTTTACTTAAGGGTAATTTAACAGCATTCACAACCCAGAGATGGTAAGACTGAAATTAAGTGAAAGAAAATAGTAAATAATTAGGGATTGAAAACCAAATTGGGAAATCTGAAGGAATCAGAGTTTTTTACACTGAAATCCAGCCCCCACTCTAGGAGAGATAAGGCGAAGAATATCACCAAGGCTGAGGACAGTGTGGAAGAATGAGAAGTGATCTTCTAGAATATTGGTACCCTGGAGAAGAGGCATGAGTTGTGACTAAGAGCAGTGAGAGGGCAGCATCAAGAGAACTCAAGGGATATTTTGGGTGCTAGCCTAGGGGGTACATGATGTCATTGGATGGGAGCCATGACAATGGTGGAATCCAAACCAATATCTTATTTTGGTGCTTGCCTCCATACTGGCTGTTCCTTTTTGTCCTGTCTGCCCTCCCATCAATAGCATGCCATGTGTGGTTCATTCAGGAAGATGGCACTCATGCCCCAAGACTTGTCTTTCATATGGATCATTTGGCATGTTTATTCTCCAGTACCTTTCGATGGTCCAAAACATTTAGAAGATGAAGAAATAGGGGAGGTATAGTAACTTCTACAAGATCCTTTTGTATCAGGGAAGGCCTATACACTCATACTTGGAGGTATAGCACGTGGTTAAACCTCTTCTGTGACGTGTGTGCAGGAACTTAGCTGTCCAGTGTTATCTATTACTGTAACCTCCCAAGCTTCAACCATAGTAATTAGTAGTAGGTACTCCTAGATACACCAGATTATGTAAAACTTCCATGACTTCATTCCTTTAATCCTCTTCCCTCTATCAAGAAACTCCTGTTGCTAACCTTGCTGATATTTTCACAGTGTACATGTTAGTCTAGCCAGACCACATCTTTTAAAAGGTGTTTTTTTCTTACCTCATCATATGCATGAAAATACAAAAGTGCAATAAAAAGTTTGGGTATTGTTTTTTTCTCCATCCTTACCCAACCACCTCCACCAAGTCTTGGCTCTCGACCTCTAGAGAATAGAATTCTAGCTTATTCTTCTTTCTGCTGCCGATGACTAGCACTGTGCCTAATATTTAGCAAATGTTGAATGAATGAGTGAATGAATGAATGAATGAATGAGTCTGTTCTCACAATCCTTAACAGTCAGTTCAAGACTTAAATTCACATAATATAAATTGGCCCTGAAATAATCACTGCTATTCCTCAATTTCTTATTTTTGTCAACCTATCTCTAACTAAATGTTTAACTTCTATCTCCAACTTCGTGTCTCAATTATGTGAAGCTCCCCCAAACTAGCATCATCTTGCAAACCAGGTTCATAGCCTTCAAAGAAACCTAATGCTGCGAAGGATTGAGATAAAGGGAAAGTTCATCAGAATAGCAGGTGTCAGGGTCTGTTAAAGTAGAGCTAAACACCCATCTACATTCCAGTAAGATCAGATTCACACACACACACACACACACACACACACACACACACACACCAAGACATGTGCATGTGCACACCAAGACAAGTAAAAGTTAACGCTTTACACTTTTGGAATATTTTAAACTTTTGAGGATATTCACTTTCTTTAAAGTCGTAAGGAGACTAGCTATGACTTCCGACAAGCTGGATAAATACACCTTGAGTTGGAATGGTAATTCTGCTTCCTTCCTTGTTTTTCTGACTTTTTGAAACCAAGTCCCCAGTTCCTGAAGGCTTCAGCTTATCTTCTAGTGGGAGTCATTGTTTTGTGCCTAGGGCTTCTCACAACTTGAGGTAAGCTCACATTCACATTTTTGAATGACAGCACTCAGCACTCAGGGACCTTAGCAAACCAGTCTGTGCCTTTTCTTTTTTCATCATGGAAAAGCTGATTACAAAAATAGACACATTTCTAAATTACAGACTTTCCAAAGTACAACTATTGATAAATGTAGGGAGTAGAGACAATTTGGGTAACCAACACCTGAAAGTTACTTCTCATTTCTATGGTTGTCTATTTGAATTATTTCTATGTACAACCCAGATTTAAGTGTTTTGGTTTAATCATCATGACATTGTTAGTGGAAGGCTTTTAATCTTTGAACTCAGAAACCTTCTTAGTCTGACTCAACTCAAGTCTATTGACCTTTAAAGGACAATATACAATATTAGTCAATCAAGTCTATATTTTTCACAGATCTATAGTTTGAACATAGGAGAATATTTAGAATGACCAATTTTTTTTATTACAGTCATTGCTCCAAGATAAGTATGCATTTCCACCTTTAAAATTGATGTAAAGAATTAGCATATTTTGAGTAGACTATGCCTGTAAAGCATTAAACTTTCCAATGCCAAGGTAACTATTAGACTCAGTAAAATAAAATTTAGTTTTACAATGGCCACTGTAATGTAATTTCTTACACAATGAGAAGCAAACAAATAGCATCTTTTATTGATGTCCTATTGATTTTGAATTAGAGAAGGAAACTATAGACATTGACATAATCAAATACAGGATGGGTCTGTACATTCTGTATGTTTTTAAAGGTTTTTCTATCAGCAGATGACATCTCACTAAGCTGTACTGGGCTTTAAGATTGTGGTTTTGAAATAGCGTCAACTCAAGCTACTTCAACAGCGGGTACTTCCAGGGCTTATAACAGGAAATAAATTGCTCTCTGCCTCTCATTACAATTCTCACTTTCTTTTTTAAGTTTATTTATTTTGAGGGAGAGAGAGCACATGCACCCATGCATGCAACTGGGGTGGGGGCAGAAAGAGAGGGAGAGAATTTCAAGCAGGCTCTGCAGTGTCAACATGGAGCCTGATGTGGGGCTGGAACTCCCAAACTATGAGATATGACCTGAAATGAAGAGTCAGATGCTTAATGGACCGAGCCACCCAGGTGCACCAGTTTTCCCCATTTTTAAGGGGGCTTCTTAGGGACAGGAGTGAAGATCCAGAACAATGAAACTTCAGGTGACAGAGAAAAAGAGTTACAAGAATGATCTAAGAGGATACAGCCCAAAGTCTGTACAGCAACATAGCAATGTAACATCCTGAATTAAAGTGAAATGAAATAGGAGGTTTTATGAGACATATGTGTAAAGCATTGCACTTAAAAATATTTGTTTACTTAATTTAACTATGTAAAATAGTGAGGATTGGTATGGAAATACAATATCATGTCCTTAGATATATACTTAACAAAAATAGGAAGTTATGAGATTGACCATTTATCATCTTTCTGAAGCCCCTTAGAACATAAATAATTCCATGGGCCAAATACAGTGGGATCAAAGAGGATGGATAGACTATCCCACTTTGCCTGGGAGGTTGAGGTGAGATTTGTGCAGGGACTAGAAATAAATGCAGAATTTCCTGGGGTGGGTGAGAGGCAGGGGATGGTGGGGAGGGGAGTTATGAAGCAGCAAGGTATCTTTAGAAGCTTCAGAGCAGTATTCCATTAGCATTTAGTTTAACTTCAAAATTTATGTTTTTCAGCCAATTTTTCTTATACTTCTAAAACACATTTCTAGTCTAGAATCTTACATACAAACCATAACAAGGCCAAAAAAAAAAAAAAAAGACTGGCATTAAGTATGAACCATAAAATCTCAAAGGTGATAAATATGGGAGACTTGATATGAATGGTTATTTTTATGTATTTCATTTATTAGCACACAGTAAGTTTTAAGTCACTACTCAAAATAGATTGTTTTTCATGTGCAGAAGCCACTACAGTTGCAGTTATCTTCTCAATTAACATCCACTTGCCTGCCAGTTTTCACCATGTATGCCTTGTGTCCTCCATGAAACTAATTCCCCAACTATTCAGGAAATGCAAACAGAACTTCCAAATATCTCACACAAAGCTTTTGGTATTAAATTACCTAACATGCTTTCACCCAAGTCAGACTTCATAGCTATACATTATTAAGGCTGTGAATTAACTCTTTAGAGGGAAAATTCACAACTTTAAAATTAAAGCCTGTGAATAAGACAAAAGATGAAAACAGATGAAGTAATGTAATAGCCAGCTGAGGAAGAAAGGATGTTAAGCAGTGGTGATGAGACAGCGTGAAGCAAAGTGGCTTCATTAATACACTGCAAAGTACCAGAATGCCATACAACATACTCAGTTTTCAAACCAAACACAACCAGAGTTTGCCACTATTGATTTTAAGTAGCAGCTGCCTAATTGCTAGAAAGCAGATACTTGAGCAGTTGTTGAGATCTACAAATGCAAATAAGATTCCTCACAAATGTATCCCTATCACAGCTACTGTGGCTTTCTGTGGAGTTACACAATAATTGTGATATTTAGCCATTATAGTAATTGAACTTCTATAAAGTAATTAGTAGTAGCAAACAGGTGTATGAATAGCAGTTACTTAAGTGATAGTCAAATCACAATAAAAAAAAGTAACGAGCTTATACTGTGCTTTATTTCCCAAATTAAAAATCATTTTAATATAGTTCCAACAATAATTTATTTTACAATGATAATTTCTTGTCTCAAAAATAGTTTTCCTATATATATTTATTCAGCACCCTGTACATTAGGTATTTATGAGGTAAAAAAATAAACATTTTCCTATGGTTGTTTCTTTGTTGCTGAAATTAAAGTAATTCCTAGAATAAAGTGATTTGAGAGAAGTGATAAATGTTCAGTGTCACAGCACCCTAACTTTGTTAAATATATATATCTGAAGAGATGATATTATGTTATTCAACTTTTTCAAATGTAACAATCTAAAAGTAACGATATATTCTGGCTAGTCAGAATTTAATATTTGACCTTCGAAGTACTGTGAGTTATCAATTTTCAAAGAATTATAATGCAAAAAACATGGTATAATTAACATTCATGATATACTGAACCTGATCTAATTTTGTCTTTATGGATTAAAAAGATATTTCAAATCATTGGTCAGCAGAACTATCAGTTTTTATTGAGTATTCAGTTATCTTTACTAAAAAGTAGCTCAATCCTATTAGGTAAAAAGAGCTGTACAACGAAAAGGCTCTACAGAGATGGAGACCTTTCTGTTTTGGGGGAACAGTCTAGTGTGGAAAAGGACAAATAAGACAAAAATATTTTGATAAGTGTTATGATAGGAGCTCTAGGGGCTTAAAGGGAGTGTTCAATAAAGATTTTCTACATAACAGGGGTTTTCTTAGTATTGTACCCCCAGAAGCATGCCTTGAGACAAGATTTTGACATTAATTAGTTCGTTTGAGAGATGATTCTCAGAAATACCAGGACAGTGAGGAAGTAAGACACAGAAGGAGTAGAGTCAATTAAATGTGTATTATCATGCAATTTCCCACCTGGGTAACTGAGGCTTAATCCAACTGGGGGAATCTGGAAAATGGTGCAGAACATGTCTCAGAATTATCTCACCCAAGGGGAGAGGGATTTGGAGTATTTATATACTATTTACCATCAGTCTTTGTTTGAGGTCTGCTCATCAGGATGTTAATTCCATCATACTTCTAGCCTACAGAGGAAACAAGAGTGCTCAAGCCAAATATATTTATTAGTTTTTTCTTTCATTTGGAAGTAGGGGCAAAGGGATTATAAGGGAAGGAAAAAGGTTCAGGAACTGACATTACAGATACTCATTGATCTCTTTGGTAAGCTGAATTACTGTGTTTATTTTACCTTGGAGTTTATTTTACCGCACATTATTCTACTACACACAGACCTTCACTCTTCTTCCTGTCAATCATATCTCATGTTTAGTACCCATTTTACCTTAATTAAATTGTGAGGTCAGTCACTAAAATTATTTATTTACACATATCCCCAGTGTCTTTTTTCTCCTTTCCTTTCTTTATGCTTATCTGGGAAATTTAAACCCTGGTTAAACCTCAATTCCCCTCCAGTTTGGCATCTAAACCTAATAGTGAACTTTGGCTGGAGAAAAACCTTCAACTCTGCTGAGTACTTTCAGATAAATTCATACCGTAAATCTCAAGTGGATCCTATGCACTGACTATCTAACTATGCTCCTACCGGCCCCATTCTGCATTCTTAAACTTGATTGTTTCATAGTAGTTCAATGATCAGACTTCAAAAGCCATGCGTCAGCTGAAGGTGTTGCTTCTTATTTCACTCAGAAAATGGAAGCAATCATAAAATGAAATACTTCATCTCATCACAACCAAATCTAACCAGTTATTTCTATCTATGCCCATATATATTGTCTTCTCACCTATTAAAACTGTTGAACTTTGTTAATATGGCCAGACTCTCTGATTATGTAGTGGGCCACATCCCCTTTTGCCAACTCAGGAATTTAATTTCTGGAGTTATTTATCTTTTCTAGAACACATTTACCACCCTATCTGTAGAGGATTAGTTCCATCAGTATTTGAACATACCCTAGAAATTACTATAATAGTGTGAACTTTAGTAATTAAATAGTATTTCTAAGGCTCAGTTACTTCATCAATGAAAAAGAAAGATAATATCTACCACTTTGGATTGTTGCTAACATTAAATGAGATGAAGCCTAAAACTCTCCTTAGAATGTTTGAGATTAATTAATAATTTATTACTTATTAAATTTATTATTTATCTGTGTCTTTCCCCCTGAACCTGAGTGGCACTCTCTGACTATCTCAACTAATAGAATATGGCAGAAGCAAAGCTATGAGACTTCTAAGATTAGGTGATAAAGACTGATAGAGCATTCATCTGGCTCTCTCCCTCTTGAAATTATCACACTTGAAACTGAACAAAGGAAGTCCAGGCCACATAGACTAGCCCACGTTGAGAGAAACCCAAGGTTGCCAACCCTCAGTCATGGCTGAGATTTCTGGCTGATACAGCACCACCTTAACAGCTATGTGAATGGCCCATCTTGGAAGCAGATATTTCAGCTTTCAGATGAGCCAACCCATTCAATACTTTACTTTGAATGTGGGTTTTGTGTAGTGTAATGGTGAAAACCCAATAGTTTGAAGAGATTTATACATGGACTAACACTGCCAGTTTGAACTCTAAGTGGAGAGAGATTAAAAAATGAAAAAGGTATGGGCTGTCTGGGTGGCTTAGCCAAATGAGAATCTGACTCTTGATTTCTGCTCAGGTCATGATCCCAGGTGGGATACAGCCTTGTGTCGGGCTTTGTGCTCAGTGGGGAGCCTGCTTGAGACTGACTCTCTCTCTCTCTCTCTCTCTCTCTCTCTCTCTCCCTCTCTGTCCCTCCCTCCCTCCCTCTCCCTCCCTCCCTCCCTCCCTCTCTCCCCCCTCCTCCTCTCTCCTCATGTTCCTCTTCCCCACTTGCATGTGCTCTCTCTCTCTCTAAATAAAATAAATAAATAAAATGAAAATGGCACGTCTTGACCCCTAAACTTATTCAAGCAAGAAGCACACTGAGAAAACAACTGGGCTCCAAACAAACCTACATATTATGGAAGAGTAAAGAGAATTCAGAAAGTAGAACTATGAGCTTATAAGGCAGACCCAAGAGCCATGGAGAGTTAGCCCCACACAGGACAGAGACCTAATCAAGAAACTGGCAGCATAAACCAAGCTGGGTTACAGAATTGGCTGAGGACCAGTAACTGGTGTGTGTCCTTTGCTTTTTCCACTCTTAGATTGGTTGCAATTATCTTGTCCTTGTCTCCCCATTATGATATGTTATATATACAGTGAAAGGTACAGATAAGTTGTCTCTTTACTTCATATGGCTTCAGATTGAGCAGAAATGTTTTCAAGGAGCTGTATAACCAAGGAACTGGCTCACAGACCTCATCCACACTCACACCTGATTTGAATGGTGAAATCCTGGACCTCAAGCCCAAACCCGATGCCATAATGGATGAGATTTCTATGGGATTCGGGGAAAGAGTAAGTGTATTTGCATGTGAGAACACTGTAAGCATTTTTTAGTCAAAGGATCAGACAGAAGCAGTTTTAAAACACATCTGCACTACTGCCTATACAAACACATCTCAGTGAAGTGAATCTGTGTGACTTCTGAGGCTAGGTTACAAAAGGCCATGCGGCTTTGGTTTCTCGGAGGACACTTGCTATGGAAATCTTCAGCTGCTATGGTGGAATCTGGCTACTCTTAGAGTACCACATGAAAAGACCACAGGGAGAGGACAAAAGGGGGAAAGAGGGAGAGAGAGAAGTTAGGGAGAGTGGGAAGAGGGAGGAGCCATATGACTACAACCACATGAGAAGTCACAAGGTAGAACTTTCTAGTTGATCTCATCCCTAGATGAGATCATCCCTAGATTCAAGAGCAAATTAAATGAATGTACTGTCTTAAAGCCACGTGTACTAGTTTTCTGGGACTGACATAACCAAGTAACACAGACTAAGTGGTTTAAATGACAGGAATTTATTTTCTTACAGTTTTGGAGACTAGAAATCTGAGATCAAATTGTCGGCAGCGTTGGTTTCTTCCAAGGCCTCTGTCCATGACCTTTCTCTGTGTCTTCACATGGTCTTTGCTCTGTTGATCTGTATCCTAATGTCTTTTTATAAAGACTCTTGTTTTGTTGCATTAGAGCCCCCCCTTATGACTTAGCCTTAAGTTAAATTAATTAATTGATTAATGAATTAATTAATGCCTCTTAGAGAGCATACTGACATAGTCACATTCTGAGATTTGGGGAATCAGTAATTCAGCATTTGAATTTGGGGGTAGTAACAATTTATTCCACAACATCATTATTTGGGGGTTTCTTCTTATGCAGAAGTAGATAACCAAAACACCATCATGTTTCCTGATCATATCCTAATACTGTTTATACTACATTTTAACCATCTCCTCACTTGTTTGTCTTTATCACTCATTTTTGTACTGTTTGAGGGCCAAGACTTTACTTTTCATTTCTGTAGCTGCTGTGGAGGACACAAATTTCAGAATTACAACAGAACTGACATATTATTGGTCTTCAGTGAGTGACTGATGATTAAATCAATTCCTTAAAGACTGCATCATGTTTTCTATATCCTCTCTCAACATAAGAATTGTCTGCTCTCATAGAAATATCTACTGTAATCTATTCCATGGTGGAAGAAGAAATGTCGCTTTTTCTGGCTAGTGCTTCTCAACATAGTTTCAGAGTTCTCCAAGTTAGCTTCAATCTTTCGTTTCTTATTTCCCATTTCTATCTATCTCCACTTGCACTACACTTTGACAATTCTGGACCATAGGCATTTCTCATCATGTTCCAAATTACTCTTGGCTATGAACAAATGGATGAATAAGCAGAGACCCACTTCCTTTGGGCATTTTTCTTGATTACTTCTAACAACCTAAGATTATTGTTGCATTTGGTAAACTCTTGAACTGTTTTGTACTGTGATACTCATTCTATAATATAAATCATTCACCTGTGAACTTTTTCTATCCTAGTTCTTGGGTTTTAAACTGCATGAGTAGGAAGTATTTTATGTTCATATTTACACTTCCTAAAGTCCTCAGGATAATATTTCACACATAGTAGATCCTCAAGTGTATGTTACATGCATTAATTGATCAAATACTAAGTCTTCTTTCTTTATGGATATTAGGTATATTAATTTCAAAGTGTTTCTTGTTGGCACAACTCATAAGGATTAAATGTATAAAAGAAATGTTACAAGGACTGTAATTAAGAATCATAGGTTATCTCTGACTTTTGCAAGTAAACTAATTTGCTTATATATAATTTAGACTTGGTTATTGACACCTTACCTCAAGATATGAAATTATTTATTTGATTATTCTGGCTCTGTGCCACAGTTGTTTTTTGTGATATTCCATCAGTTATGAAGCATGATCTTTCAACAAGGTTTATAAAACATGATTTTTTCAGTTAATGTAACACTTACTCTCAAAGGGTATCTGTCTTACCTGCTCATCATTTATGCTTCAATTCAGTCAAGATTTTAATTCTTCTTCTCACTTCTCCCCAACCTGTGAATACTGTCTTATTTATTGAACAAATGTATAAGAACTCCTCTACACTATCAGAATACATTTTAACAATATAATGCTCTCAAAAAAACTTACTACATTGACATTCATAGTGTTGATCTACATGATTGATGTACAAGATAATCATTTAATTGGTTACTTAGCATCACAACAAATATTTCACTTAAAACAATTTTTAGGATTTCTTTGACCACCATTAACATTTCATATGACTTAGTGAAAACATTTATGTATATGGATACTAGCCACAGAAAAATAGATTGGAGATATTTTAGCAAAAAACAGTTCTGTCTCAGAACTGTTTATCTCTCATGTTTTTATTATTATATAATTAAAATGTTATAAATGTTCTAAAAAATAAATGGAGAAGTGAGTTGTTAAAGGCCAGGCACCCTACCACATTTTTTGCTGTACCCTGCCTAATATTGAATGGTTGATTAGAGAGAACCACTCATAGGGTAACATCTCCCTTCTCTATTAAATGGTAGAAAAGACTTTAGAAATGTTCTTTAACTTTCATAATTTAAAAAATAGTATAGAGTCTTTATTGGCTAAAAGGACTTTACCAATAATTTTATTATAAGTATTTTAAAAGTTCCTTTCTATTGTTATTGAATGTTAGTTAATTCTTAACTCAGTCTTCTTCATCTTCTGAAAAATGTGTCACTAAAAAAAAATCACACATTTGCAATCAATAATAATTACATGTCTACTAACCCAGGAATCATTAAATTAATTAACCTTTAAATTCAAGTTTCAGATAAAAGGAAAATGTTCATTGAAATAAGTTTTTAAATAAAATTAATAGTAAGATTCCAAGCCAATATTTTTTGGTTAAAGTTTTTCACTTTGATATTTGAACAGCAGAGTGAACTGAATGAATAAAGTATGCCCCCAACTAACTAACTATATCCTTAGTAAATGGAGTAAGAAGAAACACTGGTTACATTATCGCCATGTTACATGATCAAGAGTCAACTAAAGTACCCATAAACATAGGAGTTGTTAGTATGTCTAATTTACATTTTTTTTTTTAAGTCCCAGGAAGTGTAGAATTCACTTAATTGGCACCCTGATAAATGATTCTCCAATCTAATTGGTATAATTACCAAGAAGCAGACACAGTGTAAGGTATTTAAATGACTCAAACCAATTGGCTCATAGAATATTTTTGCCATTTAAATAGTGTTATTTATATGCTTATTTACAGTAGTCTACTATTACAACATCCAACTACAAATATTTTCTGGTATGCTTTATCTACAGATCTATGACTAAGAGACAATATTGTAAATGTTTTCAATGATTTCCATTCATTTGGAACAAGAATGAAAACTTAGCAAACTCAGCACTATGCCTTGAAATATTTTGTGTTTACCTAGGGTTGGGTGATAAAACTTGAATAAATGATTATTCTCATCACATATCAAAATATTTGAAACCCTTATCTTAATCTTTTCTATTAGAGTCCATCTATTGTCTTCTCTGATGCAAAGTACCATGAAGAAAAAGTTAAGAATTATTATGAAGGTAGTGTCTTTTTTCTTCCCTTTCTTTAGCAGGAAAGATGAATGTTTTACTCATGAAAGTTATGAGGTGGAAAAAATAGCTATTCCATTTTGTTTTTCACTTCTGACATGATATAAATTTCAATGGAAACCTTGGAGATTTATAAGAAAGAAAAAGGAAAAACAAAGTCCTCAAAAATAGTTTTTCTTTAGGAGAACATCATTATTTTCAAGTTTCTCATAAACTTGTTTGTCCTATCTCTAGCATTTTGATCTGCTGGTCATTTTATAGTAATTGAGAATTTTTCCTAAAAATTCCTAGTTGGACACTTAAGGAACTAAGCCACCCAGGCGCTCCAGCATTCCTATTCTTAAATGCACATTATTCACAAGCAAAATATTTCTTAAAATGTTATACATATACATTTTATCTTTTTAAGCTCACCATTAATTTAAATGTATTCATTAGACCCTTGGGGTTTTGTCAATGAATGCAGACTCTTTTCAGTGCATTTTTTAAATTCATTGATAGTATTTCATTCTGAAATTCAGAAGACAAGAGGCCTCTGATAAAAGTCACTCTTATCCAATCAGTCCTAATAAGAAAGATAGATTTTCCTTCAAATCACCTAATAGTATTGTATTTTCAGCAGACATTGTTAACTCAATTAAACAGAAAGATATAAACTAAATTCCTATATCCTAATTATACAGAAATAGATAAACTCAAGCAGTAAAATTATCTCATAATTCATGCAGAAATTAAGAATTTTCAAGTCACCAACAGATCAAAGCAAAAGTAATAAGTAAAATGCCTCTAATTGCATCAACTACCTCCTAAATTTCAACAAGTGACTCTCATGTGAAATTTAAATTAATAAAAAAATCAATATTAGAACGTATGTTAAGCAGAATAAAGCCAAAATATGATCTATTTGTCACTTTGTCTCCTGATGTATGCATGTGTATGTGTGTTTTGCTTTTAGAAGCCATGTCTTTGTGTTGGATATGTCAGTTTAATTTGCCTGCCATACTTATTTTCTACTAACATACCTTGTCTTCTTTAAATTCTTAGAAGAGATATCCAACGTATAAGATGACCCCACCTCCATGGCTATAGGTAATAGAATGGAGTGGATATCCCATTTAAGGGAATCTAATCAGTAGTCAATCAGTTTCCCCCTCGGTCATCTGAAATAAGAGTCACAGAAACTAGTCAGAAGACAAAGAGCTCTGGATTAAACAAGTTACGCATTTTTTTTTTTTTTTTTGCTAGAACCAGCATCATAGCAAATTTATACCACCTCCAAAATTATGAATCAACAATGAGTAGGAAGGAAAAATCTCAACTGCAGACAAAAAAAAAAAAAAAAAAAGGAACGATGCTCAGAAATAAAAGACCTTCTCGATCAGAAAGACATGTGGCTAATGTAGCTGTTTGAAGATGTGTTAGTTTCCATGAGTCCACTTTTTCCCAATCCTTTAAAAAACTTCCCATTTCTTTTCATTGGAATGTGTTGTTGCAAGGGATGTTTATTTTTTTTTACAACTAAAATGATTTGATTAGAACAAACTTTATTTTTTGTTGCACTTTTATTTGATAAATTGATGCATCTTGCCAAAAATCTTAGTAATATCAGGCCCAAGTTACATTTATAAAACTGTAACATGGCACATTATTTTGTATTAGAAATGACAAATAGGTTACTATAAAACAGGTGGCAGAGCTTCTTTTGGGAAGAAGAAAATATACTGATGGTTTTAAGTGTGAAAGAAGAGACATCCAAGACATGCTTGCATGAGCGACAGCAGACACAGCCACTTGAGGGAGTGGGGTGGGTAATGAACCATGTGAGGGCAATAAGTCAAGCAACATGGAGAGTGTGTATGTTTATGTGTGTTTTGTGTGTGCATGTACACATACACATAAAACTTATCTTCCTACTAAAGTGATTAGTTTTTTGAAGTCAGGGACTATTTTACTTTATATGAGACTTGACCAGCAACAAGCCCACATTAAGAGCCAAATAAATAACTGAATCTGAGTTTTGTCTTACTCTATCTTGGACAAACCATTTAATCTGGATTAGTTAACCATTTAACTGTTATAGCTGTAATAAACTACAGGTCCATTGTGACTGGAAGGAAGGAGAGAAGAGAAAGAAAGAAAAGAAGAAAAAAAAAAGAAAGAAGAAAAGAAAGAAAGAAAGAAAGAAAGAGAAGAAAGAAAGAAAGAAAGAAAAGGAAGGAAGGAAGGAAAAAAGGGAGAGAGAGAAAGGGAGATGGAGGGAGGATGAAAGAAAAAGGAAGAAAGGAAGAAAAGAAGGAAGGAAGGAAAGAAGATGAATGAATGCTTTCCCAGAATGCATTTGTACCTGTGTTAGATTAACCCTAAAACCAAAATCTAGTGTCTCGCTTCTTCCTCCCCCAAAATATCAGTTTGTTGTTTATATTCCATGTTAGCTCCATGTGTTTCCTTCGTCATGGAATCCAGGCTAAAGGAGAGGCTCCTTGCTGGAATGTTGCTGATCTTGTGGCAGAGGGAAACGAGCAATTCCACATCCAGTGATTATGCTTTAGGTTGCTGCTTATCAGTGTCACAAGTTGCTTGCAATCACACGTCACTGATCAAAGTCAGTCACATTGCAAACTTGCCTCAATGGGGTGAATCCATCCTCTCACTGCTAGTGTAGATCACATAGCAACAGAGGGAATTAGGACATTTCTTGATGGGGTGTTATTTCCTGGGAATAGCTCCTCAGTCATTTATTTGTGATGGCTCTTGGATGGCTGTGCAAGGACAGTATTTCATTTTATTCCTTGGCTACATCTAAAGAAGATATTAAAGAATATTCCCTCCTTGAGGGGCGCCTGGGTGGCGCAGTCGGTTAAGCGTCCGACTTCAGCCAGGTCACGATCTCGCGGTCCGGGAGTTCGAGCCCCGCGTCAGGCTCTGGGCTGATGGCTCAGAGCCTGGAGCCTGTTTCCGATTCTGTGTCTCCTCTCTCTCTGCCCCTCCCCGTTCATGCTCTGTCTCTCTGTCCCAAAAATAAATAAACATTGAAAAAAAATTAAAAAAAAAAAAAAAGAATATTCCCTCCTTGAGAGCTCAGAAATTTTTTCAGTCTGTTTTATGCCTATAGAAGTTTTGATCCCCAAATAGGGTTAACAGATAAAATATGGACTCTTGGTTAAATTTGAATTTTGATAAACCATAAATATCTTAATATAAGTATGTTGCAAATATTGTAGAGGACATGGTTATACTAAAAAAATATTTTTTATCTAAATTCAAATTTAGGCATCTCATATTTTTATTTACTAACTCTGGCAACACAAGTACACAAAGGTAATCTCAAGTCTCAAAGGAAAGTATTTAATTTAGGGTGCTGGCACAACTGTTTCAAAAACATACTAAGATTTTTAACTATTTGATTACAGTCAGTTTCCAGTGTCTATGGATATACTATTTTTCCCTTCCTTGTAAGATGCCCTTCTCTCTAGATTTAACTGCCAATAGTTTAAACTTGCCAGGATTCCATGGGAAAGTCTCACTCTTTTTTTCTTGAGACATTTAACCCAAGTGGAGGGATTTACTGAGTGCCACATTAATGACTTCTGAGTTTTAGCAACAGGTTTTAGCTCCCCCCAAATTAGTCTTTGCCATGAGGCTGAGTTTTAATTGGCCTCTGTCATTAAAATCTCCTAATATATATTTTACTGAGAGAAATTAAGAAAAATTACATCATTCATCCCTGTTAGTAAATTGGCCAATTATTTTTGAGTTCCTCTCTTTCTTAAAGTACCTTATCACATGCAGCCAATAGCACATGTGCAGCTTTCTGTTTTCCAACTTATTCACCCACAAAACTCATCCAGTACATTACCTATCCTCTAAGTTATGAGAGGCAATGGTTATGTAACGTTTCACCTGTGCACATGCACAATGGGTTGCCCTCTGTCTAATCAACGGTAAATACTTTCTCACCATCTTCCCAGTCCAAACCCAGTGGCACATATATTGGTGTGCTTGTTTCAGCAGAACACTATTCACAAGTTCAGGTTTCTTAATTGGTCATCTTTGCTAGGTTATACTACAGCATGAGAGAATCTTAGTAGCTTATTACAACTAAGGCGTATCTGTCATTCTCATCAAGTGATACATATAGATTGAATCAGTTATAGCTTGGTTCTATGAGATATATTCATTCTGGGACCCAGGCTGAAAGAAGAGTCTCTATTTGGGACATTGATATTTTCATGCAAGATAAATACATAACAATAGATGCTTTCTGTAGGAGTTTTGTCATAGGGTCCCTAACTACTTTCCCTCATGTCTGATTAGCCAAAGCAAGTTATAACATCAGTGGTTCAAGAAGTATACTCTTATCACAGAGAGGATACAGGGATAAATGGGAAGTCTCAGACTATTGACAATGTTACCAAATTATTTTTAAATAAAAATTTTAATGTTTATTTATTTATTTTGAGAGGGGAGAGAGAGAGAGAGAGAGAGAGAGAGAGCAGGGGAGGGTCAGAGAGAGGGAGACAGAGAATCCCCAGCAGGCTCCATGCTGTCAGCTCAGGGTGCAACACCAGGCTTGAACCCATGAACTGTGAATTCATGACCTGAGCTGAAATCAAGACTTGGTTGCTGAACCAACTGAGCCACTCAGGCTCCCCTAAATAAACTTTTTAAATTTAGTGTAGTTTTAGATTTACATTATTAGTATCTTACGTTAGTATAGTTTTTTTCACAATTAGTGAATCAGTATCAATATTATTATTAACTATAGTCCACATTTTATTAAGATTCATAGTTTTTACTAATATCCATTTACTGTTCTAGGACTCCATGTAGGATATCATATTACATTTAGTTGTCATGTCTCCTTCTCTTTTACTGTGACAGTTTCTCAGGCTTTTCTTATTTTTGAAGATTTTGACAGTTTTGAGAAGTACTAGTCAGGTATTTTGTAGAATGCTCTTCAATTAGGATTTCTCTGACATTTTTCTCATGATTAGATTGAGGTTATGGGCTTTGGGGAGGAGGACCACAGAGGTAAAGTGTTATTCTCATCACATCATATCAAGGATAGATACTATCAATATGACTTATCACTATTGATGTTAATCTTGATCATCTGGCTAAGGTGATGTTTGTCATATTTCTCCTATAAGGGAACAATTTTTCCCTGTCTTATACTTTATAAAGAAGTCACTCTACAGAATTTACATTTAAGGAGTAGGGAAATATGCTTTACTTTTTGAGGGGGAGTATTTACATGCATATTTTTAATTTTTATGTGGGGAAGATTTGTCCAATTTTTTTATTCATATTTTTCAGCCATGTATGGAATTAATATGTTATTTTATGTGTTTATTATATAATATGTTTAATTAATATGATTAATATTAATCAAGATGTTGACAATGTAGGTTTCATTCTAAGAGCTCTTCTCTTGGCTTTAGGTGACCACCTTCTTGCTGTGTGCTCACATGACCTCTTCTTTGGGTGGACACAGGGGTAGAGCTCTCTGGTGTCTCTTCTTATAAAAACACTAATCCCATCTTCCAAGGGCCCCACCTTTATGACCTCATCTAGTGCTAGTTATCTCCCCAATCCCCATTTCCAAACATCATAACATTGAGAGGCAAGGCTTCAACATATGAATTTTGGGAAGACACATACTCAGTCCCAAAGAGTACTCATTGGTGTTTATTTTATACTTTGAGTTATAATCCAACACTATTTTGATGGTTACATTTTTCTCCTTTTGATCATTGGGAGCTCTTTTACTTGGCTTTTATGTCCCTTTAACATAACTCTGTGTGTGTGGGTGTGTGTGGTGTGTGTGTGTGTGTGTGTGTTTGCATGTGTTAGCGTGTGTTAGCATTTCCTTGTTTCCATGCAGTAGAAAATGTTCATCTTGTAAATTTTCTGCTCCAGTCCTAGAGTGAGCTCTTTCTCCAAGGATCCCTGGTTCCTTTGATTGATAATGGTATTAGAAACCAAGAGCAGAGTACTTGGTGTACTTGCTATTAATGAGGTGTTGTTGCTTCCAGGCTCTCTCATCTGCAAGAGCTAGAAATATATGTGTGCATACTACCTCATGTACATACACATATCTATAAATATTTTCATGTATATCTATCTACATATATATATATGTATATATATATATATATCAAGCTAAACATGAATTTATACTGATATTTCTGTCTAATTCATTGCCATATGGATTATTCTGGCCTTTCCCTTTGCTTATTTGAAACCTCATTCCAACAGTGAGAAACTTAGTGCCCACCTTCTTCCATTCACTTACTTGCTTGTCAAATTCTAGTGTACATGTATAGTGGCTTCAGAATTGTTAGCTCAAACCCCTGTATGAAACAATTTTATCAACTAGATTATATATTTTTTTGACTTCAGTCTTACAGACTGAACTCATTTCTAAAATTGTTTAGGGCAGCAATTTATTCCCCCACCCCATTGAGTGAGGTTATTTCACACAGTTGTAATACATTTAGATTTTTTTTTGTCACAGTATGCATTCCATCTTGGAATTCTTCAACTTCTTAGTTTTGTTTTTTTTTTTAATTTACATACATTAAGTTGTAGGTTTTATGCAATAAAGTTCTGTGAGTTTCGACACATGCTTAATGTTTTATATTCACCATATAGTATCATAGAGAATAGTTGACCACCATAAAAATATTCTGTGCCTCATATATTCCACCCTTTCTTCCCAATGACAATGAAGTTGAGGCTCCTTTTATATGCCTATTTGCCATCTGGATATCTTCTTTGGTGAGGTGTATGTTCAAATCTGCTCATTTCTGAACTGGGTGGTTGTTTTCCTTTTGCTGATTTTAAGAGTTCTTGTATGTTTTTTAGATACAAGACTTTATTAAATATATGTTTTCAAATATTTTCTCCCACTCTGTGGCTTGTCTCTGCATTTCTTAATAGCGTCTTTTTTCAGGGAAGAAGCTTTTTACTTTAATAAAGTCAAACCTGTAATGTTCCTTTCATGGCTCATGCTTTGGTAATGAGTATCTAAAACTCATCACAAAAACCTAGGTCACCTAGATTTTCTACTCTGGTTTATTCCATAAGGTTTATAATTTCCATTTTACATTTAGGTCTGTGATTCATTTAGTTTTATTTTTGATATGTGTAAGATCTGTGTCTAGGGTTTGTTTGTTAGTTTGTTTGTTTTGTATTTGTATGACTAATTGTTCCAGAACCACTTATTGAAAAAACTATTCTCTCTTCATTGAATTGCCTTTGCACCTTTGTCAAAATTCAGTTGGTTACCTTTGTATGGGCTGTATCTGGGTCCTGTTTTCTGTTCCATTGATCCGTGTGGCTCTTCTTTCACCAGTGCCACGTTGCCTTAACCATTATAGGTTAATAGCGATTCTTGAAATTGGGTAACAATAATTCCCCAACTTTGTTCTTGTTTAGTGTTGTGTTGGCTATTGTATGTCCTCTGATTTCCACATAACTTTTTAGTATCAGTTTGTCAGTATCTACAAAATACATGCTGAGATTTTGATTAGCGTATTGAATCCATAGCTCAAGGTGAGAGTAATTAACATCTTAACAATACTGAAAGTTTTAATTCATGAAACATGAAATATCTCCCAATTTTTTTCTACAAAGAGTAGCTCACTCTATAAACTAAAAAATTAGTCCTTGGAGTAAATAATTGCAATTAAAATTTAAATATTCAAACATATATCATGAGAAAAATTAAGAAAAACAATGTACACTTGAAACTAACATAACACTGTATATTAAGTAATTGGAATTAAAATGAAAACTTAAAAAAAGCAGAAAAAAATACATAGCAGTGCCTCTATCCTAAGATTCATGTAGATAAGTCTATTCTCCAAGTATCTGATGTTGACTTTTTTATAAGTGCTTCCTACTATATGCACAAAATTGTACAACCATCACCACTATTCTTTTCTTTCTTTCTTTGTCTCTTTCTTTCTTTCTTTCTCTCTTTCTTTCTTTCTTTCTTTCTTTCTTTCTTTCTTTCTTTCTTTCTCTTAGCCTAGAGCACCC
Source organism: Lynx canadensis (assembly GCF_007474595.2). NCBI lineage: Eukaryota > Metazoa > Chordata > Mammalia > Carnivora > Felidae > Lynx > Lynx canadensis. Next base: position 69,625,622 of record NC_044310.1, read on the forward strand.
ACTAAATGAAGAACTGTTCTTCAAGGAATTATCTACTCATATGGTGTTGGGATCATTCCCCAATTCATTCTTAGTCCTAGCCCTATAAAATCTAGTATTACATTTTCCTTAGAAAAATGAATTGGAAAGTATAATATCTAAGGAAAGGCTAGTATCTTCCCATTTGTATATTTCAAAATTTCTATGATTAGTGTTTTATATTTTTGTGGATATAAATATGTACATATTTTATTATACTGAATGATTTCATATTTTTGGTACTGTTGTAAGTGGTGCTTTTTTAAAAAAATTCAAATTCCAATTGTTCATTTCTCCTATACACAAAATAAATTGTCTTCTGCTTATCAACTTCTATTCTGTTACCTCATTATACTTGCTTATTAATTCCAGGAATTTATTTTCAGAATTTTTGGGGGGTTTCTACATGGACAATCATGTTATCTGAAAATAAAGACAGTTCTTTTTTTCTTCTCAGTCTACTTGCCTTTCACTTTCTGTTCATGTCTCACCACAAAAGCTAGGACTTCCAATACCATGTTGAATAGGAGTAGTGAGAGAAAACATCCTTGCTATGTCCAATCTTAAGTAAAAACAAATCCAGATTTTTATATTAAGTAGGATATTGGCTTTAGTTTTGTTTTGTTTTGTTTTGTTTTTTGTTTTTTTTTTTTGTTTTTGGTTTTTTTTTTTTTTTTTTTTTTTTTGTAGATGTTCTTTATCAAGCTGAGGAAGTCCTCTCTATTCCTGGTTTATTGAGAGTTTTTATTATGAATTGGTGCTGTATTTTCACAACTTTTCCCGCCAAAATAGATAGAACATAGGATTTTTCTTCTTTTTTCTATTGATTGACTTTTTTAAAGTTTATTTATTTATTGTTAGAGAGAGAGACAGCAAGTGGGGAAGGGGCAGAGAGAGGAAGAGAAAGAGAGAATCCCAAGCACTGACAGTGTGGAGCCTGACACAGGGCTTGAGATCATGACCTGAGCCAAAACCAAGAGTCAGATGTTGAACAGCTGAGCTACCCAGACACCCTCTCTATTGCTTGATTTTTAAATATTGCACCAGCATTGAATACCTGGAATGGATCCTCATTCTTGTGTGTAGTTCTTTATTGGCTTCTATTTACTAATATTTTGTTGAAAATTGTTATGTCTATGTTCATGAGATATTATTGTGTAGTTTTGTTTTCTTATAATGTTTTTGCTGGCTTTAGTATTAGAATAATGCTGGATTCAGAATAAGTATGGAAGGATTCTCTATAGCTTCTATTTTCTGGAATAAATTGTGAAAAAAAATGATATTATTTATTCCATAAATGTGTGGTAGAATTCCCCTGTGAAATCCTCTGGACCTGGTGCTTTCTTTTTGGAAGGTTATTAATTATTGATTTAATTTATGTAGTAGACATAGGTTAATTGGATTATTTTCTTGTGTGAATTTTATATTTTGTGTCTTTCAAGGAATTTATCTGTTTCACCTAAATTATCAAATTTGTGAACATAGAGTTCATAGTATTCCCTCATTATACTTTTAATGTACACGGGATCAGTAGTGATTTTTTTTCTCATTTTCTATGCACATAGTTTTTATTTCTCACTCTTTGTTGGTTAATCAAGCTAGACCTTATCAGTTTTATTGATATTTTTAAATATTCAGCTTTTAATTTCATTTTCCCTATCATTTTTGTCTTTCAATTTCACATATTTCTGCTCTAATCATTATTTTTTCTTCTTGTTGACTTAGGCATACATACATTGTACTTATTTCTCTTTTTTACTAAGATGGAAGCTTCAGTATTGATTTTAGATCCTTACTTTTTTCTCATGTATATGTCTAATGTATAAATTTCCCTCTCCACACTGCTTTTACTATATCCCACAAATTTGTATAGGTTGTTCTTTCATTTACATTTACTTCAAATATTTTTATAAAATCTCTCTTGAGCTTTCTCTTTGACCCATATGTTATTGAGAACTGGGTTAGTATTTGAGGACTTTCCAGATATCTTTTTGTTATTGACTTCTAGTTTGATTCTATTATATGAAAACAAATTTTGTATGATTTCTATTCCTCTTTATATGTTAAGATCTGTTCTATGACCCAGAATATACTCTGTCTTGGTGAGTGTTTCCTGAGAGCTTCAAAAGAGTATGTATTTTGCTGTTGTTTGATGGAGTATTCTATAAATATTAATTAGATCAAGTTGATTAATAGTGCTGCTCTGGTAATCTATAACTTTGCTGATTTTCTGTCTGCTTGTGTATTAATTTTTGGTTGGCCTTACAGAAAGGCATTGAAATCTCCAATACACTAGTGGATTTTTAAATTTCTTCTTGTGGTTCTGTTTTCACTTCATATATTTTGATGGTCTGTGGTTAGGTGTATATACCTTTAGCATTGTTATATCTTCCTGGAGAATTGATTCTTTTTCATTATGCAGTGCTATAATAATCCTTATTCTAAGTCTGCATTGTCTGGAATTATACAGCTACTTCAGTTTTCTTTGAATTAGTGTTAGCATTATATACATTGAGAACTCTGCAACTAGAGATGGGAGTAAGGGTTAGAAGAAAAGGCTATACCTTTAGAAAAATAAATAATAACAATTAAGCCATTAATTTAACTACATTTTTATGTTTATTTATGATTCTAATGTGGTTAATATTTTCACTGGGCATTAACATTATTTCAGGCAGTGATTATATCATACTCATGCATTTCCCACAGTGTCCATTAAATAACTTGTGTATACTGTACTTAACATGCTATCTTAATGTACTAGTATTTTTATATTTGTTTAGTTGATTGCTAAGTTATTTTTCATAACTTAGTTGTTACTATAGTTGTCATGTTATACATAGCAATGTTGTTTCAATAATATCTGTGGACAAATGCATGATCTAAATGTGAGGAGTTAATAGAACGACTTGCCTGTATGGAACAGAATTTTTTTGCTGGAGAATAGCAAGGAATATGTGAGGCAAAAGCATGAACAGTTAAAAAGATTTCTTTAAAAAATTTTTGTAATGTTTTTATTTATTTTTGAGAGAGAGAGAGAGGGAGGGAGAGGGGCAGAGAGAGAGGGAGACACAGAATCCAAAGCAGGCTCCAGGCTCTGAGCTGTTAGCATAGAGCCCAACGCGGGGCTTGAACACATGCGCTGTGAGATGATGACCTGAGCTGAAGTTGGACGCCCAAGCGACTGAGCCACCCAGGCACTCTAAAAAGATGTATTATAAATTTAAACTTTGTAGGAAATGTAAAGACAAATAATATTTTCATGAACTCAGACTCTTAAGGTATTAAAATAGTGACCACATGTGAGGTATTAAAGCTGGTGCTACACCAATTCAGTGTATTAAACAGGTTAGAGTTAACTTTGCAATCAGCATAAACTATAAAGATTTCAAAGTAGAAAATGATTATATAGTTTACATACACTGCAAGGCTTACCTGAGGATCATAGAGAGGTTCATTGAATTTTTGCTGGCTAATAAAATTTAAATAAATTTAATTATAAAAATATCCTATTAATTCTTACCATTTTACCATCAGTGGGATTACAGAAAATAAATGCAGTTACTGAAAAAAATCTGCAAAATAGAGCTCAAATTTGAATGAAAATATAGTTGCTTGAAACTCTCCCAAATTATTATTTTATGTTACTACTTTGGAAGCCACTGATCAATGTACACTTAACTAAGAAGATATATAAAAATGCAAGTTTGTATTTTGAAACAAATCTAAATTTGCTTATTAGGTAGAGAGAAACTAAATTCTAAATCACATGTCTGAAAACAAAGATCTACATGAAATTTTAGTATCCCATCTCATCTAGCTAAGTCTTCCTCAGTATGAATGTGCCATCGCCATTAAATGAGAATAGGGAAAGAAACTGAGAATTTAGAAATATCAAGGTCCATTGCTTTTCAGAAGCAGCATCTGCAGATTGGGTTTGTTTATGCTGTATCTGTTGATAAATTTGATTTCCTAGAATGTTACATTCTCACTTATAGAATGACCTCACTTTGAAAGAATGATGAAATGGTAGAAATAACTCTAGACTAAGTTTCAGAAGACCTGAACTGCCACATGTCTGTTTTCTCTAAAGTGAGGAAGTTGGACTTAGTCTTAAAAATCACAAAATAATAATTGAGATTTTGCTACTTCATTCTTTTTACAATGGATTAAAATAGAAACATACCATTACCTAAGGATTTGGGCCAGTATATTTCACATACAAATTTAAATTGAGTAACCAAATCTTAGGAGAGTATTAAACATCTTCTAAAACATGGCAGGGGAAGTATCCCATAGAAACTTTAATTATACAAGTATCTGAATGCCTTGTGGCCTAGATTCCCCATTGTCAAAGTGATGATTAAATTAAAAATATCCCTGAACATTAGCCACACAACTAGAATAGCACTTGAGTAGTTATTCCTTACATTCAGCTCTAAAATATGCCAAATTTATGTTTATAAACAATCTTCATTAAGTCTGACAGGCACTGTTGATCCGAGTTAAGTCTCTAATTCTGGGCATCCAAGGCCTCTGTCCTCTCTTTCTTCATCTCTTATTGTTTTCATGATGAGATGAATTAAAATTCTTATTTGTTATGCATTCGGTGTACCACCGCTCTTCCTGCTCATCTGTGCTTATAAGATTTTACTCTGCTTGCATAAGTGTTCATGAGCCCTCAATTTTGAACAGCTGTGAGGAAGGCTGGTTAACTATTTGTAAACACCACCCAACGATCCTTGACAGTAATGGAAGTCTTGCAGAATACTGAAGTGCTATTTTATTGGGAGTGATAATGAGACTGTCTTGTCCAGGGGTCTGGTTATTACACCAATACAGAACATTATCGTTTAGTTGTGTGGTGTAAAATAATTAATTAGTCACATTTTTTCCCCAAGGAGGCTCTATCCATACTGAGGGAAAAAAATGGTGTGTACAGCTCTTACCTTTATTGTGATAATTAAACTTGTACCATTTTTGAGCTTTCTATCTGGTTTGGGTAGCTTTGAGAACAAATATCAAATTTTTATATTTTGGATTGCCCTTTCTTTTCAAGAGTAAAATGGTATTTAATTATGTGAATAAGATACTATTCATATAATATATAGGATAGCTTATATCACACAATACACAATATATACATTATTATGTAGAAATACATTATTATGAAGACATGAACATTTTTCCTATATGGTCACCAAGCTTAGAAATAAAAATTGCTTTTATTGTATCAATTTCAAGTTTGCTGTAAGGAGATACTCTTAACAATGGGAGTTGGTTAATAGGGACAATACCTATTGGAAAAGGGCCTGGCACTCATTTAAGGCATCAATAAATTATTGTTGAATAGATGCATAAAAAGTTGTGAAGATTTCCCCTTTTAATCTGAGAGCATGTATCTTTTTAAGTTGCAAAGATGCAAATAAAATACACGTTTTCTCATTGCAATTCAGAGCCTGTGCTGCTCTATCTTTATGCATGTAGCTTTATATACCAAAATCTTTATCTCACTAAAGTCATTTTGTAGATTTCTATATATACTTAGTGCACATTTTTCATGAAGTATGCACAATGCTGAAGTATTTATAAGTTGTTGCTCATATGAATGAGATGTATTTTTAAATTTTATTCTCCTACTGGTTATGGTAGTAATGGTAGGAATAAAAATAACGTCATTTCACTAGACTCTCTAATTTGCTCAAAAACATTTTTGAATGCCTACTATGTGCAAGGGACTATGCTAGGCACTGGGATAAGTGGTGGAAAATATAGAGAATCTGTCTTCAAGTAGTTGATGGTCAACATGGGTCAATAACTATCTTGAGGAAAAACAGAATAGTTCTATTGAGACTGTCAGAACACAACTGTCCCTTGGCTCTCTTGCATTTCTAAACTTCTTGCTAGTAGAGGCAGTGACTACCTTTGTTCGCAACTATCTTTTCACTGATGTTGTACGGTAAATAGCCTTGGAAGATAGAGATACAGTGTTTCATTCCAGAGCAAACTGCAGATTTGTTTACAGTCTTGGAACATATAGTCTCTTTTGGTAGCAAAGACAGACATGCTTACTGACCATTATAAAAGGCAGCTTCTCTAAGCTCAAGGTTGCTGTCCTGTAAGGTGATCTACATATTGCATGTGTCATTCGACCCTCTTTGCATCATCTTGTGAGAATTGGGCTCAGAGAACCGGAGCAAATACTAAAACTGTTAACTCTATTACCATGAGTAATAAAGTCTTTTGTTCTGATGTAGGAATCTCATGTCTTCTGCCAGCAACCATGAAGCTGGGGCAGGCTAACTGGTTAACTTACAGAGTTACATATCAGATCCTTCAGAATGCTGGACAGATACCTGAAGTCAAAGTAGGACATAGCCAAGCCACAGTAGGACAGGAGTGAGGATGTCAAAGGGAGCATTTTAAGGAAAGAGCTATCCTGTTCATAGGCTTAGTTTGTTCAGTATTACAGAAGCAAACCTGGGGTGGGGGATATGAATTAGGAAGACTTGAAATTGTCGTCAATCACAGACTAATTTTATTGAGTGCTCACTGTGTTTCAAGAAATTTTCTCTACACATTACATAAATTATCTTATTTGATTTTCAACAACTGATTACATAAGCATAATTTCTA